>NW_026522050.1:4800000-6029557 GCF_021234435.1 Artibeus jamaicensis | reverse complement strand
TATACTACTCAGGAGCATATGGGTGTCCAGAACCATCTAGCAAATGGACAAGGGACTGTGGAGGGGCTAGTGACTATTATTGTAAAAGCTGGTGTTGTGAAACAATAGTCTCAAGGGGACACTGGACCCCAGGAGGAGGAATCGAAAGACCTCCCCTTGGCTGACAACGCTAATATCCACTATAGCAGGTCCCCTCTTACTGTTTATAACTCTAGGAACAAACTCCTTGCATTTATTAAAGGAAGCTAATGGTTTTGTCCCAACCTCATACAATCCTACCCATAGACGAGGAATCAAGTGTTTGATCCACGACCAAAAGAAATAGGGGAATGTTGAGGTCCAAAACAGATGTTTCTCGTGATGGCGGATACAACACAGGCCAGTTCCCAGCAGGGGATCCATGAGAGTCAACCATACATTGATATTTCTCTCCCTCTCTCCTTCCCTTCCCCTCTAAAGATAAATAAATAAAAAAATTTTTAAAAAGCAGCGGGAGAAATGCAGTTAGTTACTTTCATGGGATTTACTATAAGACTGTCAGCTGATTTCTCAAAAGAAACTTTGCAGGCTCGAAGGGATTGGCAAGAAATATTCAAAGTGATGAAAAGCAAGGACCTACAACCTAGATTACTCTATCGAGCAAAGCTATTATTTAGAATCAAAGGGCAGATAAAGTTCTTCCCAGACAAGCTAAAGGAATTCATTATCACAAGCCCTTATTATATTAAATGTTAAAGAAATTTATTTAAGAACAAGGATATCAAAATTATAAACATTAAAATGGCAATAAATATATACCTATGAACAATTGAATCTAGAAAACTAAGCAAAACAAGCAGAACAGAAACAGAATCACAGAATCACAGATATGGAGAACATTGGGATGAGGGCCTGGGAGAATGGGGGAAAAAGTGAAGGAATTAAGAAATACAAACTGGGCCCTGGTTTGTATGGCTCAGTGGATTTAGTGCTAGTCTGCAAACCAAAAGATCGAACAAAAGGGTCACCAGTTTGATTCCCAGCCAGGGCACATGCCTGGATTGTTGACCAAGTCCCCAGCAGGGGTCATGCGAGAGGCAGCCACACATTGGTGTTTTTGTCCCTCTCTTTCTCTTTCCTTTCCCCTCTGTCTAAAAATAAAATCTTTTTAAAAATTAAAAAAAGAAATATGAACTTGTAGTTACAGAATAGTCAGGCAAACATTAAGGGCAAGTATAGAAAATGGAGTTGCCAAACAGCATATGCATGGCCTGTGGGCATGAACAAAGGAGGGTGGATCACACCAGAGGGAGTAGGAGTCGCTGGGTGGAGGCAGCAGAGGGGTTAAATTAGGACAACTGTAATAGCAGAATCAATACAAACAAACAAATAAACAAATAGTAAAAAGAAGCCAGTAGCTTTGTGAGTGATACAAGCTATACCATGGGCCAGCTAGTTCACTGAAAAAACCAGTTAAAGAGAGAGCTAAGAAGAGCACCCTCTGGGGACAGGACAAAGCTCAAAAACTATTCCTACAAAGGAGTGCAAATTTAACTGTATTAGATTGTGGAGTATTGTATGTCTCAGGGTGCTGTCACAAACAAAAGCCTAAGAGCTGGGAGTAATCAAGGAAAGAAGAAAAGGGAACCTTGCTAAAACCCACTGTTATCCTGTGTGCATGCTCGAGACTCCTCCCTTCAAGGAGCAACATCGGAGCCTTTGTTCTGAGGAGGAAATAGGCTTCACTGAAGTAGTCCAGCCAGTCAGGAAGCAGACAATCTTAATCAGCCCTAGAGCAGAGGGAGGGGAACTGGTATCCGGAATTCATACCATACATTATCTAAAGTGTCCAATTTCAACAAAAGTTACGTGATGCTCAAAGAAACAGGAATGTGTGACCCCAGCACAGGAAAAGAAGCAGGCAACAGAAACCGCCTGTGAGAGGGACGAGTGTGAGGTTTAACAAAGGCTTCAAACTCATCATTAATATATACAGAGTGGGGAAAAAGTAGTCCATATTGAAAAGTAGTCCATATTTACAGTTGTTCATATTGAAAATAGTGCAGTAATTAATAAATAATAACACAAGAAACTCTGTTTTCTGTACTCACAACTGCAAATGTACTTTTTGCCTGACTCTATATTTAAAGAACTAAAGAAAACAGTGCTTAAAGAAGTAAAAGGAGATATGATGACAAGGTCTTATTATGTAGATAAAATCAGTAAACAGATAGAAATTACAAAAAGAAATGAGATTTGCGAAGTTAAAAAGTACAGTAATTAAAATGAAAAACTCACTACAGAGGCTCAATACTACTGTTGAACTGGTAGAAGAAAGAATCAGTGTACTTGAAGATAGATTAGTATTGGACTTGATCAAAATTGAAAACTTTTTGTATATCAAAGGGCGTTTTCAAAAGACTGAAAAGGCAACTCGCTGAAAGGGAGAAATATTTACAAATTATATTTATTATTTGTTAAAGGACTTGTATTTACAATATATAAAGAACCCTTACAACTCAATAATAAAAAACCCCTCCAATAATAATAGACACTCAATCTGAATACACATTTTCTCCAAAGAAGATATATAAGCACATAAAAAAAATGACTGACCTTTTTAGTCACCAGGAAACAGCAAATCAATATTATAATGAGATATTTCACATCCACTTGGATGTTTAACCAGAGAGATAACCATGGCTAGATACTAAAGAACAGATAATAATATGTTGCTGAGAATGTGCAGAAGTTGGAATCTTCATATACTGCTGGTGGGTATGTACAATCAAATGTGGTAGCTACTTTGGAAAACAGTCTAGCAATTCCTCAAAGGTTAAACATAGTTTCTGTATGATTCAACAATTCCACTTCTAGAGAACTGAAAATACGATTTTATACAAAACTTGTACATGAATGATTATAGCAGCGTTATTCATCATAGCTGAAAGTTAGAACAATCCAAACATCTACCAACTGATGAATGGATAAACAAGATGTGCTATGTCTATGCAATGGAATATATTCACCCATAAAAAGGAACGAAGTACTGATGAACCTTGAAAACAATAGGCTAAGTGAAAAAAATAACCATATATTTTATGATTCCATTTATATGAAATGTCCAGACAAATCTGTTAAGACTGAAAATATATCAGTAATTGTCAAGGGCTGAAGAATATAGAGGAATTGAAGGATGATGGCTAAATGTACAAGATTCCTTTTGGGGAGGATGAAAATGTTCTGAACTTAATTGTGGTGATGGTTGCACAATGCTGTGAATATATTAAAAATCATCAAATCGTATACCTCAAGTGGGTGATGTGAAATAATAGACAAAAAAATATACCTTGATCTCTGCTGCTGAGTACTGGCACAGGTACCCAAAACGCTCATAATTTTTTTTTTTTAAATTTTTTTTATTGATTATGCTGTTACAGTTGTTCTATTCCCCCTTTCATTCCCCTCCACCCTACCCCCTATCCCCACCATTACCCCCCTTTAGTTTATGACCATGTGTCTCAAGTCCTTTAGATTCTATATTTCCCCTGCTATTCTTGCCCCCCCCCGCCATCTATTTTCTATCTACTGTCTATGCTACTTATTTTCTGTACCTTCTCCCCCCTTCTCCTCCTCCCACTCCCCTGTTGCTAACCCTCCTTGAGATCTTCATTTCCATGTTTCCACTCCTGATCTAGCTGTGCTTTTAGTTTGCTTTCGTTTTAGGTGTGGTTGTTAATAACTGTGAGTTTGTTGTCCTTTCACTGTTCATGTTTCTTTAACTTCTTTTTCTTCGATAAGTCCCTTTAACATTTCATATAATAAGGGCTTGGTGATGATGAACTCCTTGAATTTGATCTTATCTGAGAAGCACTTTATCTGTCCTTCCATTCTAAATGAAAGCTTTGCTGGATAGAGCAATCTTGGTTGTAGGTCTTTGGATTTCATGACTTGGAATACTTCTTTCCAGCCCCTTCTTGCCTGTAAGGTCTCTTTTGAGAAATCTGCTGACAGTCTGATGGGGACTCCTTTGTAGGTGACTGTCCCCTTAGCTCTTGCTGCTTCTAGGATTCTCTCCTTCATTTTAATTTTGGCTAATGTAATGATGATGTGCCTTGGTGTGTTCCTTCTTGGGTCCAACTTCTTTGGTATTGTCTGAGCTTCCTGGATTTCCTGGAAGTCTATTTCCCTTTGCCAGATTGGGGAAATTCTCCTTTATTATTTGTTCAAATAAGTTTTCCACTGGTGGCTGTTCCTTTCCCCCTTCTGGTACCCCTATAATTCGGATGTTGGAGCGTTTAAAGATGTCCTGGAGGTTCCTGAGACTCTCCTCATTTCTTTGAATTCTTGCTTCTTGACTCTTTTCTGTTTGGCCATTATTTGCTTTCTTCTGGTCCACTCCATTGATTTGAGTCCCAGTTTCCTTTTCATTGCTATTGGTTTCCTGTGCAATTCCATTCATTTCAATTAGTTTCGCCTTCATATATTTGTCTAATTTGTGGCTATAATCAACCAGTTCTGTGAGGATCCTGATCCACCAGTGTTTTAAACTGTGCGTCTGAGAGTTTTGCTATTTCTTCATCGCTTAGATCTATAGGCTCTGGGGCTTTGAGATCTTCTTGCGCCATTTTTGGTCTGTTCGCGCCCTTTAAGTGTGAGAAGCGGCGCCTTGGACTACCATGTCGCTGGGTTGTGACGCTATATGTGGGGGCGTGGTCAGAGCGGGGAAATGGCGACCTTCTCTGCTGTTTCTTGCAGCTGGGTGAGGATTAGCGTCTTAGGTGGTTCACCAGGGCCGGGCCACTCAGAGTCGCTGGGTTATGACGCTGTATGTGGAGGTGGGGTCAGAGCAGGGAAATGGCGGCGCCCTCCACTGCTGTTTGTCGCGGGGACCTGCCGGCCCCGGGTCCAACCGCCCACTCCCTCGCCTGTCCACCCGCACACAAATGCGCGACCACAGTCAACACGCAGCACCGCTCCCCCGCTGTCTTCCCTGAGGTTGCTCGCCTGGTTGATCGCTCCGTTGCTCACTAAGTCCAACCCTGCCCCTGGATTCCGCGTGTCTGGATTTCGTGCGCCTGAGTCCGTCTGACCGAGTCCTCCTGTGCAACCCCACTTCACCAGCCGCTGGTTTTGCCCCTTACCGGTCAGGCTGAAGAATTTGTTGTTAACGGACTTCCGAAAAGTTCAATTTTCTGTGTCCTGGATGTGTTTTCTGTTGCTAATATTTAGTTGTCTCTAAACTTGGTTGTGTGAGAAGGCACGGCACATCCACCTATGCCTCCATCTTGGCGGAAGTCTCCAAAACCCTCGTAATTTTCTAAGTGACAAGAACAGTGGGAATGTCTTTTGTTCTAATACTAGTCTTTGAACCTCGTTCCTGACACAGAGCTCCAAAATCCTTTGGGATTCTCTGGTTGATAGCAGTGTCTTTTGTTCTGATGAGGTGATGCAGGGTGGGCTGGCCACCAGAAAGCCCAGGCCATGATTAGAAGCTTGAATTTTTGGCTCCATTGCTCATTCTCCAGGGAAGGGGAGGGGCTGGAAGTGGAATTAATTACTGATCATCTCTATGTGATAAAGTCTCCATAAAAATCTCAATAGTATGGGGTTCAGAGAACTTCTGGGTTGGTGAACACATCTGCATGCTGAGAGGGTGTGTGCGCCCCAACTCCATAGGGAACCTGGCCGGACCTGCCCTTAAGTGTCTCTTCATCTGTATCTTTTATTGTGCCGTGTATTTTATAATAAATGGATAAATGTGTTTCCCTGAGTTCTGTGGGTTCTTCTAGCAAATAATCAAATCCAAGGGTGTGTATGGAGTGGGGGTCATGAGAACTTCCAATCTGCAGCCTAGTCAGACAGAAGTTGTGGGGACCTACCACTTGTGATTGGCATCTGAACAGGATCGGGGGACAGTCTCATGGGACTGAGCCCTTACCTGTGGGGTCTGTGCTAACTTTGGTTATTGTCAGAATTGAACTGAATTATTGGACACCCGGCTGGTGTTGGAGAGAATTTGTTTGGTGTGGGGAAAAAAACCCTACACATCTGATTAAAGGAGAAATGCACAGGAGCACAAGTGTTTTTTTTTTTTTTCCATACTTAGGTGAATTGTAGGGTATGGGAATTATATGTCAATAAACTGTTACAAATACAATTGTTATGACTTGTTTATCCTTAGAGATGTGAAGGTGAGAGAGAACAAAAAATTAAGAAATTAAAATTCAGGTAATCATTAACTATCGTACAACTGGTCCTTTTATTGATTATGCATCCACACTTCTACACGTTCTTCCTATACCAAATTTGACTTTTAAGTTACCTCCTGGTGCTGCTGACTGCCAGCCAGGAATGTTGCTGCAGGAGTGTTGCCTCTAAATACGGCAACGTCTGTGTGGTGGCTTGAACACTGTGGGGCACATTGGCCCTTCTTTATAAAAAGCATAGTAGAAAATAGAAAAATACAGTGCTGATGTTAATGATTTTACAGTTGAGACAAAAGAAGATGTAATTTGGTGTGCCAAAAACAGCAAATTTGATGCTTACTGAATTTAAGCAAGTCTGACAACTGTGTTCAATTATAAAGGAAAATGACTAAATTTAAAACACATGTCCAAAATGCTATAAAGACGTTCCCGGGGTTTGTGGTAAGGTGTCATGGTGGACCCAACATGTGGATCTTTACAATCAGGTGTGGTAAGATCTTACTTTGGTACACTGATTTGCCTTCTGAATTTATTTTTTTAACCCTGTGATACTTGCCTCACTTAGCAGCCATGCCTTGGGGTAGGTTCATTGCAGCATAGTGCAAATACCAAAAAAGCCAGTCCCTGGCCTTTGAGGTTTAAAATATGTTTTGCAAACTCAAGACAGAGATAAACCTTTTGTGATAAAAAAAACTTCTGAACTTTAAAAACCAGAACCATGAATAACCCAAGGCATAAGCTCATGCCTTAATTACAGGCATGTAAGAATATGGGATCGGTCAGAACCAGTTTCCCAGTGTTTTCTTTCTCTAAAAAACTACATAAAGATTCCCTAGGCTTGCAGGGCAGAAGTGAGCTCAGAGGCTGGCAAATCCCTAGGAATGTGCCCTGTGGCCCAGTCTCTAGAACTTCTTCACTCTTGAGGTTAGGAGCCATTGAGAAGACGTTGTTGAGTGGCAAGACTAGACAGAGACAACCTGCTCACCCACCCAGTGGCCTAGGACAGTGGATGAGTGTGTCTGATGGCCTTGAGAGCCTAGACAGGTTTTGATTTTGGGACATGCAGCCAGGACTATTAATTTTTTAAAAAGACTTTATTTATTTTGTTTTAGAGTAGAAGGGAGGGAGAAAGAGAGGGAGAGACACAGTGACTGGTAATCGAACTGGTAACATTTCGCTTTGTGGGAGGATGCCCAACCAACTGAGCCACACTGGTCAGAGCAGGACTTTGCATTAATATCAGAGCATGGCCTCCAGTCCAGTTTCAGCCTGGAATTAGGTCAAGTTCAGCTTCTTTATCTGTGCTTCTCTAAAACACATATACTTACCATACTGCATGTATATTTAAAGATGTTCTTGCCAAATGTGAATTTTTTAAGTCAGTCTCCTAAGCACAGTATCTTATATAATGCTGTAACTGCCCAAATATCATACACACATACATACACACACACACACACACCTGAGAATTATGAGACATGTTCATAAAACATCTGTTTTCTAGCCAGATGTAATATAAGGGAAGGTCTCTCTTGATCCTGGTTTTATTAAATGGAACAGCTCAGCAGAATATAGCAGCAATAAGAAGAAACAACAGTTAGGTCCTGGTCATCGTTCTTTTTGGAACAGGAGTTAAAAACTGAGCCAATTGCAGCCTACCCCCACTTTCACTGAGTCAGTGTAAAACGGAAATGATTGTGCAGGTCCTTGTCTGGTGTTTCTTGACAGTTAGGATGAGCTTCCAATAAAAGACTTAGCTTGTGGCTGTGGTGTAATTGAAACCGCCCTGATTTGGATGTGGAAGTCCTGATCTTGAATACTTATTCTCTCACTAACTCTATGACTTCTGGTAATTAATTTATTTTCACTGAGTCACTTGTCCTTCATTTGTAAAATGAGATCATCACAATGCTGCCTCCCAATATGGTGGCAAAGATTCGATGTGACAGTGGATATGAAGATGCTTTAAAAACTGCAGTGCTCTGTACAGAGTATGATCTCTGCTGTTTCTTCCCCACTTCTTCCACCTTCTTCAAAACCAGGGTTCCTCTTGGTTAGGTCAACCCGCTATGGGATCTGGAAGATGTTATGCCTTTCTCATGCCAACAAAAAACCTTGCAGGGCTCAGCAGGGAGAAATGTTAATCTGGAGCTTCCTCTGCAGGGTGTCCTTCACCTCCTTGTTTTGGAGGCTACAGATGAAGGAGTTGAGCATGGGAATTATGATGGTGTAGAAGATGAACACTACTTGGCCACTGGTATCATTGGTGAATCCATGAGGCTGAATGTATGTGAAAATTACTGTGCCATAGAGACTGGTAATGGCTAGGGAGTGGTAGGCACATGTGGAGAGGACTTTCTCCCTCCCAGCTGCTGAGCGCTTTCTCGCAGTGGCAACCGAGACCAAGCTGTAAGTGGTGAGGGTGAATGCAGTAGGCACAGGGTGACTAGAGCAGAGTGGGTACAGAGGACCCCTCTTGCTGCAACTGTGTAGTCACATGCCAGGTACAGAAGGGATGGGAGGTCACAGAAGTAGTGTGTTACCTGGTTGGGCCCACAGAAAGTCAGGGCAAAGACATTCATAGTCTGGAGAGGGGATGTAGTTTCACCAAATGCATAGGAAGCAGCCACCAGCTGGAGACAGGTCCCCTTGGTCACAAAAGAACTGTAATGGAGGAGTGGGCAGACGGCCATGAAGTTGTCGTAGCTCCAAGGAGGCTAACAGGCAGCTCTCAACTGTCACATGTGCCATAAAGAAGGTCAGCTGGACCACACAACCCTTGAAAGAGATGGACTTATCAGAGGCCAGAAGGTTGACCAACAGCTTGGGGTTACCACAGAAGAGTAACAAATATCAAGATGAGAGAGGATTTTGAGGAATAAATACATGGGGCTATGGAGGTGGGAGTCTGGGAAGATGAGTGGCATCATTCTCAGGCAGCCCACCACTGTTGCAGCACAGATGAACAGGAAGGCTCCAAAAAGAAGCTCCTGGAAGTCTGGATAATTGGAGAACCCAGCAAGATGAACTGGGAAACTGGGGTGTGATTGCCACTGGTAAGGGCTAGTTCTCCAGTTGTCATCTGCAGAGGTGACAATTGATAATCACCCAAACAGTATTGCCCAAACATGCCCACCACTGTGCAAGCAGAAAGGAGGGAGAACACCAAGCACGTATAAGGCTTCTTGTACAAGAAGCTAAATGAAGAGAATCATGTTCTAGTGGATAGAACATGGGCTGTAAAGCCAGGCAGACCCAAGTCTTAATTCTGACTACGGCACTAACTGGTTTGGTATCCTTGGATAAGTTCTGTTGGTGAACCTTGGTTTTCTCATCTGTGAAATGAAGAAAACATGACCTTTTCAGGGTTTCTGTGTGGCTCCCATGAAAAAAATGAACATAAAATGTCTGAATGTCTGGATCACAGGAGATAATCAATAAATGTAAGGCTTCTTCCCCAATATCTTGCGCCTGTATTGATAAACATGCTTATGGCTCTATTCGAAAATTCATTCTGTCTTTTCAAAAATCAAGATATAATTCACATACCATAAAATCCATCATTATAAAATGTACAATTTAGTGATTGTTAGTATATTTACGAGTTGTACAGCTATCACCACTATTTAATTGCAGAACATTTTCATCAGCCAAAAAAGAAAACCTCATGCCCATTAGTAGTCACTCTACATTTTCCCCTTCTTCAGCCCCTGGTAAGTATTAATTTACTTTCTATCTCTATGGATTTTCTTATTCTGGACATTTCAGAGAGATGGAATCATTCAATATGTGGCTTTTTGTGTCTAGTTTCTTTCACTTAATGTTTTCAAGGCCCATCCATGTTGTAGCATGCATCAGTGTTCATTCTGTCTTATATTTAAACATCCTTCAGGGCATTCCCTCCTCTATATCATAAGCATTTTGTCTTCCAAGAATGTATTGAGTTGACTGTCATCTGGGACCCCATCATCTTGGAAATGGTGGTTTAGTGCTTGCTCGATTGTCCTCCAAAACATTTATCCACAGGAGGACCAGGAATGCCCTTCTTCCCCATACTTCTCTCTCTTACACCCTTCATCTCCCTCCTCTTTGAGGGTCTGGTTACACATCCTGAAAATCAGTCCCAGGGAAACCTTACCAACCTCTTCAAACTGATACATAAGTGTCAGTTTATGTAAAGAACAAGGAGGAAATGTGGTGTTATTTTTGCAGAAAAACATGCAACAGCCTTGTTTCTACCTGTTGTAACAGGTACAGGGTATGACAGAAAGAGCACTGCACTGGCAGGATAGAGACCTACTTTCTAGTTCTGACTCTGTTGCCTAAAATTAGCTTTGTTACCTTGGACAATTTCCCTCGCTCTGGGCCTCTGCTTCCTCACTGGCAAAGTCAAGGTGTTGTATGGAGATGTCTGAGGTCACATTTGGTCCTACAGTCTGACCATAAATGAGGACATCTTCCTTGAACTTCCTGCCAGGGTGTGGATCTTTGTGCCAGGGTAGTCCCAGGCAATACAAAAAGAATCCATGTGAATTTGTCTAGTAAAAGGAGACTATACCCTGGATTGTAACAGACAAGTTCAGAAGGGTCTGTGAGCTCACAAGGATCTATGTGAACACATTGGCCATTTAAATGTTTTGTCCATAAAGTAGGAAGTTCTGAGAAGCATCGTTAACAGAAACAAATAGATGGGAATACAAGTTTTGCTGTGGTAACACCTTTAATTCATTTAACCCCTTTTTAGTTAGTGACAAGAATCACATAGTGATATAGCATCAAAAATTATTTTTAGTGCTCCTTCATCAGTCAATTTGACAAGACTCTTCCTCCATTTTGTTGAAAGATTTTCATCTGACTTAAAAAAGAATTTTATAGGCAGTCATTAAAGTCTTTACTTTTTCGACACCTATTTATGAAATGATCCCTTTGTAGAGACTGGAAGTTTTGTAGGCTAGTGAAATGACATTCTAAGATACAGGATGGGTTAGAAGCATGCCTTTATTTTGAGAACAGGAGAAGGGCAATTGCTAAAGGGAAGGTGATGAAGGATGCAGAGCTCCCATCACAGAAGTCCTTTCAGGGGCTCGTTTTTTTCTCAGTAGACACTGAGGTTTTGGAAATTGTTCCCTTTAAAATGGTTTTGCCTATGAACCCCTTGAAAAGTCTTCATTTACCCTCAGGGGTACACAACCCCATTTTGAAGACTGGGTCTTAGGAGAACTAGTCAGTTTCAGGATAATGCCTTCTGCCTGGGTTCCTCTTCTCCCTCCCATAATCATAAGACTGGGCTTGTGATTATGCAACTGTAGAATTTACTGGAACATCCCGTTCCCCCTTCACAGACCAACATTCTGTTTATTAGGAAGGTTGCAACCCTAAAAGTCAGTCATAACATTTGCTAAATGTACATGTTATTTATAAAATATTTAAAAAGTCAACTAATTTAAAAATGAACTAAATCTAGCATTAATTTAAGAGAACCCCCCCTAAAATCTATGGTTTTAATATAACTGGTATTTTTACTGCACATTAATTAAAACTATAACATTAAAATAAACTTGTTAATTTATGTCTCGCCTGAAATCTTGGAGTCCACACTAACATAGCCTTGGAAATCTCCTAAACCAAGTTTAAATCCTTGTTTTGATGTTTATTAGTGGTTTAGCCTAGGATCAATTACATGATGTTGTAATTTCCTCATCTGTAAAGTGAGCTGAAAATCCCTAAATCACAAGGAATGTTGAGAGAACCAAATGAGATACAACAAATATCTGATATATAGATTAGCATAGTGCCTAGTACATAGAGAGTTGCCAGTTAATGATAGCTTATATTGACTATGCCTTGAAACTTAGATTTACTAATTGCTGAATATAGCTTTGTCTTACTGGAAACAAAGACAAAAAGAGTAACCTATTTGACTCCATCCTGGTAGAGTTTCCTTGGGGTGCTAAATGCGGGCATTGCAAGGAAGAGACAGCAAGGTATCAAGCAGTCCACTGAAGACTGATGAAAGGCTGTGGTTGGTAAATGGCGACTGGAATGAAGAAGAAAAAGGTGACTGAGATAGAATCGGAACCAGACACCACGTTCAGATTGAGGGGCCAGGGGGAAGAGCAAGCCTGAAGCGCTGCTGTCCAATCATGAGGGTGCTGAAACGGCGCAGGGCTGCCGGGGCGAGCTGCAACGAATGTGTCTGAACACATCTCGGCTTCCTAAAAATAATATCACAGGTACGCCTCTTTCCCACCTTCCTTACAGTGTGTCACTTCAGCCTTCCACCCACATCTACCCTTCTCTCTTACCCCACCCCATCTTCTCGTCTAGCTGGCTGATGGCTCTCCTTCTTGCAATAGTGCTCACTGCTGCCAGCACATGGTTCCTTCTTAGGATGATGCTGAGTGTGGGAAGTATCTGGCATGAACCTCTGAGAGCTGATGACTACAAAAATGCTCCCTCAGTCATAAATAGCCCTCAGTGTCAATGTGGCTGGACCACAGCCTCAAGGACTAAAGATGTCGGGGATGCTTTCAGAAACATGGTTTTAGCTGCCTCTTACTCTGTGCCAAATCCTTCAGGCACAGACTGCCCTTCATTCCATGCAGTCAGGTCTGTGCATGTAATGCCCTACTCTAACTCCTGTTTTGTCCTTCCAACTTATGATGGTTTTCTTTCTTCCCCAATCAAAGTTTATCTTTCCCATTGTTCCATGTCTAATTTAATCTTTCCCTTCTCCAGACCATCCTAATGGGAAGCAATATTCCTTTCTTTTGAAATCCTATATCATTTTCACCCTGGACATGCCACTTAGTCCTTGGTTCTAAACTGCCCTAAGCTCATTTTGATTACTAAACATGTGGCAATTTTGCCTCTCCCGTCAAAATATCACCTTGGAGGGCAGGGACCAAAGTGTTTGTAAGTTCTGTATTCCTTCTAGTTCCAAGCAGGTAGATAGCATGATGTACAGTGGTGCTCAATAAATAGTTATTGGTTGAAAAATATAAGGAAATGACTTTGAGGGAAATGAAGGAAATGGATTAGTGAACTGAAAATTGATTAATAGCAGTTCAGAAAGGGCTCAGGACCAAGGAATCTGGAAAGTTGGTTCTACCCCCAAATTAGGCTCAAAGGATAAATTGGGAGGAATTGGTTGGAGCTGGGACAGAGCAGGCTACAAGAGGATTTGCACATACAGATTCAGGTGCATCTAAACCTAAAATTTGAGAGTTTCAGGGAATCTAACTCAATCTAATGATTAATTTGTCATAGAAATGGAGAATTACAGGCTTGGAAGGAACTTACTCCAGGGGTCACTCCGAAAGGCATCAGCTGATACACAAATCACCTTTTCAACATCATCATCAAGTGAGTATCAAGCCTCCACTGAGACCCTCTAGTACTGGAGACTTTCCTTGCTATGGAGACCATAATGTCAGTTGAAGAATGGAATTCAGTTTGGCTCAGTTGAACAATTAAAAAAAATGTGAGAACCTAATATATACCTGGGATTGTGGTACATGATCCTGCTGGGAAGAAACACATGACCTGTGGTTCTGCATTTCTGTGGATGCTAGGGCATCGTGGGGAGTCTTCTACAGCCTTTTGCCAGTTTATTTCTTGTTTTCTACTTTCTCCTATCTTTTCCTCTACAGTTAATTCTTCCCACAACTTTGCTTTTCATTCCTTCCTTCCCCTCCCACCCCATAATCACCATGATTTAGGCTTTCTAGGAGCATTCAATTCCTGGGGTGAGTTTCTGGAAAATACTGAGGGTGAAGGAAATTAATACTCTCTGTTCTAAGCATATATGTAAAAAAATGGGAGAAACCTTCAAAATTATGTATTCAACTCTGTCACATAACAGGAGATACTAAAGGCCAGAGTGGAAAAATGTTTCATCCCCGATCAGATGAAATGGGTAAAGAGGGTGAGTGAAATGAGTAGTCACTATTTTTACACAGTAGGTCCCAGGTGAATATTCTCAGTGACCAACACTCAAGAATGTAAAATAGAAGGACTGCAAGAATTTGAGCTAGTGTGGACATCACATTTGCATATCATTTTCATACACCCACATCAACTCCCCACAGTCTCTTCTCAGTTATTTCCCAAGTGAGAATGTATCATTGTGTCTGTTATTTGTCATTTTTAGTTTTTCATTTCTCTACTCCCCTTGCCCACTCAGAGTCTTTGGCCCAGATCTCTGAGGCATGCAAAGGGAAAAAAGTATTCACAGAACATTAAAATTAAACTTCAGATAAATGTATTTCTCTGACCATCTGGTTCCTCTTACAATAGCCGCTTCTCAAAGGCAGAAGCTCTTGGCCTCAATATTCCATGCAGGACCCAGAAAAGGGGGATGCTCAGTGTGTAGACCTGGGTTGGAAAGATTGATGGTGACAGGCAGTCACCCAGAGATAGCTGGGACACACAGTCTGACAAAGATTTTAATCTAAGACTGTATATTCTTGGAGGGCAGGGACTTTCTTATTCATAACACTATCTCTGGCATGAGGTACAGAGTAGACCACCCATATTTGTTGAATGCATGAAAGTGTGATGTTACAGGAGAAGTGCTATAGACCCTTTTGTAAGAGTGTGAAAGCCAAATATCAGTTGCCTATCTACTGAATGAATTGCCTCTAGAGAAAATGAAACTTCATGATTTTGGAAACTTCACAGCCGTTTTCCCATTGGATTTCTACCACAGATTTCTGGAGCAGGTGTCCACTGGGAAAGGTGCTACACAAGTGTCAAGTGTGGTTACTTTGACACGAATAATGGATCTATCAATTTTTGGACCAAATATTCCCCGTGCTATATTAGGATCCTGGGAGTCAGAGTTTCAAAATTTATCCTCAAGTACTTTAGAGAACAGAGACATATAAAGGCTTGATAAACACGTGTGAATACAGCACCAAGGAACCCAATTTGACTCAGCTTAAACAAAAGAGGAGAATTTACGATATGGTGAGAGAGGTGTCTCCTGGCTCTGGTGCTGGTTGTGAAACGTACTCACAAATTCACCGATGGTCCTCCTTTCAAGAGGTGGAGCTTCATTCCCCTCCCCTGGAGCAAGGGCTGGACTTAGTGACTCAGTCCTAACAGATGCAATTTGGAGGAAGTGACGATGTGTGACTTCTGAGACTTAGTCATGACATTAGTTTTTTAGAGCTGCTGCAACAAAGTCCCACAAACTGGATGACTTAATACAAATGCATTGTGTCACGGGCTAGAGGTCTGGGATCAAGGTGTTGGCAGGGTTGTTTTCTTCTGAGGGCTGTGAGGAAGACTCTGTGTCTTTATCAGTTTCTGCTGGTTTGCTGGCTGCCTTTCGGTGTTTATATAAACCTCTGCCTTCCTCATTATGCAACATTTTCCCTGTGTGCATGTCTGTCTTTGTGTCCAAAGTTCCCCGATTTATAAGACACCAGTCACCATAATGACCTCATTTTAACCTGATGACCTCTGGAAAGACCTTCTCTCCAAATAAGGGCACCTTCTGAGGTACCGAGGGTTAGAACCTCAACATGTGAATTTGAGGAGGGCACAATTCAGCCCATAGCAACCATAAAAGGCTTGTGGCTTCCTCCATGTTCTCTCCTTGAATCACTCACTCTGGGGAAATGTTGGGAGGATACTTGGGAGGACACTCAAGAGGACCAATGGCAAGGTCCACATGGCAGGGATTAGCTCCTCCCGCTACCAGCCAGGTGAGCGAGCCACAGAGAAAGCAGCTCCTCTAGCCCCGGCTGCACCTTGAGCTGGCTGCAGCTTGCACTGACATCTCCCCCGAGCTTCACTGAGGTATAGTTGACAATTAAAAATGGTATATATGTAAGGTGTACAACTTGATGATAGGCTGTGAAATGATCACCACAATTAACATAACCAGAACCTCATATAGTTCCCATGTATGTATACATTGTGGTAAGAACACTTAAGATCTACCCTTTTAGCAAATTTTAAGCATGAAACAAATTATTGTTAACTATAGTCACAGTGTTGTACTTTAGGCCTCCAGAATCCATTCATTTTGCATAACTGTAACTTTGTGCTCCTTGACTAATATCTATCCCACCCAACCCCCCAAGCCCTTGGTAACCCCTGTTCTACTGTTCACTTCTATGAATTTGACTCTTTTGGATTCCATAATAAGTGAGATCATGCAGTATTTCTTTTTCTGTGTCTGACATTTCATTAGCATATTGTCCTCCAGTTTCACCCATGTTGTTGCAAACAGCAGGATTTCCTTGTTTTTAGAGGCTGAATAATATTCCATCACATACATGTCACAATTAAAAAATCCATTCACCTGTTAGATTGTTTCCATGTCTTGGCTACTGTGAATAATGGTGCCATAGACACGGGAGTGCAGATATCTTTGGAATTCTGGTTTCATTTCCTTTGGATAAGTACCCAGAAGTGACATTGTTGAAGCTGAAGATGGTTCTATTTTGAATTATTTGAGGAGCCTCCATTCTGCCTTTCATAAGGACTGTACCAATGTACATCCCCACCAAAGGGCACATGGTTTTGGCTGATAGCTTGACGGTAGCCTCACGAGGGAATGAGCAGAGCTACTCAGCTCAGCTGCTCTGGTATGCCTGGCCTGCAAAACTGTGAGATAATGAATGTTTGTTGCTAACTCTGGGGGTAGTGTTTATGTCACAGTGGATAACTAAGACCCCACAGGCGAGAAGGCAGGACCCAGAAGGCAGGAAAGGAGACAAAACTCTCTGCCTCTGGCTATGCTGCCTGCTGGCTTCCCACAGACAAAAATGTGGCTGCCTCGCAGCTCCTGAGTTTTCATGTCACAGTTCCAGCGACACAGAAACCTTAACTTCAGTTTTCTGTGTGTGAAAATGTGGAGTTCAAGTTGGGTCCGCCGAGGCGGGGGGGGGGGGTAAGTTTAGGGGCAAATCTAAGGTATGTGGGACTTGACAATAGTGTCATTCTTGGAGGAGAAAGCTCATTAAGAAAAGGAATGCAAGATTACATGCAAAAAATGATGACTTGGAACGAATGAGAAAATAAATCACAACAAATGAAGAATGTTCTAGAGCTGACCAATACCAAAACATTGCAAAGTAAAAAAACTGCGTGATATTTGTGTAGTTGATTGACTCTGATGGCTCCTCAGGCTACCTTCTGGCTCTGTACAAACCCATGCCTGTCTGAGTGCTGCGGGCCACAGAGCGGCCCCACAGGCCCCAGTGCGGGCAGCATGGTCAGAATGCTGCCTCGGCCCGTTCCTGGTTGGTGCTGGCCCAGTCAGCCCAGTGCTCCTGGGAGCCATTTTCCACTGGGATGACTGCCAATAACTTAACTAACTACAAACATATTTACAAGTCAGTAAACCCAAGCATAGTGTTTCTACCTTAAATACCCTGTAGCTGACCTCACATTGCCTGCAGCCACTCTAACACTGTGGGGGTGGTGGCCGTGGCGTGGGGAGTGTGATCAAGGGGCATTTGAGGTGGGAAGACACTGCTTTTCACCAATTGTGGTTGAGATATTTTCTTTTTAAAATTGTGCAGAAAAACCCGTGCCCACACAAACACACAGCTGTGGCCTTCCCAGGGCATTGGATTGGTCTCTCTGGGCAGGTAAGGAGCCCTGGCGTCTTCGTTTGTCACCTTCATGGAAGATTTACCTCTGGGCAGGGTCTTGTAGAACGAAATGGTTGCTGGACACTGAAGCTGGTGGGTGAGGTGGGCATTCCCTGAAGAAACGGAAAAAAAAAAAAGCTCCCGTGAAAGATAATTACAATATATTGTGAGTAGGGATTTGGGTGGGCTAAGAGAGCACAAATGTGGAAGTTCGGAGACATTGATTCAGGCTGCAGGGTAGAGGTCAGGGGGTGTTTGCTGGGGAAAATGACATCTTGGGTAAATTACAAAGGCTGAGTGGTGGGGGGAGAATGTTCCAGGCAAATAGGCAGCATGTGTAAATGGAGGTGGTGTAGGAGCCCCTGGCTGACGTGGGCACAGTGAGTATCTTAGTGACGCTGGAATGAAGTATGTGAGGAAGGGCTTTCTGAGAAGCAGCCCAGGAAACAACCCGGGTCAGATCACCAGAGCCTGGCATATCATAAGAGGATTTTTGAACTCTCCCCTGAAGGGCATGGGGGTCCCAGGGAAGGGGTTGGAGTGGGGAACTTAGATAATCAGGTCTGCATGAGCTCCTTTGGTCAGTATGGAAACCTTAGTGTTGTCAAAAGAAAATGCTCCAGACAGTTCGGTGATCTAGTTGGCTTTTATCACTCAGTGATTCATTGGTCAGGTGGCATCCTATCTAGCAGATGAAAAGGAGCTTCAAAGAGCTGTGTTAGTGAGCAGAAATAAGGAAGTTATACTGGACCTTTGCTGATTGGTTAAATCAGGGTTACTTTCCTTACATGGAATAAAGGGAAGTCTTGGAGCAGGGCTGGGTGACTTGTGCTGAGTAGGCAGGTGCCGATTGCTTGTCCCAGGCTTTTTTTGTTTTTCCCTGGGAGAGCTGAGCACAGAAACTTAGTGAAGTTTCAGTTTGCTGACATGGGGCTTAGTGTGAGCTACTCCATCTTGGGCCTCATGTGGTTACTTTAACAGCAGAAACTGGAACTCCTTCCCATCTGAAACACAGAAATGCAGAAAAAATTAATAACAGTCACAGTGATTAATGCAATCACTCTGTTGTACACTTGACACTAATATATTGTATGTCAACTGTTATTGAAAAATAAAAGAAATTTAAAAAATTGGAAGATATGATTGAGCCCAAATCTAAGCAAAGGAAATCCCTAAGAGCTGGAATGACAGAGGCTCCTAAAGCTAGAAGAGCTGGATACTGGCCCCCAAGGGGACGGGGATGGGATCAGAGTCTTTATAGCTGGGTGGGTGGGGGCTCACATGGCTACACAGGACGGGGAGTCTGGACCACAGGCCTGGTGTGAGTAGGATGCTGGCACTGACTTAGGGCTCATGATATGGCTGTCTACTCAGGCCTCAGTGGATAAAGGGGTCGGACATTGGAAAAATGTGCAGATAAGTTGTCATTTGTTCCTGAGCTTCAAACACAGGGACCTCTCAAGACCCCCCTCCCTCCCAGGGTATGTGCTGTGTTTGCCACCTACAACGTATTCACACGTATGGTATTCATTGGGATCCTACTCTGTGCCGGATCTCATGTACTACAGACAGAATTTTCTTTGAAAAGCTGCTAAATGATTATCTGGGAACATATCTAGTGACAAAATATTTGAAAAATCTTGACATTTTTCCCTCTTCGCTCTTCCCCAGCCTCAGCATTTTATCGTTTCCCCTGCAAGCCCCAGCAGGTTTTTTGTTTGAGGCAAGATGAACTGATTTTAGGATGCACGTCCTGGCAGAACTAAGAAAGGCAAGGATTCCATCCACAATGAGAGGCTATCCATCTTCATTGAGGTCCCCAATCCTGGGTCTGGTGTCTTACCTAGGAGTCTGTCCATAAGATGTGGGAATTTGTCAATCGAAGAGAATCACTCAGCCTGACTGAACAAGGTGTCTCTCTGCCAAGCAGCAGAACTGGGTCAGAGAGCAGGGAACTGATAATGATACACAAGGCAGAGTCCCCAGAGCCTCCTGGACCTACAGTCTTGGTTACGCAAGCGGTGAGCCAACAGCCTCAGGGAAGCAGCAGGGTGTGTGAGGCTGGGCGGAGGTACAAGACTCCTGGAAGACAGTCTGAGCATAGGGCAGGGTTAGGTGAATTTACACCCTAGAAATTTATAGCTTTCTTCCTGATGAGGGATGTGCAGTAAAACAGGTGAGGTCTTGGTGTCTGAAAAGGACCAGAGAGACAATCGCCAGGCTGCTGTGTTATCTGCCCAAGAGGGTGTCACAGTTTTGGATGGGTCAGGGGGGATTTGAAATGGATATCTTGTGTTCTGAATTCCAAATTTCTTGAACAGATTGCCTCACTGCGTAGTGAAGGTCTTGGCTTCTGGAATCTCCTTGGTGCTGGGAGGAGGGCAGGAATGAACTTCACTCTCTGTAAGAAAACCTGAGTCCTGCCCTGTCTAACATGGTAGCCGCTGGCCAAGTGTGGCTACTGAGCCCCTGAAGTGTGGCTGGTCCAAAATGAGATATATTGTGAGTGGAAGATACAACTTAGTATAAAAAAGTGAGTGATGTTACCAACTTAGTATAAGTTGTGAGTGGATGTTAACAACTTAGTATAAAAAAGAGAATGTAAAATATCTCATGACTAATTTATCAATATTGATTATATGTTGAAGTGAATTATATTTATGATATATGAGTTAAATAGAATATATTATTAAAATTAATTTTACCTGTTTCTTTCGATTTTTAAAAAAGCAATTATTGGAAAATTTGAAGTACATATGTGGCCTGTATTTGTGGCTTGCATTCTGTTTTTGTTTTTTTAAGATTTCATTTATTATTTTTTTTAGAGGGGGGAAGGGAGTAAGAGAGGAAGAGAAACATCAATATGTGGTCACCTCTCATGCGCCCCTACAGGGGACCTGGTGCACAACCCAGGCATGTGCCCCCACTGGGAATCAAACCAGCGATCCTTTGATTTGCGGGCCAGTGCTCAATCCACTGAACCACAGCAGCCAGAGC
Source organism: Artibeus jamaicensis (assembly GCF_021234435.1). Lineage (NCBI taxonomy): Eukaryota > Metazoa > Chordata > Mammalia > Chiroptera > Phyllostomidae > Artibeus > Artibeus jamaicensis. The sequence goes on along the minus strand of NW_026522050.1, from coordinate 6,008,760 downwards.
TTGCATTCTCTTTCTGCTGGGCAATGCTATCTCTGTCCATCAGGACTTTCAGTTACCATAGGACAAGGACTCCTAGGTTCCTTCCTGGCTCTTCCTGCCTTCTCTAAACTCTGGGAACTCCGTTACTTCTCCACAGTCATTACTTCTGCTCACACACTGTTCTGAAAGCAGCAACAGTCAAGCCTTGATGTAATTAGGTCCTGAGGGATAATCTTCACCCATCTCCTACCTAGGAAAGGGGTAGAGAGCCAGCAAGCCCTCCAAAGTCTCAACCAAGTTGATTCTTCCTACCCCCGGGGGACTTGGCAATGTCTGGAGACATCTTTGTCACAGTTGGGTGTGGCATCTTAGGTAGAGGCCAGGGCTGCTGCTAAACATTCTACAATGCATAGGACAGCGCCCCACAACAAAGAATTATCCAGCTCCAAGTGTTAATAGGGTCAAGATTGGGAGACTCTGGCCTGGGCCCAGGAAAGGCCTTGGGTATCTCTGAACATGAGTTGGCAGGGAGGTTGTGGACACTGACACAGCAGAGGAGCCTGCTCTGCCCTTCCTGATTCCCTGGCTTTCATGATCATTGGTGACTCATGGCCCTTCCCCTGTACTCGTTCTACACTCATCTGGAGAGAAAAGGCAGTCTCCTTCCCAGGTATGATTCACATGCCCCATGCTCCATGCCCCACTTAGAGACCTCTCCCTGCTGGAGATAAGCCTTCTAGGAGAGAAGTTGATAGAGGGCTTGGTCCAGAGGGGCGGTTGTTAGTTGCCCGTTCTCTTCCCTTTACCTTATCTATCTGTAGAAGGCAGTTAGACAGACATGAAATGAGTAGGAACTAACTATAGGCGAAGTATGCAAGGTCACCGGGGAGGGAAGCCCAGGTGCCAACGGACAGTTGTAAGGTGGGACCTCACCCCCAGGGTGACCTTTTCTCCCCTAGCGTATTGTTGGTCATGCGGTTTTGAACCCCTGACCTTTTAAATTCTTTTAATTGAATTTATTGGGGTGACATTGGTTAACAAAATTACACAGGTTTCAGGTGCACAATTCTATAACACATCATCTGTATATTGTATTGTGTGTCCACCACCTCAAGTCAAGTCTCCTTCCATCACCTTACTCCACCCTAAGCTCTCTGCTACCTACCCTCCCCCACCCCTAATATTTCATATCTCTGGTCATGCATTTAGGACCCTCCTCGGAACTTTCCTCCCCTGGCATGTGGCTAGTCACACAGGAGACCCCTTAGAGGAGGAACTAAGGGGGCAGAGAAAAAGCTTTATCCTTGCAAAACTACTCCCTTTAGCATTAAGCTCTCAAGACAACAAGGTTCTGACTCACATCAAATAACCTTAAGAACAAAGCCTTGGGTCTATTAACCACACAGACAGAGTTTTGGTCAAACTAGAGATAATATCTAGTTCTCACTTATGTTTGGCTCCAGGCCCAGATAATCAGAAAGGCCAGGTGGGGTGACGCCATGGATGACTTCAGGACCGGATGCAATGACTAATGATACCCTGCTCTGTCATCGGCCCATCAGTGGAGGCCACAACCCTGAGGAGACATACCTGAAAAGCTAATAAATATCTAGTGAGATCCTCCCCTGGGACCTTCATATATAAACCCTTAATAGGATGTGGAGGACCCAGCAGGCACACTTTCTCTCTCTGTAGCTCGCCTATACCTTTCCACACCCCATTATTTCCCTAGGGCACTCTCTCTGGAATAAGCCTGTGCCTTTTTTCCTCTCCTGCCCCCAGGAGCATTTTCTTTCCCTCTCTCCTAAGCTCCAAGGGCCCTTATTTTACTTCTGTAACTTGTTTCCTGAGCCCACACACCCCAGCTGGCTCACTTCTTCCACAGTTTACTTCTTCTACCTCTGACTTTCTAAATAAATGTTTGCTTGTATTTGAGTCTTGGCTCTGAATTCTTTTTAGCCAAAATTCAAGGACCGGGGTCTAATATCTGGTATCATTTTGCTGTGAACACATTATTTCTTTTTCACCTTTCCCCCCCACTGTTCCCAACTCCCTCTGCATCTGCCCTGAAGCTCACAGGAAGCTCCTGGTCAGAACCACAATACCAGTATTGTTGGGCAGATATCGAGCCCATGGAGAGGAAGCTGGTGGAAGCTGATAGGGTTTTCCCAGAGGGAATAAAACCTGTAAGCTTGCCTCCGATTTCTTACAGAAACCCAGCCTCCAGTGTCTGAAGTTAGGAATCAGTGCTATTGGTGTTTGAAGAGGTCTATTCTGTCACTTTCTAGCAGAATTTCTTTTTCTGAGTGTCATTATCTAAAGCTAGTTTAATAAGAAGTACAACAAAAATATTGGACTCCAGTAGTCATGGGAGGGATTGATCGCTATTACTTTCCTTTCTCCCTTTGTTTTTGCTTTTTTTTAATCCTTTTTTAATTGTTATTCTGTTACAGTTGTCCTAAATTTTCCCTCTTTGCCCTCCTCTGCCCATCCCACCCCCCGCTCCCACAGTCAATTCCCACACTGTTGTCCATGTTTGTGGGTCATCGTGCGTGTTCTTTGTCTAATCCCTTCCCCTTGTTTCCACCATTATCCCCCTTGCCCCTCCCTTCTGGTCACTTTCAGTCTGTTCCATGTTTCCACACCTGTGGTTCTATTTTGTTAGTTTATTTTGTTCATTTGATTCTTCTTATAGGTGAGATTATATGATATTTGCCTTTTACCAATGGCTTATTTCACTTACCATAATATTCTCCGCTACAATACGTGCTAAATGGATTGCAAAAGGTAGGGGTTCCTTCCTTTTTTCTGCTGGGTAGTATTTCATTGTATTTCAAACTGTAGTACACAGTTTTTTGATCCACCCATTTACTGATGGGCACTTAGAGAGCACTGCTGTGAATATAGGGGTGCATAAGTCCTTTTAAATTGGTGATTGGGATTCTTAGGGTATATTCCTAGCAACAGAATCACTTGGTCAAAAGGCAGTTCCATTTTTAGTTTTTGAGGAAATTCCAAACTGTTTTCTACAGTGGTTGCACCAGTCTGCATTCCCATCAACAGTGCACTAGGGTTCCCTTTTCTCTGCATCCTCACCAGCACTTGTGTGTTGATTTCTTAATGATGGATGGCCTTTCTGACAGGTGTGAGGTGATATCTCATTGTGATTTTGATTTGCATCACTCTGATGGCTAGTGTTATTGAACATTTTTTCATATGTCTCTGGGCCCTCTGTATGTCTTCCTTGGAGAAGTGTCTGTTCAGGTCCTTTGCCCATTTTTTAATTGGATTGATTGTCTTTCTGGTCTTGAGTTGTATGAGTTCTTTATATATTTTGGAGGTCAAACTCTTGCCTGATGTGTCACTAGAAAATATAATTCTGCCATATGGTTTTGGTTCCCTTTTCATCTTGATGACAGTCTCTTTAGCCATGCAGAAGCTTTTTAGATTGATGTAGTCCCATTTGTCTGTTTTTCTCTTTATTTCCCTTGCCTTAGGAGATACATCGGCAAAAATATTGCTATGTGGGATTTCTGAAAATTTTCTGCCTATGTTTTCCTCTAGGATTTTTATGGCGTAATGGCTCATATTTAAGTCTTTTATCCATTTTGAGTTTATTCTGGTGTATGGTGTAAGTCGGTGGTCTAGTTTCATTTTTTTCATGTACCTGTTCAGTTCTCCCAACACCATTTATTGGAGAGACTTTTACTACATTGTATGCTCATTTCCCCTTTGTCAAATATTAATTGCCTACAGAGACGTGGGTATATTTCTGGGTTCTTTATTCTGTTCCATTGATCCGTCTATTCTTATGCCAGTACCAGACTGTTCTGATTACAGTGGCCTTGTAGTATAGTTTGATATTAGCAGGATTTCATTGAGTCCTAGTTCCAAACCTCAGCTCTGAATGGTGCACTGCCTGCCTTTAGGGAGTTTACAGTCTAGCTGGAAACACAGAGCCTGCATACTTAACATTATTACAAACAGCTTTAAAGGGGACTCAGCAGTAGCAGAGACTTTAAAGGAGCAGAGAACTAAGGTTCAGAGTGATGACAAACTTGTCCAGAGCTATGGAAACAGCCTGTGCTCTGGGTTCAATGTGTGACCTTCTCCATGAAATAATGGTAAATAAAATCTAGGATTAGCCTTGGCTGGCGTGGTTCAGTGGATTGAGTGCTGGCCTGTGAGCCAAAGGGTGGCTTATTTGATTCCCAGGGCACATGCCTAGGTTGTGGGCCAGGTCCCCAGTAGGGGGCATGCAAGAGGCAAACCTCACACTGACGTTTCTCTCCCTCTCTTTTTCCTTGTCTTTAAAAATACATAAATAAAATCTTTTAAAAAATAGGATTAATTGAAAATCTAAACTGCTCCCTGCTTCTATTCTCCACACTTAGCTGATCCCTTGGGAGGAGCTGATACCGTCACTTCCTCCCAAGGAAGACTGCTGGGTGTTTCTGTCTCTGTGGGAAAATGACTCACAGGTGTGGCTTGCTGATTTGAAGGTGAGAGTATCAGCTCCTTATAGGACAGAAGCAGCCTGGTAACTTGGTAGCAGTTGTATTGGGCTTTAGCTAGAGGCATCCCTCCCTGTTCTTGGAAGAAGGATTCTTGCCTCTTATTCGGCTTCATGTGTCCTTCTGACAAGTGCTATAATTTACTGAGCATCTATTATGTGCCAGACACTGTGTTAACCACTTTGCTGCATTCTCTCATTTCAGTCAAGTAACAAGCAATGATTGAACATTCTCTTTGTATCCAGCGCTGAGCCAGGGGCTGGACGACTGGGACACAGGAGTTCAAAAAAAGACAGAACACTTCAGATACTCACATCTAAAAGGGGAGTGTGTGAGTGCAGTGTGAGAGTGTTGGTGTGGAGGTAAATAATCAGCTCTGACTCAGTCGTCTGGCCTGCTGGCGAGGTATGCTGTACCGGCTGACTACCTCCTAGTACAGTTAGGTGCGAAGACTTTCTCTTCCCATTAAAAGGGAGACTGGATTAACAAGGTTTAAAGACAAACTAGTACTAAGTAGAGACTTCAATTTTGTCATAATGAGAAGAGTTACAAAAAGAAAATTGAAAAAGAAAGAACTGTTTTGTGATTCAATTAAATGGTATTTAATATCAGCTACATAATATGGTCTGATTCCTAAAAAAACATTGACATATAAGAATATTTGGCTCTACAGAGCAGTTTCCCCAGGGGAGGAAGGAAATAAATGATTTGTGAATGATTGTTTGTGCCAGACCCTGTGTGACCTCCCTTTACCTCATGGGGACCTTATAATGATCAGCTGAGATGGGTGTTAAGGCCTGTTTTCACTTGGGAGGATCAAGAATCGGGGGTTGTGCCCTGGCTGGTGTAGCTCACTGGATTGAGCACAGACCTGGAAACCAAAGGGTTGCTGGTTCAATTCCCAGTTGGGGCACATGCCTGGGTTGTGGGCCAGGTCCCCAGTGGGGAGCACATGAGAGGCAACCAAACACAGATGTTCCTCTCCCCCTCTCTCTTCTTCCCTTCCTCTCTCTCTAAAGATAAATAAATCTTAAAAAAAGAATTGGGAGTTGTGTACCTTGACTTGACATCACACACATGCTGATAGAGAGGGTTGCTCAGAGGCTGCATGAACTCAGCTGTGCCCCCCAGAGCCCATGGTCCCTCCCATACCTCTTTATACTTCCATTACCCAGTTCTTCCTTCTGATATAAGGAACTTAAGAACAGCAGTGCCCATTGTCTATCTGTGAGGTGCAGGCATCAGAAAGAGGCAATACAGTGTATTGGTTCAGAACATGGCTTCTGGAGCAAGACTGCCTGGATCTACATTCTGCCTCTGCCTCTTATTAGCTGTGTGATCTTGGGCCAGTTACTCAGCCTCTCTGTGCCTCAGATCCCTGAGTGGTAATAGTAACACCTATTTCATATGATTATGAAGATTAAGTGTGTTGACAAGTGTAAAGCATTTAAAATACTGCTGGCACATATCTCACTCTCTCTATGGGCTAATATTATCCATACATTATGTTGTGGCTACCACACTTGGTTAAGAAGGTAGCTTGCCAAGGTATCTCCTTTTAAAAGCAGACTTCACATCTTTATTTCTCAGGCTATAGATCAGAGGGTTCAGCATAGGGATGATCACACTGTAGAGGACAGATCTGTTCCAGGGAATTTTGTGAGTTTGGCTGAGTGTACATGAAGATGAGTGTGCCATACAAAAGGCAGATGACGGTGAGGTGGGAGGTGCAGGTGGAGAGCGCTTTGCTCTGAGCCTCCAGGGAATGCATTCTGCAGACAGTCACCAGGATGTAGGCATAGGAGACCAGGATGATCGTGACAGTAAAGAGGAAAATCAGGGCAGAAGATGAGGGGATGATGGCTTCAACCTCAGTAGTGTCTGCACAAGCAAGTTGAAGCACAGGGGGGATGTCACAGAAATAGTGATTAATGACATTGGGGCCACAGTAGGGCAGCTTGAAGACACAACCAGTTAGCAAAGCTGAACTGGCAACAGAAGCTGTATAGGTGGCTGCCACCAGTTGGACACGCAGACGATGGGACATGATGGAATGGTAGAGAAGAGGGTGACAGATGGCAATGAAGCGATCATAGGCCATGATGGCCAGGAACAAACACTCAGCAGTACCTTGGAGAAGCATGAGGGCCATCTGGGCCACACAGCCAGCAAAGGAGATGGACTGGCCTGGGATGATGAAGTTCTCCAGCAGCAGGGTGGTGTTTGTGGTGGATAAAGAGGCGTCTGTGAAGGAGAGAATGCTCAGGAAGAAGTACATGGGTGTGTGGAGCTGTGGCTCCATATGGATCAAGATAATCATGCCCAGGTTGCCCACAAGGGTGATTGAGTAAATGAACAAGAAGAGTATGAAGAGGGTGCCCTTGAGCCCTTCCTGGTCTGTGAGCCCCAGCAGGAGGAACCAGGTGACCTGGGTGCAGTTCTCAATTGTGGTGCACGTGTCACTGAGAGAGACCGGATAAGACATGTTTGTACTTTAGAGGCAGATCTGGGGTCAGTTCCCAAAGCCCCCCTCTTTTTTCTTATTATTCATATTACTATATTTTTTAATTGAATTTATTGAATGACATTGGCTTGCAAAACATAAAAGTTTCAAGTGTACAACTCAATAAAACATCATCTGCACACTGCAGTGTGTGCCTATCACCCCAAGCAAAGTCTCTTTCATCCCCGTTTCCCCCCTTTGCCCACCTCTACCTCCCCTCAAATCCCCTTTCTCTCTGGCTGTCACCCTTTTAGTTCCTCCAGAGTGGGCAGTGCTAGGGGATGTGGGCAGGAGACACTGTCATGAATTAAACACCTACTGTGCGTCATGTGTTAACTCATTTCCTAAACAGCTAAACAGTTTGAAACTTCATACACAATGTCTCATTTAAGTATTATGCCCATTTATATTTGGTGAGATTATCAACTTGCCCAAGGTAAGAGAGCTAGCACATTAGGAAAGTGGGATCAGAACCCAGTCCATTCTACAAGAGTGTGGTGATTGCTGGGGAGAGAGGGGGTGGTGGAGGAGGGCATAGGAGGTATAAATGGTGAGGGACAGAGACTTGACTTGGGGTGGTGAGCACACAATACAGTGTACAGACGATGTGTTGCCAAACTGTGCACCTCAAACCTGTACAATTTTGTTAACCAGTATCACCCTAATAAATTCAATAAAAAGGAGAAAAATCTTTCTAACTAAAAAAACCCAGTTCTTTTTAATAAACATAAGCTTTTATAGTTTAATCACTTTCTGTCAACAAATTTTCTGTTCCATGGGGACCTGGCATTGTTAGCGAGTGTTGGCAGTCTGGCATGTTGGCCCAGAGAGGGAGTATATGAAAGGATAAATTTCAACCATATTTCTGGGCAAAGTCTCCAACAGTGTCAGCCCAGAGGCCAGGGACACGGGAAGTCAGGACTAACATTGACACAACGTAAGAGGACTCAGTAGAGAAATAATTTTTCCCAGTGTTGTGGGTTGATTTGTTTCTTCCAAAAAGATATGTTGAAATCCTAACCCAGGTACCTGTGAATGTGACCTTATTTAGAAATACAGTCTTTGCAGAACTAATGATGTTAAAATGAGGTCACACTCAATTAGGGTGGGTCCTTAATTCTATATGACTGGCGTTCTTATAAGAAGAGACAATGGAGATGCCCTGGCTGGTGTAGCTCAATGGATTGAGTGCTGGCCTGGGAACCAAAAGTTTGCCAGTTCAATTCCCAGTCAGGGCACATGCCTAGGTTGCAGGCCAGGTCCCCAGTTGGGGGCATGTGAGAGGCAACAGGCTGATGTGTCTCTCACACGTTGATGTTCCTCTCCCTCTCTTCTTCCCTCCCTTCCCCTTGGTCTAAAAATAAATACATACAATCTTAAAAAAAAAAAAAGAAAAAGAAAAACAGTGGAGATCCAGGGAGGAGCATGCCATGTGAAGATACAGATACAGAGGCACGGTGGCCATACGAGGGACAGAGGCAGAGACTGGAGTTATGATGCCACACGCCAAACAATGCCTGGGCCTTCCCAAGTGGAAAGAGGCTTCTGAGGGAGCATGGCCCTGCCAACACCTTGAGTTTGGACTTGGAGTTTCCAGAACAATGAGGGAATAAATTTCTCGTATTTTGAACCAGTTTGTGGTGCGTTGTTACAGCAGCCTTAAGCACTAATATACCCAGTTGGAGATGCTCCTGGCACTGAGGCTATGATGCTTTGATGGTGGCCTCTTAAGCAGTTGTCAGGAGACTGGGATTTCCTGATCTCTCTCTACTGACAGAGCTAATAATCCTGGGAGAGAAAATGAAGTAAAACAAATTAAAATAAAGTCTGTGTTATTGTTTACTACTAATTAAGAAAAATATTTGGGAGAACAGGAAGCTATAGTAAACACGAAAACTCTGGCTCAGCAAGACTTATGTTTTATCTAGAAACAACTGAGGACTGTAAGACATGCCAGATTTGTGGCTTTGGGGTCCAGCGCAGGACACAGTTTTAAGTCAGTATTGGAGGTGAGGGCTCTGACCAGAGAGCACAGGTCAGAAAGTCCATACGTCTCTTCCCTCAGCTCCCCAGAGAGGTTCTCATGTTTATGGAAGTTCTCTCAGCTGTTGTCATGCCCCCAAGAATTTTCTTCTGAGGATGCTCACCCTTTAGGTTTTCAAATAATTGAGGTGGCTATTCTAGATGGCTAACCAGGTAGATAGCTCTTGTATGGGATATTGGCCGGGGTCTGCTCTGATTGGCCAGACATCTGTTGTGATTAGCTGAGCATAGGTTCTGATGGTTTGGAACAGTCGTGGGGAGTTTAGAGTTTAGAGGGGGAGACAAACACTAATGAGGTAATCACACAACTTACTGAAAAACTACACCTGAAACAGTAGCTCCAAGTAGAGGTACTGAATACTATGAGCCAAAAACTTTGACTCAGTGAGGTCAAGGTAGATTTTCCTCAGGAGGAGTTTTCCATAGGAGAGAATGAAACAATTTGTACAAGGGTCCTGAGGTGTGAGAGAACTTAATGAGGAGCAGGAGCTGAGTAAAGGCCAGTGTGGGTAGAGAGCAAAGGGAGGGTGCGTGAGCTCAGGCCAGCAGGCAGGCAGTGCTTTGAAACACTTTTTGAGGGCTTGCTGTGTCCGACACTTCCTAACACCTTAAATGTCATTTAATCCTCTCAACAATCTTATAAGGTGTCCAGCTGAAATCTCTATTCTGAATATGAAGAAACTGATGCACAAAGTACTTAAGCAACTTGCCCAAAGACTCACCTTGGGTGGTCAGGTTTTAGAGATTACACTTTTATTGTTTAATACCTTGGGCCATGTTAAGGAATTTGTTTCTTATGGGATCCCATTAAAAATTTTTCTCCAGGGGGGGATGACAGGGTCATATCTGCTTTTTGATAAGATCACTCTGAATGTATTGTGGAGAAATGATTGGAGAAGGGTCAAGTGGATGGGGGAGATCTTCAGGGAGGATATTGAAGCCACCCAGGAAGGATTCATAGCTTAAACTAGAGTGGGGCTAGGGGAAGCAGAGGGAAATAGATCTGAGAGATGTTAGGCTGTATATATGTCAGGATTTGGTGATGGACAGGTGATGCCAGCATGAGGAGGAGAGCAAGCAGTCAGGGTGAACTCCAAGGTCTCTGGTGTACAAGATAAAGCTCGTAGTTGAAGCTAAGAGAGGGTAGGATATACCAGGCAGAGTGTGAGCTATAAAAGACATTATTAGCTCTCGGGGTAGGATCCTGAGAAAATCAATTTCAAACTCACTGCACACTGCTTCAATGCTCTGATTTTTTTCCTCATTCACCTAGGCGCTGGAGTTGATGATCAGATCTTGAGTCTGCGGAGCATGACTTAGGAGGAAGAGGGGATAATCGAGCTTAAGTCCTCACTGGTGACAGGGTTCCAGCCCTTGGCCCACTTACCTGTGGTTTAGCAGAGACTGTCCATCCATGAGCCTTGGTTTTGGAACCTTGTTGCAGGTGTCTCTTTCCCTTTTTCTTTGATTGTCTCTGACCAGCTTTCTTAAGAGAACTTCTCAGACAGTCATGAACAAAGCCAAGAGATTCCTAATTGCTGGAAAGGCTCCTGTCTTAAGATTCATTTGTCTTTTTTTTATCCTTACCCCTAGAGCTCAGAAATGTGCCAGTGGAAATTTATGACTGGTTCTCCCATGTAACGACCTGGACTGCTGGCTGTCTCTAGGGGATACTGGAGAGATCTTGCTGAGGGTGGCCTGGGAGTCCCCTGGGGCGCAGGGATTCTCCACCAAGTGCCAGAACCAACCCTCTTCACTTACAGGGTCCATCCCTTGTGGCTTTGTTTTCTTCATATTATTGAGACTCAAAAGGCCCTCAAGGCCAAAATGTACCTAGGGACACACGTCAACACGATCCCTGTGTTTCACAGGAAGGGACTGGAAGTGCTAATGACATCAACACTGAAGGTCTAGATGTGGCTTCCTGAGTTGTTATTAACTTTGATCTTCAAAATGTTCCTGGGAAACTTGATTGATGGTTTTTTTCTATATATAGACAATAACAGGATTATACCATAATCTCTTTATTCACTTAACAATACTGAAAATACATCTCTCTACCTCAAAAACAACATAATTCTTCCTTTCTACAAAAGAGCTTTATTATCTCTGTAAAAATAACACATGCTGATTGTCAAATTTTTAAGCAACACAGAAAAGAGCCAAGAAGAAAGTAAAATGTCACCTGAAATCCCACCTCCGCAGAACATGGGAATTGGTGAGGGCTCTTGTTATAAGTCTCTCAATGCCCTCATAAATAGAGTCATACTACACAAGCTATTCAGTCACTTGCTTTCTCACTAAATGAAAGCATCAGTTAATAAGTAATAGCCCACGTCATTGTATTTACTGACTGAATATTGTTTTGTTGTGTATGTGTACCATCATTTACTTAATTGGTCCTTTTTGGTTGACAAAAGTATTTTTACCTTTTCACTGTTATAAATAACCCTCTGACACACAACCCCCAGGTATGGGGCCTGGAGGGCCAATTCCAGGGAGAGTGGGGTGTGTAGGGAGTGCCTTTCCCTTGCCAGGAAGGAAGACATTGGCTCTTTCCTTGGGCAGCCTGGAACCTGGGGTTCTGCAATCCCAGGGGAAATAAAGGGCCTTGCTAGGGAAATGACTTGTTTGGTTTAAAGAAATTTAGTTCCCAGACTACTGATCTGGGAAAGAGTCTCAGCACATGAGAGAATGGATTGCTCATGATTCCTGCAGGTAAAAGGGGTTTATTCACTTGGGAGAGACCTGCTGAATCTCTCCTGCAGAAGCGAAACTATGCGGAGTCCTCTGACCTTCCCCACTGCATTCCAGCCTGCACACGTTGCCTGATGCAAACGCCTGGCTCATTGTGTCAGTTCTCTACGTAGGAGCATGCAATAGCCTCCTCCCTTCTGAGAAGAGAAGCCAGTTCATCTACACCCACATAACTACTGGGACGGAGAGCAGACGCTTCCTGTGGCCACATGACTTAACAAATTGTCCAGGAAGTTCAGGCCTAGGAAGATATGACTATAAACCAATGAATAGCTGCCTTGTTTGCTTCGAGAAATTCCTGCAAGCCAATTTATCTGAATAAATAGTTTGTCCTCTGCGCAAGCAGCTCTCCTATCAGGAAAATAGATTACTCACCTGGACAAACAATTTTCTCAACAAACCATAGTTTACTTATCAAGGTTTACTTTCAGGCTTTTTCCAGTATCTGCCAGACCTGAACTATAATGTCACAACTTTGTCCAGTCCTAATCTGCTCTCTGCTTTGAAAGATTTACCTTAAACCACTAAGTCCAGCTCCGAAAACCCTATAAATATCTTCCATTAATTTCTTCCTTCTGAGACACTACCACCAAGACCTGTATTCTTTCTACTTCAGTAGGTCTAATCAATTTAGCCTTGGTTGAGCAACAGGTTTTCTGGTTGTCTGTTGAAGAATTATTAGTTGGCAATTTATTATTTATTTTATTTTGTAAATTAAAAAATTAAATTTATTGGGGTGACATTGGTTAGCACAACCTGTGGACATGGACAACAATATGGGGATTGGCTTGAGGAGGGGAGAGGGCAGGGCTGGGTGGAGGTGAGGAAAGGGAAGAAAAGCAGGAACCACTCTAACAACATAAACAATGAAAATTAAAAAATGATTGCCATATTTTACTGTGTATAATGAGCAGTTTCCCCTCAAATTTCTGAGGGAAAAATAAGGATGTGCATTATACCTGGGTAGTACCTGAAAAACCTTTTATTTTTCTTGTGTTTTGTAGTTATTTGTTACATAAAATTTCTTGTACCATAATGTGTTCAAAAAGAAATATAAAAATTCCTTTATAATACAAAAAACAAGTATCTAAATATAAAATCAATAAGAAAATTAATTAAAAAATTTAAACAAAAGATTTTCTTCCTTAAAGTTTGGGCCAAAAAACGTGAGTGTGCATTATATATGGCAAAATAAGGTATATAGGTTCTGAGTGTACATTTCTACAGTACCTGATGTGTATATTGCATTGTGTCCCCAACACCCCAAAGTCAAATACTCTTTAGTCACCCTATATTTGGCATCCTTTACTCTTTACTACCTCCCCACCCCCCCTTCCCTCTGGTAACCACCATACTGTTGTCTGTGTCTATGAGTTTCAGTTTTATATTCTTTGCCCAAGGTTACTGAGGGCATTTTGCTTTCTGTTTTGGCTACCTTTATTACCTCATCAATATATCTTTCATCAGTATGTAAGTTCATTCGTGTGGCCAAGAAGGTTCAGATTTCACCCAAAAAGCAAGACTAAAACACATCTTACATGGATCGTCTTCCTTGGCTACTTTAAGCAATATTACCTCTCCAAGCTCCTAATCTTTGATTGAATCAGTGAATCACTACTTGTCCATTCTTTTTGTTTTTCTATTTAGAAATTAAAAATGATTAAAATTACAGTTTACATTCAATATTATTTTGTATTAGTTTCAGGTATATGGCATGAAGTTTCGAGAATTGTATAGTTTACAAAGTGTTCCCCCTAATATTTCCAGTACTCACCTAGCACCACACACAGTCATTACAATGTTATGGACTATATTGCCTATGCTACGCTTTACATCCCTGCGACTATTTTGTAACTACCAGTTTGTACTTTTTAATCCCTTTGCTTTTTGCATCCAGTTGCCCAAACCCCTCTTCTCTGGCACCATCAACCTGTTTTTTAAAAAAAAATATATTTTATTGATTATGCTATTACAGTTGTCCCATTTCCCCCCTTCATTCCCCTCCACCCTGCACACCCCCTTCCACCCACATTCCCCGCCTTTAGTTCATGTCCATGTGTCATACTTATAAGTTCTCTGGCTTCTACATTGCCCATACTATTCTTGCCCTCCCCCTGTCTATTTTCGACCTACTGTCTCTGCTACTTATTTTCTGTACCTTTCCCCCCTCTCCTCCTCCCACTCCCTTGTTGCTAACCCTTCATATGATCTCCATTTCTGTGGTTCTGTTCCTATTCTAGTTGTTTGCTTAGTTTCCTTTTGTTTTTGTTTTAGGTGTGGTTGTTAATAATTGTGAGTTTGCTGTCCTTTCACTGTTCATCTTTTTTATCTTCTTTTTCTTAGATAAGTCCCTTTAACATTTCATATAATAAGGGCTTGGTGATGATGAACTCCTTGAACTTGACTTTATCTGAGAAGCACTTTACCTGCCCTTCCATTCTAAATGAAAGCTTTGCTGGATAGAGCAATCTTGGATGTAGGTCTTTGCCTTTCATGACTTGGAATACTTTTTTCCAGCCCCTTCTTGCTTGTAAAGCCTCTTTTGAGAAATCCACTGACAGTCTGATGGGAACTCCTTTGTGGGTAACTGCCTCCTTAACTCTTGCTGCTTCTAGGATTCTCTCCTTATCTTTAATCTTGGTTAATGTAATGATGATGTGCCTTGGTGTGTTTCTTCTTGGGTCCAACTTCTTTGGGACTCTCTGAGCTTCCTGGATTTCCTGGAAGTCTATTTCCTTTGCCAGGTTGGGGAAGTTCTCCTTTGTTATTTGTTCAAATAAGTTTTCAATTTCTTGTTCTTCCTCTTCCCCTCTGGTACCCCTATAATTTGGATGTTACATGTCCGAATGTTCATTTAGAAATGTTCCTAAGCCTCTCCTCATTTTTTTTGAATTCTTGTTTTTTCATTCTTTTCTGGTTGGACGTTTCTTTCTTCCTTCTGGTCCACACCATTGATTTGAGTCCCAGTTTCCTTCCCATCACTATTGGTTCCCTGTACATTTTCCTTTATTTTACTTAGTGTAGCCTTCATTTTTGCATATAATTTGTGACCAAGTTCAACCTGTGACCAATTCAACCACAGACCAATTCTGTGAGTATCCTGATTACCAGTGTTTTAAACTGTGCATCTGATAGGTAGGCTACCTCCTTGTCACTTATTTGTATTTTTTCTGGAGCTTTGATCTGTTCTTTCGTTAGGGCCATTTTTTTTTTCTTTTTGTCTTGATGCATCTGTTGCATAGTGAGAGGCAGAGCCTTAGGTGTTCACCAGGGCCGGGCAACCCAGTCACTGGGTTGTGGTGCTGTATGAGGGGCAGTGGTCTGTGAAGAAACAATGGAACTTGCTTTGCTCTCTGCTGGATTTCAGTCACTTCTCCCACTTCCCACAAGCAAATTTGGCCCTTCTGGTGTGGATTCCCGTGTGGGTGGGCTTGTGTACATTCTAGGACCCTGTGGGTCTCTCCAACAAACTCTCCTGTGAGGCTGGGAGTCTCTCCCAGCACCTTAATCCCCACAGGTGTTTTCAATTGGTGGTTTGAGGCTTTATTTCCCTGCGATTGGACCCTGGGTTGTGTGGTCTGTCTCGTTCCCCAGTTTTGCCTGGTTTATCTGTGTATGAATGTGGGACCACCTGGTCCCCTAGCTGCCTTGCACACTGCTCCCCATTCCACAATCTGCCACCTTGCTGGGTCCACCAGCTGCTGCCTTGCACTCCAGGGGTCTGCCAGCCGCTGCTTTGCTGTGAGACCTCTCTGTCCTGGCTGCCCAACTCCGCCCCTCCTACCAGTCTGGATGAATGTGTCTACTTTAACTTCTCAGTTGTTGGACTTCTATAGAGTTCAATTTTCTGTCAGTACTGGTTGTTTTTTATTTTTAAATTATTGTTGTCCTTATTTTGGTTGTGCAAGGAGGCACAGTATGTCTACCTACGCTTGCATCTTGGCCGGAAGTCCCAGCCTGTTATTTTTATCTGAGTCTGTTTGTTCATTTATTTTGTTTTTAGATTCCACACATAAGTGAAATTGTATGGCATTTGTCCTTTTATGACTCATTTCACTTAGCATAATACCTGCTAGTTTCATCTATGCTATCACAAATGGTAAGATTTCATTCTTTTTTATGGCCAAGTAATATTGCATTGTATATATGTACCATCACTTTTTATTAACTTACATATTGATGGGCACTTGGGTGGCTTCTGTATCTTGGCTCTTGTAAATAATGTTGAAATGAACATAAGGGTGCATATTAGTGTTTTGGGTTTCTTTGAATATGTACCTAGAGGTGGAATCACTGGGTTATGAAACACTTTAACTGTTAATTTTTTTGAGGAAATTTTATTCTGTTTTCCACAGTGGCTGTACCAGTCTGTGTTCCCACCAAGAGTGCACGAGGGCTCTCTTTTCTCCACATCTCACTCAACATGTTTTACTGATGAGAGTCATTCTGAGAGGTGTGAGGTGATATCTCATTGTGGTTTTAATTTGCACTTCTCTGATGATTAGTGATATTGAGCATATTTTCATGTTTGTTGGTCACCTGAATGTCCTCTTTGGAGAAATGTCTATTCAGGTCCTTTGCCCATTTTTGATTGGTGTTTTGGTGTTGAGTTGTGTGAGTTCTTTATAAATTTTGCATACTAACCTTTTAGCAGATGTATTATTGGCAAATATCTTTTTTCATTCAGTAAGTTTTTTGTTGTTGTTGATGGTTTCCTTTGCTGTGTGAAAACTTTTTAGTTTGATGTAGTCCCATTTGTTTATTTTTTCTTTTGTTTCTCTTGCCTGAGGAGATACAGCAGAAGAAAATTTGCTGAGAAAGAGATATCAGAAATTTATTGCCTATGTTTTTTTCTAGGAGTTTTATCATTTTGAGTCTTACATTTATGTTTTTAATCCATTTTGAGTATATTTTTTGTATATGGTGTAAGAAGGTGGTCTCTTGAAACCAGCCTGGACTTGCCTTGGAATAAGGGGTGAATTCATTATTTGTGTTGACTCACAAAGAGAACTGTGTGCTAGCAATAAGAGGGGACCCAGGAAGGGGTCAAAGGAGAGGTAATTGGTTTAGGCAATTGGGATTTTTTTTGGTGGCAAGACGGATGGGGCCAATGCAGTGACACCAGGAGCCCTTTCATTTCCTAATTTTTTCTGCCCCTTCTATCCCATTTCCACATTGCCTTTCAGGTGTTCTAAAGAAATGGGAAACTCCTGAGGAAAGACTATGGGATTAGTAGAGAGTTAGGGCCTAGTGGGAAATACGGGAGCAACTCTTCAGATTTGTTGGGGAAGCATTAGAAATGTAAGCTTGTCACTTACATTTCTGTAACGGGTTTTAGGCACTAGAGTAGAGCATGGACTGTGGAGCCAGGTGGAGCCAAGAAGACTCAGTTCAAAATGATTCAAGGATAATACATTAGTAAGTGACATGATCGGTCCAAGGTCATAGCTGATAAGTGACTGAGTCTAGACCAAAGCCCGGATATATTCTGACTGGTGTGGTCAGTTGGCTGGGCATTGTCCCACAAAGCGAAGGGTCACTGGTTTGAAACCTGGTTGGGTCACATGCCTGGGCTAGGTCCCCAGTTGGTGTGTGTGCAAAGGGTAATTGATCAGTGTTTCTCTCTCATATCAATGTTTCTCTGCCTCTCTCTCTCC
Organism: Artibeus jamaicensis; assembly: GCF_021234435.1. Classification (NCBI taxonomy): domain Eukaryota; kingdom Metazoa; phylum Chordata; class Mammalia; order Chiroptera; family Phyllostomidae; genus Artibeus; species Artibeus jamaicensis. The sequence continues at coordinate 5,991,307 of NW_026522050.1, read as the reverse complement.
CTCTTTTACCCTGAACAACAAAGTCAGGATCTCCTGGCCTTTGATCTTTGTTTCCACTTCCTATAGCTCCCAGCCTTTAGGAGTTCATTTGTCTTAGAATTACTTAGAGAAATAATCCAAAATATTTTGCAGGAGAGGCATAAGCAGATTCAACATCATAATCTGTGCCACAGCATCACGTCCTTGATGAGATTCCTGCTCTGCACTTCAGAGCAGACTTTGATAACACAAACGTTCTATTACTTTCCCTCCAGACTGTGTCCCTGCAAGACTGGATTCTGTTTGCCATAGGTCCTGGAGCCTGTTGCTGAATCCCAAGTGGGTGGCTGCAACCTGGCTCCCAAATGTCACTCTCCCCCCTGGGTCTTCTTTGCCTGCATTTCTCTTCCTTTTCCCCTCCACTCTGGCTCAGTGTTGTCTTTCTCAACTTTGGGGGACCTCATTCACACTGCATTCTTTGTGAATGTCACCTCCTGAGCACTCCATTTGTACTGATTGCTTGTCTCAACTCAGACCTGTCATTATCACAGGCTTTGGGTGCTTTCCTGGGTGGCCAGCCTTTCTTTCTCGCTATAGCAGCTCCTGAACCTTCCTCCTGTCCCCAAAGATATCCCACCCTTTTTCCTTGTGAACTTCTGTGATTTTAGTTCCTGTTTTTTTCTGTTTGGCTGCAGGCATCTGAGTCATGCCTGAGTGGCTCTGAGAGGTGATGATTCTTTGCTTTATCTTGAGGATCAGGTTGAACATACTTCTTTCTGACAGAGAAACCAGTAATGCATGTTTGTATTAATATTTAAGAACAATTCTACCATAGAAAATAAGAATAACTCAGTTGTAAAGAGAGGAAATTTGTGAGAAAGCACGTAGAGAATATGTGTGATGAATATTTATAGGAAGGCATGAAAGGACCAAAAAGCAGTGCATACTTATGAAGCACTCAACATTCATGAGGTCTTAAATTGGCCCTCTCGGGTGATGCCCATTTTCGGTCTCACTTGTTCTATGCCCAAGACATGCAGATAAAAGGCATGGTTGCTTAGTAAGTTACTGATGAGCTAGAGCTGATGACAAGACATACTTGCTTCTTCACCTTCCTGATAGAATACCTGTTGGCTCTGGGTAACTTCTATCCTCTGACACCTGTTGTTAATTTTAACTCAATGTTCCCATGACTGATGTGGACACCGGACCACAGTGTCCACGTCATTATGGATGAAATGAGACATTCACATGGACTACCGAGTCTGGTAGAGGAAAAGGGACAGCATAGATTTTCTCTCAAGGGGAGCAAAAGCTGTGGCTTCTGCTATGACAGGCCTTTACTGGGTTTTTTGGCACATTACATGATGGTCCTTATTTACTATGCACAGGTTGCTTTAGGTGGTTACCTTTTACAGAAAACAAAGGAGTCAGTGTCACTAATCACATCACAGAAGAGGGATATTTGCAAATGAAAAGGGCAAAAGTGGTTGAACCAGTTACACTTGTCCTTGGAAAGTTTAGCATGGGTTTTAGGAAGTTACTCTGCAGTAAATGTTTGCCACTGGGGGCTGGGCCCATGCCACGTAGAATGGTCTCCTACACATGACCATATGTCAGTAGGGAAGCTGATGTGGGAGAGGAAGACAGAGAAAGTGACAGTGAGAAATGAAGGTGCACACACACACATACACCATGCAATGCAGGACCATGCCAGGTAATGTGGCTCTTCCACCTTGGTTGAACTGTTTACTAAATTTTTCTTTCCCTGCCTTGCTTCTCCTTGTATTTTTGTTACTGATTTAATAAATCATTTGGTTTGAGCATCTTGACTTGGTCCACGAGACTTTCTGCTCAAACCTCCCTGGTGGTACACTGGGAGGCTGCTTTTGCACCAGGGTAACTTCCCACATGGCAAGTCCATAGCAGGCTCTGTCTCATTAGTGATTTTGTGTGGTGAAGTGGAGATGAGGCCCCTTGGCACATGAGGCACATTAAGAGAATGTCCGGAAGGTGAGAGCAAGGTCAGAAGTGAATTCTGTCCTCTCTGCACCAAGTTTGTTTGTGAGACAACTGATAGCTTTGTCCTGGCTACAGGTCTCTCTCTGTGGGCCCTCTGCCTGGATTCTTCCATTTTCCCATCAGTCTTTAGCCCAGTGCTCAGAATCTCAGCTTCTTATTCTACTGAAATCTCTGCTCTGAATCAGAGAAACCTGCTTCTTTCTCTGTATTTGGGGTCCCTGAGGCAGAGTCTGATGACTGGAAGAACCAATTAGAATGAACAGGAGTGAGGATGCTACTCCAAGGTGAAGATGTCAAGGGTGGGCCCCTCTCTTAAGTAGTTGAAGGCTCTTGTCTCCTGCTCCACTGGGGTATTATTATGCAAAATAGAGGCTTGTTTTTAAGGTAGATAAATTGTTTGTGTGAAGAAAATTCAGTTTCTAGACTCCTGAAGCTGGGATGGAGCCCTGAAGTAGAGAGATTTGTAGAGGGCTTAGAGAAGATAGTGGGTACACTCTGGAGAGATCCACAAGGGTTCCCTGTAGGGCTGGAGTATGGTGTGTCCTATGCATCTTGACCATCTTACCTACCATCAGATTCCATACCCATCTTCCTCAAATCCCTTTCACTGTCACATTCTACTGCACATCCACATACGATGGCTCCCTGAAAATTTATGAAATAACCGGAACAGGCTAAGAAACATGAAATGGCTTTATTTTTCTCCTAGTGATGACCTTCAACCTACTCTGACAGAATTTTCTTTCCACCTGTTGATGGTATCTTGGTCATGTATCATCACTTTCAAGTATAAAAACAAGGACTTAAAGTAGATTAATTATTGGCACCATTTCCTTACCTCTCTCTGTATCCATATCCTTTCCTGTGAGGTGTTTAAAGCCAACTGGGAGAGTTCAGCCAAGTAGAGGGCACAGTTAGAGGGCAGTTAAGAGCACACAGTCTCCACACAAGGCTGTCCAAGACTCTGACACCAACAGCTGGGCGTTTGGGTCCACCACAAAGTCAGAGAGAGGAGTCCATACAAGACCACCCTTGCTTCAGACACCAACTCCAAATTCAAGGGGGCTTCCCAAACTACCCTCAGACTATGTAATTCTCTAGAAAGACTCACAGAACACATGGGACACTTATGCTCAAGGTTATGGTGTATTACATAAAAAAGATACAAATTCTAATTGGCCAAAGGAAGAGATGAAAAGGCCAGAATCTGGAAGGGTTTCAAATGCAACGCTCTGTGATCCTCAGGATGTATTACTCTCGGTACTGATGTGTGACAAGGGTATTGCCAACCAGGGAGTCACCTGGGTTTCAATGCCCAGAGATTTTATTGGACCTTTTTAATGCAGGCACGATTGATTCACTAATTGCCCAGGTGGCTGAACTCAGCCTCCAGGTTGACTGATATCTCATGGTCCAAAGCCCCCACCTGACGACATATGGTTGATCTTTTTGGTGTGGTCATCCCTCACTCTAAGACTGGCACGTGTGGCAACCTCACCCTAAACAAAGACCCTGGCATCAGGTGTGACATAAATTAACTCCCAGCAGCAGAAGGCAAAGGCCAGGCCTCTCTCTCACCCAGGTGATCATATAGTTTTTCAATTTATATTCTGCAGGACTTCCGCCAAGATGGAGACGTAGATGGAGGATACACCTCGCCTCTGTGCACAACCAAATCTAAGAACAACTATTTTTAACAGCAGTTACAACCAAGCCACACGGAAAATCGACAATACGGAGTCCAAAGGACAACTAGATACTCGGCTGGACCGGTACGAGGAGCGAGGCCAGCAGCGGAGCAGGCTAGCAAGAAAAAATTCCCGGGGCGGTGCGCGGTGCGCAGGCAACCGAGGGCGCTGATCGCCAGCGAGCTGGCTGCCGGAGCACACACGGAAGAGGCGCGGTGGGTCGGTCGGTCGCGTGCATTTACGTGCGGAGAAACCAGTGAGAAGGGAAAACCGCGCGGTGCAGCAGGCTCGCACAATTACAAGCCCGAGGCGTGTGAGTGACTGGATGCGCTGGGCTAGCGGAGAGGAACGCCATTGCTCCCCCTCTGACCCCGCCCCCACACACAGCGTCACAAACCAGCGACCTGGGTCGCCCGTCCTGGTAAACAACTAAGGCTTCGCTCTGCTCACTTAACAGCACGAATAGACCAAAAATGGCTCTAGGACAACTCAGAGCCCCAGAACCGATAGACCTAAGTGATGAAGAAATAGCCAGTCTTTCAGATGCACAGTTCAAAACACTGGTTATAAGGATCCTTACAGAACTGGTTGACTTTAGTCACAAATTAGAGAAACATATGGAAGCTAAATTAATTGAAATGAATGGGGATACAAAAGATACCAATAGTAATGGAAAGAAAATTGGGACTCAAATCAAGGGAGAGAACCAGAGGGAGAAAAAAATGATCAAACAGAAAGGAATGAAGAAATAAGAATTCAGAAAAATGAGGAGAAGCTTAGGAACCTCCAGGACATCTTTAAACGTTCCAACATCCGAATTATAGGGGTACCAGAAGGGGGAAAGGCACAACCACCAGTTGAAAAATTATTTGAACAAATAATAAAGGAGAATTTCCCCAAGATGGCAAAGGAAATAGACTTCCGAGAAATCCAGGAAGCTCAGAGAGTCCCAAAGAAGTTGGATTCAAGAAGGAACACACCAAGGCACATCATAATTACATTAGCCAAGATTAAAATGAAGGAGAGAATCCTAGGAGCAGCAAGAGCTAAGGGGACAGTCACCTACAAAGGAGTTCCCATCAGACTGTCAGCTGATTTCTCAAAAGAGACCTTGCAGGCAAGAAGGGGCTGGAAAGAGGTATTCCAAGTCATGAAAACCAAAGATCTACAACCAAGATTGCTCTACCCAGCAAAACTTTCATTTAGAATGGAAGGACAGATAAAGTGCTTCTCAGATAAGACCAAATTCAAGGAGTTCATCATCACCAAGCCCTTATTATATGAAATGTTAAAGGGACTTACCTAAGAAAAAGAAGATAAAAAAGATGAACAGTGAAAGGACAGCAAACTCACAGTTATTAAGAACCACACCTAAAACAAAAGCAAACTAAAAGGACAGCTAGATCAGGAGCAGAACCATAGAAATGAAGATCTCAGGGAGGGTTAGCAACAGGGGAGTGGGAGGAGGGGAAGGGGGGGAAGGTACAGAAAATAAGTAGCATAGACAGTAGATAGAAAATACATAGGGGGGAGGGTAAGAATAGTAGGGGAAAATACAGAATCTAAAGAATTTGAGACACATGTTCATGAACTAAAGGGGGAAATGGTGGGGGAGGGGTATGCAGGGTGGAGGGGAAGGGAGGGGGGAATAGAGCAAATGTAATGGCATAATCAATAAAAAAATAAATTAAAAAAAATTTATATTCTGCAAATGTGGTCAATTGCTTTGACTGATATTCAAATGTTAAATGAATCTTGTTTGTATTCCTGGAACTTATACATAAATTAATTCAGAAATACAACATCAAAATGTATAACCCTTCTTAGATATAACTGGGTTTAATTTGGCAATATATTTTTAAAAGATTTTTCCATCTATTATCATGAGAGAGATTGACCTATAATTTACTTTCCATATATGGCTTTGGGATATTATAGATTCAGATTATACTGGCCTTATAAGAGAGTTGGGATATGATCCCTATTTTTTTTTCTTTAATGTTTGGGAATTTCACTTGTGAAGCCTTCTTAACTTGTGAAGTTGCTTTGTGGGAAGGTTTCCATATGAATTTAATTTCTTCATGAGTTATAGGACTACATATGTACTTGCTCTTTTTGCATCAATTTTAAAAGTTTGGCAGATATCGGAGCTGCTGAAGTTCACATGGGTTTCATTCCTGCATCTACAGGTGAAAGGAATCCCAGACTTCTGCCAAGATGGAGGCATAGGAGGAGATGCCTTGCTTTCTCACATAACCAAGTTTAGAGTCAACTAAATATTAGCAACAGAAAACACAGCCAGAACACAGAAAATTGAACTTTTTGGAAGTCCAATAACAACAAATTCTTCAGCCTGACCGGTAAGAGGGGCGAAACCAGCAGCTGGTGGAGTGGGGTAGCACAGGAAAACTTGGTCAGACGGACTCAGGCGCGCAGAATCCAGGCATAGGGTTGCAAGGGGTGGACCTAGTGAGCGACTCAGCGAGCGATCTCGGGGAACCAGTGAGGGAACAGGGCAGAGATTTGACTGTGGTCGCGCATTCCGGTGCAGATAGACCAACGAGGGAGTGGGCGGTGAGACAGGACCGAGCGGGTTCCAGTGGTGAGCAGCAGCACAGGGCGCCGCCATTTCCCCCTCTGACCCCGCCTCCACATACAGCGTCATAACGTAGCGACCTGAGTGGTCCTGCCCTGGTGAACCACCTAAGACTCTGCTCCTCACCCAGCGGCGAAACAGCACAGGGCGTCGCCATTTCCCTGCTCTGACCACGCCCCCACATACAGCATCACAACCCAGCCAACTGGGAGTCCAAGGCTCCGCTCCTCATACTTAACGGGTGCGAACAGACCAAAAATGGCTCAAGAAGATCTCAAAGCCCCAGAGCCTATAAATCTAAGTGATGAAGAAATAGCAAAACTCTCAGATGCACAGTTTAAAATTGGTGATCAGGATGCTCAAAGATCTGGTTGATTATAGCCACAAATTAGAGAAACATATGAAGGCAAAACTAATTGAAATGAATGGAATTGCACAGGAAACCAATAGCGATGAAAAGGAAACTGGGGCTCAAAGCAATAGAGTGGACCAGAAGAAAGCAAATAATGGTCAAACAGAAAAGAGTGAAGAAGCAAGAATTCAAAAAAATGAGGAGAGTCTTAGGAACCTCCAGGACATCTTTCAATGCTCCAACATCCGAATTATAGGGGTACCAGAAGGGGGAAAGGAACAGCCACCAGTGGAAAACTTATTTGGACAAATAATAAAGGAGAACTTCCCCAATCTGGCAAAGAAAACAGACTTCCAGGAAATTCAGGAAGCTCAGAGAGTCCCAAAAAACTTGGACCCAAGAAGAAACATACCAAGGCACATCATAATTACATTAGCCAAGATTAAAATGAAGGAGAGAATCCTAGAAACAGCAAGAGATAAGGGGACAGTTGCCTGCAAAGGACTTCCCATCAGAATGTCAGTGGATTTCTTAAAAAGAGACCTTACAGGCAAGAAGGGGCTGGAAAGAGGTATTCCAAGTCATGAAATCTAAAGACCTACAACCAAGATTACTCTATCCAGCAAAGCTTTCATTTAGAATGGAAGGACAGATAAAGTGCTTCTCAGATAAGATCAAATTCAAGGAGTTCATCATCACCAAGCCCTTATTATATGAAATGTTAAAGGGACTTAGCTAAGAAAAAGAAGTTAAAAAAATATGAACAGTGAAAGGACAACAAACTCACAGTTATTAACAACCACACCTAAAACGAAAGCAAACTAAAAGGACAGCTAGATCAGGAGTGGAAACATAGAAATGAAGATCTCAAGGAGGGTTAGCAACAGGGGAGTGGGAGGAGGAGAAGGGGGGAGAAGGTACAGAAAATAAGTAGCATAGACAGTAGATAGAAAATAGATGGGGGGGCAAGAATAGCATGGGAAATATAGAATCTAAAGAACTTGAGACACTTGGTCATAAACTAAAGGGGGGGTAATGGTGGGGATGGGGGGATAGGGTGGAGGGGAATGAAGGGGGAAATAAAACAACTGTAATGGCATAATCAATAAAAAATAAATAAAATGTAAAAAAAATGTAAAAAATAAATAAAATGTAAAAAAAAAAAGGAATTCCAGATGTGACTAACAGACTTAGGCCAGTGTTTTGATGACGTGTGGTAGGACGTTATAACAAGTGGGAAAGGGGGTAAGGGCAGGTATAACTGTGTATTTGGGAAGAAATTAAGTCTTACTTCTACATGCATCAAAATTTTTCCAGTAGCTCTGTGTGTCTGATGAAGATAGGATTCAACTTATACTGCATTTTTGTAGCCATGGTAGGACTGGGAGATGAACACCAACAATCCAGTGTTTAACAGTGTTTTAAAATTTTCTGTTTTTTAGTGGTGGCATAAGCTCATATCAGTACGGACATAAAGAAATAACATATCCTTTTGTATGTTTTTTTAGGTCTAGGCCTCTGTTAAGATAACTTCTTAAACCAGCATGTAAAGCCCCACTGGAGATTTAGGCGAAAATCTACATGACATTGGATAGAGACATTTTGTGACCAAAGGTCTGAGTCTAAGCATTCTGAATATGGGGCAAAGGAAATCATCTTACAATTCTCTGAATTGTATACACCTGATTGAAAGAGCCATGGAGGTAAGGATGAAGAATTCAACCCTTTGGGGATTGGTGGGTAATCAGAGGAGACTGGCTCATTAATTGGCTTGGGTAGTTTCCAGGGAGAGACAGAAGAAGTGACAATGGGACAGGGGAGTTGCAGGGCTGTGATGAAATTGATTGTAATGATTGAACATAGAATCTAAGCTGAGTAAGGAGAATATGAGGCCATGAAGAGGTTGAGAGAACTTTTAAATGAGCTATAGGTCCCAGGGGGTTAATAGAGTTGAGACACTAGAAAGTGTAGGCTGGAAAGATGGAAAGTGTTGGCTAGAAAGTGGAAGGCTTAGAATTGAGATGGTGGATGAATTGTTATGGGTAGTGTCAAACTGTATGGCATAATTGTAAGATGTTGGTAATCCAGGGAAGTTTATGGCATAATCATAGCAATGAAGGGCTGAGAAAGATGGGATCTAAGGAGAAGGTCAGGAACTGATAATTCAGGGCATTAGAAGGATCTGTTATGACATTGTTCTCAACGTTGGCTGCATGCTATAATCATCCAGGGAGTTTAAAATGAAATACTGATGGTTTGGTCCTTCTTAGACCAAATTAAGCATAATCTCTATGGGTTAGAGTCTAATATAGGTTATTTTGTTTTAAAGCTCCCTGGGTGATTCTAATGTGTAGTGAGGATTAAGAACCTGTGAATTTCAGGGATATCAGAATCCCCAGAGGAGTGATCTTAAGTCAGAAGCTACCATCTTTCCAAAATGAGGGGAGAGACCATGGCTGCAGATGACCATTAATAGGATGCCTGGTGGATGGTGTAGTGATAACATGAGAGTATTAGTTTTAATTTTTAAGGTGGGCTGGGGCTGTTGGGGGAGGGAAAATTGGTTGGAAGTACTCCTTTGCTTGGAAGCTACCAGTGGGCCCCATCTCACTCTGAATGAAAGGCAAAGCTCTTACCATGGTCTATAAGGCCGAGCTCTTCCTGTCACCCTTCTCACATGGTCTCTTGTATCTCCCTCTTGCCATGGCTCTCCACCAACCCCATTTCCTTGTCTGGTTGAATCCCAGGTTCTGCTCAAATGCCATCTTATTAGAGAGACATTTTCTGACCTTGTTTAAAGAACAATACCCAACTCTCTATTCTCCCTCCCTTTCTTTTTATTTATAGCACTCATTAAAGCCTGCAAAAGCATATGCCTACTTGTTTTTTGTCTGCTTTCTCCACAAGAGTGTAAATTCCTTGAGGGTGGCAATTGTTTATTTTGCTCACTGATGTGTTTGCAGGACCCAGAGGGCATTGGGACAGAATAGATGCTCAATAAATGTGAGGAATAAATGAATATATAGAAGGAATGGAAAAAAACCAAAACAAGTCACATAACCAGATGCTCATATAATCCTGTGTTATGTGTAAGAGTATGTACATGAATAACATATACCCCAAAGTTTTATAAGGATACATGTCAAAATGTTAATGATGGTTATTGCAGTTCAGAGTAATAGAGGTGAGGTTTTTCCCTTTACATCGTTTTGTATATCTGATTTTTTTCAGCTATCATGTGTACTCTGCCACCCTCTTGCTCCACTCCCCTCAACTCCAATGACAAATAGAACAAAAGACAGAAAGACCACCTGATTTCAGCGAAGGAGAAGGGGGTGATGGCTGAAAACTTGGAGCAAATGTTAGCAAAGTCTTGTCTGAGTCCAGATGAATTTCTGAAATGGAGATTGCCAAATCTGAACAGAAACAAATATTACAGGAGGCGGGCTCTGATGGAAAAGGTAAATATGGAGATGTGTTTTGTATCTTTAGTGAAGGTTTGAATCAGTGGTTGACATGGTATAAAATACCACATTATTCACAGGAAAAAGCTATAGATGAGTGATGTCAATTCTGCAAGAAAAAAGCAAATACTTGGAAATAATATAAATAGGAATTTCTGAACTGGATGACTTTAAAATCATAAATTGTAAATTGGGTGGGTAACTTTTAATTTTGTGGTTAAAGGTGAAATTAATCAGGTAACATGTATCTGCCTGGGGAAGATGCTGTCCTGAAATGGTTAATGAAAAATACAAGATTCAGGGATTACAGACACAACTTGTTTTAGACAAACAATTAGATTGCTTAATTGGGAGGATGGGACATATTGTACAAAGTCAGAAGAAATTTTAAGTGGGTATGTGGGTCCACACTGTCCTGGCATCCGAGTTTGGTTATTTGCACAAAGGATTAATTTACCTTCGAGTGAATTGTTGTCTTTCTTTGAGATCTGCTAGCCAACTGGGAGTTAATTTGTTTCTAAAACAGTACAAGGTTTTTTGGTTTCACCTAGGAGAGTGAATGGGTCTCTGTCTTTCAAGGTTGCACATTTTTCTGCATTTCGGTCTAGGCGGAGATAAGACCTCCAGGGCTGCAAAATACAATAGCCTATTCTTGTACCTCAGATGTGACTGGGCACCAGGAGTAGCTTCTGTTCTTGACCCTGTACCCACCTTCAAGCGGGAACTTTATCATTTCCCAGAAAGCAAATCCAGCACAACAAAGGATTAATGAATAAGGACAATTTTACGAAAAATGTCTTAGGGAGACTGAAAAGCTCTTGTGTCCTGGGGAGATAGTTTTGTTCTATGACAAAACCTAATAAAAATTCTCAGTAGTCACATAGATTTTCCTTCCAACAGAAAAGGTTTCACATTCCCTTCATTTCTTTTCTCTGTGTTTTTAAGCAAAATGATCGAATCCCTTTCAAAGTCTCTGATCTCTCATCCTCCCATCTGCCCTTTTGCCTGGCAAGAAAAGGACCCTCCATGGGATCCACCCACCTTAGAAGGGGGATGGGGTGTAGGTACTGGTTGTAACTAGTAACCCACCCCTAGGCATCTGATTATCCAATCCATTCTCAGTGGGGAGGTACAGAGTGAAGGAAAAGAGCACCCTCTCCCCAGACCCAGGGGTCCCATGCGCTCAGGCCCCTCTTGGACACTGTGTTCTAGTTCACTACTTCTGTGTACAGTGAGTGTTGAAAGGAGGGAGCTGTGCTTAGGGATTTGTTGGGTCCCATGTGGTAGTGTTACGGTTGATACCCAATCTTTGGCATCTCTGGGCCACAATGAAAGAAGAGTTGTCTTGGGCCACGTATTAAAACATATGACATGTAATCACTAAAAAAAATCTCATACTGTTTTAAGTAAATTTACGATTTTGCGTTGGGCTGTATTTATAGCCATCCTAGACTGCACGAGGCCCATGGGCCAAAGGTTGGACACCCAGGGTTTAAAAGGAATAAGAGAAGGGCTGGAATTTTTACAATAGTTGGGACCCTCTGTGCTTCCTTCTTCCCCTGAGTCACTGATGGCTTTCAAACTCCCCAAAGGGGCATCCTTGAGTGAGTTCCCCACTTCTCACCTTGCTTTTCAGGTGAGGACCTCTGGGCATTGCCTTAGACACATAAACCATAATAAAGCACCTCCACCCTGCCCCTGACACTGTTGCACACCATGGTGGTCTGCAGCCTCTCGCTGACCCATGATGACCCTCTTCACCATATTAGTTTTGAATTCAGCTGAAAAATAGGGGTCACACAAACTCAGTTACCAAGCACTGTAGTTCATATCTGTCAAGTACCTTCATGAGCTGTTCATAGACCGGCTGCTCTTTTTCTTTACTAAGGGGCTGGTTCTTATCACCATTGACTGCGTCTTTATCTCACTTCACTCTGATATAAAAATTTTGCCATTGAATTGTGATTCATTCATTCATTTATCCATTTATTCATTCACTCTGTTTCTTGAGCACTGATGACGGGCCAGGAGCTGTTCTGGGGCACACAGTAACGAGAAGATTCCTGTTCTCATGGCTCTTACATTAAGATGGGGGAGGCCAACATAAACACAAACAAGAAAGTGTCAGATGGTGATACATTCTTTGAAGAACACTGACAGAGAAGGACAGACAGGGCTTTGTTAGGGGATCCTGGCACTACGTGAGCAGGCACGGCCTTTATGATGAAGTGATATTTGCCGATCTAACCCTTTATATTCATGAAGTAAATTTGCAATTTACCTTTTACTCCTTCTTCTCACAGTCTGAATTTTGGGCCAGTGTTCTCATGGAGGCTGTTCAACTCCCATTTCCATTTGCTGATGAGGGATCAGCAAAATTTCTTCTGTAAAAGGCGAGACAGCAGTGAATACTTCTGTTTTGTAAGCTGCACTGTCTCTGTCGCAACTAACAACTCAGTGCTGCTTGTAGCACAAAAGCAGCCATGGGCAATGCATGGGTGAATGGAGGGGGCTGTGTTCTGATTCAACCTTATTTACAAAAACAGGGCTCAGGCCATATTTGGCCCACAGGCTAGTACTTTGCTGACCTCTGATCTAGTACTTGCCTCTATTGACTTCGGAGTGGGAGCAGAGTGCCTTTTCCTTCAAGGAGAGAGCTTCCTCCCCATTAAATAGTCTTTTGCCTTAACTTTTCTTCACTAGGAAAAAAAAATTAAGAGAGAGTAATTCAGAAAATTTACACAATGGACAAGAAAAAGTAGAAAAATTTGAAAGCCTTACCTTTTTTACCTTCACACATATTCTAAGAACCACTATTGAAGTGAATTTTTTTCAGATTTTCTGTGTTTGTGCACACATGATAAGTGTATACACACAGACATACAAATAAAGATTTTTTCATTTTTTCTTTAGTTCCCCCACTTTTCATTCCTACCTACCTTTCTTTCCTTCCTCCTCTCTTTTCCTCCCCTTAACTCTGATATGAAAATTTGGCCATTGGATTGCAATTCATTCATTCATTCTCCCCTGCCTCCCTGTCCTCCTTTATTCTTTCTTTCTTTCTAACACATGTGGTGTCCTCCTGAAATACTGTTCTGCATTTTGCTTCTTTTGCCCTCCATGACATCCCTGTATGTCTCTCTGGATTCAAGAGGCATGCATTCCACAGTTGGTGTCCTGTTATTGCATGACGTGAGTGTCGAATTATTTTTGGTGAATGGCGCTAGGAGCAGGTGGTGCTGGGGGCATTCTACATCTCCTCCCACACAACCCCCCTGCTGCTGGAGGGCTGTATGAGAGCAAGTCTCAGGCCAAATGCCAGCAGCTGCAGAGCCCTGTCCTGGTGAGCAGACACAAACAGCTGGTCTGGACTTTCGGAGGGGGTTCAGTCTTGGTTGTCAGGTACACTGGCCAGCACTGGCTGGAAAAGCTTGCTCCAAAGCAGGTACTTCTTACAAAAGGATTGATAGATGCCTTTATCTACACAGTGCAGAGAAATGGGTCCAACGGGCCTCAGAGCTCAAGCACCCCCTCACCATACGGAAAACTGCCTTGAATTTTTAATTTATTCATGGAAAGATCATGAGCCCTGTTACATGATTCCAAGAGAATTACGTATTCCTCTACTTCCTATGTAGACAAATGAAAGAATAATATAATGAACATAGTATATCTTTCACTCAGATTCATGATAATGTTTTTCCACATTTGCTTTGCCTATTTTCTTTCTCTTTAAAAAAAATATATGCACTCACATATGCATGTATACATTATAAATATATATGCCTATATAGTTAATTTTTTATTTTTAACTGTGGAACTGTGGTTCCAAAATAAATCACATATCATGTATCCAAAATAAATCACAACTCTCACTTACCAGTTAAGCTATTTCTAATATCCCTTATGTCAATTAGCTAGACCTAAGGGGCTCAATAACATTAATTTTTCTCAAGTAAGCTTCTGTCCTTAGTTCAGCTGCTCAGAAATGTCAAATTTGAGGCCCATGAGGTTTTTTTTTTTTTTTTTTTTTGCTTTTCTTTGAATTGCAAGATTTTCACACCAGAAGGGCAAGAATATTTGTTTTGTTATTGCTGCATCTTAGTGGCTTAGAAGAGTGCTGGGCACAGGGCAAATACACATGATCTGAATATTTGCTGAGTGCCCTTTTGTGACTCTAGCTATTCCTTAAGAGCTACAGGCAAAAGAAAAAAGGACAAGATGCAAAAGAAGAGATGACCTCTATGTCAAGAAAATGAAACATTCCTAGGAAATCCATAGCCAATGAATTAAAATGCATAGCTCAATCCATTTGAGCTGCATTGGCCAGAACTCAGGGCTCCTCATAAGACAGACTGGGACATAAAGTTTTCAGCTTGGCACTGCCTCCCACACAAAAATATTAGTGTTTTTTTTTTTTTAAGTAAGAAAGAGAGGAAAATGGATATTGAGCAACAATTAAGAAAAATTTTGCTGGATTTTGGACATGCATGTAGGCTTTCCATGAAAGACCCTGAGTCTGGAAGGTGTGAGACACTGGAAGGTAGGTAGAGAGCAAGTGCTCAGGCCCCAGGACAAGAAACCAGAGCACCTGCTTCTCAGAAAACTGATCAGAATCAGCAGAGAAACAGCCCAATAATGAACTTGTGACTGCTTTCTGTGTGTGACTCAAATGTCTTATTTCAGCCCAAACTAACGAACTTGATGGGTCACACAGTTCTTAAAAACCAAAAATGGATTTAGAAGTTAACCAGTTGGCCTGAGTTGAGCATCACTATCAGTCAATACTGAACCAACAAGAAAATGAATTATTTAAATCAGACAATCTTCTTTCCTTACGAACTTTGTGGCTTTTGCCCTTATACATCTTGCTCTTGTTCTGGGTTGGTGAGACTCTCTCTACAGGGTTCCTGTATCTCATGCATATCCAGGACTGGCTGATTTACAGAGAGCAGGAAAAATGAAAAGACGGAGTTTCTTGTTTTAAAATTAAGAATTTCAACAAAAAACTGTACTTGAGCAATAATTAAAATAAAAATAATTAAAAAAAAAGAATTTCAAGATGGTGACTGTGGAAATTCAAACCAACTACGGGCCCTTTGAGCATGGCATCCCTGTGTACTTACACAGTTCACATGCTTATGAAACTGGCTTAGTGTATACCTTTATATAATGAAACACTGAAGATATGGGCTCTCTGAGTTATTTTTTGAGAATTAACTTCAAGATACCATCACTCAGGACTGGATCTTTCTGTGTCAAATCAGATTTTCCCACTTTCCCTGGCACTGACCTCAGACTAACACATGATGAATCAGAAATTGTTATTTTAATTCTGTTAGAGCAATTAGGAGTGGTTGCCTCAAAGGAATTATTCTGGTTAAACACGGGGAATTGAAATATGATTTTATATATGTTTCCTTTCATGACTCCACTACAGTGTTAGCAAAACAAAAGAGAAGGTATGAATGCACAAGGACAAAGAGAATATGAAAGAAGAGCAGAACAGTCGAGAGATTAAGAAGGTTAATTCTTATGCCTCTACAGAGAGGCAGGGAGACGCTAACAAGACATAAATTGAGTCTCACTGCCGACGTCCCTAAAGACTCAGGAGCCAGGGACACAAGGTATCTCTAGGGTCAGGGATGGGCTGTGGCTAAAAATAGGGAGGCATTGCAAGTCCAAATGAAGAGCAGTTGTACCCCAGATTTCTTAACTTGCCCCAGTAAAAGATTGAGGGCAACTTTTCTCTCTGGAGAAGTTGAACCACAGAGCTTTTGGGTTTAGTGATACTTTGTACAGTTGAGGACTGTACCAGTCGTACCAGAATGAAAATGAGAATTAATGAATATTTACAAAAGGGCTCCCTAGCTTAGTCTTTGGCTCCCAGAATGCTTGTGGCCAGGTTCAATGTTACCAAGCAGCAATGCAGAGAAGTCCTCTTTTGGGAGATAACCAAGTAGAAGAAGAGGGCTACCCTTATCCCCTACCCTTAAATCCACCCCTAAAGGCCAGTGCCCCTCTAAGCTTCTCTTTGTGGATACTTATAAACAGATACTTAAGAAGTCCTGCCCAGCCCTGGCTGGTGTGGCTCAGTGGATTGAGCACAGGCCTGCGAACCAAAAGATTACAGTTCGATTCCCAGTCAGGGCACATGCCTAGGTTGTAGGCCAGTTCCTAGCAGGGGCCAGTTCCCAGCAGGGGACACACAAGAAGCAACCATACATTGGTATTTCTCTCCCTCTATCCTTCCCTTCCATTCTAAAGATAAATAAATTAAAAAAAAAAAAAGAAGAAGTCCTGCCCAGGCATGCTGAGCTGGGCCTCACCTTAAATATGAGCAGCCATGCTTTTTCAGGAAAGACAGTAGAATGAAAGACAAGATCAAAGTCAACAAATCAAAAAGGAACTTGGAGGAAAAAAATAGAGATTAGATGTCAACTTCAAAATACTCTAATATCATATGAGACATGAGACAGGAGTGTGAAATAGCTACTCCTCATCACTTTCTATTTCCAGTCCTTGTTTAAATCATTTATTGGTAGTATAATTACTTCCTGATATTATATAATATATCTATTAGCTGCTTACTCTTCATTCCTCCCAGTTGAATGTAAGCCCTGTGAGAGCAAGGACCCTGTCTTCTTCTAGTCTTCTTGTGACTAGCACAAGGTAGGTGCCCAAATTATATGCATAACCAAGTACAGGGTACTATAAAAGAGGAATAGTGACTATCAAAAAAGGCACTGTAATATTAATAATGTGATAAGACAGTTTAAAAATTTAATAGAAGACATGAAAAATAAAGTTGAGAAAATGTCCTCGAAACATAAAATGAAATGATGGAACACTTTATTCCAAAGTGTACAATAGTATTATATATAAAAACAATGAACACACCTTAATTTTAAAAAACTTTATTTCTAAAAATGCTTAAAAAAAGAAAATGTTAAAGAAAACAAAAGAAAAATAGATCAGGCAAAGAGTTTTAACATACAGCTAATAGATATTACTTGAGGTATTGGTGTGGAGATGGATTTTAGTTCTGTCTGGAAATAGTGTGGGGGTAGTTTCTGTATGGGCCAATTATAGGTACATGAAAAATGAATGAAGTGGAAAACAAAGGCAATTATTAACTTCAGAAAAACATGAAAGTTATGCAATATATTTTAGTTATCATAATATAATATATCATAACTAATATGATAATAATATATATCATACTTGTATATCATAGCTATGATTAGTAATATATCATAGTTATATCAAAGTTATGATATAGCAAATGACTCAACTGCGAATTCTGTTTTTATGGTCCAGAATGTAAGCACTATCAGTTTAAAACAACGTTGATATGATTTACTGAGAGAATGACATCAAAGGGATAGAGGGTTATGGGTGTGGTGTCTGGATTAAAAGAACTAGGACTTCCACCAAGATGGAGGCATAGGTGGAAACACTCTGCCTTCTCTCACAACCAAGTTTAGAAACACCAAGTTTTAGCAACAAAAATGCAGCCAAACCACAGAAAATTGAACTATACAGAAGTCTGACAACAACAAACCATTCAGCCAAACCGGTAAGAGGGGCAGAGCCAACAGCAGGGCAGGGTCAGGCAGAAAAGATCCACTAAACAGACCAGCAGGTGACCCAGGCAGGCAGGGAGTGGGCGGATCCCAGGTGTGGAGTAGCAGTAGATGGAGCCACTGAGGGCTGACTGTGGTTGCACATTTGCGTGCAGATAAACCAGCAAAGGAGTGAGCAGTGAGACTGAGACAGACCTCGCAGGCCCCAGCGGCGGGAAGCAGCAGAGGGCCCGCTATTGTTCCTCTCTGACCCCGCCCACACATACAGCCTCACAAACCAGCCACCTGGGTGGCTCCGCCCTGGTGAACACCTAAGGCTCCCCTCCTCATACCTAACAGGCACGAATAGAGCAAAACATTATGGCTTAAGAAGAACTCAAAGCCCCAGAGCCAATAACTCTAAGTGACCAAGAAATAGCCAAACTTTCAAATGCACAGTTCAAAACACTGGTGATCAGGATGCTCACAGAACTGCTTGATTTTAGTCACAAATTAGAGGAACATATGAAGGCTAAACTAATTGAAATGAAAGGAATTGCACAGGAAACCAGTAGTGATGGAAAGGAAACTGGGACTCAAATCAAGGGAGTGGACCAGAAGGAAGGAAAAAAATGACCAAACAGAAAAGGATGAAGAAACAAGAATTCAAAAAAATGAGAGGCTTAGGAATCTCCAGGACATCTTTAAATGTTCCAACATCCAAATTATAGGGATACCAGAAGGGGAAGAGGAATAGCCACCAGTGGAAAACTTATTTGGACAAATAATAAAGGAGAACTTCCCCAATCTGGCAAAGGAAATAGACTTCCAGGAAATTCAGGAAGCTCAGAGAGTCCCAAAGAAGTTGGACCCAAGAAGGAACACACCAAGGCATATCATAATTACATTAGCCAAGATTAAAATGAAGGAGAGAATCCTAGAAGAAGCAAGAGATAAGGGGACAGTCTCCTACAAAGGAGTTCCCATCAGACTATCAGTGGATTTCTCAAGAGACCTTACAGGCAAGAAGGGGCTGGAAAGAGGTATTCCAAGTCATGAAATCCAAAGACCTACAACCAAGATTACTCTATCCAGCAAAGCTTTCATTTAGAATGGAAGGACAGATAAAGTGCTTCTCATAAGATCAAATTCAAGGAGTTCATCATCACCAAGCCCTTATTATATGAAGTGTTAAAGGGACTTATATAAGAAAAAGAAGATAAAAAAGATGAACAGTGAAAGGACAGCAAACTCACAGTTATTAACAACCACACCTAAAACGAAAGCAAACTAAGAGCACAGCTAGATAAGGAGCAGAACCATAGAAATGAAGATCACATGGAGGGTTAGCAACAGGGGAGTGGGAGGAGGAGAAGGGGGGAGAAGGTACAGAAAATAAGTAGCATAGACGGTAGGTAGAAAATAGGGGGGAGGGCAAGAAGAGTATGGGAAATATAGAATCTAAAGAACTTGAGATATGTGGTCATAAACTAAAGGGGGGAATGGTGGGGGCGGGGGTGTGCAGGGTGGAGGGGAATGAAGGGGGGGAATAAAACAACTGTAATGGCATAATCAATAAAATATATTAAAAAAAGAACTAAATTTTTGTTTTCCATTTTATGACATCAAAAATGAAAATCTTGAAATAAAAAACAGAAGGAAACACTCTAAGCATGTGATCTGGAACAATGACATTAGATAGCATAAAAAACAAATGAGGGAGTTGAAAATTATTGTTTTGGGGCATGGGGCCTGGGGATAGGGAGGAGTGGAACAGGAAGCTTTTTCTTGTCCTCAGCCTCGTGGTACTGTTTGACTCTTCAAACTTCATAATGAAGTCCTTTGATAATTTAAAAAAATCATTAAATAACAAGCAGTATGCTATTGAGGTGATGGTCTTTTGCACCACGTTATATGTAATTGATTGGATCCATGGCGTGGTGTTAACAGTGAGGGCTTGGAGACAGCTCATCACTGGGTCTTAGTCATGTGAATGAGGTATCTTCTTTGAAGTCATCACGAGCTTATCATGTTCTTTTACGCCTCATGGGAATAGGACGTCTGGGAACCAAAGAACGGAACTGGGCGTGGAGTCTCCACTTATTTAAGGTTAAACAAACATGCAAATAGCACAAAAACATTTGGTTCTTTCTCCTTCTTTTGACCCTACTTCCCCTCCGGCACTCACCCTGCATAGTTGTCCATACTCACTGTCTTTAATTCTTCTCCCATTCTTTCTTGAAACTATTCCAGTAAGATTTGACTCCCACCACTCTACTAAAAACAGCTTTTTTTTTTCCTTTCAGGATCTTTAATGACCTCCATGTCACTAATCTGATGAATTCAGTTTGGATCTTAATGTATTGGTGGAGTTGGACACTTAGCACCCACATGGCAATGGCAGGCTCTCCTGGTTTTCTTTCTGCCCAAGGCTGCTCCTTCTCTGTCTGTTTTGTGGATGCCTCCTCATTTCTCAGCCTCATCCTACATAAGTGCCCAGGGCAGTTCTTGGATGACTTCTCTTTCTAACCTATGCTCATTCCTAGGGATGCCCAGGAAGTCTCACTGCATTAACTAGGCTTTATAAGCTGAAGACTTCCAGATTCTGTACCTCCAGCCCAGAGCTCTCCTCTGAACTTCAGACTTCCAGATCCAGTTCCCTTTTTAATCTCTCTGCATGGATACGTCTAAAAGGACATTTTTATTAGGTTGGAAACCAAACTCTGGTCTTTCCCTCAGCAAGCCTGCTCTTCCCATGTCTTTGATGACATTAGTGGCTACCTCATTTTCTTAGTGTATTAGGTCAAACCTTGGTTTTATTATTTTTCCTTCTCTTTCCCTTGAACTTAACATCCCATCAAGCCAAAACTTCCTGTTGTCTGTACTTTTCAAATGTATTCAGCACCTACCCACTTCTCATATTCTCTATGGCCACTTCGCTGGTCCAAGCCACTGTGATGGTCCATCTGGGTTACTGCTCTGCCTTTGCCTCTTTGCAGTCTGTTTTTAAAAACTTCAGTAGCTAGAAAAATCATTTAAAAACTCCAGTCCAGGTCTCACTGGGGTTTTACATATACTTCACACCTCTTCACTGGCTTCCCATATGACGCTCCTTTGAGGAATGCCATTTTTCCTTATATTTAAAAACAATTTTCTTTATAAAATCTTAACTGACCTGCTTAAATCCATAAGGTACCTTGGCTTATCTTCTTGGTGTGGTGTGTCATTACTCAATATAAATGATATTGGTTGCTTTTTGGGGGCTTCAAATTCTATCTTATTAAATTATTATTGCCCCACAGGCCTCCCTTTTAAACATTTTTTTCTTCTGTTCCTGTCAGCACAGCTTCAGGTATGCTGCAGTAAAATATAGGTCTCAAATACCTGTCTTAACACCACATAGTTTTATTTTTCACTCATGTTAGGCATCCAGAGCCAGTTGGCAAGAGGGACTCAGGCTGACTGAGTAGCTGGCAGGTCATGTAGGGGCTTTCCTCTGCTTCAGCCTGAAAGGGACAGGCATGTCTTTCCCTCACATTTTTTGGCCAGAACAGCCTGACATGTGCTCAGGCAGAAGGAAGATAAATTGGATTTGGTGAGTAAAAGACAGGATCTTTGCTTCAATCACTTTTTAGGATGCATGTGTCTGAGTGTCAAAGGGTATTTATGTACCATTATGAAATTATATCTATATTTTGGTTACAACATATGCCTTATTATTAAAAAAGTCTTACTTGTCTAATTTCGGAAGTCAGCTCTCTTCTTGTCTCCTGCTTCTGACTTAGGTAGGGTGTGTGAGGTCTCCATCTTTGCCCTGAGGCTTCTCTCCTGCAGAGCTCAGCAACTCTTACAATTTTTTCAACCTTTACCACAGCCTTGAGACCTAATTATCCTCATTGTAGAGATTGGGAACTGTAGACCAGAGAGGTGCCTTATCTGAGGTGACACAGCAAGAAAGTAGCCCAACCAGGATGCCAGTGTGAAGGTCCTGACTCCTGGCTTGGTTTGAGAACCTATGCTGAATTCTTGGGGCATAGGCAATCAGAGATAGAGGCTCATCTGCCCACCTAGTCCTGTAGCTCTTTGCTGCCCTCTCTTGGCTTCCTCACTTGTGACTGAGTGAGAAGGTCTGGCAGTCTCTAGGCTACATTCTGTGTTCTTTCTTCTTGATTTTGATACCCTTTTGCCCTCTGATTCCCAGGAACTGAGTTTATAGTAGGGCCTAGCAAATATTCTCATTGATTGATGTTTAAGAGTAGCGACTCTGATGGGGGTGTTGGAAGACTTTAATGAGTGTCTGCTATATGCCATCTAAGGGTTATCCCATGACATAGACTGTGGGAGAGGTATGATCTCCTTTCCACTGGACTTACACGTGTGAGGATATAAGTCTGGAGCTGCTGACAGTCACCTTGCCACCAAATGGAGAGTGCTTTTTGAGAGTGAAGCCAAAATAGAGGGCAGAACAGAAGGATGGAGAAAGCTGACATTGTTTACATCCCTAGGACTCTTCAGTTACACAAGCACATAGGCTCTTAAGTGAGCTCGAGTTGGCTTCTCTGTTATTTGCAACGAACAATTCCTGATAGACAAGGTTTCACTTTGTCGGTAAAGAATATGAGGACCAGAGAGGGGGAAGTGATGTCTGATGGCACGTGTATAGAAGTGGCACAGATAACTCAGCCACTCGTTGCTAATGAAACTTGGAGTTGGAAATCTGCTGCATCCTGAGTATATGGGAATTATACAGCCCTGTAATCTATGCAGTTTACTTTTGAATCCCTTCATAATTGGGTTTAAGGGCTGTTCTTGGTTGTCATATTTTCCTTCCCTAGTGCTTCTAGGAACATCTTAAATTCAGCTCACGTATTCTTACCATACAATTGAACTAATATGTTTATTTGACAGACAGTATTACAACACATGTGTAGACATGCACACATCATTTAGTCAGTGATACTTTATTCATGTGTGAACTCCCGTGAGTGGACTTCCTCATCACGCAAGCTTTACTGTTGCCCTGCTGTAAAGGGATGTGTCTGAATGCTCCTATGCTAATCCTCCCCATGGCCAATGCTGGGCACACTTTTATTTGATCTGATTCTCTCCTTAGTTCACTCAAATTGCACTGAATCTTGGAGGCTGGGAGAATATATCCTCTGCTGACTTTCTACCTCTCTGCAGCCACAATATAAATTTATTCTTGCAAGTGCTTGCACTGGGATCTGCTACAGCAACCCCTATGTGAGCACCTTTGATCTCTCTCATGTTATCAAATGCTCACCATGACCCAGGCGGAAGGCTATGAACCACACAGATAAATTCCAACCCTTACGGAATGTACCAGTACATTCCAGAGGGTCTAAGAATGTGTTGTCTTCCAGGTAGCTACTCTGGATTTACAAAGCCTGTCAATTTGTATCAATAATTCTTTGTTTATTGTGTACAGAGCAAAGGTTACCAAAAGGGAGAAAACTTCATTTTATTGGTGATAATAATCTTTTTCTGTTTTTAATCCTTTAACAGCTGGAGAGTCATTTCCTGTTCCCTTTTGTTTCTCTCTTCCTGTTGATTCTCAAAAGAACTTCTATATCCACTGGACCCTCTGGCCCTTTTGGAATGTGTTCTAATACCAGGTGCATCCTAATAGATTTAAGACATGCTAGAAAGTGTTCTAAATATCCTACACAAACTGCTCATGTAATCCTCCCCACAGCCTTGTGGATTCTATAATTGTGCATCATAGGAATAGATTTTTATAAAATGAATTAAGTTCAGATCTTTGTTTCTTTTAAATTTTTTTTCAGAGAGAGTGGGAGAAAGAGAGAGAGAAAGAGGAAGAAACATTGATTTATTCCATATATTTATGTATTCATTGGCTGGTTCTTGTGTGTGCCCAGAACAAGGATCAAACCTGCAAACTTGGCATATCAGGACAATGCTTTAACCAACGGAGCTAACCAGCCAGCACGAAATCTTAATTTCTGTTCCTCTCAGTTCTGCTTTATTATTGTTTGGATTCTGACTATTCAGAATATGTTCAGTTAATATTTAGTCCTGACTGCCTCTTAGATGCCTGGTGCTTCAGCAACGTGCCACAGATGGAGATGAAACAGCCTGGCTCAGATGGCATTCAGGGCCATGGCCGACCTGGTCTGGCCGCTTTGAGCCTCAGAATTGTAACCACAATTGAGATATGCAAAGTCCAACTCTTGGACTTTAAAGAATACTTACAGTCAGATTAAAGGGAGTTCATGCTCAAAGAATCCATTCTGCTCCACAAACATAGCAGTATTACATAAAACAAAATGAGAAAGCAGAAGAAGGCATAGTCAGGCTTAAATACAAGACGAGCATTTTTGAAGATCCAAGCTGGCACAGAAACACAAACAGGGATCAGGCTGAAGGGCTGGGTGGGCTTGCTGGGTTTGGATGGAGGGGCAATCAGTGGTGATGAAGAAATCAAAAGTATTCTCTGTGAGATGGGGAAGCAGAGGCAAGCTCACTGACTGAATTCAGCCCAGGGTAAGGGTGGTATTCATTTCTTATCCCCCCACCCTCATGAGAGGAGGCTGGAAATAATGCTGTTGCCAAATGCTGAAGGAGCAGTGGCTCTTCTCCAGCTCCAGGCCTGGAGAGGAAGACAAGAATCAGACATCACCTTGACCAAGAGCTGAGTCAGGCTTCCCCTTGACCTAGCCTGGATCTGCCACAGCCCAGTGAGTCTGCAGGATGATCTCTTTTTGTCCTTATGAGACCTGGATTTGAACTGGGGACCTACAAACCTGCTCAACAGGATCATTGAATACAGAGGCAAAGTAGAGAAGAGGAGAGAAAATAGAAAAAAACCCCAACAACCTCATATTCCAAATGAGACTGTGAACCAAATAAAAAGCTGATAAGTAAAAGCTAATACTAAGAAAAACAGTAAACAATCCAACAATCAGAACATGGCTTCATTCCAGATGAAACTGATTTTACAAGGCTTTAATGTAATATACAAGTACTGATTATTTCATACAAGTGAACGAAATAAAAACTTCCATTAAAATAATAAAAAATATGAAAAAAAACCCTGCCCCAAAACAAGAATGAGAAGATAGCAAAAAGGACCAATCGGAATTTTTGAACATCAAAATATATACCTATTGAAATAAAAAAATTGAGGCTTTGAGTTATGATGGCTATTTGGCCACATTTACTTAATTCACTAACTCTCTAAAGCACAGTAAGGAGATGAAAGGAAGAAAGAAAAAGGAGATTCTTCTATGTAGAATAGGATTAGTCCAAGAGGGAAGTCCCAAAGATACAGACATTGGGGGTTCCCTGAGAAATGGCTTACTTAGATCGCCACAGAGGAAAGCTCCTAACTGACAAGTCATAGCCAGAATGCCTGCTCAGAATGTCCAAGCTGCTTTTAAATCACTTTTATTCTTAATTCTGAGGAGGAAAATCTAAGATTACCAGAAATATGAGGAAAACCTGTGATGTAAAACATAGAAAACACAATGAACAGATAGGAAAGGGCAGCTTGAGGAAAGCAGAGACTGTACAGGGGAATGGAGAAGGAAAACAAACAAGCAAAAAAATCCCCAGAAAACATTAATATTGTTAGCGAGATAAAAAATATTGTATCTATGAAACAGAATTTTAAAAGATTTAGAGAAATTAAAAAAAGATTTTATTGATTTATTTTTAGAGTGGGAAAGGTAGGGGAACATTAATTTGTGGCTGCCTCTCGAGCACCCCCTACTGGGAACCTGGCTTGCAACCCAGGCATGTCCCCTGACTGAGAATAGAACCAGGACACTTCGGTTCGTAGGCCAGTGCCCAATCCACTGAACCACACCAACCAGGGCTAGAGAAATATTTTTAAACGAATGTTGGCAATTAAAAATATGATGGCAGAAATGAAAAAACTCAATGCAAGCATATGAAGATGAAGTTAAGGAATTTGCCTAAAAATTAGCACAAAAATATATAGAAATTAAAAATAAGAGGAAAAAATTGGAGGACCAGTTTAGGAAATTTAATATATGACTAACACGTTCTACTTCATAGCATACACAAAGATCAAGTTCAGTTATGTTAAAAACCTAAGTGTAAAGAGCAAAACCTAAACGTTTTTGTAATGCAATTTACTCAGTGTACAAAGCACAACCATACAGAGAAATATGGATGCATTTTACTATAGAAAACTTGAATACGCTGCATAGAACGAAGTTAAAGCACTGGGAAAATATCTACTGTTAATCTAACAGACAAAGTATGTTTGCCTAGGAGACACACAGAATTTCCACAATTTATTAAAAACAACTATTCAAGCTCTGGCTGGTATGGCTCAGTGGACTGAGTGCCAGCCTTCGAACCAAAGTGTCACCGGTTTGATTCCCAGTCAGGGTACCAGCCTGGGTTGTGGACCAGATCCCCAGTAAAGGGAGCACAAGTGCAACCACACATGGATGTTTCTCTCCCTCTCTTTCTATCCCACTTCCCCTCTGTCTAAAAATAAATAAATCTTAAAAAAACACCCCCCTAACCCCCCCCCAAAACAACCCAAACTATTCAATAGGAAAATGAAGGAATGCAATGGAGGGAAGGAAATCCATGTGGTCCATATGCATTTGACATGAGGCCCAACCCTCAGATGGCTAACTCAGTAAAGGGACACATGACCTAGTGCTGGCTTTGTATGAGAACTACGGTAACTCTCAACACTGCTGGTGGGAGTGTGGTGGGGCATGCTCCTTTAGAGAGTGATTTGGCATTATTAGTGATATGGGTGATGCTTATTTAGGGCTACACCCTAGAACTGCTGCTCTCAAACTTCAGCTTGTCTCAGAATCACTGTGAGGACTTGTTAAAGCACACATTTCTGGGCCCCACTTCCAGAGTTTCTAATTCAGTAGGTCTGGGGAAAGAGCTGAGGATTTGCATTCTGACCTGTTCCAGGTGCTGGTGGGGACCACACTTTGAGAACCACTCCCCCAGACAGCTCGTCACAGATGTGAAGAAAGATGTGAATGAGAATGTTCATTGTTAGGAATTGGAAAAAAGTTAGAAAGAACTTAAATGCCCATCAGCAAGAGAAGAAGTAAGTGCATTGCTTTTTTAAAAATAGAACAGAATATATACAAATTAAAATGTTATGCTTGCATAACATAAAAATATATTGTAAACAGTGTTCTATAAAAGCAAATTACAGAGTGATAGATGAAGTTTGATACCATCTACATACATTTTCAAGACATGCAAAACAAAGTAACATTTATGTATAACAAATGGTATAAATCATGAATGAGTGGGATAACGTAGAATTTAATTCTGAGGAGGGAGTGAGTGTAATGGGATTGAAAACAGGGCCTCAAGTGTATCTGCATTGTTTTTGTCTCTCTATTGATTCATTGCTTGATCTATTATCTGTTCATCTGTCTGTCTATCTATCTTCACAAAAAAGAATCTTAAGTACATTTTGCTGTCTTAGTTCATTGAGGTTGCTATAACCAAATACCATTGACTGTGTAGCTTATAAAGAACAGAATTTTTTATTTTTTAAAAATATATTTTATTGATTATGCTATTACAGATGTCCTAGTTTTTCTCCCTTTGCCTTCCTCTGCCTGGCACCCCTTTTCCCTCCAGCAATGCTCCCCCTTAGTTCATGTCCATGAGCCATACGTACAAGTTCTTTGGCTGTTCCATCCTATTCTATTCTTGACATCCCCTTGTCTATTTTGTACCTACCAATTATGCTTCTTATTCCCGGTACCTTTTTCCCCATTCTTCCCTTTCCCTCTCTCAGCTGATAACCTTCCAATTGCTCTCCATATCTATGATTTTGTGCCTGTACTAGTTGTTTGCTTAGTTTGTTTTTTTTTAGATTCAATTGTTGAAAGTTGTAAATTTGTTGTCATTTTATGGTTCAGAGTTTGATCTTCATTGTCTTAAATAATTTCCTTTAACATTTCATGTAATAATGACTTGGTGATGATGAACTTCTTTAGCTATACTTTGTGAAGCACTTTATCTGCCCTTCCATTCTAAATGGGAGCCTTGCTGGATAGAGTAATCTAAGTTGTTTTCATCACTTTGAATACTTCTTGATAGTCCTTTCTAGCCTGCAAAGTTTCTTTTGAGAAATCAGCTGATAGTTTTATGGAAACTCCTTTGTAGGTAACTCTTTGCTTTTCTCTTGCTGCTTTTAAGATTCTCTTTTTATCTTTTACCATTGGCATTTTAATTATGGTGTGTCTTGATGTGCTCTTTGGGACTCTCTGTGCTTCCTGGACTTGTATGTCTGTTTCCTTGGCCAGATTGGGGAAGTTTTCTTTCATTATTTTTTCAAATAGGTTTTCAATTTCTTGCTTTTCCCCTTTTTCTTCTGGCACCCCTATGATTCGGATGTTGGTACATTTGGAGATGTCCCAGAGGATACTTATGCTATCCTTATTTCTTTGAATTCTTGTTTCTTCTCACTGTTCTGGTTGAATGCTTATTTCTTCCATATGTTCCAAATCATTGATTTGAATCCTGGCTTCCTCCCCTCCACTGATTATTCCCTGTAGATTTTTCTTTATTTCACTTAATGTAAACTTCATTTCTTCCTTTATGTTGTTGCTGTACTCAATGAGTTCTTTGAGCAACCTAATCACCTGTGTCTTGAACTCTGCATCTCATATGTTGGTTGTATCTTTTTCGTTTAGTTCTTCTTCTGGGGTTTTATTCTGTTATTTCCTTTGGGCCATATTTCTTTGTCTCCTCCATTTGGCAGTTTCCCTGTGTTTGTTTCTGTTTAGAGTTGCTTTGACTCCCTGTCTTAGTAAAGTGGCCTATTGTAGAAAAGGAACCCATCTGGATGACTGTGGCTTTTTAAAACCCTTGATTGTCAGACTTCCATACAGCTCGATTTCCTGACAGTGCTGGGTGTTATTCGTTTTGAGGTCTGATTGTAATTCTTTCTGTGGTTGTGCAAGGAGGCAAATCATGTCAACCTACACCTCCATCTTGACTAGAAGTCTAAAGAACAGAAATGTAATTCTCACAGTTCTGGAAACTGGAAGTGGGAGATCAGGGAGCCAGCATGGTCAGGGTGTGGTGAGGATCCTTTTCCTGTTGCAGACTGCCGAATTCTTGCTGTGTTCTCACATGGTAGAGAGGGGCAAAGAGAACTCTCTGGAGTCCCTTTTATAGGGGCATAATCCTATTTATAAGGGCTTTATCCTCTTGACTAAATCACCTTCCACCTCCTGACACCAACACACGGGGCATTAGAATTTAACATATGAATTTGGGGGAGACACAAGCATTCAGTCTGTAACAATTGCCAAAGGTTTCTATTTGATCAAGCTGGGGAGTGGGTATAAAGTTACCATTGTATTATGTTCCTTCTTGTGTATCAATTTGAATTGTTTCATGATAAAAATGCATTGAAAATAATAGCTTTAGAAACACCAGGTCACACTTTGTTTCTGGGTGTTTTAAGGCTGAAAAACATCATTTGGAGGAGACTGACCATCTATCGTGGAATGAGAGCTATCTAACAATTCTGTAATGATAGAAAAAATTCTAAGTACAAGGCATAATTTCAAATCCCTTTGAGAGGAATGGTGAAGGCCCTCAGCGTTTCAGTCTAGTCCTCATTTGTCACAGGGTTGGTTCTCTGATCCTCCTCTATGTGTCCTGGTTTCAGGGCTGGGATATTTGATTCCTCGGGCAAGAGGAAAATAAAAGGAATATGATCATTCAAAGCCTCTTTTATTGCCATCACTCACAGAGGAGAATTGCAGCTCCAGATCACTCAGTTCTGGACTTCTGTGGTGTAAAACTGGGGCAACAGATAGGGTGACGAACTTAAGACACCAGAAGGCTGGATGGGTTTACATGACAAAGGCAGAGTTTTCCATGCTGAAGAGAAAGAACATGTCCTGGAAGGTGAGAGGAGAGGGCCAGGTGTGAGGGCAGAGGTTTCGGGTCTGCCTGTGTTTCCTTGGCCCTCCAGGTTCTTCTTTCCTCTTGAAAGCTCATGACCTGTTGGCGCAGTGGTCTTCGTAGTTGCTTTTAATTAACACAGAACAGGGTTTTTCCGCTCTGTGCTTTTGGGGAGTGAGACTCTGTGAAGTTGGGCCAAATTAGGTCAGAGCTGAGTGGTTTTTCCATGGATGTAGAGCAGTTTAACAGTTCTTTCATTCTTTCTTTTTTGAAAACTCTTCCAAGTGTTTATATTTTAATTTTATATTTTAATTAGTTAAAAATTTTCAATTATAGTTTACACTCAATATTATTCTGTATTAGTTTCAAATGTACAGCGAAGTGGTTAAAAAGTCATGTACTTTACAGAGTGGTCCTCCTGCTGCTTCAAGTACCCGCCTGGCTGAATACATTATTATCTCCGTATTATTGACTATGTACCCTATGCTGTAATCTACATATCTGTGAATATTCTATAATACCGATTTGTACTTCATTCCTTCACCTTTTTCCCTTGGCCTCCCAACTCCTTTTCCCCTGACAACTGTCAGTCTGTTCTCTGTGTGTACGAGTCTGCTTCTATTTTATTTCTATGTTTATTCTGTTCATTAGATTCCACATGTAAGTAAAAATATATGGTACTTGTCTTTTTCCAATGTCTTATTTCACTTAGCATAATACCCTCTAAGTTCATTTGTACTGTTGCAAAAAGTAGGATTTCCATTTCCTTCTTTTCTTTTTAATGTCCGAGCAGTATTCCATTGTATAAATGTACCACAGTTTTTTTATCCACTCCTCCACTGATGGACACCTGGGTTGCTTCCATATCTTGGCTCTTGTAAGTACTGTAAAGCAGGCCAAAGTTTTATAGCAAAATCATCTCATGCCCACCATTAGGTAAGTAAAATCTTCATCTTTGTTGCCTTATTCATCTCTAACCACATTCTAGGTAGGTAGATTATTCTCCCAAGTTTAGAGGTGAGAAAAGGTGCTCAGAGGAACTGACATGCTCAAGGCAACACATCCATGAAGAGACTTAGGTGGACTCCAGTCTTTGTCTTTGATGGTTTATGCCGAGCTACATGGCACTGGGCTCTGTGAGATCCAGTAAAAATGACACATGGTCTTGTCATCAAGGAACTTTGTTGTTTGGCTGGGAAGCATCACAATCTGCAACATGAAGGCTGGACCCACATCATATGGAATCAAGGGAAATCTCCTATGTGTTTAGAGTATGTTGAATGGCTGGTCTCCTACAGGGCCCTTGGGTCCTGTTAAGTTTGGCTGGGCTGCCTCCTACAATCAGAATAGATACTCACTACCTTGATGTTCCCTTTGCCTTACAGTGAAATGATGTCATATTTGCTTTTGGGGGAAAACATGGGTCAGACTGTAGATAATCCTCAGATACTCTGAGGGAAATTCTTTGCAATGAAGGCACCTGGGCATAGTTACATTCTGGGTAAAAGTGATCCTTAGTCACAGCCTCTGTGAGTTCCTTCAGCATTGATTGACCCTGGGCATTTCCCACCTGTATGTCATATAACCTGGCCCAGCATGACTATTCAGTAATGTCTGTTGTTATTATTGTAGCTTTTCTCTACCTGAGGACAAAGAGCAGATAGGTAGGTGGGGACCTGAATAGAAAAAAGCATTCATTGCATTCTTGATAAATCTGGAATTCTGGAGATTTCTTTTCACCCTATTCTAGAGTAAGTTGGAGCCAGAGACCTTGGCAAAGAGTTCAACTGGCACTTGTCCACCTAGTCTACAAACCTGGGACTCCCATGTAGCTTCTGCACATCCTCTGGGGAAGAATTTCCCGTGATCCATTATCTTCTTTCCTCTGCGGTCTGAGTGCTTCAAACAACCATTGAGATCTGGTCCCGAGGGCCACCTCTAGGGTGTTCAAGGCACATACACAGGTATGAGTCATTTTATAGACAGTGACAACTCCTGTTTCCTCCCTCTCCAGTTGAGCTGATGGTGCCCTGCCCTCTTCCTTTTGTTCAGAGAAGCCATGATCCTTGAATTTTGCGGTCCATGTCCCACAGTGAGATCTGGGTTCTGAGAATGTTGGGTTTTTGCTCAGAGAAGAGACAAAGAAGTAGCAGGGGACAGGTGAGTGGCTATTCCAGAGAATAGTTTACACCAGTGCTGGAAACTAACAGGCACATGTATATGAAGAGCATAGCAGAGGCTTGTGTATGGAAAGGATGTTGTCAACCAAAGATATACCAAAGCCAGAGTGAGGATTCTTGACTTCTGGGTCACCCAATCCTTTTTTCATAGTTTTCCCAATTTATTTAATTTGTTTTTCTTCGAGAACATTTTTCACAGAGTCATTGGGGTCTTAAATATCAATTCACTTTTCAAGTGAGGAAACTGAGGCACATAGAACCTGACTGATTTGCCTGAGCTCACATAGAGTAAGGGTGCCAAGAGACATTTGGGGGTTTTAGTTCCTCATCATCTCTGTCTGCCTCCTCCAGCAACCTCAAATAAATCTTATGAAC
Organism: Artibeus jamaicensis; assembly: GCF_021234435.1. NCBI lineage: Eukaryota > Metazoa > Chordata > Mammalia > Chiroptera > Phyllostomidae > Artibeus > Artibeus jamaicensis. The sequence continues at coordinate 5,959,158 of NW_026522050.1, read as the reverse complement.
AAAATCAGTTTGCTTGTTGTTCAAGTGCAGCTTCATTCCCAGGGCCCCACTGACATTGCTATTCTCCTAGGTTTTCCCGTTATTGAAATTCTGGAGTAATCACACAGACATAGCAATGGAGGCAAGATAATAACGTCTTCTTAGAGTGTGGCTTTCACATTTCAGAAAGCCTGCTATCCACTCTGTCATTGATTCACATAGTATCCTGGGGACATTAGTCAGCAGGTATTATTCCTATATGAAGATTAGGAGCCAGAAGCTCAGATAATTTGTTCCCCACCTTGGTTCTTTTTTGCTGTAGCGAACCCTTCAGCATGTATGTATGCCTGGCGACCCTCCATTTCCTTTTTCTATGACTATTTCCCATTTGTTCCCTTCATGAAATGACCATTTGAGAGAACCTTTGAGGAGCAGGTCAGGCTTGCTCAGTATGGAAGGTGCTGGACTAGTGAGAAAAGCACTCAGTTAATTTGGTTTTAGCAATGCCAGCACCTCAGGGAGGTGGTGTGGTAGAAGGATGGTGGTAAGACTGGGCTGTATTCTTTTCTGGACTCTTCCACTTAGCAGCTGGCTGAAGCAAGGCTGGTGAGAGGCTGATGTCCTTTTCTCCTCCTTTAATGGCTCCTGGCAACTGAAGAAATATAAGGCTTGGTGGAGCAAAGTTTGAAAACAGCTGATATAATATAATTTTCTAGAAAATTTAAAGTGAAATTCGGTAGCTAAAAAAAGAAGTTATATGTAAAAATCAATTCAACTTTTATTTTTTTACAACAAAGGCCAGTGAGAGTGGGCTATTCCAGGATAGAAGTGTCATTCTCTCGGGCACCTCCTGCCTTGGAGCTCATCGGCAGAATCGTGCCATGGACTTCAGCACCCAAATTAGATAGCTCTTCCATCAGTATTGAGGGAAGGTTTCCTTTCCTTCCGATTTCCTTGAAACAGGTAGCTGGAAGGGGAAAGGAAACAACACTCTGGGCCAGCATGATGCTTGGAGCAAATGTTTATTCCTTTATGATGGCATCCACATAGTTATTTCATACACACTACATTCCAGTGACTGTTTTTGCCACTGGCAACATAGTGATGTGTAAACAGGGACACTGTCTTCAAGGAGCTTGGGGTGGTGTTTGTGTGTATGTGTGAGATACAAGACACTAACCAATAAATATCTGATTGATGACAAATGAGGCTGACAAAAATCCCAAGCTGAGGAAGGGGGTCAGAGAGTGATGGGAGTTGAGTGTTCATATGGTGTCAGAAAGGACCTCTGTTGACATGGCCTCATAGAGAGAATTGGAGGAAGTGCAGGAGGAAGCCACACAGAAAGGAAGAGGGAACAATAAGAGAAGGGCCCTGAATTAAGGTCCTTAATGCTGTTTCCTTTGATATTTAGAAGAGCCTGCAAATGTATGGACTGTGCCCCCCATTGGAAGATGACAATACTGAGGCTTAGCATGATTAAGTGACTTTCCCTAAATACAGCTAGTACCCGATGGAGCCAGGGTCAGACTTAGGTCCTGTAATTCTGGAGTTGGTGCTGTGGCCTCAGGGGGCTGTCTGAGCAACTGAAAGCTATGTTTATGCTATTGCTGTCATGTTGCAGTCAAAAGGAGGTGGCACACAGTGAGTGAGAGCAAAGAGGCAGCTGAGGGCAGACCTGGGCTTCAGCTCCTAGGCATTTTGTGACCCTTCCCATGTGTCTCATGGCACCCATCCTCCATCACCTGCTCACTCTGCTTTGGTGGTTATTTTCTGACGTCATTGGCTGAGTCTCAGTAAGTTCACTTTCCAAATCCCAGAGGCCACATGGAAAGGACTGGAAGGGGGAGGAATCCAGCTTCTCACCAGGCTCATCTGCACATATCTGCACAAACAGTTGGCTGTGGGAGCCAAGTTTCAGTTTCCCTGCATGGCCCCCAACTGTTTTCCCCTATTTGTTAGGGAAAAATCGTAGCTCAGAGAGCATCATTTTGAGGGCACCAATTAGGCCACATTCTTGTGCAGCCTCTCCCCTTGTTCTGTGACTGTCCCCTATGGCCTGCTCCTATTAACCACTAGTTTTCTTTGTGTCACTTGGTTGATAAGTTCTCTCAGCCCCAGGGAGGAAGCCGATGTCGTTAATAGGCCTGAGAGCCTCACTGTGCCCCTGCAGGTCACTGGAATCTGTGGCAGATTCTGCCAACAGGGCAGCGACACACAGAAAAATTAACTTCACAGGTGGGGCTGGTAGCCAGGGCTGTAGTGTGTCACTCTGTGAGATGAAATGACAGGGAGGTGGTACAGTGTGGGGGAAGCTGAGGGTTTCGTGTCAGATTTGATAGTGTTTGAATCCCATCTCCACCACATCCTTGTTCTTTGACCCCATGCAAACTTCTTTCTTTCTCTGAGTCTTGGTTTTTCAATGGCATGAAACCCAGGGATGAGGGCTAGGTTGTAGTATCATAGCATTGTTGTGAGAATGAAATGAGATCATCTAAACCCAGCACAATCTGGCCCATGGGAGGGGCTCAATAAAGACTCATCTACCTACCACACATAATCTGAGCCCTCTGAGGTGAGCCTCAGTTCCTCTTGAAACTGTGGCCCAGAAAGCTCTCCTCATTTCACTCCCCTCTGCTGGCTTAAAGGATTCCATCAGAAATTCATTCTGTTGGTTAGGTGTTGCCTTCCATCTAGGTTGTTTTCTCCCCATTTATGTTGGGAGGTGGTGGAACTGGGATTTGAAGGTACCAGGTAATCTAATGCCTGAACATGGTCTCCACCACTCTGTCCTCCTCCCTCCCTATGACTTGCACAGTCTCTTATCATGTATTTATCTTCCACACCTCTCTTTCCTGGCTTTCTGGGAATGCCCACTCTCCTCCTGAACTTGGCTTTGTCAGTCAGAGGCTGCCTTCTCCCTCACCCTGCACACTGATTTGATTGGGAAATTAGCTCCATTAAAAAAATGAAATTTATCAGAGTAACATTGTTTAATAACATCGTATAAATTCAACTTTATGACATTTGTATAATCCTTGTATGCTTACCACGCAAGTCTAGTCTACTTTTGTCACCATATATTTGACCTCCTTTATCCTTTTTGTCCTCCACCATGTCCTTCCCTCTCTGGGAACCACAATTCTGTTGTTTGTATCTATGAAGTTGTTTGTTGCTTTTTTCTTTTTCTGGATCTCACCTATCCTGTCTTCCTACTGGGCCACATTAACTGTTCCCTTGCTCTGTTCTCCCAGATACACAGTAACTAACTCATCAGTCTCTTTTGGGCATGTGAATACTTCCCCAATTCCCTTGGAGACCATGGACTCTCAAGTTCAGGGCTCATAACTCATTCGGTTATGTACAGGCCTTGTGGCTAGTACAATGCCCAGGTCTCAGGGCTCCTCTGTGAATGCCTGAATGAGGATGTGACAGGCATGGAGGTCTGGGTAAGCCACATCAGTAAATTATAAATCACTCAGTTGAAAATGCTGTTGGCTTCAGAATTTGCTAAGGATTAGATACCTGTGGAATTCAGCTTTTCTTTTTATGAATGAGTGTAAATTAATATATATTAACGAGTGAAGGGCCATCCATTCAATTATTGTGTTCACTTAAACTTTTGGATGGTTTTCTCAATGTAACAATTTACTCCATTCAACAGCTTGAGTTAATCTCCTGAGTCTCTGAAAAAATGGGATTGGGAATTGGGCAGCAGCAGAAGAGGTGATTCAATGACCTCTAGGATCATTTAGTTTAGATACTGGGGGTGGGGTAATGCAATGATGACACAGGGTGCAATTGCTCATGTGCCCAACCTGTAGAACAAGAGTCAGCTGAGGGTTTGGGGACAGTTTGGCTGCTTGGCGGTGGCTGGGTAATAGGTGTGTTGATCAGGTAGTGTAACTAGAGCTTGCCACAGTGAAGCACTGTTCTTTTTTACTCATAGTTCAAGGTGGGTCTAGGACAAGGATTGAGAAATTATAGCCTGTGGGCCAAATCTGGCTCCAGCCTGTTTTCCTGTTGCCTGTAAGCTAAGTTTTATTGATTTATTTTTAGAGACATGGGAAGGGAGGAAAAAAGAGAGGGAGAGAGACATCAGTGTGAGAGAGAACATTGATTGGTTGCCTATTGTACTTTCCCCAATTGGAACCTGAACCCACATGTGCCCGACCTGGAATTGAACCTGTGACCATTTGCTTTGTGGTATGATGACCGATCCACTGAGCTACACTGGTTAGGGATTTTACATTTTTAAAGGGTTGCAAAACCACACAAAACCCCAAAAAGGATTTGTGGCATAGACTGTATATGGCCCACAGAACCTCAAATATTTACTATGTGGCAGAACATGTTGGATGGCCATACTCTAGAAGGCCCTAGTGTTTTCCTCAGACACCCAGGTTCCTTCAGTATGTGGGTCCCCCAAGCACTGGCATATCAAAGTTTTTGGAATTTAACCTCTGAATGGGGGAAAGAGAAAGTGGGAAGCAATACCTACCTCCTCAAACTTTCAGCCAGCCCACAAGTGAAATGTGAAACACATCCCAGCCTGGATATAAGGGGGTAAGGGGCTATAGAACCTGGGCCAGGCAGTTTTCTCCCAAGGACTCCATGCTGAAGAAAGGAAGTAGGAATCTTTACTCTGTGTGTGTGTGTTAAATAGTTCACTTCTTTACCTCTCCTTCATCTGTTGAGACATATAAGCAACTTTTTTCTTAAATAGAATTTATTGGGGTAACATTGATTTGCAAAACCATACAGGTTTCAAGTGTACACCTCTATGAAACATCATCTGCACACAGCATTGTGCACTCATTGCCCAAAGCAAAGTCTCTTTCTGGCCCCATTCCACCCCCTTCTTTGCCCTCCTCCACCTAGCTCCTATTTCCCTTCCCCTCAAAAGCAGGGGTTTTTTTAGTATAACTTATCTGGACTGAAACAAATGCCCTCAGGTTCTGGTATCCTCTCTTCAAGTCACAGATCAGAGAACTGAAACGATTATAAGGCAATACTGCCCCTGCTCAGTATCAGGTACAGTGATGGATTCTGGGGCATGAACTCTGTACCAGGTCCCTTCCTGGATGCTGAGGGCCAGATGCTCTGTACCAGGATGCCTCTCAGCATCACCACATGTCTTGGTACAGAGCAGAAGCCTGTCATGTGTTGGCCTGAACTGTGTACAAGTTTGGAGGAATGAGGGAAGGAAATGTCTTCCTAGTGAAGACAGGACAATTGACTTGAGTCACAGCTGAAAGGACAAGTAAGACTTAGGAATAATAGTAGCCATTCATGAGTGAGGCAGCCCAGCTAGTAAATTGCAGAGCCAGGGTTTGATGCCAGGTCTGTTTGACTCTGAATCTCATGCTCTTAATGACTATGAAGAAGAATGAACATTTCAGATAACTTTACTATGAGAACCTTAGTGTGTCTATAACCCAACGTCAAGTCAGGCTTCTATAGCAGTGAGAGTCTCTGCAAGGAAGGGCATCTTGGAAGAGTGAGCATTCTTCCCCAGCTGTTACATTGTAAGCCAAATTGCTAAGGGAGAAATGTGCAGGAATTGTGCCCTGAAGCTTCCTGGAACCAACAGAACCATGAAACATCTGGGGCTGCAAGGCAAGTTAAGTTGGCCAGGAAGCCAGTGTATATAGACAGCTCACTGAGGGGATGGATGTTGGGGCCTGGAACTCGGCACAGTGGGGACATATACAGAAATCTGAAGTTGTTGACCCTTTCCATTTCTGACTTTGTATCTCTGCATGCTTCTGTTACCAGGAAATCATGGAATGTTGAAGCCAGAGGGAACTCGCTTAGTAATTTTTTTGGGAGAGAACAAGGGTTTTAGATTCTGACAAACTTGGATTCAAATTTTGGTTTAGGCATTTTGGACTGTAGGCAAAACACTCTTTCCTTCCCTCCATAGGGTCAGAGATGTTGAGTAATTTGCCCAAAGTTACAGAATCGGTGCATGTATTTCCTTTAGCTATCTAATAGTGCTTAACCAGCCACTCCAAAACTTAGTGGCTTACAGGAACAACAATCATTTATTTAGCTCACAAATCTGTAATTTGGGGAGGGCTCAGTGTTAGCTGGGCCACTTGACAGGGGGCAGGAGGATCTATTTCTCAGATGGCTCAGTCACCTACCTGGCTGGCATGTTGGTGCTATCTATCAGTGGGTGCTGAGCCAGGGCTGAGGGCTATGACCCTTAGCCACACCATCAGGGGCTTTCTGAGGGCTCCCTGGACTTCCTCCCACCATGGTGGCTGGGTTCCAAGAAGTGGGGAAAGTGACCTGTTTCTTAGGGCCTGGGTCTAGTAGCCAGCCCAGCATCACTGTCACCTTGTTCTGTTGTCAAGCAGTCACAAAGCCCAGATTCCAGGAGAGTGGTTGTAGACTTCACTTTTTCATGGGAAAAGTGTCAAAAAATTTTAGGCTTTGTTTTAAATCTACTACAGTAATGGGGATATTATGTTCCCTCACTGAATTCTAAAATAAGATAGTTAACTTTTTTGGATCTCTTTTTGTATTGTCTATTTTTAAATTACTTTATTGTTATTCCATTACAGTTGTCTGCATTTTCCCCCGCTCCCCCTCACTGTATTATCTGTATTTTAAAATATGAGTTTATTTAGTGATTCATTCATGGTCACATACTTTAAGTGGATGCTGCAGCTTGCATTCAAACTCAGTTCTGTTGAGGCTATCTCTTAAGAGCTTGACTCACTGTCCATCCCCAGTGATCATGACCATCAGCACTCCATGCTCTGCTTGCAACAACCTCCGAAACGTTCCTGCCTCCCACCTCATTATTCTAAAGGGCAGAAAGCATAGCTCTGTTCCCTTGCTGAGAACTCTTCAAGGCTCTCTATTCCCTATTGTGCTTAGACTGAAGCTTTGTACCTCCTCTTAACTAGGTTACTATTCTTCATGATGTCTCAGGCTACTCCTTAAGTGCAATAATCATAATCTTCCTTTCACACTATTCCCAGGACCACAGGTCAATTTTTCTTGATATTCATGGACCTAAACATGATGCTAAATGCTTTAGAGGGACTACCCAGTTTAAATTTACACACCTTTTTAGTTGTTTTTGTTTTTGTGTGTGTGTGTTTGAAGCCATGTGTGCTTGATTAGCAAGCTAGCTCCCTAACTTCTGTGGTAAACTAGAACTGCTGGAAGTTTCTCATATATGCAAGGACTCTCTGGCATCTGAGACTTTACACTTATGTCATCCCTACATCACTATCCTGATCTCAGTACTTATACTTATTTTTCAGGTTCCAGTGTAGATGGCCCTTTCTCCAGGAAGATTTCTCTGATTCCTCAAAACTGGTCCAGTTTCCTCTTTATTTCCTCCCACAATATCCTGTCTTATTGCCGTCCAGAACTTTTCATTTTTGTGCTGAGATTGTCTATTTTCCTGTGGTCCTAAAAGACTATAAATTCTTTGAGGGTAGGGATAGTGTCTTAAGTTCACTTTCCTCTTCTGCGGTGGAAGATATTTCAGTCCCACATCCTCACTTGCTCTCCTTCAGTTGTCATTATCTACAAGACTATGAGACTCCTGAGCTCTCAATCCCAATATGCAGTCGTATACCCCAAACTGGACCCATGTAACAGAGTTTGTCATGCTGGGTTTTTCTGGGGTGCATGAAGCACGCTTTCTCCTCTTTACACTCTTCCTCACCATGTACCTGGTCACCTTGGTGGAGAACCTGGCCATCATCCTGGTGGTGAGTTTGGACCATCGGCTACGAAGACCCATGTATTTCTTCTTGAGGCACTTGTCCTGCCTTGAAATTGGATATACCTCAGTCACAGTGCCCAAGATGCTGGCTGGTTTTGTTGGGGGACATGGGGACAAGAATATCTCCTATGCTGGTTGCCTTTTCCAGCTCTTCATCTTCACTTTCCTTGGGGCAACTGAATGTTTCCTGCTGGCTGCTATGGCCTATGACCGCTATGTGGCCATTTGTATGCCTCTCCGATATGGGGCCTTGGTGTCCTGGGGAACCTGCATTCGCCTGGCTGGTGCTTGTTGGCTGGGAGGGTTCCTCACACCTATGTTGCCCATCTACCTCATGTCCCAGGTGACATTTTGTGGCTCCAATGTCATTGACCACTTCTTCTGTGATGCTTCACCTCTGCTAGCCTTGTCCTGCTCAGATGTCACCCTGAAGGAGACTGCTGACTTCCTGGTCTCTCTGGCTGTGCTCCTGACTTCCTCTGCAGTAATTACTGTGTCCTATGGAAATATTGTCTGGACACTGCTGCATATCCGTTCAGCGGCTGAGCGCAAGAAGGCCTTCTCCACTTGTGCAGCTCACCTGACTGTGGTGAGCCTCTTCTATGGCACTCTTTTCTTTATGTATGTCCGGACAAAAGTGGCCTCTTCCATCTACTTCAACAAGGTGGTGTCTGTCTTCTACTCCATTGTCACACCAATGCTCAATCCCCTCATCTATAGTCTTCGAAACAAGGAGGTGAAGGAAGCTCTGAGCAGAGCATTTTCCCTCAAGTCTTGGAAAGGCCAGTGATGGGGCAGGTGAGGTCCAGATTCCTTTCTCTTTAGAAAGAGGGTGGTGAGGACTATGCTATGGGGCAGTGGCCTGGGTAGTCAGGAGTATGGACTGTGTGTTAGTTAAAGTAAAATGCTAATCTGCTCTAACAGGAGTGACCTAACTGTAATGCAGCCTTAAGAATAAAGGAGGTTTTTCTGTTTCCTGATGGAATCAAAGGTGAATGCTCTCAGCTGGTGAGTGGCTCTGGTCTACAGTGTATAAGGATCCAAGCTTCTTCCATCTTGTGGGCCCATGGGCCAAATGCAGCTTAACCTTGTTTTTCATGATCTTTGAGCTAAGAACGGTTTGTGCTTTAAAATGATGGAAAATCAATAAAAGTAGAATTATAGTTCATGGTACATAAATATTTTATAAAATTAAAATGTCAGTGTCCATAAATAGTTTTATTAGAACATGGCCACATCATATGAATTGTCTCTGTGCTTGTGCTACAATGACAGAGTTGCATTGTCCTGACAGAGACCATTTGCTAACCTCCAACCTAGGGCCTTCTTGTAATTTGCATGGTCAACACTGGATTCCAGTGGGCGGGGAGGATGGAGCATTGGGCTAACATACACTGTGTGTTAAGGTTTCCCTCCCAGATGCAGCGATGATCATTCCCACTCACCTCTGTTGGTTAGAAGTTAGCCATAGGTCATATCCGATGGCAAGGGTGGTAAATATCTTCCATGGCTAAGCTGCCAGAAACCTATCCCAAAATGATTATTGTGGGAAAACTGAGGAACAAATTTTGGTAAAGAGCCAATAGTTTCCACCACAAAGTCCCCAGAACCACAGCTGATTTTCCCTGTGGTCCATGCACTTATCTGCTTTGTAGCTATATTCTCGTATTTGAAATATAGAACAACCCTTCCTTATGCCACATGCTCTTGGAAAATTGATTTAAGAGGATCTCTATGGCAATGTCAGCTCCCTTGAAATAAGGTTTAAAAAAGACTGTTACAATTCAAGTAGTTTCCTGTGTGTAGGTACTGTCTTTTCTGAAGACATTTACAATTATCATTTGTTCTAGGAAACTGTGGAATGTGAGAGAGGAAAGTGTTGAGTTTGGAATGGGTTGGGGCAGAACAGATTTTCTGTCATAGAGTTTCTAAACTGGCCAATAACAAACAGATTTCATGATGGTGCATCACAGTATCTGCACCCTGCACCCCAACCCAGCATCTTAGCAATTGCAATTTTCATAGTTAACAGAGAAGGCACCAATGGCAAGTTGTGAAAACAATTTTACTTACTGGATATTATCTCAGTAATGTGCTTTATATTCTTTTGGGTGATGACAAGATGCAGTGCAAAGATCAAATATAAGAATTCATCTGAATGAAATAAAAGAAGTAGATACTTTGGGGCAACTGACCTGAGTAGATTTGAACACAGAATAAATTTGACGTTTAGGTTTCTGACTGATGGAAAGAAAGTGAAACATACTGAATGCATTAGTCAGAGTTCTCCAGAGAAACAGAACCAATAGGGTCCCTTTCTCTCTCTTTCTTTCTCTCTCACTCTCTCTCTTTCTCTCTCTCTCTCTCTCTCTCTCTGTCTCTGTGCTCTGTCCAGGTAGATCTGTATGTATATACATAGATATACCCACATATGCATATATGTATTTATATATAGAGATCTGTACATATACATATGTATAATAGGAGATTTATTATAGAAATTTGTTTACATAGTAATGGAGACTGAGAAGTTTTATGATTTGCCATCTGCAATGTGGAGAAGGAAGAAAACCAGGGGTAAATGGCTTTACCATTCAGTCTGAAACCAAAGCACTAGTGTCTAAGGGAAGGAGAAGATGGCTGTCCCACCTCTAAGAAAGGACAAATTCACCTTTTCTCAGCCTTTTGTTTCAACTCAGGCTCTCAATGGATTGGATAATGCTCCCCTGTGTGGATGAGCACCATCTTCTTGACTCACTTACTCCAATGTTAATCCCTTCAGAACCCCCCTCACAGACACAGCCAGGAATACTGTGTTACCAACTGTCTGGGTGTCTGTGAGCTCAGTCAAGTTGACATAAATTTTACCATCACACTGGGTTACATCATTCTTATATAAGGTAGCAGAAAGAATTCAAATTCAAACATGGAAAGCATTTTTTTCTGGATTTTGGGGAATATTCTAAGAACCATTCTGTGGAAGTACCAGTAAAGTTTACAAATTTGAGCTTCTTGAAGAAGAAACCTATATTTTGAGATAAATTGCATAAAATGGTAAATAGTCTGAGGCATACTCTCAGAAAGGATTCTGTACATGTGAAAGTGGCTGTTGCTTTACATGTGAAAGGAACTTGTGTTAATAAAATCTGATATAAGAAACTAAACTAAAAAAGAAAGGTCTTTTGTGATTATTTAAATTATAAAATTATCAGTCCCTTAGAAAACAGACACAGCTGCCAGAACCTGAGGTACAGGAAATGTGTAGGTATTGGCAGCTAAAGTTTAAAAAAAATTATACTTCACCTTCAACATCACTTTGCATTGGTCTCAGCACTGTGTACAGCATTGTGGCCAAACAATCATATGCTTCACACAGTGTCCACCCTGATATCCCCAGCACTTACCTACCTGGCACCACTCATAGCCATGGCAACATTATCAACTATATTACCTATGGACTGCTAAAGTTTTAAAAGCCACTGCTAATGAAAATAAATTATGAAATCACACCAGGGAAAAATGTATATTTTTGTAGATAGGTAATTTCTGAGGATACAATTCCTTCTTTGGGGAAATATTTATTCATACAATGAAACACAGTCATGGGATGTGCTAGCTTAATGGAGACACTACTTCAGTGGTACCCAGAGAATGTCACAAAGAGTGATTCTTGAGAGAAAGGAGACTAATTAAGGTAGAATCCTGAAAGCAGTACTGCTTATCTTGCTTTACCCATTCTGGGTATCAGGATGTTGACTTCATTGTTAGGAATTCCCTGGTTGCTATCTTGGAGAAGGTCCTTTGACTTGGGACTTGGCAAGAATGCCTGGAGGTACATTCTGAAATCAGAACTCCACAGTTTGCTGTTTGCCATTATGTAACATCATCAAAGGCTTTGATGTGGGTCTTCATCACTGTGGCCCATCTGCACCTTCCTCTGTGGTGCCATATTCTTTTCCTCTCTTGCACCTGCACTTGGCTTTCCATTTCTTTTGTCAGGGTTCGTAGTTTTTGGTTAGTCACTTGCTTTTCAATTTTCACATGCCAACTGCTTAGCAGTTGATTTCTAAGGCATATTTGTAGAAATTCTGGCTTTCATTATGAATGCCATAGCTTTCTTTTTCTCTAAAATGAGTCCTTAAAAAATCTATGTTCTTGTTTTTGGGCTTCATTGTCATTGGTCTAAATAACATTATTGGCCAGCCATGGCAAGGTAGGAGCATTTCAGTTATTCAGGTTGATAGTTTTATTTTTTATTATTTTTAATTTTTAAAATTAATTTACTGTGACACTATTACAGATGTTCCCATATGCCCCCCTCTTGGCCTACCACCAGCCATCCCCCACCCCCTTCCCTCTGGCCATCACTAGACTGTTGTCTATGTCTATGAGTTATGCATGTATGTTCTTTGGCTAATCCCTTCACCTTCTCTCATCCAGGCTTCCCTTCCCCCTTCCCTCTGACAGCTGTCAGTCTGCTACATACCATGTGATTTCACTTACACGTGCAATCTAATGAACAAAATAAAATGATGAACAAAATAGAAACAGAAGCATGGACACAAGGTAGGAATATTTTAAACTTTTTTTGCAGGAACTTGAGATGAATCTCAATACTCAAAATGTGGATGCCTTGAAGTCTCGAGACATTTTGTATAAAACCATTCCATTCTGTCCCTTTCCAGAGAGTAGTCCAGGAACACTATCACCTCACTAATTGGTGCTCAGTATTTGTGGGCATCACCAACATCCTCACACTCTCTTGTTAGTGGAGAGACTTCATTTAGATCCAACTTTGTTCTAGTGGTTGCTCAGCTGAGTCTGTGACTATCACTCATACTCATCTAACCAAAGACAAGAAGCTAACCAGAGCAGGTTAAGGTTATTTACATCTTTTTTTAAATTTATTTTTATTTTTAAATTTTATTTAGTTATTTTTCAAGTACAGTTTTCTGTCTATTTCTCCCACCCCAGCCCACCCCGCCCCATGCTCCCCACCTCCCTTTCATTTCCACCCCCCTTAGTTCTTGTCCCTGTGTCTTTCATACTTGTTCCTCCAAATCCCTCCCCCTTTTTCCCCTTAAATTCCCTTCTCTCTTCCCTCTGGTCACTGTCCCCTTGTTCTCTATTTCAGTGTCTTTGTTTTTATTCTGCTTGCTTGTTTGTTTTGTTGTTTAGCTTCCTGTTAAAGGCGAGATCATATGGTATTTGTCTTTCAACACCTGGCCTATTTCACTCAGCATAATGCTTTCCAGTAGGTTATTTACTTCTTATAGAAGAGTTTTACAATAGACATATTTAATTTACTCCAACCAATCAGTTTGGGGTGAGAGTGTTTGATCATAAGTGCTTTGCTTGTAAGGATTACGTGATAGCCTATCTGAGGAGTTTTCATAAAAGTTTTAATGATCCATCAATAAATCAAGAGATGCAAGTTCATTATGTATAATTTTATTGAATTAGTTTAAAGTACTTGTTTAACTCTTTTGTTCCAGGTACTATTCTAAAAGCTTTTTAATGCTTTATAAATATTAATTCATTTATTCCTCACTGATAACTCCACAAAGTTGGTGCTATTCTCTTAGAGAGGAAACTAAGGGAAAGACAAATTAAGTAGCTTCCCCAAATTCACATAACTAAGTAAAAGAGCTAGGGCTTGAAACTTATTCCTGCGACTCTTAACATCTGCACAGTGTTGCTCTGGGTACAGTGGTCCCCGTTCTTGTCATCAGTTTCATTATCTGTAAAAGGATGGTTTTAAATACCTACCTTCTGAATGTTTAATATGGGCTGAGCACATTCACACATTTTTTCACTTCATCATCACAATAACCTGCATTAGAAGGCTTTGTGTCATTTTACATTGGGGGAAACTGAGGCTTAGAATGGTTAAACAGGACTTCTGCGAAAATGGAGGCGTAGGTAGAAACACTGTGCTTCTCACACAACCAAGTTTAAAAACAACAAAGTTTTAGCAACAAAAACGCAGCAAAACACAGAATATTGAACTACACAGAAGTCCAACAACAACAAACCTTTCAGCCACACCAGTAAGAAGGGTGGAGCCCGCACTGGAGCAGGTTGGGCAGGAAAGATCCCTCAACCCATGTGGGCATGCAGCCATGGCTGGATCCCAAGTGTGGGATAACAAGGGGCGGACCCAGAGAGGGTGCCACGCAGCAGGCTGACCACAGTAACACATTAGCGTGCAGATAAACCAGTGAAGGAGAGAGCAGTGAGACAGACTGTGTAGGCCCCGGCAGCAGGAAGCAGGAGAGGGGACTGCTATTGCCCCTCTTTGACCCCATCCCCACATACAGTATTACAACCCAGCCACCTGGGGGGCCCTGCCCTGGTGAACACCTAAGGCTCCCCTCCTTATACATAACAGGCGTGAACAGACCAAAACATGGCTCAAGAAGAACTCAAAGCCCCAGAGCCAATAACTCTAAGCAACCAAGAAATCGCCAACCCCTCAGATGCACGGTTCAAAACACTGGTGATCAGGATGCTCACAGAACTGCTTGATTTTAGTCACAAATTCGAGGAACATATGAAGGATAAACTAATTGAAATGAAGGGAAATGCACAGGAAACCAATAGTGATGGAAAGGAAACTGGGACTCAAATCAAGGGAGTGGATCAGAAGGAAGAAGAAAATGACCAAAGAGAAAAATATGAAGAAACAAGAATTCAAAAAAAGGAGGAGAGGCTTAGAAACCTCCAGGACATCTTTAAACATTCCAACATCTAAATTATAGGGGTACCAGAAGGGGGAAAGGAACAGCCACCGGTGGAAAACTTATTTGAACAAATAATAAAGGAGAACTTCCCCAATCTGGCAAAGGAAATAGACTTCCAGGAAATTCAGGAAGCTCAGAGAGTCCCAAAGAAGTTGGACCCAAGAAGAAACACACCAAGGCACATCATAATTACATTAGCCAAAATTAATATGGAGGAGAGAATCCTAGAAGCAGCAAGAGATAAGGGGACAGTCACCTACAAAGGAGTTCCCATCAGACTGTCAGTGGATTTCTCAAGAGATCTTACAGGCAAGAAGGGGCTGGAAAGAAGTATTCCAAGTCATTAAAGGCAAGGACCTACATCCAAGATTGCTCTATCCAGTAAAGCTTTCATTTAGAATGGAAGGACAATAAAGTGCTTCTCAGATAAGATCAAATTCAAGTTCATTATCACCAAGCCCTTATTATATGAAATGTTAAAGGACTTACCTAAGAAAAAGAAGATAAAAAGGATGAACAGTGAAAGGTCAGCAAACTCACAGTTATTAAGAACCACACCTAAAACCAAAGCAAACTAAGAGGACAGCTAGATCAGGAGCAAAACCATAGAAATGGAGATCACATGGAGGGTTAGCAACAGGGGAGTGGGAGGAGGAGAAGAAGGGAGAAGGTACAGAGAATAAGTAGCATAGACAGTAGGTAGAAAATAGATAGGGGGGAGGGCAAGAATAGTATGGGAAATATAGAACCTAAATAACTTGAGACACGTGGTCATAAACTAAAGGGGGGAATGGTGGGGGAGGGGTGTGCAGGGTGGAGGGGAATGAAGGGGGGGAATAGAACAACTGTATTGGCATAATCAATAAAATAAATAAATAAATAATTTAATTAAGAAAATAATAAAAATTATGGAAAAAAACTGCTCAAAAACAAGAATGAGAAAATAGCAAAAAGGAGCAATTGGAATTTTTGAACATCAAAATATATAGCTGTTGAAACCCTCTGTGGGTCCACCACCTTTCAGAGCAGGTGGGTCCGCCTGCTGCTACTCCACACCTGGGTTCCACCCACGCCTGCCTGTGCACATGGGTCAAGAGCTCGGGTTGCTCAGGTGGATCTTTCCTGTCTGACCCTGCTCTGCTGCTGGCTCTGCCCCTCTTACTGGTTTGGCTGAAGGGTGCGTTGTTGTCAGACTTCCGTATAGTTCAATTTTCTGTGGTTTGGCTGCGTTTTTGTTGCTAAAACTTTGTTGTCTGGAGAGTTGGTGCTACGAGAAGGCACAATGTTTCCACCTGTGCCTCCTTCTTGGCAGAAGTTTCCCGCCCCCCCCCCCAGTTACTTTTAATTAACACAGAAAAACACAAAACAAAGTTCTGTGTTTTGGGGGAGTGAGACTCTGAAGTTGGGTCAAATTAGATCAGAGCTGAAGTGGTTTTTCCATGGATATAGGGCAGTCTCACATTTCTTTCTTTCTTTTTTGAAAACTCTTCCAAGTGTTTATCTTTTAATTTTATATTTTAATTAATTTAAAAAATTTCAGTTGCAGTTTACACTCAATGTTATTCTGTATTAGTTTCAAATGTATAGCAAAATTGTTAATAAGTCACGTACTTTACAGAGTGGTCCTCCTGCTGCTTCAAGTGCCCACCTGGCTGAATACATTATAATCTCCATATTATTGACTATGTACCCTATGCTGTAATCTACATATCCGTGAATGTTGTATAACTACCAATTTTTACTTCATTCCTTCACCTTTTTCACTTGGCCTTCCAATGCCTGTTCCTCTGACAACTGTCAGTCTGTTCTCTGTGTGTACGAGTCTGCTTCTATTTTATTTGTATGTCTATTCTGTTCATTAGATTCTACATATAAGTAAAAATATATGGTACTTGTCTTTCTCCAATGTATTTCACTTATCATAATGCTAAGTGAAATGACCCTTAGCATACCCTCTAGGTTCATTTGTACTGTTGCAAAAAGTAGGATCTCCATTTCTTTCTATTTTTTTTTTTTAATGTCTGAGAAGTAGTATTCCACTGTATAAATGTACCACAGCTTTTTTAAAAAAATATTTTATTTTATTTTTCGAGAGAGGGGAAGGGAAGGAGAAAGAGTGGGAGAGAAACATCAATGTATGGTTGCCTCTCATGCATCCCCTGCTGGGAACTGGCCTGCAACCCAGGCATGTGCCCTGACTGGGAATCGAACCTCGATACTCTGGTCGCAGGCCCGCGCTCAATCCACTGAGCTATGCCAGCCAGGCCTGTACCACAGCTTTTTTTATCCACTCCTCCACTGACGGACACCTGGGTTGCTTCCATATCTTGGCTCTTGTAAGTAATGTAAAGTTTTATAGCAAAATCATCTCATGCCCACTGTTAGGTGAGTAAAACCTTCATCTTTGTTGCCTTATTCATTTTTAACGACATTCTAGGTAGGCAGATTATTCTTCCAAGTTTAGAGGTGAGAAAAGGCGCTCAGAGGAACTGACATGCTCAACGCAACACATCCATGAAGAGACTTAGGTGGACTCCAGTCTTTGTCTTTGATGGTTTATACCGAGCTACATGGCACTGGGCTCTGTGAGATTCAGTAAAAATGACACATGGTCTTGTCATCAAGGAACTTTGTTGTTTGGCTGGGAAGCATCACAATCTGCAACATGAAGGCTGGACCCACATCATATGGAATCAAGGGAAATCTCCTATGTGTTTAGAGTATGTTGAATGGCTGGTCTCCTACAGGGCCCTTGGGTCCTGTTAACTTTGCTGGGCTGCCTCCTACAATCAGAATAGATACTCACCACCTTGATGTTCCCTTTGCCTTACAGTGAAATGATGTCATATTTGCTTTTGGGGGAAAACATGGCTCAGACTGTAGATAATCCTCAGATACTCTGAGGGAAATTCTTTGCAATGAAGGCACCTGGGCATAGTTACATTCTGGGTAAAAGTGATCCTTAGTCACAGCCTTAGTCACAGCCTCTGTGACTTCCTTCAGGATTGATTGACCCTGGGCATTTCACACCTGTATGGTGTATAACCTGGCCCAGCATGACTATTCAGTAATGTCTGTTGTTATTATTGTAGCTTTTCTCTACCTGGGGACAAAGAGCAGATAGGTAGGTGGGGACCTGAATAGAAAAAAGCATTCATTGCATTCT
Source organism: Artibeus jamaicensis (assembly GCF_021234435.1). Taxonomy (NCBI): domain Eukaryota; kingdom Metazoa; phylum Chordata; class Mammalia; order Chiroptera; family Phyllostomidae; genus Artibeus; species Artibeus jamaicensis. The sequence continues at coordinate 5,941,517 of NW_026522050.1, read as the reverse complement.
TGATAAATCTGGAATTCTGGAGATTTCTTTTCACCCTATTCTAGGTAAGTTGGAGCCAGAGACCTTGGCAAAGAGTTCAACTGGCATGGGACCTTCCTTAGTTGGTCCCTCATCTTCCACTGGCACTTGTCCACCTAGTCTACAAACCTGGAACTCCCATGTAGGTTCTGCACATCCTCTGGGGAAGAATTTCCCATGATCCATTATCTTCTTTCCTCTGTGGTCTCAGTGCTTCAAACTACCATTGAGATCTGGTCCCGAGGGCCACCTCTAGGTTTTTAGAGGCACATACACAGGTATGAGTCATTTTATAGACAGTGACAACTCCTGTTTCCTCCCTCTCCAGTTCAGCTGATGGTGCCCTGCCCTCTTCCTTTTGTTCAGAGAGGCTGTGATCCTTAAATATGGGGTCTGTGTCCCACAATGAGATCTGGGTTCTGAAAATGTTGGGTTTTTGCTCAAAGAAGAGACAAAGAAGTAGCATGGGACAGGTGAGTGGCTATTCCAGAGACCCCTAAGCACCCAGATATGAGCTATTTAGCTTTTGGTTTACACCAGTGCTGGAAACTAACAGGCACATGTGTATGAAGAGCATAGCAGAGGCTTGTGTATGGAAAGGATGTTGTCAACCAAAGATATACCAAAGCCAGAGTGAGGATTCTTGACTTCTGGGTCACCCAATTTTTTTTCATAGTTTTCCCAATTTATTTAATTTGTATTTCTTTGAGAACATTTTTTACAGAGTCATTGGGGTCTTAAATATCAATTCACTTTTCAAGTGAGGAAACTGAGGCACATAGAACCTGACTGATTTGCCTGAGCTCACATAGAGTAAGGGTGCCAAGAGTCGTTTGGGGGTTTTAGTTTCTCATCATCTCTGTCTGCCTCCTCCAGCAACCTCAAATAAATCTTATAAACAAAATCAGTGTTGCTTGTTGTTCAAGTGCAGCTTCAAGGCCATTCACAGGGCCCCACTGACATTGCTATTCTCCTAGGTTTTCCTGTTATTGAAATTCTGCAGTAATCACATAGACATAGCAATGGAGGCAAGATAATAACGTCTTCTTAGAGTGTGGCTTTCACATATCAGAAAGCCTGCTATCCACTCTGTCACTGATTCACATAGTATCCTGGGGACATTAGTCAGCAGGTATTATTCCTATATGAAGATTAGGAGCCAGAAGCTCAGATAATTTGTTCCCTACCTTGGTTCTTTTTTGCTGTAGCGAACCCTTCAGCATGTATGTATGCCTGGCGACCCTCCATTTCCTTTTTCTATGACTATTTCCCATTTGTTCCCTTCATGAAATGACCATTTGAGAGAACCTTTGAGGAGCAGGTCAGGCTTGCTCAGTATGGAAGGTGCTGGACTAGTGAGAAAAGCACTCAGTTAATTTGGTTTTAGCAATGCCAGCACCCCAGGGAGGTGGTGTGGTGGAAAGATGGTCATGAGACTGGGCTGTATTCTTTTCTGGACTCTTCCACTTAGCAGCTGGCTGAAGCAAGGCTGGTGAGAGGCTGATGTCCTTTTCTCCTCCTTTAATGTCAACTGAAAAATATAAGGCTTGGTGGAGCAAAGTTTGAAAACAGCTGATATAATTTTTTTGGATTTTTTTTGATTTTATTGATTATGCCATTACAGTTGTTCTATCCCCCCCCTTTATTCCCCTCCACCCTGCACCCCCCACCCCCATCATTTCCCCCCTTTAGTTTATGACTTTGTGGCTCAAGTTCTTTAGGTTCTATATTTCCCATACTGTTCTTGCCCTCCCCTTTATCTATTTTCTACCTACTGTCTTTGCTACTTATTTTCTGTACCTTCTCCCCCCTTCTGCTCCTCCCACTCCCGTGTTGGTAACCCTCCATGTGATCTTCATTTCTATGTTTTCTCTCCTGATCTACCCATCCTTTTAGCTTGCTTTTGTTTTAGGTGTGGTTGTTGATAACTGTGAGTTTGCTGTCCTTTCGCTATTCATCTTTTTTATTTTTTTCTTAGATAAGTCCCTTTAATATTTCATATAATAAGGGCTTGGTGAGGATGAAGTCCTTGAATTTGACTTTATCTGAGAAGCACTTTATCTATCCTTCCATTCTAAATGAAAGTTTTGCTGGATAGAGCAATCTTGGTTGTAGGTCTTTGGATTTCATGACTTGGAATTCCTCTTTCCAGCTCCTTGCCTGTAAGGTCTCTTTTGAGAAATCCACTGACAGTCTGATGGGAACTCCTTTGTAGGTGACTGTCACCTATCTCTTGCTGCTTCTAGGATTCTCTCTTTCATTTTAATCTTGGGTAATATAATTATGATGTGCCTTGGTGTGTTCCTCTTTGGGCCCACCTTCTTTGGGATTCTCTGAGCTTCCTGGATTTCCTGGAAGTCTATTGCCTTTGCCAGATTGGGGAAGTTCTCCTTTGTTATTTGTTCAAATAAGTTTTCCACCGGTGGCTGTTCCTTTCCCCCTTCTGGTACCCCTATAGTTTGGATGTTGGAGCATTTAAAGATGTTCCCGAGGTTTCTAAGCCTCTCCTTATTTTTTTGAATTCTTGTTTTTTCATATTTTCCTATTTGGCCATGTTTTCCTTCCTCTGGTTCATTCCCTTGATTTGAGTCACAGTTTCCTTTTCATCACTATTGGTTTCCTGTGCAATTCCCTTCATTTTAATTAGTTTAGCCTTCATATGTCCCTCTAATTTGTGACTAAAATCAATTAGTTCTTGAGCATCCTGATCACCAGTGTTTTGAACTGTGCATCTGAAAGTTTTGCTATTTCTTCATTGCTTAGATTTATGGGCTCTGGGGCTTTGAGATATTTTTGAGCCATTCTTGGTCTGTTCTCACCCATTAAGTATAAGGAGCGGAGCCTTAGGTGTTCACCAGGGTGGGACCGCCCAGGTGGCTGGGTCATGATGCGGTATGTGGGGGCGGGGTCAGAGTGGGGAAATGGCGGCTCCCTCTGTTGCCTCTCGCGGCTGGGGCTTGCTTGGTCCCGTTTCATCAACCACTCCCTCAGTGGTCTATCTGCACAGGAATGTGCCAGCACAGTCAACCCGCCGCCCTGCGCCCTCTCTGGGTCTGCAGGTCGCTCACTGGGTCCACCCATTGCAACCCCATGCCTGGGATCCATGAGCCTGAGTCTGTCTGACTTGAGTTTTGCTGTGCAACCCCACTATGCCTGCTGCTGGCTTCACCTCTCTTACCGGTCAGGCTGAAGAATTTGAGTTATCAGACTTCCGAAAAGTTTAATTTTCTGTGTTCTGGCTGTGTTTCCTGTTGCTAATATTCTGTTGTCTCTAAATTTGGTCGTGTGAGAAAGCATGCTGTCTCCACCTATGCCTCCATTTTGGCGGAAGTCATAATTTTCTAGAAAATTTAAAATGAAATTCAATAGCTAAGAAAAAAATGTTATATGTAAAAATCAATTCAACTTTTATTTTTTTACACCAAAGGCCAGTGAGAGTGGGCTATTCCAGGATAGAAGTGTCATTCTCTCGGGCACCTCCTGCCTTGGAGCTCATCGGCAGAATCGTGCCATGGACTTCAGCACCCAAATTAGATAGCTCTTCCATCAGTATTGAGGGAAGGTTTCCTTTCCTTCCGATTTCCTTGAAACAGGTAGCTGGAAGGGGAAAGGAAACAACACTCTGGGCCAGCATGATGCTTGGAGCAAATGTTTATTCCTTTATGATGGCATCCACATAGTTATTTCATACACACTACATTCCAGTGACTGTTTTTGCCACTGGCAACATAGTGATGTGTAAACAGGGACACTGTCTTCAAGGAGCTTGGGGTGGTGTTTGTGTGTATGTGTGAAGATACAAGACACTAACCAATAAATATCTGATTGATGACAAATGAGGCTGACAAAAATCCCAAGCTGAGGAAGGGGGTCAGAGAGTGATGGGAGTTGAGTGTTCATATGGTGTCAGAAAGGACCTCTGTTGACATGGCCTCATAGAGAGAATTGGAGGAAGTGCAGGAGGAAGCTACACAGAAAGGAAGAGGGAACAATAAGAGAAGGGCCCTGAATTAAGGTCCTTAATGCTGTTTCCTTTGATATTTAGAAGAGCCTGCAAATATATGGACTGTACCCCCCATTGGGGGCAGGAGGATCTATTTCTCAGATGGCTCATTCACCTACCTGGCTGGCATGTTGGTGCTATCTATCAGTGGGTGCTGAGCCAGGGCTGAGGGCTATGACCCTTAGCCACGCCATCAGGGGCTTTCTGAGGGCTCCCTGGGCATCCTCCCACCATGGTGGCTGAGTTCCAAGAAGTGGGGAAGGTGACCTGTTTCTTAGGGTCTGGGTCTAGAAGCCAGCCTAGCATCACTGTCACCTTGTTCTGTTGTCAAGCAGTCACAAAGCCCAGATTCCAGGAGAGTGGTTGTAGACTTCACTTTTTCATGGGAAAAGTGTCAAAAAACTTTTAGGCTTTGTTTTAAATCTACCACAGTAATGGGGATATTATGTCCTCTCACTGAATTCTAAAATAAGATAGTTAACTGTTTTTGGATCTCTTTTTGTATTGTCTATTTTAAAATTATTGTTATTCAATTACAGTTGTCTGCATTTTCCCCCGCTCCCCCTCACTGTATTATCTGTATTTTAAAATATGAGATTATTTAGCGATTCATTCATGGTCACATACTTTAAGTGGATGCTGCAGCTTGCATTCAAACTCAGTTCTGTTGAGGCTATCTCTTAAGAGCTTGACTCACTGTCCATCCCCAGTGATCATGACCATCAGCACTCCATGCTCTGCTTGCAACAACTTCCCAAACCTTCCTGCCTCCCACCTCATTTCTTCTAAAGGGCAGAAAGCATAGCTCTGTTCCCTTGCTGAGAACTCTTCAAGGCTCTCTATTCCCTATTGTGCTTAGACTGAAGCTTTGTACCTCCTCTTAACTTGGTTACTATTCTTCATGATGAGCCAGGCTACTCCTCAAGTGCAATAATCATAATCTTCCTTTCACACTATTCCAGGGGAGCCATAGGTCAATTTTTCTTGATATTCATGGACCTAAATATGATGCTAAATGCTTTAGAGGGACCACCTAGTTTAAATTTCCACACCTTTTTAGTTGTTTTGTGTGTGTGTTTGTGTGTGTGTGTGTGTGTGTGTGTTTGAAGCCATGTGTGCTTGATTAGCAAGCCAGCTCCCTAACTTCTGTGGTAAACTAGAACTGCGGGAAGTTTCTCATATATGCAAAGTCTGTATGGCGTCTGAGACTTTACACTTATGTCATTCCTACATCACTATCCTGATCTCAGTACTTATACTTATTTTTCAGGTTCCAGTATTGACGGCCCTTTCTCCAGGAAGATTTCTCTGATTTCTCAAAACTGGTCCAGTTTCTTCTTTATTTCCTCCCACAATATCCTGTCTTATTGCTGCCTAGAACTTTTCATTTTTGTGCTGAGACTGTCTATTTTCCTGTGGTCCTAAAAGACTATAAATTCTTTGAGGGTAGGGATATTGTCTTAAGTTCACTTTCCTCTTCTGCGGTGGAAGATATTTCAGTCCCACATCCTCACTGGTTCTCCTTCAGTTGTCATTATCTACAAGACTATGAGACTCCTGAGCTCTCAATCCCAATATGCAGTCGTATACCCCAAACTGGACCCATGTAACAGAGTTTGTCATGCTGGGTTTTTCTGGGGTGCATGAAGCACGCTTTCTCCTCTTTACACTCTTCCTCACCATGTACCTGGTCACCTTGGTGGAGAACCTGGCCATCATCCTGGTGGCGAGTTTGGACCATCGGCTACGAAGACCCATGTATTTCTTCTTGAGGCACTTGTCCTGCCTTGAAATTGGATATACCTCAGTCACAGTGCCCAAGATGCTGGCTGGTTTGGTTGGGGGACATGGGGACAAGAATATCTCCTATGCTGGTTGCCTTTTCCAGCTCTTCATCTTCACCTTCCTTGCGGCAACTGAATGTTTCCTGCTGGCTGCCATGGCCTATGACCGCTATGTGGCCATTTGTATGCCTCTCCGATATGGGGCCTTGGTGTCCTGGGGTACCTGCATTCGCCTGGCTGGTGCTTGTTGGCTGGGAGGGTTCCTCACACCTATGTTGCCCACTTACCTTGTGTCCCAGATGACATTTTGTGGCTCCAATGTCATCGACCACTTCTTCTGTGATGCTTCACCTCTGCTAGCCTTATCCTGCACAGATGTCACCCAGAAAGAGACCGCTGACTTCCTGATCTCTCTGGCTGTGCTCCTGACTTCCTCTGCAGTAATTACTGTGTCCTATGGAAATATTGTCTGGACGCTGCTGCATATCCGTTCAGCGGCTGAGCGCAAGAAGGCCTTCTCCACTTGTGCAGCTCACCTGACTGTGGTGAGCCTCTTCTATGGCACTCTTTTCTTTATGTATGTCCGGACAAAAGTGGCCTCCTCCATCTACTTCAACAAGGTGGTGTCTGTCTTCTACTCCATTGTCACACCAATGCTCAATCCCCTCATCTATAGTCTTCGAAACAAGGAGGTGAAGGAAGCTCTGAGCAGAGCATTTTCCCTCAAGTCTTGGAAAGGCCAGTGATGGGGCAGGTGAGGTCCAGATTCCTTTCTCTTTAGAAAGAGGGTGGTGAGGACTATGCTATGGGGCAGTGGCCTGGGTAGTCAGGAGTATGGACTGTGTGTTAGTTAAAGTAAAATGCTAATCTGCTCTAACAGGAGAGACCTAACTGTAATGCAGCTTTAAGGATAAAGGATGTTTTTCTGCTTCCTGCTGGAATCAAAGGTGAATGCTCTCAGCTGGTGGGCGGCTCTGGTCTACAGTGTATAAGGATTCAAGCTTCCTCCATCTTGTGGGCCCTTGGGCCAAATGCAGCTTAACCTTGTTTTTCATGATCTTTGAGCTAAGAACGGTTTTTGTGCTTTAAAATGGTGGAAAATCAATAAAAGTAGAATTATAGTTCATGGTACATAAATATTTTATAAAATTAAAATGTCAGTGTCCATAAATAGTTTTATTAGAACATGGCCACATCATATGAATTGTCTCTGTGCTTGTGCTACAATGACAGAGTTGCATTGTCCTGACAGAGACCATTTGCTAACCTCCAACCTAGGGCCTTCTTGTAATTTGCATGGTCAACACTGGATTCCAGTGGGCGGGGAGGATGGAGCATTGGGCTAACATACACTGTGTGTTAAGGTTTCCCTCCCAGATGCAGCGATGATCATTCCCACTCACCTCTGTTGGTTAGAAGTTAGCCATAGGTCATATCCGATGGCAAGGGTGGTAAATATCTTCCATGGCTAAGCTGCCAGAAACCTATCCCAAAATGATTATTGTGGGAAAACTGAGGAACAAATTTTGGTAAAGAGCCAATAGTTTCCACCACAAAGTCCCCAGAACCACAGCTGATTTTCCCTGTGGTCCATGCACTTATCTGCTTTGTAGCTATATTCTCGTATTTGAAATATAGAACAACCTTTCCTCATGCCACATGCTCTTGGAAAATTGATTTAAGAGGATCTCTATGGCAATGTCAGCTCCCTTGAAATAAAGTTTAAAAAAGTCTGTTACAATTCAAGTAGTTTCCTGTGTGTAGGTACTGTCTTTTCTGAAGACATTTACAATTATCATTTGTTCTAGGAAACTGTGGAATGTGAGAGAGGAAAGTGTTGAGTTTGGAACTGTGTTGGGGCAGAACAGATTTTCTGTCATAGAGTTTCTAAACTGGCCAATAACAAACAGATTTCATGATGGTGCATCACAGTATCTGCACCCCAACCCAGCATCTTAGCAATTGCAGTTTTCATAGTTAACAGAGAAGGCACCAATGGCAAGTTATGAAAACAATTTTACTTACTGGATATTATCTCAGTAATGTGCTTTATATTCTTTTGGGTGATGACAAGATGCAGTGCAAAGATCAAATATAAGAATTCATCTGAATGAAATAAAAGAAGTAGATACTTTGGGGCAACTGACCTGAGTAGATTTGAACACAGAATAAATTTGACGTTTAGGTTTCTGACTGATGGAAAGAAAGTGAAACATACTGAATGCATTAGTCAGAGTTCTCCAGAGAAACAGAACCAATAGGGTCCCTTTCTCTCTCTCTCTCTTTCTCTCTCTCTCACTCTCTCTCTCTCTGTGCTCTGTCCAGATAGATGTGTATGTATATACATAGATATACCCACATATGCATATATGTATGTATATATAGAGATCTGTACATATACATATGTATAATAGGAGATTTATTATAGAAATTTGTTTACATAGTAATGGAGACTGAGAAGTTTTATGATTTGCCATCTGCAATGTGGAGAAGGAAGAAAACCAGGGGTAAATGGCTTTACCATTCAGTCTGAAACCAAAGCACTAGTGTCTAAGGGAAGGAGAAGATGGCTGTCCCACCTCTGAGAAAGGACAAATTCACCTTTTCTCAGCCTTTTGTTTCAACTCAGGCTCTCAATGGATTGGATAATGCTCCCCTGTGTGGATGAGCACCATCTTCTTGACTCACTTACTCCAATGTTAATCCCTTCAGAACCCCCCTCACAGACACAGCCAGGAATACTGTGTTACCAACTGTCTGGGTGTCTGTGAGCTCAGTCAAGTTGACATAAATTTTACCATCACACTGGGTTACATCATTCTCATATAAGGTAGCAGAAAGAATTCAAATTCAAACACGAGAAGCATTTCTTTCTGGATTTTGGGGAATATTCTAAGAACCATTCTGTGGAAGTACCAGTAAAGTTTACAAATTTGAGCTTCTTGAAGAAGAAACCTATATTTTGAGATAAATTGCATAAAATGGTAAATAGTCTGAGGCATACTCTCAGAAAGGATTATGTACGTGAAAGTGGCTGTTGCTTTACATGTGAAAGGAACTTGTGTTAATAAAATCTGATATAAGAAGAAACTAAACTAAAAAAGAAAGGTCTTTTTGTGATTATTTAAATTATAAAATTATCAGTCCCTTAAAAAACAGACACAGCTGCCAGAACCTGAGGTACAGGAAATGTGTAGGTATTGGCAGCTAAAGTTTTTAAAAAATTATACTTCACCTTCAACATCACTTTGCATTGGTCTCAGCATTGTGTACAGCATTGTGGCCAAACAATCATATGCTTCACACAGTGTCCACCCTGATATCCCCAGCACTTACCTACCTGGCACCACTCATAGCCATGGCAACATTATCAACTATATTACCTATGGACTGCTAAAGTTTTAAAAGCCACTGCTAATGAAGATAAATTATGAAATCACACCAGGGAAAAATGTATATTTTTGTAGATAGGTAATTTCTGAGGATACAATTCCTTCTTTGGGGAAATATTTATTCATACAATGAAACAGAGTCATGGGATGTGCTAGCTTAATGGAGACACTACTTCAGTGGTACCCAGAGAATGTCACAAAGAGTGATTCCTGAGAGAAACGAGACTAAGATAGAATCCTGAAAGCAGTACTGCTTATCTTGCTTTACCCATTCTGGGTATCAGGATGTTGACTTCATTGTTAGGAATTCCCTGGTTGCTATCTTGGAGAAGGTCCTTTGACTTGGGACTTGGCAAGAATGCCTGGAGGTACATTCTGAAATCAGAACTCCACAGTTTGCTGTTTGCCATTATGTAACATCATCAAAGGCTTTGATGTGGGTCTTCATCACTGTGGCCCATCTGCACCTTCCTCTGTGGTGCCATATTCTTTTCCTCTCTTGCACCTGCACTTGGCTTTCCATTTCTTTTGTCAGGGTTCGTAGTTTTTGGTTAGTCACTTGCTTTTCAATTTTCACATGCCAACTGCTTAGCAGTTGATTTCTAAGGCATATTTGTAGAAATTCTGGCTTTCATTATGAATGCCATAGCTCTCTTTTTTCTCTAAAATGAGTCCTTAAAAAATCTATATCCTTGTTTTTGGGCTTCATTGTCATTGGTCTAAATAACATTATTGGCCAGCCATGGTAAGGTAGGAGCATTTCAGTTATTCAGGTTGATAGTTTTATTTTTTATTATTTTTAATTTTTAAAATTAATTTATTGTTGACACTATTATAGATGTTCCCATATGCCCCCCTCTTGGCCTACCACCAGCCATCCCCCACCCCCTTCCCTCTGGCCATCACTAGACTATTGTCTGTGTCTATGAGTTATGCATATATGTTCTTTGGCTAATCCCTTCACCTTCTCTCATCCAGCCTTCCCTTCCCCCCTTCCCTCTGACAGCTGTCAATCTGCTGCATACAATGTGATTTCACTTACATGTGCAATCTAATGAACAAAATAAAATGATGAACAAAAGAGAACAGAAGCATGGACACAAGGTAGGAATATTTTAAACTTTTTTTGCAGGAACTTGAGATGAATTTCAATACTCAAAATGTGGATGCCTTGACATTTCGAGACAGTTTGTGTAAAACCATTCCATTCTGTCCCTTTCCAGAGAGTAGTCCAGGAACACTATCACCTCACTAATTGGTGCCCAGTATTTGTGGGCATCACCAACATCCTCACACTCTCTTGTTAGTGGAGAGAATTCATTTAGAGCCAACTTTGTTCTAGCGGTTGCTCAGCTGGGTCTATGACTATCACTCATACTCATCTAACCAAAGAGAAGAAGCTAACCAGAGCAGGTTAAGGTTATTTACTTCTTATAGAAGAGTTTTACAATAGACATATTTAGTTTACTCCAATCAGGTTAGGGTGGGAGTGTTCAATAATGAACTCTTTGCTCTAAGGATTACATGTTAGCCTGTCTGAGGTTCCCATCCCAGGACTTACCTTGGAGCCAAGTTTTCATAAAATTTTAATGATCCAGCAATACATCAAGAGATGCAAGTTCACTATGGATAATTTTATTGAATTATTTTAAAATACTTGCTTAACTCTTTTGTTCAAGGTAGTATTCTAAAAGCTTTATAATGCTTTATAAATATTAATTCATTTATTCCTCACTGATAACTCCACAAAGCTGGTGCAATTACTCTCTTAGTGAGGACACTAAGTCAAAGACAAATTAAGTAGCTTTCCCAAATTCACATAGCTTAGTAAAAGAGCTAGGGCTTGAAACTTATTCCTGTGACTCTTAATATCTGCACAGTGTTGCTCTGGGTACAGTGGTCCCCGTTCTTGGCATTAGTTTAATTATCTCTAAAAGGATGGTTTTATTTTATTTATTTATTTATTTATTTATTTATTTTGCTTCTTCAATTTATTTATTTTTTTATTTATTTTTTTTAAAATTGATTATGCTGTTACAGTTGTTCTATTCCCCCCTTCATTCCCCTCCACCCTGCCCCCCCATCCCCACCATTACCCCCCTTTAGTTTATGTCCATGTGTCTCAAGTCCTTTAGGTTCTATATTTCCCATGCTATTCTTGCCCCCCCTCCATCTATTTTCTATCTACTGTCTATGCTACTTATTTTCTGTACCTTCTCCCCCCTTCTCCTCCTCCCACTCCCCTGTTGCTAACCCTCCTTGAGATCTTCATTTCTATATTTCCACTCCTGATCTAGCTGTTCTGTTAGTTTGCTTTGGTTTTAGGTGTGGTTGTTAATAACTGTGAGCTTGTTGTTCTTTCACTGTTCATGTTTCTTTAACTTCTTTTCCTTAGATAAGTCCCTTTAACATTTCATATAATAAGGGCTTGGTGATGATGAACTCCTTGAATTTGGTCTTATCTGAGAAGCACCTTATCTGTCCTTCCGTTCTAAATGAAAGTTTTGCTGGATAGAGCAATCTTGGTTGTAGGTCTTTAGATTTCATGACTTGGAATATTTCTTTCCAGCCCCTTCTTGCCTGTAAGGTCTCTTTTGAGAAATCTGCTGATAGTCTGATGGGGACTCCTTTGTAGGTGATTGTCCCCTTAGCTCTTGCTGCTTCTAGGATTCTCTCCTTCATTTTAATTTTGGCTAATGTAATTATGATATGCCTTGGTGTGTTTCTTCTTGAGTCCAACTTTTTTGGTACTCTCTGGGCTTCTTGGATTTCTTGGAAGTCTATTTCCTTTGCCAGATTGGGGAAATTTTCTTTTATTATTTGTTCAAATAATTTTTCCTCTGGTGGTTGTGTCTTTCCCCCTTCTGGTACCCCTATAATTTGGATATTGGAGCGTTTAAAGATGTTCTGGAGGTTCATAAGACTCTCCTCATTTCTTTGAATTCTTGCTCCTTGACTCTTTTCTGTTTGGCCATTATTTGCTTTCTTCTGGTCCACTGCATTGATTTGAGTCCCAGTTTCCTTTTCATTTCTATGGGTTTCCTGTGGAATTCCATTCATTTCCCTTAATTTAGCCTTCATATGTTTCTCTAATTTGTGGCTATAATCAACCAGATCTGTGAGGAAGCTGATGACCAGTGTTTTAAACTGTGCGTCTGAGAGTTTTGCTATTTCTTCGTTGCTTAGATTTATCTCTGGGGCTTTGAGGTCTTCCTGCGACATTTTTGGTCTGTTCTGGCCCTTTAAGTGTGAGAAGCGGCGCCTTGGACTCCCAGGTCGCTGGGTTGTGAGGCTGTATGTGGGGGCGTGGTCAGAGCGGGGAAATGGCGGCACCCTCTATCGCTGCCGCGGCCGGTCCAACCGCCCACTCCCTTGCTCGCTCACAATCAGGCAACCGCAGTCAACACGCTGCACCGCCTCCCCACTGTCTCCTCCGCAGTTGCTCACCCGGTGGGTCGCTCGGTCGCTCACCGGGTCCAATCCTGCGTCTGGAACCTGCGCGTCCGGATTCGCGGGTCTGGATTCCGCGCTCGGGTCCGACCGAGTCCTCCTTTGCAACTCCTCACCAGATGCCGGTTTCACCCCTTACCGGTCGGGCTGAAGAATTTGTTGTTAGCGGACTTCCGAAAAGTTCAGTTTTCCGTGTTCTGGTTGTGTTTTCTGATGCTAATATTTAGTTGTCCCTAAACTTGGTTGTGTGCGAAGGTACGGCACATCCACCTATACCTCCATCTTGGCGGAAGTAAAAAAGGATGGTTTTAAATACCTACCTTCTGAATGTTTAATATGGGCTGAGCACATTCACACATTTTCTCATTTCATCATCACAATAACCTGCATTAGAAGGCTTTGTGTCATTTTACATTGGGGAAAACCGAGGTTTAGAAAGGGTAAACAACATGCCCAAGTTCATACTACAACGTGGAAGAGTCTGGAGGATTTCCACCAGCTCTGCTTGACTCCCTCAACTACTATACCTCACTGCTTTCTCTTGGAGATCTTTCCCAAAGCTAACTTTGTGTAAGTTAATTTTTTCAATCATCAAACAACTATTTGGTCTTAGACTCTGCACCAGGCATTGGCTGGCTGCTGAGGGACCACAGGATAAATTAGACTAGAAGCTTTTATCAAGAACAATATTATTTGCAAACATGTCTCATCTCCCCCTGAAAAAATGAAATATAAAATCAATGCAGTTAAGTGACTAGAAAGGGTCCAGACCAGTGAGATGGGGCTCAGAGGAAGGAGTGTTTTCCTGGTGGCAGCTTAAGGAAAGCATCCTTGGGAAGGTGGCACCCACTGTGGTCCATTTCAGATACTCTCACTTGAGGCAATGCCTGCCAAGTATTTGTTCTTTTGTGTTCTTTTCAGGATGGAGAAGGATGATGTGGCATTTGGGAAAGAAGATGCAGGACATGAGGCCTGCTCCTGAGGTCAAGTTTGCAAAAACCTCCATGGCCACTGTGTCTTTGCCTGGGGCACCCATGTGGGCAGGGGTGAAGGAAACCTAGACCAAGAAGCAGACTGACATGCTAAGAGTGATGTGCTTTTTGCCACTGAAGGTGCCAGGCAGCCAGCAGACAGGGAAGGCCACCAGCAAGCAGACCAGGCTAGGCAAACCCAGGTAACCCAGCATAGCATAGCTCCAAGGAGCCCTCATCATACTTTACAGTGGCCATGGACCCAGGCTCTGTAGTGATCACAGGTTGTGGGGCTATCTGGTCACCCAGACAGTACACAAGTTTGCTTGAACTAGGGAACAGACGATGGACATGGTGCTAGGGAGAACTGGCCCCACTTACTTTTTAACCTGGGCATGTGGTGTGGTTGCATGGAAGGCTGCCACCCCCATGATGGTCTTGGCCAACACAGTGGGCACACAGGTTGTGAAGCTGACCCCAAAAGCTGCCTGGTGCACAGCATAGGTGAGAGGCCTGAGGTGGCCAATGATTATGAAGGGGCAGAGGAAATACAGGGCCAAGGGGCACAGCAGAAGGTAGCTGAGCTGGCAGTTATTGGCTCGGATGATGGGGGTGTGGTGGTACTGAATGAAGATGTCTAAGGCGGCCATGGCAAGGAGGAAGAGCAGGGGTGTGCACACAGCCAACACTGTGCTGAGGGGCTCATGGTAAGACAAGAAGTCAAAGGCTTGGGGATTCACTGACTCTTCTACATATTGGGCCACTGATCCTCAGGGCATGTCTCACAAGCAGCACTATATGAAAAGAGAAAAGAAACTGGGTCAGAGAACAGAGTAAGGAAGCTTCTGGAAACTTTCCCGTGGTCAAGTAGTTAGGACTTGTGATGGCTTTACGAGCAAGTTTGGTGTATTTCAGTCCTGTTATTATGGGCCTTCCAGATGACCTGATGTCCTCGGAATCAGGGCCAAAGTCACAGATGGCAGAGATCTGACAGCAGCTGCTCATCATGCATCAGACTGTAGTGAAATAATACTCACCCAGCAACCTATGCAAACTCTAACTCCTGTCTAGGCTCCATCCCAGTGAATTGGACAGCTATTGTGATAATGTCATAATGTGTAGTCACAGCTAATTTATTTATGTATTTATTCATTCATTAGCCTACTTAATTCAAGGGATGTTAATGGGGTGCTTACGAGGTACACAGACTCTCTTTTGTTTTAGAGCCAACCTTTTCTAAATCAGTCCTTTTGACAGAACTTATCAGAACTTCGCTTTCTATAGAGATTTTAAAGATTTTATTTATTTATTTTTAGGGAGAGAGAGACAAAGAGAAAGAGAGAAACATCGATCAGTTGCATCTTGTATGCTCCCCAAATGGGGACCTAACCTGCAACTCAGTCATGAATTCTGACTGGGAATTGAACCTGTGACCTTTAGCTTTGTGAAATGATGCCTGACCATCTGAGCCATGGCAGTCAGGGCTCTACAGTGATTGTAAGGACAAGCTTTGTGAGTGGAGTTCTGGATCAGTTATATATTTTCACTTAACCTTTTTCCTCAGTTTGTTTATAGCTCTATGTTCCTAGATACTGTGATTCCATGTCTTTCTAATCTCCAAGTCCAAGGATTTCTTATTCATTCTCATCCTCCGTTTAGTATCTGATGGCTCCTCCTCAGCTTCATTCAGCTGTGCCTTCTCCTGAAATGGGCAAAAAGTATCCTCAAAATCCCCACCTTTCCCCCACTGAGAGTTTTCAGTTTGAAAAGAGGCCTTGTCCAAACCTAGGCTTCAACAATCAGATTGTGAACTCGGTCTTTCTGATTCAATCTCTTTCCTTTCTGGTACAACCATTACCTATTAATCTCCCCCAAACACATACTGAAAAACATACTGGAACACACACTGCTTCTCTATGTAAGTAATTCAGTGGCTCCACATTTCCTACAGAATAGAGTCTGTGTTCCTTAGTCTGGCAAGTGAGGGCCTCTGTGATTGGCCACCTACCTCCTATATCTCCCATCACAGGCTACACTGAAGACAGCCAGTCTCAGCTCCTTATTGCTTTCATGCCTTGAGCTTTTACTAACTTACTCCTTGGCCTGGACTAGTCTTATCATGCTTTATTGCCTTTGAAACCACACTTGTTCAAGGCCTATACCATGTGCTGCCTCCTCCAGTGAAGACTCCTTAAATACCCTTCATTAGAATACATTATTTCTCTGTTCTCCCATGGCTGAGTGCTTGAGCTTTTATTAAAGCAGTTGATTTTACTTTGTAGCCTTGTTTCTTCATTGTACAATGATCATTCTCCTTTAAGAGATCATGAGCTCTGTGGTCCAGGGGATGTGCCTTATTCATGGTTTCTACTCTTGTAGTATAGTAGGTGCCATTGGTACTTGTTGAATGAATGACATCTTAGTAAAATATAGGTTCAGTCATTTGAGGATTTTTTCACCAATATTTATGAAATGCCTCCCATGTTTCAGACATTAAACTAGGTACAGGATTTGGACAAACTCATAGTTGATGAAAGACTGCATTAGCCTTAAGTAGCTTTCATGCAGCATGCGGGAAGGGCACATTGACATCATCTTTTTTATTTTCTCTTCCCTGAGTTTTTCTTTCCCCTTGAAGGAATCTTACTTTGAAGTGAATATATGCAGCCTACCCTGGCTGCTGCCTGGCCACCCTCTGGTCAACGGGTGCCTCTCTCTTTACCTGGCATCCTGGCGATTTCTCCACTGGGGCAGGGAAGGCATTTATAGCAACACTTTGGCTTCTCAGGTAGGGTTGACTTACTGGTTCCTGCAGGACATTTTTCACTGCAGATCAAAGAAGGGACCTGCACATGGGAGGAGAGAGAGAGCCGTGAAGTCTTCAGGGGAGCCTGAGTGAGATCTGTTCAATCAGGTCTTAGGGGAATTAGCAGCATCATTCTCATTTTCCAGCACCCTCCTTCCTTCTTCCTTTCTCTCCAAACCTTTTTGATTTTAAAACAAAGCCCTCTTTATCTTTTTCCTTTCTTCTTTCCTCTTTTGTTTTTCTCCCTTTCTTGCTCACATAGTTATCAATGTATTCCATGTATCAGGTGCTGTGCAGGGCTTTTGGGAAACAGAAATAGTATAAATAAGCTCTTAGGATTTCACTATCTGGGGGTGTGAGGGTGGCAAAAAAATCTTGAGGAGAAGAAAGATATGAGCATCATTGATTCATAGGAAAAAGGCTGGACCCTGGTTATTGATTGGAATTCTGGTTCTGCCATTTATGGGCTGGGTGACCTGGGGGTTGACATCTCTCAGCCTCAGATTTCTCTTCAATAAAATGGGGTAGTAATAATATCTAGTTGGAAGATTGTCTGAGGACTAAAGGAGATAATGTAAATGAAGCCCCTATCACAGCGCCTGGGACATTATGAGCCCACAGCAAGTGCTAGTGAGGTAGAATGATATTCTGAATAGTAGGGTGAATTTATCTCCCACTCTGGGCTCACCAAGTGTCTTTGTTGTTATTTCCTGGGACCCACTTTCCCAAACAGAACTGAGTCACCAACAATGAATCAGAAAAAAATGACTGCAAATGGTCACTAAGCTACTGGCCTTTGATTTCTCAACCCTTAGCCTACTGACATTAGGCACTGAATAATTGTTGTGGAGGCTGTCCTGTGCATCATAGGAAGTTTAGCAGCAACCTTGGCCTCTATCCACTACTTGCCAGTAGTATCCTCCCAAGTTGTGGCAGCCAAAAATGTCTCCAGGTATTGCCAATGTTTTTAGAAGGCAAAATCACTCTGAGTTGAGTATAGCTGAGAATTTAGAACATGTTTGGTGAATGAAGTTTCTTTTCTTCCTTTTTTTTTTTTTGTGATACAGTGCATTTTTAAAATGTCTCTTCTTATTTATTTGTTACTCTTAGAAAATCTCATTTTCAGCTGAACTCAGGGGTAGAAGCTCTCAGAGAGGACAGCCTATGTCTCTTGGCAATCAATCTGTTCCTGACATTTTTCTTTGGCCTCCTTCATTCTCTTAGCCAAAAGTTTACTGTATTCTGCAGCCTCTTCCTGATTTTTCTTAGCATGCTTTTTTTTTTTCAGAGCAATACATCAAGTTTTGTGTTTCAGGAAGTGTGGAGTAACAAGATGCTGAATCTTGGGTTCTTTGGTCCTATGTGTCTTACATTCTTTGTTTAGGGGCTTTCCCACCGCATATTAGCATATGTCATCTTCTTAGAGAAATTGAAAAGTTTGTATATTCTACTAGTTCTTTAGGGCCCCAGGCAGCAAGGCACAATGGTATCAGTGTGACCAGAAATATTGTTCTCCCTACCTACTTTTTTTACGATGACCAGGTTGAGAACAGTGAAACTGGCATCCACAATGAAACTGTGAACAGATTTGTGCTTTCTCCGGTCCTCCTGGGTCCATAACAGGGATGCCCCTTACTCATAGCAGGCAGACACAGCCATGGGTAAAGACACCCTGCTTCATGAGGAAACCTTGTTTGTTGTTCCCACCACTGACTTGAACCACATAACCCTTCCATTCTTCACTGACAGTGTCATCAATAATTATTTTGGCCATACACTTCTCTTAAAAGGTAGAAAGTTTGTATTCATTGTTGACTTCAATGACTTTTTGGCAGCCAGTGGCTGGGAAAGGGATGTTCAGCTTCTTCCTGAAGCAGTGGACCACCTCTGAGGCACCATGAAAGAGAGTTATACGACATTTTATTTTGTTTTTTAAGAGAACAAATTTTCTGGAAAGATAAAAGAATTCTGTGCTCTGTGGAAGGAGAACTGATTGAACCAGAAGTGATTGAACCAGTACTGAGCGATGACCCCAACAGCCACGGGCCAGCCCTGTATCTGTGGAGCAATGATGCTCATTCTTTCCTGGAACTCAACTCAGTTCCCTTGCTCATCAGCCACCTTGTTTCCTTCTCCAGGGTGGGGGAATTTGAACACTGAGGTGTGATAGTTATGGGAATGAAAAGACACATCAGACTAAGGTGAGACCAGAGGGAATCAGTTTGACAACCCTGAGGATGGATAAAAAACATACTACACCATTGTAGTAATTTTCTTAGCCTCTAGGCACTTGAAGAAAGGAGTGCTTAATCATACCTAAAGTGGAGAAAACTGCAGGAGGCATGGTATGATAGCTGAAGTGCTCTCACACTTAAATTAGAAGTTCCCTAGCTGGTAACTTCAGATGCTGAGGGGTCTGGGAAATTACTAAGGGGGGTTGCATGGCTCATTTTCTATTGTGTAAAAAAGCTTGGCATCTTGTCTATTTTTTGACCTAAGACTGCAAGGCTAAGACAGTAGAAACTCCAGATGGACATTCTAGCTATCTCAGGACAAACTCCAATTAGTAATTATTTATAATTTACTTTCTCATTTGGTCATTAGTTACATTGGTCTTTTTAGGCTCCTTTGTTTGGGGAGCCAGGGAGTGGTTTTGTAAGGTTTTTATTTGCTGAACCAGCTCAGAGTTGTGTAAACCAATAGTCCACCCTGCTTTCCCTTTGTCCAACTACCCTAAGTCAGTTCAATGTGACAAATACTTCTGGGAGCTTGGAGGCAGGAGGTGCTTGTGGGCTTGGCCCTTAGGGAGCTATCACGTCTAAGGGTCCTTCTGTCCAGATAATGGCTTTCTCATTCATTAGCACCTCTTTTCCAGGAGTTGCTGAGTGACCCTGGATATGTTGCTCTACCTCCCAATTTTCTCATCTGTGAAAATGACATCTGGCTTGTATGTATCTTCTTTATGTGTATATCTTAATAAATAAAGATAAATTATATTAATACATATAAAATAATTGAAACATTACTTGGCATAAAGTAACACTTAAGAGGTACATTACTTTTACAGCTTTTAAGAAGTCTCACTACATAAATACTGATAAAATGACCTAAATCCCATCTTAAAGAAGCTGTGCCTCATGTGAAGACATTCCTTTAGTGTTTTAAAATTTTTTTTCTTGTGCTCTGACTTTGTTTCTGTAACTTTGCTCAGATATTTGCAGTGGCATGCTACCAAATGTTTCATACCTGGCTCTCTGGAGAAAAAAGCCAGGATTTTTAGTGTTTGCTGATTCCTGTGGTTTACAAACAGTTTGTATAATTTCTGAAAATTTTACATTCGACTCTTATTGTCTGTAGAGGCCCATTCTGTTTTGTAGATCTAGACCCTGATATTGTTAATAATAAGGGATTGTAGCCCAACTCCCTTTGGCTCTAAATTCAAGTGCAACTTTCATTAGACCACACTGCCTTTCTTCTAGTCTGGCTCACAGCAAGCTGGGATGGACAAAGACGGGGCAGGAGATTTTGGCTGCTTACCTGCCAATACCTGGCATTCTGTGCCCTGGAGCAGGTAGGTGCCTCCCAGGAACGGCACCTCTCCTGGGGAGCAGGACATCAGGTTGTGAAAGGTGGTCAGCAGGGCCTTGGCTGCCAGATAGGCTTGGTAAGTGATGGTCAGATCAGGAAGTCTGAAAACAGACAGGTGGACAGCTGTCACATTTTCAAGTTCTGTGTGCTTCTGAGTCCCTTCTCTGGCACTCTGGGTGGAAGACCCTGGTCCAGGTCACCTGCATTCATGCAGAGCCTCCCACAGCTTCCTCGCCAGACTGTTGCCTGGGTATATGGCAGGCACAGAGCCAACAGGAAGTCCGTGAAGCCAGGCATTATACCTGAGTGTATGGCCAGGTTAAAGCTGCCATTCAGCAAGTCCAGGGCCTTGGGTCCCAGCAATGAGAGGCTACAGAAGAAGGAGTCAGAGAGGATCCATGGCCTTCTGATCATGTTCTTCTTCCAAAGGACTTCAGCCAGGAGCCTGAAGTGATGGTGGTAACAGCACAGATGACCACCGTGGCAGCAGAGCTAGAGGCAAGGACGCTGGGCATGATGTTGATGCTGTCGCCCTGGCTGCTGATCTTCCTTGAGAAGCAGTCGCTCATGCGCCCCATCTCCAGCTGCAGCTGCTGTTCCAGCCACTATGGTGGCCATTTTCAGAACCCACTAGGTCCACCCAAGTCCAGTTAAAGGACTCAAGAGCTTGGCTAGGACCCAGGGCTGGTGGGCGCTGCTGGGCACTGTGCAGATCAAGGACAGGAACTGGACACGGTCAGAGAACTTGGGGTGCTGAGATCTATGGCTAATCAGGGAAAGAAATGGGGCTGCAAATTCCTGCCTGAACATCCCACCACCCACCTCGCTCAACGTCTCCCAGTGCTCTGGAACTTGGACTTATTTCTCCTCTCACTGTCTTTATTATTGAAAACATTTTTTAACATACTGTATATAACTAATATCTACAACTTGATGAGTTTGTAGGTAAGTAGACACCTCTGAAACCATCGCCATCATCTATGCTGTAAACCTATCCACCATGCCCTAAAGTTTCCTCCTGGCCTCCTATTTATTTTATTGCTATGGTTTTACATGATAAAATCACTTAACATAAAAATCTACCCTCTTAGCTAGTTTTTAAGTATGCCATTCAGTATTAACCGCAGCCACTAGGCTGTACAAGAGACTTAGTCATCTTTTGCAGCTGAAACTTCCTGCCCTTTAACAATCCTCCCTATTTTTTTCTTCCCTCAGCTCCTGGCAACCACCATTCATCTTTGTTTCTATGAGTTTGTCTATTTTAGATTCATCTTGTAAGTACTATGATGTAATATTTGTTCTTCTGTGTCTGTTTTTTATTTTTAATTGTTATCTCATGGACTTTTGATACATGAGATGTCCAGGTCCTTCCAAATCCTGTGGGCTCAGGCCTGAGAGGCCATTAATTTTTTAAAAAGGTTTTATTTATTTATTTTTAGAGAGAGAGGAAAGGATGGAGAATGAGAGGGAGAGAAACATGGATGTGAGAGAGATACATCAATTAGTTGCCTCTTGTTCACAGCCTGACTGGGGAATAAACCCACAACCCAGGCTTATGCTCTGATTGGGAATTGAACTGGTAACCTTTTGCTTTGCAAGCTGATGCCCAACCCCTTAGCCACACTGGTCAGGGTGAAGCCAATTCATTTTCTTAAGAAATTATGCAAAGTATGACATTGCATAATAAATAGGAAATTTTATAAGAGGGCAGAATAATGTCAAACACATTAGCAAGTGGAGGGTTTGGGGAAGATAATGGTAGAAAGAAGCAGAAGGGAGTAAACAAAGAATGTGTAAGAATGAGCCATGGACATGGACAACAGTGTGGGGGTTGACTGGGAGCGAGGGTGGGGTGGGCGGAGGAGGGCAAAAGGGGAAACACTGGGACAACTGTAATTGAATAACAATAAAGAATGTTTTAATAAAAAATTACTCTAGTGAAGGGGAGTATGCTGTGTTCTGTCTTTGCTATCCAGAAACTCTCCAGCTGTGATCCTCTCAGCCCCAGCAGGCTGACTCTGATGGACTGCGGCAAAAGGCTGCCCTGACCTCTGGTTTCTGGCAGGAGACTGGAGTGGGAGGATAGTGATGTTGTGATACTTGTGCCCTCAGATTCCTCTCCACTCAACCGTGGTTGGCAGTGGCTGCCTGCCTCTGAAGGCCACAGTTCTGGTTGGAAGGTCCTCCTACTGCTTCCTCCCCCACTGATGAATGCAGCTTCTGACTCTGGCTGTCCTCTGTGTGTTTCACCCATTTGGGCTGCCTACTTTTTTGAAAAGAGCTCCTTTATCACACTCTAGTTGGAGTGTACCATCTGTATTTTGCCTTTTCAAGGGCAAAGAGGGGAGGACTGGGCTGCCTTAACCCAAGGTTCCTAGAGTCAAGATTTCAACTATTATAGATACTTTCAAATTGGACATAAAGCAAAAGTTGTTTATTTGCTATTTAGAAGGCATGTACCTAAAGCAAAATAACAAAAAAATTCAATATCAGGGATGGGTAACCCCAAAGTTGTAGGTGATTTCACTTGAACTGGAGGTTGTCCATCCCTCTTGACCCAAGAAAGAATATGGAGCTTTTGGGCAGAGGGGTTAGTGGTCAAGTCAATGCAGAGTGTGATTACTGGTGGGCAGACCAAGTGAGTGCTCATAAAATGTGTTAAATTCCTTGAACCCAGTTGGTATTAAAAAACATCTTGGGGCAAAAACAAGGTGATGTGAATAGTCAGGTGAATACTAAAGCAAGAAAGAGTCACGGAATGAAGAGAGTATTTTTCATACAGGAGCATAAAGACTAAACAAAATACAGCTTGTCTCCTGACGTCTGCCCCTTAAAGCCCTCCTTGATTTCTGCTTCTAAAGGTAGAATTGAGTTCTTGCTTCCTGATCCATGCCAGCTCTGGGACTCTCCCCATCATCCCATCATCACAGAGCTCTTTCTACCTCAGATTGTTTGAGCTCATGTCTGTTTCTATCCAGATGGACTTTAAGCAGGGTTCATTTAATTTATCTTAGCTGTTGAGTGCATGAATGATGCATGTTATTCTCTCTCTCCTCTTTTTGCCTCTTTCTTCCTCCAGCAGTTTCCCCAGGTGACTCCGTGTGAGGGTCTACTGTCACAGACTTTCCTCAGCCTGCTGTAAAGAAGCTGTCCCTCCAGATATATGCAGACAAGTTCTTTTACTTCAAAGTCTTTGGTGACTCTGGTTCTAGACTGAGCAAAATTGTACAGAGGACTTGGGAACTGGCTTTTTTCAAAAGTGACTGTTCTTTCCAGACTTACATTGCTATCATAATTATTGTTCAGAGCAATGACAATCAACAGTAATGAGCATTTTATATATACCAGACACTGGTTATTCCATTGTTAAGACCCACAGTTGACTCTAACAAGTAAATACATCATCATTAACCTTTGTTACCATCATTTTATAGATGAGGAATGTGAGCTTGGAAGGAATTACTCAATTTGTGAAGATCACATAATTAATAAGCAGTGTTGTTAAGACTCAAATCCAGGTTTACTGACTTCCAAGTCAGTTCCCTTAATAATTTCTAGCTCCCCTGCTTACCAGACCATATCTGTCCAGTTCTCTGTGCTGGTGCACCTTCCAGGATTTGTGTGTAACAAAGAGGGTCTCTAACAGATCCTTTGATTTGATCAGCTCTGGGATTTTGTAACATCAGAGTTGGGAAAAGCAAGGGATATTGCCAAATGCTCCAAGATATCGATTTCTTGATGAATGCAATACCTTTGGAGTTTCCTTGAATTTTAGCAGAATAAAATTTCAGCAACAGGGGTGGGGTCCCCAGTGTTGGGAAGAAGATGCATATGCTCTGAGTTCAGTTTGTCAGGGCTCCACACCTAGAAGAGTGTGGCCTCCAAGGCTGATATCAAGTAACCTAACTGACTGAGGTTGTTAACCTCTTCACAAGTGGCCCGTGGGGCTCTGTTGAGGGGGAAGCCTTAGAGATGGGCCAGGTGTATTCTCAGGGCTGCAGCGTAACTAAGGGAGTCTCTGCCAGATAGGTAACAACACAATCAACTGAAGAATGACCCACCCTGCCCAAGTATTTCCATCTGCTGTAAGGGAGAGGGTGTCTCGGTTGAGCTAAACATTCTCAATGCCTGAGCAGGTCTGATTTCTTAGTGACAGTAGTCTAGTTTCTTCCTTATACTCCAAATCTAGATTGATGGATTATCCTTCTGAGAAAAATTTGGGTTCAGATAGAGGCTTTTTTGTAGGGAGAGAATACACTGACCAGCCAACACAAGGTTGTTGGTCATGTTGGAAATCACATTTCTCATTCTGAGTTAACAAGTGGTGTCTGGTGTCATTGTCTGGTTTTTACAATGATTTTGGGCGGCTTGAGCCACCCCCTGTACTACCAGTCATGTCTGGGTGAGTACTTCTTTCCTGAAACTATGATGTCATTTCTTTGTCTTTGCCCTACTCAAGCATAAACTCTGAAGTTGGCAACTGGGTTTGATTCATATTAGTACCATTGTGGGGTGGGATTATGATCTGGCATGTAGCTGTTGCTCAGAAAACATCTATTGAATGGGTGTGAACTGTGACATTTCTAGAGCTACAAAGCTGAGACTGTACTAACTAGCACCTCAGTGCTAAGTGCATCAGAAGGCTATTGTCTCTGTTTCTGGGGCACTTCACCCAGCAGTGAAGGTTGCAACCCCAGTCTCATGCTGGCCATGAAGCTGGAGAAGGAAGCCCTGATGGGGAGGCAGTAACACGGAGTAGGGGGGATCGGTCTTGCTCAGGTCCCACAGTACCCACCGTGCTGGAGTGGGATTGCCAAGCAGTCTGTAACTGTGGGGACTGGACTGACTTCATGCACTTTAACTTTATTCAGTGAAAGAAACTAAGGTCTAGCCAAAGCGATTTAGTTTTATACTTTTGTGAGACTTTTTACATAAATAAAAAACTAGAAAAAGTGGTCTTCTGTCAGCCAAGTGTCCTGATGTCTGACTTAAAAGATCTGGTCACAGAAACCTAAACTCCAATTTGGAGCCTTGAGGCTGGCTTGTTCTGCTCTGAGTCCTATGGGTGGGCAGAACATGTGGGCGCCTGGGTATGCAGCTGCCTAGGCTCCTGTTTGCTTTCTTGTCCACAGTGAGAGTTTCTGAGGACAGGGCCTCACATGCGCCTCATGGTGCCCATGGCTGTAGCACAGTGATCTTCACCATGAACACTGAGCTCTGTCAAGATTGAGAAATAATAACCAGGGCCCAAACAGGCAGCATTTTTATTTAGGTGAGGTTCCCTCCTCCTTACTTCTGTACCTGCTTCTACCTCTGGAGTCACAGTGCTTGGCTTTGAATCCCAAACCACTACTTATTACCTGTGTGATTTAGGCAGCTAGCATTTCCTCTTTGAGCTTCAATTTCCTTATGTGTACAATGAGAATAATAATAGTATCTACCTCACAGAGTTGTTGGTTGGATTAAATGAGATAATAAAAATGAAGATACAATAACAGGAAATACTGATATAGCACTTACAATAGGTTAGGCCTTTTTCTAAATGTTTTCCCGTGTATCAACTCATTTAATCTTCATAAGAATTTCGATACATGCAGAGTACCTAAGAAGCCATTTCCATTAATGGTAGTTATTTAGTAAATGATATAGTTATTATTATGTTACTCTCAGCTAATATTGCACAAGAAAGCAGGTGACAAACTTATTTATGCTACGGTGTGAAAGACTGATTATAGCTCCATCTTTCAAATATAGCTATTGAGACTTAAGTATTGGTATCTAATTGGATTATTTTTCAATTGTGGCAATTGATGCCTCAGTGGAATCTGGAAGGGGAGATATTTAGTATTTCTTGGGGTGTCTTTTAAAGCTCATAAGTAAGCAATCATGGACCTTATGTCCAGGCATGCTGAAAAAAAAAAAAGATTCTCCTCCTGAAAAATGATTTAGTGAACACTGCTTTCCTGCCTAACAGATTTGATGTACACTGAAAATCAAACAGAACTCATGTCTAGGCAAATGTTTCACGGAAATTTCAAGGAATCCATCAGAATGATCTGTCACTTACTGAACTTTCCAGCTTTCTAAGAAGGGTGGAGAGGAGAAATGAAATCCTTGGTTGGGTTATGAATCTTGAGTCCTCATATCATGGGCTATTTGAAAACATATGTCCCAATCTGTTTAACCAATCAGCAGCAAAAACAACAGAAATAGGGGAGTTTGGCCTACAATCACCAAATTCTTATTTTGCTACAGAAGTTTGTTGAAAACAAAAATCTATAATAGCCAAGACATGGAAACAACCTCAGGTCATTCAATGGATGAATGGATGAAGAGGGTGTGAAACACACACACACAATGGAATATTGTTAAGCCATATAAAGTGAGGAAATTCTGACAACATGGAAGAAATTTTGGGACATGATGCTTAGGAAAATAAATTAGACAGAGAAAGACAAATACTTTATCACTTATATGTTGTCTCTAAAAAAAAAATCAAAGAAAAAAACCCTAGTAAACTCATAGAAAAAGACATTAGATTTGTGGTTATCAGAGATGATGGGGGTGGGGAATTGGAGAGAAGTGGTCAAAATGTACAATAAGTGCTAGGGATGTAACATACAACACAATGTCTATAGTTAATATAGCTGTGTGATATATATGAAAGTTATTAAGAGAGTAAATCTTAAGAGTTCTCAACATAAGGTAATAAATTTTTATTGTGTCTATATGAGATGATGGATGCTTATTGCAGTAATCATTTCACACTATATACAAGTCAACCATTATATTGTATAGCTTAAACTTACACAGTAATATATCTCAGTTATACCTCAATAAAACTAGGAACAATTAAAAAAACAAAACAAAACCATTGTTTAAGGAGAGCTGGTGACCTCACACAGACACCTGCGTACACTATGTCATTTCTTTGTC
The DNA here is from genome assembly GCF_021234435.1 of Artibeus jamaicensis. NCBI lineage: Eukaryota > Metazoa > Chordata > Mammalia > Chiroptera > Phyllostomidae > Artibeus > Artibeus jamaicensis. The sequence goes on along the minus strand of NW_026522050.1, from coordinate 5,914,569 downwards.
ATTTTGCTGCAGTTGGAGAAAACTTCATCATAGATCAGTACCCGTTCATGGGCCAGCATTGGGAACCACCAATCTGATCCAGCACTGCATTTTGTGGAAAGGAAATTCCAGGCCGAGGAAGGGGAAGTGACCCTATCAAGGTCATAGCCTGTAATTGTTCTATCTGGTTGCAGAGCTATCCTCTAGCACCTTGTCGTGTGCTCCAACCAGAGCATTCAAGTGGCTTCCTCGCTCCATGTGTGTCACTCACCTGAGCACCTCGACCAATGGCTTGGACTCCGGGGAGGTCATCCTTCCAACCACCCCCAGGAACAGTTGTTAGGGGCCACAGTGGAAGCTGGATGTAGGCTGGGGCTTTTTGGACAGCAGGTCCAGGGTGCTGCTCCCTAGGGCCCGATTCCTGAGGTGTAGGAATCATACATCTGTAGTCCCATGGTGATGTTGGGCAGGAAGGCTGGGTTCTTTTTTGCCTCGGCCACAGCAAAGAGAATGCCCAGGATGTTCAGGAATAAGTTGACTTTGAGTCTTACAGAGAGTGAAGGACAGAGGGAGTTAGGATCAGTTAGGAGCATTGGAAAGAGCCACCAAGGAGTTTCTCCTTGGGAGGAGTGAGGACCAGGTGATGTGGGATTGAATTTAGATGTACGTTTGCAGAAAGAAAGAAGACTAGGGGGTTGCAGATTCTAGGGGAGACACATACACAGGTGGCCAGATATGGAGAAAGGCTAACAGCACCCCAGAGATGGACATGAAATACACAAAGTCACACACTTACAGACATGCAGCCAGAGGCTGACAGCAATTTTAGGCAGACACACAGCCTTGGGTCCACAGACTCAGGCATTCACCTGGTGCAGAGGATGTGACACATGAGCAGGCAGACACATGAACTGGGATAGATGGGCAGATGCAGAGAAAGGCACTCAGGTGAAGATGAGATGGAAAGGCAGGTGACACAGATATAGTGACCAGGATGCACACATGTAATGACTACTAGCCATGGACACAGGCAGAGAGATGGGCTCAGGCACTGGTGAATTCTCATTTAGACAAACAGCCACAGACACAAGCAGAGAGCCATGAGTAGATGCAAAAAAAGTGCTAGAAGGTCTTTGATAAAGACTTAGGCAGGAAATATTATGACAGACATGGGGTAGAGTGACACTGGGGTCTGGCTTCACACTTCCTGGGCATCTTTGTAGATAGATACTGCAGGCTCGTAGATTAAATCTGGTTAGAAACAAGTGAAACCTTGGAAACAGTTTAGAAATCCGTGGAAGCTGGGCTCACAAAAGAGTTGCCTTCCCTTTGGTCCCATGAATGTGCCCATAGATGCATCTTATTTTGCTCCAGCTGTCATGATTTTGAAACCATTCCCAGGCCTAAGGCTGCTGAGCTCTTCTATCCCTTAACTGGAAGAAATGTTAGCGTGTATGTGTGCATGGGGCAGGGGGGGTGTTAGTCAGTGACTTGGGGAGAACTGGTATTAGGACTAAGTCTTTATTACCCAGGTGCACAGAGCGAGGGACTGTCCCTGCTAAAGGTCTCAGTGTCAGGTGCCCTGGACAGTAGATAACAGGTCTTGGGACTCCGGTTACCTGCAGTGATCAGAAAGGCTGCTTCCTTTCTCCCTCCCTCTCCAGGGATGAAGAGCACTACTCATGGTTGCCACAGAAGCTTCTCCAGAGGTTGTTGGAACTTAACTTGTGGTTGATCCAACACTATGTGTACAGGGTCACAGCCCTGATAAGCATTTCTCCTTTGGTAGAAAAGATGTCTGGGTGCCTGGAAACTAGCAGAAAGCCAGCTGTCCAGATGGTGTCCCTCTTGGGCCTTGCTGAGAGAAGGGTTATGAGGACAATTAGGCAGGGCATCAGGGCTGTTTTTTCCTGTGGGCAATAGGCTGGGAGACCTCAGTTGTCAGAATGTCTGGTTCTGACTTCCTCTGAGAGGCTCTAGGTCCCTCTGCTGTAACAGCTGAGAAGTTCGTAAGGTTTCCTTGAACCTGGTTCCTGTTTGGTCTTCATGAAAGTCAATGTAAAGCAGCTTAAAATGACACATATTTATTATCTCATAATTTTTCCCAAGACAGGAATCAGGGTGTGGTTTTTTTGTCCTCTGCTCAGGGTATCCCATGACTGAAGACAAGGTGTTGAGAGGAGCATCTCATCAGAGACTCAAACTCTTGATTGTTGGTAGAATTCACTGTGGTGCAATTGTGTGACTGTGGGGCAGAAAACGGTCTTGAGCCCACCCTCAGGCCCTTGCCTAGTGGCCCCTCCTCTCACAAGGTGAGAGCTTATTTCTTCAAAGTAAGCAGGAGAGTGTCTCTGCTGCTTTGAATTTCTCATTGGGGTGTACTCCATTAAGTCAGGTCCACCAAGGACAACATCTCTTTCAATGGATGCATAGTCCATGAATTCAGGACCTTACTTATATCTTCAAAGTCTGCTAACATCATAATTGGAGTGGTGTCCCATCATATTCACAGGTCCTGCCCTCATTCTAGGGGAGGGATTACATAAGGGCATGCATCACTGGAGGTCATTCCAGAATTTTGCTTAGACATATTAGCAACCAATCAGACAAATCTAGAATATAGAATATTTATAACACTACTCTCAGTGTCTTAGAACAAATGAAAAGGAAGGGAACTGTACTAGGTTCAACAAATATAAAAAAATAGAACAATCAAATACAGTGCTTGAATTTGGATTGGATCCTGATGAAAACAGATGTAAATAAAAAACCCACTCTTGAATAAACAAGGAAAATATGAATATAGGCTAGATATTAAATTATATGATGGGGTAAAACTGGTCATTTTCTTAGGTGTTATGATGCTATTACATTATTATGGTCATATAGAAGAATATCCTTCATGTCCATAATTTTTAAAAAGTCATTGAAGTATAACAAACATTCAGAAAAATCAGTACTGTACATGACTTTTCACATCCTTAACACACTTGAACTTCTAGATCAAGATTCAATGCATTACCTGTCCCTGCCATAAGTCAATGTGTTCCAAGCCACAATTATGTAATTTCAGAACATCTTGTACACTATTTTAGCTTATTTATTTTGTTCAGTTTTTCCCTTCCTATGGAGGATTTGTTTCCAATACTTGGAACTTGCTAAAACCTTCCAAATTTGAAGGTTTTTGTGTTCCATTCATTATATGTTTTGATTAAGAATACAAAATTTCTGACTAATTTTAAATAAACATAATTACAATTTTGAGAGCATTTAAACAAATGAGTTCAATATTATTGTAGATCACTTAGGTTGATTAAAAGGTAGCATAGCAAAGGCTTATATACTTTACCCTCCTGTGGATAAGAAGCAGGAAAGAAATCTTGAGCTAAATTACCTTTGAAGGGGGTGAAAAGTCACATTTTCCAGGGTGAAATGTAAACACACCTGCTATTTTAAGCCATTACCAGCAGGCACAGTGTTTGAAAGCAAGTGTTAATGTACCCACAGCAGATTCCTATCTTCTTAACTTTTCAAGTCCCCATGGATATTACTCTGTGTCCCATAATGAATGATAAAAGCTGACAAACATTTTGTGCAAAATGCACGTTCATCATCAACTTTCTTGACTAACATGCATTTCTGTTTTTTGAGTTTGTTGCTACTGAAAGTGCTTACTGCAAAATATGAAGGAGATACCAAACAATAAAATATATTGCTGTGGCTTTGTACTGTGCACAAAGTGACCAAACCACTGTAGCAAAAGCTTTGAGACTATTTTCCACAGCAGTGCTTTTTAGTTCTTATTTTGTGCACATTTTTTAATGACTTTATTTTTAGACAGAGGGGAAGGGAGGGAGAAAGAAAGGGAGAGAAACATCAACTTGTGATTGCCTCTCAAGTGCCCCTACTGGAGCACCTGGCCCACAACCCAGGCATGTGCCATGACTGGGAATCAAACCAGCAACCCTTTGATTCACAGGCAGGCACTCAACCACTGAGCCACACCAGTCAGGGCTATTTTGTGCACATTTTAAACTTATTCCTAAGAGCCAGACAATGGATGGTCTGTTGGCTTCATGTGTTATGTTATGGACCACAACACCACTAGATGGTACACCAGTGGCTGCTAGGGTTGAATATTTCTCTTGCCATCACCCTAGACTGGATAAATGAGCCTTTACTAGATCCTTGTGTCTGAGTCACCCTATTTTTTCCTTATATTTCCTTTCTAGTAGGCTGATCATATCTCTGTGTGTCATTCTTTTTCAATTAGTATCACGACTTTAAGCCTAGGTGGATAAGTAATTCTACTGGAAGTAAAATTTGGCATCCCACAGTTCAAATGTTGGGCACTCTGTAAGTCTTAACTGTTGTTGTTATTATTATCATTATCATTATTATTTTGTTATTAGGAACTAGGACAATAATTTTTAGGTCCTCTACATTGTAACAAAGTCCCATTCAGATTATCTAGTAGAATGTGGGTTTATGGTTAAGACTGTTATATTCCAAAATGAAGATAGGGTTTTCTTCGGAACCTATGGAGAGCCCTAAAATGCAGCCTGGAACATAATTTAAGACTTGGAAAACTCTAACGCAGCACTAGGTCTGGGTTGCATTGCTGTCTCTGCAGCAGCTTATATTTGCTCATTTTCTCTCTGGCTTTTGGCCATTAAAATGACTCAGCCATTCTCTCTATATCTGGTTACCATTTGTAAGTCTCATTTCTTAGTTGACTTAGTTCTTTTCCATATTTTAAAATTTCAATCCTAAAGAGAGACATAACTTTATTGTTTCTGTTTAATAATCATTGAAAAACTCTAGGGAATGTCCTGGCTCTCTTTTCTGTTCATGCATTGATGAACCCTGGGTCAGGGGCTTGTTCTAGTCTGAAGGGCAAAGTCAAGTGCTAGAACCGTGGTTACCTAAGCAAAGCACTATGGATGGGAAAGTTTCCTCTATAATAGGGGAATGATAGACATATAGAGGGGACTAAGATCCAATCTTTATTTTTATTCAGACTGTAGATGTAATTAGTGTCAACAAAGGCAAATCGGCTATAATATGCTGAACTTCTTTCCAATAGAGTTCTATTAAATATAGAATCTTCTGAACCTGATGAACAAACTTGAACTAGTTAGTGCAAAAAACAGGAATTTGTTGAAGTATCCCAATGTACCTTAAGGAAGCAGGAGAATTACTGTGACTGCCCTCAATACAATAACCCAGAAGCACTCTTTCTTAGTCTTCTGTTGTATATTGTCTTTGAATAATTGTTTCATTCTTGTCTCTCTCTTGACTTCTCTACTTTGGTCAACCTAGTCTTCTTTTCTGAATCTCTTTTAAATGTTCAACTTTATAATGTCAAGGTAAAAATGTTTACTAAACATTTTTATTAAACAAAAAAATTTATTTCTGAACCAAACAAGTGCAGGTAAGGTGGTGGGCCATTTCAGCAAAGTGGTTGCTCCCATATGTAGGAGCACAGAGGATCAACATGTCATAAAATTGAGGTTGGATAAAGAGGTTCATTGGGTATATAACAATGTATTTAATAAAAGGATACCCATTTGGTAACTTTTACTGTGTGGGATATAGATAAATGTGCCCTCCCTCCAGTTAAACATCCAAGCTTATTTCATTTCTTGGATGAAAAAGATTGAGTTATTCATCTTCCTCAGTTCATTGTCTTTCACTGTCATTTCATTGTGATCAATTTCATTTTTTTTTTGTCAATGGCCAGTGTTGATATCAGAAAGTGAGAGAAAGGAAAGGGAAGAGAACAATATATACTGAGCAGGTGATTTGTGCTAAGAGATTTATTAATTGCTTTGTTTAATTTTTATAATATGCTCTTTTAAAAATATTTATTTATTTTTAGAATGAGGGGAAGGGCAGGAGAAAGAGAGGGAGAGAAACATTAATGTGTGGTTGCCTTTTATGCACTCCCTACTGGGGACCTGGCTCACAAACCAGGCATGTACCCTGACTGGGAATTGAACCAGCAACCCTTTGGTTTACAGGCCAGCACTTAATCCACTGAGCCACACCAACCAGGGTATACTGTGCTCTTGAATTAGGAACTGTTATATTTGTTTTAGACCTGAGGAAATTTAGAATCTGAGAAATTAAACCATTTACCTTAGGTTTCAGTGAATTAATGGTAGAATCATGATTCACATATAAGCCTTACTCTGAAAGCTATGCCTTGTCTACTGCTGTATATTCTGAATAAACAGACTCTAGAAGAAGTCCATAGGGACTATGAGAAAATGTTTTCTTAATAGCAAAATGGGAATCTCATATTTCACCACATCGTCCTTATTTGTCTTACAGAGTTTTCATGAGGCTCAAATGAGGCCATGCATGTGCAATGAAAATGTGCTTGAAAGTGTTCATTGAGAGCTCATCTAGTCTAGACTCTGGACCTGAGGATGAGTTCAGCAATGATGAAAACACACTCTGCCCTGCAGAGCTTTGAACTCTGGTGCAGGAGTTACAGTAACTTCTGCTCTGATGAAATATATTGCCTTAGAAGAAATATGTGGTTCAACTTCCTTCTTATACCTGACTTTGCTATTCCTGGAAATGGGATGCTTGGTAGGAGAGAACTGTTTATATGAGGCAGACAATGGGGATGACGGGGAGAAACAATGCATCATATTCCCCAGAAACTGGGGCATTGGTCATTGAGCAGAAATCCCCAGAGATAAGGTGGTTTAGTTAATCTTGATGATGTCAGACTAGCATTAAAGCAGGAACAACAAAACCAATGAGTAATCAAATGGGAAGGCAATTTCAGAATTGCAAATTCAGAATTTGCAAATTCCATTTTTCCTGGCATGAGCAAGAAGAAAAACACGCCAAGGGGGTGACCTGGGCTTGAAAACCTGTTTCTCGATCACTTCCTCTGACCATTTAGAAACTCAGTTTTGTCTCATACAACACTCCTTACTTATTAAGATAACCAGTCACTCACACATTAAAAGAAAATAAGACACTTAGTATTATTTAAAGAGATCCCCAGATATAATCTTAGACACAGAGAAAAAGACAATATTAATGGGAGCAAAAGTAAGAGAAAACAAATGGGAAACCTAAGCATAGATGTAAAGAGTAATGGGGTGAAAAGAGATAAACTGAAGGCACCTTGGGCCCCTGAGGTTCTATAAGTCATGATGTTGTAGTGCTGAATGAGACTTCTGGGTGCTAGGAATGGATGTGAGGTGGGAGAGAGGGAGAAGAAGAAAGTACCATACAGTTGCTGGAAACAAATTTTTTCCACATCTGCAGATTTTTTCTGTGAGCCTCGTGACACCTATTTATCTTCCTTCTGTACATAGTTACAGGTTGCATATAGTGATGGTGCCTCTTAAAATATATTGATATGGGAAGAAAATGAACCCAAAGGAGAGGTCCTCTCACTCAGATCTACATGTTCTGAAACACATGGAATCTACCAGTGACCCTTTCGAAGGCCGCTTTCACATCCTTGTTTCTCAAACTATAGATCAGAGGGTTCAGCATGGGGATGACCACAGTGTAGAAGACAGATATGACCTTGTCTTCTTCTGGAGATTTGCCTGAGCCACTCCGCAGATACATGAAGCTGAGGGTCCCAAAGAAAAGGGCCACAGCAGTGAGATGGGAGGCACATGTGGAGAAAGACTTAGCCCTGCTACCTGAAGACTTCATTCTCAAAACAGCCTTGATGACGAGCAGGTAGGAAATCAGGATGACCATGGCATTGGCCAAAATCACAAAGTTGCCAAAGAAGATAATGATAATCTCTGTGTTTGTTGTGTCACCACAGGCAAGCTTCAGCAGGGGTGGGAGGTCACAGAAGAAGAAGTCGATCTGATTGTTGTCGCAGAAGGAGAGGGTGAAGCTACACGTGGTACGCAGGATGGCCCCTGATATCCCACAGACATAAGCTCCCACCACTAAACTCCAGCAGATTCTGGGGTTCATGGCTACAGTGTAGAGCAGTGGGTTGCTAACTGCGATGTAGCGGTCATAGGCCATCACTCCCAGCAGGAAACACTCTGTACCTGCACAAATGGTGAAGAAAAAGAACTGGGCAGCACATTGGCCATAGGAGATGATTGTCTTGCCTGTGGCCAGTGTGGCCAGGATCTGAGGGGTGATGACTGAGCTATAGCAGGCATCTAGAAGGGAGAGGTGGCTCAGGAAGAAGTACATTGGGGTGTGGAGCTGGACATCCAGTTGGATCAGAATAATCATCCCTACATTCCCCAGAAGGGTGACTAGATAGAAGTTCAGAAACACCAGAAAGAGGAGACTCTCCAACCCAGAGTAGTCAGTAAAGCCCATGAGAATGAAATTGGTCACTGTGGTGAGATTATTCTTGGCCATGGATTCAATGAGGACTCTTGATGAGAGTAAAATAAAGAAAAAAATATCAGAATTGAAGAACAATTTTCCTTCCTCAGTGAAAGTTAGGTTTATATTTATGGACCAATTCATTAAACTTGTTTTTGAGAATCCTGTACCTGGCTGATTCTCCTGGGGCATCAATGTTCTTCTGTATTTTTGAAGCTGAGCCATGAGCTGGTGTTCCTTATTCAAACAAATTCTTGTTTATATTTAGACATTTCTGTGAAGATAAGAGGCACATATAGACTCTGAGATTTGGAAAGAATCTATTCAGCAACTGTTCTAATCCCCATTGGTTGCTGGAGTCTCCTCTGCGATGTACTCTCCACATGGCCATAAGTTGCTGTGTGGGTCTCCAACTGTGGACAGCTCTACTTGCTAATTCTCTTTTTGAACTTGGATTCTCTTTCCCTTTATCTTCCACATATTGGCTTAGTTTTGACCCCTTCCAGGCGCTCGTGATAATTTAATCCTTTTTCATGAAAACCTTTCAGAAGTTGGAAGATGATGAATCTACTCTTTATGTTGACTATTCCCTCATATTACCTGTTAATATATTTTTTTCAAATTGTATAATCATTCATCATTTGGTCAAAAATTGCTTAGTCACATGGTATTAGAATATGTTGTTTAAGGCTACAAACTTGTAACTAGAAGATATAAGCTCTGGAGATTTAATGAACAATATAGTGATTATAATCTACAATACTATATTATAAACTTCAAAGTTGCCAAGAGACTAGTTCTTAATTGTTCTTATCACAAAGAAGACACAATAATTATGAGACATGAAAGAGATGTTAGTTTACACTATGGTGGCAATCATGTTGCCATATATAAATATGACAAATTGCACACTCAATACCTTAAACTTATACAAAGTTGTTGTCAGTTATATCTCATAATATTAATAACAGATAACTAAAAGCCTTTCCCTCCACTTTAATCTTTTTCACTCTAATCTCGATCTGGGGGCTTCCTGCAGCTCTAATCAGGGGTCACTGGTGAGAAGGAGACACTGGGTTCTGAATGTTTATGATTCTATAGTATATTCTCTGCTCTTTGCTATGAATTTCTTTTGCTGTCTCCCTAGATTTTACTTCACCTTTATGATTAATGGAGTAAAAATCTCTCTGTAGTTCTTTAGATAATCATATTCTTCTTACTTTTGAATCATGAGAAAACTTGGCTGATTTTAACATGTTTCTCAATATGTAATTCTGAGATAGTTGTAGTCTATTTTCTTTTCACCCCATGGCAAGGTCCTGGGGTTCCCTTTGATTTAGGGACAAGATTGTTCGGTGCACCTGACCGGAGATTAGGTGGCAGATCATAGGGCTACAGATGCAGCCACACTGGGTTTGTGCCACATGCATGCTAGGCCCACTGGATATATTAGCTACAATCCTTCTAGCAGCCCCACAAATTGGGTATAGCCATGACTGCTTTACGAATGACCAAAATGAGGCTTACAGAGGTTAAAGAAGTTGCCTAACTTGCCACACACATGGAAGAAACAGAATCAACACTTAAATCTAGAATTTCTAACTCTCTGTGCTTTTTCTGCCACAACTTGCTGTCCTCTTACAGAAAAAGAATTACACATTCTGCAGACCTAAGTCTCAACTTTTAAAACCATAGTACCTCTAAGATGAGGATTAGGCAAATACTCATCTTCCATGGCAGAAGAGGATTAAGTTTGATTTTGGAATTTTGGGGGGTAGTTTATATATTTTCTTCTTTCTTCTTTTAGGGTTAAGCTAGACTTAGTTGGGCCATATCCCATCTTTGGTATGTTCTTGGGAAACTTGTTTAACCAAATTAGAGTCTCAAGTTTCTCAATAATAAAATAGAAACATAGTAATGATTTTTGAAAACTTATATGGATTTTTACCTAATGTGGTAGAACTTGTTTATTTTTCAGAAACACAATTTCATCAATATTTTTCATGAGGAAAGTTTTAGGACCAGGAAGTGACACCTGGTTCTTTATGATCTTATTTAAGAAGGGGTTTGGGGTGCCAGCAGCTTGAGTGGGCCCAGAATAGAGGTCAGCAACAGGTTTCTTGAATCCAGAACAGTTTATAAGAGCAAAAGCAAAGGTCTATGACCAGTAGACATTTTAAGAAAGCCCAGGGACACATGGGTTGATATCCTTACTTGTAAAATGTTTTTTTTTTTAAATAATATGTAATGTAGAAAAAATATGAGATCTCTGGAGGGAGTGAGGAAAGAGAGACAATCTTAGTTGGGTGAACCCTTCAGAGATGAGGGGCCCCTAAACTTTGTGCTTACTTTAACTTGAAGTGTTTTCCCAAACTCCTCTTTCTCTTGATTCCAAAAGTTGAGTCCACTGGGGATAATGAAGGAGCTCAAGTAAGTTAACTCTCCTCACCATATTGGGATTGCTGTCTCAACATATTATTGTCAACATTACTGAGGTCTTGCCCTGAGTCAGGTGGCAGGCTGAAAACTGTAAAGGCTTTATGTCATTTCAGCTTGACAATTACATTATGAGAATGCAATATTTATCTTTATTTTACAGTTGAAGAAACTGAGGCTTAGGAATATTGAGTATTTTGCCTAAGGTTTCATAGATAGAAAGAGAAGATGTTTAGATCCTGGCCATGGTCTCCTTGACCCCAGAACAAGGGTGCCAAACCATGATGGTGTGATGCCCTTCCTAATACTGGCAGCCATTTATTAAGCATCTGCTCTGTGCCAATCAGGATATTAAACATTGTACATACCTTTTGTCATATAATTCTAAAAATGACCCCATGCTGGAGGTAATATTTTGTCCTGGAGGAAATGAAGACTCTGAATAGTTAAATAATTTTCCCAGGATTACATGATTAGTCAGTGAAAAATTCCAGATTATAATTCAGGTATGTCTTATTCCAAAGGTAAAGCTATAGTATATATGATCAATCCTACCTCCAGCATAATTAAGGGAAGTACCATAATTTACTAAAAGTTCCCTTGCCTAAGCAATGCAGTCTAATACCCCACCCTTGACCCATGAAGCTGTTTATATTTCCTAAAATTTACCTGGAAACACATAAGGTCAAAGAGATTACATCTGCAGGTTTAAAAAAATTACCTAGTCTTGTGTATTTTATACACAAGAGCTGAAATTCCAGTCTGGACACAGTCCCATTAGATAACTAGTTATGATGACAATGGCCAGATTCTCTGCCCAATTTCACCTTCCCTAGTTTGTGTGAATCTTACTTCAGAGGCAGTATCCTCCCAACATTATTAAAGTCACAATTATATCTTAATTACCTGATGAAATTATCCAGTTGGGTTTATCTTAGGTTGGGAATCAAAGTAATCCAAGGTCATCTGAGATAATATTGCTCAAATAGATTAATATGGCCGACAGATTTTAGATTCTTTCTTACCAAGAAAACCAGAGAGATATTTAAAGTGCTTTTGGGGATGGTCTTGTGGGAGGGATACAGTGAGCACAAGTGTTGTTCCTGAATCATGAAGCGGCACCTGGGACAGCCCCCAGGGCTCCTGGGAAAAGCCAGCCTTGTCTGAGAGAGCACACTTCAGCAAGAGCTCATTATCTCATCTTCTCCACACATCTGAGAGGATTAAGAACAAATCTCGTGGAAAGAAATAAACAAACAAAACAGAAACTCATAGATCCAGAGAACATTTTGATGGTTGCCAGATGAGAGGGAAGGGGTTTGGAGGAATGGGTGAAAAAGGGAAAGGGATTAAGATGTGCAAATTGCCAGTTATAAAAACAGTCACTGGGATGTAAAGCACAGCATGGGGAATATAGTCAATAATATTGTAGTAACTTTGCATGGTGTCAGATAGCTATTACACTTACTAGGGTGATCACTTCATAAGTTATATAGATGTCTAATCACTATGCTATACACCTGAACTCAATTTAATATTGTGTATCAATTATAACTGAAAAATAAAAATTATTAAAAAACCACAAATCTTGTGGGATCTCTTGGCATCTCCTATGTTTCACTGGTTTGAAAGCTCATTTGAAGTATCTGTGGGGAATGAACATGGTTCCTCTTTGCCAGTGGCCCTCAGGGGCCTGCTGTCCCAGCTAGTCAGTGCTAATGCCAGGACTGGAGCTCAGCTCTGAGGACCCATGTGACGTTCTCTTTCAACTGCATCCATCCTTAGACCTGATGTCAGGTCTCATTTCAAGGCCTGAACCCTAGCTGTGTTGCCTGCTGAGAATTGCACAAGGAAGGGTGATTATTGGGTCAGGATGGAATGAGGATAAACATGCCTCATTTGAATCTGTACACAGAGTAGCTTGTTAGTTAACCTTCTGTAAAAATCTATGGCTGGAGTGTCTACGAGCAGCTTTTTCCAGCTATTTCAGCTTGCATTTCTTTCCTGATCTCTGAAACCCATATACCCTTTGATATAACCACACAATTTGGCACTTAATTCCACTTGCCTTACATTGTTCATGGCTGTTCGTTGGTGGTTAGTTTCATCTCCTCTGCTAGACTGTGGGTTTCTGGAGAACCTGTCTTGTTTCCTTCTAATAACTTGTGTTCTGCTTCCAGGGACCATCATCCCTTTCAGGAGAATCAACCCTTTGCCCTGTATGCATTCATCCACTAATCAATCCAGAAGTTTTTCAGCAATCAGGGTCTCAAGGAGGCCATGTGGCCCAGTCACTCCAAAGTAACCTGGCTGGCATAAAACCCTTTGATAATTAACAAGCATTCAGCCATACTAGGGTTGTTTTTGCAATTGCAGATGTAACATGATGCAAGACTGTATTACAAATAAGGGAGGCAGCCACAGATTGGGACTTTTGGCAGAACAGGCAATTCTATCTCTCAATGAACCTTTGACAATATTTATTATCATTTCCTGTTCATTAAATATTCATCAAAATAACTCTGTAGTAAGAGTATGTGTACTGTATTGCAAATGTTCCCTGGAGTGGTTTAAAGGGGAGAGTGGCAATTGGAACAAAGTAGAGAAGTAGAGAGAATATACGAGTAATGACAGTATTTCATTGAACATCTTCCGGGGAACTTGTGGAAATAATAATGTTCTAATGCCTTTCCCGCCAGCTATTAATAGCACTTATTGGCATGGTGTGATTATAGTGGTTTAAATGTCTTCCTTTATTCTTTTGATATTGTCCAAATATTTTATACTAAGTGAGTTGTATTTACAATCAGCTAACTGACACCAGGAAGTACAGGATAGTGGTTAAGAATAAGGTGTCTGGAGCCAGCCTCCCCTGGTTCTAATTTCAGCCCCTCCTATTACTACCTATATGACTATGGGTGGCTATTTCACTTCTCTGAGTCTCAGTTTCCTCACTGGTAGAGTAGAATAATAATAGTATCTACCTTACATAATTGTTGTGAGGAGTTAATGGGTTAAACATAGATAAAACCAACATAGTATACTAGGCACTGCTTTAAGTACTTTTTATGTAGATTATTAATATTAGTTGAGTAAAGGAATAAGCAGGCTGCTGAAACTTCACACAATCACTTATTTCACTTGTGCCCCATAAATGAAATTGGTCAAGGTTATCATCTTGAGTTGATGATAACTCCTCAGGGAGCAGAATGCAGAGACATCTTCCACCCCATCTCCAGAATGGGATTAATTTATGCTCAGGCTGCCAGATAAGACAAAGCTTGAGTGAGGAAGAAATTGAGAAAGCTAACTTTGCATGGGTCCTTTTTTGAAGGTTTCTTTTCTCCTGGAATCAGAGAGGCCTAATTAGAAGAAGCTTAGGGTCTGACTACAGACCACCCACTCTGAATCAATGCAAATCCCCTTGTCCCAGTCTTCTAATTGCCTTCCTGGAGCACCAAAGATAGGGCAGAGATCCAGGCAGCTACACAGAGGTACCTCTGTGGGTGCTGGGGCTCACAAGCTACAGGTGACAAAGATGTGTGTTCATATGGCCCCAAAGCCCCATTTAGACAAACATTCTGCTCTCAACTGGCCCAGTCTTCTGGATTAGGGAAGGACTCCTTGGTCCTGCCAAATGTAAATGTGGCCATAGTGGATCAGAGAAGAAGTGAACCACGGTTCAGGCTAAAAATAGACTTGACAACCTGAATTTTGCTTTTTTACCCTCTCTTAAATCTAGGAGGATTTAAGATGGCAGCAGAGTAGGTGGAAGCTGCATTCACTGCCCCCCACCCCCCGAACAAGACCAAACTGGAATTACAACTAAAATATAGAGCAAGAACAATCAGCCTGAATAACCAACTAAAGCCTAGCTGAACAGAAGTCTTATAATCAAGGATTTATAGGAGAAGCCACATTGAGACTGGTAGGAAGGGCAGAGACATGAAAAGGGCTGGAGCCACTCCCATGTGCAGTCTCTGAGATTCTAGAGGGATATCTCAGTTGCAAAGGTTCCCCTGGAGGACAGTGAGGTCTCAACCACCTGCTGGGCTCTCCAGACTAGAGCACCAGAGCTGGAAAGAGGAGCCCACATAACATCTGGCTGTGAAAACCAGCGGGAAATCTGTCTACCAGGGAGAGACTAGAGTCTGTTAGAGGCACAAACACCCTCTTTTTAAATGTTTTTATTGACTTTATTGGGGTGACATTGGTTAATATAATTGTGTAGTTTTCAGGTTACAGTTCTATAATACATCACCTGTATATGGTATTGTGTGTTCTTCACCCAAAATCAAATCTTTGTCTATCACCACGTATTTGATTTCTTTTACCCTATACTAACCCCACCGCTTCCCTCTGGTAACCTCCACAGTGTTGTCTGTGTCTGAGTTTGTGTTGGTTTTTCTTATCTGTTCATTTGTTGCTTTCAGTGTTATATGCCACATATGAATGAAATCATCTTGTTCTTAACTTTTTCTGACTTATTTTGCTCAGCATAATATTCTTAAGATCTATCCATGTTGTTTCAAATGGAAGTATTTCATCTTTTCTTGTGGCTGAGTAGTAGTCCATTGTATATATGTACCACATCTTCTTTGTCCAATCTTCTAACAGTATCTGACACAGTTGTTTCATGTTTTGGCCACTGAAGAATACTGTAATGAACATAGGGGTGTGTGTATATATTTGCGAATGCTTTCAATTTTTTTGGTAGATATCCAGAAGAGTTAGGTAATGTTAATGCCCATCTTATAGATAAAAGAGCTGAAGTTCAGAGAATTTAAGCAACTAGCTGGGGTTTGACCCACCCCTGTGATAGACCTTCAAAGCATTCTGGTTCTGTGACACCATGCTGGTTCGCCTTTCTGCTATTTTCAGAGACTTGCTTCTGTACATTTATGAGTCTTAATTCGAATAAAAAATTACCAACTAAAATTTTTTCCAAACAAACTTCCAAGGAAAAGGAAAATTAAACAAGGCCCCTATTTACATTTCCAGATTGAGCTACTTTTTTACCTGAGTGCAGAGAGAGTGTGGGTGGGGGCAGCTATGTTTGTTTTTTACTTTTTAAGCATTCTGAGGACCCATGTCCACCCTGACACTTCGAGTGACCATCAAAGCATCTTGTAGCTCATTTCTTTATTCTCCTTTCCTCTTTAAATCATTACAAATAGATGAGGCAGTTCCAATACAGTGGCAGAGGTAGAATCACTGTCATCTACGCCCATTTAGTTTAATGTGCTCATCACTAGTGTCCAGCTTACTGCCTGGCACAGATTAAAAGGCAGATCCTTTATAAATCTTTGCTCCATACTTCTAGCTGAGAGCAATGGTTACTTAACTTTAGGCACATTATACAAACTGTATTCCTCACAGTTTAAAGATAATTTTAAACCTGACTTGGAGAACCTAAGTAGATTAGTTTGCTGAGCTATATAAATACTCTTAAGATCCGTGGCTATATATTTTCCACAGCATGTATTACTGTAACACTTTCTTCCAACTGCAAATGCTTTACTTTTAGAATCATCTTTGCATACATTTTGTTTGTTCCATAGAAGCCTCCTGACTCCTATAGCTCAGTGCTTCCTCTGCTCTAAGATGAGAGGGAGAGCCTATTAAATACCAAAGCCTGCTGTACTTTCTCTCTTCTGAAACCCCTGTTAGTTTTCTGAGGGTTAGTGAAGGTTTGGGGAGCATTAGCAATTTCGGAGAGCAGATGATCTCATGTCTGTCTTTCCCATTTAGCTTTGGAGTGTGCGAGAATTACATGTCCTAGGTGTTTTTACCATTGGCTGATATAAAAATGAGGCTGAGGGTCCTGAGAAGATATAACTAGAGTTGCAGAAGTTTACCAGGGGAAGCCTGTCTGGAAGTAAAATATTTCTGTGCCTGATCAACAATTAGATAACAGATCTCTGAGAATGAGAAATGCCGATGTTGCTCATTGCCATGGAGCATGGTGGGTTCACGATGGCATTAAGGATCCTTTCTTCCTGTGTATCCTTAAAAGTCAGCAATTTCAACTATTTTGTGGGCTTCAAAAACAGGAAACTGCTGCTTTCAGTGTTCTGTTCATATTCCCCAGCAGTTTAGTTTATCTAAATGGCCTGGGACCAAATCCTTTCCTCTGAGGCTGTACTGATCCATGGGTCTTCTGCCTGGAGATTTTGCGGAGCTGTTGTTTGTTTTTCCTAATCTTAATCATTAGGGAACTGGTCTGTTCTTCTATCTAGAACTATCAATCATTTTGGACCAGTTCAGGAATTTAAACAATGCATCACATGGCAAAGTGAGACTGTTCTTGGAGAGAATCAAACTTGCCAGCTCCTTGGAAGATCAGCTGACATTGGGAAACCTGGGTTTTCTTTAACGCTTTCCACTGCCCATTGCAAAATGGACATACTGATGCTGAGAAGAATCACATGGAGGTGTATTTTGAGTGACGAGACTCCCTCTGCTGCTCGCTGTATCAATAGGGAGACCTGAGTCACTGTCTTGTGGTTGGAATTTATAAAGATTTCAGAGCTGGCTTCAGGGGCACAAACCTGGATACCTCCTCAAGCTTTCCATTTTCTCTCTTGAGCCCTTTACTTTCTCCATCACTCACAGATCAGTCTGGTTTAGGTTGAACCACCATGCATGCTCTGCCTTTTCCGAACCCATTTGGCCAAGTCCTCCTGCAGCACCATTATCAGTCTGCTGCTGGTAGGACCAATCCTTCTGATTATCCTGGCATCTGGCCAATAAACCATTTTGTTTTATATTTATTTATTCATCGATACCTCTTTCCAAAAGAGAATGTAAAGGGGCTTATAAAAATGCATGATATGTACCAAGATAAAATAAATTAAAAATGAGGAATGAAATTTGGGTAAAGGGTAAGGACAAGTAGGCAGATGATAATGAGAGGCCAGGAGCAAGGTTGGCTCACATGACTTTTGTCTAGTTCCTTAAACGTGTATGAGAGGGGATGGTTCCTTGGTAGCTACACACTCCTCATTAGAGTTTAATTTGATGGTAGTCCTGTGAATCTCTTCTACCCACCCATCCCTGCAGACAAGATATGGAAAAAGAAGATTCTACAAAAAGGAGTTTGAGTGTAGAGTTTACAACTCTGAATTGGGGTAATTTTCCAAAATCATTATTTAACTTATGTTTCTCTCCTTCTTGCTCAAGGACAGAGAATGATGTATGTAAATTCTGGGCCTAAAAAGGTGCTTACTATGTGGTAACTTGTTTTTACCATACTTGTGGGTAACGGCATGGCAGTTGGGAGCTGGTGTCTGAGGCAGTTGGGAGTTGGAGACTGAGGTTCAAATCCCAGCTCAGCGGTTTACTTAAAGTAGATGCCTTAATCTGTGTAACACCCTGTTTTCCAGTCTGTAATTAAGGATAATAACAATATCCAGTTTTGGGGTGTTATGAGAAGGACGTGAGGCAATTTTTGTGAAACACCCAGAACAGTATCTGACACAGATTGAGTGTTGTCTCAGTGTTATTCTACATTATTATTAATATATGCTCTTTCCCTCTCTTATTGGAGAAAAGAGACCATCATGTTATAGGACAAGATGCAGCACCTGAGGTGCTTTAGTGCAGCCTTCTCATGGGTGGACACAGATCCAAAGATGGGAAGATAGTGGCTTAAGTTGACACAGTACATCAGTGGCAGAAACTGGACTTGAATTAAGGACTCTGGATGCTGTGTCCAGCCTTCCTATTATATCTGATCCTTTGGCTCATCAAGGTCACCTACCTGTCCTTCCCCCACCATGACATTCCTCCAAAGGAAAATAGCTGCCCTCCCCCAGAGAAGATCTAAAGGCATCTCTTAGGAGAATAGTAGAAGGAAGTAGGTCTCCTGACCTGTGCATCCCCAGATGGGGCTTCATGAAGGTGGGCTACAGCACCCTACTTACTGGGCCAAATTGATGAGCCAAGGTGTGATTTAACAGGAAACATTACAAATTTGGAACCTGAAGTCTTGTTGTCATTTATTAATTGTGTGGTCTTGGAAAAGTTGATTTAACCACTTTGAGCCTCATTTTACTTAGCAATACAATGGGGATAAATTAAACTTCTGAATGATGGAAACAACCTAGCAGTTGAAAAAACACTTGTGTAAGAATTATGTGGGTTGTTTATTGTGTACTCTGCACAGTGTGTGTGTTTTCATGAATTATCTCTTTTACCTCTCACGACACAGCAGTGTGCTGTTGTTATTATTGCAGTAGGTCTTGACACTGAGACTCGAGGTCAAGTGCCTTGCCCAAGGTCACACAAATAGAAATTACTGAGTTTGAGTTTGGTATAACAAGTTGTCTGTGTGCAGAGCCCATTTTCTTAGCCACTATGCTCTATTGTTGGGATTCTAGCCTTACCTTTCCCCTAAGTGATCATAGGCTGATCAGAGAGCCTCTGATATCTTATGGGCCTCTCTCTGTGTTAGGAGGCTGATCCGTCTGAACAACATTGCCTTGAAAATGCTTCACAAGGACCTGAAGAACTCAGCATATTTTGTAATGAAATTGGGGTAGCTCGCTGCAGGTGATTTGCATCTTTATTTTCTATTATTCTTGGATAATGATTGTGCTTGGATCAAGCATGAATAGTTGCTTGATCCCCTGCATTGCTGTTAAAATGTCATCTTTTCAGTAAACCTTCCCTGATAGACCTATTGAATTCTCATCTCCTTAGTTGGCTCTCCCAATTTTTTACACCCTGCTATTCTTCTTTAAAACAATTTTTAATACCATTTATCATCTTCCATCATGGTAGAAAATATATTTTAAAATATATTGTATATACTTGGCTCTCTGCTAGCATGGCAACTCTACAAGGGCAAAGATCCCTTTCTATTTTGTTCTAAGGAAGCAGAGGCATGCTTGGCACACAGTAAGGTCTCAGTAGACTCTTAATGGATAAATAAATGAATATAGTCTCTCTCTCTTTTTCCCCCCTCTTTGGTCAGGGTGATTTGTGTGAATTCCTTTCAGAACACAGCAAGTCATTATTTTGGTCAAAGGTCAGAATTAGTATGGCCCCTAAGGAAAGAAAAAAACTCCCAAATACTTACATTATCAGGAATTTAGTAGAGGGACACACCAGATACTGACCTTTATGTCACCAGTAGTTCATCTTTTTCCAAACATGGAGCAAAGTTTCATTTTCTTATTTATCTAAAATCCCATGAGATCTTTCTCAAATTCAGTTTTTATTTTAAGGTTGGGAGAATGACAAGAAGAATCACCTTTGAGGTATTCAGTATTTTCACTGCCCCAAATTATCACCAGCCAAAGGTACAGAAGCAAGATTGCCCATATACCTGGTAAGAACTCTATCTGTACTAAAACTCTAAACTCAGCGTGTTGGCTTTGTCCTTAATGAGCTGTGGAGGCTAATTCTGGAATGGCTCCATGCCTGTATCTCACTGATTGATATTGATCTGGCATTTAAATAAATTAGGCAGGTCCTTTGGAATAAGAGGAGAACTTGGAAACCAGGCCATGGTGCTTGGTAGAAACAGAGGGGAAGAAGCAGCTTGGTCTGTAACAGTTGTAGAGGTTCTTTGCTCCTCACAGCTCACTTCTTGCACCTAACTCTATTGTGTTCATATGCACATTAAAAGAACTGTAAAGAAAGATGGGGTTGATATTGGGGCTCTGGGGGACTGTGGACGAGGAGATAAGATTCCAGAATGCACATGAACCCAGGAGTGTATTATCCACATTGTTGCATAACTTAGAAAAAAATAATTCTCAGTGTGTGAGTCAGACCATGTGCTAGGCATAGAATGTGCTTATGTCTTTCACAATAATGATTTTGGTGTTGAAATGCACATTACACCAACAGGGAGACTGAGGTTCACAAAAAGATGAATGAACTTGCCCAAGGTCTCCAGGAATTTGGAATTAGGTCTGATTTCAAAGCCCATGTCCTTAATACTCTACCACTAGGGTTTCACTAACAAAGTGGAATTTTCTGACTCTGCAGTGAGGCTGAGGAAGTTTTTAATTTGGGAAGTTTGGAAATGTCTGAGGAACTGAGTTCTAGCTTTGGCTTTGCCTCTTGACTAACTATGAAATCGTGAACTAGTCACTTTGCCTCTTTGACCCCCATATTCTTCTCTTGAAAGCAGGATTAACAATTTATACATCCAAGGATTTCTGAAAAGTCAAATGAAATAAAGTCTGTGAAGAATATCAAGTGCTTTACAAATCTAGAAGATTGTTATCATTACTAAAAATGATCAAATCTATCCATGTTCATCTTAATTTATCTTTAATGAGACTTCATTTTTTAAATGTCAGTGTGCGAGTGAGGATTCATGACAGAGAAGGGCACTGTGGTGACAGAATTGATTCTGATGGGGTTCCAGCTGCAGGCAGACTGCAGATGGACCTCTTCTTTGTGCTCTTGGTTCTTTATCTCATCACCATGACAGGCAGCCTGGGCATGATAGTGCCGATTCAGACTAACCCTTGCCTCCCTCCAGACTCCGATGTACTACTTCCTCAGACCCCTTTCCTTCCTGGGCATTTTCTACTCCTCTGTTATTGTCCCTCAGTTGCTTAAGACCTTGGATATTGATAAGATGGTCATCACCTAAGAGTGCTGAGCTATCCAGTTCTTTTTTCTCTACTGTGTGCTAGGTCTGAATGATTCCTTTTTGACTGATAGCCTATGACCATTATAGGTTACAATGGAATAGGTTATACCATTATAGGTTATAACCCATACCATGTGTACATGGTATACATCTGGTTGTGTATGACCCCCTCCTTCATGCTACTGCCATGACACCACAGCTGTTCCTGGGGCTGGTGGCTGGGGCATGTGCTGGTGGCATGCTCAATTCCATGATCCATACTGGGTATACATTCTCAATCTCCTGGAAGTCCAAACATGTGGATTTCTCTTGTGAGCTTCCACCCCTGCTGAAGCTTGCCTGTAGTGAGACCAGGCTATAAGATGAGTGATCTACCTCTTTGCTTTCTGGGTCATATCAACCAGCATTGTAGTGATTCTTATATCCTGCCTGTTCATCATTTAGGTCATTCTGAAGGGATCTTATAGCCTGAGAAAAAAGGAAGTGAAGAAGGCTCTGAAGAAAGCCCTTGACAGGATGAGGGTTTCCAAGTAGCATCAGACTTGAGCTCCGTCAATTCAGAAGTTCTTGCAAATCATCCTTTGGGCTTTTGGCTTGTTCCTTTAATACATAATCTGGATCTTGTAATCACAAAGATATATCAGAGCAGAAAAATACAGTTTTGGTTTCAATGATTTATTTGTTAGCTCTATGACCTTGATCTAGAAATTCTTTGCCTTAGTTTTCACATCAGTAAAAATTGCTATGATTAAAGCCAGAATTAAGACAGATGGGATGACAGAAGAACTTTATCAATAAAAACATGCTATAAAATGTAAAATTTATTTTTCTGATCTGACCTGGGTATTGTTGAGTGTTTTCTTAGGTACTCAACTTTTTTTTCCTACAAAACTAATTTTTGCACCTTGGATAATTACAAAACAATGACTTGTTATTTACATAATAAAGGCAGTCACATTCTTTGGTTGTGGGTAGTGAGGTGGAAATCAGCCTTGACCAGCAAAACCTTTTCTCAACACCCAATCATGTCCAAGGTAGGCATTTGTCATGAAAAAAATAAGTAGCTAAATAGAGAAAGAAAAAATAGAGAGGAAAGGAGATGTTAATGGGAAATGTTGAACTAGAATATGTTAGCCTACTTCCCAAGCATAGAGGACCAAGACACTGTATAATAAAAGAGAGATGTAATGATTTGCATTAATTATTGGAAACAATTTGATCTTGATGTAGAGCTGAATTGAGTCCCACATATAACTTTTGAAATATTTCTTGATCACCAAAGGTCAGAAGCTCTACTTTATTTTTGAAGCATTGTTCATGGACCATCTGCCTCAATCAACTCAAGATGTTTTCTATTCTCCCATAATGAAAACCACTATCTACTTCTATCTCTTGTAGGACATTTACTTTATTATCAGAAGACAGATAACTATGAATCCAAGTGCCAAGTTTTAATGACCTCTATATCTACTAGAAATATTATTTGAGAAACATTACCAAAGAGATTCAATCTTATTCATCATGTCAGCAAATATTTACAGATAATCTGCTATGTATTAAACATAATACAAGGTTCCAACACATAGTAATAAATAAGATAGACATTGTTCCTCCTGGAGATTAGAATTTGGGGCATAGACAGATATTAAACCATTATATAGTTAATTGATTTTTTTCATTTGATATGGGAAAAAGGAACAAAAGAAGCACAGGATATTGTTATACTATATAATAGGGTTCTGACCCAGTTTAGTGTGGTCAGAAAAGGCTTCCCTGAGGGAACTAACATTTAAGCTGAGGCTTAAAGAATAAGTATGTCAGAGTCGTGGGTGGCCAGGACTATTCCAGTGAGAAGAATTTGCAAATGCAAAGACCTGTGAAACAGGATGCCTTGAGGAACTGAGAGTGAGTGGCTGCCACATAGAAGTGAGGGGGTTTATGTGAGATGCAGCTGGCGAGTTCAGGAGAAAATAGGTCACAGAGCCTTGCAGGCTCACTTAGGGACTTGTAGACTTTACTCCATGAGTGAGGCATGAAATGATCCTATCTGAATTTTAAAAAGACCCCTTTGATTATAATGTGATGGGTGGAAGGAAATGGGAGGAAAAACAACTATTTCATCTCAGAAACAAATGGTGTCTCCCAGGGCACGATGCTTCATTTGCACACAGTATTGTATACTTTATTCTAGAATACATGTTAGGCCACAGAGAGCTAGCAGGCGCATGGCCATGATATTGTTCTAGGACTGATTTCTTGGCAAAATGGTGAAACTGGGGAAATATACTTTTCGTGGCATTCATTCTTTCATTGGTACACCTTTCCTTTCCTGAATTGCAACCTTCTTGGGTATATACCATGTGTCTCTCCATCAAAATGGTCATCAATTACTCCCACTTAAGAGGCTGACACATTTTCATGAACTCCTACTGTATCCTGGGCTGTGCTAATTGGCTGAAGAAATCACCCTCAGCAAGGAAGGCTTCTTGCATACTTAAAGAGAGGAAAAACTTTCAACTAAAAAAATAAATGAGCAAAATATGGAACAGTGAGTGTGCTGTTTTAGTCATGGGAGTGGCCTCACACTCCTCCCACCTTCCACTTGGTAAGTGGTAACCAACTCTGTCTATAAATGAATGACCTTTGATGCATGCACACTGTTTAATATATAAACAATTGCTTCAGGGGTGCACAAAGCGGATACAAATAAAATGAATTTTAGCATGTTTTAGGGGACTATCTTCTGATTAACATGAGAAGACACTGGAAGAAATTGCATTTATGTTGAGTTTCCAATGATATATATTAATAAATGAATGAAAACATACACAAATTACCTAATATGTGTCAGGCTCTGTGCCAAGAGTTTTTATTTATCTCATTCTTAAAATGGACACTACACGTAATCTTTTACAAAATAGAATCTGGTGATGGTTGTTTTTTTTTATGTGTCAGTTTGACTGAGTCACAGGGTGTCCAAATATTTGGCTAAACATTATTTGTCGGTGTCTGTGAGGATGTTTTCCAATGAGATTAGCATTTGAATTGGTGAACTCAGTAAAGCCGGTTGTTCTCTGCAATGTGGGTGGGCATCATCCAAAGGCTGAAGGCTTGAATAGAACAAAAGGCAGAGCAAGGGAGAGTCCATTCCTTCTCTACCTGACTGCATGAGCTAGAACATTGGTCTTTAGCACCTAGACTGGAACTTACACCATCTACCTCACTGGTTCCCAGGCCTTCAGACTGAACTGCATCCCTGCTTCCCTGGGTCTCCTGGAGTGTGAGACTTCTCAACTTCCATTTAAAGACTCATATAAGACAATTTCTTAAAACAAATCCCCTTCTGTGCAATAAAATAATCCATTACCTCCAAAAGTTTTCCTAACACCTTTTTATTATTATTATTATTTTGTGATGAGAAGACTTAACATGAGATCTACCTTCTTAGCAAATTTTTAAGTATACAGTATAGATTGTGGAGAAACTACCTCCACCATTTATATATACTGTATCCTTAAGTTTGTCTCCAAATTCATTGAATTGTACACATGAAATACACACAATTTTTTATATGCCAATTACACATCAACAAAGGGGCTCAAGGAAAATCTCCATATTTATATCCTATTAGTTTGGTATTTCTAAAGAATGCTGAGTAATAAAATCCAGTCAGTAATATTGTAATCTTTTTCTTTTTATCCCCTTGAATTTCTAAGTGTATCTCATTTAGGGCTCTAAAATTATAAAATTTTAGCTGTAGCACTTTGGCCTTGGTCTACCAAACATGATATAGAAGAGATGAATAAAACAGACTTTTAGACTTTGAACTGACTCATTTAACTCAATACATAGAGAGGCCAAAGGGCCATGTTCCTATCATTTAGAACACCAAAAGGTGGCATCACCGACTTGGTGGTATAAGAGACCCCAGCCCCTGTTGCCCAGAGAAATCAGTAATTAGACAGCTATCCATGAGCAAAAACAGCTCTGGGAGAGCTTAGGAGTCCACTGAAGAATCTTCAGCCAACAGTGAAAAAACAAACTTGAGAATAACTATACAACAATGTGAGCAAGATCAGCTTCATTATGCCTCCCATCATTCCATCCTACAGCTGGTACTGCTCAGTGCCACGAAGGAACACGCCAGATAGAAAGAGTTTCCCTCAATGACACAGTGATGGTGGGGTCAGTGACCAGTGTCCCCTGCCTTTTGGGAACTGCACAAAAGACCCACTTCAGTTTTATCCCACCAAGAGATGGGCAAATCTGAGATGTAAAGAGATGGTCAGTGACAAGGGAGGAGGGAGGGGACTTTCAGTCTCAGCCACACAGTAGGAGTGACGGTGGTTCCTGGTGACCTGCTCTGCAGAGAACCCCAGCAGGAAAGGAAACTGAGGAAACCAAAGGCCAGCACAGGCTCAATAAACCCCTTGTAGACTTCACTGCTTCTCACCCCACAGGTTTTCATGTTTGCAGATGCCAGCCACCTGAGTGCTTTTCACCTCTTCAGAACATCTCCCTCCTCCAAACAGAGCCAGGGATCTGCACTAGCAGCCAGCCCAGGCCTCTGCAGCTGTGTGGGTGCAGACTTCTAGCCTAAACCCTGCAGCTGGCCCCCAGTGCTGTGTAAGCAATTGCAAGCCTGACTTCTGTCATTGGCTTCCACTGCTGTAAATGTGCTTGTGGCGAGACCCAGCAACAGCAAGAACATATGCCAATAGCCAGGGTCTGACAGCTGCTTATGGGTCTGGATCTGGCCTTGACCCCTGCCACTGGCCTGTGCCACCGAGCTCACCTGCAGCCAGCTCCTCCAGCTGTGCACCTTCCCGCCTCCAGCCTGACTCCCATTGCTGGTCGGCCTCCTCTGCTGTACACAAGCCTTTGGAGAGACCCTGCAGCCACAAGAGTGCATGCCAACAGCCTTTTGACACCAAAAGCAAAGGTAACAAAAGCAAAAATCAACAGTGGGCCTGCATCAAACTAGAAAGCTTTTGCAAAGCAAAAGAAATAACAAAATAAAAAGGCAACCTATGGAACAAGAGCAAATATTTGCAAACCATATATCTGATAAGGAGTAAATGCCAAAATATATAAAGAACACATGTGACTTAATAGCAATAAAACCAACAATCCAATTAAAAAATTAAAATTAAAAAAGCCTGGTATAGATGACCAGGTGCCATAGCCAATTAAAAATAAGTAAAGCACATTTTTAGAAATTTTGCCAAAGAAAAACATACAAATGGACATCAGGTACATGAAAATATACTTAACGTCATTAACCATAAGGGAAATGCAAATCAAAACTGCAATGAGATATTGCCTCATTACGGTTAGAATGGCTGTCATCAAAAAGACAAAGGATATCAAATGCTGGCAAGGAAATGGAGGAAGGAAATTCTTGTGCTCTGTGGGTAATAAAAAACAGTATGGAGTTCCCCTCACCCTGCAAAAAATAAAAACAAAACTATCACACGATCCAGCAATCCAACGTCTGGGTATACATCCAAAGGAAATGAAATTGTTATGGGAGAAACTCCCAGACACTTGGTTCTTCTTGCCAATGCAGTAAAGAATCTGAGGTCTGCCAGTCTATTAGTGTGCAAGCAAGGGTTTATTGGTGATCCATTCTCAGAAAGAGAATGAGCCTAGTTAAGGTGGGGGCTGGGGGCTGAAAGGCATAGGTTCAGGGTGAAGCAGGGTAAAGACTGTGAAGGTAGGGGTTGCCAAAGGTGGGGACGGCAAGCTCAAGGGTGGTGAGGGCTGGGGTGGCAATTGTGTGCACCTGGCCAGAGGCCAGGTGGCCTGAGGCTGGGTGCCAGAAAGCCTAAAGCACCAAGACCCAGAGTCCTTTGTTCTGAGGACTTACATAGTTGGCAGGTTGGGGGAGGGTGAAGAAGTTACACATTGATTGACAGGTAAAGGTAGTGCTAGCTTTCCAGGAAGTGGGGTGAGGGGGTGTGAATACCCAAAGGTGTTAATGGGCTTCTTCCTTTAGGCACTATGGGCCCTTTTGGGCCTTTCAGGCCTTGGGATGAAAGCAGTTTCAAAGGCTTTCTTTCCCACATAGCAGAGACACAGAATTTCAAGGACTGCTGAGTCAGTGGGTGGGACTAGTATTCCTCCTCCTCCCTGCCTTTGTTTGCTGTCTATCCTACCTAACAAAATCAATCACTATCTAGAAAAGATTATCTGCATCTCCATGTTCCTTAGAGCATTATTTACAATAGCCAGGAGGTGAAAACAATCTAAGTGTGCATTCACAGACAAATTAAAGAAAATGTTACACATATACACACAAGTAATACTATTCATTCATAAACAGAAAAAAAATTCTGTATCTCACAATACCATGGTCAGACCTTGACAACATTATTGATAAGTGAAATAAATCAGAGAAAGACAAATGCTGTATGATCTTACTTTTATGTGGAGTCTAAAACATTGAACTCCAAGGGGCAGAGTAGATTAAGAGGTTGGGGAAATGGGGGGATGTTGGTCAAAGGGGCTTCCATTATAAGATGAGTAAGTTCCAGATTTAATGTACAGTATTGTGACTATGGTCAACAATACTGTACTGTATACTTGAACGTTACTATGAGAATGCATCTTAAACATTTCCCCCATCACAACAACAAAACCAAAATGGTAATCCTGTGAGATGAAGATGTGTTAACTAACCTCATTGTGGTGAACATTTCACAGCACATTACGGGCAGCAAAATTGTCACATTGTGCATCTTAAACTGACAGCATATCATAGGTCAGTAGAGCCAGGGGTGAAAGATGAGAGAAAAAACAGGGAAACTTTACTTGGGATTTCCCTTTGTTCACGTATATTTATTTGAATGCATGAATGCAGGTACAAAACCAATTTAACTAAATTATTACATAAGGGCATGAATGTAGGGGTAGAATGATGGTGTATAGCCCACACAACATATAATCTTGTATATTTATTTTTGCACACGGGCATGGATATCATCTGGGAGAGTTATAACACTTCCGACAAGATCAGCAACAACCACAAAGAAATTCTTTTTTTTTTTGGTCATGGACACAGACCTATACAGTACAGATACACTTCTCAGATTTCTTTTTCTGTCCCCCTGTTGCTCCCACCCTATTTGTCTAACCTGCAGGGAGGGGATAATGCTGTAATAGTCTTGTGCAAATGACCATAAGCTGCTCAGGCCCCAGAACTGCCTCCTCCTGCTCATGGATCTCC
Organism: Artibeus jamaicensis; assembly: GCF_021234435.1. Taxonomy (NCBI): domain Eukaryota; kingdom Metazoa; phylum Chordata; class Mammalia; order Chiroptera; family Phyllostomidae; genus Artibeus; species Artibeus jamaicensis. Next base: position 5,885,968 of record NW_026522050.1, on the reverse strand, counting down.
CATATCTTTTGGCAGCAATAGTGGTAGAAGGTAAAAAGAAAACATTTTTTAATGCTTTCTTTAAGCATTTCTTAAGGTAAAAAGAAAAAAATGAAGCATTTTAGTTAATTTTTTAAAAATCAGTGCTGGAGTTCAAAGGAGATAAGCTCTAGGTTCTTAAAAAAAATTATGGGGTGGGGGGGTAACTCTAACCAGTGTGGCTCAGTTAGTTGGGCATCGTCCAGCAAAGTGAAAGGTTGCCAGTCCAAAGGTTGCTGGTTAGGTCACATGCCTGCGTTGTAGGTTCGGTCTCCAGCTGGGGCATGCATGAGAGGCAACCGATTGATGTTTCTCTCTCACAATGATGTTTCTCTCCCCTTCTTTCTCCCTTTCTTCCCCTCTCTCTAAAAATAGGTAAATAAAAATCTTTAAAGAATTTATTGGGGTGGCATTGGTTAATAAAATTATATAGGTTTTAAGCTATAGCTCCTGGTTCTAAATCTCACTTTGCCTGATGCTGAATTCAAACCTCAAACAATATTTTCTTCTGAATCTTACTTAGATAGAAAGTGTGGGAGGATAAATCACTTGAGAAACTGGGGAAAGCTGACAGAAGTTGAAAGGAAAGTAGGCTGCCTGCCTCCCTGTGGTGCGTCTGCTTAGCTTGTGCATGGAGACCAAGGTGCTTTATGGGCATTATACAACCCATCCTTTTCAACCTATTGGGAAAGAAGGCCTCAGCTGTTTTCACTTATCTCTCTTCAAAACCAGGAACTGTTCTGAAAACTGTTGAAAAGAACATTGTGTCTTTTTCTCAACTTACCTTTATCTTTATTTAAAACATAATATTGCAAACACACACAAAAATGACAGCAACAGCAATAACAAAAGTACTTTTCTCCCTTGTAATGGAATGAACATCTAAACCCTGATTCTAGCCTTAGTAAATGTGTTTCTTTGGGTTCTGAAAACCCTCAAAGAGGTATTATATAAATAACCTGTCTACACCTATTACTTTACATTTTCACCATAGAAGTAGTCTAAAATATGTTATACATTAATTCAACAAATTAAGTTTAAAAAAGATTTTATTTATTTTTAGAGAGAGAGAAAGGGAAGAAGAAAGAGGGAAAGAAATCTTGATTGTGTGAGAGATACATGGATCATTTACCTCTCACATACCCCTAACTGGGGACCTGGCCTGCAATCCAGGCATGTCCCCTGACTGGGAATTGAACTGTGGTTGCTTGGTTCCCAGGCCCTCGCTCAATCCACTGAGCTACACCAGCCAGGCCTTAACTTCTTAAGGGGTTACTATATGCTGGGCACATTGCTGCAGTTTGGGAGCTATATTCATGAAGAAAATAAGCAAAACTCTCTTCCTTTGTGGACCACACATTCTAATGGAGGAGGTAGACAATAAACTGAGGATAATAAATAAGTAAATGATATAATAAACTATATAGTATATTGAAAGATGTTGAGTGTTATGGGAAAAAACTGGAGACATAAATTTTATAAATGTGAGTGAGGAATTCTCTGTGTCAGAGATACTGGATAAAGTGCTAGGAGGTCATTATTTCCTTTCTAGGATGAACATAATCTCAACTACATCATTATCTCTGCCCTCCCGGCCCCAGACAACCACTATTATACTCTCTGCTGCTATGAGTTTGACTATTTCAGATATCTGCTGTAAGTAGAATCGTGCAGTACTTGTCCTTCTGTGACTGGCTTATTTCACTTAGCATAATGTCCTCAGCTTTATCTATTTTGCAGCAAATGTCAGAACTTCCTTTTTTTTAAAGGCTGAATAATATTCTACTGCATATACCACAAATGTATATACCACACTTTCTTTTTTAAAAAATATTTTATTTATTTATTTTTAGAGAGAGAGGAAGGGAAGGAGAAAGGGTGGGAGAGAAACATCAATGTGTGGTTGCTTCTCATGTGTTCCCTACTGGGGACATGGCTTGCAGCCCAGGCATGTGGCCTGACTGGGAATTGAACTGGCAACCCTTTGCTTCACAGGCCGGTGCTCAATCCACTGAGCTGTGCCAGCCAGGGCCTATACCACACTTTCTTTATGCATTCATCCTTTGATGACCATTGAGGTTGTTTCCATATCTTGGCTATTGTAAATAATGCTATTCTGAATATTGGTGTATCTATATACATTCAAGTCCCCGTTTTCCATCCCTTTGGGTGCAATACCTGGAAGTGGAATTGTTGATCAGATGATAAGACTTTGTTTAGCATTTTGAGGAACCCCTTACTATTTTGCACAGTGGCTCTACCATTATTTATACATTCCCAACAAGAGTGTACTAAGATTCTAGTTTTTCCACGTCCTTTATCAACACTTGTTATTTTCATTTTTCCTCTTTAATAGCCATTCTAATGGGTGTGAAGTGGTATCTCATTGTAGTTTTAATTTTAATTACTTTAATGTTGAGTGATATTGAACATCTTTTCATGTGCCTTTTGGCCATTTGTATATCTTCTTTGGAGGAATGTATGTTCAAGTCTTTTGCTCACTGAAAAAAATTGGTTGTTGTTGAGTTATATGTGTTCTTTATATATTCTGTATGGCAATCCCTTGTCCAATATATGATTTTCAAATATTTTCTCTCATTCTGCAGTTTGCCTTTTAATCTGTTGATTGTGCCCTTTAATATACATTTTAAATTTTGATGGGGTCCAATTCATCTATTGTTTCTTTTGTTGACTGAGCCCTTGGTGTCATGTGCAAGAATTCATTGCTAAATTTAGTGTCATGACGCTTTCCCCCTGAGTTTTCTGGTTTTAGCTGTTATGTTTAGGTCTTTGATTTATCTTGAATTCATTTTTGTATAGGGTGTAAGGTAAGAATCTAATTTTATTCCTTTGCATGTGGACATCCAGTTTTCCCCATACCGTTTATTGTAAAAAAGCACTCAACAAACGTTTGCTGAAATCCTTAGGATAATGAGAGGAGATGTGGTGTAAAAAGTCACGAGTCTGACACAAGAGGACTCTGAACTCATTTTCTGGCCCACCCTTTTTCTTTCTGCATATTGTCGGTCCCATTTTATCAATGGAGAAAATTAAGCTGGGAAGGTTAATTCATCCTAGTTACTGCAACTAAGTAGCAAGTGTGTTTTATAGTTGCTGTTGAGAAGATGGTATCATATTTTTCACTTTCACAGTTTATCTGGGGAAGGGGACACTCCTCAAGGAGGATGAATCCAAATTTGCAAAAGACTGAAACTGTCTTCAGCATGAATATTGTTTTCATCGTACAAACAATATAAAGTAAAACTCTTCTGTTTATGGTTTGTGAGACTGCACAGATAGTAGGGTGTAAGCATTGGATGAGGGGTCTGAGCTAAATATGTTGGGGGAACATAGATCTAGTGGGTATTATTTCATAACTGTGTGGACACAACCAGTCTCTGATGAGCAAAAACACTTCTAAATGATTCAGTCAGTGAATTAATGTCTAGTTTCCATTTGTTTACCTTGCATGGAACTGCCCCAGGCACTAACACAACTGTCTTGGTTTTGATGTTACTCAGTTTCCCCAGGAACTCTAGGTGCTTACACTTCTTTTCCAGTTGGAGCCATCATCTACTGTAGGTAAGGGAATTGGGGTAGAAAGACACTCCTGAACAGTTCAGATTTCCCCGTTATCAGGAACTTTGGCAGGGACATTATGGAAGTTCACTAGACTATTGTTGCATTTCCTGGACGTTTCAGAAAACAAATAAGCCATGTGGAAATTCTCTAGGCCAGGAGAACAGAGGTCCCGAGTCTCAGAAATTACAGATTAAGTAGAAAGAATAAAAAAATTTGGTATGAGAATCTGGTGAGGTGCAGGCGTTGAGCCAGTGCTGGAAGCCATGATGTGATGGGTGATAGGTTGGATGAGAAATAAAGGAGAAGAACAATTAAAATGTCAGAAGAAGAACACTTAAAATTAGCTAATTGCTGAATTCTCTGCAAAAGAACTGTTTCCACGTGCAGTGAATAGGAGAGCCATATCCTAGACACATTGACAGCAGCAGGGGTTTCAAATTTAAAATATCATGGCTGATATCTACTTGGCAATATCTTATTGCTTTAACTTGTCTTTCTTTGATTATTAATGAGGTTCAGAATTGTCTCATTTATTTGCATCATTTATATTTCTTCTGTAAAATTTTTATGTGCTTTGTCAATTGATTTGTAAGAGTAATTTGTACGTTAGGGAAATCAATCCTCTGTCTGTCATTTGCATTGCAAATTTCCCCCCAAGTTTGTCTTGAGTTGTGGTGTTTTTAACTGCCAAAATTTTAGAATTTAATGTCATCAGCTTTATCCTGTCTTTTCCTTTGTAGCTTCAAAGTTTCCTGTTGTGATTAAAAAGTCCTAAGATAACCAAATTATTCACCCATATTTACCCTCAGATTTGTCAAATTTCATTTTATTTTCATGTCCAAATTCTTGGATGCCGTTTGAATTTATTTTTCGTTTGGGAGATTGCTCAGTACTGTTGTCTCCCCACTAGAATGTGGGCCTCAGGAAGTCAGGCACTGAGCTTTTTCTACTTGCCAACATGAAGCAGTGCTGGGCACCTGGTATGCATTTAGTCAACACTCCTTTAATTAGTACTTGAATGAAATTCTAAAGGATAAAGCAGTGAGCTAAATCTATTAGAAGGAAAACCTTTATCTCTGGATTTTATACTTGAAAAGCAATGAAAACCGAGTGAACCAGGCCCAGAAAATAAAAAACAAGATGGGGAAGGAACTGGATACCCAGTTAGACAAGGAGCCAGGGATGCTGTCATGGAGAAAACTCCCCAGGGAGCTCCCCCTTTGTGTAGGTATTAAGCAGATGGGCTAGAGCCTGCGGTGGGTGCTTTGGCTCTCAGAGTTTAAGGAAGAGCTATGGAATGAATGGCTCAAAGAGGGAATGGGTTGTGTTTGGAGGTGGTGAGCTGTTTTCCTCTGGGGGTGCTTAAACATTCAACTTTGGGAGTCTTGGGGATTGTTGTAGAAGAGTCAGACTTCAAGAGTTTAGCAACTGCAAGCCATGATCACAGCTGTTAATTCAATAGGGAAGGGTGGGGAATTGTGAATGGGGGAAGCTCTGTCCTGCCTAAAAGAGCAAACACCTCTCAGATCCAGCCAAGTGTTACCTTAAGTTAACAGAAGATTTTAATAAAATAAAAAATTTAAATGTAAAGTTTCTTGGTTTTTGAAACATTTTTTTCATTTTTATTTTATTTTTTTAAATATATTTTTTATTTTATTGATTATGTCATTACATTTGTTCTATTCCCCCCCCCGTTCCCCTCCACCCTGCACACCCCTCCTCCACCATTCCCCCTTTTAGTTCATGAACATGTGTCTCAAAGTTCTTTAGATTCTATATTTCCCCTACTATTCTTATCCTTTCCCTATCTATTTTCTGTCTACTGTCTATGCTACTTATTTTCTGTACCTTCTCCTCCCTTCTCCATCTCCCACTCCCCTGTTGCTAAACCTCCACGTGATCTTCATTTCTATGGTTCACTCCTGATCTAGCTGTCCTCTTAATTTGCTTTTGTTTTAGGTGTGGTTCTTAATAACTGTGAGTTTGCTGTCCTTTCACTGTTCATCTTTTTTATCTTCTTTTCCTTAGGTAAGTCCCTTTAACATTTCATATAATAAGGGCTTGGTGATGATGAACTCCTTGAATTTGATCTTATCTGAGAAGCACTTTATCTGTCCTTCCAATCTAAATAAAACCTTTGCTGGATAGAGCAATCTTGGTTGTAGGTCTTTGGTTTTCATGACTTGGAATATTTCTTTCCAGCCCCTTTTTGCCTGTAAGGTCTCTATTGAGAAATCAGCTGACAGTCTGATGGGAACTCCTTTGTAGGTGACTGTCCCATTAGCTCTTGTTGCTTCTAGGATTCTCTCCTTCATTTGAATCTTGGTTAATGTAATGATGATGTGCCTTGGTGTGTTCCTTCTTGGGTCCACCATCTTTGGGACTCTCTGAGCTTCCTGGATTTCCTGGAAGTCTATTGCCTTTGCCAGATTGGGGAAATTCTCTTTTATTATTTGTTCAAATAAGGTTTCCACTTGTGACTGTTCTTCTTTCCCTTGTGGTACCCCTATAATTTAGATGTTGGAGCATTTAAAGATGTCCTGAAGGTTCCTAAGCCTCTCCTCATTTTTTTGAATTCTTGTTTCTTCATCTTTTTCTGTTTGGTCATTTTTTCCTTCCTTCTGGTCTACTCCCTTGATTTGAGTCCCAGTTTCCTTTCCATTACTATTGGTTTCCTGTGCAATTTCATTCATTTCAATTAGTTTAGCCTTCATACGTTCCTCTAATTTCTGACTGAAATCAAGCAGTTCTGTAAGCATCCTGATCACCAGTGTTTTGAACTGTGCATCTGAAAGTTTGGCTATTTCTTCATCACTTAGATTTATTGTCTCTGGGGCTCTGAGTTGTTCTTGAGCCATGTTTTGATCTGTTCGCGCCTGTTACGTATGAGGAGCGGAGCCTTAGTTGTTTACCAGGGCGGAGCCACCCAGGTTGCTGGTTTGTGATGCTGTATGTGGGGGCGGGGTCAGAGAGGGAGCAATGGCGGTCCTCTCTGCTCTCCTAGTCCACCTCACTACTCGTCCCCACCTGTTTATCTGAGCACAGATGTGCGAGCCAGCCGCCCTGCCCCGTGTGGTCTCAATGCTCGCCTCTTCACTGGTTTATCTGCACGCAAATGCTCGACCGACTGACCAGCTGCGCCTCTTCCCTGTGTCCGCCCATAGCTAGCCTGTACCTGGGATCTGAGCGCTTGGCTGCCTGCGCACCACCCCAGTTGGGGATCTCTTTGGCCGACCTGCTCCGCTGCTGGCTACGCCCCTCTCACCGATTTAGCTGAGTATTTCGTTGTTTTCAGACTCCATATTGTTGATTTTCTGTGTGGTTTGGTTGCGTTTATTGTTAAAACTTTGTTGTTTTTAGATTTGGTTGTGCGAGGACACAAGGTGTTTCCACCTACACCTCCATCTTGGCGGAAGTCCATGAAACATTTTTTTTTTAATGGACAAAACAAAATGTATCTGCTGGCTGGGTTTCTCTTCTGGTCCACCACTTTGCAACCCCTGTTTCAGATAGAAGAAAAATTGCATATAGAATGTCACAGTGTCTGGTCTAGATGACCTTTCAGAACTCTTCTACCCTTGGCTCTCTGATTTCCTGAGCGCTATATATATATATGAGGGATTATTAATAGTGGCAGTATATCACTAGCATGTAACTCATCATATAAGCGAGAGGATAGAACAAAGGAAGAATTAGGGTTTGATGAAGGAAAAAGGGTCTCTGGAATTAGTCTGCTGTATACAGGTGATTATGACAATAAATATTAATTGCTGGTAATAATAGAGTGTGAGAAAGTTACACAAGCTGGTCTTAAGAGGAAAGAAAAAGTCAGGAAATATTTAAAGTAGCAATGGAGTGACAGATATATAGAGGGAGGAGAGAGAGAGAAAAATAAAGAGAGAGGAAGGAAAGTTTTGGACTAAAACTTCACATACAAAATGAAAAACTAAGAGTTTAAAGTCTCTACCCTCAGCCTAGTGTCTTGGAGACATAGGCTCTTCTGCAGGCTGCACTGTTTGATACAAAGGTGGAGTGTTTTGGCTCAGCAATAAAAACCAATGCTATGGAGTTTTGGTTCTGTGATGAAGCTGAGAAAGCCTAAAAGGAGCGGGAGTTGTTATACTTCCCAATCCAACGTGATGTTACTGCATCTTTTTTTCCATTATTGGGAAGGATTAAGGACAAAGCTAAGAAGAAATGATGACTTTTCTTCACATGGCACCTGTGACTCAGAAGACAGAATTCCCTCACTGATCTCCTGACCATCTTTTCTGAAGAACATCAAGAAAGAATTTTTCAAGCGAGGCCAGACTCTCCATTGAAGCCTCCATCTAGTAGGAGGTCTTGATGAATCCATCTTGATGTGACCCACAGCTGTATATAGCAACATGGTCTATTTCATGAAGGTAGTATTTGAGCAGTAGTTCAAGACTCCCATAATTCAATTGAATTAATTCATTTACTGACACTCTACTGGGTATCGGTTGTTGTGGCAATTAGGAATGAAGACAAGATTCTGTCTTTAGATATTTACTGATGGCTTTTCGAGGGAGAACATTTTATTCTCCATATAATATTCATCTGTAATCTGCAGGGGTTTTTAATTTAATTTTGTTATTATTTAAAAAATGTAAGGTTATTAGTTTCAGAGAGAGAGAGAGGGAGGGAGGGAGGGAGGGAGAGAGAGAGAGAGAGAGAGAGAGATGTGAGGGAGAAACATTGATTGGTTGCCTCCCATATGTGCCCGGACTGGGGATCTAACCCACAACCTAGGTATGTGCCCTGACTGGGACAATGTTCCAACCAACTGAGCCACACCAGCCAGGGTGGGTTTTTTACTTTAGAGGGGTTTCTTGCACCAAGACTTCAATAACTTGATGATAGCTAGGTGCCTTTATCTGAGGAAAACAAACATACCCTTATACAATCAAATTTTGCAATTAAGAACATAAAGGTGAGGCTTATGTTTATTTATGGGAGAAAAAGAAAAATTTCTCCATAATTAGAGTTCATGTTACATAAACCATTTAATTAATTTCAGACCTCCTAAGGGCGAGTGCCTATAAATTGTCTGGACTATTCAAATTTTGTCATATCACTATTTCAAGTTTTCCAGCTAGATAAGGTCTGACTATGATTATTGGATACTACTATGAACTGAATCTCATTTCTCCCAACTCATGTGCTAGAACCCCAATCCTCAATGGGATTGTATTTGGAGTAAGGAAGTCATTAAGGCTAAATGATGTCTTAAGGTTGGGCCCTAATCTGATAAGATCAGTGTACTTATAAGAAGAGACACCAGTGACATTTCTCTCTTTCTCTCCACTCTGTGAGGGCACAGAAAGAAGGAGGCCGTCTACAAGCCAGGAAGAGAGCTCCCACCAGAATGCAACCTGGCATTCTGGTCTTGGATTTCAGCCTCCAGAACTGATAAAATAAATTTTTGTTGTTTAAACTATCCAGTCTATAGCAGTCCCAGCAGCTAATACAGATACAAAACCTGAGGTGAAGAGAACTTTCAAGTATTAATAAGAATGGCGAACACTTGGCCTGTGTAAATAGAACCCGAATTCTGTACTGGAAAAACAAGAATGAGTAATCTTAAATTTTATTTTGATACCAGTAGCACTGCTGTTTAAAGTGAAATCCCTTGAAGATATACTTAGCTTTAGCAAAGTCAGGTTCAATGAGTATTATGAAAGAATCCTCCTTCAGTTAGCTCACTGTCTCAGAATGATGGGGTCTCTACTGGTAGAGAAAACAATAGCCCAGGCAAATTAATAGCCTAATCAAGCAGGTACTATGTAAGAGCAGTCTTTTGTTATTTTTTAGAGTTTTAGGCTGTTTTCTTTATGAGGAATTGATGTGATTATTGAAATGGATTCCATTTTTTTCCTTAAAAAGCAAACATTTATTGTGATCCTACTCTGTATTCACCACTGGGGTAAATCTGTTTTGAAAAATGTAAGAAAATAAAAGACACAGTCATGTCCTCAAGTTCTGTGCAGGAGGGAAGACTAACATATAAGAAACAGTACCGGGAGAGCATGTACACCAGCTGCCACAGTGTGGCAGGCAGTCTTCAGTTTATTTATTAAAACACTCTTCAAGACCATTTTGTTAGCAGTTAGTTCAAATTGTAAGATGATGGGTAGATAATAAAATAGAAATTCTGTAATTTAGATTTTCTCGATTCAGATTGGTCTTCTTGGCTAGAGAGATCTCATGATATTAAAAAAACCTTTATGTAGTACCTCTGCTATATTAAAGGTATTTTACTCATGTCTATATGGCCTAAGCATGTATTTTATTTTAAATAGTAAATATCTTACTTAAAAAATGGAACAACATTGTAACAGCAGATATTTTGGAGGCAAGGAAACTCCTCTGAGATTTCCACTGTATCAACCAGTACTCTCTTGTCTATCTCTCTTTATCCATCTCTTCTGCCTGTCTGTGTCTCTCTCACTCTGTATACACACACACACACACATACCACACACATATTGATATTGTACATTTATAATATTTATCCATCATATATATTATATATCTGTATATATAATATATATGATAATTTTTGGCTCATTTCCTGTATAGCAGAGTCCTCTATAGACATAAACTCAACACCATGCAGTTTCAGTTCCAGAACAGCCTAGTAAACCATCAGTACATGAGAAATAGGAGAAGACTGTGGATCTTGGAAAACAGAAAAGATTGGACTTCCCTATAGAAAGGATAATGGATTTTCCTCTAGTAACTTATGAGTCAACCTAATGCTTTGGAACACAGGTTTTAGTTACTCTTAAGGTATAGACTAAACCTGGAACAAGGCTTGTAAAACCCTACAAAACCTGGCCCCAACCAACTGTACTATGCTCCCCTTAGCCAAGCCCTGGTCACCATGTTTTTTCCCCCAGTCTCTTAAATATGTGGCCTTGGCTAATTCCAGTCCAGGGCCTGCCCAGGTCATCCCTTCTGCTTCTTCTACACACGTTGCTCCCAACGACAGTCAGATCTCAGTACACTTCCTCAGGAAGCCTTCTAGGACTTCTCTTTCCTCTCTCATAGCTATGCATGTTTCTTCTTTTTAGCACTTGGACACAGTATAATTTTACATTTTTGAGCAATTATTTAATGTTTAATTACCGGCTATTCTCCAATTGGATTATAAATGGCAACAGTGTGTGAGTTGCATCTCTTTTGCTCATCATTGAATCCCTATTCCCTAGTAACAGGAATAATGGTTGAGAAGCAATAAGGAGGAAAGAAAGGGAAATTATGGAATGGTTGGAGTAGAATATGCTTCATGTGGGGCTTGAAAGTTCTGAGGACTTCGTTTTCAGAAGACAGAAGAAGCAGATGTGAATAGGGAGGTGCATGAGTTGTTGCCCTTCTAAGTTCTTCAGCTAAATAGCTAATGAGCTATCTTCCCATCCTTTGGGCCTCACTCCCCTCTTAGGCTCCCTTAGTCAGGGATTGTTGATTGTGGCAAAAGGAAATCTACTTAAACTAGCTCAATAAAAGTGGGAAATTTAACTGTAATGATAAAATAGCCAATTTCATGGATACAGGAGCTGAATTGCAGTTAGAGCTCATGGGAACTGGGTTCCAGAGGTGACTGGGGAACCAAAGCTTCACTCTCAGGTCTCAGGGGTGCCATGGTCTGATTCATCTTTCATGCTGACTCTTTCTAGGCCCTTCTTTCAGCAAATTTCCTCTGTTTGCAAGATCTCAACACAATTACAAACCTTGAAACATGCATTATAAATCAGTACAAAGTCTTTCTATGCAACTGATTATAGGATCGGTATTTTGAAAATTTTTATTAAATTTATTGGGGTAACATTGGTTGGTAGGATCATGTAGGTTTAAAGTGTACATTTCTATAATACTAGATCTATATATTGCATTGCGTGCCCACCACCAAAGTCAAACCATTTTCTGTCACCATATATTAGCCCTCCCCCACAAATTCCCCACCCCCTTTGCTCTGGTAGCCACCCACTGCTGTCTGTGTTTATGACTTCAGTTTTATAGCCCACATATTAGTGAAATCACGGTTCATAGCTTTTTCTGACTGACTTGTTTCACTCAGCATAATATTCCCCAGGTCCATCCATGTTCTTGATTAAAATTCTCTAGAGAAAATAATATGAGTCAACTGGCCAGACACACTATTTTAAAAATAATTTAGATTTTCATTTTAGTGACAATCTTTTAATCTTTTTATATGTACATTAAAAGGAATACAATATATCCTTCTGAATAATAAATTTTAGTGTCTGGAATTCCCTAACATCATGGTTTTTCCTCAGTTCCCCATCTTCCACCATTGCCTTTAACTCTCATCCACAATTCCAGGGAAAATACTACTCTTCCATAATTAAAGGAGGACAGAACCTACCTATTTCCCAACATTTTCTTCTTGTGCTTGCTGTTAAGAGTTTGGTCTGAGTCCCCAGCAACAGTAACAGCAGTGTCTAGCTTGGTAGAAATGTAGACTCTCAGGCCCTACCCTATGACTGCCAAATTGAAGCCCGCATTTAAAGGGGGACTCGGGATTGACTTCCGCCAAGATGGAGGCGTAGGTGGAAGCACTTCACCTTCTCTCACAACCAAGTTTAAAAACAACAAAGTTTTAGCAACAAAAAGTTTCACAGCCAAACCACAGAAAACTGAACTACATGGAAGCTGACAACAACGAACCCTTCAGCCAAACCGGTAAGAGGGGCAGAGCCAGCAGCAGAGCTGGGTCAGGCAGGAAAGATTGCCACCATCTACTGTGGCAAACAGATTTTTCAGATGCACAGTTCAAAACACTGGTGATCAGGATGCTCATAGAACTGCTTGATTTTAGTCGCAAATTAGAGAAACATGTGAAGGCTAAACTAATTGAAATGAATGAAAATACACAGGAAACCAATAGTAATGGAAAGGAAACTGGGACTCAAATCAAAGAAGTGGACCAGAAGGAGAAAAAAAGTGACCAAACAGAAAAGGATGAAGAAACAAGAATTCAAAAAAATGAGGCGAGGCTTAGGAAACTCCAGGACATCTTTAAACACTCCAACATCCAGATTATAGGGGTACCAGAAGGGGGAAAGACACAGCCACCAGTGGAAAACTTATTCGAACAAACAATAAAGGAGAACTTCCCCAATCTGGCAAAGGAAATAGACTTCCAGGAAGTCCAGGAAGCTCAGAGAGTCCCAAAGAAGTTGGACCCAAGAAGGAACACACCAAGGCACATCATCATTTATATTAGCCAAGATTAAAATGAAAGAGAGAATCCTAGAAGCAGCAAGAGATAAGGGGACAGTCACCTACAAAGGAGTTCCCATCAGACTGTCAGCAGATTTCTCAAAAGAGACCTTACAGGCAAGAAGGGGCTGGAAAGAGGTATTCCAAGTCATGAAAACCAAAGACCTACATCCAAGATTGCTCTATCCAGCAAAGTTTTTATTTAGATTGGAAGGACAGATAAAGTGCTTCTCAGATAAGATCAAATTCAAGGAGTTCATCATCACCAAGCCCTTATTATATGAAATGTTAAAGGGACTTACCTAAGGAAAAGAAGATAAAAAAGATGGACAGTGAAAGGACAGCAAACTCACAGTTATTAAGAACCACACCTAAAACAAAAGCAAATTAAGAGGACAGCTAGATCAGGAGTGAACCATAGAAATGAAGATCATATGGAGGGTTAGCAACAGGGTAGTGGGAGAAGGAGAAGGGGGGAGAAGGTACAGAAAATAAGTAGCATAGACGGTAGATAGAAAATAGATAGGGGGGAGGGTAAGAATAGTAGGGGAAATATAGAATCTAAAGAACTCGAGACACATGGTCATAAACTAAAGGGGGGGTATGGTGGGGGGGCAGTGTGCAGGGTGGAGGGGAGGTGTGCAGGGTGGAGGGGAATGAAGGGGGGAAATAGAACAACTGTAATGGCATAATTAATAAAATATATTAAAATAAAAAATAATGTAAAAAAATAAATAAAGGGGCCCTCAGTATTTGCATGCACATTAGAATCTGGGAAGGACTGGGCTATATCGTACTATAAACCCGGCTCACAGTCCACACCACCAGAGGTCAGGCACACTATTGGGTGTGTCATTCAGACACATGTTCAGATGAAGTCTAGGCCATAAGATGGAAACACGGCCTCCCAGCTCTGCTGTGCTTTAGATGTTTTTCATAAGGACAGTTTTAAGAGAAGTTGGAGGTAGCAGTCCAGAATCATGTCTATCGTACAGTTGCATTGGGTCCATGTCCTTGCTGCCTCACACCCCTTTGAAGAGACCACCAAGGCTGACAATAAAGCTCTCAAATGCTTCATTCTCTAATTTACATCAGTGAGAACATTACGGCCAGAAGAAAAGAAATGGGTAATCAATAACTAAGGCGATCCCACTTGCATAGCCACAATTTATGGAACAGGGAAGGTCACCTGACTCAAGTTGGGCTTTTGAAACCCTTTTGTAGGAATTTGAAATCATGACTAGGAAAGACTGGCTGCTCTAAGGGGCTGGACTTATAGTGTATTCCACTGGGAGCTGTCCTATGGAGCTGGCCGTAACCGCCACGTGGGCTGGGTTGTGGAGAAAACAATTATTCAGGGGTAGAGAAATAGGCTGTTGCTGTGTAGGCAGAAGCAGAGGTGAGAGATGAAGAAATGCCATCTGGGTTCCTGATAGCTCCCCAGGAGCTGTGCTCCCTGGGTTTGGCTGCACAGCTGCCAGTGGAGCACAGCTTTGAGAATCCCCTCAGTCCATACAGAAAACCCTTTCATAAAAATCTTCAGTTCATTTCAATTGGTTTTGGATACTTGCATCCAAATATCTTAACTAGTATAAAAATTAGGATCATCAAGAATAACATGTGCAAAACCAGACTTTTAGAAAAAAGTGTGGTATCATCTGAAACATCATGGGGGACAGTGGAGCCTTCCCCACCCTGGGACGAGAAGCTGACATTCACTCCTTCGTTAAGTGCTAGCAAAGCAATTGGTGGTGCACTGCCTGTTACCACCTGGGACTCAGACCATGTGCCCACATAGAAGGAGGAGTTTTGATGGTTAAATATCAGGAATTAGTGCACAGGTTGCTCCTTGCAGCCTCTGGTAGAGAGCAACAGAATAGAAGCAAATTCTTGTCCAGATGTCCCACATGAGAAAATACAGAATCCACAGTCGATATTGCAGAGGTCCGGCTCAAAAAAAGAATCATTAGATTGGTGAGAGCTTGGAGGAACTGAGACATCTCTAACAGATTCTAGTCTTCCTGCCTGAACCGTAGCAAATCCTCTTATCACAGGCACACAGCCTGGAGCCGACTCACGAAGAGCCTCACGGACTTTGAATTCCCACACAGAACTTTCAATTCCTCCTTGGAACCTTTTGATTTATATCCTGGGGAAACAAGAAAAAGAAGCAGTCCTTGAGGCAGGCTCCTGACGGTTATTCTAAGCCTCTTTGTAACTGTGCAACATATTAACAAGGCGTTATTGACATCAGTTACCAGTATAAAAAGTCACAATAAGTAAAAATGTCCTAAGTTTTCTGAGAAATCACCTTTCATCTTTTATAAATGTTATATTTTGTTTGAATGTGTTTTTTGTAATAATGCATAGAGAGAGTATCATTCTAACAATGGGTTGTCAGACTGGTAAAACCCAGGATCTCTGATTTACGACTCTACTAAGGATGTGGTCAGTGAATACATTATAGTTGTTATCAAAATTGTTTCAGAAGCAAGGAATAGGCAGGAGCCTTGCATTAGTGAAGCTGCCTATGCCACCCTCTGTTAGAGAAAGATCTTCCTGGGTCTTTTGGAAGCTAAGGCACTGGAGTGAGGGGTGATTTTATTTTCTGACACTGTAAGGAGGCAGAAAAAGCAAAGAAGTTAGAAAAATATTCACAGTACCAGCTGTTAGTACTAAGAATGTAATTTAATATAATATTTTTTTCCTGAAAAAGATGATATAAGAAAAATGAAATAATAATTTCTGTAGTTTGTGTGCTTCCTATATGCCAAGAGGGATTCATCTCTGTAAGGTTAGGGGGTGTTGGGTGAATGACCTTGGGTAAGCTTCCATCTTCCTCCCCCCCACTTCTGTATTGCTGCTCCAGCATAATATGTTCTTCCCAGAACCCTTCTGAGCATAAAATGGATGGGACAGTGCTCTGAAAAGTCAAAGGTACTCTGCAAATGTAAGAGCCTATCCATTTTTCTTTCTTTGCATTTGAGTGATGCAGTGAAAGGAAAGTGGAGCAACAGCCTCGGTCAGAGTTAACATAGGGGGGAGAGGGATAGACAATAAATGTATTAAGTAAACTATATCTTATTTTAGTAGGTGATAATTCCTCTGTAGAAAAATAAGATGGGTCCAGAATAACAGGGAGTTTGAAATTTTACATAACAAACTTCAGTCCAAATGCCACTTCCCTGGGAATCACCTCCCTAAATTTCTATCCTGGTGTGGAAACGATTGATTACATGCACGACAGTTACAATGACAATGAAATGATTGATTACTTGGTAGCCTATAAAATTCTTGAGGGCAGGACATATGTGCATGTGTGTGTGTAAGTTTCGGCCCAAGGTCTGTAGAGCACCCTCCACAGTAAAAAATGACAAGCTGACGATGTGCAGGTGGCTTCCACCTGTCACCTCCCTGGTCCCATCTTTATCTAAGAGGTTTCTTCCTGACCTTATTTCTTTCCTTTTTCTTGCCTGGATATTTTGAGATTCATAAAAAAAAATGCTTGTGCATCAGATGCTAAGAATAATTGCCACAATTTCTCAGCCATAGAGAGCTGGCAAAGGTCATGCCAACCTGCAGACTGTGCCAATTGCTTCTCTGGGCAATGCACTTGTCCTACTTATTTTTCCCTAGGGTTTCTCTTGTGTTAAAGATGAAAGGGAGAAACTTGATGAAGCACCTGACTCCAGGAGGGCAAACCGGCTACAATGGGTCTTGTCTTTCCCTAGGTGAATAGGTTCCCATTATACCATCCCTGGGTAAAGTGTGGAGGGGGCAGCCCTGTATTTACAAAATGTCTTTCTCCTAGGTCACAGCTGGTGAGAGTGGCAGAGCCTATGATTCTTGTCACTATTCCAAATGAGAAAATTGGACCCTGGAATGCAGACATCTCCCCATGGGACAAATCAGGACCAAAATTCAGACTCCCTCAACCATTGTTAGGGAGGGCACAACAGGGCAAATGCTTTCAGCAAGGGGGAGAGAAGAAAAACCTTTTCTATTTGCACATGAAGGGTGCCATTTACATTTAAGGAATCCCAATATCCGCAATAATTTCTTCTAGGGGACCTAGGTCAGACATTGACAGAACATAGCAGTGTTGGGGGCAGAGCAGACTACTAGAGTCTTAGGCTGGACCCAAGTTCAAAATAGAGAGTGTTTCTATTCCCCATACCTTCCCTGTGCTTGCATGGGGTGGGGGGAGGGTGGACATATAGTAACCACAGGTAGAAAATCTTGGAAAGAGAAGTAGGAAGAAAGGCTAATCACCAATTAAAACCCCTCCAGTTTCATGTCTTCAGGTGGTTAAGTCAGGACTATACTCACATATTTTTTGAGGGAGGGATGGGTATAATAAACAGCTGTGGAAGTGGAAGCTTAGCGAGATTAAGAACTTACTTAGAAAACTAATTGCTAGTGTAGGGTGCTGGTGAGGATGGAGAAGGGAATGGGGATGAGGACCCAGGGGACTGGCTGCCTCATACAGTGCTGTTTTTCTACACCTTCAGCCTGAGATTACAATCGGTGGAAGAGCAGAAGGTCATGAGCAATGAAAGAACAATGAACAAGGAGGAAAAGAGACTGTCCAGAAAAAGATGAAGTGGGTTTCAGGTGAGGAAACTGATCAGGTTTACTTGGTCCACACCCATCCCAATGCTGCCAAATCACATTTTCTTTTACACTTGTCATGTAGACAATGGCTTAGTATAATACTGACCTTGCTGCCTGGGTGTTTCCAGACATACCAAAAATTCTCCCTCTGCAGCCTCACACCAGAATTCTGGCACAGCTACCCATAATTACTTAACAAAAATTCCCAGCATCATCATGGTCACATTGGATTATTAAATAGTTCCTTTTTGTATGATTGTTTCTTCTCCTAGACTCTGAACTCCTTGCTGATCTTTGAACACACTAGGAGTGTTCTCGCCTCAGGACCTTTGCACTTGCTATTTCCCCTACTAAAATGCTATTCCTCTAGAAATTGTCTAATTTATCACTTGATTCTTTCAGGTCACTGTTCAAATGTCACTTTTTAAAAATCCTTATGTGCCATAATCCTTATGTATCTTCATGAGGGCAGGGCTCTCTGCTGTGTCCTCAGTACCTACAACGGCCATGCATATAGGAAGTACCCAGTGAATATTCCATACTTGTGGACTACATGCGAGCACATGTACTCTGTTAGGTGGAGCACCAGCCCCTAACACAGGCTCGGAGTCTACAGCATGAAAGGAGGCCAACGTTGTTTCTTCCAAGGGTTCTATTTAAAAGCGTCTTGAACATTTCCTATTTTCTCCTGTGGCTTCATGCCTTCCCAATCTCTTTGCTCATTATGTCTAAATAGTTTGAACTTTCAGGATGAGTTCCGTTATCCTGAGTGTAACTGAACAGGCTGTTTCAATATGTCAAAACGGTGATGTTCTTTTTGGCTAGATCTTTGTTAATTGCTGTGTGTCTTACTCTGTCATCAGAGAATGTTTCTTGAATGGTTAATTAATGTGAATGATAGTTTGGTTGGGAATTAAAATTTAAATTCAAAATCATTTTGGCTGATCTTTATAGATTTTTTTCCCCTTTGACTCCTGGTATTCAATACAGTAGATGAAAATTTGGTGGTAGTTTGTTTCTTGCCCCCTTTTGGATCACTTGTTTTTGTTGTTTGTTTTTTTATCCTCCATTAATCTGTAAGATATTTGTCCTACCTTTGAGTGCAGAAATGTGTCTTATTTGCAATGTTGTTATCAAGACCTTCATGAGCTCTTTGTATCTGAGGGCTTAAAATTTTTTTAAGCTCAAGGAAATTTTCTCTTATGATTTCTTTAATTTTATCATCCTCTTGATATATTCTCCCTGAGCTTTTTATTAAATAGATATTTACATTTTGGGTCTGTTACTTTTTTTCATGATTTTTGTCTGCTCAGCTGGTATTTTTCATATATATTGTGGTATGTGTAACAGTTTTATAATTTACAGTTTCAATACAGATATGCAAAAAAAAACCCCTACTTTATTAAGTGAACTCAGAACCACTGAAAGCAGTTTATTCCACTGAAAGCAGAAGAAAAAAAGAATCCTTTCCAATCCTAGGCAACTCAGTCACTTTCAGTTTTAAACATGGCCCATTCAGGACTTAAATTCAGTCAACATTCCCTCTCCTCTTTAATTCCTTCTTTTCTCGGAGAGTGATGTGAATTCCAAGGGGTTTTATTTATCATAATGGCTTTGTGAGTAGGACAGTTAGTATAACTAATTCCCTCTGTTCCCACTTTTCTCTGTGCAATGGTAGCTTGTCCTTTGTGGTTCTGATTGTCATATGCTTCTACCTGCCACTATCCATGGCCAACTATGGCTTCTCTCTTAAGAGACATACGAAGTCTGTCCAGAAAAAGTCCAGCCATTGTCAACATAATGAGAATGGTTTATGCAACATCATGTAACCTGGCAGCCAAAGAGACTGGACTGAAGTGTGCATGTGTGGACAGTGACAATTTCACTGTACCAGTCAGTGGGGGTGGGGGCAGTAGATGCCACTGAATGAGCATGTGTGGCTGTCGCATTCAAAATGACTGAGTGAGACTTCCGCCAAGATGGAGGCATAGGTGGAGACGCCTGTGCTTTCCCACACAACCAAGTTTAAAGACAACAAAATATTAGCAATAGAAAACATAGCCAGAACACAGAAAATTAAACTTTTTGGAAGTCTGATGACAACGAATGCTTCAGCCTGACCAGAAAGAGAGGTGAAACCAGCAGCTGGTGGAGCAGGGTTGCACAGGAAAACTCGGTCAGACGGACTCAGGCGCACGGATCCCAGGCATAGGGTTGCAAAGGGCCCACCCAGTGAGCGACCCCTTGAGTGACCGGCAGATCTGGCGAGGGTGAAGGGAAGACATATTTGAAGAAATAATAAAGGAGAACTTCCCCAATCTGGCAAAGGAAATAGACTTCCAGGTAATCCAGGAAGCTCAGAGAGTCCCAAAGAAGGTGGACCCAAGAAGGAACACACTAAGGCACATCATCATTACATTAGCCAAGATTAAAATGAAGGAGAGAATTCTAGAAGCAACAAGAGCTAAGGGGACAGTCACCTACAAAGGAGTTCCCATCAGACTGTCAGCTGATTTCTCAAAAGAGACCTTACAGGCAAGAAGGGGCTGGAAAGAGGTATTCCAAGTCATGAAATCCAAAGACCTACATCCAAGATTGCTCTATCCAGCAAAGCTTTCGTTTAGAATGGAAGTGCAGATAAAGTGCTTCTCAGATAAGGTCAAAGTCAAGGAGTTCATCATCACCAAGCCCTTATTATATGAAATGTTAAAGGGACTTACCTAAGAAAAAGAAGATAAAAAAGATGAACAGTGAAAGGACAGCAAACTCAGTTATTAACAACCACATCTAAAACAAAAGCAAACTAAGAGGACAGCTAGGTCACAAGCAGAACCATAGAAATGAAGATCACATGGAGGGTTAGCAACAGGGTAGTGGGAGAAGGAGAAGGGGGGAGAAGGTACAGAAAATAAGTAGCATAGACAGTAGGTAGAAAATAGATGAGAGGGCAAGAATAGTATGGGAAATATAGAATCCAAAGAACTTGAGACACATAGTCATAAACTAAAGGGGGGAAATGGTAGGGGTGGGGGGGTGCAGGGTGGAGGGGAATGAAGGGGGGCAATAGGACAACTGTAATGGCATAATCAATAAAATAAAAATTAAAAAAAATGAATGAGTGAGTAGAGCAACCAATCTGCATCAAATTTTGCATTGAGCTTGAACATTCCTCCATGGAAACTATTTGGATGATTCAGAAGGCTTTTGGGGACAGCAGTGAGTGATTGGCAGCTTCATCATTACAATACATCTGATCATGCATCACATCTCGGAAAGAGTTTTTTGGCAAAACATCAAGTCATCCAGCTGACTCAGCCCTGGTATAGCCCAGATTTGTGACTCTGCCTTCTGCCTTTTCCAAAAACTAAAATTACCTTTGAAAAGGAAGAGATTTCAGATTGTCAATGAGATACAGGAAAATACAACAGAGCAGCTGATGGCAATTCCAACAAAGGATTTCACAGTGTTTTGAACAGTGGAAGAGATGCTGGGAGAACTGTGTAAGGTCCCAATTTGCCTACTTTACAGGGGACTGAGGTGTCATTGTCTTATGTACAATGTTTCTTGTATCTTGTATGTTCTTTGATAAATGTCTCTATTTTTCATATTACATGGCTGGGTACTTTCTGGACAGACCTTGTTGTATATGCCGCATTCTCTTTGCATGGGCCTAAGTCACCTTTGGTTTTCCAACCCTCTTATCAATTTTTTAATATTGAAGTATCAGGACTGTGTGAAGTCACTCTTGGTCCCTCTGCATCTATCAGCTAATGTTGGTAAGTTGCTATGCTGCCTTGTTGCATTCAGAGAATCCTTAGAAGGTTTGCCACTGCCCTACAAAGTGAGGCACTCATACCTTTGTCTTCAGATATAAAAAATGAGATGGGAGCTTATACGACCTACTAACCTCTCTGGAGCTCATTGGGGAGGTGTTGGAGGCATTGACACCTTCGTAACAACAATCATAATATAATCAGGATACCCTTTGATTTTTTTCCTCTCCTGCCTGCTGATAATATTTTTTATTCTTTTTCAACAAGAAAATGCCTCTTTATCACAGTGTGAATTTTAGGTTCATGGTATAAACTCCCTGCTTCCTGTCTTCTAGGGTTGCTCTTTATATTAAAAGATAACATTCGAGGACTTTTCAAGGAAAGTCTTTTGTTTTCTTAACATAGTTTCTCACAACTAAAAGCTTTATGGTCAACACTTTTATTTTTTTAATGCATTAAAAATTCTACTTAGAAGTTCAGTTGGTTTTTCAGTCCAGGATGTATCAGGCTTGCTCCTGAAGGAAAGGTGCATGACAAGCAATCCCTGCTTCTTGAGTTATGGCAGTAAACAGGGGCTGTAAGGAACGAACACAGGCTGTTGGGTTGGGGGAACTAGTGGTGGTGGAAAGCCAGTGCTCAAAATCCTAAAATATTACTTGACTGAAATTAAGGTCTCATCTTTGGAAATACAAGTTAGATTTTCAGATGCCTATGATTATTTTGTACCTATTATAAGCCCCTGCTTTATGACATTATCATGATTCCCAAGATGTCTGGTGGAGGCTGGTGACTGCGTATTTTGGGAGGTTTGACAAATGTAACTCTATATACACATTTCACTGTCTTCTGCTCCTTCTGTGGACCTTGTCAATTGGTTTCATTTTCTGTGACCTCCCATCACTGCTAGTCCTGACTGAGTGGATTGCTTCCAGTAGCAGCTGCTGCTGTATGTGATTTCTGCTACTATATCTGAGTTGCTCTCTCTACAATTATGACCAGACTCTCTGTGATCCTGTTCACTTACCTGTTCACCAGCAAGACCATCCAAACACTGGCAGATCAGGTCAGTGGGCCTGCTGTACCTTTGGCTCATTTAAAACTGCACTTCGGTCAATTATTGGGACCCATGCTTTAATTTAGGTATGCAGTGATTTAGGCAAGACCCTGGAAAGGAAAACTCTGTGACCATGTTCTACCTACCACTGAGCCCCAGGCTGAACTTTCTGATTTTATAGCTGAAGAGCAAGGGAGTGAAGGAGGCCCCGAGGAAAGCTCTTAATAAATCAAGTTGTAGTCATTATCTCCACAGCTCTGCAAAAATGCTCATCAAAAGCCTCTTCTTTTGTAGTAACATCTGGGTTGTCATTATCATTTACAAGTGTGTGCAGCACATAAGCAGGGAACCAGGCTCATGAGTTAGAGAATCCTCAGGTAAAGAGCTTTCCATGAAGGCTGCCTCCAGGGAAAGTCATAAAAAAAGAGATTGTCAACAAAGAAAATTCCACATTTTTTTTCTTTTGGAATATATATATGTGTGTGTGTGTATGTATATGTATATATGTATATTTGATTGTGTTTTACAGTTGTGCCATTCCCCCCTTTATTAGCCTCCATCCTGCACACCCCCTCCCACCTGCATTCCCCCACTTTAGTTCATGTCAGTGGGTCATATATATATAAGTTCTTTGGCTTCTGCATTGCCCATTTTATTCTTAACCTCCACCTGTCTATTTTCTACCTAGCATCTATGCTGCTTATTCTCTGTACCTGTTCCCCTCTCTCCCACCCACTCCCCCACTGATAACCCTCCATGTGATCTCCATTTCTGTGATTCTCTTCCTGTTGTAGTTGTTTGCTTAGTTTGTTTTTGTTTTTGTTTTAGGTTTGGTTGTTAATAACTGTGAGTTTGTTGCCATTTTATGGTTTATATTTTTATCTTCTTTTTCTTAGATAAATCCCTTTAACATTTCATATAATAAGGGCTTGGTGATGATGAACTCCTTTAACTTGACCTTATCTGGGAAAGTTATCTTCCCTTCCACTCTAAATGATAGCTTTGCTGAATAGAGTAATCTTGGACGTAGGTCCTTGCCTTTCATGCCTTGGAATACTTCTTTCCAGCCCCTTCTTGTCTGCAATGTTTCTTTTGAGAAATCAGCTGACAGTCTTGTGGGCATTCCTTTGTAGGTAACTGTCTTCTTTTCTCTTGCTGCTTTTAAGATTCTCTCCTTTTCTTTAATCCTGGGTAATGTAATGATGATGTGCCTTGGTGTGTTCCTCCTGGGGTCCACCTTTTTTGGGACTCTCTGAGCTTCCTGGACTTCCTAGAAGTCTATTTCCTTTGCCAGATTGGGGATGTTCTCCTTCATTATTTGTTCAAATAAATTTTCAATTTCCTGGTCTTCCTCTTCTCCTTCTGGCACCCCTATTATTCAGATGTTGGAATGTTTAAAGATGTCTTGAAGGTTCCTAAGCCTCTTCTCGTTTTTCTGAATTTTTGTTTCTTCATTCTGTTCTGGTTGAATGTTTATTTCTTCCTTCTGCTCCAAATTGTTGATTTGAGTCCTGGTTTCTTTCCCATCACTGTTGGTTTCCTGTACATTTTCCTTTATTTCATTTAGTGTAGCTTTCATTTTTTCCCTCTAATTTGTGACCAAATTCAACCAATTCTGTGAGCATCCTAATTATCAGTGTTTTGAACTGTGTATCTGATAGGTTGGCTATCTCTTCATTGCTTTGTTGTATTTTTTTTTCTGGAGCTTTGATTTGTTCTTTCATTTGGGTCATTTATTTTTGTTTTGGTGCACCTGTTACATAGTGAGGGGCAGAGCCTTAGCTGTTTACCAAGGCAGAGCAACCCAGGTTACTGTGTTGTGATACCATATGTGTGAAGGGTCTGAGAGGGAACAATGCCACTTGCTCCACTCTCTGCCAGTTTTCAGTCACTTGCCCTGCTCCCCACAAGCAAACTGGGCCCTTCTGGTACTAATTCCTGAGTGGGTGGGCTTGTGTATGTTCTAGGACCCTGTGGGTCTCTCCAATGAGCTCTCCTGTGAGGCTGGGAGTTTCTCTCACTGCCTCAACCCCCACAGGTGTTTTCAGTTAGAGGTTTGAGGCTTTTTTTCCAGCACCGGAACCCTGGGCTGTGAGATCTGTCTTGCTTCCCAGTTGTTACTCCCTGTTTATCTGTGGACGAATGTGGGACCGCCTGCTCCACCAACTGTCGCCTTGCAGAGAGCCCTCTCTGCCCCGGCTGTCCGTCTCTGCCCCTCCTACCAGTCTGGGTGAGTGTTTCTTCTTCAACTTCTTAGTTGTCGGACTTCCATACAGTTCAATTTTCTGTCAGTTCTGGTTGGTTTTTTTGTTTCTAAATTTGTTGTTGTCCTTCTTTTGGTTGTGCAAGAAGGCACACTGTGTTTACCTATACCTCCATCTTGGCCAGAAGTCAGAAAATTCCACATCTTAATGGGGGAAAAATGCTGATAAAGCTTTGAAATTAAATTATGTAACAAGGAAGGCTGACCTCAGCAGTATCATTAATATTGAGCAAGAAGAGAGCAAAATGAAATAAGGAGATAAGGAGATGACAGTTGCATAATGAAGCTATGAGAACTGCTACCATAAGGAAGAATGCTTTATCATCTTGGAGGATGTTTCCATATATAATTAGAAGTGATCTGTAAGTTTATTTTTAAGTGAGAAGTTACATGTGACATGCTTGGCATGGTGCCTGGTACCTGGTGGGCACTCAGGGATGTTGGCTTATTCTGTGGCCACCAGAGTTATCATCAGTGGGTTCTACATTCACTACAAGCCAAATGGGAAGTTTTACTGCTATCTTAAAGTAACCAGATGGTTTGTATTCTACAATGTCATTGAATGTTTAAAGATTCAGATAAGAAGTAGGAAGAAAGGTTGAATTTGGGAAGTGGTCCTGGGAATACCATTCTGATAGGGAAGATCAGGGTACCTTACTGAAGAGTGGCTTTACTTTCTCTCTTTCATTTTTTTTCCCTTTGATTTCCTCCACAACTTTATGAGGTTGGCACTGGTACTGTTATTTGAATTTGCAGATGAAGAAGTTGAAATACAGTGAGATTATGTATATTTTCCAAGATCACACAAGTAGAAAATGATGGAGCCTGGAGTAGAACCCAAGCACCCTGATATCAGAATTCATACTCTTAACCAAAACTTTTAATGTCTTCCTGGGAAACTCTGAGTGGTGGAAAGAGAGAAGGCTAAAATAGAAGCTATCTGCATTTAAGATTAAATTACTTTGGAGTATGAAAAATATCTAATGATCGTGCTGTGTTCTAAGACCCATGAGGTATACTAGCTGGGGTGCTCTGTCTCCACCAAGGAGTAGGTCAATGGCCTAACAAGGCACATTTTCTATATGAGGATAGGGTGACTTGGCAATATTTTCCCAGTAGGATCTTGGAGTTGATATGGATCAGTAACTGTCGCATGCCTGCCATTCTTACCTTTTCTAATGGGTGTTTTTACTCTGGTTATCCTGCCTGCCTCACCAATGTATGTTAGGTATTACAGGGCAGGCAGATAACTTGCCTTTTTAGATTATAGTTCTTTGGTCTAAGAGGAGCTGCATATGGACTGACAGAAACCACAATATCCTAGACTTTGATCCCAGTGATGTAATTTGTTGAAGTTAGTGTGTATGAGTCTCAGAGTGGTGGTGAGTATATTTTGCATGTAATTGAGGTGGTAGGGCATGAGTGCTAATGGACTATAGGAAATATTGGATTATTGTTCAGAAAACAGTCACTCCACTCTTCTCCCACTGTGAGTAGAATACTCACCTGCTTCAGGGTATTAAATTTGACCATGGAACTTCCTTTGGCTGATGGACATTAGCAGACCTATGTAAGGAAAGACTTGAAATATGCTTTGGTCATGGGACGTTGCCCACTTGTGCTGCTGCCACTGTTAGAAGAAGATATCTTGGTGACCCAAAGATGATGAGAGACACATGAAACAAATCAGGAACCAATCTCCAGCTTGGTCAAACTAGAAAAACCTAGCCCAGATGAGCAAATCCTAGCTGACCCATGGACCTGTGGAGGTGAGAATAAATGCTTATTGTGTGTCACTGAATTTGTGTGTTTTAGTTACAACACAGCAGCTAAGTAAATGTTCAATGGTGAAATACCTTCAGAAATTGCTGCATAATTCATACTTCATTTCAGAGATTTACATTGTATATTATCATACTCAAGTCTGAGAAAGCCTTTAATCAAGACAATTGTTTAATGTCATTTAACCCAGTTTCCCATATGTCTTTGAGCACTGAACCCTTTTGTGGTTTATTAAAAGTAAAAAAGTAATATTAATTAAATGTTAGGTGACCTACTTTTTAACCTAATTTTCTTCTATTAAAAAGGAAAATTCCTCCCGGTTGAGGAAAACAAAACAAAATGATATCTGGATTATGAAATTTAAGAGCTTCTAATCTGTGGTCTGTACAGAAGAAATTTGAATGATAAAGATATAGATCATCATGGATAACAGTATTTTTGTTTTTTTTTCTCCCACCCCACCACACCACACCCCCCCCACTTTTTTTTCTCCCCCCCCTTTTTTTCCCTCTTTTTCACTGTTTTTCCTACCTTCTCCCCCTTCTCCTCCTCCCACTCCTCTGTTGCTAACCCTCCTTGAGATCTTCATTTCTATGTTTCCACTCCTGATCTAGCTGTCCTTTTTAGTTTGCTTTTGTTTTAGGTGTGGTTGTTAATAACTGAGTTTGTTGTCCTTTCACTGTTCATGTTTCTTTAACTTCTTTTTCTTAGATAAGTCCCTTTAACGTTTCATATAATAAGGGCTTGGTGATGATGAACTCCTTGACTTTGATCTTATCTGAGAAGCACCTTATCTGTCCTTCCATTTTAAATGAAAGTTTTGCTGGATAGAGCAATCTTGGTTGTAGGTCTTTAGATTTCATGACTTGGAATACCTCTTTCCAGCCCCTTCTTGCCTGTAAGGTCTCTTTTGAGAAATCAGCTGACAGTCTGATGGGGACTCCTTTGTAGGTGACTGTCCCCTTAGCTCTTGCTGCTTCTAGGATTCTCTCCTTCATTTTAATCTTGGCTAATGTAATGATGATGTGCCTTGGTGTGTTCCTTCTTGGGTCCAACTTCTTTGGGACTCTCTGAGCTTCCTGGATTTCCTGGCAGTCTATTTCCTTTGCCAGATTGGGGAAATTCTCCTTTATTATTTGTTCAAATAAGTTTTCCACTGGTGGCTGTGCCTTTCCCCCTTCTGGTACCCCTATAATTCGGATGTTGGAGCGTTTAAAGATGTCCTGGAGGTTCCTTAGACTCTCCTCATTTCTTTGAATTCTTGCTTCTTGACTCTTTTCTGTTTGGCCATTATTTGCTTTCTTCTGGTCCACTCCATTGATTTGAGTCCCAGTTTCCTTTTCATTGCTATTGGTGTCCTGTGCAATTCCATTCATTTCAATTAGTTTCGCCTTCATATATTTGTCTAATTTGTCCGTATAATCAACCAGTTCTGTGAGGATCCTGATCACCAATTTTTTAAACTGTGCCTCTGTGAGTTTTGCTATTTCTTCATCGCTTAGATTTATTTCTGGGGCTCTGAGATCCTACTGCGCCATTCTTGGTCTGTTCGGTCCCTTTAAGGTGAGGGTGGCGGGGGGGGGGGCGTCCCAGGGGGCTGGGGTGCCCCCCGCCCGGCGGGCGCCCGCCGCGCTGCCGGCGCGCGCGCGCCCGGGGGCGCGTCGGGGCGCCTCCGAGCCGGGCGCCGCCCCGCCTGCGGCTGAGTTGGGGGGCACGCACATCCACCTATGCCTCCATCTTGGCGGAAGTCCGGATAACAGTATTTTTGAATCATAAAGAATTTTGAACCTTCTTCAGTACATTGGATTGGAAGACTGAGGAACTTAGAGAAGCAAGATATAAACAGAAGATGATCTCAATAGATGGAGACAGGGATGTATGGTAGCAGGCAGGCTTGAGGTGGTGAGAGGCAGCCAGTGACAAATTCCTTGTGATGGGCAATTTGAAGCACAATGATATCCATTATTAGTTCTAATATTTCTTCTCTGTTCACCTCTTAAGTTTACTAATATATTTATTGTAAGTCTGTTACCCAAACAAACTCTGTGTTCATTTTGCTTTAAAGAATGAAGAAAAAGAAAAAAGGCCAAGCTTTCTGATTGGCATGATATGGTACTGGGTGGGCTTAGCAGTTATGGGAAATGGATGCAGTGTGTGTAATGCTCTAGTGGACACAGGATTTGGAGAGCCATGTGAATGCAATAGTGAGCCCTTGAGTGCCTTCGGAAGTTTTGGGACAGGTTCTAGACATTACACTGAACCAAGGGTGAGGGTTGTGGCAGAGACTTAGCCCAAACATTTGTTTGCTCAAATATCCATTTGCTTCTGTACATATTCTAGATCACCTGCTGTGATGTTGAGGACATGTGACTGGATTCTGGTCACTGGGATATAGGTAAAAGTGAGGCAGACCCCTTCTAGGCCTGGTCTTAGTGATATTTTACAGAATCTTCACCTGCTCTTTTCTTGCACTGACAACTTGAAGGCCACTTGTTCCAAATGGCATAGCTGCAAGATAAAAGAGAACTACCTAACCTACACTAGATTTTCTTTCTGTGATAAATAGTTATATTAATTGTAATTAATTGTATTTCTTGGGGTGACATTGGTTAATAAGACTATATGTTTCAAGTATACAATTCTATAATATATTGTCTGTATATTGCATAGTGTGTTTGCCACAGTAAATTTTTCATGGCTAAAATAAACTTATTGTGTAGTCACTATGATTTAAGGTCATTTCTTAGCCCAGAGGACTCACCTTCACCCAATGAGCTTGGATGTGTGTGTGTGTGTGTGTGTGTTTGTGCATGGTCATAAAAGAATGCCCTTTTGGTCAGTGAGGGCTGTGGCTTAGGCAGAGTCCATTAACAACCAAAGTGTGTAGGACAGAAAAAAATTTCTAGTCCACTTACCAAGTACCTGTATGACCTTGTGCCCATTTGCCCTGTTTCCTCATCAGGACAGTTGAGGAGTCCCATGATCTCTTTCAATCCTCAGGTAAAGATAAATAAGAGAGTGCTTTCAAATGATGAAAGATACTCTGCAAGTATTGGATCTTACTACGTTGACCTTCCTACATTCTCTTTTCTTAAATGGAGGGAAGAGAGGAAAGAAATAGACTATCCCTAACCAACTAAAAGGCATTTAAAAATATATTTTATTGATTATGCCATTACAGTTGTTCTCTTTCCCCCTTCATTCCCCTCCTCCATGCACACCCCCGCCCCCACCATTCCCCCCTTTTAGTTTATGACCACGTGTCTCAAGTTCTTTAGATTCTATATTTCCCATACTATTCTTGCCCTCTCATCTATTTTCTACCTACTGTCTATGCTACTTATTTTCTGTACCTTCTCCCCCCTTCCCCTTCTCCCACCCCCCTGTTGCTAACCCTCCATGTGACCTTCATTTCTATGGTTCTGCTCCTGATCTAGCTGTCCTCTTAGTTTGCTTTGGTTTTAGGTGTGGTTAATAACTGTGAGTTTTCTGTCCTTTCACTGTTCATCTTTTTTATCCTCTTTTTCTTAGGTAAGTTCCTTTAACCTTTCATATAATAAGGGCTTGGTGATGATGAACTCCTTGAATTTGATCTTATCTGAGAAGCACTTTATCTGTCCTTCCATTCTAAATGAAAACTCTGCTGGATAGAGCAATCTTGGATGTAGGTCTTTGGTTTTCACGACTTGGAATACCTCTTTCCAGCCCCTTCTTGCCTGTAAGGTCCCTTTTGAGAAATTTGCTGACAGTCTGATGGGAACTCCTTTGTAGGTGACTGTCCTCTTATCTATTGCTGCTTCTAGGATTGTCTCCTTCATTTTAATCTTGGCTAATATAATGATGATGTGCCTTGGTGTGTCCCTTCTTGGGCCCACATTCTTTGGGACTCTCTGAGCTTCCTGGATTACCTGGAAGTCTATTTTCTTTGCCAGATTGGGGAAGTTCTTCTCTATTATTTGTTCAAATAAGTTTTCCACACGTGGCTGTTCCTTTCCCCCTTCTGGTGCTCCTAGAATTCGGATGTTGGAGTGCTTAAAGATGTCCTGAAGGTTCCTAAGCCTCTCCTCCTTTTTTTGAATTCTTGTTTCTTAATCTTTTTCAGTTTGGTAATTTTTTTCCTCGTTCTGGTTCACTCCTTTGATTTGAGTCCCAATTTTCTTTCCATCACTATTGGTTTCCTGTGCATTTCCATTCATTTCAATTAGTTTAGCCTTCATATGTTCCTCTAATTTGTGACTAAAATCAACCAGTTTTGTGAACATCCTGATCACCAGTGTTTTGAACTGTACATCTGAAAGTTTTGCTATTTTTTCATCACTTAGATTTATGGGCTCTGGGGCTCTGAGTTGTTCTTGAGCCATGTTTTGGTCTGTTAGGTATGAGGAGTGGAGCCTTAGGTGTTCACCAGGGCGGGACTACCCAGGTGGCTGGTTTGTGATGCTGTTCATGGAGGTGGGGTCAGAGAGGGACAATAGTGGTCCCCTCTGCTGCTTCCCGCCACTGGGCCCTGCGAGGTCAGTCTCACTGCTAGCTCCTTCACCTGTTTACCTGTGTGAAAATGTGTGACTGCAATCAGCCCTCAGTGGGTCCACTACTCCACACCTGGGATCCGCCCATGGCTGCTGGAGCACCTGGGTCGCAAGCCCGGATCGGTCCAGGGGATCTTTCCTGCCTGACCCTGCTCTGCTGCTGGCTTTGTCCCTCTTACCAGTTTGGCTGAAGGGTTCATTGTTGTCAGACTTCTGTATAGTTCAATTTTCTGTGGTTTGGTTGCGTTTTTGTTGCTAAAACTTTGTTGTTTTTAAACTTGGTTGTGTGAGAAGGTGCGGTGCTTCCACCTACGCCTCCATCTTGGCAGAAGTCCCTAATAGGCATTTTTTTAAGCTTGTCTCCTAGAAGCCCTTTTGTCTTGCCTTCCCTTTTCAAGCATATGTAAGTATCCTAGAGCCAGTGCTATGCTAAGACATATTAGAGACCAAGGCAAAAGAAAAATCATTGATACTCATACTGTATTTGCTTAAAATGTTGATGTCTTGTTCACCATAAATTTTTTGCATTGATTTTCATTTTTGAATAATATTTTACTATTACTTACTATGTTTACTAATGTTTTTGGTGCCACCTTAACTTTTGTACCTGAGGAGAGTGCCTCCTCACGTCACCCTAGTCCTGACTTGCCTAGAAACTACCTGTGCTGTCACAAAATTCTCACTTGTTGTTCCAAGAATAGTCCCTGGACTCTCCCGCCCCTGTGAATTTGTTTACACTGGTATCCTTTCCTGGAGAGTTTTGCCCATCATCCTAACTGTCACCTTCCCTGGGAAGCCATCCCTGATCTATCCCAACTATAAGTAATTTTGTCTTACTTTGAATCCCCATGGCACCTTACCTGTATCTTACTTCAGGGTTTAGTGCTTGTTATATGGTAGGATGTATAATAATCCTATTTATTAGGTTGCACATTTTTTGCAGACAAGCATTGTGGGTTTTTTTGGGGGGGAGTGTTTGTTTTATTTAGTATCTTTTGCTCTTTGTTTAGAACTCTTAGTACAGTGATGAATCAATGAACTATGTGGTTTTACTTTCTCTTATTTCTCATAATCGTCAAAGTGAACAACTGTTCCATTATTCTCTGTCTTTCTTATTTCCTCTCTAAATTAGGACATGTTGAAATTTAATGACTTAACAAAATACCAATGAATTTGGGGTTAAAAAATACTACAGTGTCAAAAATGCAGAGCGCTGGCAAAGGGTAGACCAACAAAAAATTGCCAATTTCTCCTCTGGATGATATTCCAGGCTGTTGTTTTCCCTATAATTTCATTTGCTTTTAAAGAGAAAAAAGAAAGAGACTTAATAAAACATATGACCCCCAGGGAGGGCAAACTTAGAAGACACTATGTGTCTTACTGAGGCCTTGGTAGAATCTCCAGTGTCTCCTACTGGATAATGTGGATCAAAGCAAAGCACTTCTCGACTAGGATATGGCCACACTGATGAGGATGGTAATAGGCACAATTTCTGATGTTGACCTCAAGAGACTGTACAGAATTGGGGTTCAGGGCTTTTGGACCCCACACAGTGGGGGTGTTTCAGGGCTTTGGGAGTTAGAACTCGGATCAGGTGAGAATTTACACAAGTAATAATGGTCTTTCCTCTGAGACCACTTTAGCCATTGACTGGGGACTTCAGAACTTTTGTAACAGCTATTAGATTCTTCTCCCCAAGGGAATTGTGCTGGGGTCAGGTGCTCATAGGAAGAGGCTGTTCTCCAACCTCCTTTATTCCAGCCTGCACCTGAACAAAACCCAGAGTGAGAGATGCTTCTTAGCCGGATCTACCAAGTCATGGAAACAGAAAGATTAAGGGAAGAAAGAGAAAATAGTGCTTGACAGATTTGTATTGAGAAAGATGCAGTGCAGGTACTGACATTTGGGCAGCTATGACACTGTTGTCCCCATGTTGATTCACTGAGGGGAGTGTAGTAGGAGGGGTAAGGACACTGAGGCCCCAAGAGATTAAGTAACTTGCTTATCATCCTAACTGAGCAAGTATGGGAGGACAAGAACCACCCAGAACTCCTGTTGCCCAGGGAAGTGGTGTCTCCCCCACACACTTAGGATGGCTCTCCAAGCAACAACAGAGAAACAAACATTAGAGACAAAGGAAAATTAGTGGACCAAGAGTGAAGAGGACTTTCCAGGTGAAGGTGAAGTGGAATTCAGGTGAGAAAACTGATCCAGTTCTCTTGACTTATGCTCAATTGAAATAATTGGATCCAATTTCTTTTATTTATCATTTTCCTCAATATGTCAGTCCAACACTGAAGCAGCTGCCAAAGTCCAATGCTTTAAAGATGATCGAATATTTCTTTATCCTTATCCACTGCAACTCTGCCAAAGGACTTCTGTCCTTTAGCACAAAAGTCTCCATCAGCATCCAGATATGAATAGACAGACTGCAGTGCTGGTATTCATGCTTGTTTACTTAAAGGTAGACATTTCCTGAGTCCTGCTGGGCAGTTGGAGTAGATATATGATGTGTGTGAAACTCTGTTACAAGACAAATAGTGCTTCTGTGGGTATTTTTGTTCCTAATGACAGTTCCACCACTTACTAGTACAATGTTGGGCCTGTTACTTAAACTCTCAGTTTCCTCATCCATAAAATGGGGATAATAAAAGTTCCTACCTTATAAAGTGGTTGTGGGGATTGAATGAGTTAATATGTAAACCACTTAAAATAGTTTCTTTCTATGTGTTTGTGTTATTAAGGACAATATCAGTTCTTATAAAATTTATTTTTGGTAAACAGCTTTCTATTAAATAAGGACATTGGTAGCTTGAGAATAGAGTGGTTGAACCACGGATGGCTATGACCTTCATAAATGTTAATTTTTAAAATTTTCATAAAAGTAAAAATAATCACTTGAACATTTGTACAGTGCCTTTCCCTTTGCAAGGTGCTTCATATGTCATTTCAAAACTATTCCACAAAAGCGCACTGAGCCTTTACTATGTGCTGAGCTCCAGGGGCATGTACTCAGGCTAGGGGAGGCAAACTCAGGAGAGACTTCTTGTGCCCTGAGGTTTGAAGATCATGTAGGAGCTAGATGGGACCCTTGGCATGGGCAAGAGAAGGTGTTTCAGCAGAAGGCATGGCCTGTAGAAAGCAGAGATGTGAGAGAACATGGAGGAATTAGAGATGCCACAAATCATTTAGTGTGGCTGGAGAGGGTGGGGTGTGGTTGTGGATGTGAGGAGTGAGAAGTAAGAAGGAGATGTGAGGAAGTAAGTAGGGAGGAGCTCAAGGTGGACATTCCCTGACACCGCAGGAGTCTTAATGATATTCTATCCCTGATGTGATGCCATGGTGCAATTTTTAACAGGAGAGTGAGACATGACAAATTAAAGTCTTAGAAATATCACTCTAGTTGCAACGAGGAACAAGAATTGGTAAGAACCAAGACTGAAGGTAGAGAGAGCTGTTAGTTATATGGCTGTTGCTTTGACCTACGCAAGAGTTGAAGAGGGTTAAGAGGGAGAAGAGCTGTGGTAATAGAGAAAAGGCGACAGAATCCTGAGATGGGTACTCTCATGGTAAGCAGGATCCATGCATCATCACCCTCTAATGGAGCAGTAGGAAAATTTTGGTTAAGAGATGAAACATTGCTATTTGTGATAACATGGATGGACCTTCAGAATCTCATGCTAAGAGAAATAAGTCAGACAGAAAAAGTTAAAAACCATATGATTTCACTCCTATGTGGGATATAAAATTGAAAACAACGAATGAACAAACATGAAAAACAAAAACTTATAGACACAGACAACAGTATGATGGTCACTAGAGGGAAGGGAAGTTGAGGGTAGTAAAGAGTAAAGGTGGCCAAATATTGATATATAGTGATGGAAGATAATTTAACTTTGGCGGTGGGTACACAATGCAATATACAGGTCATGTATCATAGAAATGTATACTTGAAATCTGTATAATCATATTAACCAATATCACCCTAATAAATTTAGTTTAAAAAGCTGTTATCTAAATCACAGGGTCTCACACATTTAGTTAGTAATAAAGGTGGCAGAATATATACTCTTATTCTGAAAATGTCTACCCATATTAGTTTTCTTGACATACTAAGACAACTGCATATCATAAAATTCCCTCGAGGGTAAGAGCTAAGACCAGTTATCTCTGAAGCTCCACACAGTACCTGGCATATTTTTTCATAGTATATGTTCAATAAAATGTAAACTAGAAATATACCTAAGTCCTGTTTGAAGCTTCCTAATTTTCATCTCATCCTAGCCCTCTCAGGTACCTCTGGCTTCATGGCAGAGAAGAACCTCACCTTAGTGACTGAATTCCTCCTTATAGCATTCACTGAGTATCCTGAACAGGCATTCCCCCTCTTCCTCCTGTTTCTGTTTATCTACCTTATCACCTTGTTGGGGAACTGGGGCATGATTATCCTGATCCATGTAGATCGCCGGCTCCACACCCCAATGTACTTCCTTTTGAGTCACCTCTCTTTCATGGACATCTGCTATTCGTCTGTCACCGTGCCTCAAATGTTGGCCATGTTGCTGGAGCTTGGAGCAGCTTTATCCTACACACGCTGTGCTGCTCAGTTTTTCCTCTTCACCTTCTTTGGTTCCATTGACTGCTACCTCCTGGCCCTCATGGCTTATGACCGCTATGTGGCTGTGTGCCAACCCCTGCTTTATGCCACCATCATGACACAGAAGGTCCGTTTGGGTTTTGTGGCTGGGGCTTACACTGCTGGTCTCTTCAGTGCCTTGGTGCGAACAGTCTCAGCTTTCACTCTCTCCTTCTGTGGAACCAATGAGATCGACTTTATTTTCTGTGACCTCCCTCCCCTTTTAAAGTTGACCTGTGGGGACAGCTACACCCAGGAAGTGGTCATTATTGTGTTTGCCATTTTTGTTATCCCTGCCTGCATGGTGGTGATCTTGGTGTCCTACCTGTTTATCATTGTGGCCATTATGAAGATCCCCTCAACTGGAGGCAGGGCCAAGACCTTCTCTACCTGTACCTCCCACCTCACCTCTGTGTCGTTGTTCTTCGGCACCCTCATCTTCATGTACTTGCGGAATAACTCTGGCCAATCATCAAAGGAGGATCGAGTGGTTTCTGTGTTCTACACAGCAGTCATCCCCATGTTGAACCCCCTCATTTACAGCCTGAGGAACAAGGAAGTGAAGGAGGCTCTGAGGAAAAGTCTGAACAGGGCCAAGTTGTCCTAACTCTCACCAACTTTGGACAGCCCTGAGAATCACCTCCTCTACAAGTGCCAGCATTCTGGACACATTATTTTCAGCACACTCAATGTTGAAATGAATATGTCATGGTACAAAGTATAAAAAAGAACCAGCAACTTTAGTTTTGGGAAAAAAGGGCAGAAAAGGAAGAGGCAGCCTGAGAATAGAGATTGGGGTGAATGCTCTAACTCCTAGGAAAAATGAAAAAAATATCTGAAATTAAAAGCTGTGTAATCCAGACATAGCATACTTCACAGGCCTGTGACCATAAAACATGATTGCATTTTTTGCAAAACTTTTTGTGAAAGATTTTCATCATATAGAAATAATAAAAATAATGTGCAGAGAATCCTCTATGCCCCATACTGAGATCCTGTAACTGCTAATATTTTGTTTATCTGCCTTATCACATATATAATCAGTCTATTCATTTACCCATCCAGCAATTCATCCATCAATACACTTTTTGATGCATTTCAGAGTGAGTTGCAGACATTGGTATTAGTATTCTTCCTCACTATATACATCAGAATGGTATCATCAATTAGAATTCAATATTTAGATTACATTTATTTTTAATGATTAAATTGAGGTAGTAGTTTGATGGTCCAGTTAATAAAGCTGATACTACTCAAAATATCCTCCAGATTCTTGTACTAGTTCATGGGGATGCCTCACATGAATCGCTATAAAAAGCCCATGATGGCATGTCTGTTGGTTGCTATTGGCGTGGAAATATGTCTGTTTCTTCTTTTTCCCCACCTGTTCCATCTCCCACTTGTCAACTCATTTGCCTGAGAATCCATTTGGTAATTTATATCATTCCCTCTACCCATAATAGTACCTGCAGTGTCTGTATCATAGATGTCAACACTCTGTATTCTTAAAGCCTTTGACCTTGGAGAGGCAGAGCATTGCTGTATTACATGAAGAGGTGGGCAGGAGGGAATCCTGGCCTGTGCAAAGTTCCTATGCTCTGCAAGGGCTTGGGCTCTCAACCTGTGTCCAAAGTGTCTGAGTCTGATGGTTCTTGATCTTTATTTCTCTAACTGTAGGTGACTCAATCACACCTAAGGCATTGGAAGGGAAAAGGTCCTACCTCCTCATCACTTTTTGTTCTTTCTTCAACCCTTATTCCTGGAAATTAAACTCCTTTTCTCCCTGTCCCTTGTGTTACCAAAAAACAAGATAGCAGGTATGTGAATGATCTAAACCCTCAAGGGAGGGAGAAAGGGGAGTGACAATATTGGGTCTGTGTGAATAAGATAGTATACAGAAGAGTTATTTGCTCTCTTGGAATCTTCCAAAAGTCAGGGAAAACACAACAAATTGAAGGGGACTGCTAGGAGAATGGGTTTTCAGGTCTAAAGAAATGACAATGTAATGCCTTCTTCTAATTCAATTTGAAGCAGACAAAGACTTCTACTTAAGAATAAAGGGCTAACCAAAAGGCTGTAGGGACTAGTGGTCCTGAAGCCCCAATATTGTATATGGGGCTCTGTTTACTTTATGCTATGTAGAGGGAGCTCAGGAAGACTTTAAAAAGTGCTTTCCACTTATGTATGAAGAGGAGACAGGGTTAAATGAGAAAACTTAAATAGAGAGGTCACCTGCTTGTAAATAGGTGTTAGTATTTCTTTACATCTTGCTATACCTTGTGTTGAAGTTGTTCAAATAAAGCAAACAATGATTATTTTTGTTGTTTTAATTCTTAAAAATGTTTTTATTTAATTATTTTTCAAGTACAGTTTTCTGTCTATTTCTCCCATCCCAGTCCACCCTGCCCTGTGCTCCCCACCTCCCCCCCATTTCCACCTCCCTTAGTTATTGTCCCTGTGTCCTTTATACTTGTTCCTCTAAATCCCTCCCCTTTTTCTCCTTAAATTCCCTCCCCTCTCCCCGCTGGTCGCTGTCCCCCTGTACTTTATTTCAGTGTCTTTGTTTTTATTTTGCTTGCTTGTTTGTTTTGTTGTTTAGCTTCCTTTTAAAGGTGAGATCACATGGTATTTGTCTTTCACCACCTGGCTTATTTCACTCAGCATAATGCTTTCCAGTTCCATCCATGCTGTTGCAAAGGGTAGTAGCTCCTTTTTTCTCTCCTCTGCATAGAATTCCATTGTGGAGTTATTTTAATTCTAAAAGTCCTGTTTAGAGAGAAAACATATAGCTGCTTGTAAATCATTGGGTATGGCTATAGTACCTGAAAGAAGAGTTCTTCTGGAGAGAACCTTGGATATCCAGATCAGTAAAAGGATGGTAAGTCTAATACTCTAACCACAGCTGCCTGGTCTCATGCCTGTCACTCAGCTGGACCCCTCCCAACACCCTTCTCAAGTGCCTGGCAATGTATGGTTTCCTCCGAGAAGAACTCCCTACCATAAGTCAGGTCCTTTAGGAGCCACAGAAGGAATGTGTTGGTATCATGACCTCTCTGGTGGCTTTGTGAGATCCTCTCACCCTCTTTTGCCCCTGACTTGAAGTAGGGGTAGTGGGGACCAGACTGCTTGGTGCAGAGGAGGAGCAGAAAAGCCATAGCCCTTCCAGAGCAGGGCAAGCTAAAAGATATTACCTTACTTTGGATGCAGCAAGCATGAGCAATATGGTGTGAATTTCAAGAAGGGGCCTGACTCCATTTTAAATTCCCTTTCTTTATTTTTAATGCTCTTACTTGGAATTTGCCTGCTTGACTTTTTTCTGGAGATTGTAGGATATAACAGAATGCATGCTGGGTGGTAACCACCGCTTACCAGCTATGGGTCCTTCATAAGAGAATTCCCCATCCTGTCCCTCAGTTTCTTCATTTACAAAATTGGGGAGAGGAGGGAATAAGAGAATTCTGAGAGTCCCTTTGGTCTGAAATTCTATGTACTTAGGCTTTACCTCCATTAAAGTGTAAATTATTTGAGAAGAGATCCCACATTGCGTATTGCCATCCACTTTCTTCAGAAGGGGACTATTTCAGAGTCGTCTCCAAGGATGGGTCAGGATGGGGAGTGAGCACCTGAGAACTGAGTAACTGAGAAGTATGGGGATGGGGAAGATGCAATGACTAGACACAAACTTTCCTCACTTGACATTGGCTCTAACAGGTCAGGCATAAAGCTTAAAGAAGTTACAAAGAGCAATTGTCTTTCCAATGCCTTTTTCATGGCCACTAGATTTGCAGGAAGGATGTAAACATGAACTGTTTAAACTCTAGTGACAGAGCTGGAAGCAGCTCTGTCACCTGTTATTTCTCCAAGTTACTGCTTGGCCACCACCTTTGTGGGGTTTCCTGATGAATGGGTACAATTTTTGGGAATTTTTCTGATTCTCCTTACCTTAGTGTGGTGGAAATCCATTCTTTTGTGTTTCCAGAATAGCATCCCCTCTCATCTGGGAAATGCCCTTTTCTTTACTCTAACCAAGTGGTTCACATGGGCACTTCCATTCCCTCACTGATTCCATCCTTCTGCTGTCCACTGATTGGCCCTGAGGTAGATAGGCACCTGAATAATATTAGGTCAATCTTGGAGCCCCATCCTTTGGCCATATTACACCTTTGGCCTTCTTTGTGGGTTGTTTTTTTTTTTTACCTTGGCACCAGAAATAGTTATTTTTTAAATCTCTTTTGTGGTGAAAAACCTGGATGGAACATGTGAAGTGTGGCCATATTTTCAACATTGTGAAAAATGTAGATTTAGAAAGGAAATAAAGCTGAAAATCATAGACAGTTAAAGACAATGAAAAAATTCCTGATGTCATGTTCCCAGATGTCCCTGAGGTCTAGCTGCACCCTTGCCTGTCCTCCCTGTGGTTCTGAGAATCTGAATTCTTCTGTGCACTTAGTCATACTGTGTGCTAAGTTTTGGTCACATGCAACTAAGAAGTCCTCATTAAGAAACCCAGGGACTATAAACCATTCTCCCTTTAGGATCTCATTCTCTAGACTTGTAAAAAGTTGGGCTGGATTCCTAAGTTCCTTCTGGTTCCATCATTCTGGGAAGTTCAAATCCAGGAACTGAGAAAATTTATAAAAGAAGGAATGGAATAAACTGGTCTCAGGTCTGTATATCCTTGGGAGAATATGGGAAATAGGAAGGGGAGATATGCATTTTAAAGAATTATACCTGAATTAAGATGAATTCACTTGATTACCTGTTCTTTTATTTGGGGGTTCTCCTGTATTTTAGAGAAATAAGGGACTTCTGAGTAAAGTGCCCATTAATTATTTTTGGCTTTAAAGAGTCATGGAATCAAATGAAATAATCTAACCAGGAACTGTCTTTCTATCAATATTTGGGAACCTCAGCCTGTTCACCTGTGCATTGAAAAGCCTGAGTCGCTTGACTTCTGATATCCCCTTTAGTTCTAGCTTCTTATAGGAGCCTAGAAAAATTTTTGATTTCCAGAATGTGTAAAACAAGGGCAGTTCACTGATGATGAACTGCTATAGCATGAAAAGTCCTTTCAAAGCAAATTTATGAGGTTTAGCCTTGAATTGGCATGAGATCCACCCAATTATGGGTTGGGAAATATAGCATAAATGGATCCGAGGGTGACAGTTGAGGATACATCTTTCTTATACAGAAACCTGTAGACTGTAAGTCATGACAGCATTTTGAAAGAGAAGAGTGTTTTTTTAAAGTATATTCTACTGATTGTGCTATAATAGTTGTCCCATTTTTTTCTCCCCTTTATTCCCTAATACTCTGTACCCCACCTCCCACTAGCATTTCCCTCTTTATTTAGTTCATGTCCGTGGGTCATACATATAAGTTCTTTGGCTTCTCCATTTCCTATACTATTCTTAACCTTCCCCTGTCCATTTTGTACCTACCATTTATGTTTCTTATTCCCTGTACCTTTTCCCCGATTCTGCCCCCTCCCCTCCTCCCCACTGATAACCCTCTATTTGATCTCCATTTATGTGATTTTGTTCCTGTTCTATTGTTTCCTTTGTTTTTTTTAGGTTTGTTTGTTGATAGTTGTGAGTTTGTTATTTTACTGTTCATATTTTTGATCATCTTCTTTTTCTTAGATAAGTCCCTTTAACATTTCATACAATAAGGGCTTGGTGATGATGAACTCCTTTAACTTGACCTTATCTGGGAAGCACTTTATCTACTCTTCCTTTTTAAATGATAGCTTTGCTGGATAGAGCAACCTTGGATGTAGGTACTAGTCTTTCATACCTTTGAATACTTTTTCCTAGTCCCATCTTGCCTGCAAGGTTTCTTTTGAGAAATCAGTTGATAGTCTTATGGGAACTCCTTTATAGGTAACTCTCTCCTTTTGTCTTGCTGCTTTTTAGATACTCTCCTTATCTTTAATCTTGGCTAATGTAATTATGATGTGCCTTGGTGTGTTCCTCCTTGGGTCCAACTTCTTTGGGACTCTATGAGCTTCCTGGACTTCCTGGAAGTCTATTTCCTTTGCCAGATTGAGGAATTTCTCCTTTATTATTTGTTCAAATAAGTTTTCAATTTCTTGTCTCCTTCTGGAACCCCTATGATTCAGATGTTGGAATGTTTAAAGTTGTCCCGAAGTTTCCTAAGCCTCTCCTAATTTTTTAAAAAATTCTCGTTTCTCATTCTGTTCTGGTCAAATGTTTATTTCTTCCTTCTGCTCCAAAGCATTGATTTGAGTCCCAGTTTCCTTCCTTTCATGGTTGGTTCCCTATATCTTTTTCTTTATTTCACTTTGGATAGCCTTCACATTTTTCTGTATTTTGTGATGATACTCAGCCATTTCTGTGAGCATCCTGATTACCAGTGTTTT
Source organism: Artibeus jamaicensis (assembly GCF_021234435.1). Taxonomy (NCBI): domain Eukaryota; kingdom Metazoa; phylum Chordata; class Mammalia; order Chiroptera; family Phyllostomidae; genus Artibeus; species Artibeus jamaicensis. The sequence continues at coordinate 5,844,068 of NW_026522050.1, read as the reverse complement.
GAACTCTGCAACCAAACTTTGAACTTTGATAGGTTGGCTATCTCTTCATCACTTAGTTCTGTTTTTTGAGTTTTGATCTGTTCTTTCATTTGGGCCATATTTCTTTGTTTCAGTGCACCTGTTACATTGTAAGGAGCAGAGCCTTAGGTATTTGCTAGGGTGGATCAAAGCACTTTGCTGCATTGTGGTGCTGTATGGGTAGGAGGAGTCACAGAGGGAACAATGCCACTTGTTCAGTTCTCAGCCCATTTTCAGTCACTTCCACCACTACTCACAAGCAAATTGGTCCCCTCTGGTGCTGCTTCCTGGGTGGCTGAGTTTGTGTACATTCTAGGACCCTGTGGGTCTCTCAAACTAACTCTCTTATGAGGCTGGGAGCTTCTTCCACTGCCTCAACCCCCACAGATTTTTACAGCCAAAGGTTTTGAGGCTTTAGTTTCCAACTGGAATCCTGGGTTGCATGGTTTGTCTTGCTCCCCAGTTATTCCTCCCTGTTTATCCACATGCAAATGTAGGACCACCCAGTCTACCAGCCACAGCCTTGCCAGAAGTCTGCTCCATCCTGGCTGCCCATTTCTGCCCCCCTGTACCAGTCCGAATGAATATTTCTTCTTTAACTCCTTGGCTGTCAGACTTCCATAAAGTTTGATTTTCTGCTAGTTTTTGTTATTTTTTTGTTTTTAAATTTGTCGTTGTCTTTTTTGTTGTGTGAAGAGACAAAGTGTATCTACCTATGCCTCCATCTTGGTCAGAAGTCCTAAGTTATTTGGAAGAGGAAAGTGTTAATACTGGAATCAACCCATTGACCTTTCTCCTCATCCAGTCACAAGTGCTGAGAAAGGTGAGACCATATGGAGCCACAGGGGGTGCTAAGTTCAACCTTTCAGCATGGTTGCAACACTTTTTAGAAGGAGCAAGGGCCTGGCCAAGTACCTCAAGAATTTTCTACCACAATATCCTCTCTCTTCAACTTCGGTCCCATCTCTAAGCCCTATCCTCTTCTTTCTAAAAGGCTAGAAAGAAAATACAAATGTACAGGAAAAACTTCTCAACTATTCCCAAACATGAAGTTCATAGACATCCTCCTGAGGATGTAGTATAGGAGTTAAGAGTGTGCATTCTGAATTCAGATTACTTGGGTTCAAACCCTAGCTCTGCCTCTTACTGTGGGACTAGTGGTGATCCACTTCAACTCTCTATGATACACTAGAGTGTTTAGTGATTACTTCAACACTAAATTTTCTTGTCTGCTTAAAATTGTGATAATAATAGTACCTAACTCATAGGATTGTTGCATGGATTAAATGAGCTCTATCTATCATCTATCTATCTATCAATCTATCACTTATCTATCTATCTATCTATCTATCTATCTATCTATCTAGCTATCTATCTATCATCTATCTATCTATCATCTATCATCTTAGAAAGAGATATGGCATATAGTAAGCAGCTTAGGTAGTTTTTGCTCTTACTACCTTATTGGATTTCCATTTAACATTTTGGCTCAGCTCCCACCATGCCCCAAATCTCTAAATCAGCAAACCAAAGCTGGTCAGATCTACAGTTCTGAGGACAAAATCTTTAAATTTATTTTACTTTAGTTTTATAAGTCTCATCACTCACAATATGCGAAGTCTTGATCTATACTTTATAACGTTCATTCTGCTGCTTTTCTAGGTCTGGCCTCATGATGACAAGCTTAATAATTATTTGAAAATGGTTTTAAACTCTACTGTAGCTTCCTGAGAGTAGGGTTCTGATAGCCTCAGCAGCTTATTTCACTTGGGGTGGGGTGAGGGAGGGTCAAGAGTGTTTATGAAGCAGAACTGCAGAGTCTCAGACATGGACCCACTTAACAACAGAAAGAAAAGTCTTTTAAAAGGAAAGATGGATTCCTCTACTATAGCTCCCCATGGGGATCAATCTGGAAGGACGATGCTCTTCCCCTGGCCCCCTCCCAGCTCCCTTCCCAGTAGGAGTGATTGCTCTTGCGGCAGCCAGTCTGACAGAGACTAAAAAAGAGCCAGATACTGAGATGAGTCATCAGGAGATGCCTTTGCTTGGAATGATTGCTTCTTTGCTGTTTGGCATTTGGTCAATTGTTGAGCTTTTTTGGAGCTGCACTGCCTAAGTAGCATCCTTATTTAGGAGCTCTAGTTCTGCAGCATGCTAACCTGCTTTCAACGAAAAAGAGCTACTGTGGTCAAATATTTTTGTTAAGTGGTGGGTTAAAGAAAGTTGACAGGGTTTCTTAAATATAGGACTTTAGATCCTTTAAAATGATGACATGCAACATGATTTTCCATGTGGGGATATAGTATGCAGTGATTTCCAAACTTATAAGAACAAAAAACCTATTCTCTACCTAGGACACTTGGGGGAAACAAGACTTTGCAGGGTAGAAGCCCTTTGGCCATGGTTCTCAAACTTTGTTGCACATTGCAATTACCTGGCATTAAAAAAAAAAACTTATATCTAGTTTCTACACTCAAATGCTCTGATTTATTTGAAGGGGTACACACTGAAGCTTGGGATTTTCAGAGCTCCCCAGCTCAGGTCATTCTGATTTGTACCAAAGTTGAGAACCACTGCCCTTGAGTCCTCTTGTCCTGTGCCTTCCTCTGAACAGGATTATTCAACAGAGCACTGACCCAGTTTAAGTCATTGTTTTAGCAGCAAGTAGCTGCACAGTCTTCTCTGTATTTAGTTTTTTGTATTTATAATAGAGAACCCACCCTGGCTATCTTAGGTCTCCTGTGAGGAAGGTGCTGATGGGACTTTGAAGAAATCATGGTTTTTAAGAACACACCTTTAATATTTTAGTTTGCAACAATGCACAGAAAGTCAAGCAGGGTTAGAGCTCCTGAGAATGCTTCCCAAGGCATTGTCTTTAGATATAATTTTTGGAGATCAGCTGTGTCAGAACCACCTGGGATGACAGTTAACCTAAGGCCTTGTTCCATGGAAGACACATTGCATCAGAATTTATGGGGGTGAGATGATAGTATTCACATTTTCAATACTTTCTTTAGGTGATCCTATGCACACTGAAGTTTGAGAGCCAGTACTCTGGAGGAGAGGTTGGTTTCCATTAACAATTTGCTCAGTTTGCCTAGTAGAAGTCTGTTCATGACCTGCTCACACTGCTTTTCTATCATTTCTTCTCACAATTCCTGTGCTTGCACTATTAAAGTGAACTTGTAGAGTCACAGTGTGTCTTGTGATGAAGAGCAAACGTTTTACTAAAAAACCAAACCAAACCAAAAACAGCCTAATTTTGAAATCAGACCACAGAAGGAAGGGTATCATTGTGCAAAATCCTTGAAAAAATTTCCAAATGAGATATATGAAACCTTTGAAGAAATTATTATTATCATTATTTTAATGATATAAGGTAGGGATGAGGCAAGAACAGAAATCAGCCTCCTCAGATCCCTTGCTGAGCAAGGGCAGGACATGGGGTAGAACTTTGGAAGTTTGAAATGAAAGAGAAATTTTCAACGATATTAGATGCCTTGTTAGGAAGTCACATGAAGATAAATTGCCTGTCCTTGGAGACTCACCTCGGGAACCAATTAGTGCATGATGTTGGTGCAGTTATTACAAAAGCACCACTAGCAAAGTCTAGTGCTGGATCAGAAGCTCGGTGAAAGAAGCTAGTCTTCTAGCCCTACTATCCTGGGCTGGGTCTGAACAAAATCCCGGGGAACCCTAGTGCCAGGGATGTATTATTTTGGTAAGGTTGAAAGGAAAGAGAGAAATTCCATGAAGAGAGAATAGGACATAGATGTCCTGGGAGTGGGTCCCTCTTAACTAGATAAAGCAACTGAAGTCCAGGGAGGAAAAGTGACTTGCCCGGGCACACATATCTACTGTGGGTGAACTACAACCCAGGTATCCTCCGGATCAGCAGGTTACCAGCAGAGGAAACGTTAAACAAAGGAGGAAGGCACTAGCAAGGAGAATTCAGGTGAGGATGGTTGATGCCCAGCTCATGGCTTTCAGAATTTCTTTTCTTTGTTATCCCTAATGAGTTAGCTCAGTATTGACCTGATTGTCGCTGTATCAGGTAATCAAACATGATCAAAGCTGTCCTTTACAGCCTATTCTAGAACTCTATTTAGGACCCTGAGATCCATGAATTCAGATTCCCCTCAAAACATTTAGATAATACCAGCTTTCTCTGTGTTCCAAATCGAATGCCGTGTGTCATCAAACTACTGCTTTTATTAAGACTGTGAGAACAACCAGACAATGGTTATGGAGCTTTGCTAGGTGCTAAAATGAGCTAATGTTTGCTCTTTCGATTCCAAGGTTAATGCTAGTACTTTCAGAAAACAAGACAAAACAAAAAAGCAAAAAACCCTTGATTAGCCAGCCAGCTCTAATTAAGATAATAGCTGTTGTTAAACATTTATGTTGCCAGACTGAAAATAGAAATATTCCCCAACAGAGCCCATTACTGATTGCTAATGGATTATTTGCTCATGCTCTTTTGTTTTTAGAATATCAATTTTCCTTCCCTAAAATGTTCATTTATAATTTTAAATAGCCACAGTATCCATGTGGAGTGCCTTTAGCTTTGCAGAGCATTTTCTCATCTGTTTTAATCTATGCATTAACCTTATCTCATAAAGCACAGAAGATGTTATGATTCCCTTTTGGCAGAAGAGGAAATTGAGGTTCAGAGAGGTTAAGTGCCTTGTACAAGATCAAACAGCTAATTGGGGACAAAGATGCAAATACAAGGGCTGACTTGTAAGGCAGATAATCACTGGCTCTCCATTCTTAGTATAATGAAAGCATTCATCTCTTTTTATCTTATATTGGAGTGAGCTCTGTATTTATCTACTTCCACATTACACTGCAGATTGTTGAAGTCAAGTGCCTACACGTTGGACACCCAATTTTAAGCTTTATTACTTGAAGATGACTTGAACTTTCCCCCCACCTGACTCTTGTTTTAGCCCTTTCAAGCACACCACTGAATGGATGGCTGGGTGGAATCACACCCTCCTGACAGAGTTCCTCCTTACTGCATTCACTGAACATCCTGAGTGGGGGCTGCCTCTCTTCCTGATATTTTTTAGTTTCTATCTGGTCACTCTGCTGGGGAATGCGGGAATGGTCATCCTGATCCACAAAGATCGTCGGCTCCACACCCCGATGTACTTCTTCCTTGGTCACCTCTCCTTCGTCGACGTGTGCTACTCCTCCTCCATCGTGCCTCAGTTGCTGGCTGTGCTGCTGGACCACGGCACAGCCATCTCGCAGGCTCGCTGTGCAGCTCAGTTCTTCCTCTTCACCTTCTTTGCATCTATTGACTGCTACCTCCTGGCAATCATGGCCTATGACCGCTATGTGGCCGTGTGCCAACCCCTGCTTTACGTCACCATCATGACGCAGAAGGCCCGCCGGGGCTTAGTAGCTGGGGCTTATGGTGCTGGTTTTGCCAGTGCCTTTGTGAGAACGGTCACAGCTTTCACACTCACATTTTGTGGAAACAATGAGATTGACTTTATTTTCTGTGACCTCCCTCCTCTGTTGAAACTCACTTGTGGGGAAAGCTTCACTCAGGAGGTGGTCATTATTGTGTTTGCCATTTTTGTCATGCCTGCTTGTATATTGGTGATCTCGGTGTCCTATATGTTCATCATTGTGGCTATTATGCAGATCCCCTCTGCTGGGGGTAGGGCCAAGACCTTCTCCACCTGTGCCTCCCACTTCACCGCCGTGTCGCTGTTCTTCGGCACCCTCATCTTCATGTACCTGCGGGATAACTCTGGCCAGTCCTCTGGAGGGGACCGAGTGGTGTCCGTGGTCTACACAGTGGTGACCCCAATGCTGAATCCCCTCATCTACAGCCTGAGAAATAAGGAGGTAAAGGCAGCTCTTAGGAAAGCCCTGAGCAGATCGAAGTCCTAGATAGACCCTTGTCAAATATGTCATTCCTTAGTTTCTCCATCCTTTGTTTTTCTCATGTATCACCTACTTGGGAAGACTTCTCCAGACAGCTCTACTTAAAATTGGACTTGGACTCCTGACCTCCAATTTCTGGATTATTATTCCATGTAATATTTGTCACTGTCAGATGTACTATGTTTTATGTATTTGATGTTGTCTAATTCTCACAACTAGAAAGCAAACTACATGTGAGTAAGCATTTTTCTCTGTGGAGAGTCACTGTTGTATGTTGATTAGTGTCTAACAAAGCTAGCAGGTGAAGGCTTTCAATATTTGTTGAATGAATGAATTAATCTCAGGTTCCAGTGTTTACCTTTAAGTTTCAACTTCTTCAGTTCTCAGTTTTCTTATCTGCCAAGTGGGTTTACCTACTTTGTAGTACCATATTTTGGTGAATATAATTCATGAATGGGTAGGGGCATATCTGTCTTATTCATTACTATCTGTTGAATCAAATACATTGCCTGGCACAACAAATACTTTGTGAGTGGAGCAAAAACATTGAAAGGCCACAAAGCTATCTACAAAAGCAACTGTTCTTTTTTTTGGTCTTTTTTGTTATTTTGCTCTTTTTTTTTCAATTAAAAATTTTTTTAAATTTAATTGTTGTTCAAGTACAGTTTCCTGTCTTTTACTCCCATCCCAGCTCACCTCCCAGGTGCTCCCCACCTCACTCCCATTTCCATCCCCCTTAGTTGTTGTCCATGTGTCCTTTATACTAGTTCCTATAAACCCTTTTTCTTTTCCCTCTGAAATTCCCTCCCCTCTCCCCTCTGGTCACTGTTGCCCTGTTCTCTATTTCAGGGGAAATATGTTGCCCTATTTCTCTATATGTCTTTGGTTATATTTTGCTTGCTTGTTTGTACAAAAGTAACTATTCTTTTGATCCCAGGGATTTTTCAAATCTCATCATTTATTCTTTCTTTGTTTCCTTATTGTTTCTGTGGTTTTTCAATGATGATGATGATGATTACATTATATAAACTAACATTTTCTGGGCAGTTATCACCTTTCAGGAATTGTCATGTTTGCTACAGTAATTGTCTGATTTAATTCTCACCACAACCTTATGAGAGCTGTTCAGTTATTCCTGTTTCATAGGCAGAGGAGGCACTTGCATTTAGAAAGGTTGAGCAGTTTTCTCAAGGCAGTGAGCAAGGAACTGGGAGAGAGAGGCTTCCACCCAGCCAGAGCCTGAGCACTTAATAGCCACACACACAGTCTCCTGCTATTATCCGCTGCTCACTTTATATAGTCACTCAATCTGGAATTCATTATTATTGTGTTTCTCTTATTCTTTTACCTGATGAATAAAATATAATAGTTCATTTTAAAATTTATTTATTTTTTAATTACATTTAACATACACTGTTATATTAGTTTCAGGTATACAACATAGTGACTAGACATTTATACACTTTACAATGTGATCACCCCAATAAGTCTGGTACCTATCTGATATCACACAGACTCATTACAATATTATTGACCTTATTCCCTATGACATATTGGTAAAAGTTCAATCTTTGCAGGTATGAGGCAGTCATCAACAGTGACTTTATAGCCTCTGTGTGCTAGTATTGTGTAATGTGATAGCATGTGTCAGTGTGTGCATGTGGGTGTGTGGAGTTGTATATCAGAAGATGATGTGTGTAGATTAAATAAATGGCAGTTTCTGGACTCTAGGAACTTTGTTTTTAAGGACATATGACAAAAAATTTAGACAAGTGTTGGGTAGGCTTGTCTAGGAAAAGATACAGGGAGAAAGCTGGTGGCCAAAGAGATTTGGGTTCACATACCAGCTTTTGTTCTTGTTTTCACACAAATCATTTAAGAAGTGCAGACTGAGGGGTGGGTGGGACAACTAACTTTAAACAGTGCATCTTGGGGCCATTTTGCAAATGCTAACTGCCATGCAAATGTTCCCCTAGTACAGCATCAACCTCTCTACCAGGTGATAAGGGCATTTGTGTTGTAGAAAAAGCTCAGAATTTGGCACCAAATTGTGCAATCTGTTGCTTAGCTGTATAGCTTCAAATTGGTTAGAGTCTTTCAGCCCACTTTCTAAACTGTGAAATAAAATGTATAGAGCATTTATTCTGGGCCAGGTTTTATATGGATCTCATTTATTCTCACAACAACTTGGTGTTTATAAAGAATAGGAAGGTGCTTGAACAAATTCTACAAATATTAATTAGTGTTATTACGGTCATTAATAACAACACAACAGGATCCACAACACAATGAGCACTGATGAACAGAGGAGCCCATAGCTGATCAATGCCCTTTTCACTTCAGAACTGCCTGGAATTATCTCTCCAGGGGTGAAAATAGCTTTGGGTCTAGAAAATTCCAGAAGTGGTGAGTTCACTAAAATCTTTTTTAACTTAACTCTTAAACTAATGCACACATAAATAAACACTTAAATGCTAAGCACTATGCTACAAGATTTTACATACATTATTTAATTTTAGTTCTCCTAACTACTTTAATGCAAAGTAATTATTATTAACCTCATTTTTGCAAAAGGAAGAAATAAGACCCAAAGAGGTTATGTAACTCACCAAGGCTATTCATCAAGAAAATGGCAGTTCAGGGAGGAAATGATCTCAAATGCTTCTAACTCCTAAGTATATATTCTTTTTTTGTAATTAAAAAATTAAAAGAAAATTTAATTGTAGTTAACATACAATATTATATTAGTTTCATGTTTACAACAGAGTGATATATACCTCATATTTATATTATTCATTTATGTGCCTTAGGAAGTAATCACTGCATAAATTTAGTAAAAGTATGTACTTTTACATGGTATCTGCCTTTTGCATTTCCCCACTCTATTCCAGGTCCCAGCTCTTAGTTGCAATTTGCTTTGGAAGTATGTGCATTTTAGTTGAATTTTGGTCTCAATATTTTCTAGGTCTGGGCTGTGGTGGTGCATTTTATGGCCTGAGATAAGTGTGAAGTTGGAGGAACTTACCTTTGCCCTCCTTCTAGATCAATGAGGAGGATGTGAGGGAATTTGCAGCTCCCTCAGACAGAGCAGGATGGAACCTTCTGAAGCCCTTGAAGAGCATCTATCCCCCATGTCAAAGCTCTCTCCAATAAACAGTTCATCTGTATGGTGCCTCTAAGCAGTCATCAACCTTGCCTTCATGTCTTCTTTTTAATTTTCAGTGATTACCTAGGAATTCTAGATTCCTTTCTAAACATTGTTATTTCTTCCCATTAAAAAATGTAAGTAACATGATTTTTTTCTATTTATCATCTATAATATATCTTTCATGAAATTATCTAAAGGATGTGTCTGAAATCTCTTCTGATATGCTATGACCTTCTAAAAACAGACTTACTGAGGTGTAATTGACATGCAATCAACTGCACACATTTAAATTGTACAATTTGGTAAGTTTTAACATAAGCATGTACCCATGAGACCATCATCACAATCAAGATAGTGAACATTCCACTTCCAAAAGTTTCCAAAAGTTTCCTTTTATCCCACATTGCCCCTTCCACCACCCTCCCCTTCATACCCCCCCAGCAACCACTAATCTACTTTTTTTTTTTTACTATACATTAGTTAGAATTCCTTAGAATTTAGTATCAATTTTATATAAATAGAATCATGTCTGATTTTATTCACTTAGTCACTCACAATTATTTTTGAGATTCATTAATATATTTGCAGTTCATTTCCTATTGCTGGGCACTCTTTCGCACATGGATATACCATCGTGTGTTTATTCATTCACCTGTCAGTGGGAATTAGGGGTGTTTCTCATTTGGGGCCATTTTAAATAAAGCTGCTATGGCTATTCATGAAAAGTCTTTGTACAGATGTATACTTTCATTTCTCTTAGGTAACTTTCTAGAGGTAGAATGGTTGAATCATATGGTAGATATATGATTAACTGGAAAAAAATACCAAACTGTTTTGCAAAGTGCCTGTATTACTTAACATTTCCATCAACAATGTATGAACATTCCAGATCTTTCACATTCTCATCAACACTTGTTATGGCCAGCCTTTGTAATGTTAGCATTTTAATAGGTATGTAGTGGTACCTCACTGTGGTTTTAGTTTGTATTTCTCTGATGAATGATAATGTTGATGTTTAATCTTTTAATGTGCTCAATCACTCAATTGTGACTAGTAAATCTTTGCTAAACTATTTTCAAATATTTTGCCTATTTTTAAGTTGAATTTTTGTTTTCTTATGCTTGATATTTGAGAGCTTTTGGTATTTCTGAATGTAAGTCCTCTATCAGATATGTGATTTGAAAATTTTTCCCAGTTTTTGCATTGTCTTCTGTTATTCTTAGCAGTTCTTTCAAAGAACAAATATTTTAATTTTGATAAAGTCTCATTTATCAATTTTGCCATTTATAACCTGTGCTTTTGGTATCGTATTTAAGAAATCTTTGTTTATCCTCATGTTCATAAAGAGTTTCTGTTTTCATCTAGAAGTTTATAGTTTTAAGTTTTACATTTATGCTTCGAATCCATTTTGAGTTGAATTTTATACATGGAACAAAGTATGGGTCAAAGTAAATATTTTTGTGGCTATCCAATTGTTCCAGCACTATTTGTTTTCCACTGAGTTGCCTTTACACTGAGTTGCCTTTGTTGAAAATCAGTTGTCCATATATGTGTGAGCCTATTTCTGGACCCAATTTTTCCCAATGATCTATTTGTTTTTATGGCAATACCACACTGTCTCAAATACTAAAAAGTCAAGAGATCAGATAGTGCTAGTACCTCAACTTCATCCATTTTCATAGTCATTTTAATTGTTGTAGGCCTTCTGAATTTTATGACTTTGAAAATCAATCTGTCAATTTCTACAAAAATATTTATTGTATGCAATTTTGATTGGGATTGCACTGAATCTTATTGATTGGTTTGAGAAGAACTGACATATTGACTTTTCTGATCCATAAACTCGGTGTGTCTTTAAAAATTTTTTTTGGTCTTTCTTTTTATTTACATCTTTTAAAGTTTCTCTCATCATTTTGTATTTTTCAGTTTATAGCCTTTTAAAATCTTTTGTCAGATTTATTCCTAAGTATTCCATTATTTAAAAAAATTTATTGTTGTTCAGTTATAGTTGTCCTGCCTTTTCTCCCATTGCTCACACCTACCCCATCCCCCCCAACTCCCACATTCAACACCCCCCATAACTGTCCATGCCCATGAGTCCTCTATTCATGTTCCTTTGCTTGCCACTTCTTCTTTTCCCTGTTATCTCCCTCCCTTTCCCCTCTGCTGTCAGTTTGTTCTTTATTTCCAAGTCTCTGGTTATATTTTGCTCACTTGTTTGTTTTGTTTATTATGTTCCACTTATAGGTGAGATCATATATTATTTATCTTTCACCACCTGCCTTACTTCACTTAGCATAGTGCTCTTCAGTTCCATCCATGCTGTGGTAAAGGGTAGGAGCTCCTTCTTTCTTTCTGCTGTGTAGTATTTCTCTGTGTAAATGTACCACAGTTTTTTGATCCATTCATTTACTGATGGGTACTTAGGCTGTTTCTGGCACTTGTCTATTGTAAATAATGCTGCTGTGAATATTGGGGTGCAGAGGTTCTTTTGAATTGGTGATTTAGAATTCTTAGGGTATAGTCCCAGCAGTGGAATTGCTAGATTGTATTCCATTATTTTTGATGCTATCATAATGGTATCAGTTTTGAATTTTCATTTTCAATTGTTCCTTGCTTGTGTGTAGACATGCAGTTACTTTTTAAAATATTGATCTTCATAAATTCACTTATTCTAGTAATTTAAGGGAGTTCTTTTTAACATCTAGTTTGTTGAAGAGTTTTTTTTTTTAAATCAGAAATGGATTTTAGTTTTTGTCAAAAGATTTACCTGCACCCACTAGGATGATCATAAAGCTTTCTTCTTTCTTTGCGAATATGGTGAATTACATTGATTGGTCACAGTGTAGCATTTTTTTATTATTATTATCAAAGAAAATAGAAGATGTTCCCGAGAATTCTTGGTTGGTTAAGAAGGTCACAGAGGGTATTACCTAATTCCATATGCCAGTTTAAAAGGGGTTTATAGTTTAGAGTCCTCTAAATTTCTCTATTACAAGGAGAATAGAGAGAGAGGTAGTGAAAGGAAGATGAAGACAAAGAAGAAATTTGAGATATTTTAATCTTCTAAGAAACATGTTTCACTTAGAATTCAACGATGAGGATGCAGGACTGGCAAAAAGGTCATCAGGGGCAGGAGCTGCCAGGGTTGGAGAGGGCAAATTTTAAAGTCTGATATCAGGAGTGATGGTTTGGTTTCTGTGGTATTTGAAAGAGCTGACCCCTTCCTTTTTCTTGGAACACTTCCCTTTCTTCCTCCATCTTCCTGACACTAGTTTACTCTGCTTCCCTACCTCCCTCATCACTGCTTCTCAGACTTCTTTGCTGGGCCCTTATTTTTAAATAGAGTTACCTAGGGCTTAGTCATAGGTGTTTCCCTATGTTATCATCCCCTAGGTTAATTTTATCCAGTCCCGTAGGTTTCAACATTTACTTAAAACATTTAACTAAAACTAACTTGCCATGGCCTATGATCAATTGAGCCAGTGTGGGTCCCTAACTATCTTCATGATTATCTTCTCCTCTCTTCCCTTCTAGTCCAATCCAACCTGTTCCCACATCAGGATTTTTATTCCTGCTCTTCCCTCTTCTTGGAATGTGTTTCCTCAGATCTTCTCACAGCTCATTTCCTTATTTTAGTTAGTTCTCAATCAAATAATTGAGAGGCCTTCCCTAACTCCTAAATCTCACTATCAAAAATAGCTGTTCCACCCTATGTTATCATCTATCTTCTGACCCTACTTGACTTTTTAATATCTTAGCCTTCTTGCTACTTCATATTTATGGCCATTGTTTATTTATTTATTGACATATTCATTGTTTATGCATTATGATATAAAAACCAAGAAAACCATGGGGGTGTCTTGTTTCACTGCAACTCTCACTAGGTACTCAAAAAATATTTGTTTAGTGAATAAATAAATGAATATTTTGCTGACACTATACATTAGGCTTAACAAGTAAATTCTACCCAATGCATGGATTTTTTTTGGTCTTTTTTTCTAGGCATTTCTTTTACATTTGTATTACTTACACTAAGATAACAGGGTTTTCTATTCATTTACTCACAAAACCACAAGTTGGCTTTTCTCACGTATGGTTAACACAAAAGAACAAGGGTAGCATAAAAGTTAGTTGACTGTGCTTTGCACAAAATCTCTATGGTTTCTAAATCTAATGACGTTAAATATTGTCTTTGCTTACCCAGTCTTAAAAAATCACTTAAATTATGTTTTTGTCAGTTTCTCTCTTTAGTTTGTAAGCATGTTAAGGGCATGGACCATGAACTATGCACCACTTTAGTGCCAGGGCCAAACTCAGGGCCTGGTAAAGCGAAGGTTTACAATTGATGTTTGTTGAAAATGACAAATAGGAGAAGGTTTCAGGGAAATATAAGCATCTAGGTACAAATGTATACTTCTCTGTGAAAACTTACCAAAGTTTTCATAATTTTGTGATTCTGTATTTTTAAAATCAGTTGTCTTTTGTGTCCCACACTGAATCCTAATTCACTTTGTCAGGCAAACTTCCCACTTGCATACCTCTCTGTTCATAGCCAAATCAACCTGCCTATTACTCACTGCAGATGGAACTGTACCTTAGAATGGATATAGCCTTCTTGGAACCTACAAGTTAGAGGTATAGAGGGTCAGGAGAGGCCCACAGGGATGGCAACCTATTAAACCAATGATTTTTGTCTAACCCTGATGGGTTTTATTATACCAAATATGGGCTAGATGAAACCAGAATCATGCAGCACCACTTCTGGGGTACTTTGTCAAAGGAGTCACCCAAACCTTCCAGGTTCAAGATAAGGGACAGAGACTTTATTGTATGATGGGGAAATGATCAAATTCTTTAAGAGTACGTGGGTTGGAAACTGTTGTTGTGACCATTTTTGGACAATATAATCTGCCACAACCACTGTTAATATTTTGTTGACTTTCCTCCTTGGCCTCAATTTCTGCATATTCTGTTTTATGTAAATGGGTTTTCATGGTATCTGCTGTTATAGAACATTCTTTGTTTATATTAGACAGATTGTCACATTACAGAAAAAGAAACTGAGGTTAGTAACATGGCTTATCACACAGTGAGTCAGCAGCAGAGTTGGATCTCTTGATTACAGATCCAGGACTCCCTACTCTTCCATGTGGAGTGGGAAAGCAGAGTACTACGATGTTTCATGTTAGAGCTGTGCCTAGAATAGGATAGATTTTGAGGCAGTTGTGGTAGGCAGGAAGGACAGTTAAGAGGCCAGGTGGTAGCCCACAGAAAAGCAGGTGGTTTTACATTTGTAGTGAAAACACACATGAAACATAAAAGCTTAAAAGATGTCATAGAGAGAGGCAGGGGGCTGATTATATAGTTTATATATTTTCTCTTAAAGAGGTTGGATTTTTATAAGTTTAGAGAAAAATAGGAATCAACTTAGACTGGAGACAGATAAACCTATTTGGAAGGGCAGGTAGATTAGAAATGAAAGCCATAGGGCAGTTAAAAAAAGGGAAAATTTTTGTTTTTGTTTTTTGAGTGTCTGTCTAAGATATACTAGACAGTATGGTAGTTGTCTAATATCCATGTCCATTTAGCAACAAACAGCTTTGAGATGTTGAAATCATTATTCATAATTTACAGATCAAGAAGATGAGTTTCAATGCTTAAATTAAATTAAATACTTTTCCTTAGATCATGTAAGTGGATCACAACTTGCTGAAACGTCAGAATTTAGAACCAGATCTTTTCTTTATACTACAGAGCAATGGTTAGAAGAATGAGATTTAAGAAATAGTAAAAATTTGCTCCAGAGGTGGAAATATTTAAAAAGAAGTCTAGGACAGGGAGAAAGAACACCCTTTTCTGAGTAGCTACAGAATATTTTTTGAGTTCTGAAAGATAATCTTCATCAACCAATTGGCATCTAGACTTACAAAATTCCAAAGCTGGAGTGGAACTCAGAGCTCAAGAGATTCAGTGCTTCTTACCATCAGAACCACCTGAGAGGTGTTTCCAGAATACAAATGCTTAAATTCCTTCATTAGAGTCTGGGTTAGTAGATCCAGGGTGGAGTTTGGAAGGAAAGCAGTGAAAGCTAGTTTGTAGCCATCTCTCAGCCTCAGGCAGTTTGACATTTGACTCTCAATCAAATCCCCCTTGCATCTAATTCAAGAATTGTGTAGGTGTAGACTCAATCCTTAAAAGAGACAGTCCTGCTGAAATGGCTTGGCATGACTTGGATCTGTTTGTTAAAATTGGTTATGGAGGAATCTGTAATTGATGAGTAACTATTTGCTGAGAAGTAGTTGAACCAGAAAATGAGTGCTGGTCACGTATCCCTGGGGGAGCTATGTGATAAGCAAGGCAAAATGCTGAAGTAACCCCAGGTTTGAAGTTTATTTGAACCAAAGTGGTCCACACCCACTCAGCACTTTCTCTTGTGACCATGCACATCCCAGATGCGGAATGAGTAAGATATCTATAACACATGCCTGGGAGTCGTGAGACCTCTGCCATGCTGTGTGTGTGGTGTGGCTGTCCTGTATCCTCTGCTAAAGCTTTCTTAATACTTGATTCTTGGTGTATCTTGTGAATTTAATTGCCAAGCTGAACCCAAGACTGCTGCAGCTGGTTGAGCAGAGAAAGGCACTGCAGTTCAGAAGTTGTGAATTTTGAAAAAGGTTCCCCAGGTAATTCTAATGAAAACAACTGGGACCAAATGACCTCACTTTATAGATGAGAAAATAGGCTCAATAAAGCGAGCTGACATGCTTGAAGTCTACTTGGGCACAGAGTCAGGACAGGAATTGACAGCTTCTATATATACAACCTGCGATTTTCCATAAAATACATTTCCCAAAGTATGTTTTGCACAACGCTAGACCTTTGAACTAATCTGTGACGAATCAGGCCCTGCATGATTGAATAAGTGTAGTTATGAGAAGTGCTACATACTGTATTATCTTCCTGGCGATTTATACTATACTAAAGGCTCTCAGAAGTGTCCTAATTAAAATATTTTTAAAATATAACTCAGAGTTGCCCCAAACTGTTGGAACATGTGATCTTTCATTTTTATAACTATTAAACATTTCACTGAATAGTACCTTAGCAAAACTTACTTTGAGAAAGACTGATCTAGAGAAATCTAGATTCAATAAAGGAATTACTAATAACCGTTTTCACAGTGACAAAAGCTAGACTATAAGTATGATACATACTTGTTCTCATCTAAGTTAATAAACAATTTGCATAAAAGTTTTTTTTTGCACAAAAGTTTTTAATAACACACAATATAATCAAGATGTGTTTTATGGTTGTAACTTATGGAAAGTAATGGATTTGTTTCCAAAAGCAGAGCTATATGGAAAAGGCCCAACTCTTTAGAGGTTGAAATAGGAGGCAGATATCTGAAATGTTATTAAAAGCTGAGCCATCACAATTATGCCACAACCTTTGGACAAAATCATCCACCTGGTTATGAAGATAAAAGTAATTCAGATGTCCAAGGCATCAAAGGCAGGAGCTTTTCTTATTGATGAGCTTTCTCAGGGCAACTTTTATGTCTTTGTTCCTCAAGCTATAGATGAAGGGGTTCATCATGGGTGTCACAACGGTGAATAGTACTGCACCAATTTTATCTCTGTCATCAGAATGAATGGATGAGGGGAAAAAATAAACCCCTACAATGGTCCCATAGAAGAGCAATACAACTGTTAGGTGAGAGGCACAGGTGGAGAAAGCTTTCCACTTTCCCTCTGTGGATGAGATTCTCAGGACAGCCTTGACAATACAGATGTAGGAGAAGAGGATGAGGGCAAAAGGGAAGATGATGACTGATAAGCCCACGATAAACAACACAAGCTCATTGACTGTTGTGTCTGAGCAGGATAGTTTCAACAGAGAAGCCAAGTCACAGAAGAAGTGTGAAACAGTGTTCTTGTCACAGAAGTACAACTGAAGGAGCAGAAGAGTGTGTGTCAGGGCAACAATATTACTGAGGACCCACGGAATGACTGTCAGCAAAATGCAGAGCCTAGGTTGCATGATGGTTGTATAGTTCAGAGGGTGGCAGATAGCCACAAACCTATCATAAGCCATGACCCCCAAGAGGAAATTGTCGATGACAACAAATACAATAGAAAAGTACATCTGTGTAATGCAGCTCTCATAAGAGATGGATTGACTCTTGGTCTGAATATTCATCAGCATTTTGGGGACAGAAGTAGAAATGGAAGAAATATCAGCAAAGGATAGATTAGCAAGGAAGAGATACATTGGAGTATGAAGGTAAATATCCAAGCCGATGGCCAGGGTGATGAGGCCATTCCCAACAACAGTTACCAAGTACATACCCAGAAAAAGCACAAAGAGAAGATTCTGCTCCTCAGCATGGTTGGAGAGTCCCAGGAGGAGGAATTCAGAGATGGTGGTTTGGTTTCCCTGATGCATATTTCTGCTGATTTGAAGAAAGGAACGCAAGGTCTCCTTATCCCTACAAGGAACACCAATATGGTACCATTCAGCTGCAGCCTCTGCAGGAAGGTGGGCACTCCCTCTAGGCTGAAGGGCAATGAAGTGTGGAGAAAGATTATTTAATAAGGAACTATGTTAGCCATGCAGAGCTCCAGAAAATGCCTTAGAAAGAAAATACAGAGACATGACATACTTTTCAATGAACATGTTTTAAACTCTAATATAACTCTGAATGTGATTTTTCCAGTTGGCTCCAAATGTAGTTAATGCCCCAAATTGAGGATAATATGCTAGGTGTGCTTCATATTCTAAAGATGTTAGATACCCTTCTCTAAAGGAGTTACTTAAAAATGAACAATCTAGTGCTAAGATCTTTCCCACCATCCATCTTTATCCTTTAAATCTAAGAAGATAGAATTTTAAAGAGACATTAAAGTGAAGAATTTGGAGAAGAGGAAACAATCTAGGGTTAAGAATGCTTATGGGAATATACTGTTGTGTGGGTGCTTTGTTCCACTCAGCCTAGGGGGACTCCAGAAGAACTGCTTTTGGAGGATGTGTATAGGAAGGGGAGACTAAAGTTCTACTGTACTCATGGCTAGAAGTTAAGTGAACAAGGACAGCTTAGAGGACACATAAAAACATAAAGACTTGTGTTTGCCTCCACCTCTAAATGTGAAGGCTCACAAGATCAGCCCAGTATGGCAGGGATAAAGAAAAATGTGGTAGGGAAATACTTTCTTGTTTGTGGCATATCATCAGTATGTTAGTTTCCTCTAGGCTAAGCATGCACTGCAGAAGGTTGTTGGATTCAAGTCATCCCTTTGGGCTCCAACCAAAAAGCAGCTTGCTAGTGTAGAAGAGACTGTAGCAGTGAAAGGTGATGAGGTGGCTCTCTTATTAAAGAATAAATATAAAATGATGAGGGAAAAATTCACTAAGCCTTGGATGGTTTGAGCTTGATCACAATGTGGAAGTATGGTCCTGGCTGGTGTGGCTCGGTGGATTGAGCACCAGCCTGTAAACCAAAGGGTCCCAGGTTGGGTTCCTAGTCAGGGCACATGCCTGGGTTGCAAGCCAGGTCCCCAGTAGGGGTGTGTGAGAGGTAACCACACATTGATGCTTCTCTCCCTCTTTTTTCTCCCTTCCTTCCCCTCTGTCTAAAAATGAAATAAAATCTTTTTAAAAAGAAAGTGGAACTATGCATTTTTGAGGGACAATCTCTAATCTCACTTTCCTGTCCTGCCTCTCCCACCCACCATCAGTGCTGTGCAAATTGTGCCGAGTCCCTGACACACCTGTCTCACTGGTTAAGAGCAGCACTGAAGAGGAAAAAAAAAAGCTCACCTTTGAAAAATGGTAGGATCTCAGGAAGTTACTGGAATCAAGACCCAATAGCATACTTTGTTGACAGAGTAGCAGCAGGGAGACTGAGAGCAGCTCTTATATGTTTCTCAGAACAGGACTCTTTCCCCAACAATCAGAGTCAACAGTCATGGTGATGGGCCCACAGGGAACATGAACGCCTTCTAAATCCTTTGGGATTGTATCCCTGAGGTGGTTTTTCAAGACAAACAGTTTTCACATGCCAGTCTCAGTGAGGTAAATGGAGAATAGATGGGCAACTCTGCTTATTTTTTTTGTTTGTTCATTTTCTGGTGACTCTTCCTACTTGTGATTTTTTTGTTACTTAACTGGTTACTGCTCTTCATGGCAAATGAGTAGCTTGTTGTGTGTCTTATGTTCCCAGTAATGGGAGGCATTTTGAGAATTACTTCTCTGTTTCCCTGTAGCAACTAGTAGAGGGGGAGCACTTAGTAAATACCACAAGAATTGAGTTAATTCTTGCACTAGGGGTAATGACTCCCAAGATATGCCATCTCTAGTGGAAAGGGTGGGCTATATAGCCTCTGTACCACTTGAATGAATGTCAGCAGTGGAAGGGAATCTAGAGACCCCCTTGACTCAGCACTCAGTACTCTTAGTTGCAAACCAAAGAAATGAACTCTGACCTTTTAATATTGAAAACAAACATATTGAAATGGTATTCAATGGTTCACAGATACATTGGGAAGGCTGTAAAAACACCCTAAAATGGACAGGAGCAAGGGAGGCTGTATAGGCAGAGACACAGCCCAAGTCAGTATATTGCTTCTTCTAATGTTTACATGTGCCTCATAATATGGTGCAGTTATTTCTCACCTCTTCTTAACAGCAAACAGTTAACCTATGGACGAACTATATAATTACTCATGACTATTATTTAAAATAACTTGACAATGAAGAAGAAAGGAAAAACAAGTTTTTAATACCTATTATCTATCCATGCATCTATCTATCTACCTATCTATCTATCATTTATATATCTGGTCACAGTTAGGAAGAAAATATAAGTGATAGAAGCCAGGACAGTGGTTGATTGGGCAGGAAGAGAACTTGATTAGAAAGGGACACAAGCAAGAGAAATATCTGGGGTGATGAAAACATTTAATTATTGGATATGATTGTTCAAATACATCAAACTGAACCAATTTAGATCTATATGTTTTATTGTGCTATTTACACACTGATTACAATCTAACAGAAACAGAACAAGCTCCTCACTTTCCCCTTTTTGCTTCAAGTGGAATTTGAGTCTCTTATGACATCAGAATCAATGGAAAATCATTTCTTGCCTTATTTTTTTCCCCTGGGTAAGCAGAGGTTGAGATGTTAAATCTTTGCTGGGATTCTGGAAGCAGATGTTGGGAAACATAGTGGAGCCAAGGGTGTTCCTACATGATAACATCCAGAGTGAAGAGTCATCTTCCCAGTCACGTAGGAAGTTAGTTATTCCATGTTAAGTAGGAGAAGAGAGACCAGGTGTGTGGCACCTACTCAGAAACAAGAAGACCCAGGATAGAACAAGCCAGCAGGAGTCACTTAAGTATAAACACATGGATTTGCCGAAGGTTTGTGGCCTCATATAGACTTGTGGGAGGGAGCCGTCAATGAAGACATTTTGGAGCTAGGCTTCCTAATAACTATTTGGTCATGGGAAAGAAAAAATAAGTAAATTCTTCTTGGAAAACACACAGAAGAACTTACCAAGAGTTATATTGAGGAGGACATGGGCATGTGTGGCACGGTGGTCTTCTTGCATTTGTCAGTCTCTTCTACTCTGGATAAAAAAAGATTGACTTATAATTGTGGTTCTTATCCCCAATAGTCTGTAAACTCCCTGAAAGAAAATCTTTTGCTTTTGTGTATGAATTCAAGCATATAACTGAGTGCCTGACACATAAAAGGGTCCCCTTTTCATCCTCAAGTCACTCTTTCTCAATATTCTCCTCCTTATCCTAAATCCCTCCCCTTTTCACCGTTTGCCTATTTATTTATTGTCTCTTTTCTCCTTACAAAAAGATGCATTAGATTCTTTGTGGAGTAAGACACTTTGGAAAGCAGTAGGTTCTCTTTAAGTATTTGTTTAAAAATAAGTAAATGAACATGTAATAAGTATTTATTGAAGAAATTGTTGTATTTTGGCATAAAAGGGCCTTTCTAAAATAGCTTCAGAAAGATCACCAAGTATGTGGTCTGTGGTTCCTGGGGATGGTTATACAAAGTTCTGCCCCATCTCTGTTGAGTAGCCTCTTTCCTAGTGCCAGGAACATCATACTTTTCCTTCTTAATGAGAACTGGATTGAAACCAATAAGAAGAACTAAGAAAATTATCAGATTTGGAGGCAGCGAGTCAAGACAGGCCTCAGTAATAATTACTATCATATTTCAAGCCTTTACTGATTTTTCACTAAAATTTGTAAGTTTACAATGTGTTTTTTAAAGTCGAGAGAGTCATCATTATGAAAACAACTGTTGAGATTCTTTTTAAATATATTTTATTAATTATGCTACAACTCCGCTCTGTCCTGCACACCTCCTCCCATCCACATTTCCCCCTTTAGTTCATGTTCATGGGTGGTACGTATAAGTTCTTTGGCTTCTACATTTCCTATACTGTTCTTACCCTCCCCCTGTCTATTTTCTACCTACCATCTATGCTACTTATTCTCTGTACCTTTTCCCCCTGTCTCCCTCTCCCACTCTCCTGTTGCTAACCTTCCATGTGATCTCCATTTCTGTGGCTCTGTTCATCTTCTAGCTGTTTGCTCTTGTTTTTGTTTTAGGTGTAGTAGTTAATAATTGTGGATTTGCTGTCATTTTACTGTTCATTTTTTAAATCTTCTTTTTCTTAGATAAACCCCTTTAACATTTCATATAATAAGGGCTTGGTGATGATGAACTCCTTGAACTTGGCCTTATCTGAGAAGCACTTTATCTGCCCTTCCATTCTAAATGAAAGCTTTGCTGGATAGATCAATCTTGGATGTAGGTCTTTGGATTAAATACTTCTTTCCAGCCCCTTCTTTCTGCAAGGTCTCTTTTGAGAAATCTGCTGACAGTCTGATGGGAACTCCTTTGCAGGTAACTCTCTCCTTTTTTTTTTTTTAATTTTAATTTTATTTAGTTATTTTTCTTTTTTTTTTTTAATTTTATTTAGTTATTTTTCAAGTACAGTTTTTTGTCTATTTTTCCCATCCCAGCCTCCCCTGCCCCTTTCTCCCCCCCTCCCTCCCATTTCCTCCCCCCCCTTAGTTCTCGTCCCTGTGTCCTTCCTATTTGTTCCTCCAAATCCCTCCCCCTTTTTCCCCTTAACTTCCCTTCCTTCTCCCCTCTGGTCACTATCCCCTTGTTCTCTATTTCAGTGTCTTTGTTTTTTGGGTTTTTTTTTTTCTGCTTACTTGTTTGTTTTGTTGTTTAGCTTCCTGTTAAAGGTGAGATCATATGGTATTTGTCTTTCAGCACCTGGCCTATTTCACTCAGCATAATGCTTTCCAGTTCCATCCATGTTGTTGCAAAGGGTAGTAGCTCCTTCTTTCTCTCTGCAGCATAGAATTCCATTGTGTATATGTACCACAATTTTTGGATCCATTCATTTACTGATGGGCACCTAGGTTGCTTCCAACTCTTGGCTATTGTAAATTGTGCTGCTATGAACATTGTGGTGCATAGGTTCTTTGATATTGATGTTTTAGGATTCTTAGGATATAATCCTAGCAGTGGAATTGCTGGGTCAAAAGGCAGGTCGATTTTTATTTTTCTGAGAAAAATCCATACTGTTTTCCATAATGGTTGTACCAGTCTGCACTCCCACCAACAGTGAACTAAGGACCCCGTTTCCCCACAACCCCTCCAACATTTGTTGTTTGTTGCTTTGTTTATGATAGCCATCCTGACTGGTGTAAAGTGGTATCTCATTGTGGTTTTAATTTGC
Source organism: Artibeus jamaicensis (assembly GCF_021234435.1). Lineage (NCBI taxonomy): Eukaryota > Metazoa > Chordata > Mammalia > Chiroptera > Phyllostomidae > Artibeus > Artibeus jamaicensis. The sequence continues at coordinate 5,821,212 of NW_026522050.1, read as the reverse complement.
ATCTCTCTGATAGCTAACGATATTGAGCATCTCTTCATGTGTCTCTGAATGTTCTGTATGTCCTCCTTGGAGAAGTGTTTGTTCATGTCCTTTTCCCATTTTCTAATTGGGTTGGGTGTCTTCTTAGAGTGGAGTCGTGTAAGTTCTTTGTATATTTTAGAGATTAAACCTTTGTCTGAGGTATCATTGGCAAATATGTTTTCCCATACAGTTGGTTGTCTTGCTAATTTAATACTGTTTTCTTTAGCCATGCAGAAGCTTTTTATTTTGATGAGATCCCATTTGTTTATTCTTTCCTTTACATTCCTTGCTCTAGGGGACATATCAGTAAAGAAGTTGCTGCGTGAAATATCTGAGATTTTCTTGCCAATGTTCTCCTCTAGGACTTTAATGGTGTTATGACTTACATTTAAGTCTTTTATCCACCTTGAATTTATTTTGGTGTATGGTGTAAGTCTGTGCTCAAGTTTCATTTTTTTTGCATGTAGCTGTCCAGTTCTCCCAACACCATTTGTTGAAGAGGCTATCTTTACTCCATTTTATGTTACTGCCCCCTTTGTCGAATATTAATTGACTGTAGAGAGTTGGGTTGATTTCTGGGCTCTCTGTTCTGTTCCATTGGCATATGTGCCTGTTTTTATGCCAGTACCAGGCTGTTTTGATTACAGTGGCCTTGTAATATAGTTTGATATCAGGTATTGTGATCCCCCCTACTTTGTTCTTCTTTCTCAAAAGAGCAGCTGCTATTCGAGCTCGTTTATGGTTCCATATAAATTTTCGAAGTGTTTGTTCTATGTCTGTGAAATATGCCATTGGTACTTTAATAGGTATTGCATTGAATCTGTATATTGCTTTGGGTAGTATGGACATTTTGATAATGTTAATTCTTCCAATCCATGAACAAGGTATATGTTTCCATTTGTTTGTGTCTTCCTTGATTTTGTTCTTCAGGGCTGTGTAGTTTTCTGCATACAGGTTTTTTACCTCCTTGGTTAGGTTTATTCCCAGATATTTTATTTTTCTTTTTGCTATATCAAATGGGATTTTTCTCTTTATTTCTGCTTCTGCTGATTCACTGTTGGTATACAAAAATGCCTTTGATTTCTGGATATTGACTTTATAACCAGCTGTTTTGCCAAACTCATCAATTAGTTTGAGGAGTTTTTGGGTAGAGTCTATAGGATTTTCCATGTACACTATCATGTCATCTGCAAACAGTGACAGTTTTGTTTCCTCCTTTCCTATTTGGATGCCTTTTATTTCCTTTTTCTTGCCTGATCGCTGTGGCTAAAACTTCCAATACTATATTGAATAGAAGTGGTGAAAGTGGACAACCTTGTCTTGTTCCTGATCTTAGTGGAAAAGCTTTTAGTTTTTTCCCATTGAGTATGATATTGGCTGTAGGTCTCTCATATATGGCCTTTATTATTTTGAGAAATGCTCCTTGTATTCCCACTTTGCTGAGTGTTTTTATCATAAATGGGTGTTGTACCTTATCGAAAGCTTTTTCTGCATCTATTGATATGATCATGTGATTTTTGTCTTTGCTTTTGTTTATGTGATGTATTACATTTACTGATTTGCGAATATTGAACCATCCTTGCATTCCTGGGATGAATCCTACTTGATCATGGTGTATGATCTTTTTGATATATTGTTGGATGCGATTTGCCAATATTTTGTTGAGGATTTTAGCATCTATGTTCATCAGCGATATTGGCCTGAAGTTTTCTTTCTTTGTTGTGTCTCTATCTGGTTTTGGAATTAGGATGATGCTGGCTTCATAAAAAGAATTTGGGAGTTTTCCGTCCTTCTGAATTTTTTGAAATAGTCTGTGGAGAATAGGGGTTAGCTCTTCCTTAAATGCTTTGTAGAATTCTCCTGTGAAACCATCTGGTCCAGGGCTTTTGTGTGATGGGAGTTTTTTGATTACTGCTTCAATTTCTTTTGCTGTTATTGGTGTATTTAAATTTTCTGCTTCTTTTTCACTGAGTTTTGGAAGATTGTATTTTTCTAGAAATGTGTCCATTTCCCCTAGGTTTTCAAATTTCTTGGCATACAGTTCTTCATAGTAATTTCTTACAATCTCTTCTATTTCTGTGGTATCAGTTGTAATCTCTCCTTTTTCATTTCTGATTGTGTTTATTTGTGTCCTCTCTTTTCTTTTCTTGATGAGCCTACTTAAAGGCTTGTCTATTTTGTTTATCTTCTCAAAGAACCAACTCCTGGATTCATTGATCCTTAAAATTGTGCTTTTAGTTTCTATGTCATTTAATTCTGCTCTAATCTTGGTTATTTCCTTCCTTCTGCTTGCTCTGGGCTGTCTTTGTTGTTGTTCCTCAAGTTCTTGCAGGTGTAGGGTTAGGTTGTTTGTTTGAAATGTTTCTATATTCTTTAGGTAGGCCTGTATTGCTATAAACTTCCCTCTCAGGACTGCCTTGGCTGTGTCCCATAAGTTTTGGGTTGTTGTGCAATCATTTTCATTCGTTTCCAGAAATGTTTTGATTTCTTCCCTAATTTCATTCTTGACCCATTCGTTGTTTAATAGCATACCATTCAGTCTCCATGTTTTTGGGTGCTTTGGGTTTTTTTCTTTGGGGTTGGTTTCTAATTTCAGTGCCTTGTGGTCAGAGAAGATGCTTGGTATGATTTCAATTTTCTTGAATTTGTTGAGGCTCCTTTTTGTGTCCTATCATGTGGTCTATCTTTGAGAATGTTCCATGTACATTTGAAAAGAATGTGTATTTAGCTTCTTTGGGATGAAGGGCTCTATATATATCAGTTAAGTCCATTTCATCTAGGGTGTTGTTTAATGCCACAATATCTTTTTTTGATAATTTGTTTGGAAGATCTGTCCATTTTTGATAGTGGGGTGTTCAAATCCCCTACTATGATTGTGTTGCTGTCAATATCTTTCTTGAAGTCCTCTAAGATTTTCTTGATATATTTGGGTGCCCCTATGTTTGGTGCATATATGTTTACAATGTTAATGTCTTCTTGGTGGATTCTTCCCTTGAGTATTATGAAGTGACCTTCTGGGTCTCTCTTTACAGCCTTTTTTCTGAAGTCTATTTTGTCTGATATGAGAATTGCTACCCCAGCTTTTTTTTCTTGTCCGTTTGCTTGGAAAACTTGTTTCCAGCCTTTCACTTTTAGTCTGTGATGGTCTTTTGTCCTGAGGTGAGTCTCTTGTAGGCAGCATATGTGTGGGTCATGCTTTCTTATCCATTGAGCTATTCTGTGTCTTTTGATTGGAGAATTTAATCCATTTACGTTTAAGGTTATTATTGATAGGTACTTATTCATTGCCATTTTTGTAACTGTGTTCCTTTCCGTCTCCCTCTTATCCTTCTTTCCCTCAAAGCAGTCCTTTTAGTATTTCTTGTAGAGCTGGTTTGGTGGAGGAATATTCTTTTAGACTTCTTTTGTCTTGGAAGCTCTTTATTTGGCCTTCTATCTTGATTGAGAGCCTTGCTGGGTAAAGTAGCCTTGGTTGTAGGCCTCTGGTTCTCATTACTTGAAATATTTCTTGCCATTCTCTTCTTGCTTGAAGTGTTTCCATTGAGAAGTCGGTAGCTAACCTTATTGGGGCTCCCTTGTATGTTATTTCTTTTTTCTCCCTTGCTGCCTTTAAGATTCTCTCTTTGTCTTGGAATTTTGCCATTTTGATGATGATGTGTCTTGAGGTGGGCCTCCTTGGGTTCCTCTTGGTTGGGACTCTCTGTGATTCCTGGATTTGTGAGACTTTTTCTCTTATCAAATTAGGAAAATTTTCTCTCATTACTCGTTCAAATACGTTTTCTATCCCTTGTTCTTCTTCTTCTCCTTCTGGTATTCCTATTATTCGTATATTGTTACGTTTCATATTGTCTTGCATTTCTCTTAATCTCTCTTCATTCTTTCTGAGCCTCTTTTCATTTTCTTGCTCTTTCTGTGAGATGCTTTCTACCCTGTCCTCCAACTCACTAATCCTATCCTCCGCTTCATCTATCCTACTTTGGAAACTTTCTACTGTGTACCTCAATTCGGAAATTGTATTCTTCATTTCCTCTTGTCTCTTGCTGATGGTTTCCATTTCCTTTTTGATGTTGCTGTAGTTTGCAGAGAGATCATTATAATTCCCCTGTAGTTTCTGGTAGCTCACTGTGAGCTCTTTGAACTTTGCAATAACCAGTGCTTTGAATTCACTGTCTGATAGTTGATCAGCGTCTATTTCATCTAACATTCTTTCTGAAGTTTCTGCTTTTTCTTTCATTTGGGGATTGTTTCTTTGTCTTCCCATTGTTTGAGACTCTTCTTTTTAGTCTCTGCTTCCAAAATTGATCTGTTCTGAAACACTGGTTTTATGGTGTAAACTTCTGTGGTATGTTCCTTGTGAAGTTCAGTGGTACAGACTCCTTGAAGTTTCTTGATGTTCTTCGTCTCCACCTACACTCACGCTGGTCCTCGCACTGGTCTCTGCGTTGGTCGCCTACCACTGCTGAATGTCCCGGCTCTAGTAGCCGCCTCCTCAAGCACCCAGGCCCGTTACTACGGCAGTGGCACAGAGGCTGGGAATGTCCCGGCTCCCGTATCTGGCTCTCTCTGCCGCCCAGGGCCGTCACAGGGGCTTGGAGTGTCCCGGTTTCCGTACCTGACTCCCCGGCGTCTAGTCCTGTCTCTATGGCAGTGGCACAGAGGCTTAGAAAGTCCCAACTCCCGTACCTGATTCCCCAGTGTCCAATCCCCTCGCTATGGCAGCAGCACAGGGGCTCTGACCCTCCCAGTTCCCGTAGAGGGATCCTCTGCCACCCCGGGCTGTCTCAGGGGTTTGGAGTGTCACGGCTTCCGTACCTGACTCCCCTGCGTCCAGTCCCGTCACTATGGCAGCGGCACAGGATTTGAGAGCTTCCCGGCTCCCGTAGCTGGCTCCTCAGCTGCATCACAGGGGTTTGGAGAGTCCTGGCTTCCGTACCTGACTCCCCAGCGTCCAGTCCCGTCGCTATGGCAGCGGCACAGGATTTGAGAGCTTCCCGGCTCCCGTAGCTGGCTCCTCAGGGTCCAGGCCTGTCTCTATGGCGGCGTCACAGGGGCCTTTGGTGTCCCAGCTCCTGCAACTGACCCTTCCGTTGCCCAGGCCAGTAGCTATGGCATCGGCACAAGGGTGTCCCCGCTCCGGTTCCTGACTCCTCTGTCTCCCAGGACCGTCACAGGGGCTTGGAGTGTCCGGCTTCCGTACCTGACGCCCCGGCTCCCAGGCCTGTTGCTCTGGCGGCAGCACAGGGGCCGCGTGAGACCCAGCTCCAGTAGCTGACTCTGCCGCCGTCTGGTGTTTCAGCGTCGGTCACAATCTCTGGTCTTTTAATTTCATAAATGCTGGGTAACCGATGGTTTATTGTGCTGTTTCTCCATAGATCTGCCAGGATTTTCACCCATGAGTACAGGAGCTAGTATCCGCTCCATCTTACTCCGTCGCCATCTTCCCAGCATCTCAGGTAACTCTCTCCTTTTGTCTTGCTGCTCTAGGGTTCTCTCCTTCATTTTAATCTTGGCTAATATAATTATGATGTGCCTTGGTGTGTTCCTCCTTGGGTCCAACTTCTTTGGGACTCTCTGAGCTTCCTGGATTTCCTGGAAGTCTATTTCCTTTGGCAGATTGGGGAAGTTCTTCTTTATTATTTGTTCAAATAAGTTTTCAATTTCTTGGAGAAAGAAATTTCTTTCAATTTCTTCCTCTTCTTTCGGTACTCCTATAATTAGGATGTTGGAAGGTTTAAAGATGTCCTGGAGGTTCCTAAGCCTCTCCTTTTTTTTATTTCTTGTTTCTTCATTCTTTTCTGGTTGAATGTTTCTTTCTTTCTTCTGGTCCACACCAGTTTTCTTCCCATTACTATTGGTTCCCTGTACATATTCCTGTATTTCACTGAGTGTAGCCTTCATTTTTTTCATCTAATTTGTGACCAAATTCAACCACTTCTGTGAGCAGCCTGATTACCAGTGTTTTGAACTGTGCGTCTGATAGGTTGGCTATCTTTTCATTGCTTAGCTGTATTTTTTTCTGGAGCTTTGATCTGTTCTTTCATTTTGGCCTTCTTTTTTTTTTTTTTTTGTCTTGACACATGTGTTATATAGTGAGGGACAAAGCCTTAAGTATTCACCTGGGAGGGATAACCCACATCTCTGGTTTGTGACACTGTATGTGGGGGCAGGGTCCAAGAGGGAACAATGATACTTACTCCACTCTCTGCCAGTTTTCAGTCACTTTTCCCCACTTCCCATAAGCAAATTGGGCCTTTCTGGTGCTGATTCCCTGGTGGGTTGGCTTGTGTACATTCTAGGACCCTGTGTAGGTCTCTACAATGAACTCTCCTATGAGGCTGGGAATTTCTGCTGCTGCCTCAACACCCACCAGTGTTTTTATTTTTATTTTTTATAACATTTTTAAATTGATTATGCCATTACATTTGTTCTATTTCCCCCCTCCATTCCCCTCCACCCTGCACACCCCTCCCCCACCATTCCCCCCCTTTAGTTCATGAACACGTGTTTCAAGTTCTTTAGATTCTGTATTTCCCCTACTATTCTTACCCTCCCCCTGTCTATTTTCTATCTACTGTCTATGCTACTTATTTTCTGTACCTTCTCCCCCCTTCTCCTTCTCCCACTCCCCTGTTGCTAATCATCCACATGATCTTCATTTCTATGGTTCACTCCTGATCTAGCTGTCCTCTTAATTTGCTTTTGTTTTAGGTGTGGTTGTTGATAACTGTGAGTTTGCTGTCCTTTCACTGTTCATCTTTTTTATCTTCTTTTTCTTAGGTAAGTCCCTTTAACATTTCATATAATAAGGGCTTGGTGATGATGAACTCCTTGAATTTGATCTTATCTGAGAAGCACTTTATCTGTCCTTCCATTCTAAATGAAAACTTTGCTGGATAGAACAATCTTGGTTGTAGGTCTTTGGTTTTCACGACTTGGAATACCTCTTCCCAGCCCCTTCTTGCCTGTAAGGTCTCTTTTGAGAAATCTGCTGACAGTCTGATGGGAACTCCTTTGTAGGTGACTGTCCCTTTATCTCTTGATGCTTCTAGGATTCTCTTCTTCATTTTAATCTTGGCTAATATAATGATGATGTGCCTTGGTGTGTTCCTTCTTGGGTCCAACTTCTTTGGGACTCTCCTAGCTTCCTGGATTTCCTTTGCCAGATTGGGGAAGTTCTCCTTTATTATTTGTTCAAATAAGTTTTCCACTCGTGACTGTTCCTCTTCCCCTTGTGGTACCCCTATAGTTCAGATGTTGGAGCGTTTAAAGATGTCCTGGAAGTTCCTAAGCCTCTCCTCATTTTTTAAAATTTTTGTTTCTTTATCCTTATCTGTTTGGTCATTTTTTTCTTCCTTCTGGTCTACTCCCTTGATTTGAGTCCCAGTTTCCTTTCCATTACTATTGGTTTCCTGTGCATTACCATTCATTTCAATTAGTTTATCTTTTATATGTTCCTCTAATTTGTGACTAAAATCAAGCAGTTCTGTGAGCATCCTGATCACCAGTGTTTTGAACTGTGCATCTGAAAGTTTGGCTATTTCTTCATCACTTAGATTTATTGTCTCAGGGGCTCTGAGTTGTTCTTGAGCCATATTTTTATCTGTTTGTGCCTGTTATGTATAAGGAGTGGAGCCTTAGGTGTTCACCAGGGCAGGACCACCCAGGTTGCTGGTTTGTGATGCTGTATGTGGGGGCTGGGTCAGAGAGGGAGCAATGGCAGTCCTCTCCGCTCACCCAGTCAGTCCCACCACTCTCTCCCGCCTGTTTATCTGAGCAGAAATGTGTGAGCCCGCCACCTTGCTCTGTGCGGTCTCAATGCTCACCTCTTCACTGGTTTATCTGCACGCAAATGCTGGATGGACTGCAGACAGCCAGCTGCGCCTCTTCCCTGTGTCCGCCCGTAGCTAGCTGGCACCTGGGATCCATGCCTTCAGCTGCCTGTGAGCTGCCCAGGTCAGGGGATCTTTTTTTGCCCGACCCGCTCCACTGCTGGCTTCGCCCCTCTTACCGGTTTAGCTGAGCATTTCGTTTGTTTTCGGACTCCGTATTGTCGATTTTCTGTGTGGTTTGATTGCATTTATTGTTGTTAAAACTTTGTTGTTTTTAGATTTGGTTGTGCACAGACGCAAGGTATTTCCACCTACGCCTCCATCTTGGTGGAAGTCCCCCACGTGTGTTGTTAATCAGTGGTTTGAGGCTTTATTTCCCCTCACTGGAACTCTGGACTGTGTGGTCTGTCTCACTCCAGAATTGTTCCTCCCAATTTATCTGTGCATGAATGTGGGACCACACACTCCACCAGCGGCTGCCACAATCTTGCTGGCCAGCTACATCCTTGTACCGCCCTGCTCCACAATCCAGTAGTGGGTCCACCAGCTGTCACCTTGCTGCGAGTCCTCTCCACATGACCGTCTCTGCCCCTCCTATTAGTCTGGATGAATGTGTCTTCTTTAACTCCTTGGTTGTTGAAATTCCATACAGTTCAATTTTCTGTCAGTTCTGTTTTTTTGTTTTTAAATTGTTGTTGTCTTTCTTTTGGTTGCGCAAGGAGGCACAGTGTGTCTATCTGTGTCTCCATCTTGGCTGGAAGTCCGAGATTCTTGATAATGTGGTACTGCGGGTTATTTTGACCTGTCCCATATCCATAAAACAAACTGCTCAGGATGTGTTGTTATCTAATCTCTCTCATGCAGAAATTTCCTTATGTAGATTTCTCTATCAACACTTATTAGTTATAATTAAACAACATAGACATGAATAAATGCATACTTCCTGTATGGTTTCTTTGGTCTTCAATATGTGAGAATGAGAAATTGGAAATCCTGGGAATTTTTAGGAATGCATAAACTTATAAGTAATTCTTAAAATATTTTCAATGTTCTTTGCACACTTTACTCATTATTATGGGTGTCTAAAATTGTTTAAATAACATAAATATTATGTATATTAGTACATACCAAGTACTGTAGACTCTAGTGAATAGCCAAATACTGAAACATGTACATGAATATTATTGGTGGTATTTTAATAACTAAGCATTTAGGTCTCCCAAAAAGATTAACACAGACTAGCACTACATAAAACCACATGTCAAACTGCCAATTTAAGGGGTTAAATTTGCTTCCAAAATTTATTTCCTGGAACATCATTCATAGGATTTGTATAATATCCTAGGCATATAAATTTGTGGGTATTAATTTTATTTGCAAGGATGACTCACTGTTTGAAGCTGATAAGACCATGTACACATACTCGGTAGCAGCTACCAGCAAGACTGACTGATAAGGTCATGACAGCTCCTCTTCCAGTGCTTTTTGTCCTGGTTACAGGAACGTAGACTTAACCTTCGACTCCGCATGTCATACTTTCTGCTTTCCCTTCAACATGATTTCTCTGAGCCCTCTCACCTCTCTATGTTGATCATTATGCTGTAACTCATATAGGAGAGTTATATTACTTTCCTCAATTTTCTGGATTTCTCAATTACTTTTTCTCAGAATTTGAATTTAAAAATAAACAGTTTCTTTTTGAGAAATGCTGGGAAGAAATTCCCAAATAGAAACATGACTCCCACCACTGTGGCTAACACTTCCTTTCATCCACTGGTTAAGCTGTAAGAAAGGAGCCGAAGAAATCCATTGTGACAACATCATCATGATAATTTTTGTCATGTAGTCTGGATGACTGGTGCTCACTGATAATATGCTCAATTAATTATACTACCTGATAAAGTATATTTTAAATTCCAACAAGGGAGGTATAAATAGAGAATGTCAATGGAAAGAGTGATTACTTCCTGGGCAAGAATGTCTTTGTAAGTCTGTTGATACCAAGAACAGACTCACACACCCAGACATCTTCATGAAGAGAATAAGCAGGGTTTTGAAATAAGTAGACTTTTGAAGCAAGTGTTGAAGATGAAAGAGAAGAGAAGAGTAGTGGAGGAAGCCTAAAACAGTTTTGCAAGTTCTGACTTTCACTTAGTGCTACCACAAAGCTACCTTATTACAGGGAGTCAGAGAGGCCATCATTTTCTCAAGGGAAACATCACTGATTGACATATCAGTTCTATTATTTGATTCATGATATACTCCACTCAATGTTCTAATTCTAGAATCTAATAATTTTATAGAAAGACTTTTATACTAACTCTAAGAAGGACACATTCTATTCAGCTAAAATAGGTACAGGAAAGTAACTGGGGAAGCCCAGTAATTCAGCTGAAAGGATTGATCAACCCTTCAGGGCTTTCTGCCCAATAGAGTAACATTGCACCCTCTTCTTTTTGAGTTCCGAGGTGATCTTCTGTACAATTTGTGGCATTAAATAGAAATGAAAGGAAGCATGTAAACGCATGCAAATCTTCCTTTTGTTGGCATTCCAGACAATGCCTAGCACACTAGGTACATTTAATAGATTCATTATGTTCTGATGTGACTTGGCCTGTAAATATTAATGTGAAAACTGCCAACCAGTAAGTTTTGTTCTTCTCCAGCATTTAGTTGGAAATGAAGACATTTCTAACATGTTGCTAAATCAATAACTGTTCCCAGAAAAAGTGACACTTTGTAGCTCAATTTTCTTATTCCCATGTGAAATCAGCTTTAAAAATTTAAAGCAGCAACAGTAGTTTTGAAGAAAAAAATGAAGTAACTTAAAAAAAGTATTTATCTAGGAAAAATATGAAAAGTGGAGAAGGGTCCTGCTGTGATAAAGGGAGGCTTTTGTGCCAAATAAATCTACAGGAGGCTCAGATTCTTTTCAGAAATTATTTTTACACTTATAAGAGGAACACAGTCATATTTTTTATGAAAATGCATAAATTAATAAAGAAGAAAAGAACTTGCAATTCTACAAATCACAGATAACAACCATTAGCTTTTTGGTTTTTTTTGTATTCACCATTATGCATGTGCATCTCTACTGAATTGGGCTCCTATTATAAATTCAGGTTGGTACCTTGCTTTTATCACTTAGTTATAATGGTAAGTATTATGTCTTATTATTATTAAGTATTAAATTTACACATAATTTTAAGTATGCTGTATAGGTACCCAAAATTAGAAGTTAGATTTTAATAACTTTTCAGTTTATAAAAGAAATAAACTGCCTTATATTTTTAGTTTTGACTAAGCTTAAATTTTTGAGGTTATGATTTTAGAATAAGAATGATTGAATCAGAGAATAGAAACTTCCCCGGGACTTGGTACACTTAGCTCTATTACATTCAAGAGGATTACACCAATTTTTTTGATCACTCGCAATCTACACTGGCAGGCACTCTTACTCTTCCTCCTGGAATTGCTGCTAAGCAACATCAACTTCAGGGGCTGGATCCAGACCCCTGCCTGACAGTTGTTCTAGGTGAGGGCATCCTTTGTTGAGAACTGTCCCAGGAGTCCTCTTCACCTCATTGTTCCTCAGATTATAAATGAGAAGGCTGAGCAGCATGCTGTTGGCCATGAACACCAGAGAAAGGAGCCCATTCCATTGATACCTGAGGGTTTATCTGGGTTGGGGCATAGGGACAGGAAGATGCCACAACCATCTGCAACAGGACCTTACTGAGGTGAGAGGAACAGTGGCACCACCTCCTGTTGAATAGGAGCCACTATGAGGGCACAGGGAGGGGTGAGGAAGGAGAAAGAGCAAAACTGACTACCTGAAGCCACTGGTAAAGCCAGCTCCAGCAGGAGTGTGGGCACCGACCACATGCCATCTTCCATATTCCCACAGGGCTGACATGTAGTATGAGTGCCTTGTCAGTGAATACTAACTCTGACCTCTCCTTGGTGTATAAGAATGAAAGTAAAGGAAGGTGACCAGCTGGGATGCATGGAGTAGAGGAAATTAATACATCAAATAAGCTATTGTTTGCCATACATTTGTATCTTAAAAATAAAATGTATTTCTTTGAGTGAAATATGTCTTAATGAATAGTCTTTATTTGAGGCATCTTTCACAAACTCATTATCATTGCATCGTCAGGGGACAGGCTATTTAAAGGCATCAGCCTTTATTCACAGGGTGTATGGGGTGAGGGTTCCCAGACAGAGCAAGCCGCATGCGTGAGCTGTGAACCTTTCAATTACCGCTGGCAGACTAGGGCTCCTCCACTGAAAGTTTGGCTCAAATTTTTAAGTCTTATTTAAAGCGCTTCAGGAAACTGGGTGTGGATTGTGGGTGGACATGATGAAAATATCGCAAAACAGAAATATTGACTGTAAAGTGTCAGAACACTGGTGTTCTAATTCTACATTTGTCTTTTGGAGTTCATTATCATGGCGACATACGGACACCCACCCCAGTCCTAAGCCTTCAATTGGTGTCAGAGGCTGATTTACTGATAATGGCATTTCTCAGAGCGCCTTTGACATCCTTGTTCCTAAGGGTGTAAATCAGGGGGTTGAGTAAGGGGGTGACAAAAGTGTAAATGAGGGCAAATTGGCGGTCCTTATCCACGGAGGCACCAGACTGGGGACGCAGGTAGACCAAGGCACAGAAGCCATACTGCAGCAAGACCACTGTGAGGTGGGAGGAGCAGGTGGAGAAGGCCCGGCTGCGGCCCTCAGCCGAACGCATGCGCAGGATGGCCAAGGCGATGAACATGTAGGAGACAGAAATAAGGATGAAGGGGATGACCAGCACAAGGATGCTCACGACATAGAGGACAGTCTGGTGCACATGGATGTCAGCGCAGGCCAGCCGCAGTACTGGAGGCACATCACAGAGGAAGTGGTTGATTTCCCGGAGGCGCCCGCAGAAGGGCAAGGTGAAGATTAAGGATGTGAGCTGCAGGGACACGTAGAGCGCCAGAGCCGCAGCGCAGGCCACCATCTGGATGCACAGCTTCTGGGTCATGATGAGGGTGTAGTGCAGTGGGTGGCAGATGGCCACGTAGCGATCGTATGCCATGATTGCCAAGAGAAAACAGTCAGCACCTCCAAGAGTGAGAAAAAAGAACATTTGGGCCCCGCAGCCAGCCAGAGAAATAGGCTTCCGGGCTCCAAAGACGTTGGAAAGCAGTAAGGGCACCACCACGGTGGTGTAGCTGATCTCCACAAAGGACAAGGTGGACAGGAAAAAATACATGGGGGTGTGCAGGGAGCTGTGACTGCACACTACCCAGATGATGGCTGTGTTGCCACAAATGATCATCAGGTAGAGCAGGAGGAAGAGGAGGAAGAGGAGCGCCTGAAATTGAGGGACAGCGGTGAACATGCGGAATACAAACTCAGTGGGGCCGGACTGGTTGAGGACAGGACTCCTAGCAAGCATGTCTCTCGCAAAACATGACAGAAGTGCTGAGTCTTTTCCTTTGCTGAGTTCTGTTATTGCCTGAAGAAAAGCAGGAACTTTAACCTTGATTTTTGACCTAGAATTACCTATTTGGTATCCAGTTTCCAATTTCAATGCTTAGAATGAATGTACATAGAGGGTATGGTATGTGTTTCCATGGAAATCTTATGAATGGAATATATAGTCATCTGTAGACATTTTTGTTGACAAAGGCATATAGATATTCCTGGTGAAATGTCTTTTTTTACTCTAATATTTTATTATTATTATTATTATTATATCTTTAATTTTTTCAATTACAGTTTACATTCAATATTATTTTGTATTAGTTTCAGATGTACAGCATAGTGGTGAGACAGTCAAATGTGTCACAAAGTGTTCTTCTGATATTTCCAGTACCCAGCTGGCACTATATGTAGTTATTACAATATTATTGCCTGTATTTCCTATGCTGTACTTTACATCCCCACAACTATTTTGTAACTACCAACCTGTACTTTTCAGTCTCTTCACCTTTTTCACTCTGATATTTTAAATCAAATTGACAAGGACTAATTTTTTGCTTGTACTTAATGAAACTAAAGAGTTGTGTAGTTGTAGATATTTTAAAAATTAGATAAATGAATGTGTTGTTCAGTTTTTGTTAATTATTATAAAAATATAACTTACATATAGGGAATTTCACAGACTTGAGTGTACAGCTTGATTCATTTTTCATACAATAAAGACACTAGTATCAATAATCACTACCAACATTACGAAATAAAACAATTCTAGTGCTGTTTACAGTGGCCAAGACTGGGAAACAGCCTGAATGCTCATCAGTAGATGAGTGGATAAAAAAGTTGTGGTACATTTATACAATGGAATATCATGCAGCAGGAGCAGCAAAAAAAAAAAAAAAAAAGAAGAGGAAGAAGGAAATGAAACTTACATTATGAAACAGCACAGATGGACCTGGAGAAAATTATGTTAAGTGAATGAAGCCAGTCAGTGAAAGAAAAGAAAAATACCACATGATCTCACTTATCTAATGAACACAATAAACTAATGAACAAAATAGTAACAGAACCTTAGACACATAAAACAGACTGACAGTGGCCAGAAAGGAGGAAGGGGGAACAGATAAAAGATGGTGAAGAGATTAACCAAAGAACATTTATGCACAACCCATGGTTACTGATAACAATCTGGGGATCTGCTTGGGGAGGGGAGCTGGTGGGCTGGGTAGAGGTAGAGAAAGGGGAAAAAAGCAGAAACAACTGTAACAGCGTAAACAATAAAAATAAAGTTAAAAAAATAAATACTCCAAAGTTGGACCCCCCCAAAAAAAAGATATAGAACAATTCCAATAACCTACAAGCACCTTTTGTGCCTCTGCTCAGTCTATATCTCCCAAAGGCAATTATTCTTTTGAATTTTATCACTAGAAATTTGCTTATGTTTCTTTTTAAATTATATTTTATTGATTATGCTATTACAGGTGTCCCAAATTTTCCCCTTTGCCCCACTCCATGCAGCACTCCCCATTTAATTATGTTTCAACTTATATGTGTAGTATGTACTGTACTGTAACTGGCTTCAACATTGTGTTTGCAAAGGTCATCCTTGCTGTTCTAAAAAGGCTTTGTTCTTACCATCGTTTTTGTAGTATCCCAGCTCATGGCTATTAGGTAATTTATTCATGGGTGGTTTACTTTTCATCCAGTTTCTTGACTCCATACGAAACTAGGAAAATGCCTTTTATTTTAATCCTTATTGACATATACTTTCTATTTTATCTTATTTAAGTATTTTTCCTAAATTTCTAAGAATGAACCTGAACTTTAGAAGTGAGACAGATTTAGCATCAGTGCCCATCAGTAAGTGAGTGGATCAAAAAACTGTGGTACGATGGAATACTTTGCAGCGGAAAGAAAGAAGGAACTCCTACCTTTCGAAACAGCATGGATGGAACTGGAGAATATTATGCTAAGTGAAATAAGACAGTTGGTAAAAGACAAATACTGTGGGGGGGGGATCCATCCACAGGGCTCCCCCCTCCCGGGACTCCATGGATGAGAAAAAGTCTACCAAGACATGATCTGTTTGGGGAGGAAAGGTGGCCAATCTCTCAAAGGAGAAGGGTCAAGAGCCTTTTCCTCAATGGGCTTTTATTTGGTTCATTTTGCACAGGAATACAGGTAAAGCTCATTAATCATTCTCAGGCAGTAAGGATCAAACAATAGATAACAAAGAACTCTGAGGGCCTATTCTGAGTCAGGGTCAGATAGCTAAAGAGCTATAAAACTTTGAGGAACAAACTCACTTCTTGCTTGGACCCCTATTTAATTGAGAACATTCTAAACAAAGTAGGTTTCACAGGATTTTACATATTCTTTCTTAGGCCTGATTGCCCTAGGGAACCCGCCCTTTCCAGCACAGGGCACTACCCACCACCAGCATTGTTTCAGGCTTAAGGCATTGTCTCAGGCTTAAATCAGGCAGGGGTAGTAAGGCAGCCAAGAGATTAAGAGACTTCTTATAAACAGAATGAGGACTCAGGCTATGTCAAAGCTAAAGGGTGGGGATCCATCACCTCCCTTTCTGTAGCCCCCCAAGTCCTTCCTTGGGGCATCCATGTGATTGTGCCTGTCTTAAGTTTTTCCTTCCCTTGGGGAATCTTACCCATTATTGGCTAACTGATCAAGCATTGGGGGCCAGTTATGGATGAAGTAAAATTGTCTGAGGTGGCATCACTGCCAGGGAGATAAGCTTTGTCTCCTTAGTGGCTTATGGTCTGAAGGTCAGTCACTCAGCCTTAGCCATGAGGTGGGGGTAGGGGGTGGGTTACAGCTTCTGAAACCAGGCAGGGCGGTTCCCAACAAAATGCCATATGATCTCACCTATAAGAAGAATCTAATGAACAAAATAAACTAATAACAACAAAAAAGAATCACAGGTGTGGAAACATGGAACAGACTGACAGTGACCAGAGGCAGGGTTGGGAGAGGGGTGATGGAGGAAAGAAGGGGAAGAAACTAGTCAAAGAACATGTATGAATAACCCACAGACATGGACAACAGTGTGGGAATTGACTGTAGGAGCAGGAGGTGGGATGGGCAAAGGGGGAAAAATTGGGACAACTGTAATAGAATAATAATAAAAAATAATTTAAAAAAGTGGAGCTCTGTAAGATAAGAAAAGACCATAAGGATAGACACAGATGACAGTGTGGTGATGGCCTGAGGAAAGCAGGGGTGGGGTGGGGACGAGAGCTGGAAGGAGGGGATTTAAGGGGAAAAAATGGGGACATCTGTAATAGTGTAAACAATACGAATAAAATAAAGGAAAGGCCATAAAGAAACTAAAAATGCAATAGCAGAATTGAAACAGGTATCAAAACAATAACAATGAAAAGGAACTTCATAAACATCTGGGAAGGAAAAAGTACTGGTAAATTAGTTCCTTTTGGTTTGGACCACACTTTATTTTAAATACAAAAACTCAAGAAACAATAGGACAATGTCCACAGAAATTTAAGCAAAACAAATTCTTGTGAAAAAACTCTGTACCCAGGCTTTAGCAATTTTTGTTAAAAAATTTGCTCAGAGTTACAAGCACTTAAAAATATATTGTTCTATCAGCCTGGCAGTGACCAGAGGAGAGAGGGGAGGGAATTTCAGGGGGAAAGGGGAAGAAGGGTTTACAGGAACTAGTATAAAGGACACATGGACAAAAACTAAGGGGGATGGAAATGGGAGGGAGGTGGGGAGCACTGGGTGGTGGGCTGGGATGGTAGTAAAAGACAGAAAACTACTTGAAAAACAAATAAATTAAAAAAATATATATTGTTCTAAATAGAGTTGCAGCAATTCTTTAACAAAACTTTTGTTTACTGGGTGATTAATTAAAGAATTCAGAATATGTAATTCAAGATTGGGGAAATTGTAGTATAAAAACTGAATTTGAAAAATCAAATACTAAAATGTGTAACGTTGAATGGTTAATGCAGATATTATTAAACCAAAAAATCATAGATAATTCTTGAAAACATACATAGTAGAAAGTGTAAAACCAAGTAAAATCAATGTACTATATATCAAAATTTATTTCTGACGGACTTAGATTCAAGTATTTTTTTAAAAAATGGAAGAAAGCCAGAAGATTTTTTTTCAGGTCTCAGAGTATAACCAAATTACAACCAAATGAATGGAGCCCATACAAATATTGATATTTTGACAGAATAAAAATATGAATGTCTGTGGGTCAAAAATACAAGCAAACTGAATAGAAAATGAAATTTTCTAATCAGCAAAAATAAATCCATCATTAGGAAAATGGCAATTCAAAAAGATAATACACGAGGGCAAACAAGTATATAAAAATTCAATTTTACTAGTGTTCAAATTAATATAAAATTAAAATTGGATACTATTTTCTGTTTACATGCTGACAGTAATGAGAAAAAGATAACATCTGCCGTTATTAAATGTGCAAGGGCACATATATTCCTAAATGTCATTACCAGGAATATAAAGTGCTTTAAAAATCTGTGGAATGCAATCTGATAATATATAACAAAAGAAATGCATACACTTTAATTCAGCAGTACTGAATGGAATTTATTCAGCAGTAAGGAATTTATTCTTATAAACTAACCATGAGTATGTGCATGAAATTGTTGACAGAAATGTTTGTTGCAGTTTTCAATATAATGGTGGAAAATTCTATCAACTTAAATATAAATAATAAGAAAAAACTTAAGTTAATTGTGGTCTCACCCATGAGATGAAACACTGCAATTATTGAAAATGATGTTAAAGGAAAATATATAATAAGATTGGGATAGTTCATGAAAAATCAGATTATAAGAAAGCACTATATCATGGCTCCATTTAATAATAATTATATCTATTCATAAAAAATAAAAGAACTTACCTCAAAATGTGAACAGTGAGTATTACTAGGTTGGTGGGATTGTGGGTCTTTTTTGTTTATGACTTATGTTTTTCTATATTTAAAAATTTTACAATGAATAGACATAATTTTACAATCATTGAATACATTAAAATATTTTTCTTATCTTTGGTCTCGAAACCTAAATGTTGAGAAAGAAGGATAGTAGAAGGTCAAGCACATGAATTTTTGTAGTCAATTAGATTTGGGTTTGAAACCCAGTTCCCTTAGTTGCTAATTTAATTTTTCCACTAATTCTGTTAACTGCTGAGCTTTGGTTCTCTCATGGGTGATTGAAGATGTGAATGGGAAGCCTTACAAGGAATGTGTGAAAATTATATGTTTCGAGTGTATATTGTGTCTGGGACATACTAAATGTCCAGCAAACATAACTGCCCCCACTCTTTCTCCTCCCAATGGCAGGTTTCCCTTAGAGTGTTACCTTTCAGTTCTGATCTTTTCTAGAGTAAATAGTGAGGCTCCTATAGAGCAGTATCTTCCCAGGCCTTGCAGTTGCTCTGCTGATCCTTGAATGATAAGAAGAGTAAAAGAGAAAAAGAAGAAGAAACAATAAAATTAAAGAGATATTTCAGTAAAAAGATAATTCTAATTATGTATCATTAAAACCAAATAGGGCAGACTTTGACTCAGGAAGAGATTGAAAACTGATTCTATCTTACAAGGCATGAACATCAAATAAGCAGCATTATATTCAAATGGGAACAGGCAAGATTTGATGCAAAACAGCCTTAATCTGTGGAGAAAGCAAGGCATGCAGTAATGGAACCTGCTGTCCACCAGGGCAAATCATGCCAGGGAGATTTCAAGGAAAAGCTAGCACATGGATCCAGGTGAGGCTATGACCTGTTTTAAAAACCAAACACATCAGAATTTGTTCTTCCAAATAAGAGTTCTCCCTTCCATAGTAATTTTTAAAGGATTTTCACTGGCTCTGAATGGTGGTGTTCTTTTCAAACCATTTCCAGAGCCCTTCTGGGGTTATTTTCAAAGACTGTTCATATTCTTGAATATCATCAATGTGACATATGTTCAGACTTGAAGGATATGTATTTTTTCTTAGATGCAAACCATTTAAGGTACAGTGAGATTTACAGTAAACTACTGTAAATGATCTATGTGGTCACATTTTTCACTCTAAATTTTGTTCAAAATAGGAGTTTGTGAGGCTAAGGTTGTTGTGCAGTAAAAAGCATTAAAAATATTTTTTTCAGTTTTTAGGAAATATAAGAACAAGTATTGTTATTGCCATTAGGTTTAGCATTCCAGATGTGTGGCACAGTCTTGGTGAGAATTTCCCTTATGTTCAGGTTTTCAACCCTAAGTAGTTGATTCTGTCACTCAAATTCAATATTTTTTAGCCACTGACCTTGAAATAACCTGTCCGCTGGCACAAACAGAATATCTGACCATCCAACATCTTCAATCAACTAATGATTGATTGCATTTTAAAAAGTTCTTAATAGACACCTTCCCTGTGCCAGCTCTTTATTTCATGTCCAAAAGAGCTCTGTGAAAATAAATATCTCTGTTCCGAGTCTTTATCATCCTATTATATGATGTGAGACATTCAAAGTTTCATTTCTGTATCACCAAACAGTCCACGCAAACACATAGACTGCATTTGTTATTCTCAGTCCTCTCCCCAGAACTGTCCTCAGATAAATTCCCAACCATGTTCTTGTCACTACCCACAGAACTCACTTGACTTTTGGGTTCCCATGTTTCTTCCTCCTGGAGCTAATGCTTAAAGCACTCAATTTCTGGCAATGCCAGTTTGATGAACATTTCAATTAGGGCTCCATTTAAGCTCTTTGAGGGCAAGGAAGCCTGCTTTGTTCACCAGTATATTCCCACCACAATCAATTTGTTCTGAACAAAATTGAATTACTTTGTAGTTAAATCTTTATGCAGCAATTTCTTTAGGCCAACTTAGATTGGGAACTTCTCAGCCCAATGGTTATTTTGTTTATATTTGTCTGCTACATGCAAAAAGGAAGATGTGGGTGGAAAAGATTCAGTTGATAAATGGATGGTGGCAAGCAAAGCAATTAAACTATTGATGTGTTTGTTGAACCAATAAGTTTGATAATGTTGGGATACTCATTGAGGTAGCAGTTAGCCCTTAATAATGATGAAGCACTGTTACAGTGTGTAATGTATGCATACTGCTAATCCATAAACACATTGCATGTGAAACCAACACACTTTTGAAAATGTCAGGGAGCCAGTAACAAAGCTCAGCCATAGGTCAAATGTATGCTCATTTATAAAACATGGAAAGTTTCTTCTTGATGTCTGGAAACTATAAGAGAACTCAAGGGGCATCTAGCATTATCCTCTCAATTCCAAGTACAACTAAAGTCCACCAAGATTAAGCCTTGTCCAAAGCATATGGCTAGTTATGTGCATACCTGAGGCCAGAACCTACATTCTATTTGATTAGTTGGCAGAGCATAGAGTCTACATACACACCTTTAGTATATCTCACTTTTTTTTTTCACATCAAGGCTGTGTAGCATGGTTAAGAGAGTGCAAACATCTGTTCAGAAAGAACACTTTGCATGATTCTGGCAGTGCTGCTGCAAGACATGCCCAAACACAGCCTGGAGCTATGCACAGAGGTAAGGGAAACAAAGCCTTTTGTAGAATAACTTAAAAATTCTTCAAAACTCCTCCTAATCCAAACTGTTTCCCCTAATCATGACCGCTGTGCCATTCCCAAATTAATTACACATCTAGGAGACACTTGATCTCTCAACAAGAGTTTGGAATAGCCAAGAGTTGGAAGCAACCTAGGTGCCTGTCAGTAAATGCATGGATCAAAAAAGTGTGGTACATATACACAATGGAATTCTATGCAGCAGAGAGAAAGAAGGAGCTACTACCCTTTGCAACAACATGGGTGGAACTGGAAAGCATTATGCTGAGCGAAATAGGCCAGGCATTGAAAGACAAATACCATATGATCTCACCTTTAACAGGGAGCTAAACAACAAAACAAACAAGCAAACAGAATAAAAACAAAGACACTGAAATAGAGAACAAGTGGGCAGTGACCAGAGGGGAGAGGGAAGGGAATTTAAGGGGAAAAATGGGGAGGGATTTTGAGGAACAGGTATGAAAGACACAGGAATGAGGACTGGGGGGGGGGAGGAAATGGGAGGGAGGTGGGGAGACAGGGCAGGGGGGCTGGGATGGGAGAAATAGACAAAAAACTGTACTTGAAAAATAACTAAATAAAATTTTAAAAAAAGAGTTTGGAATCTGAATCTGCCACTTACTAGTTCTAGAACCATGGACAGTTGCCTACTTTCTATGAATCTTAGAATCTTAGCTACAAAGGGTATACTATAGTTATCCTATGGAGTATTGTGAGAATTGACAGTAATGTGCATTAAGTCTCTGCCTGACTTCTAGTAGATATTTTACTATTATTTTTTGTATGAATGAATGATTTGTTAGAAAACAATTTATTTCTTATGATGATTTTTTTCCATTTTACAATGAAAAAATGCAGTTATGTTTTATCATGAAACTGCAATGGACCGAAAAAAAGTTTTCCAATTTCCTGACTGTGAATCTTATTTCTCCAGCTTGTGATGGCATTGGCATGCAGACTGTGGGTTCCAGGAACACTGACAAATTCATAAACTGCACGGAAATCAGTAGGAATTTGATCTTTCTTGTCATTGGTATTCATGAGATAGTATTAAATTTTTGCAGAAAATTATTTTACAAGGTATAGACTAAGCTTAAGAGAGGTTTTAGTTTTGTTTGATTTTTTTGGACCCAGAAGAGTTTGGTCCCACATTAATGCTCTTCTCCAATGAAATCAAATGCCAGATTTCACCACCCTCCTTATGGCACTTGCTGCCCCAGCTCTACTGAACCATTTACAGTTCCTTTTCACGGACTCTCTTGCTCTGGGGATTCTGCATCATCTATTCCGTCTTCTCTGGAACTCATTTCCTTCCACTCCTTAGCTGCATCTTACTCCTCCTTCAGAGATCAGTTCAGGTGTCATCTCCCCCAGAAAGCTTTCCCTGTTCCTAATCTTTCTCCAACTCTAGGGATAGGGGCTCCTTCTATCAACTTCCAGAAAGCCTCCTCATCTCAACCAAAAGGCCATTGTGCCTTATCAATAAATAAATCAAGAAGACAAACATTTATTGAGTGTCTGCTATGAATTCAAGTTTTGGGCTCAGCTATGTAAAGGGATATACAATAATTATAAGATTTTAGCCTTACGAGAGAACAACACAGGAAAATAATTTAAAAATCCTCTGAGAAACTAACTCCTTAGTTTAGAGGTTGTTCCTTAGAACAGAATTTGTCATGAACCCTCAGAAATAAAAGTTTTCATGATCAAATTTTAAAACATTCAAACTTTTTTTAAAGATTCACAATGCATAATAGCATCATAAAGTTCTGTGAGGTTCTGTTGGAAAGCAAAGAAATTAACTTTACCCCCCAAATTTTCCAAGTCTATAGAATAGACTTTCACCATAGAATACTCTCCCCCCTCCATTACAGCATCTTTAAATACTTATGATTTAATAATGCTACTTGAAAAAGTGAGAGCCATGCCATGCTCTTTAAGCTGGATCTATAGAGAGAATATTCAATGAAAAAGCAAAAGATCCAAGTTTCATCTTAGCTTTGCACTTATTACATATATGATCCTGGGTAATTCAGCCATTTATCAAAGTTTCCTTTTCTATATCTGTAAAAGTGAATGGTAACACCTACTCTGGTAACTCATTTGCTTTTTACAATATAATATTGCTATATATTAACATTGCCTCCATTGTAAAGCACTGTGGAAATGTGTTTAATTATTATCATTAGAAATAAACCCAAAATCCAATAAATCAAAGAAATTAAGTCTCTTGAGATATTTCCTTACCATCTTGAAAATATGCTTCATTCCATCATCTACCTAAGAAAATTCATCAAAGAACAGATTAACATTTTGCTGAGATGTTAAGAGTTCCTGCCAAAGATGTTAGAAGAAACTCCCAGAAACCTCACCGATACTTCCGTCCTCTTCTTATGAGATGAAGTGGAATGAGGACCCATAAACTTCGTGCAGTTTCCCTTAGAGAAGACAAATAGATGGTATTCGATAACCCTTTGCTAACTAGATGAGAATAAAGAAGTGTCCATGGGAAGTGAATATTCAGAAGAGACAGCTCTTGAAATTTGTGATCAGGGTGCAGCAGGATGAGAGGGACATCATTTGGAAGGACAATACCAGGGAATAATTTTAAATCAAGTCCTGAATGAGAGTTGTCTCCTCCTTTACAACAGAAAATAGGTTTTGATACACCCACTCAGAGTCTAATCTTGTCTGATTTAGTCAGATTATTTAGTATCTTTTATGAAATCTCTTTAAAATTAATGATCTCCACAGAGGAGAAATAACTATTCCTAGCGGGATATTTGAGGAAAATTTCCCTAGATGATCAACTAATCAGGATTAATGGGCAACTCTTCTGTGTGGTCACTACTGACAATGATTTTTTTGTGAATTCCAAGTGGTATTCTCATTTTTTCTATATGCAGAAAGAATTTGCTAGTATGTTCCAGATAATCTCCCAGTGAGCACTTTGAAGGAAAACACTCATTTTAGCTTGAGCTCATGAAATGGCACCAGCCTAGGCATCTGGAGTTTTGGAGTCTAGTTATAACTCTGCCGTGTGGTAATTACTGACCTCAGGCAAGTAGTAAAGCCCTTATGTGGCCTCCTCATCTATGACATGAGGTGTAAGGTTACCTGGACTCCGTGGATCCTTCTAGCTCTAGAATTATTTGAACTGTTACTTTGCTGAGAAGCAGAAAACTTATGAAGAATTTTTTCATAATCATTCCTTCTGATCTCTGGTTATCCTTCTTATTTCTGTCTCTTGATCAAGTTCTCCCTCTGCTGATAATTTGTAGATACATGCAAAATTAGGTTTACAGTTGTTTGCATAGAAAAATATATAATACAAGAATAAACTTTGTGTTTCATGTACTCACAGCTGTAAACCTACTTTTGCCCCCTGTATGTGTGTGTGTGTATGTGTATATATATATATATTTATAATCCCAATTCTTAGCCTAACCATGCTTTTAAATTTGTTTCTATTTTTCCAACTCCTTCTAGATCTCACATACTTAAAATCACATATTTTCTCATTACCTACATTCATTTTTGCCCCCTCCCCACCCAAAGCATACATCCCGAATCTGGCAGGGCATTGTGACTTGCTTTGACCAATGAAATAAAGCAGAAGTGAATGTCTAGGACTTGCTAGTGTGTGCCATAAGAATTTTGTAGCTTCCACTCTCAATCTCTGGGTTTGTATGTTATATAAAGAAGCTGGTACCATACTGATGAAATACCACGTGGAGAGAGAAAGGTACAGTCAGCACCCAAGGCATCAATGATATGAATGAAGCCACCTTGGATATTTCAGCCCCAGCTTAATGCAACTTTATGAACTCTAGAAAATACAGACGAGAAGAACCATCCAGCTGAGCTAAGCCAAAACACATAATCATGAAAATGAATAAATAGTTGTTTCAAGCCACTAAATTTTGGAGTAGTTTGTTTTTCAGCAACACTTACTGGATACATGGGTCACTTTAGATCACTGGCATGGAAATCCCAGTTCGCCAGTAGTTTTCATAGATTCAGTTTCTGCTAACAACTGTGACTTTTCACTGTTTTATGTCTACAAGACTTTCACATAGTTTAAAAATATATTTAAAAATTGTAGATAGGTTTTTTAATTACGTGTTTCTATGAACTGAATACTTGTGTCCCATACCCAAATTCAAATGTCAAATCTTCATCTCAGATATGACAGTGTTTACAGGTGGGCCTTTGCTCATAAAAGTGGAACTCTCATTAATGGGAGTAGTGTCCCTATATGAAGACAAAAAGATTTGAATTCTCCATTTCTCCACCATATGAGGATATAATGAAAAGATGGCTATCTGCAAACTAGGAAGTGTGTCTTGAACAGACAATAGATCTGCTGGAAACTTGATCTTGGGTTTCCCAATCTCCAAAACTATGAGAAATAAATTTTTATTGTTTAAGCCATCCAGTCTATGGAGTTCTGTTATAGCAGCCCAGAGTAATATCTAAACTTCTATGTTTATTGCAGTATATTTCCAATAGCTGAGGTATGGGAACAACCTAACTGTCCACCAATAGATTAATGGTTAAAGAAAATGTGCTATATACATATTATGGAATATCAGTCAGCCTTAAAAATGACAAAAATCTCATATGAAACAGTATGAATGAACCTGGAAAATATTATGCTAAGTAAAATAAGCCAATTGTAGAAGGGCAAATACTGCATGATTCCACTTACATGAGGTTTCTAAATTAATCAAACTCATAGAAAGAGAGAATGAAATTGTTGATTGTCAGTGGTGGGGGCAGGAAGAAATAGGAAGTTGCTCTTCAATGGGTATAAAGTTTCAGTTATGTAAAATGAGTAAGTTCTAGAGATCTGCTGTATAACACTGTGCCTACAGTAGTGCCTACAGTAAGTGTAGTTTGCACTTTAAGAGGATTGATCTCATGTTAAGCACTCCTCTCACAGTTAAAATGTAAAAGAGAAAAAAAGAAAGTCAAAAGGTACAAATTTCCAGTTATAAAGTAAATAAGTTATGTAAGGATATACTGTAAGGAGGCAACTATAGTTAATACTGTATTGCATATGTAAGGTTGCAAAGAGAGTAAATCCTAAAAAAAAAATCAGTAACTGTGTATGGTGACAGATGTTAACTAGACTTGTCATGATCATTTTGCAATACGCACAAATATAAAATCATTATGTGTACACCTAAAACTGAATAATATTGTATATTAATTGTACCTCAATCAAAAAATTTAAAGAGGAAAGCAAGAAAAGATACAAGGCACATATTTTACTGGCAAGGATCATAGCTCAGGGGTTAAGTTTTTTTTTTTTTACATTTTCAGGAGTTATTCCTTTTATAACTGCAGTGACACAATCACCATTCTAGTCTCTGTGTCTATGAGGTTGGCTTTTTAGATTCCACATATAGTTGACATCATACAATATTTGTCTTTCTCTTTCTGACATATTCCACTGAATACATGCCCACCAGCTCCATCCATGTTGCAAATGGCAGGATTGCATTGTTCCTCTTGGTTGAATTACATTCCATTGTAAATATGGATAGCATTTTTTAAAATTTAATTATTTTTCAAGTACAGTTTTCTGTCTTTTACTCCCATCCCAGCCCAACCCCCCATGCTCCCCACCTCCCTCCCATTTCCACCCCCCCCCAGCTGTTGTCCATGTGTCCTTTATCCTAGTTCCTGTAAACCCCTCCCCTTTTTCCCCTGAAATGCCCTCCCCTCTCCCCTCGGGTCGCTGTCCCCCTGTTCTCTATTTCAGTGTTTTTGTTTGGTTTTTTTTACTTGTTTGTTTTGTCGTTTAGCTTCCTGTTAAAGGTGAGATCATATGGTATTTGTCTTTTACCGCCTGCCTTATTTCACTCAGCATAATGCTTTCCAGTTCCATCCATGCTGTTGCAAACAGTAGGAGCTCTTTCTTTCTTTCTGCTGCATAGAATTCCATTGTGTATATGTACCACAATTTTTTGATCCATTCATTTACTGATGGGCACCTAGGTTGCTTCCACCTCTTGGCTATTGTAAACTGTGCTGCTATGAACATTGGGGTGCATAGGTTATTTTGGATTGGTGTTTTAGGATTCTTGGGTTATAATCCTAGCAGTGGAATTGCTGGGTCAAAAGGCAGGTCTATTTTTGGTTTTCTGAGAAAATTCCGTACTGTTTTCCATAATGGTTGTACCAGACTGCAATCCTACCAACAGTGAACTAGAGTCCCCTTTTCCCCACAACCTCTCCAACATTTGTTGTTTGTTGCTTTGTTTATGATAGCCATCCTGACTGGTATAAAGTGGTATCTCATTGTGGTTTTAATTTGCATCTCTCTGATAGCTAGTGATATTGAGCATCTTTTCATGTGTCTCTGGATGTTCTGTATGTCCTCCTTGGAGAAGTGTCTGTTCAAGTCCTTTTCCCATTTTTTAATTGGGTTAGTTGTCTTTTTAGAGTGAAGTTGTGTGAGTTCTTTGTATATTTTAGAGATTAAACCTTTGTCTGAGGTATCATTGGCAAATGTTTTCCCATACAGTCGGTTGTCTTTTTATTTTAATACTATTTTCTTTAGCCATGCAGAAGCTTTTTATTTTGATGAGATCCCATTTGTTTATTCTTTCCTTTATATTCCTTGCTCTAGGGGACATATCAGTAAAAAAGTTGCTGCGTGAAATATCTGCGATTTTCTTGCTGATGTTCTCCTCTAGGACTTTAATGGTGTCATGGCTTATATTTAAGTCTTTTATCCACCTTGAATTTATTTTGGTGTATGGTGTAAGTTGGTGCTCAAGTTTCAATTTTTTTGCACGTAGCTGTCCAGTTCTCCCAACACCATTTGTTGAAGAGACTATCTTTACTCCATTTTATGTTATTGCCTCCTTTGTCGAATATTAATTGACTGTCGAGAGTTGGGTTTATTTCTGGCCTCTCTGTACTGTTCCATTGATCTATGTGCCTGTTTTTATGCCAGTACCAGGCTGTTTTGATTACAGTGGGCTTGTAATACAGCTTAATATCAGGTATTGTGATCTCAGGGGTTAAGATTTTTATGGTAAGTGGCTTCCTGATTTTGGCAAAAGCAGTGAAATGCTGCAGCTAGAAATTATTCCTGAAAGCTTTACCTACTGTTTCAACCATTCCAACAATTTTGGAAATGATGGAGGCATGCTAGTAAACAATTATGCAAACAAACAAAAAAGCCCAATAAAATTATATTAGACATACTAAAAAAGAAAAGATTGTTAGACTCTTAACATTCTAGAAGCAGGAAACAGGCTGAGGAAACTTCTCAACTGCAAACATGTGCTACCCTTTTTGAAGGAGGAAGAATGATGCTGGGGGTAGAACCATGAGTGTAGCAAGTGATACCTTAGCCCACAGAAAGGAAACTCTGGGCCCAGAGAATAGAGCCACAAGGGAAAGAGAATTATTCTCACACCTTGAAAACTAATGAAGTGTACCCTGCTTGATCTCAAAATTTGTTGGGACCAATAATTCCTTTCTTGCATCCATTTCCCTCTCTTTTGAAAGGGAATGTATGTAACCGTTATCCTATGCTGGTTCCACCATTGTACTTTGGGAGCAGACAACTTGTTTTCTAGTTTTTCAGGTCTACAGTTGGAGAAGAGTTTTGCCCAAACATCGTTCACACCTCAAGTTTTTTGTAGATCTCGACTTAGATGGTTTATGATGAGATTTGGGGCTTTTGAGGTAATAATATCTAGATGAGATTTTAAACTTGAGTTGATGCTGTGATAGGTTGAGGCTTTTGAGAATGTTGGGCTAGAATGAATATATTTTTTATTTGGAATGTGTTATTAAATACAATTGTCAGAAGAAAATTCAGAGAGCTTTACTTGATATAAATATTTTATTGAGCAAGATACAAACTGCAAACAGGGTGACTTCAAACTGAAAATAATTAGCAGCTCAGAGGCATCTCATTTCAGGATTGCTTATGAAGTGAGAATGAGGAAGATGTTTAACTTTTCCAATGATTGCTTATTACAACAAAAGTTTCCAGATGGTAAGGAACTAGTTAGAAATGAGGAACTCATATTATTTTAGGAATATAAATTTTATTTATAACTATTAGAGGCATTTACAAGGAATTACATAAATTAAATTTCATTTACAGTCATAAAATAAGCTAGATTAAGTTTTGCTTATGTGGCTAATTGGTTTTGTCAGTTCAGAGGATTTTCACACCTGGTCTCCATTTTACTGTATTTTAAGACAATAGATTCTCCTCCACCTCCTGCTACCCTTTAGGTTCATCAAAATTATATGCCTGAAATTCAAAGAGAAAAAATTTTATATTTGCATGGGAAAAATTCTATAAGAGTACAAGTGATGGCTTATCCGAAAAATGAGATCCAGAAGGCAGTGGTATGGCATTTTTAAAGACATGAGAGGGAAAAAGGAGCTTTCTTAGAATTCTCTTTCCATTGAATATATTCGGACTTCCGCCAAGATGGAGGCGTAGGTGGAAACACCTTGCGTCTGCGCACAACCAAATCTAAGAATAACAAATTTTTAACAACAATAAACATAACCAAACCACACAGAAAATCGACAATACGGAGTCCGAAAACAACGAAATATTCAGCTGAACTGGTAAGAGGGGCGAAGCCAGCAGCGGAGCGGGTTGACCAAAAAGATCCTTGACCGGGTGGTGCACAAGCAGCCGAAGGCGCGGATCACCGGTGTGGGCTAGCTACGGGCGGACACAGGGAAGAGGCGCAGCTGGCTGTCTGTGGTAGGTCGCGCATTTGCGTGCAGATAAACCAATGAAGAGGCGAGCATTGAGACCACACGGTGCAGGGCAGCAGGCTCGCACAATTCTGCTCGGATAAACAGGCCAGGGGGAGTGGTGGGATGGACTGGGCTAGTGGAGAGGACCACCATTGCTCCCTCTCTGACCCGGCCCCCACATACAGTGTCACAAACCAGCAACCTGGGTGGCCCCGCCCTGGTAAACAACTAAGGCTCTACTCCTCATACATAACAGGCACAAACAGATAAAAACATGGCTCAAGAACAACTCAGAGCCCCAGAGCTGATAAATCATGTGGTTTGCAGGCCCGCTCTCAATTTACTGAGCTACACCAGCCAGGTGAAATTACACTTTTAAAAAGGTTTCTTATGGATTTACTGTAGCAACATTATAATAATTTATGGTAGGTTGTGATAAGAATGCAGCTACAAAATGTAATACAAAAGATATAGCTGAGAAACCAATAAAGATGAAAAATCTCTATAAATCCAAAAAGAATCTGGAAAAAAGAAACCAAAGAACAAAGAGAAGAGATGAATGAAAAATGCATAGGAAGATGATATATATACACACTGCAGTCTGATTGAGTTAAAAAGGAAATAGTATGAACTATATGCTTTTTACAAGAGGCACATTTTACATATGAGAAAAAATATAGGTAGAAATCAAAAGGAAGAACATGACATCATGCAAATGCCAATCATTACAAAGACAATGTGGGTACATTACCATTAGACAAAGTAGATTTCTAGACCAGTGATAGTACTAGCCATAAAAAAAGAATGTTGCTTAAAGATAAAATGGTTAATCCATCAGTAAGATATAACAATGTCAAATATATGTTCATCTAATAACAGAGCTTCAAAATACAAGAGACAAAAATTGTCAGAACTAAAGGAAGAGACTGACAAATCCACAGTCATAACTGTGGATTTTAACCCACCTCTATCAGTAATTGATAATGCAAGTAGGCAAAAATAAGTAAAGATATAGAAGATTAGAACCATGCTACGAGCTCACTTAACCTAACTGACTGCACTTAATATTTACAGGGTACAAAAGCTTTTCAAACACATGAGACATCACAACCAAATGCCTATTGTGCTATAAAACAAATCTCAATGATAATAATTTAATTAGACTCAAAATTCTGGATCTAGTAGTTAACATCAGTTCCCAGTTTGGTTCCACTCAAAAGGAGGAGGAATAGGTGGCACATAGTGGTCACAAGTCCATAATAATTCTGATCTAGTGGGCACCACCCCAAGGTCCTCTACCAGCAGCCGAGGATGCTCCTTTATTATAGCCCAAAATGCTCTGTGGGACTGGCTTCCTAATCCTTTGTGATTTACAGATATTGGCTGTACTCTCTGGGTCTGTCGCTTGGGAAATTCTTTCATTTACATAAAAAATGGCCCATGTTTGCACTTGAGTAGCTTTCTTAGTTGGCTTTCTGCCCATGTAAACTTGAAGCCCAGAGTCTTCTTTTTATTATAAACTGACCAGGTCCTTTTCAGTCTTAAGTTTGTGCTTTTTTCAATACAATGCAATATGAAATAAAAATACAGTAAAATACAAATCAAAGCAACATAAAGGTTTTAACTATTTTGTGAGTTTTCCATGGATCTTGTAGAGGTTTTACTCTATAGATTGTTATTTTTCGAGCTCCTGTTAACTGTTCGCCATATGTCCAACTTTTGCCAACAACCTCCTTGCTGCTTTTGAAACCTCAGATCAGTCCCAAACCAATGTCACATATTTTGTGTTTCTGTTATGACATCTCACTTCTAGATATCAATGCCTGTACTCATTATTCATTGCTACAAAACAAACTATTATAAAACTTAGCAGCTTAAAATATCTATTATTTTTCAAAAACTTGTGGGTTGGTAGAGCCATTTCTTGCTGGTCTTGCTTGGGAACACTCATGAAGCTGTAATCATATGGTGGAGTGTCTAGAAAAAAGAGTTTTCTTAGGGCAGTGGACCTCTTACTCAACATATTCTTGTACTAGGGGATGTCTTTATGACATTGTGGTCTCATAAGTCAAAAGAGCCAAACCCTAATATGCAAGTGCTTATCAAGCTTTTATTTGGAATCATGTTTGCTGATGTCATTTTTGGCAATTCAAGTCAAGTGTGATGATTGCCAAGCTGAGGGGGATGGGTGAAAGCGGAGGTGGGTATGGGGGGATAAATGGTGATGGATGGAGACTTGGGGTGGTGAACGCACAATGCAGTGTACAGGTGATGTGTTGTAGAATTATACACCTGATATCTGTATAATTTTGACAACCAGTGTCACCCAATAAATTTAATTAAAAAGATAAAATAGAAGGAAAATGGATATAATAAAAAAGTTGTTGTGGGAGCCTTATACATAAGGGCACAGATGGCAGGAGGCATGATTCTTGGTGGGAGCACTTCTATAACAATCAACTTAAAAAGGAAAATGTATAGTTATTTTTATTTACAGATAACAATTATATACATAGAAAATCTGAAAGAATTTACAAACCACTGGAACTAATAAGTGAATTTACCAAGTCATAGGTTAGTAAATCAGTGAGTATATTTGTAGTATTTTTTAGAGTAAAAGGAAACAATTGAAATCTAAAATAAGAAAAAACATTTAAAATAGCATTTAAAAAAGGAAGGGCTGACAAGGGACAAATATAAAGGAACCATGGACAAAGCCAAAGGCGGGAAGGATGAGGGTGGGAGGTGGGGGTGGGTGGGGTGGGGGAAAGTGGTAGCAGGAAAGTGGAGACAACTCTACTTAAACAATAATTTTTAAAAAGTTAAAAAAATGCTCAGATGAAAAATTTTACAACACATAAGGCCAAGAGCTTTCTTATGACATGGGGAGATGAAAAAAAATTAAACCTTAAATATAAACTAAACTAAAATAAAACAGCATTAAGAAATGCAGCAACCTACATATGAATTTAATGAGAAAATGTAAAAGATATCTGTTCAGAAAATATAAAACATTACTAAGGAAAATTAAGGAGACAAACAAAAAGTA
This sequence comes from Artibeus jamaicensis, assembly GCF_021234435.1. Lineage (NCBI taxonomy): Eukaryota > Metazoa > Chordata > Mammalia > Chiroptera > Phyllostomidae > Artibeus > Artibeus jamaicensis. Next base: position 5,788,471 of record NW_026522050.1, on the reverse strand, counting down.
CACCAAGTGTATGAATTAGAAGTTTCAACATTGTTAAGATATTAATTACATTCAAATTGATCTCAAAGAATCGGTGCAATCCAGAATAAGATCTCCTCATGCGTTTTATGAAGTTTAGAAATAAAAATGTCTTGGAATAGCAAAATAATTTAAGCAATGAAGAACAGTTTTGGAAGCCTTATGTTCTTCTATTTGAAGACATACTAAAAATATACAATAATTAAGATATTTGGTGCTACCATTAGGATAGAAGGAATTATCAGTGAGAAAAAAATAGAGGGAACAGAATTAAACTCATATACATACACACACAACATAGATACACATGCATTCAATTGATTTTCCATAAAAATACAAAAATTCAACAAGAAACAGCACTAGAATAGCTATATGTAATGTGGAAAATATGAACATTGACTTTTATATAATACACAAAATTAATGTGATATGTAATATATATAAACGTGTTAGCTAAAACTATGGAGTAGGAACATATTTCTTAAATAGCACCCAAAAGTCATTACCATAAAGAAAAACAAAAAGACTTCATCTGAAAAAGTTCTGCTGATCAAAATATATCAGTGGGGAAAATGAGGATATCTATAATAGTGTTAACAATAAAAATAAAGTTAAGAAAGAAATTCAAATATACTTAATATACCTTTTGACAAATTTTTAATGTCCTGATAATTAAAGGTAATGGCCTTACAGAGTTAAAAAAAATCAATGGAGTATTTAAGTCAAAATAAGATAGAAAATGTTAATAAATATATCTGACAAAAATTTTGTCCATAATATACAATAAACTTAAAAAATAGAAAACAATCTAATTAAAATTGGTAAATTCTGAATTAATATTTTACAATGAAGATAGTAAAATGATCAGTAAGCCTATGAAAATGTACTCATCATCATTTTATGATGAAATGCAAATAAACATTGCTTCTGAAGCTGGACTCACTGGGTTCAAATTACAAATTCCAACTGCATCACATATTATCTGCATGACCTCACACCAGTTACTTAAACTCTGTGGGTTACAAGAATAAAAAAAAAAGAATAATAACAATCATACTTTATAAGATTTTTAAAAATTAAGAGAATACATATATTTATGATACACAGTAAGTACTTAATGTTAATCATTACTAATAACTAGTATTTGAAACATAAATTTAAGGCTAAAAAAAGCTAAGGTGTGGCCATGAGAATGGGTGTGAATGAACTAGAGTGAAGAAGTTCATAGAGGTATAGACCCTTCTGTATAGTTTCTTGAAAAGTTAATGCCTGGCATATTTTAAATGCTCAAAATTTACTGAAAGAATGAATAAATACAAGAATAGGCACAAAGATAAAGTTCTTTCATATAATAATTGTTTAGCAAAGACTTTATTATGGGAAATCAGGTTAACATTTTTCTTTTTTTTAATATATTCTTATTTTTACAGAAGCTACTATAATAAACTATCATTTTCTGATTATTCTGGGTGTCCCAACTCTCAAGTTCCGTCTATTCTCTGCTCTGTCCAAAAAGACTAGCTTCTGAGAACTGAATCATTCAGTATCCCTGCTCTTTTGCTTCCAGTTGGGTTTCACCAGTGGGAGACGGAGCAAGGGATGGGAGGGTACCAGTAGAAACAGGTTGGGGTAGTTATCTCCCTGCTATCTCTTTGTATGGCTATTCCCCTAAAGCCACAGTTCTTACCAAGTGTTTTCCCTTCTTTTTTAAAATATATTTTATTAATTATGCCATTACAGTTGTTCTATTTCCCCCCTGCATTCCCCTCCACCCTGGACACCCCTCCCCCACCATACCCCGCTTTAGTTTATGACCACATGTCTCAAGTTCTTTAGATTCTATATTTCCCATACTATTCTTGCCCTCCCCCTATCTATTTTATACCTGCCATCTATGCTACTTATTTTCTGTACCTTCTCCCCCTTTCTCCTTCTCCCACTACCCTGTTGCTAACCCTCCATGTGATCTTCATTTCTATGGTTCTGCTCCTGATCTAGCTGTCCTCTTAGTTTGTTTTTGTTTTAGGTGTGGTTCTTGATAACTGTGAGTTTGCTGTCCTTTCACTGTTCATCTTTTTTATCTTCTTTTCCTTAGGTAAGTCCCATTAACATTTCATATAATAAGGGCTTCATGATAATGAACTCCTTAAATTTGATCTTATCTGAGAAGCATTTTATCTGTCCTTCCATTCTAAATGAAAACTTTGCTGGATAGAGCAATCTTGGATGTAGGTCTTTGGTTTTCATGACTTGGAATACTTTTTTCCAGCCCCTTCTTGCCTGTAAGGTCTCTTTTGAGAAACCCGCTGATAGTCTGATGGGAACTCCTTTGTAGGTGACTGTCCCCTTATGTCTTGCTGCTTCTAGGATTCTCTCCTTCATTTTAATCTTGGCTAATGTAACGATGATATGCCTTGGTGTGTTTCTTCTTCGGTCCAGCTTCTTTGGGACTCTTGTGCTTCCTGGATTTTCTGGAAGTCTATTGCCTTTGCCAGATTTGGGAGATTCTCTTTTATTATTTGTTCAAATAAGTTTTTCACTTGTGACTGTTCCTCTTCTCCTTCTGGTACCCCTATAATTTGGATGTTGAAACGTTTAAAGATGTCCTGGAGGTTCCTAAGCCTCTCCTCATGTTTTTGAATTCTTGTTTCTTCATCCATTTCTGTTTGGTCATTTTTTTCCTCATTCTGGTTCACTCTTTTGATTTGAGCCCCAGTTTCCTTTCCATTAGTATTGGTTTCCTGTGCATTTCCCTTCATTTCAATTAGGTTAGCCTTCATACGTTCCTCTAATTTGTGATTAAAATCAACCAGTTCTGTGAGGATCCTGATCACCAGTGTTTTGAACTGTGCATCTGAAAGTTTGGCTATTTCTTCATCGCTTAGAGTTATTGGTTCTGGGGCTCTGAGTTGTTCTTGAGCCATGTTTTGATCTGTTCGTGCCTGTAATGTGTGAGGAGCGGAGCCCTAGGTGTTCACCAGGGCAGGGCTACCCAGGTGGCTGGTTTGTGATACTGTATGTGGGGGCAGAGTCAGAGAGGGACAATGGCGGTTCCCTCTGCCGCTTTCCGCCACTGGGACCTGCGCAGTCTGTCTCACTGCTTGCTCCTTCACCGGTTTATCTGCGCACGAATGTGTGACTGAGATCAGCCCTCAGTGGGTCCACTGCCTTGTGCCCTCAGTGGTTCCACCTGCTTCTCCACACCTGGGATCCATTCACAGCTCCTGGGCTTCTGGGTTCTGGGCCCAGATCGGTCAGGTGGATCTTTCCTGCCCGATCCCACTCTGCTGCTGGCTCGTTCCCTCTTACTGGTTTGGCTGAAGGGTTTGTCGTTGTCAGACTTCCATGTAATTCAATTTTCTGTGGTTTGGCTGTGTTTTTGTTGCTAAAACTTTGTTATTTTTAAACTTGGTTGTGCGAGAAGGCGCAGTGCTTTCACCTACGCCTCCATCTTCTGTTTTCCCTTCTTTTTTTAAAAAAATATTTATTTATTTTCAGAGAGATGAGAAGGGAGGGAGAAATAGAGGAAGAGAAATATCAATGTGTGGCTGCCTCTCATACACCCCCATCTGGGGACCTGGCCTGCCACCCACACATGTGCACTGACTGGGAATCAAACCGGTGACCCTTTGGTTGACCCTTTGGTGCTCAATCCACTGTCACACCAGCCAGGGCCCAAGTGTTTTCTTTTGATAGATCTAGTTTCACTTGTCTCTAATCATACCGTACCTTCTCTTTGCCTGTGAGGGCTAGGGATTATAATGGCTTCCTGTTATTGCTGGTATGTAAGAGTGTTGCCAAACCTTAACTGTTCCCTCATTCATACTGCTGTTTATAACCCCTTTAGTACATTTTAAAAGTTAAAATCTATTGAAGAGCATATCTCCTTCTAGCTGGTACCTGAAATGCAGTCTTATACTTGTCACTTTCTATTATATCATGCTCATTTGTTAATTTTTTTTGTAGAAGAGAAATTATAGAGTCTACTAAAATGGGAGAAACATTGTAAAGGTCTCTGGTACACATAGCTAAACAGTATCTGGACAATTTATATCATTTTATTTTATTTTTTTATACCATTTTAAAAGATCAGTTTTAACATCACCTGAGAGAAATTCCAGTTGCATGGAAATTTGTGTGGGTTGGAGCCAAACCCTTGCCTGACAGGTTGTACCCTCCCCTAGTTTTTCTGGGAGAGACAATTTCTGGTAAGAACTCTCTGTATGGTCCCCTTCATCTCATTGTTCCTTAGGGTATAGATAAATGGATTGAGCAGTGGAGTTCCCAATGTATATACCAATGAGATGAATTGATCCTGCTTGGGGTGGTAGCTGGAGATGGGGCGTAGGTACATGAAGGCACAATAGCCATACTGCAGCAGGACCACAGTGAAGTGGGAGGAGCAGGTGGAGAAGGCCCGGTGGCGGCCAGCTGTTGAATGGATCTTGAGCACAGCAGCCACGATGAAGGTGTAGGAGGTGGCGATGAGGAGGAAAGGCACAGCAATGGCTAGTGTGGCTGCCACTAGCACTGAATGCTCATGGGTGTGGCTGTTGGCACAGACAAGATGCATCACTGGTGGTACATCACAAAAGAAGTGCTCGATACCCCGAGTCTGGCAGAATGGCAGAGAGAAGATGAAGGCCACCAGTTGTAAGGACAGAAAAAGGCCGATGACCACAGAAGCCACAACCAAGTAAACACAAAGAGTTAAAGTTATAATGAGAGGGTATTGCAAGGGGTGGCAAATGGCAACATACCGGTCATAGGCCATCACAGCCAAGAGGAAGCAATCGGCACTGCCAAGTCCAATGAAGAAAATCATCTGAGTGGCGCAGCCCAGGAGGGTGATGTTCCTCTCTGACTGTAGAATGTTGGCCAGAATGTGAGGCACCACCACAGCAGTATAGCATATTTCTATCCCTGAGAGGCTGCCCAGGAAATAATACATGGGTGTATGTAGGTGGGCTTCTGTCTGGATGGCCACCACAATGAGGACATTCCCACTGATGATCAATGCATAAACCAGGCTGACTCCCAGGAAGGACAAGACACGGAGCCCAGGATGGGAGGGATAGGCCAGGAATACAAACTCCATCAACACTGAGCCATTTCCCCAGGTCATTGAGCTAACTGGTTTTGTCTGTCGTGAGTTACTAGAACAGGAGAAATAATCCGACTGACAATATGTTAGTTCACACTGTGAGCCATGAACTAATCTCACCAGAGTGAGAGTTACAAACTAGAATTAGAACTAGTTTTCTTTTTCCTCCACTTTTACTAAACATCTTCACATAAGTATGTAAAACTTAATTTCTAACTTCTAAGTGTTGGGCTAAACTATGTAAATGTTTTTTGAATAAAATAATCAAAGGAAATTTGTGGAATTCAAAGCCATTTTCTGTAGAAATGCAATGAAAATTAAATTTTTTCAGTAAAGTCACAGGGAAAGTGTGAAGGAAGTTTTGGGTGCAGAGGTCATGGAAGTAAAGGCAGAAAGCTATTCATTCATTTATTCTCTAATTTACTTATATTTACACTCCATGCCCTTTCAGGTATTGAATTGTATGTGTATGAATATAATATTCAAAAGCTCGTGATATATAAATATATTTTATCTATGAGTCAAAAGTAGATCAAGTCATGGAAATATATAAATTAGACAACTGAGTTTTAGAGAAGAAATATATTTTTAATTTTGGGCATTAATTTATAAGAATCATATAATTCCACTCATCTATGGGATATAAAACAGCAACAAATGAGCAGACATTTGGACACAGACAACTGTATAGCAGTTGCCAGAGGGTAAGGAGTCAGGGGGAGGTTAAAGAGAGTAAAGAGAGTCAAATATATGGTAATGGAAGGAGACAACTTTGGGTGGTGAATATACAATGCAATATACAGATGATGTATTACTTTTGAAACATATATTGTTATGAACCAATGTCACTCTAATATATTTCATTAAAAATAATTCATGGGAGAAAAATCATGGAATAATGAGGACATCTAAGGAAACAAAAGTTATTGGAAAACAATTAAAAATGGGAAAGCATAAGGACGTGAGGGTCATGAGAAACAGTAGTTCAGTTGAGAGAGGGTAAGGTGCTAACAAGATCTTAGAGAATTGAATATTAGGTATAAAAGGGTAGGTACTACTCTCTAGGCAAAGGCAGCACTAGTGGCTTGACAGCATCAGAGTTGTGCTTAAGAAAGATCATTAGCTCTGTGTAGCAAAAGGTATAATCAACAGGGTGAAAGGCAACCTATGGAATTGGAGACAATATTTAGAAACCATATATCCAATAAGGGGTTAGTATTCTGAATCTGAAAAGAACCTACAACTCAACAACAAAATAAGCAATCCAAATAAAAATGGGCAAAAACTCGACTAAGTATTTGTCCATTGAAGAATACACACGACCAATAAGCATATGAAGAGATGTTCAACAGCACTAATCATTATGTTAATGCATATCAAAATGACTTACTCCCTCACACTCACTAGGATAGCCACTATAAAAAATTCACACAGGAGCTGGGAAAGATGTAGAAAAACTGGAAAATTTGTACATTATTGGTGGGAATATAAAATGGTTCAGCCACTATAGAACACAGTGTGGAGGTTCCTTTAAAAATAAAATACGGATGTTAAATGAAATAAGCCAGTCACAAGAAGAAAAATACAGCCTGATTCTACTTGCATAAGGATGTAAAGTAGTCAAATTCTTAGAAACTGAAAGTAGAATGGTGGTTGCCAGGGGCAAAAGAGAGTAGGGAAAGGAAAGTTGTTGTTAGGGTATAGAGCTTCAGTTTTGGGACATAAAAATTTGTGGAGATTTCTTGTACAACTATACATACATGGTTGTGTGCTTGACAATTTTGAAGATACAAAATTTTATGTTGTGCATTTATGTCACAACCATACCCACACACACAAAAGGCAATATCCAACATTGTGTATTCAGTAGGATTTTCAATCTGTAGAAATGTGTAATGAACTAATATTAGAAAAAAATGTGTATATTTAGAGAGTGACTGTCCTAAATATTAAGAGCACTTAGGGTATAAATGACTCTGTTGTTTTTTTCAGTGGTTAACAAGAAAAACATTTCATTTACTCATTTCATTTATTCTATTCTCCTCTTCTGAATTTCAATAATGATTTGAATTATTTTTAATGTCACTTCACACATTTGACAAGCAGAGGAGGGCCAGTATATGTATCAATGTGAAATTAAATCAATAGTTTAATTTCAAAACTGGTAGTTCAAATAATCTTATCATCTGGTTCTGCAATGCTCAGCAATATATAATTTCTCAGAGTCCCAGTTTCTTATTTTTTTAATTTACTTTTCAAATCATAGTAGACATACAATAGTATATTAGTTTCAGGTACACAATGCAGAGATTAGATATTTATATACTTACAAAGTGATTATCTCAATAAGTCTAGTAACCATCTGTCATATTATGATATTCTTTATTTAAACATAAGAGTGTTTAAACCCTTAGCTCTAAGGGTTTGGGTTAAATGACCTCATAATGTAAAGTATCTACCACAGTGCCTAGTTCACAGTAATAATGTCCTAACTGCCTAATATATGAAAACTATCATAATCATTTATAAGTTTGAGGGCAACCATCCTCCCTCATCTATATTTAATCTCCTTATATCTCCAAACTAACCATGTGCAAACTGTGAGCACTTAATAGTAATGTGTTGAATGGGTGAATAAACTGTGAAAAACATGTCATTTATACTTCTCCCATTTTCTCTTTTAATTTTTAAGATTATTAATAATCAAATCACTTGTTTAAAGACCCTTATGGAAACAACTTTAGTAGACCTACTTATAGAAAGAATTTGGGCTACACTGTGGAAAAAATCTTATCAGCCCATCACCCACGGACATAGCATATATAAGGCCACAACAGACGTCTGAGACTAGTCTACCACCTATAGTATGATGGAAGGCTTTGAAATCTGTGTGATAATGATGACTTCTGAGAATTTTATTATAGTCAATCACACTCATCTTAATGGTACTCTCTAGGATCTATAATGAAATACCAGTACTTACATCAGAGCTATCATAGGTCATAAATTTTTGGCTTTGAAAAGGGCCTCAGAAATTACTTACTTCATTCCCCTATTAGATATTTGAATGAATCATCAATAAAGTATCTGAACATCAGGTCACCTTCAGTGCCCAGGAAATCTCATTACCTCCTGGCTCTCTCGATCCATTGTTGGAACAAGTGCTCTAAAAGTTCTTCCTTGTAATCAGCTGGAACCTACCTCTGTGCAACTTCTATGTATTCATTTCATTTTAAACTACGGGGCAGTTACTACACAAAGCAATTCAGATACTGAAGACCCATTGTTATACAGTTCTATGTTTTCACTCCGATTTATTTAGCTATTCCTCATATGACATTGATTTGATATTTTTCACAATTTCAGCTCTGGAAATCCTTTCATGTTAAATATCTTCCTAAAAAGCGTCCTGCGTGGAACAGATCTCAGAAATTGTCAGGATTAAAAAGACCTGGACATCATCCATATGGTCATGGGCAGTCCCTTTCTTTGATCTGATAAAAATAAGTTTAATTCATAGGTTTGTATTCAATTGTTTGGTATTCTCCTCATTCTTTGACTGTTATTTAGCTTCTTAGATGCTAAAATTTCTAATAGTTTTTTCTGTTTTCAGAGTAGCAAAACATCACCCATCATTTAAAAAAACATTGGCATGTTCTAGTCTGCTTATATTGAGATTTTTAGAAAATCTTTAATTTGTCCTTTCTGAAGCCATTCACATTTAATTTTTATGTATTAAGTGCCAAGCATCACATACAATGGTAATAAAAATGGCAGTCTGTGCTCAATGGATATTGCATTGTAATAGGAAAGGCAGACACTATTAATTAAATAATCTGATATATGTATAGGTAGATAGATGATAGATAGATAGATAGATAGATAGATGATAGATAGGTAATCCATACATCTGATTAAGTGCTATGAAGTAAAACAGTGTGTTATAAGACTTCGCAACATAGGACCTGGCATAGTTTGTGGTTAGGTGATTCTGGAAAGGCTTCCTAGAAGAAGAATACTTAAACTTAGATCTAAAGAATGAAAATTAATTAGAAGGCAGAACAATAGGGTCCATATTCTGCACACATAAAATAGTGGATTTTATGGTTCCAAGTGAGTGAAACTTACTATATAAACATGTCATTAACTTGCTATTTCAAGTTTTTTTCTAAATATTTAGTAAAATATTGAAGTTCAAAAGCAGCCAACCTCTAGGTTACTAGAGTATTCTGTCCTGTTACATAGGACAGAGGCAAGATAGGAACACTTCAACATCATACCCAGAAATCTGCTCAGGCTGGCATCTGTTCACGAATCCACACCTATTATCTCAGTGGCTCCAAATCATATCCCACATTGCACCCTCATCTTTCTTTTTGCCTCTCCAGCCACTCTGGCCCAGTTGAAAAAGATTTTATGAGAAAAATTATACATTTGCATTCTGAAAGTCTAGGCTAAAACAGAAACTGATTGGCATTACTTTAGAAGTGGGTTAGTAAATTTGGCATGGAAAAGACCTGTGCTAGACTCTCAGTCTACCATTAATAATATTATATTCTGGGCAGATCATCTCATATCACTTTTGGTCTCCCCATATTTAAAAGATATTAATAATAATATTTATCTAATAGGGTTACGATTAAACAAGATAAAATGTTTAGAGCATGTGGCTTGATGTATAAAACCTATAGTTTGCATAACAAATGCTAATTCTTCCCTTATTTCTTTGAATCTCTGAAAGGGGTGATATTAACAAAGGATAATATTAATATCTACCATGTCAGGATTAAATAAGTTACCATATAAAATGAGGGTTTTATGAACTCAAGCCATACCAAAATTTGTGTCATTTATTCTCTCAATATTTCTTTGACTGAGATTAGTTATTACCATTCTATTCAGAAATATCAGGCTTCCAAGGAGATTCAGAGAATGTACTGTAAGTCCTGGTCTGAACTAGTTCTAAAATACTGGAGTCTTGATCTGTAAAACCATTACTCACTTTTCTAAGTCAGTGTCAGTTGGTGCCTGGAACTTTGTACCAAGGAGGTAGAACAAGACTTTCTCTTGGCTCCAGCATGAAAAGAGAAGGGGGTATGTTGAACCAGGCTTCTCAGTTATATTAAAAAAGAACAGGATCTAGCAGGGAATGTATGACTGCCCTTGTGGATAGAGAAGGGAGGACTATGTGCCTGGAGAGACCACACAGTGGGACTGAGACTTTAACTAACCTTTCTGAACAAATGCTGTAGAAGAAGTGAATTTCTTTGCCATCCAGGGTTTTGCCTCATAGGTTTCATTTCCCAGAAGGTGGTTTGGGTGATTGCTGATCTCCTCCCCTGTTAGCAGATAATTGCTCCAAACTAAAAGTGTTCCTACACTTGGGATCCCCTGTCAGTGAAAGGTTTAGGATATAATTGTCAAAGTAGATACCAGTATTAAACTTTTTAGCAAAATTCTCGGTACCCCCAAATAATTTTCTGAAAAAAAAATATGAAGTTCTCTAATCAAGGTTATCTGAGTCTTCTGTCTCAAGGCATTTACTCCCATTAGATTATCATAACTGCGTTTAGCCCAAATTATTTTCACCCTGGAAAACCGAGGCCATATTTTATATTTTATTTGGCTTCCATGGAACCTAGGATAGTGCTATATACTTAATAATACCTCAATGAGTATTTATCAAATGTTTCATCATTTTTATGTCATCTTTTCTTTCTTAAATCTCTCTGAGCAAAGACATTCTTATAGGTCTTAGCTAAATAGGTTATTCCTTGAAAAAATGTTGGTTGGTCATGTGTATATAAATTTTTATAAGTCTGAGTGTGAATGTATGCTCCTGCATGCCACAGAGGAAGTCCTCTGTGTGGGTCTAGAGTAATTAATATAGCTCTTTGATATGTGTGTGTGTGTGCAGGATAGTCAGATCCCAATAGCCAGACAGGGCCGAGTTATAATATCTACACTGGAGTTTGACTGGTTCTGAACTGCCATTAATTCTAGAGACCCAAAAGTCACTATGGTTCCCTAGCCAGAGTAAGTGCTAATGGAGGTCAGGTAATCAATGGAGTTTTTAGCTCAGGTTTATTTCATGTAATGTTTGAGTGCACTTACCCTAGATCTAGATTTGCCTGCCCTGTGCACAAAGCTTCTGCCAAAACTAGACTTACAGAATGTTTTGTTATAGTCATGGTATTCTATACAGCATTGCTTCTGCCCAAAGATCTCACTGTATAGCAAATGAAGTTCATAAATGAGTCTGTACTCATGGAATTCACTGATCTTACCGTGTTCTCCACCACCTGGCTTGATGGAGTCATGAATGGCCTTTGAAGACAGCTAAAGTCCCAGACCTTTTAGGAATAAAGATTTGGGTCATCCCACTGGCAAAAAACATAATATGCTGTGAAACTTTCTGGTGACAAAAAGAATATGGACTGGGTATTGGAAAAAGGAATTATAAATACCAGTTTTGACCACATGACCAGTTGTGAAAATGAAGACTGCAAATGTTACATATTTATTTTCATTTTTATGAATAGGTATGTGTTTTCTTCCCTATCCCCTTACTCTATGACATAAGATATGTTGACTTTGCATTATAGTATTTAAGTACTCAACTCTACAACAGTAGAAGGATAAACTTCACTTAAAGACTTTGCATCCTCTTTTGGGGATAGGTTTGGGGTGTTTTCAGTTAAATGCAGGATAATCATATCAGGTTAGGCAGAAGTATGACTTTGTTATTGTCTTTATTGAAGATCAAATATGGTTTAAGGAGATGAATATGGATGTCAGGCTAACAAAGGGTGGATTATGATTTCTAATTTTATGTGTCAACTTGCTAGTCTATATATGGTATCCAGTTGTTTTGTCAAACACCAGTCAAGAGGTTGCTGTCAAGGCATTTTTTAGATATGATTAACACTTAAATCAGTAGACTTTGTATAAAGTTTACCCATTACAGTGTCAGTGGGTCTTATCCAATCACTGAAAGGTCTGAAGAAAATAGACTGAGATACCCAGAAAAGGAAGAGATTTCACTTCCAGAATGCCTTTGAACTCAAGACCACAACATTGATACCTGCAGGAATTTCCAGCTTGTTAACCTTGGTTGGACATTTTGGACTGGTCAGACTCCATAATCACATGAGCCAATTCCTTAAAATAAATCTCTCCATATATATATACACACACATCCTGTTGGCTCTGTTTCTCTCCAGAACCATTACTAATGCAGGGGATGACTTCTAGAAAGTTTGACCCTGACACTTGATGAGCCACTCTCATTGTCTGATGACTTGGGGCCTTATGTTAAAAATCTAATTAATTAATGCACATTAATTTTTGGAAGATCTCTGAATATGTTTTCTTACTTCTTTGCAATTCACTTTATTCCATTAGCCATCAAAGAAAATTCATACAGGCAAAAGAAATGTTTTTTGAAATGCTGGAAGTTTCTGCCATAGGTGATTTAAGGGAATTATCCTGGAATGCTTTCTGACCTTATGCATCCTGTTCTTTAAGGATGAAGTGAAATAAGAATACATGGGATTCAGGTGTGTGCAATCCCTTAGAAATGAAAAGTGACCAGTAGGTGATACCCTTGTAATATTTAGATGTAGGTGGCAAAGAGTGTGCAGGTGTTCAGAAAATGACTCATATGTTAGAATGCCATCCTTGGACTAGGGCAAGGTAAAGAAAGCTAGCAGGAAGGTATGGGTACTATAGGATCGTCGTAAGCCAAAGTCCTGCTTGGAGGGACCAGGCTCCACTTTAACATTCTCCTCTTTACTCTGAGGCCATTCTTGCCTGATTTAGCCAGACAACCTAGCATCCTTTATCATGCCTTAAAATAATGGGTCCCAAAGAGGAGAAATTTCCCCAGTGGTCTTTCTCAAAACAAATGCAAATAAAATCATATTTGTAAAAAATTTCCTGGGTTGATTAATTGTGACCAAACTAATGGGCAACTTTACACATGATGCTCATAGGTAACTGCTCTCTGGGGACCATGGGCTAGTGTCTTCATTCTTATCTATACCTGATGGGGACCCCTGGATGTTGTGTTCTGACAAATCTAATCAGTAGGAAATATTCATGAGTTGTTATAAGTGGTTGAATTAGATGATGTTCGTGGTTTCTTCTAACCTCAAAACCCTAAAATTTCTATTTCTTTTTCTTGGAATGAATTCATGCCCTATTTATCACTTCTAATTTTCTCATTTCCTCTGTCAATGACATTTATATTTCTCTCTGCTGAACCTGCCCTAGTCCTACAAATTTCTATGATGATAACTTTAATTTTAACTCTTACCCAACCAGGTTGTTTTATTTGCTTTTTTATAGTTACTTCCCTTCACATTTATGTACTGTTTTGCCCCTGATTTTGCTAACAGCATTTCCAATTTGAACCTCTTCATTTAATCCTATAATTTCTTGAAAATCTCTCATTTAAGTCAGAATTTTCAGAGGCTACATATAAAACAACAACAAAAGTAACATGTGAACTTGACTATTTTTTATTACAGTGGTCAATTGAAAGAGCCTTCCTTTGACTTAGGAAAAATATAGATGACTCGTACATGAAGCAAGTGCATATAGAAGTTAAGAACACATTATCTCCTCTTACCGTTTTTAGCACTACAGTTTCTTCAAATACCAGATACTTTACAATATCCATAATGCTTCAAATATGACATCATTAATTATGCTCATGAGCAATTATAAGGACAAAATTGTCTTGCTTGGTAGCATAAAACCAACCTGTGGTCAGTAATCTACATGAAAATAGCCCAGAATGCATAGTATTTGTGACAAACCAAATATTGATTGTTAGCCATCTAGATAAATTTTGAATTATGAAACTAGATGAAATCCTTTAGAAAGTGAAATGTGTGGTCTTCAATCCTCCTAAAAGTGGATGTTCACTGGAGCGGGTTAATTTTCCAGCTTAGTTTCTTTATCTAAGTGAAGCTCTTCATTATGTAGTACAAACTTCTAGAAAACAGAGATGAGGAGTCTTCCCAGATAACATGGGCTTTGTCATAAGTAGTGGCTGCACAGAGAGAACACAATGGCTCTTACCCTCCCCCCCCTTTTTTTTTTTTACCTGTGATGGCCTCGAAAGCCTATGTGGCTTAATGTGCTCCTACTTAAAATTGTGGTGAGTGAAGGCGAGTCCTCAGAATATCAACATTAAAGGAGATTTAAACAGTTTTAAGGAAAATATTAGGTCAATTTTATTTCAGCTTTTCCACATCTCCTTCAGTCTTTCTAATGCTTTCATAACAAAGATAACTGTGTTATGCTGAGAAGAGTAGTGGTCCTTGATAAAAGAGATTGAAAAATTTTAATATCTTTATGCCCACTACAGCATGATATAGGGTCAAACAATTACTAGCTGAACTGAACTGGGAAGGAGGCATTGCTCTAGGCTAGTGATTCTAGGCTGCATGAATCCAGTGGTTCTCAGTGCTTTAGAATCACCAGGAGGTCTGGTTAAAGCACAAATAGTTGGACTGTACTCCTAGAGTTTCTGATTCTGTAGATCTGGGTGGCAGGGTTTCTATACTTGATATTTATGAAAAATTCCAGGTGATGTTGATGCTGTTGGTCTTGTAATGATGCCTTTGAACCACTGTTCTAAGGTAACAGTTCTCAAAGTGTTATCCACACAACAGCCCCATCTGAAATACAGGGGAAGTTTAAGCACACAGGCAGTCCTCCCCACCCAACCTTTCTTATATGAACTTTATCTATTAGAACTCAGATAAGAAATAAATATAGATATATTTTGCCCTCTGAACTGTGTTTTTTTCTCTCTGAAATTTAAATAATTTTGATTACATAGTATTCCTCATCATTCAAACTCACCATTAGTATTCTTACTATCTCAGCTCAGGATTCAGGTATATGTGGCTAATGGGTGAACATTATACAAATTAGTATACCTCCACCAGTAGTATACTAAGTTAGATTATTTGGAATTAGATGCTAGGATTCTAAATTTCAAAACTTTTTAAGACCATTCTTAGGAGCATGAATGTTAGAGAACCAAGCTTCTATGGTATATATAAGAATAATGGCCTTGGCTGGTGTGGCTCAGTGGATTGAGCACTAGCCTGCAAACCAGAGGGTCACCAGTTCAATTTCCAGTCAAGGCAGATGCCTGGGTTGTGGGCCAGGTCCTCAGTAGGGAGCATGTGAGATGCTCTCTCTCTCCTTCTCTTTCTTCTTTCCTTCCCCTCTCTCTATAAATTAATTAATTAATTAATCTTTAAAAAGAATCTTGGAATTATTTTGAATTTTAGTAACTAAAAATGTAACTATGGTGACATAAACTTATGAGGTTTACCTACAAAGCACTTCAGACATTAGACCAATAGAGTGGTATAGTGTAGGATTCTATAGCATCTAGGATTATAATCTTGATCTTAAGATAGAAGTAGCATTGTATTTCTGGAAAAAGACATTAAAAATTTCTCCTACCTAGTCATAGTCTTAAGACATGAATAGATCCAGTATCATTTGGAGAAAAATCAAACAAATTAAAGACAAGAAATAATTACCAACTTTATTTATGAAATAAGAAGATAAAGGCTTACTTCTCTTTTTAAAAAACACAGAAATAACTAAAATTCAGAAAATATTTATAGACACTAAAGCCTATTACAAGGTTCAATTCCTTGCATGCTATTTCCAATTAGTAGGCTGACCCCAATAAAGACTTTGCTTTTCCAACTACCTTCTTGAATGCACTCTTGACCTCTTTATTTCTTAGGCTGTAGACCACTGGGTTCAGCATGGGGATGACCATGGTGTAAAACACAGATGCCATTTTGTCTGTGTCCATGGAATGACTAGAACTTGGCTGTAAGTACATGAAGATGATTGTCCCATAGAAAATGGAAACAGTGGCTAGGTGGGATGCACAGGTGGAGAAGGCTTTCTTCTGTCCGTCAGTTGAGCGCATCCTCAGAATAGCAATGAAAATGAACAGGTAAGAGCTCAGGATAACCAAGAGAGTGAAAAAGACATTGAACGCTGCCAATGTGAAGAGCACAATCTCATTTGTGTGGATGTCAGAGCAAGAGATAGCCAGCAGTGGGGGAATGTCACAGAAAAAGTGATTAACAACATTGGAATGACAAAAGGAGAGGTGGAAAGTGAGGGCAATATGAATGGAAGATTCCAAGAGTCCACAGATGTAGGGTCCAGTGACCAGCAAAGCACACACAGTGCTTGTCATAGTGGTGGCATAATACAGGGAATTACACACCGCCACGTGGCGGTCAAAGGCCATTGAGGCCAGGAGGAAACTTTCAGTAGTGGCAAAAGCTGCAAAGAAAAACATCTGGGCAGCACATGCATTGTATGATATTGTCTTATCTCCTGTGAGAAACCCCACTATTACCTTGGGAGTGACAGCTGAGGCATAAACACAGTCAACCAGAGAGAGGTTACTGAGAAAAAAGTACATGGGAGTGTGGAGTCGAGAGTCCAACAGAATCAATATGATCATCCCAAGGTTTCCAACCAGAGTGATAAGATAGACGAGGGAGAAGATGATGAAGAGGGGGATCTGCATCTCTCGGGCATCTGTTAACCCCACAAGAATGAACTCAGTCACCTCTGAAATGTTCTCCATGAAAGTCGTTTGGGAATCACCTATGAAAGAATGAGTCTACATAAAATAATATTAGTTGATGATTATCATGAGTATTGAAGTGCCAGCCATGTCTCTTGGTCACATATGTCAGCTTCCTGTCAAGATCAAGAGCCTGTGTGCAAGAAGTGGGTCTAAATGGTGGTTTTGAGTGGGTTGAATGTCATTCATCTAGAAGAGGTACAGAAGGACACTGGGATGTCCCTGTTAACTCTGGCTAACATATTATAACTCTGGGACAAATTTCAGCTTGCTTGCTGTGTGGTATATTCTATTACATTAAACCACGGAGAACTTTTTTCACTACTTGCCATATCTTGAAAATGCCTTTGTTTAAAATATACATAAAAAGCTAAATTAACAGAAATTAAATATAAGACACATTTAGTTGGTCATTGGTATATGATGCTGACAAATCCTGTCTAATGTAGTTCCCATTTCTTAGTGATGCCTCCCCAGTTTGTTAATAATAGCTAAAGACACACAGTGATATGGAGCCCTGCTTTAGGGACACCCACACTTTTCTTTCTCTCTCACTGAGGCTACTATTACCACAGCTACTATTATACCAGGCAGGATAAACATTATGGATAAAAGCATGAAGTGGTAAACACAATTGTGCAAACAGGCAGTTATAAGCAGGTAGGTATTACTAGTTGGTAAAATGCATGGCACAATCAAAATCTCAGTTAGGGTGTAATGTGAAAATGTAATTGGTAGAAACAAGAGAGATAGAATTGAACCCTGAAAGAAAGAAAAAAAAGGTGTCAGGTTATAGGTATACTACAATCATTTAGAGGAAGGGCCCAAGGTGACTGTTACCAACAAGAATACAGTGGTTTTCTTTTTCAGTTGTACAGGTGTGTCATTCACTGATTGGCAAGTTAGATGGAATGCAACTTGGGAACATTACTTAGACTCTGTGAATCTCTGTCATTGTCGTCTATGAAATACTCAGTTCATGTCCTACCCAATGTGTTACTATATGGAGCTGAAGAGATGAAATTAAATGACATGTGGAGCCTACTAAAACAATGCCTGGCACATGAAATGTTAGCTCACTCTCCTCATTATCCTCCAGCTAGTTTTGCACATAAACCAGCTCTATGCCAGGACCTGATGTTACATGATTCCTCACTTTATAAGGAAGTAGAGACAAGGAGGCATACAAATTAACCCCCCCCAACGTGTTTAGTGCTACAATAAAAGTGTGTAGACAGTGTTACACAATGACCATAAAAGTATCCAGAATATACCAGAACACCCTACTGACAATGAAGTTACTTCTTCCTGAGACTGGTTTATCATTTCTTACGTGTCTCTGCTTGCCAGAGTGGCCAGAGTTGATCCAAATGCATAAATGTGAATCTGATTAAATTTCTTTTTGGACAAAGTTAATTTCTGTATTTTATTGATGCTTGAGAATGGCCAATATATTGACTAAATTTCTTACCTATACTATTTATAGGCACAGAAGCACACAAAACTGCTCCTCTAATCCAGCAGTTCAGAGGTGGTGTGGTGTGGGTAGGAATGTAGTATAAACACAAGGCCAATTTTAATCCTAGTTCAATTTATAATCAACTGGGTGTAGGTCTGCCAGTGGTCAGATCTTTTCAAATTAAATTTATTTTATTTTTATTTTTTTATTGTTTAATTATAGTTGTCCCCATTTCCCTCCATTGCTCTCCCCTGACCTGTCCCCCATTAAATCCTCCCCCCCCCCATTTTCTTTGTCCATTGTTCCTTCATACATGTTCCTTGATTTAAAACCCTTCCCCTTCTTTCCTTCAAGGTCTTCTAGTTCCTTCATTGACTGCTATCTTGCTCTAATGTGACAATGAATATGGAAGCTCTCTATGACAAGCATAAAAGATACTAACATTTTATGTATTTTATTTTATTGTTATTTTTTAAACTGTGTTTTAGGCATGGTTGTAGGTACCAGGAATATAGAAATAAATTAAATAAATGTTGCCCACATTGTCACTCATAATATGAATATTGAAAAAGTTTAAGAATTATTTGTAGTTCTTTTTGTCTTTGAGTATCCTCCAGGATTGATTCATGAAAGATTAATTCTAGCTCCTTGACACAGAAACCTCATAAATACTTTGGGTCTATAGCAGGGCCCTCTGAGTCAGCATATGAAAGTGCATAACCAAAATCTGGTAATCTAGGCCATTACTTTCACAGACTAGTTCATCTCTTCTTGGTTACCAAAAGATATTTAGCTAACAGTAATGACGGTTCAAACTTTGATATTCTTAAAGAAAATGGCTTTACATTTGAGATCCCCGAATAGATGTGGAAAGTCCTAGGACCTCTGAAATTGAGAATGAGAGATGGGATTTGTACTACTCCATGATGGTTCATTCTAAATAAAAAAGTTAGGAGGTACAATCTCCCTGTGGAATCTAACCATCACCCCGACCACTTATATAAGACCTCTGATTGCAGTGAACATGGAAATCTGGGTGCTATAGAGCAGCATAGTAAGTGGAAAGAGCAGTGGGCTGGGAGTGACAAGACAACTAGCTAACAGGGTGTCCATGATCTAGCTGTTTAATCTCTCTGGGCTTTATCTTCCTCATTTGCAAGATAAAGACCGTTGACTCTTCTAGCACCCCTTCCCATTCTAATTGTATATTTCTTGATATTTACCTTTGTCCTAGGAAGAGACAAACGAGGCTACAAAGGAAGGAGTATGGAAAACCTTCATACATAGGTTATAGAGAGAAGTCCACATCCAAAAAAGCATCATGGTGCAGAAACTCCTTCCCCACCTGTAGAGCCTTCTGTTGTGGAACATGACTTGGGCTTGTGCTCTTGCAAATACCAAGGTAGAGACAACTACCTTTTCACACAGCAATTCTTGGGGGAAGCACTTAGTCTCACATGAGTAGATATCTCAGGAGGCTCCTGATCCCAGATTGGCCCTCCTAATTTTGAACCTGACTGGAGATATCAGAGGATAATGTTTGTATGTGTTTCAGCTGAGACTGCTTATGAAGAAATGGTGGGGGTTGGGGGGATGGTGGAAGCTTAGAGAGAAGAGCCTCCACTCATCAAATCAGCAGTGCTACAGCCAAGTTAGGTGACAAAAATTAAAACTCAGTAAAATTTCTGATCCAGGTGATGTAGGACCTCATGCAAACTTCCTCATACCTAACTATTTCTTAAAAGCCTAGATATCTCCATAGGAGTTTTTTTTAAAATAAAATATACCCAGTTTCCTTACCACTTACCTGGCCTAGGGATATTTGGGAGGCATTCTTTGTCTTATTTTCAGAACTAAGGGGATGGATCCATTCTTTCCTCTGGGTAGGCATCTCTGACCCAGAGCACCCAGCAGAATTAACTCTTATCAATGCAGTCTAACACAGTTGTTACAAGTGTGAGCTGCACAGTCATGTGGTCTGCCCTCAAACTTTGGTTCTGTCATTTGTCGCAAGGTGAACTTGCTCAAGGTCTTTAATGTCTCCAAACTTGATTGTATCACTGAGGAAAAGAAGCATAATAATATTGTATATCTTTCATAGGAGAGTCCTAAAGGTTAAATGAGATGACATATACACAAAGCTGAGCATGATGTCTAGCCCATGTCAAGAGATAAATAAGCATTACTGTTTATCATTAATAAAAAAATGACATGTCATTTGGAGCAAAAATAGTGGTGCTCAAAGTGTACAGGTGCTGCTCTACCCATTTCCTTGCCTGTTTGTAGGCAGGTATAGCCGTAAACTAGTTCTGGAGAAGGAATGATGTTTGTCATTGCTGGGTAGAAGTACAGAAAAGCCAGTGCACAACCATCCATTGCTTCTTTCTCTGCCATGGTAACTCAAGGGACTGCGTGTTCCAGAGAGTGAAGTTACAAGTGGCAAAGTCTCTATCAGCCTGGTGTTTGAATGCACACATGCAGAGAGACCACTGCTTTCCTGGATGACCTGGGATGCACAGGCAGTAGCAGAAGTAGGATAAGTGTTTGTTGTGTTAAATCATAGGACTTTGGGATTTATTTGCCCCTGCAACATGATGTAGACCTTCCTATCTAATACAAAAACACATGTAGTAAGTGATGCGTGTTTTTGTTGCCTGTGGGGATGAACTCATTTTGTAGAAGGTGCTCTCTGATGTACAAATATTTTAACTGATGGAATTCAATGTACCTACTTTTCTTTTATTGTTTGTACTTGTGGTGTTGTATGTAAAGGCTTTGCCCAGCCCAAGTTTACAAAGATATATGTCTATATGTCATCCTGAGTGTCTTAGAGGTGCAGCCTTTACATTTGGGTTTACATTCTGAATGCATTTTTGTATGTGATGTGAAAAAAGGGATTCAATTTCATTCATTTTCTTTGCAATGTTTTTACTGAGCTATAATTAACATAACATAAAATCCACCATTTCAAGTGTCCAATCAGTGTTTTTCTCACGTTCCCAGTGTTTTCAACCATCACAAATATCTTACTCCAGAACAGAAAGAAACCCCATTTCCTTCACCACAGAAACAAACCCCATATATATTAGTTATTACTCCCATTTCTCCTTTCTCCAACCCCCTATCAATAAGTAATCACATTTTACTGGTTTATATATTCTAGATAGTTCATGGAAGTGACATCGTCTAATATCCTTCTTCTAACATCTGGCTTCTTTAACTTAACATGTTTTTGAGGTGTTTCAATGTCATAACATGTTTCGTCACAAAACTGTCCCACACAAAATTAACAAATCTCATACACTTGCAACAAAGGAAACCTCTTCAGTACGTTTCATTTCAGTGTAGTTCAAGTTATTAAGAAGAGATGAAGTCTACTGAGTAACATAAATTAACACTAAGTCATGGTATGATTAGCAAACGTTTTATTAAGATTTCCTTTGGAAGTGGGGGAGATGTTTTAATTTGTCTTTAGTTACCTTTGTCCATTGCTGGTTAACTGCAAGTGTGCAGGCAAAGAGTTTGAAAAATTTCAAAAGAGGAAGAACTGTTTAGTGTTTGGAGGGAGATTTACTGAGACTACTATATTTCTGCAAAAACTTGAGGTCTTTTTCTAGTGGCTATTTGTCAGTATTTTCCTCTTGAAGTGTACAGAGTTTCTGGAGCTATTTTTACACATAGAGTTTGAAATTTCTGGAATTGTTTTAATTCACATTAAAAGTATTTTTAAATCAAGTCTCAAAGCTTGATTTCCTGTGAAAGAACCAGATTAAACTAATGCTCAATGGGACATTCCAATCAAGTTGAGGGAAATAGTTGAACAGGTGAATAAATGAATTCAAATCTTTAACATTGATGATGACTATGAGGAATAGAGCAGACTCGGGGTAAAAATAAATCCATGAACTGGAGTGACTATTTTATCAAGTAGTCAGTGGCAGTCCTCTACAACATCCCAGAGTAGGTAACATGTAACCAGCAATTGGAAATGAGTGTGGGAATATAATGTGTAGAGGAAACAGAGAATACAAAGAAGCTAAGAGAAGATTAAGTAGTGGGGAAGAGAGAGAAATGGGGGGAAAATGAGACAGCCATAAAGGAACAACAACAACAAAAAAGAAACTAATGTGAGTGAAGTGGCATGAATGGTAGGAAAGTGATAAGATATGACCTAGCTGAACAAAAGTAGAAATGAGTGAGTGGCATTACCATTTCAAAAATATTATTATTATTTTTAAAAATTTTTATTTAGTTATTTTTCAACTACGGTTTTCTGTTTATTTCTCCCATCCAAAAATGTTATTATTAACTTCAGTGCAATTTTTAAAACAAAAAGTGAAGAACTGATACTCAGAGACTAAGGTAAAAATGACTTAACCATATCTCATTTATTCTAACATGGCAATTCACCTTTGGAAACTTTCACATGCACATGCTTTTTCTCCCCCAATCACTCAGCAATGACCGAAACATTAATTTATTAAGCTGTTATAATTATTTAGCTCTGGATAAAATATGCCAACAATAACATATGCTTCATTAATTAAACTTCATTTAGAACAATTGTTATATTTCTCTCCATTTTAGGTTATTGGACCTAACCCTCAACAAAAGAAATAAATAACATTAGACAAAACTTTTGTTCTAATACCTCAGATGTTCATTAACAGCTGAGTTATTTCATGGAGCAGATCTAACAGGAATGAAATAACATTTTGCAGATTCTATGCATTACAACAAAACAGAGACAATTTTGCCTTCTCAACAACCTTCTTGAATGCACTCTTGACCTCTTTGTTCCTCAGGCTGTAGACCACAGGGTTCAGCATGGGGATGACCATGGTATAGAACACAGATGCAATTTTGTCTGTGTCCATGGAATGACTGGAACTTGGCTGTAAGTACATAATAATGACAGTCCCATAAAATATGGAAACTGTAACAAGGTGAGAAGTACAGGTAGATAAAGCCTTCTGGTATCCCTGTCTTGAGCGCATCTTCAAAATGGTATTAACTATGAACAGGTAGGAAATCAAGATAACAAAAAGTGCAAGAAAGATATTAAAGCTTGAAATAAAAATAAGAATCAGTTCACTGGTATGCTTATCAGAACAAGTCAGAGTCATGACTGCTGGAACATCGCAGAAAAAATGATGGACCACATTGGACTCACAGAAAGAGAGGCTAAAGGTGTTTCCAATATGGATAGAGGCATTCAGGAACCCACAGAAATAGGAACCTATGGCCATACATGCACACACACCTGTTGTCATGGTGGTGGTATAATGCAGGGGTTTGCACACTGCTGCATAGCGGTCATAGGCCATTGAGGCCAAGAGGTAATTTTCTACAGTGGCGAAGGTTGCAAAAAAGAACATCTGAGCAGCACATGCATTGTAGGAGATGACCTTGTGTCCTAGAAGAAATCTAGCCATGACTGTAGGAGTGACAGCTGAAGAGTAACACAAATCCACCAGAGACAGGTTACTGAGGAAAAAGTACATGGGAGTGTGCAGATGAGAGTCTAGCAGTATCAACATTATCATCCCCAGGTTCCCAATTAGAGTGATGTGGTAAATGAGGGTGAAAATAATAAAGAGAGGGACCTGTAGTTCTGGGGAATTGGTTAGTCCTAACAGGATGAATTCAGTCATTTCTGTATTGTTCTCCATGGATATGACTTGAGAATCACAAGATATCTATAGCAAAAAGAAGAGAACAGAGGGATGAACAAAGAAGAGTTGCATAGAAATAATACATAGCATTATTTTATTACAGCAATAATTTGTTTTTAATATCCTCCATTTCTACAGCATGAGAAAAACAATGCAATTTAGTGGATAACTTATCTATACAGGAATAGACTTTTGTACAGAAAGATTTTTCACAAATCATTTCCCAACTTCTTAATGTTATATATGAGTGAACCCAGTCAAAAGAAAAAGTAAGGAACTGTTCAAGGTCACATGCCTGAAATGGATTTATTGCCCAAACTAGAGTCTTTGAGTCTACTAATAGCTTACACTTCTATAGTGCTCATTTATATTCATTTGATACTCTCATTATCCCAATTAAATTAATTCATTTTTATGCCCATTCATATATGAGGTAACTTGGCAACCAAAGTATTGAGTAATTTATTCAAGTATACATGATTATTAACAGAGCATGCTTTAGACCCAGTCAGAATGGTCCCAAAACTAAATGCCATTAGTGAATTTGAATTGATTTAAAGTCTGTTTATTTTATATTTTTAATGATTGAATACATTCACCAAGTTTAATGTTTGGGTTGCACAGTAGACTAATTCACAAGTGTATGCATATAATGATGCAGTGAGATAAATGCAGTATGAGAGATAAATACAACCAACAAAAGCAACTCTAAAGAGAAGGTATAGAACTGGGTATAAAATATTTGGCTTAGGGGTGATGCACATATACTTTCACCTATAAGCCCTACCATTTATCTGGAAGACATTGGCCGTAAATGAAGTTTCTTGAGCCTCATTTTATGCATCAGTAAAATGAAGATGATATTAGAACCTGTGTCAAAATTATTGTGAGAATTAGATGAAATAATCATGGCAAATAGTTCACACAATGGGAGTGTTCAATGCATCCCTTATTTGTGCCATCTTTAGAATGGAAAAATGGTGTCGATTTAGGAAAGATTAAGTAGCAACATGGGAGGTTCAAGGTGTGGATGGGTTTTGAATTCTGGTAGCTTTAGTCTTTGATTTGCACTTTTTTACACAATAGAGCCACTCAGTTTTTTTGTTGTTTGTTTCTTCCAGTATGTCTCACTCTGTCCTACCTCTTCTATGTCAGTAACATTTTCAAGCATTTGTGAGAACCCAGGGATCTTCAAGACCATTTTTTGCTTAATTTTTTCCATTTGATCCACAGTTTAGCTTGTGTTGAAAGACTCCTATTGTATCTTAGACTCATTTTTACTGTGGTTACTGTCAACACTTAGCAAGGTCACAAAGACTGAGGGTTTAGAATTTATGTCTGCAGCATCGACTCTAGTGCTGCAGATTATTCATGAATAAGCACAATGTTTCAAATCTTTATATATATAATTGTAATCCTTGGAAGGACGTCCATTTTCTGATAAACTACTGTTTTCTACCATCTTCCTTTTGGCCCCTGCACACATTATTTTATGTGTCTGAAATTTGCAGTATTTATGTTTGTAAGTACATCACTCAAATAATAGTATAAGCTATAGGTTTTTATTTAGCATTTGCTAGATTTTATTATGACTGGTATGTTCTTATTGGACCCACATGGATAATCGAGTATAAAAATCTTTAAGTTAACTACATTTATGCAGAACCTTTTACCACATAGAGAACATAATCAGAAATTCCATGGATTAGAATGTGAGCATAATTGAACATAATTATTCAGACTGCCACAGTGGAAATAAAAGAATATACGATAAGTAAATTATCTATAGTTAGAGATTGTTGAAGATGAGGCATCTTCACAGATCACAAGGTGGACTTCCTAATTGTGTATGTTAATCAACAGAAGAGCAGAAAGAAGTATTAATTTGTCTAAGGACACATAGCTGGAATAAATCTATTCCCAAATCAGATATCCAGGTGTTAGTAGCAGTAACACAGTACTTACGTACTACTTTATGTTATAGATTGATAGGCAGAAATCAGACAAGACAGACAGATGATCATATAAGCAGAGAGACAAATGAATGAATGATAGATGAAGAGATAGATAACAGATTAGACAGAAAAGTAGAAAGAAGGAGTATACATATCCACATACATATGCATAAAGCTTATTTACAATTAAGAAAATGGAGGATTTGAGAGATTATGTGCCTCACTAAAATTCCACCTACTGTGACCTTACTCAAGGTTCAAACCCTTCTCAAATGGATTTCATGACTTGGACCACCCCACTTTTAGGTTTTCTAAATGTGCAAGTAATGAAAAGGGCCCATTAAGGGGAAATAATAGTGAAAATGGAGTAAGAATATGTGGGATATAAAGCCCAAAACAACAAATGAATAAAAAATATAAACATAGACACAGACAACAGTATGATGGTAAACAGAGGAGAAGTGGGGTGGGGGAGGTAGTGAAGGGTAAAGGGGGTCCATTATACCATAATGGAAGATTTGACTTTGGGTGGTGAACATACAATGCAATATACAGATGACGTATCGTATAATTGTACACTTGAAACCCTTATCATTTAATTAATGAATTTAAGCCCAATACATTTAATTAAAAATGTATAAAAAATAATTACCTTCAATAAAATGCAAAAAAGAAGAATCTTGGTATTTTCATGATGACCCTTCTGGAGGTTAAAGACAAGTTGTTTCATCATCTAAATTAGCTATCCTTCACTGACAGCTGCATATATGGTGAACTGGATGCGTCGATGATCTATTCAATCAGAGTATTATCTCTTCTAGGTTTCTGCTCATCCTCTGAAGGAAAGCAACATGACATTTCATAAATATTATTGCATATCTACTGAATAAGATGTACTTACATTTGAATGCTACATATTGAATATAGAAGCTTACCATGTTCCTTGAAAGAAGAAAAAGGCAATCTTGAAATGTGAGTCTGAGATTAGAAATTCATCCCTGGAAGAATGTATAAATAATTTTGGAGACACTGTCTCTCGTGGACCAATTAAAACTTTCCAATATCCCTGAAACATGAAGAGATGGTGGACAGGTCATGAACATGGAGCTAGGAAGCCTTGTTTTAAGTCTTTCACCTACCATGGATTTTTTTCTGCATACTTGAACAAGTTATTTACCTTCAGCTGAGCTAAGTCTTCTTATTTGTAATATAGACATAATAAAATTATCTCTCCCATATAATTTCCAGTATTGTGTCTGTGAATAGCAAATGAAGATGGGTTTATAAAAGCACTTAGTAGGGGGTTATTCTTTCAGAATGAATAAATATAATTTTTATCATAAGGTATTTTAATTTACTGTCTTTAAAGAATTACTGCAAATAGTTGGAAGAAAGGCCAGTGAGTAAACTAAAAAAGGATTAGCATTCATTTGAATACCTGGTGACCGATCTGGCTCTGCTCAGAATTCAACCTCTTTTAAATAATCTCGTGCAGAGTCATATTGAGATTTCAGAGGGGGAATCAGGAGAAAATTGTACAGGCATGCTAGTCTTGAGGGAACAAGTCCCCTGTGAGAGCCATTAGTTCTTCCTTACCTAAGGAAAAAGCAATTAAACTGCACACAGGGACATAGTTCAGTATGTTGAGTTTGGTATGTGGAGTAGCACAAAGATGTGTTTTCAGAAATTCATGTCATTACCCACCCTGTTTTTATTTAGGTGTTCAATGGGGGACCCAAAAACCTGGAATTTATTTATAAAAAATTGTGTATTTATTTTTACTTGTTCAAACTTAAGTGACCTTCAAAGTACTCTCCATTTGATGCAATACACCCACTGAGACATTTTTTCCACTGCTCAAAACAGTTTTTGAACTCATTAATCTGGATGCCTTTTATTAGTACTTCTGCCGTTTTTTGTTTCACCTTGTCCAAAACATTTTCCTCTGAGAATTTTTTCATCTGAGGAAACAAAAAAGCGTCACTTGCAGTGAAATTGGTTGAATAGGGGTGGTGGAGCCATGGGGGTGATGCCATTTTGGGTCAAAAACTGCTGCATATCCAGCAGGGTGTGGGCAGGTGCACTCATAAATCACTCATCATAAAATGGGCAAATACATTGAAATAGTCAAAAAAATTTCACCGAATCCAAACATAGCCTCTCACAATACCAGCTGGGACACAGATACAGATAGGTTCCTGGAACTCACCTAGTGGGGGAAACCTGTACTACAAAGGGCCCACCCCCCATAAGATAATTCTGGTGTTTTGGGGTCTCCCCTCATAATATACACAGATGAGCAGCATATCTAATTTATTTAATTTATGGTAATTATTAATATTTGAAAAATATTGCTAAAATTTATTTTCTTTTCATAGACAAAACAATTTCCTTTTTTCTCCTTATGCTTTTACTTGGTCTAGCCAAATACTAAATGACTAGAACTGTCTGGAGATTTATAAATAACATCTTTATTTTTCTTTCTGCATTTGCAGTGAATACACAGATTAACATAGGAGTTAGAAGGATGGAGATTAAATTGGTTTTAATACTGACAAGTTAACTAAAAAGTTTGATTCAGATATTAGACAGATGGGCTTTTTTCTGTCATGAATTATTGCCCTGTAACATAGGTTGTTGGTGCCCTATTTACAAACCTATGTCAATCATTTTCTCTGGGTAGGCAAATACTTATGAAAAAAGAGTTGCAACTCTTGGAATGAGCATTTATTTTTTGTAAGAATATTTTTAATCAATGGACAGACAAGGCAATTTCTCAAGTGGCAGTCATCAGTAAATGACAGATAGCAGTAGAATAATATATACACCAGATTCCTCAACTGTCAGATAGTATAAGTTTCAGGTATGTATATACAGTGCTCCCATGCTTCTTGGTATAATTAAACTCAGTTGTCCACATATTTAACACACTCACTAATGAAACCCTGAATTGACTTCCTTCCATCCATGACCCTCTTTTTCACTACTCTGTTAGTGCTTTCTGCTATTAATTCCCAAATAAACTACTTGAAATGAAATCCTTGACTCAGGGTCTGCTTATAGAAAACCTAAAGTTATATAGGTCTCTCCTTTAACAGGCAGGTGCTATCTCATCATTCATACTATATAAAGAAAGCAGATGGAAGATAAGAAGTCATCCTGCTGCAGATAAGCAAGACAAAAAGAACAAAATATGCTGTTTCTTCTCCCAAATTCCCCATTCTGATAAATTCCATCTCTTCCCTATTGCAGAAACACTTTCACTGTACTTCTGAACCTGTGGAGAGAACAAATTTTGGCTTTTATGTGTCTCATAATATTTAATTTTGCCATCACACTCAAATGGTAGTTTATCTGGATATAAAAATCTGGATTCATATTTCTTTTTAAAAAATTCTTTTTATTGTATTCTTCCATTACCATTTAAACCCCTTTTCTCCCCTTCCCCTCTGCAACTACCACACTGTAGCCCAGTCCATGAGTCCATTTTTCTTTTTGTATTATCACTCCACCCCCTTATCTCCCCACCCTTTTGCTGTCATTCTGCTCTCTATCTATGAGTCTGTCATTATTTTGCTTGTTAGTTCAATTTGTTCATTAGATTCCACATATAAATGAAATAATATGGTATTTGTCTTTCTCTGACTGGCTTACTTCACTCAGCATAATGTTCTCCAGGTCCATCCATGCTGTTGCAAAGGGTAAAATTTTCTACTTTTTTACAGCCAAGTAGTATTCCATTATGAAAATGTCCCATAGTTGTTTTATCCATTCATCTATTGATGGACACTTGTGCTGCTTCCATATCTTGGTGACTGTAAATAATGCTACAATGAACATAGGGGTGCTTATGTTGTTTTGAATTAGTGTTTTGGGTCTCTAGAATATACTCCCAGAAGTGGGAATGCTGGGTCCAAAGCATTTTTAGTTTTTGAGGTATCTCTACATGCTTTCCACAGTGGTTGCACCAGCCTGCATTCCCTTCAACATTCCAAAAAAATTCCCTTTTCTCCACATCCTTGCCAGCACTTGTTTGTCAATTTATTGATGATAGCCATTCTGGCAGGTGTTAGGTGATATCTCATTATATTATGGTTTTAATTTTCATTTATCTGATGATTAGTGATGTTGAGTATTTTATGTCTACTGGCCATCTGTATGTCCTTTTTGGAGAGGTGTCTATTCAGATTCTTCGTTCATTTTTAATTAGATTGTTTGTTTTTTTTTTTTGGTGTTGAGTTTTGTAAGTTCATTATGAATTTTGAATATTGACCCCTTCTCAGGTGTTTTGGCAAACATAATCTCCCTCTCTGTGGCTTGTCTTTTTATTGTTGATGATTTCCTTTGCTGTGCAAAAACTTTTTACTATGATTAAGTCCCATTTGTTTATTTTTTTCTTTTGTTTCCCTTGCCTGGGGAGATATATCTGGTAAAAATATTGCTTGAGCAATGTCCGAGATTTTACTGCCTGTTTTCTTCTAGGATTTATATGGTTTTTGATATAATATTTGTCTTTAATTCATTTTGAATTTATTCTTCATATGGTGTAAGAAGGAGGTCTAGTTTCATTTTTCTCCATGTATCTGTCCAATTTTCCCAACACCATTTATTGAATAAACTATCTTCAGCCCATTGCATGTGCTTGCTTCCTCTATTGAATATTAATTTGACTATAAAGGTGTGAATTTATTTCTGGACTCTGTAATATTCTATTGATCTATGGGTTGTTTTATGTTTCTAGCATGCAGTTTTGATTACTATAGCCTTATAATATAGTTTATTAGGTAATAACAATTCCTCTAAATTTGTTCTTCTTCCTCAGTATTGTGGCTGCTTTGTGAGGCCTTTTGTTTTTATATAAATTTTTGAAATATTCATTCTAATTCTGTGAAACATGACATTGGGAGTAGTGATAGGAGTTTCATTGAATCTATAGATTACTTTGGGTAGCATGGACATTTTATTTTTTGTATAAAATATTTACTAAAGTTAATAACTTTTAAAATTAGGTAAGTGAGGTTTAAAAATTGTTGACTTGAGTTTTTCATATTCTTCACCTACAAGCTGAATTTCCTCTTATGATTTGAAATGATTCTTGTTACATTTTAGAGGAAAAACAACCCTTTATAAAGACAAATACAAAAAGTAATTTCAATGTTGAAACTTTCTACTTAATTTAATTGTGATGTTTGATGACTATACATTCAAATTATGTAAACCTGAATACAATTATGTTTAATTTCCTATCTTTTTGATCAGTGTTGATCTTATGCCAAAATGAAAATAGAACTTCCTGCCATAATGAAAATAGAACTTCCTGCCATAATGAAAATATGTTTTAACTCCCATTCCACATAGTGCCTGACAGCAACATGTGGCTCTTAAGCCATTCAAATGTGATTATTGTGAATAAGAATCTATATATTTTTGTTTTTATTTTTGTTCAATTACAGATGTCCCAATTTTTCCTCTGTTGCTCTCCTCCTGTGCCCCACCCAGCCCCTCTGTCTCACAGTCAATCCCCACCCTGTTGTCGATGTCCATGGGTCAGTTCTTTATACATGTTTCTTGACTTGGTCCTTACCCTTTTTTCCCCCAATTAAGTTACACAAGTCAGATCACATGGTATTTGTCTTTCACTGAATGGCTTATTTCACTTAGCATAATACTCTCCAATTCTATCCACGCTGTCACAAATGGTAGGAGCTCATTCTTTCCTTCTGTTGTGTAGCATTCCATTGTGTAATTGTACCACAGGTTTTACCAATGGGCATTAGGCTGTTTCCAGCACTTGGCTATTGTCAATATCACTGCTATAAATATTGAGGTGCATAGATTCCTTTGAGTTGGTGTTTCAGGATTCAGAGGCATGAAATCACTGGGTCAAAAGGCAAATCTTTTTAAGTTTTTTGAGGAAAATCTATACTGTTTTCCACAGTGGCTGCACCAGTCTGCATTCCCACCAACAGTGTACTAGGGTTCCCTTTTCTCCACAACATTGCCAGCACTTGTTTTTTGTTGATTTGTTTCTTATAGCCACTCTGACTAGTGTGAAGTGGTATCTCATTGTGTTTTTAATTTGCATCTTTTTGATGGCTAGTGATGTTGAGCATTTTTTCATGTGACTTTGGGCCCTCTGTATGCCCTCCTTAGAGGAGTGTCTGTTCAGGTCCTTTGCCCATTTTTTAATTGGATTGTTTATCTTCTTGGTGTAGAGTCATGTGAGCTCTTTATATGTTTTGGAGATCAAGCCCTTTTCTGAGATAGCATTGGCAAATACATTTTCCCATATAATTAGTTCCCTTTTCATTTTGCTGATATTTTCTTTAGCTGTGAAGAAGCTTTTTATTTTGATGAAGTCCCATTTGTTCATTCTTTCCTTTATATCCCTTGTCCTCAGGGACACATTGGTGAAAATATTGCTGCATGGGATATGTGAAATTTTCCTGCCTATGTTTTTCTCTAGGACTTTTATGGTGTCATAACTTATATTTAAGTCTTTTATCCATCTTGATTTTATTTTGGTGCATGCTATAAGTTGGCGGTCTCTCTCTTTCTCTCTCTCTCTCTCTTTTTTTGCATATATCTGTCCTGATCTCCAAACATCATTTGTTGAAGAGGCTATTTTTACTCCATTTTATGCAACTGCCCCCTTTGTCAAATATTAATTAACCATAGAAACATAGGTTTATTTCTGGGCTCTCTATTCTGTTAATTTTATCTGTGTCTGTACATATGCTAGTACCAGACTATTCTGATTACAGTGGTCTTGTAATGTAGTTTGATTTCAGATATTTTGATTCCTCCTATTTTTTCTTCTTTCTCAAAATTGATGCAGCTGTTTGGGATAGTTTATGGTTCCATATAAAATTTTAAAATATTTGTTCTCTATCTGTGAAATATGTCATTGGTATTTTAATAGGGATTGTGTTATGCTTTGAATAGCATGGACATTTTAAAAATGTTAATTCTTCCAATTCATGAACATGTATATGCTTCCATTTATTTGTGCCTTCCTTTATTTCTGTCTTCACTGTTGTGCAGTTTTCTGAGTACAGGTCTTTTACCTCTTTGGTTAAGGTTATTCCTAAGTACTTTATTTTTCTTGCTATAGTAAATAGTTTTTTTCATAATTTCATTTCCTGATATTTCATTGTAGGTGTACAAAAATGCCTTCAATTTCTGAATATTGACTTTGTATTCTACTGTTTTTTCAACTCACTTATTAGGTCAAACAGTTTTTTTTTTGGTGGAGTCTATAGGGTTTTCTGTGCATTCTGTCATGTCATCTGTGAATAATAACAGTTTTACTTTCTCCTTTCCAGTTTGGATGCCTTTTATTTTTCACATGAAAAATAAAATAAATGGGATTTGATTGTGTGGCTAGATTGTGTGTCTATGTGGCTAGAACTTCCAATATTATGTTGAGTAGAAGTGGTAAAAGTGGACATCCTTGTCTTGTTTCTGATCTTAGGGGAAAGCTAAATTTTTGCCCATTGAGTATGATATTAGCTATAGGTTTCTCATATATGGCCTTAATTTGTTGAGGTATGGGTAGATGGATATTTTAATAATGTTAATTCTTCCTATCAATGAACATTGTATCGGCTCCCATTTATTTGTATCTTCTTCATTTTCTTTCATCAGTGCCTTATAATTTTCTTTTTTTAAATAATTTTTTTTAAAAAATTTTATTTAGTTATTTTTCAAGTACAGTTTTTTGTCTATTTTTCCCATCCCAGCCTCCCCTGCCCCTTGCTCCCCACCCCCCTCCCATTTCCTCCCCCCCCTTAGTTCTCGTCCCTGTGTCCTTCCTATTTGTTCCTCCAAATTTTTTTAAATTTATTTTTTATTGATTATGCCATTACAGTTGTTCTATTCCCCCCTTCATTCCCCTCCACCCTACCCCCCCATCCCCACCATTACCCCCTTTAGTTTATGACCATGTGTCTCAAGTTCTTTAGATTCTATATTTCCCATAGTATTCTTGACCCCCATCTATTTTCTATCTACTGTCTATGCTAGTTATTTTCTGTACCTTATCCCCCTTCTCGTCCTCCCACTCCCTTGTTGCTAACCCTTCTTGAGATCTTCATTTCTATGTTTCCACTCCTGATCTAGCTGTCCTTTTAGTTTGCTTTCGTTTTAGGTGTGGTTGTTAATAACTGTGAGTTTGCTTTCCTTTCACTGCTCATGTTTTTTTAACTTCTTTTTCTTAGATAAGTCCCTTTAACATTTCATATAATAAGGGCTTGGTGATGATGAACTCCTTGAATTTGATCTTATCTGAGAACCACTTTATCTGTCCTTCCATTCTAAATGAAAGTTTTGCTGGATAGAGCAATCTTGGTTGTAGGTCTTTGGATTTCATGACTTGGAATACCTCTTTCCAGCCCCTTCTTGCCTGTAATGTCTCTTTTGAGAAATCTGCTGACAGTCTGATAGGGACTCCTTTGTAGGTGACTGTCCCCTTAGCTCTTGCTGCTTCTAGGATTCTCTCCTTCATTTTAATCTTGGCTAATGTAATGATGATGTGCCTTGGTGTGTTTCTTCTTGGGTCCAACTTCTTTGGGACTCTCTGAGCTTCCTGGATTTCCTGGAAGTCTATTTCCTTTGCCAGATTGGGGAAATTCTCCTTTATTATTTGTTCAAATAAGTTTTCCATTGGTGGCTGTGCCTTTCCCCCTTCTCGTACCCCTATAATTTGGATGTTGGAGCATTTAAAGATGTCCTGGAGGTTCCTAAGACTCTCCTCATTTTTTTGAATTCTTGGTTCTTCACTCTTTTCTGTTTGGCCATTATTTGCTTTCTTCTGGTCCAATCCATTGATTTGAGTCCCAGTTTCCTTTTCATTGCTATTGGTGTCCTGTGCAATTCCATTCCTTTCAATTAGTTTCGCCTTCATATGTTTGTCTAATTTGTGGCTATAATCAACCAGTTCTGTGAGGATCCTGATCACCAGTGTTTTAAACTGTGCATCTGAGAGTTTTGCTATTTCTTCATTGCTTAGATTTATAGGCTCTGGGGCTTTGAGATCTTCTTGAGCCATTTTTGGTCTGTCCACGCTCATTAAGTATGAGGAGCGGAGCCTTAGGGGTGGGGCGGGGCCTCCAGGGTGGGGTTGCTGGTTTGTGACACTGTATGTGGGGGCGGGGTCAGAGCGGGGAAATGGCGGCCCCCTCTGCTGTTTCCCCGCTGCTGGGTGAGGAGGAGGAGCAGAGCCTTAGGTGGTTCGCCAAGGCGGGGCCACTTAGGTCGCTGGGTTATTATGTATGTGGAGTCAGGATCAGAGGGGGGGGAGATGGCGGCGCCCTCCTCTGCCACTGGCCACTGGGGCCTGCTAGCTCCCGTCCAATTGCCCACTCCCTCCCTTGTCTATCCATGCGCAACCACAGTCAACCAGCAGCCCTGCTCCCTCGCTGTTTCCCCACAGTCGCTTGTCCCCACAGTCGCTCCCTGAGTTGCCCACCAGGTCCAACCCTGTGCCTGGATTCTGTGCACCTGAGTTCGTCTGATGGAGTTTTTCTGTGCAACCCCACTCCTCCAGCTGCTGGTTTCGCCCCTCTTACCGGTCAGGCTGAAGAATTTGTTGTTATTAGACTTCTGAAAAGTTCAATTTTCTGTGTTCTGACTATGTTTCCTATTGCTAATATTTAGTTGTCTCTAAACTTGGTTGTGTGAGAAAGCACGGTGTCTCCACCTATGCCTCCATCTTGGCGGAAGTGCTCTATAATTTTCTGATTACAGCTCACTCACATGCTAGAATTACAGGGCACTCTTGCAAAAGCAGTTACACGTACAAACAGTCAAATGGTACCCAGGGGCACTGGATAGGAGAAGGAGCTGACCACAAAGAACCTTGTGCTTGTGCATACATGATGGAAATGTTCTATTATCTCAATTCTGGTAGTAGTTACATAACCATGCATATTCAACCATGTTCTTAGAACTATACACACAAAATGTGTGGATCTTACTGTTTGTAAGTTATGCATTTTGAAAATTAAAAAGGAAAAATGATAAGTAATACGAAGACATGATGCACACTCGCTATGCAGTCAGGTCCCCATAGGCAATTTAATTACTTCTTCCTAAAAAAGTGGGATGAGGAACTGGGATGTTCTCATGGGGCACATTCCCTGAGACCTCCATTGCTCTATAATTAACTGCTGGCTTCCTTTCACTGTCCTCTGAAATACCAACAATGCTCCACATGATTTAATTTTAGAGTGAATGGACTACATGCTGGATTCTTTGATCACCATACATTAATCTGAAAGATAATAGTCATCATTCAATATAGCCTTTCTGTCTATTGAAAGGAAACCTGCAACCATGGCCAAGAAAATCACCTGAAGATAAAATTATATATTGAGAAAGTTTAAAATTGTACATATTTAGTCAGTTGTTTTATACACTTTCCTTAATTGCTCTTTATAGCCACAATCCCATAAATTATGTAGGAAGAGTAATTTTATTATGTTTATTTTACAGATAAGGAGAAGGTAAGGGACTCCTGCAAAGTCACAGTAAGAATTCACAGTAGATTTGGGACTTGAGCCCGGAGTTCTGGGTCCTTGTTAGTGTTTTTTTATTCTCTATCTTTCTCTGTCCCAGAGAACTTGGGACCTTTTGATCACTCCTAAAATAGCTTGCTTATCCTTACTTATGCATTATTTTAAGGCTAAATTTCTGAGTTCACAGTCACTATTCAGGGACTGTCTGTCCCTCCTCTTCAAGAAGCCAGGTAAGCTAACTTCCACATAACTATTAATGAAGCAATATACTAGGAATTGTTAAAGCAAAAACAAATGTTTTGAACTTTCAAAAAGTAGTGAATTGAGGCTGGACTATAAATGTCAAAAATTTCTTTAGTGAGGAGTTTAGTGATACTTATGAAATCTCCTGCTGCTTCCCTGAAGAAGATGAATTAAAAACAAAATAAATGATTGGATAGGGTTGTAAACTCATCTTGTGCACTATTAATTTGTATCCTACTGGAGGTTAAACAAAAGCATAACTGTGAAGTGACAATTTGTTAAACTACAAAGGAAACTAAATGAATTAACAAGATTCAACTGTAGTTGAATAATAAATAAATAAATCAACAATAAGTTGTTGCTGTAACAAAATAATACATGTTGCATGTACCCTTCTCAATTTAAGTGTCTTTTTCACCGTTTTATTGTTCTCCTAGCCACCTAGCATTTCGTGATTGTCCTCATTGATGGAGAACAGTACGGAAGTGACTGAGTTCATCCTTCTAGGACTAACCAACGACCCAGAGCTGCAGGTGCCCCTGTTTATCATGTTCACTGTCATCTACCTCATCACATTGATTGGGAATTTGGGAATTATGGCATTGATTGATTCTCTTGGACTCTTGTCTGCATACTCCCATGTACTTTTTCCTCAGTAACCTGTCTCTGGTGGATTTGTGTTACTCTTCAGCTGTCACTCCTATAGTCATGGCTGGATTTCTTCTAGGACACATGGTCATCTCCTACAATGCATGTGCTGCTCAGATGTTCTTCTTCATAGCCTTCGTCACTGTGGAAAATTACCTCTTAGCATCCATGGCCTATGACCGCTATGCTGCAGTGTGCAAACCCCTGCATTACACCACCACCATGACAACACGTGTGTGTTTGTTTCTGGCCATAGGTTCCTATGTCTGTGGCTTCCTGAATGCCTCCATCCACATTGGGGACACCTTCAGCCTCTCTTTCTATGAGTCCAATGTGGTCCATCACTTTTTCTGTGACATTCCAGCAGTCATGGTTCTGTCTTGCTCTGATAGACATGTTAGTGAGCTCGTTCTTCTTTGTGTAGCAAGCTTCAACACCTCTCTTGGACTTTTCTTTATCTTGATTTCCTACATATTCATCTTTTTCAC
Organism: Artibeus jamaicensis; assembly: GCF_021234435.1. Classification (NCBI taxonomy): domain Eukaryota; kingdom Metazoa; phylum Chordata; class Mammalia; order Chiroptera; family Phyllostomidae; genus Artibeus; species Artibeus jamaicensis. The sequence goes on along the minus strand of NW_026522050.1, from coordinate 5,750,714 downwards.
TGATCTAAAGATGCACTCATCTTTGGGGTATCAAAAGGCTCTGTCTACCTGTGCCTCCCACTTCACTGCAGTCTCCATCTTATATGGGACTGCCATCTTCATGTACTTACAGCCCAGCTCCAGCCATTGCCTGGTCACAGACAAAATTGCATCTGTGTTCTATACTATGGTCATCCCCATGCTGAACCCCCTGGTCTACAGCCTGAGGAACAAGGAGGTTAAGAGTGCACTCATGAAGGTTGTCTTAGAGGCTAAACTGATTTTAGGATTATGATTTGAACACTGTGCAATGCACAGTAACCAAGTTTTCTTAAGGCCACAGTTAAATTAAGGTCCCAGAGTAGTCTCCTTGCCCATTCCAAAGTCTCCTGTCCTAAAAATGAGACACATTATGTTCAAAAAGTCCCTGAACAGGAAAAGCTAAGATGTCTTGGGGTTCACTTGTCTTTATTCACTCATCCAACATGCATTTTTTTCTACCACATCAATGCAAATACACATAAAATACCACCACAAAGAAGACCATGAACAAAGTGCACGTATGTTCGCTAGGAGGATATGTATGTGTTGAAATAGAAACCAATAATAATAATGTATGTTTTGCTTCTGAAAATGCTTTAAATTGTTAATGCTGATATTTTATGTCTACTGTTGTGATTTATATTATCTGTTTAAAAATATTTTAAAACATATTTTATTGATTATGCTATTACAGTTGTCCCATTTTTTTTCATCTTCATTCCCCTCCATGCTGTACACCCCTCCCACCATCATTCCCTCATGTTGTCTATGGGTCATACAACTTCTTTGGCCTCTCCATTTCCCATGCTAGTCTTATATTACGTCCCCATTCTTTTATTCTACTTCATTCACACTGATTTTCTTCCTATATTTTAATCTGACAATGTCAAACATGTTCCTGCCTCAGGGCATTTATACTTACTCTTCCCTTTATGGAATATTCCCTTACTCCATTAAGGTTGGTGCTTAAAGGTTACTCTCTCATAGGTTTCTTTCTTGACCACCTTTGTAAAATGGTCATTGTTTATTTCCATGCACAGTACCCTTTCACTCTGAGTTATTCTTTAAAGAAAATTCTCACCCAAGGATTTGTTTTTATTGATATTAGAGGGAGAAGAAGGAATAGAGAGAAACACCTTGACCAGGGATCAAACCCCCAACCTAAGTATGTGTCCTGACAGGAACTCTAACCTGAAAGTTTTTGGTGTGAGGGATGACACTCCAACCTACTGACCCACCCGGCCATGGAACTCTGGGTTTTTCTTCATGGCCCTCATGAGTCCTCACCTATTGAATGTTTGCTTGTTCATTTTATCATCTCTCTTCCCCAGCTAGAACTTAGACTCTATGAAAGCATTGGCTTTATCTGTTTTGTTTACAGCATGATCCACAGTTCCTAAATGAGTGTCTATTTCATACTCAATTTTCAATAACTATTTGTTAAATGAATAAAAGTGTTAACCTTTGAGTCCAGCTGTATAAGTATGTTGAATTTTTAAACTATTGGTGATTGAAGTGTATCATCCATAACATATACTCTCTGGACAGATGTGTAGTGCATTTTCAGAAGCACAGCTCATCTTCTACTTTCCTGTGTATTCCCACTCACTGTGTGCACCCCAATGTTTGGACACAAAGATTTCTTGCATCCCAGGAGCAAATGAATAATCTACAACAATTGTATAGTTTTACATATAAATGATGTCTCACGAAGTGGCAACTAAAACATCAAATAAAATCAGAAAAAGGCATTGGAATATGAGATTATTTGAATGTTCAGTATCTGATTATATTTGAACATACTTTGTACATATGAAATGTAACTAACTAAAATGATTCTAAATATCTATATAGAATATAAATGTGGCAGTATCTATCAACAATAAAAATATAGCACATTCAGTATGCTAGTTCAGGGATTAAACTATGTTGTTTTAAAATTTTTTAAAGATTTTATTTATAGACAGAGGGGAAGGGAGGGAGAAAGAGAGGAAGAGAAACGTTAAGGAGTGGTTGCCTCTTGCACGCCCCCTACTGGGGACTTGGCCTGCAACCCATGAATGCGCCATGACTGGGAATCAAACCCGTGACCCTTTGGTTCACAGGCCAGGGCTCAATCTATTGAGATGCACCAGCCAGGGCTAAAATTTATGTTTTTAATATTGATTCTCAGGGTGCTTTATACCGTACAAAACCTACCCACCCAAATTTGTGCCTTTGTCTAATTTGTTGTCTCAATAAAATAAGAGACTTCAATAGCTCACTATATATAAGATTTTGCTTTGGTAAGCTAATATTCTCATCGTGGTGTTTTTGGGGCTGAGTTCCATAACACGAATTTTCACTTCTATCTTATGGTGATATCTCCCCTATTGGACCAATTTTTAATTACTCTTTTAAATAATCATTTAATGTTAAAATTATTTTAGAGTTATAGAAGAAAAAATTGAAACAGTGCAGATTCAGTGCAAACCCTGTGACAGTCTGAAAAATAGCCTGCAAAAGGATCATCCTCATTTCTGGAACCTTCCAGACTTACCTTCAATGGCCTCAAAGGACTGTGTGGATGTGATTAAAGTTAGGATTTTATCTGGGATCATCTATGTGGACCCTAAAGGCCCTCCCATGAAAACCTAGGAGAAAGTCAGGGAGATGTGACCACAGATAAAGGATGAAAGAGGAGTGTGCTATGTAACCTAAGAATTAGAGACAAAGCAGGTGTCACCATGAACCACAGAATGCCAGCAGCCACCAGGAGATGCATGGCTCTTGCACCAAACTAATTTTCTTTCAGAAAAATAATTTTGAATTTATGGATTCCAACTGTGAATAAATAAAGTTCAGTAATTTGTTATAGCAGCCAAGGAAATTAATACAATTCTTGCTTCATATTCCCTACAGGATATATTTGTACTGCTAAGAAACCAAGATCGACACAGTATGATTTTCTAAACTGCAGATTTTATTCAGATTTCATTAGGTTTCCCCCTAATCTCCTATCCTCTGCTTGCATTTAGTTACTGTGTTTCCTTCACCTCTTCTGGTCTGTGACAAGCTCTCCTTCTTTCCCTATTTTTGTTGGCCATGATGGTATTGAGGGTATTAGTCAGGTATTTCACAGAATGTTCTTTGACTGGCATTACAGTTTTCAGAGACTAAAGTGAAATGTTTTTCAATCACATTATATCAGCAAGATTTTTCTCTTTTCCTCAATTATTTATTTGCTGAGTCATTTCTTAGTGTTTCCATGTATTTATTTTGTATTATGGAAAATAACCAATACAAGGTTTCGTTTTGGCTCCGATTGTTCCACTTTTACCATTCGTAGCTCTTTCTGTTTGTGTCCCATTGACAGAGCTTCATTCCTTTGCTGTTGTTTTTTAGCACCCCCTCACTTTCTGTTACTACACAATGCTACATAGAGGCTTGTCTTGTATTTCCAGTACCCCTACCACAAAATCAACTATCTGTTATGGGACAAACTCCCAGAAACTCGGTTCTTCCTGTCAATGCAGTAAAGAATTAAAGATCAATGAGTCTATTAACATGTAAGCAGGGTTTATTGGTGATCTGTTCTCAGGAAAGACAAGGGGCCTAGCTAAGGTGGAGGCCAGGACACTGAAAGGCATAAGTTCAGGGTGAAGCACAGCAAAGGAGGCAAGGGTAGGAGTGGCCAAAAGTGAAGTCTGGTGGCAGGTTCTTTGTTCTGCCTTGGCAGGCAGAGGGTTGAGAGGGATTACATATTGATTGACATATAAAGGTGGTGGTAGCTTTCTCCAGCTGGGGAGTGATTACCCTAGGGTGTATATGGACTTCTTTCTTTAGGTACTATATGCCCTTTGGGTCCTTTCAGGATTCCAGGCAAAAGCACAGTTTCAAAAACTTTCTTTCCCAGACAATGGAAAAGATACATAGAATTTCAAGGACTGCTGAGGCAGTGGGTGGGACATGGATCCCTCCTCCTCCCTGCTTTGGTTTCCTCTCTGGCCACTCTTTCTACCATCACAGTTCTATGAAGAATATCATTTCTTTTATTAAACACTGGCATTTAAAAGCCAGTATTTGCCTCCCATTTCTGCTTGTTGATACTGAAGTTTTACTTCTAGGCACTCTTGTCCACAGAAGTAGGAGGTATATATTTATGTACTTTGTATACATTTGTAATGTAGAGTTATGCTCTACCTGTTCATTCTAACTATATGAAGCTAAACACTACTGTATACTGATGTTCCTGACTCTCATCCACAATTATCAGTGTGCCACAGAATTTTTAAACACGTAACATGTGACTCTTAGTCAGAGGCACAATCTTCCCTTAAATTGTCAAATAAAAAAATGACAGCAGCCAACACAATAGGCATCTAGTGGGAATGAATTGAAATTTTAATTATTTTTTTATCACATTAGCAAAAAATATTTTTTGGTATGCTGCTGAAGTTTAGTAATTAGTTATGTGTAACATGAGAGGGAAATATGTGACCATTGCTGCTCTCATCTAGTTTACCCCAACTTGTCCCTTTTCGTATCTGTAAGTTCCTCCTCTGATAGTGAGAGACTTGGTTCTCAATGAATCCCATTCATTAATTTCTTGGTGTGACTGGTTTGCAGGTAAATCAGTTCTATAATTGTCTTTTATTTATACTTTACTGTATTTTTATGCATGAGCATTTAGACCCCTTACACCCCCTTCCCTCCAGCAATCATCACATTGCTGTCCATGTCCATGAGTCCTTTTTCCTAAATTTTGCTCAACCCCTCCACCCCCAACCTCCCCACAACTAGCTGCCATCAGCTTTTCATCCATGAGCCTGTCTCTTTCTCGCTTCGGATTTCAATTTGTTCTTAATCTATACTCTCATGAGAATCAACTTAACACTACTGTATAGTATTATTTATTGTTTGTTTTACTTTTAACTTTTGCTATACATATTGTTTTCTAACACTAGTTAGGTCAGGTCATTTTTTCCCCCTATTTCCCTTCAGTAAGGTTAACTCACACCTTTGTAGTGCCATCTGATTTTTAAAAGACTCTGTGTTCACTCATGGGATTCTCCTATACTGCTAGCTGCTTCTTTATAATTTGTGCATATTAAATTTCATGCTTTGCTGTGTGTAGTTCTATGGGTTATAACAAATGCAGAGTCATGTGTTCACCAGCCCATTACCATGGAGATTAATTTTATTATTCTAAAATTTCTTTTTTTAATTCCTTCTATAGACAACCATTCTTCATTCTCCATCCTTCCAACACTTAGAAATCATTGAGCTTTTGTTCCTCCCAGTTATGTGCATGGAATAACACAATAAGGACTCTTTAGGTCTTGCTTCTTTCACGTTAAAATCCACTTTAGTGTCATCCATATTGGTGCACGAATGAATACCATTCTATTTTATTATATCTGGAACACTGGAACAGTGTTCCAGTTTAACGATGCTCTACAGTTTGCAAGTGCATTAGGTTGCTTCTGACTGTGAATTCTTAATGTCAACAACACTTGAAAAGATTTGTGTAGAGGTTTATGGTGGAATATATGGTTTCACCTTACACTGAACATTCGATGCTTCTGTCAGTGTGTGAACTGACAGCTGTTGGAGCAAAATGTTTTCAAAAAAGAATTTTCATCATGTAATTTGTCTTTGCCTCTTTTATAAAAATTAGTTGATTATAAGCCCTGGCTGGCTTAGCTCAGTGGATTGAGTGCGGGCTTGCGAACCAGAGTATCGCAGTTCGATTCCCAGTCAGGGCACATGCCTGGGTTGCAGGCCAGTTCCCGGCAGGGAACACACGAGAGGCAACCATACATTGATATTCCTTTCCCACTCTTTCTCCTTCCCTTCCCCTCTCTCGAAAAATACATTTAAAAAAATAAAAAAATTAGTTGATTATATATCTAAGAATCATTTTTGGATGCTGTAACCTGTTCCATTTATTTGTGGGTCCATCTTTTCCCTAATGCTACACTGTCTTCATCACTATATGTTATAGTTAGTTGTGAAATGAAATTACTTTAATACTCATATTTTGTTTTTATTTTTCATAATTATTTTGCTTATTAGTTTTGAAATTACATATGAATTTATAATCAGCAAGTCAATATTTATGCTCAAAAGAGCCATACATGGGTTTCAGTTGTGATCCCATGGAGTCTATAAAGTAGGCAACTTCAAGTCTCCCAATCCATGAATAAGGCAGATCTTTACACTCATTTATCTAAAATTTTATTCTTCTCTAGTGTGCAATTTTTAAGCATTTTTAAGGCAAATATCTTAAATATACTCAAAGAACTAAACAAAACCTTGGACAAAGAACTAAAGAAACTTAGAAAAATGTGGAATCAAAAGATAGAGAATATTAATAGAGACAAAAATTATAAGAAGTAACCAAATAGAAACTCTAGAGCAAGACCAAGAAGAGATGAGGTAGACATCAGGTAGGCTCAGATTTCCTGATTTTAAATATTAGTATCTTTTTTACTTTTCAAAGAAACTTAAAATTCATTATCAGGTTAGGATAGAATAACAATCTATGGGGTAGATGGAGAGGGCTTTTCATCTTGTGAATTCAGGAAATTAGGGCTGTAAAAGGAAAGAAATCTTATCTTATGTGACAGCATGAGTGGACCTGGAGAGTAGTAGGCTAATTGAAATACACCAGTCAGAGAAAGACAAATACCATATGATCTCACTTATGCGTGGGAACCAATGAACAAAATAACCTGATTTACAAAACAGAAACAAGGCATGAATACATGGAACAGACTAAGAACTGTCAGAATAGAAAAGAGGGGGAGTGTTCTTCTTCACTCTTTTCTGTTTGTTTAAAGGAACTTATCTAAGAAAAAGAAGTTAAAAAACATGAACAGTGAAAGGACAGCAAACTCACAGTTATTAACAACCACACCTAAAACAAAAGCAAACTAAAAGGACAGCTAGATCAGGAGTGGAAACATAGAAATGAAGATCTCAAGGAGGGTTAGCAATAGGGGAGTGGGAGGAGAAGGGGAGAGAAGGTACAGAAAATAAGTAGCATAGACAGTAGATAGAAAATAGATGGGGGGCAAGAATAGTATGGGAAATATAGAATGTAAAGAAGTTGAGACACATGGTCATAAACTAAAGGGGGGGTAATGGTGGGGATGGGGGGGTAGGGTGGAGGGGAATGAAGGGGGGAATAGAACAACTGTAATGGCATAATCAATAAAAAATAAGTTAAAAAATAAAAAATAATAAAAAAAAAGAAAAGAGGGGGAGAGGAAACTGGATGAAAGAAGGTGAAGGGATGAGCCAAAGAACATATATGACAAGGTCTTCCAGAAAGTATCCAGCCATGTAATAGGAAAAACAAACATTTATTGAAAAAAAAATAAAATACAAGAAATGTTGTACATAGAACAATGATTACTCAGTCTTCTTCCAAGTAGACACCATGGGACCTCCCACAGTTCTCCAAATTGCCAGCATCTGCCCTGTCTAATTATCCTGCATCTTACTGGAAGTCTAATGTCTTTTCTCTTTCAAAGGTGATTTTAGTTTTTGGAATAGCCAGAAGTTGCAGGTTGCCAAATTTGGGCTGTAGAGGGGCTGAGTCACCTGGGTCATTTCTTGTTTCACCAAAAAACTGCATGAGATATGGTGCATGAGCTGGTTCATTGTCATAATGAAGCTGCCAATCACCACTTGCCCCAAGCTACAACCTTCTGAGTCTTCCAAATAGTTTTCATGAAGGAATGTTAAAGTTTAAGCAGTAGTTGATGTAGATTTGTTGCTCTACTGGCTCAGCCATTTTGAATTATAATGGCCACAGAGTACACATGCTCAGTCAAAGGCATCTACTGCCTCCACTGACTAGCACAGTGAAGTCATCAGTGTTCATGCATGCACATTCCAGTCCACTCTCTTTGGCTGCTAGGTTACGTCATTGTCACTGGAACCATTCTCATTATATTAACAATGGCTGAACATTTTCTGGACAGAACTGCTATGCCTCACCTATGGAGACAGACAATGGTTTGGTGATCATTAGAGGAAAGAGGGTGTTGGAGGCTGGATGGAAATGGGCAAAGGAGTGAAATGGGGACATCAGTAATAGTGTCAACAATGAAAACTTAAACTCATTTATTGAAGATAATTTTAGGTAGGCTTTCTACATACACTGTAAAGAGCTCAGTGGGCCTTCTTTCCAGTAAAATAGCAACATGAATAAGAAAGCATTTTTATAACCCAACAATTCAGAGTTGGGTTATAAACTAAGGCCATTGAAATGGCCTTAAGGACAAATAGATAATGGAAAAAAACATATCCTAGGAAAGCTACGCAACTTGCTAAGATCCTAGTCAGTAGTAATCAAGCTATGACCATCCCCTTTCCTCCTCTGTCCCCAGCCGTGTGGTAGAAGTTCTATTTAAGAGAAATGCATTCAAGAAACATGGCTACTCTCTAACTCCAGGTATCAGTGTAGAGCTGCAGTTCCACCCTACGAGGGGCAGGACACTGACACCTCATCTTACCGAGGATCACCTTATACAAACACTATTCCCATTGGCCTAAACGCAGTGGATAGGGCTGCCAGTTGCCATCCAGTTCCCATTTGTACTGTTATATCTTTGCCCAAGGTACAGCAAGTTGAGAATTTTAGGAGCCAGCGGTGACTGCCTCAACTTCCTGTCCAGAAATTCCTCACTGCAAAGGGCAAGACTGGTCATATATATGAAAGACAAAATAGACTTAACTGGAAAACCACAAGAAGAGACAAAGAAAAACTTATACAATGATAAAAAGGTAAATTCTCCAGCAAGATATAGTGATTATAAATACATATACATCAAATATGCCCTAAAAAATATGCCCAGCATATGAAGTAAACAGTTAAAACAATGAAATAATAAATAGTAACACAATAATAGTGGAAGATTTCAATACCCCACATTTAATAATGACAAACCAGATAGAAGATTGATAAGGGAACACTTATCAATCCTTATCAACACTTATCAATGGAATTTAGTTGAAATTCCATTCAACTAAACATATACTTACCACCTGATCAAGCAATCCAATTTATAGGAATTATCTAAGTGCAATGCAAAAACAACATTAGACAGAAATTTAGTAAGTTTCTTCAAAATGTCCAGATATTGGAACTCACCCAAATGCCCTAAAACTGAGAAATGTAGAAACAATCTGTGATATGTATGTAACAAAATACTACTCAGCAATAATAAGAGATTTTACTACTAACATTACAGATAGGATGATGTTCCTAAAAAATTCATTTGTTGGAGTCCTAATCCTCAGTACTTCAAAATGTAACCTTGTTTGGAAATAAGACTTTTGCTGATTTAATTAGGTAAGATTAAGGCATAATGGAGCAGGCTAATCTTTGGATCCAGTATGGCTCATGTCCTTTTAAATAGGAAAAATCTGGGAGGTAACATCAGAGGAATGGTGGTGGGAGAGGTCTCCTTGGCCTCTCTCTTTGAAGTTTCAACTTCAATTATGGAACAGATATAATTGAACAAAGAATTCTCTGCTCAACACACAAACACCATGCTAAGTGAAAAAGGCCAGACAGAAGAGCTGTGTAGACTAGGGTTGTACTTATAGGGCATTCTTGGAAAGGCAAAATTATTTGGACACAAAAGTTAGTAGCTGGGGCAGTGTGTGAGAGAAGGAGTTGATCACCAAGGGAAGTTCACAGTGTTTGATCATGGAACTCTTCTATATGATGACTATTTGTGATTACATGGCCATATACATTTGACCAAACTTGATGATTTATACACTAAAAACTATAGATATTATTGTTGTTTGTAAATTATACTGTAACTAGAAAATAGAAAAAATGAGCACTAACAAGTAATATGAAAACATGTGCACTCTCATCATATCCAGCTCAGTTCCTACAGGTAATTCAATTGCTTCCTTTTTTATTTTTATTTTTTAAATTGCTTCCTTTTTTAGATGAGAGTTTTATAGAAGTCTCCATGGGAGACATCCCCAAAGAACCACATGTCTCTATGGCTCCTTTTGATTCCCATGAGTTATGGCTCCTTCTGAAATTCCAACACGACTCAACAAGAAATCGTTTTAAAGGGACCAGCCTGTGTGCTAAGGTGCCTTGGTTATCATTTACTTACCTGAATGCTAATCATTGTTAGTGCAGGTGGGCCTTCCCTCCACCTCTGATCTGAGGATTTGCTGTAAGCCTGCAGTGGTGGCCAGGGAAAACATCTCAAGATGAATATTGTATTGATTGATTTTTAAATGATAACCCCTTCTTGTTTAAAGAGCTTTCTTAATTTGCTATTTACAAGCAATTCTGTAAACTATATGAGAGAGCTAATGTTATTGTTTCTTTTAGAATTAAGGAGAAGACAAGGGACTCCTCCAAAGCACAGTAAGAGTTCATGGTGCATACAAGACTTGTACTCAGTTTTCTGACCTCACGTTGGGGTTCTCCTCCATCCTTACTTGTCTTAGAGATCTTGGAATCTTTTCACCAGTACCTGATAGAGAACATCACCGAGAGTATATATTTATATGTATTGTTCCATGTCTAGATTTCAGATTTCAGGAGCACTATTCAGGACTGACTGTCCCTCCCACTGCAGGATCAAGGTAAGCTTCTACATTTCATACACATTTTTAGTGAGAACTCTAATCTATGCAAAATCCATGGGGCAGCTGTGCCTACTATGAGATATTTGAGCACAAAACCAGATGTTTTGAACATTGTTTTCTAAAACCATGAATTGAGAGTAGCATTTAAATGTCAAAACTTCAGTGAGGAGTATAGTGATACTTATGGAACATCATTATGTTGCTTTGCTAAAAAAGATTAGCCAAAGCAAAAGGTAACCCTCTTATTGAGTGAGTCTTAATTCCCCTTCTTTGCTACCTGTTGTACTTTCACTGGATGTTTAATAAAAGCACAAGAGAGTGGAAAACCTTCCTTTAAAGCACAGAAGTTTTGTAATTGGATCAGCATGATCCATTGTACTCTTTTTCCCATAACCTCATCCTTATTACCATATCATGAACACATGTATAAATGCTGATGGTGAGGTGGCTAAGAGTATAGGCTTTTGATTTGGACACAGATGAATTTAAATTGTGAATCGTGAATTTCCCTCATATTAGCTGTGCAATTATAGAGCTTTGCGTACCCTCTCGACTCCTCAGTTGACATAATGGTCAAAAGGGAATTATAGTATCACCTACCTTACAACATAATTGTGAGGATTAAATTAAAATTTATGTTTATTTACATACATATGTGTACACATACCTAAATATAATTAAATATACCCATAGTTTTTATTATTGTTTGCAGAACTTAATATATTCTATAAGAGGTTATGGTTGTCAGAGGTTGACAAACCTAATAACTTTAGGTGCTAGTCTTAGACAATGAAAATATAAAGAATTAGGACAATGGTGGAGAATAATGACTAGTGCACAATGGGTGTCCTTCTGAAGACCTCACATTCACATTAGAAGCCTGAAAACACTGTTTTCAGTCAAGAATATATTTATATAAAAAATTTAAACATGAATCTCACTACCAAAGTAAACCTGAAAGCTAAAGGCAGCCAACAAATTAGCAACTTTCAACCTTGAATTCTGTGATTCTGCTAGAAGGAAAAAGAATGGGTTTAAAAATAAGGGCTACTTCATGCTAAAACACGGATATCAAGGAAGAATCAAGCAAAATAATGGCTCACATGGAATTGCTGGTCAGATAGTACTATGTGTGAAGCAACTGACTGGAGAAGCTGGAGATACAGAAAATCTCAGTGGCGCCAGGATGTGAGAATAGGCAAACTGAAGAGGAAGGTTTTAAGACTTTAAACCCCTTGCTTACTTGAAGACCTGCAGGTCACCACCCATTATTCCTAAACCAATATAAAGACAATCATATCATCCTAACAGTAATATTATAGCTAGCACTGATCAGACTGTGCCAACCCAGAGTTTTATTGTTTTTTTAAATATACTACCTTTTTAATTCTCACAATAACACTATAAATAAAGGAGGGTTTATTACTCTCCTTCTTTTGTGGGTGAGTGTATAAGGTTCAGGTAAGATAGGTTAGGATTAATGATTCCTGGGTAGGAAATAGTTGGGCTAATACACACCTCAGCCCAGAGACCAAGGTCTGTACCAGATACTTTGCCTTGTCTTCAGAATTGCATCTCTTGGTTGTGTATGTTCCTACCCTCTAAATCTCTCAGTTATGACACTATGAACCCAAACACTGAGTTTAAACAAGGGAGATGAGGAGTATCTGTACATTGAGTAGAATTCAATGAGATTTAAATGCAATTAAGACCATCATATCTAGGAACCACTCAGTGTGGATTCAAGGGTCGGCTTGAATTGAAAGCATAGGTTGTCAATTAATACATGTTTGGATATAAAAAATTACTTGGCCTCTTCTGAATCCTAATTTAAATGGATGTAATAACATAATAGGAATAATATTCTTAAGAGGACATAATGTATATACTTTAAAACTGTCTCGAGTTGTTTCTGACAGGTGAGTAACATTCAAGTATATGCTCTCACTAGGCTTTGGAAAAGTTGATTGACAGGTACATTCACTCTGAATAAGCCATTCATCCACTTATTTAACTTTCTATATCTCAATTTACAAAGTGATAAACTTGAAAATTAGGGCAATTTTCTACAAAGATAGTTCAGATTCAACAACATGTAAATTTATATGTAGATAATGCACTTTGTTTTGTTATGAAGCCCATATTTTACCTGGAGAATCTTGAAATACAAGTTGTTGCTATCAAAATAATACATGTTGCAAGTACCCTTCTCAATTTAAGTGTCTCTGTCACCATTTCATTGTTCTCCTAGCCACCATTCATTTCATGATTGTCCTCATTGATGGAGAACAGTACAGAAGTGACTGAGTTCATCCTCCTTGGACTAACCAATGACCCAGAGCTGCAGGTGCCCCTGTTTATCATGTTCACTGTCATCTACCTCATCACATTGATTGGGAATTTGGGAATTATGGCATTGATTCTCTTGGACTCTCATCTGCACACTCCCATGTACTTTTTCCTCAGTAACCTGTCTCTGGTGGATTTGTGTTACTCTTCAACTGTCACTCCTATAGTCATGGCTGGATTTCTTCCAGGACACAAGGTAATCTCCTACAATGCATGTGCTGCTCAGATGTTCTTGTTTGGAGTCTTCGCCACTGTGGAAAATTACCTCTTAGCATTCATGGCCTATGATCGGTATGTGGCAGTGTGCAAACCCCTGCATTACACCACCATCATCACAACAGATCTGTGTTTGTGTCTGGCTGTAGGTTCCTATGTCTATGGCTTCCTGAATGCTTCCATTATCACTGGGGACACCTTCAGCCTTTCTTTCTGTGAGTCTAATGTGGTCCATCACTTTTTCTGTGATGTTCCAGCAGTCATGGTTCTCTCTTGCACTGATAGATATGTTAGCGAGCTCATTCTTATTTTTTTAGCAAGCTTCAACATCTTTTTTACCCTTTTGTTTATCTTGATTTCCTACATATTCATATTTATCACCATCCTAAACATGCACTCATCTTTGGGATGTCAGAAGGCTCTGACCACATGTGCCTCCCACTTCACCGTAGTCTCCATCTTCTATGGAGCTATTATCTTCATGTACTTACAGCCAAGGTCCAGCCATTCCATGGACACAAACAAAATTGCATCTGTGTTCTATACTATGGTCATCCCCATGCTGAATCCTCTGGTCTACAGCCTGAGGAACAAGGAGGTTAAGAGTGCACTCATGAAGGTTGTCTTAGAGGCAAAACTGTTTTTAGGATTATGATTTGAACATTGTGCAATGCACAGTAACTTAGTTTCCTTAAGGCCACAGTAGAGTTAAGGTCCGAAAGTAGTCTCCTTGCCCATTCCAAAGTCTCCTGTACTAAAAATGAGACACATTATGCCTAGAAATGTTTCCGAACTAGAAAGGTTAAGATGTCTTGGGGTTCACTTGTCAAAACCCTTTATTAAGGATAATTATTATTCATTCATCCAACATGCATTTTTTTCTACCACATCAATGCAAATACACATAAACTACAACCAGAAACAAGACCATGAACAAAGTGCAGGTATGATTCCCAGGAGGGTACCTATGTCTTGAAATACAAACCAATAATGTACATTTTCCTTCTGAAAATGCTTTGAATTGTTAATGCTAACATTTTATGTCTACTTTTGTGATTTAAATGATCTTTTAAAAAATGTTTTCCAAATTTATTTTATTGATTATGCTATTACACTTGTCCCATTTTCTTGTCCTCTTTATTTCCCTCCGTGCTGCATGCCCCTTCCCACCATCATTCCCTCATCATAATTCATGTCTATGGGTCATCCCTACAAGTTCTTTGGCTTCTCCATTTCTCCTACTATTCTTAATATTACTTCCCCATTCTTTTACCCTACTTCATTCACACTGATTTTCTTCCTATTTTTTAATCTGACAATGCCAAACATGTTCCTGCCTTAGGATATTTATACTTACTCTTCTCTATATGGAATGTTCCCTTACTCCATTAAGGTTGGTGCTTAAAGGTTACTCTCTCATAGGTTTCTTTCTTGACCACCTTTGGAAAATGGACATTGTTCATTTTCATGCAGAGTACCCATTCACTCTGAGGTATTCTTTTAAAAAACTTCTCACCCATTTTGTTCTTGAACCACAGGCAAGTAAACGTGGATGAGACTGAAAGTGACCAGAGGAAGGGAGGGGAATAATGGTGGAAAGTAAAGGAATAGACTAGACAATGAACATGTATGAATGACCCAACTACATGGACAGCAGTGTGAGAAACAAGTGATGGGTTGGTTGGAGGAGGGCAATGGGAAAAAATTAAGACAACCATAATAAAATAACAGTAAAAAATGATGCAAAAAATTCTCACCCAAGGATTTGTTTTTATTGATATTAGAGAGAGAAGAGGGGAATAGAGAGAAACACCCTGACCAGGGATTGAATCCCCAACTTAAGTATGTGCCCTGACAGAAACTCAAACCTGCAAGTTTTTGGTGTGAGGAATGATACTCCTACCGATGGAGAAAACCCAACCATTGCACTCTGGGTTGTTCTTCATGGTCCTCATGAGTTATCACCTATTGAGTGTTTGCTTGTTCACTTTATTATCTCTCTTCCCCTCTGTCCATTGACAGAGCTTCATTTCTTCGCTGTTCATTTTTAGCACTCCCTCACTTTCTGTTACTACACAATGCTACATAGAGGCTTGTCTTGTACTTTCCCTTCTTCTATCACAAAATCGACTATTTCTGTTGTGGGACAAACTCCCAGAAACTCAGTTCCTCCTGTCAATGCACTAAAGAATTAAAGATCAATGAGTCTATTAGCATGTACGCATGGTTGTGGTACATATACCACATGGTATATGTGGTACATATTCCATTCTATGGAATTCTATGCAGTAGAGAGAAAGAAGGAGCTACTACCCTTTGCAATAACATGGATGGAACTGGAAAGAATTATGCTGAGTGAAATAGGCCAGGTGTTGAAAGACAAATTCCATATGATCTCACCTTAAACAGGAAGCTAAACAACAAAACAAACAAGCAAGCAGAATAAAAACAGTGACACTGAAATAGAGAATAAGGGGACAGTGGCCAGAGGGGAGAGGGAAGGGAATTTAAGGGAAAAAAAGGGGAGGGACTTGGAGGAACAAGTATGAAAGACACAGGGATGAGGACTAGGGGGGGAGGAAATGGGAGGGAGGGGGAGCGTGATGTGGGGGGGCTGGGATGGGAGAAATAGTAAAAAAACTGTACTTGAAAAATAACTAAATAAAAAATTTAAAAATGATAAAAAAACATGTAAGCAGGGTTTATTGGTGATCTGTTCTCAGGGAAGACAGTTGGCCTACCTAAGGTGGGAGCTGGGGAGCTTAAACCCATAGATTCAGAGTGCAGCACAGTAAGGGAGGCGAAGGTGGAGTGGCCTAAGATGAGCTTGGGTGGCAAGCATGTATGTCCTTGGTTCTGAAGATTTATATAGTTGGCAGGCAGAGGGGTGAGAAGGTTTACATATTGATTGACACATAAAGGTGGTGGTAGATTTCTCCAACTGGGTAGTGATTACCCCAAGGTGTTAAGGACTTCTTCCTTTAGGCACTATATTCTATTTGGGACCTTTCAGGACTCCAGGAAAAAGCACAGTTTCAAAGACTTTCTTTCCCAGACAATGGAAAAGATACATAGAATCTCAAGGACTGCTGAGACAGTGGGCGGGACATGGATCCCTCCTCCTCCCTGCTTTGGTTTCCTCTCTGGCCACCCTTTCTACCATCACAGTTCTATGAAGAATCTCCTTTCTTTTGATAAAGAGTGGCATTTAAAACCAATATTTGCCTCCCAATTCTGCTTGTTGATACTGGAGTTTTACTTCTAGGCACTCTTGTCCACAGAAGTAGGAGGTATATATTTATGTACTTTGTATACATTTGTAATGTAGAGTTATGCTCTACCTGTCCATCATAACTATATGAAGCTAAACACTACTGTATACTAAACACTACTCTATACTAAATATCAGTATACTCTCATGAGATGAGAGTATATATAACTCTCATCCACAATTTTCAAACAGTGTGCCAAAGAATTTTTCAGTAATACCTGACTCTTTAGTCAGAGGCACAAACCTATTTCCCTTAGATTGTGAAATAAAAAAAAAAGCCAACACAGTAGCCATCCAGTGTGAATGAATAGAAAGTATAACTATTTTTTTTATCACATTAGCAAAAAAAAGTTTTTGGTATGCTGCTGAATTTTAGTAATTAGTTATGTGTGACATGAGAGGGAAAAGGTTGACAATTGCTGCTCTCATCTAGTCATTCCAACTTGTCCCTTTTCTTATCTGTAACTTTTTCTGATAGTGAGAGACTTGGTTCTCAATGAATATCACTCATTAATTTCTTGGTGTGACTGGTTTATGGGTAAATCAGTTTCATAATTGTCTTTTATTTAATCTTTACTGTATTTTTTTCTGTTACCATTTAGTCCCCTTATACGCCTTCCCCCCCAGCAATAAGTACATTGCTGTCCATGTCCATGAGTCCTTTTTTCTAAATTTTGCTCAACCCCTTTTCCCCCAGCTTCCTCACAACTAGCTCCCATTTGCTCTGCATCCATGAGCCTGTCTCTTTTTTGCTTCTGAGCTCAGTTTGTTCTTAATCTGTAGCCCCTTAAGTATCAACTTCATACTACTGTATAGTATTTTTTAATGGTTTCTTTTACTTTTAACTTTGCTTTCAAGCCTTTGTAGTACCATCAGATTTTTTATCTTTTCTTTTTATTTTTTACTATGTTTTTTCTATTATGCCATTACACTTGTACTATTTCCCCCCTTCACTCCCCTCTGCCCTGCACACTCCCTCCCCCTAATCCTACACTTTAGTTTATGTCTGTGTGTCACAAGATCTTTAGATTCTATATTTTTCATACTCTTCTGCCCCCCCATCTATTTTCTACCTACCATCTACACTACTTATTCTCTCTATCTTTTCCCCACCTCTCCTCCTCCTACTCTCCTGTTGTTAACCCTCCATGTGATCTCCATTTTTATAGTTCTGCTCTTGATCTAGCTGTCGTCTTAGTTTGCTTTTGTTTTAGGTGTGGTTTTTAATAATGTGAGTTTGTTGTCCTTTCACTGTTCATCTTTTTCATCTTCTTTTTCTTAGATAAGTCCCTTTAACATTTTATAGAATAAGGGCTTAGTGATGATGAACTCCTTGAATTTGATCTTATCTGAGAAGCACTTTTATCTGCCCTTCCATTCTAAATGAAAACTTTGCTGGACAGAGCAATCTTGGATGTAGGTCCTTGCATTTCATGACTTGGAATACCTCTTTCCAGCCCCTTCTTGCCTGTAAGTCTCTTTTGAGAAGTCAGCTGACAGTCTGAAGGGAACTCCTTTGTAGCTCATTGTCCCCTTATCTCTTGCTGCTTCTAGGATTCTCTCCTTCATTTTAATCTTGTGTAATATAATTATTATGTGTGTTGGTGTGTTCCTCCTTGGGTTCACCTTCTTTGGGACTCTCTGAGCTTCCTGGAAGCCTCTTTCCTTTGTCATATTGGGGAAGTTCTCTTTTATTAGTTGTTCAAATAAGTTTTCCACTTGTTGCTGTTCCTCTTCTTTTTCTGGTGCTCCTATAATTTGAATGTTGGAACGTTTAAAGATGTCCTGGAGCTTCCTAAGCCTCTCCTCGTTTTTTTGAATTCTTGTTTTTTCATTCTTTTTTGTTTGGTCTTTTTTTTCTTTGTTCTGGTCCACTTGATTGATTTTAGTCCCAGTTTCCTTCCCATCACTATTGGTTCCCTGTGCATTTTGCTTCATTTCACCTAGTGTAACCTTCATTTTTTTCTTCTAGTTTATGACTATAATCAAGCATTTCTTTAAGCATCCTGATCATCAGTGATTTGAACTGTGTATTTATTAGGTTTGTATCTCTTGGTCACTTAGAAGTATTATTGGCTCTGGGGTTTGAGCTGTTCTTCTTGAGCCATAATGTTTTCATTTGTTTGTGCCAAATCAACCAGTTCCATGAGCATGCTGATCACCAGTGTTTTGAACTGTGCATCCAATATGTTGGCTTTCTCTTTGTTGCTTAGAAGTATTGGCTCTAGTGCTTTCAGCTGTTCTTCTTCTTGAGCCATAATGTTTTGGTCTGTCTGAAACTGTTACATATGAGGTGCGGAGCCTGAGGTGTTCACCAGGGCAGGGCAACCCAGGTTGCTAGGTTGTGATGCTGTATGTGGGAGTGAGGTCAAAAAGGGGCAATGGCATTTTTCTGCTCTCTCTCAGATTTCAGTCCCCTCTGCCACTTCCCCCAAGCAAATTGTGTTTTTCTTGTGCTGGATCCCAGGTGGGTGGGCTTGTGTACCTTCTAGAACCCTGTGGGTCTCTCCAAGGAACTCTCTGTGAGCCTCTCCCCACACCTCAACCCCCAAAAGTTTTTTTAATTGGTGCTTTTAGGCTTTATTTCTCAGCACTGGGGCTCTGGGTTGCCTGGCCTATTTCACTGCTTGCTCCTTTGCCTGGTTTATCTGCACACCATTGTGTGGCCGTGGTCAGCCAGACACCTTGCACCCTCACTGGTTCTGCCGATTGCCACCCCACGCCTGGGATCTGCCAAACACTGTCTGTGTGCCTGGGATGCTCTGGCCAATTTTTCCTGCTAAGATCCCTCATCGCCAGTTGCTGACTCTGCCCCTCTTATGGATGAGTGGTTTGTTGTTGTCAGACTTTGGTACAGTTCAATTTTCTCTCTCTTCTGGTTGTGTTTGGTTTCTAAATCTTTGTTGTTCATAAACTTGGTTGTGCAAGGAGATACAGTGTTTCCACATATGCCTCCATCTTAAACAGAAGTCTACCATCAGATTTTTAAAAGACTCTGTGTTGACTCCTGGGATTCTCTTGTACTCCTGGCTGCTTCTTTCTAATTTGTGCATATTAAATTTCATGCTCTGCTGTGTGTAGTTCCATGGGTTGTAACAAATGCAGAGTCATGTGTTCACCAGCCAATTACCACGAAGATTAATTTTATTATTTTAATTTTTTCAATTTATTTAATTATTGGTCAAGTACAGTTTCCTGTTTTTTACTCCCATCCCAGCCCACCCCCCCAGTGCTCCCCAGCTCCCTCCAATTTCCACCCCCCTTATTTGTGGTCCATGTGTACTTTCTACTAGTTCCTGTAAATCCTTCCCCTTTCCTCCCTGAAATTGCCTCCCCTCTCCCCTTTGGTCACTGTCCCCTTGTTCTCTATTTCAGTGTCTATGTTTTTATTTTGCTTGCTTGCTTCTTTTGTTGTTTACTGTATTAAAAGTAGCCTTGTAGTACAGTTTGGTATCAGGTATTGTGATCCCTCCTACTTTCCTTTTTAAATTTTTTTTATAGACAATCATTCTCCATTCTCCAAACCCTTAGTAGTCATTGAGCTTTCTTTCATCCCTGTTATGTACATAGAATCACACAATAAGGAGCCTTGAGGTCTTGCTTCTTTCACATTAAAATCTACTTTATGCTTGTCCATATTGGTGTATGAGTAAATATTATTCTATTTTATTACTGAACAGTGTTCCAGTTTAACAATGTGCTACAGTTTGCAAGTGCATGCGGTTGCTTCTGACCATCAATTCTTAATCTGAATAACACTTAAAAAGTTTTGTGTAGAGGTTTACGGTGGAACATATGTTTTCACTTTACACTGAACATTCAATTCTGTCAGTGCATAAAGTGACAGCTGTTAGAGGAAAATGTTTTCAAAAAAGAATTTTCGTCATGCATCAGCCTTTGCATTTTTTATAAAATTTAGTTGGTTATGTATCTATGAATCATTTCTGGATGCTATAACCTGTTCCATTTATTTATGGGTCCATCTTTTCCCTAATGCTACACTGTCTTCATCATTATATGTTATAGTTAGTTTGTGAAATAAAATAACTTTGATACTTGACTTCGTTTTTATTTTTCATAATGATTTTGCTTATTAGTTTTGGAATTACATATGAATTTATAATGAGCATGTCAATATTTGTACTCAAAAAAAGCCTTAAATGGGTTCCAACTGTGACCCCATGGAGTCTATAAAGTAGCCAACTCTAAGTCTCCTGATCCATGAATATGGCAGATCTTTACACTTATTTATCTAAAATTTTATTCTTCTTTAGATCATAATTTTTTACCACTTTTAAGACAAATGTCTTAAATATACTAAAAAATCTAAACAAAGTCTTGGACAAATAACTGAAGGAAATCAGGAAAATGTGGTATCAAAACATAAAGAATATTAATAGAGAGAAAAGTTATAAGTAACCAGATAGAAACTCTAGAGCAAAACCAAGAAGAGATGAGGTAGACATCAGGTAGGCTCAGATTTCCTGATTTTAAATATTAGAATTTCTTGTACTTTTAAAAGAAACTTAAAATTCATTATCAGGTTAGGATAGAATAACAATCTATGGGGTAGATGGAGAGGGCTTTTCATCTTGTGAATTCAGGATATCAAGGTTGTAAAAAAAAAAACTTACCTTATGTGACAGCATGAGTGGACCTGGAGAGTAGTAGGCTAATTGAAATACACCAGTCAGAGAAAGACAAATACCATATGATCTCACTTACATGTGGAAACCAATGAACAAAATAAACTGATTTGCAAAACAGAAACAAGGCATGGATACATGGAACAGACTAACAAATGTGAGAGAATAGAGGAGAGGGGACTGGATGAAAGAAATTGAAGGATGTGCCAAACAACATACATGACACGGTCTTCCAGAAAGTATCCAGCCATGTAATGTGAAAAATAAGCATTTATTGAAAAATATATAAAATACAAGAAATGTTGTACATAGAACAATGATTTCTCAGTCCCCTTCCAAGTAGACACCATGGGACCTCCCACAGTTCTCCCAATTGCCAGCATGTGCCCTGTTTTATTATCATGTATCTCACTGACAGTCTAATGTCTCTTCCCTTTCAAAAGTGATGTTTTGGGAACAGCCAGAAGTCGCAGGTTGCCAAATTTGAGCTGTAGAGGGGCTGAGACACCTGGGTGATTTCATGTTTCACCACAAAACTCTGCATGAGACATGGTGTATGGGCAGGTGCATTGTCATGATGAAGCTGCCAATCACCAGTTTCCCAGAGCTACAGCCTTCTGAGTCTTCCAAATAGTTTTCACGGAGGACTGTTCCAGCTTAATGCAATATTTGATGTAGATTTGTTGCTCTACTGGCTCAGTCATTTTGAATGTGATGGCCACAGAGTACACATAGTTGTTTTACCCACTAATCTGTTGATGGACACTTGTGCTGCTTCCATATCTTGGTGGCTGTAAATAATGCTACAATGAGCATAGGGGTGCTTATGTTCTTTTGAATTATGTTCTGGGTTTCTTTGAATATATTCCCAGAAGTGGGAATGCTGGGTCAAAAGCATTTTTAGTTTTTGAGGTATCTCTACATGCTTTCCACAGTGGTTGCACCAGCCTGCATTCCCTTCAACATTCCAAAAGGATTCCCTTTTCTCCACATCCTTGCCAGCACTACTTTGTTAATTTATTTATGTTAGCCATTCTGGCAGGTGTTAGGTGATATCTCATTATGTTATGTTTTTAATTTGCATTTATTTGATGATTAGTGATGTTGAGTACTTTATGTCTACTGGCCATCTGTATGTCCTCTTTGGAGAGGTGTCTATTCAGATTGTTCATTTTTTAATTAGATTGCTTGTGTTTTTGGTGTTGAGTTTTGTAAGTTCATTATAAATTTGAATATTAACTCCTTCTCAGGTGTTTTGGCAAACATAATCTCCCTCTCTGTGGCTTGTCTTTTTATTGTTGATGATTTCCTTTGCTGTGCAAAAACTTTTTACTGTGATGAAGTCTCACTTCTTTATCTTTTTCTTTTGTTTCCCTTGCCTGGGGAGATATATCTGGTAAAATATTGCTGTGAGCAATGTCTGAGATTTTACTGCCTGTTTTCATCTAGGATTTTTATGCTTTTTGATATAATATTTGTTTTTAATCTATTTTGAATTTATTCTTTCTATGGTGTAAGAAAGGTTTTTCTTTAAGTATCTGTCCAATTTTCCCAACACCATTTATTGAATAAACTATCTTCAGTCCATTGCATGTGCTTGCTTCCTCTAATGAATATTAATTTGATTATAAAGGTGTGAATTTATTTCTGGACTCTGTAATATTCTATTGATCTACGGGTTGTTTTATGTTTCTAGCATGCAGTTTTGATCACTACAGCCTTATAATATAGCTTATTAGGTAATAACAATTCCTCCAACTTTGTTCTTCTTCCTCAGTATTGTGGCTGCTTTGTGAGGCCTTTTGTTTTTATATAAATTTTTAAAATATTCATTCTAATTCTGTGAAATATGACATTGGGAGTAGTGATAGGAGTTTCATTGAATCTATAGATTACTTTGGGTAGCATGGACATTTTATTTTTTGTATAAAATATTTACTAAAGTTAATAACTTGAAATGAAGTAAAGAGAGGTTTAAAAATTGTTGATTTGAGTTTTTCATATTCTTCACTTATAAACTGCATTTTTCTCTCATGATTTGAAATGATTCTTGTTACATTTTAGAAGAAAAACAACCCTTTATAAAAACAGATGCAAAAAGGAATTTCAATGTTGAGACTTTCTACTTATTGTAATTGTATTGTTTGATGATTATACATTCAAATTATGTACACCTGAATATGAAATTATGTTTAATTTCTTATCTTTTGGATCAGTGTATTTCAATAGAACTTCCTGCCATTAGGAGAATATTTTTTAACTTCCATTCCACATAGCACCTGACAGCAACATGCGGCTCTTAAGCCATTCAAATATGACTACTGTAAATAACAAACTACATTCTTTTGCTTTTATTCCTGTTTAATTGCAGATGTCCCAGTTTTTCTCCTGTTCCTTTCTTCTGCTCCACGCAGCCCCTCTTTCCAACAGTCAATCCCCACCATGTTGTCCATGTCCATGGGTCAGTCCTTTATTCATGTTCATTGACTTAGTCCTCACCCTTACTTCCCCCATTACCCCTCTTCCTCCCCTCTGGTTACTGTTAATTTGTTCTTTATTTCCAAGTCTCTGATTCTATTTTGCTCTTTTTTTGTTTTGTTTTGTTTTGTCGATTAAGTTACACAAGTGAGATCATATGGTATTTGTCTTTCACTGAATGGCTTATTTCATTTAGCATAATACTCCCCGGTTCCAACCATGCTGTCACAAATGGTAGGAGATCCTTCTTTCCTTCTTCTGTGTAGCATTCCATTGTGTAATTGTACCACAGTTTTTACCGATGGGCATTAGGCTGTTTCCAGCACTTGGCTATTGTCAGTAACACCACTATAAACATTGAGGTGCATAGATTCTTTTGAGTTGGTGCTTCAGGATTCAGAGCCATGGAATCACTGGGTCAAAAGGCAAATCCTTTTTAAATTTTTTGAGGAAAATCCATAGTGTTTTCCACAGTGGCTGCACCAGTCTGCATCCCCACCAACAGTGTGCTAGAGTTCCCTTTTCTCCACAACATTGCCAGCACTTGTGTTTTGTTGATTTGTTTCTTATAGCCACTCTGACTAGTGTGAAGTGGTATCTCATTGTGTTTTTAATTTGCATCTCTTTGATGGCAAGTGATGGGGAGCATTTTTTCATGTGACTTTGGGCCCTCTGTATGCCCTCCTAAGAGAAGTGTCTGTTCAGGTCCTTTGCCCATTTTTTAATTGGATTGTTTGTCTTCTTGGTGTAGAGTCATGTGAGTTCTTTATATATATATATATATATAATTGATTAGGCCATTACAGTTGTTCTATTTCCCCCCTTCATTCCCCTCCACCCTGCAACTCCCTCCGCCACCATCCCCCCTTTAGTTTATGACCACATTCTTTAGATTATGACCATGTTCTCGAGTTCTGTAGATTCTATATTTCCCCTACTATTCTTGCCCTCCCCCTATCTATTTTCTACCCATCGTCTATGCTACTTATTTTCTGTAACTTCTCCCCCCTCTCCTTCTCCCACTCCCCTGTTGCTAACCCTCCATGTGATCTTCATTTCTATGGTTCTGCTCCTGATCTAGATGTCCTCTTAGTTTGCTTTTGTTTTAGGTGTGGTTTTTAATAATGTGAGTTTGTTGTCCTTTCACTGTTCATCTTTTTTTATCATTTTTCTTAGATAAGTCCCTTTAACATTTCATATAATAAGGGCTTGGTGATGATGAACTTCTTGAATTTGATCTTCTCTGAGAAGCACTTTGTCTGCTCTTCCATTCTAAATGAAAGCTTTGCTGGATAGATCAATCTTGGTTGTAGGTCTTTGGATTTCATGACTTGGAATATTTCTTTCCAGCCCCTTCTTGCCTGTAATGTCTCTTTTGAGAAATCCGCTGACAGTCTGATGGGGACTCCTTTGTAGGTGACTGTCCCCTTATCTCTTGCTGCTTCTAGGATTCTCTCTTTCATTTTAATCTTGGCTAATGTACTTATGATGTGCCTTGATATGTTCCTCCTTGGGTCCAACTTCTTTGGGACTCTCTGAGCTTCCTGGATTTCCTGGAAGTCTATTTCCTTTGCCAGATTGGGGAACTTCTCCTTCATTATTTGTTCACATAAATTTTCCACTCATGGCTGTTCCTCTTCCTCTTCTGGTATCCCTATAATTCTGATGTTGGGACCTTTAAAGATGTCCTGGAGGTTCCTAAGCCTCTCCTCATTTTTTTGAATTCTTGTTTCTTCATCCTTTTCTGTTTGGTCATTTTTTTCTGTCTTCTGGTCCACTCCCTTGATTTGAGTCCCAGTTTCCTTTCCATTACTATTGTTTTCCTGTGCGTTTCCCTTCATTTCAATTAGTTTAGCCTTCACTTGTTCCTCTAATGTGTGACTAAAATCAAGCAGTTCTGTGAGCATCCAGTGTTTTGAACTGTGGATCTGAGAGTTTAGCTATTTCTTCATCGCTTAGAGTTATTGGCTCTGGGCCTTTGAGCATTTCTTCTTTAGCCATAATGTTTTGGTCTGTTTGCGCCTGTTATGTATGAGGAGCAGAGCCTTAGGTGTTCACCAGGGTGGGGCTATCCAGGTTGCTGGGTTGTGATACTCTACATCCGCTTGGGGTCAGAGAGGGACAATAGTGGTCCCCTCTGCTGCTTCCCGCCACTGGGGCCTGCGCGGTCAGTCTCAGTCTTACTGCTCACTCCTTCTCAACTTATCTGCACACGAATGTGTGACTGTGGTCATCCCTCAGTGGGTCCACCTGCTACTACTCAACACTTGGGATCCACTCACTGCCTGCCTGCCTGGGTTGTGTCCTGGTCATTCTGGTGGATCCCTTCCTGCCTAACGCAGCTCTGTTGCTGGCTCTGCCCCTCTTACTGGCTTGGCTGAAGGGTTCATTGTTGTCAGACTTCTGTATATTTCAATTTTCTGTGGTTTGGCTGTGTTTTTGTTGCTAAAACTTTATTATTTTTAAACTTGGTTGTGAGAGAAGGCAGAGTGTTTCCACCTACGTCTCCATCTTGGCGGAAGTTATGTGAGTTCTTTATATATTTTGATGATCAAGCCCTTGTCTGAGGTAGCATTGGCAAATATGTTTTCCTATGTGATTAGTTCTCTTTATATTTTGCTGATATTTTCTTTAGCTGTGAAGAAGCTTTTTATTTTGATGAAGTCCCATTTGTTTATTCTATCCTTTTCCCTTGCCCTAGGGAACACAGTGATGAAAATATTGCTGCATGGGATATGTGAAATTTTCCTGCCTGTTTTCCTCTAGGACTTCTATGGTGTCATGACTTATATTTAAATCTTTTATTCATTTTGATTTTATTTTGGTGTATGCTATAAGTTGGTGGTCTTTATTTATTTATTTTGTTGCATATATCTGTCCTGATCTCGAAACATCATTTGTTGAAGAGGCTATATTTACTCCATTTTATTCAACTGCCCCCCTTGTCAAATATTAATTAACCATTGAGACATAGATTTATCTCTGGGTTCTCTATTCTGTTCATTTGATCTGGGTCTGTACTTATGCTACTACCAGACTATTCTGATCATAGTGGCTGGTAATGTAGTTTGATTTCAGGTATTGTGATTCCGCCTATTTTGTTCTTCTTTCTCAAAATCGATGCAGCTGTTTGGGATAATTTATGGTTCCATATAATTTTTAAAAATATTTGTTCTATATCTCTGAAATATGTCATTGGTATTTTAATAGGGATTGGGTTATGCTTTGAATAATATGGGTGTTTTAATGATGTTAATTCTTCCAATTCATGAACACGGTATATGCTTCAATGATGTTAATTCTTCCATTTCATGAACATGGTATATGCTTCCACTTACTTGTGCCTTCCTTAATTTCTTTCTTCATTGTTATGCAGTTTTCTGCATACAGGTCTTTTACCTCTTTGGTTAAGTTTATTCCTAAGTACTTTATTTTTCTTGTTGCTATGGTAAATGAGTTTTTTTCCTAATTTCTGTTACTGATGTTTAATTCTTGGTGTACAAAAAATACCTTTGATTTCTGAATATTGACTTTGTATTCTACTGTTCTTTCAATTCATTTATTAGGTCGAGTAGTTTTTTGGTGGAGTCTATAGGGTTTTCTGTGCATGCTAACATGTCACCTGTTAATAATAATAACAGTTTTACTTTCTTCTTTCCAGTTCGGATGGTTTTTATTTTTTTTTTCTTGTCTGATTGTTGTGGCTAGAACTTCCAATATTGTGTTGGGTAGAAATGGTAAAAGTGGACATACTTGTCTTGTTTCTGATCTTAGGGGAAAGCTTAATTTCTGCCCATTGAGTATGATATTAGCTGTAGGTTTCTCATATATGGCCTTTATTATGTTGAGATATGGGTAGATGAACATTTTAATGATGATAATTCTTTTTTTAAATTTTATTGATTATGCCATTACATGATAATTCTTTCTAAGAATGAACACTGTATGTGCTTCCACTTCTTTGTATCTTCGTCCTTTTTCTTTCATCAGTGCCTTATAATTTTCTGATTACAGGTCACTCACATGCTAGAATTACAGGGAATTCTTGCAAAAGCAGTTACACTTGCAGACAGTCAAGTGGTACCCAGGGGCACTGGGTAGGAGAAGGAGCTGACCACAAAGAACCTTGTGCTTGTGCATACATGATGGAAATGTTCTATTATCTCAATTCTGGTAGTAGTTACATAACCATGCATATTCAACCATGTTCTTAGAACTATACACACAAACAAAATGTGTGGATCTTACTGTTTGTAAGTTATGCATTTTGAAAATTAAGGAAAAATGATAAGTAATACGAAGACATGATGCACACTTGCTATGTAGTCAGGTCCCCATAGGCAGTTTAATTACTTCTTCCCTAAGAAAGTGGGATGAGGAACTGGGATGTTCTCATGGGGCACATTCCCTGAGAGCTTCATAGCTCTATAATTTACTCCTGGCTCCCTTTCACTGTCCTCTGAAATACTAACAACACTCCACATGATTTCATTTTAGAGGGAATGGACTTCATGCTGGATTCTTTGATCACCATACATTAATCTGAAAGATAATAGTCATCATTAAACATAGCCTTTCTGTCTACTGAAAGGAAACCTGCAACCATGGCCAAGAAAATCACCTGAAGATAAAATTATATATTGAGAGTTTAAAATTGTACACATTTACTCAGTTGTTTTATACACTTTCCTTAATTGTTCTTTATAGACACAATCTCATAAATTATTTAGGAGCAGTAATTTTATTGTGTTTATTTACAGATAAGGAGAAGGTAAGGAACTTTTACAAGGTCACAGTAAGAATTCATGATGGATTTGGGACTTGAGCCTGGGTTGTGGGTCCTTGTTAGTGTTTTTTTATTCTCTATCTTTCTCTGTCCCAGAGAACTTGGGACCTTTCAATCACTCCTAAAATATAGCTTGCTTATCCTTACTTATGCATTATTTTAAGGCTAAATTTCTGAATTCACACTCACTGTTCAGGGATTGTCTGTCCCTCCTATTCAAGAAGCCAGGTAAGCTAACTTGCACATACACTATTAATGAAGCAATTTACTATGAATTGTTAGAGCACAAAAACAAATGTTTTGAACTTTCAAATAGTAGTGAGTTGAGGCTGGAGTATAAATGTCAAAATTTCATTAGTGAGGAGTTTAATGATACTTATGAAATTTCCTGCTGCTTCCCTGAAGAAGATGAATTAAAAACAAAATAAATGATTGGATAGGGTTGTAAACTCATCTTGTGCATTATTAATTTGTCTCTTACTGGAGGTTGAACAAAAGCATAAGAGTGAAGTGACCATTTGTTAAACTACAAAGGAAACTAAATGAATTAACAAGATTCAACTGTAGTTCAACCTTTTCCCCATGCTATTATTTTTATCATTATTGGCATGTTTAAATATCCTGAGAGCAGGGCAGCTAACTGCACACAGAATTTGATTGGGTTCAAACCACTTTTCAGCCTTGAGTCTTAAATCTTCTTCATGCCAGTTGTATAACTGTAGAATATCGCTTAATCTCTCAGATTCTTAATTTTAATGTTAAATAAAAATTATAATATTACCTGTTGTATACACATATTTATATGCAAAGCTCTTAATGTTAGATCAAGATAATTTTGAAGTACATATTATTAATGAACTAATGCACATGGTATTTATACATTTTAATTTCACTGCAATTTTCTTTTTTCTGGTCACTGTTTTCCTTTATTTCTCACTGTTACAGGACATATCATGATTCCCAAACAGCACTGATGGAGAACAGGACGGAAGTAACACACTTCATCCTCCTTGGGCTTACCAATGCCCCAGAACTCCAGGTCCCCTTCTTTATCATGTTCACTCTCATCTATCTCATCAGTGTGGTTGGGAACCTAGGGATGATCGTGTTGATTCTCTTGGACTCTTGTCTGCACACTCCCATGTACTTTTTCCTCAGTAACCTGTCTCTGGTGGACTTTGCTTACTCCTCAGCTGTCACTCCCAAAGCCATGGCTGGGTTACTTATAGGCAGTAAGGTAATATCCTACAATGCATGTGCTTCTCAGATGTTCTTTTTAGTAGCCTTTGCCACTGTGGAAAATTACCTCTTGGCATCCATGGCCTATGACCGCTGTGCAGCAGTATGTAAACCCCTCCATTACACCACCACCATGACGACAAGTGTGTGTGCACGTCTGGTCATAGGCTCCTATATCTGTGGATTCCTCAATGCTTCTTTCCCAGTTGGGCACATATTCAGCCTTGTCTTTTGTAAGTCTAATGTGGTTCATCACTTTTTCTGTGATGTTCCAGCTGTCATGGCTCTCTCTTGCTCAGATACACACATGAGTGAAGTGTTTCTTGTTTTTCTGGCAAGCTTTAATGTCTTCTTTGCTCTCCTGGTTATATTAATTTCTTACCTATTAATAATGGTTACTGTTTTGAAGATGCACTCAGCTCAGGGGCACCAGAAGGCTTTGTCTACTTGTGCATCTCACCTCACTACAGTTTCCATATTCTATGGAACAGTCATCTTTATGTACTTACAGCCCAGCTCCAATCATTCCATGGACACAGACAGGACAGCTTCTGTGTTCTATTCTATGGTCATCCCTATGCTGAACCCAGTGGTCTACAGCCTGAGGAACAAGGAGGTCAAGAGTGCATTCAAGAAGGTGGTTGAGAAGACACATTTTACGACAGGGTTGGGATTTTGACCTTGCAGTATGCACAATAACATTGTTTAATGTCTCTCAGACTTTTCCCACCAATAATTTACTTTCGAAGCCTCATTGCCTTTAGTTCCTGAGATGACATCCTTATCTTTTCAAAAGTTTTTGTCTAGTAAAAGAAAATATATTCAGAAATATAATACCTGAATGGGGATGGTTAAGGGAAAGCATTTGAAATTTTGGGACTTGCTTGTCAAATATTACTAGTATTTGATTTGTTTACTTGTTCCACTTACATTTTCTCTACCACATGCCAATGCAAACATACCTGTTAAACTGGGGCACAAATGAGCTGATGAACAAGAGCACACATTTGTGCACCATGTGGGCACTCACATTGGGGTAGGAAATTTGTCAGAGGTAAACAGAGTGTTGCTAGTTTTTAATTAAAATAAGAAGTTAATGAAAATATTATACGTAAGTTTTGTGCAGTCAATTATTTTTTTGTTGAATAACAACTCTAACGTTCTGAATAGGAGAAAAGAATCATGTACTTTGAAATAAAAGTATGTCCTCTTTTGGCATGTTTTATTGAGAAACATATAAATATCATATCCTAAATGAATTAACGTTTCTGTCTTGACTGAGTCATTTTGTAGAATCATGTTCACATTACAGTTTACAAAAGAATGTAACAATGACACAAATTTCTTAGCTAACCTCATGGTTGTTTCTTGGTTTTGTACATGCTATGGTTTTGAATAAATGTGTAATGAATTGAATCTATCAGTATAATGTCACACAGAGTATTTTCACTGCTGTAAACATTCTCTATGTTCCATCTAGTCAGCCTTTGCTCCCCAAACCCTTGGCAACTAATGACCTTTTGGCCATGTCTGTAGTTTTACCTTTACCAGAATGTCATGTAGTCGGAATCATACAGTATGTAGGCTTCTAGGATTGGTTTCTCTCATATAGGAATCAACATTTAAAGTTCCTCTGTGTGTTTTCATGACTTGATAGATCCTTTCTTTTTAGTACTAAATAATTGTACCACAGTTTATTTATCCATTGATCCAATGAAGAACATCTTGATTGCCTCCAGTTTGGGAGATTATGAAGAAAGGTGCTGTAAACATTCACCTTCAGGTTTTTGTATAAATGTAAATTTTCAGTTCATTTGGGTAAATACCAAGGAAAATGATTGCTGGGTTCTATGATAAGAGTATGGCTAGTTTTTCAAGAAACCTCCAACTGTCTTCCAATGTGGTGGTTCCATTTTGCATTCCCACCAATAATGAATGAAAATTCCTTTTGTTGCACATCCTCACCAGTATATGGTATTGCCAGTGTTCTGAATTTTGGACATTTAGTAGGTATATAGTAATATCTCATTGTTGTTTTAATTTGCATTTCCGTGATCAGGGGGAATATAATGTGGGTAAGCTTTTTAAATTCTTATTTGTCTTCTGTATATCTTCTTTGGTGAAGTATTTGTTACAGTCTCGGGCCTGTTTTGTACCAAGTTGTTTGTTTGTTTTTTATTGTTAAGTTTTAAGAGTTCTTTGTGTATTAAAGATGACAGTCCATTATCAGATATGTCATTTGCAAATATTTTCTCCAAGTTTGAGGTTTGTTTTCCTATTCACTTGATTGTGTTTTTCCACAGAGAACTTTTTAATATTAATGAAGTCTAAATTATTAATTATTTCTTTCATACATTGTGCCTTTGGTGTATCTATAAAGTCATCACCATATCAAAGATCATCTAGATTTTTTTTACCTGTTTTATAGTTTTATAATTTACTTTTAGGTCTATGATACATTTTTTAAGTTAGCGTTTATGAAGCATGTGAGGGTTGTGTGTAGATAAGCTTTTTTTTTTTTGCATGTGGACATCCAGTTGTCCAGCATCATTTATTGAAAAGCAGTGGTGCTAATTTATTGCACAGCTTTGCTCCTTTGTCAAACTTCAGTTGACCATTCTTATATAGGTCTATTTTTTAGCTCTGTTCTAGTCCACTGATCTATGCACATATTCTTTCACCAATATCACATTGTCTTGATTATGTAGCTTTATAATAAGAGTGTAAGTTTAGTAGTGTCAGGCTAGCACTTCTTTAATGTGATTTCTAGCTCTTTGGTTACATTGCCCATCTGTCCTCGCATGCTGTCTACTTTATCAGTTACAGCGCTTAGCATATTAATCATAGTTATTTTAAATTCCTGGTGTGAATAATTCTAATGTCCTTATGAAGTCTACTTCAAATGTCTCTTCAAATTGTGTTTCTTCTTTTTGGTATGCCCTCTAATTTTCTTTCAGAATATGTAGTTATGATGTACCAAGTAAAAGTAACTCCTGTAAATAGTCTTCAAGTAATGTGGTGTGTGGTGTGGGGGAGAGGAAACAGTGTATAATCTTGTAATCAAGTCTCAATGTGTTAGTGAGCCTGTGCTTCTGTATGGGGGATTTAACAAGTGTTTCTCCATTTTTCTCCTCCTGCTTTAGGTGGGAGAGATGGTGGGAGCTGAGGAATAAGATAAATGAATTGTAATATCGATATAAAAGAATAGTGCTGCAATAAAAATATTTCACTATGAAACAGGTAATACTGTGGATGGACCTCAAATGCTAAGTCAAAGACAAACTCAAAGAGTACTTACTCTAGGATTACAGTTAAGGACATTCTTACAAATGCAAAATTAGTTGGACAAAATTGTTCACTGCTTGTGATTGGCAGTGGATGGGAGAAAAGTTTTAGCAAAAATCATAGGAATTTGTTCGTGTAAGTGCTAGTGGTTACTTGAATACCAACTGGACAAAATTCTTAGAACTATACATGAAATTGTGGATATTCCAGTATGTAAATTATGCGTTAGTTATAAATTGATAAAAAAAAAGATAGAAAAAACAAGAGAAAAACACAGGTGTAAAAAACAATGAAAATAACCAGCATGTCCCCATGGGCAGTTTAATTGCTTGTCTCCTGGGAAAGTGGGAAGAGGGGCTATAGATGCTCTCACAGGGGAAATTCCCAGAGTGCTCCCTCTCTCTATAATTCCACATCCCCATGCACTGGCTTTGGAAATCCCAACATGACTCAATGTGACATCTTTTTAGATGCACCATCCACAGACACTGAACCCATCTGGTGATCATTTATTCATCTGAATATTAACACTTGTTAGTATGCCTTAACCTAGGCAAAAGATAAGAGGCCTTACCCTGGGATTGGGTATGAGCCTGTGACCATAGTCAGGAAAAGCACCATAAGATAAAAATTATGTGGATTGACTTTAAAATAAGAGTCTCTTAGTAAGGTGTTTTATAGGTTTTCTCTCATTTGTTATTTACAGACACAGTTCTGTGAATTTGCAGACAGAGGTAATATTATTGTGTTTATTTTACAATGAGGAAGGAGGTAAGTGACTCTGCTAAGGACAGAGGGAGAATGCATGGTAGGTTTCCTGCCTTAGCGTTTTTGGAACCTTATGACCGCTACCTGAGAGACATTAACTCTAATGGTATTCATGCATATTCTACACTGATATCCTGATTTCAGACTCACTATTCAGAATTGACTATTTTTTCTCTCCCAGCACACAGGTAAGCATTTATATTCTATGAACATTTTTATAAAATGTCATTCATGCAAGTACGAGAGCTATACGTTGAATTATTCAAAAGAAAAAAGATATATTTCTAATTTTTTCCTAAAATACTAAGGTAAGACTGGAGTATAAACATCAAAATTTCCATCAGTAGGGAGTTTGCTGAGACTTAGGAACATCTTTCTGCTTTCCTAAGGATATAAACCAAAAAAATAACAGAGATGATTCTGTGATTGATCTAGTGATAATTTTACTTTGTTCAGCAAATGTTCTCTGCCTCACTGGAGGTAAAAAAAAAAAAGAGAGAATGATATACTTTACAATTTAAAATATAATTGAAAAATAAAATATAAAATATAAAATAAAATAAGAAAAAACTAAGAAATAAACAAAGCAAAAGAGTGAAATGATTTTTAAGCTACAAAAGTGCCTAGTATGGATGAATTAGACCCAGACTACATATAAACTTTTGTCTGTAATCTCATGCTCCTTATTACTAGCTCATCTGCATAAGCAGACAGTGAATGGCTACAAACATAGTCTTTTGATTAGATAAAACTTGAATTTAACTTTTGAATCTTGCCTCTTTCTTCTACAAGCTGTGTAATTCAAGAGCACTCTAGAACTTCCCAATCGCTCAATTTCCTTGCTGGTAAAGTAGGAATAATAATTCTGCCTACCTTGCACACACACACACACACACACACACACACACACACACATACACTTATAAAGCCTTATTCATCATAGAACATACTATATGATAAAAGTGGTATGTGTGTTAAGGTTGGCAAATATAATGTCATTTTGGGATAGGCTTGAAAAATGAAGTTGCAAAAGTTTTAGGAGGTGGTAGAAAATAGTAAAAGAAGTTATAGCTAGATAATAGAGAAAGTCTTGACTTTGGGTGGTAAATGCACGATGCAATATATAGATGATGCATTATAGAATTGTACACTTGAAACCTATACATTTCATTAACTAGTGTCACTCCAATTAAAAATTTTTAAATATTTTATTTATTTATTTTCAGAGAGAGGGGAAGGGAAGGAGAGAGGGGAAGGGAAGGAGAGAGGGAGAGAAATATCAAGGTGTGGTTGCCTCACATGTGTCCCCCACTGGGAACTGGTCTGCACCTAGGCATGTACCCTGACTGGAAATATCATCCCGATCCTTTGCATCACAGGTCCGTGCTCAATCCACTGAGCTACACCAGCCAGGTCCACCCCAATGAATTTAATAAAGTTTTTGAAAAGAAGACTTTTTAAAAAATTTTAGACAAAGATATTAGTAATTAGCATAACCTGGATACCTTTTAAATTGATATAAAAAGATTTAAAATACTGTTTCTACACAAAACAGACTGAAATAAAATATTTTACAACACAGTATTTGCCATCAAAATAGATCTGTAGGCTAAAGACAGCCCTTAAACAAGTTCTACCCTGAA
Organism: Artibeus jamaicensis; assembly: GCF_021234435.1. Taxonomy (NCBI): domain Eukaryota; kingdom Metazoa; phylum Chordata; class Mammalia; order Chiroptera; family Phyllostomidae; genus Artibeus; species Artibeus jamaicensis. Next base: position 5,715,392 of record NW_026522050.1, on the reverse strand, counting down.
TTTTGTGACTCTGCTATGAGATGAAAGTAACAGAAAAAAAATGAGTTTATAAAAGAGAGATTATTTCAAGCTCAAACATGGCGTTCAAAGAAGAATTAAGCAAAATAATGGCGTACATGGAATTGCTAAAGTAGACAGTCCTATGAGTGAAGCAAGGAACTGGAGAAACTGGAGACATAAAAAATCTCACTGGCACCAGGATGTGAGAATAAGCAAACTGAAGAGAAAGGCTTTAAGACTTTAAACCCCTTTCACACTTGAAGAACTACATACAGATCACCAACCATTTCTCCTAAACTGAACATAAAGACAATCATACCATCCTAACAATAATATTATAGGTAGCACATATCAGACTGGGCCGAACCCAGAGTTTTGTTGTTTTTTGAATATACTACCTTTTTAATTCTCACAATATCAGTATAAATAAAGTAGGTCTTATTACTGTCTTAATTTTGCATGTGAGTATATAAGGTTCAGGTAAGTTAAGTTAGGATTAATGATTTCTCGGTAGCAAATAGTTGAGCTACTACAGACCTCAGCCCAGAGTCCAAGGTCTGTACCAGATGCTTTGCCTTGTCTTCAGAATTGCATCTCTTGGTTGTGTATGTTCCTACTATATAAATCTCTCAATTACGACACTATGAACTCTGAGCACTGACTTTAAACCAAAGGTGATGAGGATTACCTGTACATGGAGTAGAATTCAATGTGATTTAAATGCAATTAAGATCATCAGACTTAGGAACCACTCAGTGTGGATTCAAGGGTCAGTCTGGATCCATAGAATGGCTTGTCAATTAACTCGTGTTTGGATATAAAAAAATCACTCAGCCTCCTGTGCATCCTAATTTAAATGAATGTAATAACAAAATAGACATAATATTCTTAAGAGGACATAATGTATATACTGTTAAAATGTCTCAAGTTGTTTCTGATAGATGAGCAGCATGCAAGTATATGCTTTCACTAGGCTTTGGAAAAGTTGATTGACAGGTACATTCACTCTGGATATCCATTCATCCAACTTATTTAATTTTCTATATCTCAATTTACAAACTGATGAACTTGAAAAATGAAGCGACTTTTTACAAAGATCCTTCAGATTCAATAACATGTAAACAGATACATAATTAATGCACTTTGTTTGGTTATGAAGCCCATATTTTATCTGGAGAATCTTGAAATACAAGTTGTTGCTATAACAAAATAATACATGTTGTTGCATGTACACTACTCGATTTAAGTGTCTTTGTCACTGTTTCATTGTTCTCCTAGCCACCTAGCATTTTGTGATTCTCCTCATTGATGGAGAACACTACGGAAGTGACTGAGTTCATCCTCCTTGGACTAACCAATGACCCAGAGCTGCAGGTGCCCCTGTTTATCATGTTCACTGTCATCTACCTCATCACACTGATTGGGAATTTGGGAATTATGGCGTTGATTCTCTTGGACTCTCGTCTGCACACTCCCATGTACTTTTTCCTCAGTAACCTGTCTCTGGTGGATTTGTGTTACTCTTCAGCTGTCACTCCCAAAGTCATGGCTGGATTTCTTCTAGGACACAAGGTCATCTCCTACAGTGCATGTGCTGCTCAGATGTTCATTTTCATAGCCTTTGCCACTGTGGAAAATTACCTCTTGACCTGCATGGCATATTATCGCTATGTGGCAGTGTGCAAACCCCTGAATTACACCACCACCATGACAACAGATCTGTGTGCCTTTCTGGCCATAGGTTCTTATGTTTGTGGGTTTCTGAGTGCCTCCATCCACATTGGGGACACCTTCAGCCTCAGTTTCTGTGAGTCCAATGAGGTCCATCACTTTTTCTGTGATGTTCCAGCAGTCATGGTTCTCTCTTGCTCTGATAGACATGTTAGTGAAATGGCTCTTCTTTATGCAGCAAGCTTCAATGTCTCTTTTGCACTTCTGGTTATCTTGATTTCCTACGTATTTATATTTATCACCATCCTGAAAATGCACTCATCCTCAGGGTATCAGAAGGCTCTGACCACCTGTGCCTCCCACTTCACTGCAGTCACCATCTTCTATGGGACTGTCATCTTCATGTACTTACAGCCCAGCTCCAGCCATTCCATGGACACAGACAAAATTTCATCTGTGTTCTATACTATGGTCATCCCCATGCTGAACCCCCTGGTCTACAGCCTGAGGAACAAGGAGGTTAAGAGTGCACTCATGAAGGTTGTCTTAGAGGCAAAACTGTTTTTAGGATTATGATTTGACCATTGTGTGATGTACAGTAACCTTGTTTTGTTATGGCCACAGTAAAATTAAGGTCCCAAAGTAGTATCCTTGCCCATTCCAAAGTCTTCTGTCCTAAAAATGAGACACATTATGCCCAGAAATGTTTCTGTACAGAAAAGGCTAAGATGTCTTGGGGTTCACTTGTCTTTATTCACTCATCCAACATGCATGTTTTTCTACCACATCAATGCAAATACACATAAAATACAACCAGAAAGAAGACCATGAACAAAGTGCATTTATGTTCCCCAGGACGGTATCTATGTCTTGAAATAGAAACCAATAATGTTATACATTTTGCTTTGGAAAATGCTTAGAAATTGTTAATGCTGATATTTTATGTCTACTTTGTGATTTATAGGATCTTTAAAAATATTTTAAAAACATATTTTATTGATTATGCTATTACAGTTGTCCCATTTTTTCTCATCTTTAATCTCCTCCACGCTGTACATCCCATCTCAACATCATTCCCTCATCATGTCTATGGGTCATGCAAGTTCTTTGGCTTCTCCATTTCCCATACTAGTCTTAATATGACTTCCCCATTCTTTTACCCTACTTCATTCACACTGCTTTTCTTCCTATTTTTTATCTGACAATGTCAAACATATTCCTGCCTCAAGGCATTTATACTTTCTCTTCCCTATATGGAATGTTCCCTTACTCTATTAAGGTTGATGCTTAAAGGTTACTCTCTCATAGGTTTCTTTCTTGACCACCTTTGTAAAATGGTCATTGTTTATTTCCATGCACAGTACCCTTTCAATCTGAGTTATTCTTTTAAAGAAAATTCTCACCCAAAGATTTGTTTTTATTGATATTAGAGGGAAAATAAGGAATAGAGAGAAACACCCTGACCAGGGATAGAACCCCCAACCTAACTATGTGTCTTGACAGGAAATCTAATCTGCAGGTTTGTGGTGTGAGAGATGACACTCCAGCCTACTGACCCACCCGGCCATGGCACTCTCGGTTGTTATTCTTGGTCCTCATGAGTCCTCACCTATTGAATGTTTGCTTGTTCACTTTATTATCTCTCTTCCCCAGCTAGAACTTAGACTCTATGAAAGCGCTGGCTTTATCTCTTTTGTTTACAACATGATCCACAGTTCCTGAATGAGTGTTTATTTCATATTCAGTTTTCAATAACTATTTGTTAAATGAATAAAGTGTTAAGCTTTGAGTCCAGCTGTATCAGTATGTTGAATTTTTAAACTATTGGTGATTGAAGTGTATCATCCATAACATATACTTTCTGGACAGATGTGTAGTGCATTTTCAGAAGCACAGCTCATAATCTACTTTCCTGTGTATTCCCACTCACTGTGTGCATCCCAATCTTCGGACACAAAAATTTCTTGCATCCCAGGAGCAAATGAATCATCTACAACAATTGTATAGTTTTACGTATAAATGATGCCTCATGAAATGGCAACTAAAACTTCAAATAAAATCAGAAAAAGGCATTTGAATATGAGATTATTTAAGGGTTCAGTATCTGATTATATTTGAAAATACTTTGTACATATGAAATGTAACTAACTAAAAGGATTCTAAATATCTATATAGAATATAAATGTGGCAGTATCTATCAATAATAAAAATACAGCACATTCAATATGCTAGTTCAGGGATTAAACTATGGTTTTTTAAAAATTTTGTTCTAAAAGATTGTATTTATAGACAGAGGGGAAGGGAGGGAGAAAGAGAGGAAGAGAAACATTAAGGAGTGGTTACCTCTTGCACACCCCCTACTGGGGACTTGGCCTGCAACCCATGAATGTGCCATAACTGGGAATCAAACCCATGACCCTTTGGTTCACAGGCCAGGGCTCAATCTATTGAGATGCACCAGCCAGGGCTAAAATTTATGTTTTTAATATTGATTCTCAGGGTGCTTTATACCATACAAAACCTACCCACCCAAATTTGTGCCTTTGTCTAATTTGTTGTCTCAATAAAATAAGAGACTTCAATAGCTCACTATATATAAGATTTTGCTTTGGTAAGCTAATATTCTCATCGTGGTGTTTTTGGGGCTGAGTTCCATAACATGAATTTTCACTTCTATCTTATGGTGATATCTCCCCTATTGGACCAACTTTTAATTACTCTTTTAAATAATCATTTAATGTTAAAATTATTTTAGAGTTATAGAAGAAAAAATTGAAACAGTGCAGATTCAGTGCAAACCCTGTGACAATCTGAAAAATAGCCTGCAAAAGGATCATCCTCATTTCTGGAACCTTCCAGACTTACCTTCAATGGCCTCAAAAGACTGTGTGGATGTGATTAAAGTTAGGATTTTATCTGGGATCATCTATGTGGACCCTAAAGGCCCTCCCATGGAAACCTAGGAGAAAGTCAGGGAGATGTGACCACAGATAAAGGATGAAAGAGGAGTGTGCTATGTAACCTAAGAATTAGAGACAAAGTGGGTGTCACCATGAACCACAGAATGCCAGCAGCCACCAGGAGGTGCATGGCTCTTGCACCAAACTGATTTTTGTCCAGGGAAAATTGTTTTGAATTTATGGATTTCAGACTGTGAATAAATAAAGTTTCAGTAATTTGTTATAGCAGCCAAACAAATGAATAAAATTCTTGCTTCATATTCCCTACAGGATATATTTGTACTGCTAAGAAACCAAGATTGATGTAGTATGATTTTCTAAACTGCAGATTTTATTCAGATTTCATTAGGTTTACCCCTAATATCCTATCCTCTGCTTGCATTTAGTTACTGTGTTTCCTTCATCTTGTCTGGTCTGTGACAAGCTCTCCTTCTTTCCCTAATTTTGTTGGCCTTGGCTGTGTTGAGAGTATTAGTCAGGTATTTCACAGAATGTTCTTAATTTGTGATTTGCTGATACTTTCTCATGATGTGACTAGGATTATAGTTTTCAGAGACTAAAGTGAAATGTTTTTTCATCACATCATATCAGCAAGATTTGTCTCTTTTTTCCTCCATTATTTATTTGCTGAGTTACTTCTTAGTGTTTCCATGTATTTATTTTGTATTATGGAAAATGTCCAATACTAGGTTTCGTTTTCGCTCAGATTGTTCCACTTTCACCATTCGTAGCTCTTTCTGTTTATGTCCCATTGACAGAGCTTCATTACTTCGATATTTTTTTTTAGCACTCCCTCACTTTCTGTTACTACACAATGCTACATAGAGGCTTGTCTTGTACTTTCCCTACTTCTACCACAAAATTGACTATTTCTGTTATGGGACCAACTCCCAGAAACTCAGTTCTTTCTGTCAATGCAGTAAAGAATTAAAGATCAATGAGTCTATTAACATGTAAGCAGGGTTTATTGGTGCTCCATTCTCAGGAAAGACAAGGGGTCTAGCTAAGGTGGGGCCAGGGCACTGAAAGGCATAAGTTCAGGGTGAAGCACAGTAAAGGAGGCAAGGGTAGGAGTGGCCAAAAGTGAAGTGGGGTGGCAAGCTTGAATGTCATTTTTCTGCCCTGGCAGACAGAGGGGTGAGAGGAATTACATATTGATTGACACCTAAGTTGGTAGTAGCTTTCTCACACTGGGGCATGATTACCCCAGGGTGTATATGGACTTCTTCCTTTAGGCACTATATGCTCTTTGGGGCCTTTGAGGACTCCAGGAGGAAGCACAGTTTCAAAGCCTTTCTTTCCCAGACAATAGAAAAGATACATAGAATTTCAAGGACTGATGAGACAGTGGGTGGAACATGGATCCCTCCTTCTCCCTGCTTTGGTTTCCTCTCTGGCCACTCTTTATGCCATCACATTTCTATGAAGAATCTCCTTTCTTTTGTTAAACACTGGCATTTAAAAGCCAATATTTCATTCCCAATTCTGCTTGTTGATATTGGAGTTTTACTTCTAGGCCCTCTTGTCCACAGAAGTAGAAAGTATATATTTATGTACTTTGTATACATTTGTAATGTAGAGTTATGCTCTACCTGTCCATCATATCTATATGAAGCTAAATACTACTGTATACTGATGTTTCTGACTCTCATCCACAATTTTCAAACAGTGTGCCAAAGAATTTTTCAACAAGTAACACCTGACTCTTTAGTCAGAGTCACAAACCTCTTTCCCTTAGATCGTCAAGTAAAAAAATGACAGCAGCCAACACAATAGCCATCCAGTGGAAATGAATAGAAATTATAACTATTTTTCATCACATTAGCAAAAAATATTTTTTGATATGCTGCAGAATTTTAGTAATTATGTGTGACATGAGAGGGAAAAGGTTGACAATTGCTGGTCTCATCTAGTTCACCCCATTTGTCCCTTTTCTTATCTGTAACTTCCTTCTCTGATAGTGAGAGACTTGGTTCTCAACGAATCCCATTCATTAATTTCTTGGTGTGACTGGTTTGCAGGTAAATCAGTTTCATAATTTTCTTTTTTTTAATTTATACTTTAGTGTATTTTTATTCATGACCATTTAGACCGCTTATACTCCCATCCCCCAGCAATCACCACACTGCTGTCCATGTCCATGAGTTCTTTTTCCTAAATTTTGCTCAACCTCTCTATCCCCAACCTCCCCACAACTAGATGCCATCTGCTTTCCATCCATGGGCCTCTTTCTTTCTTCTGATTTCAATTTGTTCTTAATCTATACCCCCATGAGAATCAGCTTGACACTACTGTATAGTATTTTTTTCTTTTTTTTTCCAAAGACATCATGTATATTTCTCCAGATGTAATTTTCCTATAGATTAATAGCAACATATCTTCTTCTTTTAAATTGGTAATGGCTTTTTTTTTATTTTTATTTAATTATTTTTCAAGTACATTTTTTTGTCTATTTCTCCTATCGCAGCCCCCCCACCCCGTCTCCCCACCCCCCTCCCATTCCCCCCCCCCCAGTCCTCATCCCTGTGTCTTTCATACTTGTTCCTCAAAATCCCTCCCCATTTTTCCCCTTAAATTCCCTTCCCTCTCCCCTCTGGTCACTGCCCACTTGTTCTCTATTTCAGTGTCTTTGTTTTTATTCTGTTTGCTTGTTTGTTTTATTGTTTAGCTTCCTGTCAAAGGTGAGATCATATGGTATTTGTCCTTCAATGCCTGGCCTATTTCACTCAGCATAATGCTTTCCAGTTCCATCCATGTTGTTGCAAAGGGTAGTAGCTCCTTCTTTCTCTCTGCTGCATAGAATTCCATTGTGTATATGTACCACAATTTTTTGATCCATTCGTTTACCAATGGGCACCTAGGTTGCTTCCAACTCTTGGCTATTGTAAATTGTGCTGCTATGAACATTGTGGTGCATAGGTTCTTTGAAATTGATGTTTTAGGATTCTTGGGATATAATCCTAGCAGTGGAATTGCTGGGTCAAAAGGCAGGTCGATTTTTATTTTTCTGAGAAAATTCCATACTTTTTTCCATAATGGTTGTACCAGTCTGCAGTCCCACCAACAGTGGACTAATGTCCCCTTTTCCCCACAACCTCTCCAACATTTGTTGTTTGTTGCTTTGTTTATGATAGCCATCCTGACTGGTGTAAAGTGGTATCTCATTGTGGTTTTAATTTGCATCTCTCTGATAGCTAACGATATTGAGCATCTCTTCATGTGTCTCTGGATCTTCTGTATGTCCTCTTTGGAGAAGTGTCTGTTCAAGTCCTTTTCCCATTTTTTAATTGGGTTCGATGTCTTCCTCGAGTGGAGTCGTGTAAGTTCTTTGTATATTTTGGAGATTAAACCTTTGTCTGAGGTATCATTGGCAAATATGTTTTCCCATATAGTTGGTTGTCTCTTTAATTTAATACTGTTTTCTTTAGCCATGCAGAAGCTTTTTATTTTGATGCGATCCCATTTGTTTATTCTTTCCTTTATGTCCCTTGCTCTAGGGGACATATCAGTAAAGAAGTTGCTGCATGAAATATCTGAGATTTTCTTGCCAATGTTCTCCTCTAGGACTTTAATGGTGTCACAGCTTATATTTAAGTCTTTTATCCACCTTGAATTTATTTTGGTGTATGGTGTACGTTGGTGCTCAAGTTTCATTTTTTTGCATGTAGCTGTCCAGTTCTCCCAACACCATTTGCTGAAGAGACTATCTTTACTCCATTTTATGTTATTTCCCCCTTTGTCAAATATTAATTGACTGTAGAGAGTTGGTTTGATTTCTGGGCTCTCTGTTCTGTTCCATTGGTCTATGTGCTGTATAGTATTTTTTAAGGTTTCTTTTACTTTTAACTTCTGCTATGCATATTGTTTTCTAACACTAGTTAGGTCAGTTCTTCCCCTCCCCCCCACTTGCCTTCGGGGAGGTTATCTCACACCTTTGTAGTACCATCCCATTTTTAAAAGACTCTGTGTTCACTCCTGGGGTTCTCCTGTACTACTGGCTGCTTCTTTCTAATTTGTGCATATTAAATATCATGCTTTGCTGTGTGTAGTTTTATGGGTTTTAACAAATGCAGAGTTATGTGTTTACATGTCCATTACCATGGAGATTAATTTTATTATTCTAAAATTTCCTTTTTTAATCTCTTTTATAGACTACCATTTTCCATTCTCCCAAGCCTTAGAAATCATTGAGCTTTTTTGATTCTGTTATGTACATGGAATCACACAATTAGGATCCTTTAGGTCTTGCTTCTTTCACATTAAAATTTATTTTAGGCTTCTCCGTATTGATGTATGGGTAAATATTATTCTATTTTTTTACTGAACAGTGTTCCAGTTTAATGATATTCTACAGTTTTCAAGTGCATCTGGTTGTTTCCGTTTGTGAATTCTTAATATCAGAACACTTAAAAAAGTTTATGTAGAGGTTTATGGTGGAACATATGGTTTACATTAAATTTAACATTCAATTCTTCTGTCAGTGTATAAACTGACAGCTGTTGGAGCAAAATGTTTTGAAAGGAATTTTTGTCATGTATTTGCCTTTGCATCTTTTTAAAAAATTAGTTGATTATGTATCTATGAATCATTTCTGAATGCTATAACCTGTTCTACTTATTTGTGGGTCCATCTTTTCCCTAATGCTATACTGTCTTCATCACTATAAGTTAGTTGTGAAATGAAATAACTTTAATACTCATACTTTGTTTTTATTTTTCATACTGATTCTGATTATTAGTTTTGGAATTACTTACAAATTTATAATGAGCGTGTCAATATTTATATTTAAAAAAACCTTGCATGGTATCAACTGTGATCCCATGGAGTCTATACAGCAGCCGACTCTGAGTCTCCTGATCCATGAATATGGTATATGTTTCTTTTTTTTTAGATTTTTAAAATATTTTATTTACTGATCTTTGTAGAGGAAGGGAAGGAGAGGGGGAGAGAAATGGAAATGTATGGTTGCCTCTCGTGGATCACTTGCTGGGAACTTCCCTGCAACCCAGGCATGTGCTTTGACTGGGAATTGAACTGCAATTCTTAGGTTCCCAGGCCAACACCAATCCACTGAGCTACACCAGCCAGGGCTGAATATGGTATATCTTTACACTCATTTATCTAAAATTTTATTCTTCTGTAGCCTATAATTTTCATCACTTTTGAGACAAATATCTTAAATATACTCAAAGAACTAAACAAAATCTTGGACAAAAAACTAGAGGAAATCAGGAAAATGTGGTATCAAATGATACAGAATATTAATAGAGACAAAAACTATAAGAAGTAGCCAGATAGAAACTCTAGAGCAAAACCAAGAAGAGATGAGGTAGACATCAGGAAGGCTCAGATTTTCTGATTTTAAATATCAGAATCTTTTGTAATTTTCAAAGAAACTTAAAACTCATTATCAGGTAGGATAGAATAACAATCTATGGGGTAGATGGAGAGGGCTTTTCATCTTGTGAATTAAAAAAATCAGGGGTGTAAAAGGAAGGAAATCTTACCTTTTGTGACAACATGAGTGGACCTGGCGAGTAGTAGGCTAATTGAAATACACCAGTCAGAGAAAGACAAATACCATATGATCTCACTTATGTGTGGGATCCAATGAACAAAATAAACTGATTTACAAAACAGAAACAGGCATGGATACATGGAACAGACTAACAACTGTCCGAGAAGAGAGGAGAGGAGGAGAAGGGATTGGATGAAAGAAAATGAAGGGAGGAGCCAAAGAACATATATGACAAGGTCTTCCAGGAAATATTCAGCCATGTAATATGAAAAGTAAACATTTATTGAAAAATATAAAATACAAGAAATATTGTACATAGAACAATGATTCCTCAGTCCCCTTACAAGTAGACACCATGGGATCTGGCACAGTTCTCCCAATTGCCAGCACCTGCCCTGTCTTATTGTCCTGCATCTCAGTGAGAGTCTAACGTCTCTTCCCCTTCAAAGGTGATTGTAGTTTTGGGAACAGCCAGAAGTCACAGATTTCCATATTTGGCCTGCAGAGAGACTGAGTCACCTGGGTAATTTCATGTTTCACCAAAAACTCTGAATGAGACATGGTGCATGAGCGGGTGCATTGTCTTGATGAAGCTGCCAATCACCCTTGGCCAGAGCTACAGCCTTCTGAGTCTTCCAAATAGTTTTCATGGAGGAATGTTTAAGCTTAATGCAATATTTGATGCAGATTTGTTGCTCTACTGGCTCAGTCATTTTGAATGTGATGGACACAGAATACATACACATGCTCACTCAAAGGCATCTACTGCCTCCACTGACTAGCACAGTGAGGTCATCAAACTTCATGCATGCACATCCCAGTCTACTCTCTTTGGCTGCCAGGTTACATTGATTTCGCTCAAACCATTCTCATTATATTACCAATAGCTGAATATTTTCTGGACAGAACTGCTATGCCTCACATATAGAGACAGACAATGAATGATTTGGTGATCATTAGAAGAAAAGTGGCATTGGAGGCTGGATGGAGATGGGCAAAGGAGAGAAATGGGGACATCTGTAATAGTGTCAACAATAAAAACTTAAACAAATTCATTAAAGATAATTTTAGTGGTAGGCCTTCTACATACACTGTAAAGAGCTCAATGGGCCTTCTTTCCAGTAAAATAGCAACATGAATAAAAAAGTACTTTTAATCCAACAATTTAAAGTTCCTTGAAATGGCCTTAAAGGAGAAATTGATAATGGAGAAAACATTTTCCAGGAAAGCTATGCAACTTGCTAAGGTCCAAGTCAATAGCAATCAAGGTATGACCTTCCCCTTTCCTCCTCTACCCCCAGCTGTGTTTGTGTGGTTCTATTTCAGAGAAATGCATCCAAAAAGCATAGCTACTCTCTAACTCCAGGTATCAGTGTAAAGCTGCAGTTCCGCCCTATGAAGGGTGGGACACTGACATTTCATCTTAGCCAGGTTCACCTTACAGAAACACTATTCCTATTTGGCAAAACGGACTGGATAGAGGCTACCAATTTTCATCTAGTTCTCATTCATACTCTTAGATCTTTGCCCAAGATACAGCAAGCTGAGAATTTTGGGACTCAGTGGCAACTGCCTCACCTTCCTGTCTAGAAATTCCTCACTGGAAAGGGAAAGACTGGTCAAATTTACAGAAGACAAAATAGACTTTAACTCAAAAACCATAAGAAGAGACAAAGAGTCATATACAATGACAAAAAGAAAATTCTCCAGCAAGATATAGTGATTGTAAATACATATGCCTCAAATATGCCCAATATATGAAGTAAAAGTTAACACAATAAAATAACAAATCATAACACAATAATAGTGGAAGATTTTAATACCCCACATTTAATAATGACAAACGAGACAGAAGATTGATAAGGGAACACTGAATTCCATTCAATGAAACATATACTTACCACCTGATCAAGCAATCCAATTTATAGAAATTATCTAAGTGCAATGCAAAAACAACATAAGACAGATATTTAGTAAGTTTCTTCAAAATCACCCAATATTGGAACCCACCCAAATGCCCTACAACTGAGAAATGAAGAAACAATCTGTGATATGTATATAATGAAATACTACTTAGCAATAATAAAAGAGATTTTAGTACTAATATTATAGGCAGGATTATGTTACTAAAAAATTCATTTGTTGGAGTCCTGATCCTCAGTACTTCAAAATGTAACCTTGTTTGGATATAAGACTTTTGCTGATTTAATTAGGTAAGATTAAGGCATAATGAAGCAGGCTAATCTTGGAACCCAGTATGGCTCATGTTCTTTTAAAGTGGAAAAATCTGGGAGGTGACATCAGAGGAATGGTGATGTGAGATGTCTCCTTGGCTTCTCTCTTTGAAGTTCCAACTTCAATATTGGAACACATATAATTGAACAAAGGATTCCCTGCTCAACACACAAACACCATGCTAAGTGAAAAAGGCCAGACAGAAGAGCTGTGTAGATTACGGTTGTACCTATAGGGCATTCTTGGAAAGGCAAAATTTTTGGGCACAAAGTTAGTGGCTGGGCAGTGTGTGGAAGAAGGAGTTGATCACTAAGGGAAGTTCAGAGTGTTTGTTTGATCATGGAACTCTTCTATATGATGATTTTGCTAATGATTACATGACCATACACATTTCACCAAACTTGAAGATTTATACACTAAACACTATAGATATTATTGTTGTTTGTAAATTATACTGTAACTGGAAAATAGAAAAAATGAACACTAACAAGTAATATGAAAACATGTGCACTCTCATCATATCCAGCTCAGTTCCTACAGGTAATTCAATTGCTTCCTTTTTTAGAACTTGGGATGAGAGTTTTATAGAAGTCTCCATGGGAGACATCCCCAAAGAACCACATGTCTCTATGGCTCCTTTTTGATTCCCATGAGTTAGCCTCTGGAATTTCAACATGACTCAACATGAGATCGTTTTAAAGGGACCAGCCTGTGTGCTAAAGTGCCTTGGTTATCATTTACTTATCTGAATGCTAATCATTGTTAGTGTATGTGGGCCTTCCCTCCACCTCTGATCTGAGGATTTGCTGTAATCCTGCAATGGCAGCCAGGGAAAACATCTCAACATGAATATTGTATTGATTGATTTTTAAATGATAACCCCTCTTTGTTTTAAAGAGCTTTCTTAATTTGCTATTTACAAGCAATACTGTAAACAATATAAGAGAGGTAATGTTATTCTTTATTTTAGAATTAAGAAGAAGACAAGGGACTTCTCCAAAGCTCAGTAAGAATTAATGGTGCATTCAAGACTTGTACTCAGTTTTCTGACCTCACGTTGGGGTTTTCCTCCATCCTTACTTGTCTTAGAGATCTTGGAATCTTTTCACCACTACCTGATAGAGAACATCACCGAGAGTATATATTTATATGTATTGTTCCATGTCTAGATTTCAGATTTCAGGAGCACTATTCAGGATTGACTGTCCCTCCCACTGCAGGAGCAAGGTAAGCCTCTACATTTCATACACATTTTTAGTGAGAACTGTAATTTATGTAAAATCCATGGAGCAGCTGTGCCTACTATGAGATATTTGAGCACGCAACCAGATGTTTGAACATTGTTTTCTAAAACCATGAATTGAGAGTAGCATTTAAATGTCAAAACTTCAGTGAGGAGTTAGTGATACTTATGGAACATCATTATGTTGCTTTGCTAAAAAAGATTAGCCAAAGCAAAAGGTAACCCTCTTATTGAGTGAGTCTTTTTTTTTAATTTTTTTTATTGATTAGGCTGTTACAGTTGTTCTATTCCCCCTTTATTCCCCTCCACCCTACCCCCCATCCCCACCATCACCCCCCCTTTAGTTTATGACCATGTGTCTCAAGTCCTTTAGATTCTATATTTCCCATGCTATTCTTGCCCCCCCATCTATTTTCTATCTACTGTCTATGCTACTTATTTTCTGTACCTTCTCCCCTCTTCTCCTCCTCCCACTCCCCTGTTGCTAACCCTCCTTGAGATCTTCATTTCTATGTTTCCACTCCTGATCTAGCTGTCCTTTTAGTTTGCTTTCGTTTTAGGTGTGGTTGTTAATAACTGTGAGTTTGTTGTCCTTTCACTGTTCATGTTTCTTTAACTTCTTTTCCTTAGATAAGTCCCTTTAACGTTTCATATAATAAGGGCTTGGTGATGATGAACTCCTTGAATTTGATCTTATCTGAGAAGCACCTTATCTGTCCTTCCATTTTAAATGAAAGTATTGCTGGATAGAGCAATCTTGGATGTAGGTCTCTAGATTTCATGACTTGGAATACCTCTTTCCAGCCCCTTCTTGCCTGTAAGGTCTCTTTTGAGAAATCCGCTGACAGTCTGATGGGGACTCCTTTGTAGGTGACTGTCCCCTTAGCTCTTGCTGCTTCTAGGATTCTCTCCTTCATTTTAATCTTGGCTAATGTAATTACAATGTGCCTTGGTATGTTCCTTCTTGGGTCCAACTTCTTTGGTACTCTCTGAGCTTCCTGGATTTCCTGGAAGTCTATTTCCTTTGCCAGATTGGGGAAATTCTCCTTTATTATTTGTTCAAATAAGTTTTCCACTGGTGGCTGTGCCTTTCCCCCTTCTGGTACCCCTATAATTCGGATGTTGGAGCGTTTAAAGATGTCCTGGAGGTTCCTAAGACTCTCCTCATTTCTTTGAATTCTTGCTTCTTGACTCTTTTCTGTTTGGCCATTATTTGCTTTCTTTTGGTCCACTCCATTGATGTGAGTCCCAGTTTCCTTTTCATTGCTATTGGTGTCCTGTGCAATTCCATTCATTTCAATTAGTTTCGCCTTCATATATTTGTCTAATTTGTCGGTATAATCAACCAGTTCTGTGAGGATCCTGATCACCACTTTTTTAAACTGTGCCTCTGTGAGTTTTGCTATTTCTTCATCGCTTAGATTTATTTCTGGGGCTCTGAGATCCTCCTGCGCCATTCTTGGTCTGTTCGGGCCCTTTAAGTGTGAGAAGCGGTGGCTTGGATTCCCAGGTCACTGGGTTGTGACGCTGTATGTGGGGGCGTGGCCAGAGCGGGGAAATGGCGACCCCCCTCTGCCGCTTCTCACAGCTGGGTGCCGAGGAGCAGTGCCTTAGGTGGTTCACCTGGGCCGGGCCACTCAGAGTCGCTGGGTTATGACGCTGTATGTGGAGGTGGGGTCAGAGCAGGGAAATGGCGGTGCCCTCCACTGCCGCTTGCCGTGGGGACCTGCCGGCCCGGTCCAACCGCCCACTCCCTCGCCTGTCCACCCTCGCACAAATGCGTGACCTCAGTCAGCACGCAGCCCCGGGCCCGGCTGTCTCCCCCGAGGTCGCTCGGCCGGTCGCTCGCTGGGTCGCTCACTAGGTCTGACCCTGCGCCTGGATTTCGAGAGCCTGAGTGTGTCTGGCCGAGTCCTCCTGTGCAACCCTGCTCCGCCAGCTGCTGGTTTCGCCCCTTACCGGTCAGGCTGAAGAATTTGTTGTTAACGGACTTCCGAAAAGTTCAATTTTCCGTGTTCTGGCTGTGTTTTCTGTTGCTAATATTTAGTTTTCTCTAATCTTGGTTGTGGGAGAAGGCACGGCACATCCACCTATGCCTCCATCTTGGCGGAAGTCCTGAGTGAGTCTTAATTCCCCTTCTTTGCTACCTGTTGTACTTTCACTGGATGTTTAATAAAAGCACAAGAGAGTGGAAAACATTTCTTTAAACCACAGTTTTGTAATTGAATCAGCATGATCCATTGTATTCTTTTCCCCATAACCTCATCTTTATTACCATATTATGAACATATGTACAAATGTTGATGGCGAGGTGGCTAAGAGTATAGGCTTTTGATTTGGTCACAGATGAATTTAAATCATAAGTCATGAATTTCCCTCATAGTAGCTGTGCACTTATAGAGCTTTACATAGCTTCTCAACTCCTCAGTTGACATAATGGTCAAAAGGGAATTATAGTATGACCTACCTTACAACATTATTGTGAGCATTAATTTAATTTTATGTTTATTTACATACATATGTGTACACATACCTAATTATAATTAAATATACCTATAGTTTTTATTATTGTTTGCAGAACAGAATATATTTTAAAAGAGGTTATGTTTGTCAGAGTTTGACAAACCTAATGACTTTAGAGGTAGGCTTGGACAATGAAGATATGAAAGAATTAGGACAATGGTGGAGAATAATGACTAGTGCATGATGGGTGTTTTTCTAAAGACCTCAAATTCATATTAGGAGACTGAAAACACTGTTTTCACTCAAGAACATATTTATACAAAAAATTTAGACATGAATCTCACTACCAAAGAAAACCTGGAGGCCAAAGGCAGCCAAAAAATTAGAAACTTTCAACCCTGTGGTTCTGCTAAAAAGAAAAAGAATGAGTCTAAGAAAAGAGCTATTTCATGCTAAAACATGAATTTCAAGGAAAAATTAAGGAAAATAATGGCTCACATAGAATTGCTAAAGAAGTCAGTACTATTAGTGGAGCAAGGAACTGGAGAAACTGGAGACACAGAAAACCTTTGTGCCACCAGGATGTGAAAAAAGACAAACTGAGGAAAGCTTTAATACTTTAATCTCTTGCAGACTTGAAGACCTGCAGGTCACCACCCATTTTTCCTAAACTGAGCATAAAGACAATCATACCATCCTAACAGAAATATAGCTAGGACATATCAGACTGTGCCAAACCCAGAGTATTATTATTTTTCTAGTATACTAACTTTTTAATTCTCTCAATAACTCTGTAAATAAAGTAGGGCTTATTACAGTCTTAATTTTGCAGGTGAGTGTATAAGGTTCAGGTAAGATAGGTTAGGATTAATGATTCCTAGGTAGCAAATACTTAAGCTAATACACACCTCAGCCCAGAGTCCAAGCCCTATACCAGATTCTTTGCCTTCTCTTCAGAATTGCATCTGTTGGTTGTGTATGTTCCTACTATATAAATCTCTCAGTCATGACACTATGAACCCCAAGCACTGAATTTAAACAAGGGAGATGAGGAGTATCTGTACACTGAAGAATTCAATTTGATTTAAATGCAATTAAGACCATCAGACTTAGGAACCACTCAGGAACCTTGTGCATTCAAGGGTTGACTTGGATCCTGCGCATGGCTTGTCAATGAATACGTGTTTGGATATAATAAAACACTTGGCCTTTTGTCCATCCTTATTTAAATGAATGTAATAACAAAATAGACATAATATTCTTAAGAGGACATAATGTACATACTTTAAAAATGTCTCAAGTTGTTTCTGACAGGTGAGTAACATTCAAGTATATGCTCTCACTAGGCTTTGGAAAAGCTGATTGACAGGTATATTCACTCTGGATAAGCCATTCATCCACTTATTTAATTTTCTATATCTCAATTTACAAATTAATGAACTTGAAAATTAGGGCAATTTTCCACAAAGATCCTTCAGATTCAACAACATGTAAACATACATAATTAATGCACTTTGTTTGGTTATGAAGCCCATATTTTATCTGGAGAATCTTGAAATACAAGTTGTTGCTATAACAAAATAATACATTTTGTTGCATGTACACTACTCAATTTAAGTGTCTTTGTCACTTTTTCATCGTTCTCCTAGCCACCATTCATTTTATGATTGTCCTCATTGATGGAGAACAGTACAGAAGTGACGGAGTTCATCCTCCTTGGACTAACCAATGACCCAGAGCTGCAGGTGCCCCTGTTTATCATGTTCACTGTCATCTACCTCATCACACTGATTGGGAATTTGGGAATTATGGCGTTGATTCTCTTGGACTCTCGTCTGCACACTCCCATGTACTTTTTCCTCAGTAACCTGTCTCTGGTGGATTTGTGTTACTCTTCAGCTGTCACTCCTACAGTCATGGCTGGATTTCTTCCAGGACACAAGGTGATCTCCTACAATGCATGTGCTGCTCAGATGTTCTTGTTTGGAGCCGTCGCCACTGTGGAAAATTACCTCTTGGTCTCAATGGCCTATGACCGCTATGTGGCAGTGTGCAAACCCCTGAATTACACCACCACCATGACAACAGGTGTGTGTCTGTGTCTGGTTGTAGGTTCCTATGTCTATGGCTTCCTGAATGCCTCCATCATCATTGGGGACACCTTCAGCCTTTCTTTCTGTGAGTCCAATGTGGTCCATCACTTTTTCTGTGATATTCTAGCAGTTTTGGTTCTCTCTTGCTCTGATAGACATGTTAGCGAGCTCATTCTTATTTGTGTAGCAAGCTTCAACATCTTTTTTACCCTTTTGTTTATCTTGATTTCCTATATATTCATATTTATCTCCATCCTAAACATGCACTCATCTTTGGGATGTCAGAAGGCTCTGACCACATGTGCCTCCCACTTCACTGCAGTCTCCATCTTCTATGGAGCTATTATCTTCATGTACTTACAGCCAAGGTCCAGCCATTCCATGGACACAAACAAAATTGCATCTGTGTTCTATACTATGGTCATCCCCATGCTGAATCCTCTGGTCTACAGCCTGAGGAACAAGGAGGTTAAGAGTGCACTTGTGAAGGTTGTCTTAGAGGCAAAACTGTGTCTAGGATTATGATTTGAACATTGTGCAATGCACAGTAACCTAATCTCCTTAAGGCCACAGTAAAGTTAAGGTCCCAATGTAGTCTCCTTGCCCATTCCAAAATCTCCTGTCCTAAAAATGAGACACATTATGTCCAGAAATGTTCCTGAATAGGAAAGGCTAAGATGTCTTCAGGTTCACTTCTCAAAAACCTTATTAAGGATATTTTTTATTCACTCATTCAACATGTATTTTTTTCTACCACATCAATGCAAATACACATAAACTACAACCAGAAAGAAGACCATGAACAAAGTGCAGGTATGATTCCCAGGAGGGTACCTATGTCTTGAAATACAAACCAATAATGTACATTTTCTTTCTGGAAATGCTTTGAATTGTTAATGCTAACATTTTATGTCTACTTTTGTGATTTAAACAATCTTTTAAAAATTATTTTTAAAACATATTTTATTGATTATGCTATTACCCCATCCCATTTTTCCCCTCTTTATTGCCCTACATACTGTATGCTCCTTCCCATCATCATTCCCTCATCATAGTTCATGTCTATGGGTCATACATACAAGTTCTTTGGCTTCTTTTTTACCCATACTATTCTTAATATTGCTTCCCCATTCTTTTACCCTACTTCATTCACACTGATTTTCTTCCTATTTTTTTATCTGACAATGTCAAACATATTTCTTCCTCAAGGCATTTATACTTCCTCTTCCATATATGGAATGTTTCTTACTGCATTAAGGTTGGTGCTTAAAGGTTACTCTATCATAGGTTTCTTTCTTGACCACCTTTGTAAAATGGTCATTGTTTTTTGTTTTATTTTTTAATATTTTATTTATTTATCTTTAGAGGGGAAGGGAAGGAGAGAAGGAGAGAAATATCAATGTATGGTTGCCTCTCATGGGTCCTATGGTGGGAACTGGCCTGCAGCCCAGGCATGTGCCCTGACTAAAAATTGAACTGCGATCGTCTGGTTCACAGGCCCGTGCTCACCCCACTGAGCTACACCAGCCCAGGCTTAAAATGGTCATTGTTTATTTCCATGAAGAATATCCTTTCAATCTGAGGTATTCCTTTAAGAATCTTCTCACCCATTCTGTTCATGAACCACAGGCAAGAAAACATGGATCAGACTGCAAGTGACCAGAGGCAGGGAGGGGAATAATGGTGGAAAGAAAAGGAAGAGACTAGACAAAGAACATGTATGAATGACCCAAGGACATGGACAGTAGTGTGAGAAGTGGGTGATGGGTTGCGTGGAGGAGGGCAAAGGTGAAAAATTGAGACAACCATAAAAAAATAAGAGTAAAAAATGATACAAAGAATTCTCACCAGAGGATTTGTTTTTATTCATATTAGAGAGAGAAGAAGGTAATAGAAAGAAAAAACCTAACCAGGGTTTGAATCTGAAACCTAAGTATGTGCCCTGACAAAAAGTCAAATCTGCAAGGTTTTTGTGTGAAGGATGATACTCCAACCTAATGAGACACCGGGCCATGGCACTCTCGGTTGTTCTTCATGGTCCTCATGAGTCCTCACCTATTGAATGTCTGCTTGTTCACTTTATTATCTCTCTTCCCCAGCTAGAACTTAGACTCTATGAAAGCATTGGCTTTATCTCTTTTATTTAAACATGATCCACAGTTCATAAACGAGTGTCAATTCATACTCAAGTTTTCAATAACTATTTGTTAAATGAATAAAAGTGTTAAGCTTTGAGTCCAGCTGTATCAGTATGTTGAATTTTTCAACTATTGGTGACTGAAGTATATCATCCATAACATATACTTTCTGGACAGATGTGTAGTGCATTTGCAGAAGCACAGCTCATTTTCTACTTTCCTGTGCATTCCCACTCACTGTGTGCACCCCAATGTTTGGACAGAAAGATTTCTTGCATCACAGAAGCAAAAGAATCATCTGCAACAATTGTATAGTTTTACTTAGAAAGATATCTCACGAAGTGGCAACTAATATCAGAAAAAGGCATTGAATACGAGATTTATTTAAGGGTTCAGTATCTGAGTATATTTGAAAATACTTTATACATATGAAATGTAACTAACTAAAATGATTCAAAATATCTACATAAAATATAAACGTGGCAGTATCTATCAATAATAAACGTATGGCACATTCATTATGCTAGTGCAGCATTTAAAATTTATACTTTTCATAAAGATTCTTATGGAGCTCTATACTACGCAAAACCTACCCACACAAATATGTGCCTTTGTCTAATTTGCTGTCTCAATAGGATGAGAGGCTTAAATGGCTCACTATTTGTAAGATTTTACTTGGATAAGCTAATATTCTCATGCTGGTGTTTTGGGGGCTGAGTAACATAACAAATATTCACCTCTATCTTATGGTGATATCTCCCCTCTTGGAACCACTTTTAATTACTATTTAAAATAATCATTTAATTTTAGGATTATTTTAGAGTGACAGAAAAAATTAAGATAGTGCACATTCAGTGCAAACCTATGACAATCTGAGTAATAGCCTGAAAAAGGATCATCCTCATTCCTGGAACCTTCCAGAATTACCTTCTATGTCCTGAAAGGACTGTGTGAATGTGATTAAAGTTAGGATTTAATCTGGGATCATTTTGGCGGACCTCCCAGGTAAACCTAAGAGGAAGTCAGAAAGATGTGACCACAGAAAAAGATGAAAGAGGAGTGTGCTATGTGACCTTGGAAGTAGAGACAATGGAGTTGTCACCATGAACCATGGAAAACCAGCAGCCACACCAGAAGATGCATGACTCTCGCAACAAACTAATTTTTGCCCAGGGAAAATGATTTTGAATTTATGGAATCCAGACTGTGAATAAGTAAATTTTGCAGTGATTTTTTAATAGCAGCCATATAAATGGATACAATTCTTGCTTAATATTCCCCACAGGATATATTTGTACTGCTAAGAAACCAAGACTGACACAGTATGATGTTCTAAACTGCAGATTTTATTAGGTTCTTTCTAATATCCTACCCTCTGCTTGCATTTAGTAACTGTGTTTCCTTCATCTCTTCTCCTCAGTCACAAGCTCTCCATCTTTCCCTATTTTTGTTGACCTTGGCTGTGTTGAAAGTACTAGTCAGGAATTTCACAGAATGTTCTTCATTTGTGATTTTCTAATATTTCCTCATGATGTGACTGGGATTACAGTTTTCAGAGACTAAAGTGAAATGTTTTTTCATCACGTTGTATCAGCAAGATTTGTCTCTTTTCCTCAATTATTTATTTGCTTACTCATTTCTTAGTGTTCTCATGTATTTATTTTTTATTATAGAAAATAACCAATATTAGGTTTCATTTTGGCTCAGATTGTTCCACTTTCATCATTCGTAGCTCTTCTGTTTCTGTCCCATTGACAGAGCTTCATTACTTCACTGCTCTTTTTTAGCACTCCTTCACTTTGTTACTACACAGTGCTACATAAATACTTGTCTTGTACTTTCCCTACTTCTAACACAAAATCAACTATTGCTGTTATGTGACAAACTCCCAGAAACTCAGTTCTTGCTATCAATGCAATGAAGAATTAAAGATCAATGAGTCAATTAACATGTAAGCAGGGTTTATTGATGATCTGTTCTCAGGGAAGACAATGAGACTACCTAAAGGGTGGGTTTGGCTGGGGGGCTGAAAGGCATAGGTTCACAGTGAAGACAGTAAAGGAGGCAAGGGTAGGAGTGGCCAAAGATGACATTGGGTGGCAAGCATGCATGTCCTTCATTCTGAAGATTTACATAGTTGGCAGGCAGAGGGGTGAGAGGGATTACATATTGATTGACATGTAAAGGTGGTGGTAGCTTTGTCCAACTGAGGAGTGATTACCCCAGGGTATATATGGCCTTTTTTAAGGAACTACGTGCCCTTTGGGGCCTTTCAGGACTCCAGGAGAAAGCACAGTTTCAAAGACTTTCTTTCCCAGACAATGGAAAAGATACATAGAATTTCAAGGACTACTGAGACAGTGGGTGAGACATGGATCTCTTCTCCTCCCTGCTTTGGTTTCCTCTCTGGCCACTCTTTCTACCATCACAGTTCTATGAAGAATCTCCTTTCTTTTGTTAAAGAGTGGCATTTAAAAGCCAATATTTAAATCCCACTTATGCTTGTTGATACTGGAGTTTTGGTATACATTTATGTACTTTGTGTACATTTGTAATATAGAGTTATGCTCTACCTGTCCATCATATCTATATGAAGCTAAACACTACTGTAAACTGATGTTTCTGACTCTCATCCACAATTTTCAAACAGTGTGCCACAGAGTTTTTAAACAAGTAATACCTGACTCTTTAATCAGAGCACAAACCACTTTCTCTTAAATTGTCAAATAAAAAAATGACAGCAGCCAACACAATAGCCATCCAGGATAAATGAATAGAAATTATAACTATTTTTATCACATTAGCAAAAAATATTTTTTGGTATCCTGCAGAATTTTAGTAATTATTTATGTGTGATGTGAGAGACCAAATATTGACCATTGGTGCTCTCATCTAGTTCACCCCAACTTGTCTCTTTTCTTATCTGTGATTTCCTTCTCTGATAGTGAGAGACTTGGTTCTCAGTGAATCCCATTCATTAATTTCTTAGTGTGACTGGTTTGCATGTAAATCAGTTCCATAATTGTCTTTTATTTAAACATTACTATATTTTTTCCATTAGCATTTATAGTCCCCTTACACCTTCTTCCCCCAGCAATCACCACACTACTGTCCACGTCCATGAGTCCTTTTTCCTAAATTTTGCTCAATCCCTCCAGCCCCAAACTCCTCACAACTAGCTGCCATCTGCTTTCCATCAATGAGTTTGTCTTTTTTTGCTTCTCAGTTCAGTTTGTTCTTAATCTATACCCCATGAGAATCAACTTCATACTACTGTATAGTATTTTTTATGGTTTCTTTGTCTTTTAACTTTGCTTCCAAAGCTTTGTAGTACCATCAGATTTTTATTTATTTATTTATTTATTTATTTATTTATTTATTTATTTATTTATTTTATGAAATTATTTAATTGTTGTTCAAGTATAGTTTTCTGGTTTTTACTCCCATCCCAGCCTACCCCTCTCCCCAGTGCTCCTCACCCCCCTCTCATTTCCACCCCCCTTTATTGTTGTCCATGTGTTCTTTATACTAGTTCCTGTAAATCCTTTCCCTTTTTCCCTGGAAATTCCCTCCCCTCTTCCCTCTGGTCACTGTCCCCCGTTCTCTATTTCAGTGTCTTTGTTTTATTTTGCTTGCTTGTTTTTTTCATTGTTTAGCTTCCTCTTAAAGGTGAGATCATATGGTATTTGTCTTTCAACACCTGGCTTATTTCACTCAGCATAATACTTTCCAGTTTCATCCATGCTGTTGCAAAGGGTAGGAGCTCCTTCTGTCTCTCTGCTGCATAGAATTCCATTGTGTATATGTACCATAATTTTTTATCCATTCATTTACTGATGGGCACCTAGGTTGCTTCCAGCTCTTGGCTATTGTAAATTGTGCTGCTATGAACATTTGGGTGCATAGGTTCTTTTGGATAGGTGTTTTAGGGTTCTTAGGATATAATCCCAGTAGTGGAATTGCTGGGTCAAAAAGCAGGTCCATTTTTAGTTTTTTTTTTTTTTAGAAAATTTCATACTGTTTTCCACAGTGGTTGTACCAGTCTGCAATCCTACCAACAATAAATTAGGGTCCCCTCTTCTCCACAACCTCCCCAACACTTGTTGTTTGTTTATGATGGCCATCCTGACTGGTGTAAAGTGGTATCTCATTGTGGTTTTAATTTGCATCTCTCTGATAGCTAACGATATTGAGCATCTCTTCATGTGTCTCTGGATCTTCTATATGTCCTCCTTGGAGAAGTGTTTGTTCAAGTCCTTTTCCCATTTTTAATTGGGTTGGGTGTCTTCTTAGAGTGGAGTCGTGTAAGTTCTTTGTATATTTTGGAGATTAAACCTTTGTCTGAGGTATCATTGGCAAATATGTTTTCCCATACAGTTGGTTGTCTTGCTAATTTAATACTGTTTTCTTTAGCCATGCAGAAGCTTTTTATTTTGATGAGATCCCATTTGTTTATTCTTTCCTTTACATTCCTTACTCTAGGGGACATATCAGTAAAGAAGTTGCTGCGTGAAATATCTGAGATTTTCTTGCCAATGTTCTCCTCTAGGACTTTAATGGTGTCATAGCTTATATTTAAGTCTTTTATCCACCTTGAATTTATTTTGGTGTATGGTGTAAGTCTGTGCTCATGTTTCATTTTTTTGCACGTAGCTGTCCAGTTCTCCCAACACCATTTGTTGAAGAGGCTATCTTTACTCCATTTTATGTTACTGCCCCCTTTGTCAAATATTAATTGACTGTAGAGAGTTGGTTTGATTTCTGGGCTCTCTGTTCTGTTCCATTGGTCTATGTGCCTGTTTTTATGCCAGTACCAGGCTGTTTTGATTACAGTGGCCTTGTAATACAGTTTGATATCAGGTATTGTGATCCCCCCTACTTTGTTCTTCTTTCTCAAAAGAGCAGCTGCTATTCGGGCTCGTTTATGGTTCCATATAAATTTTCGAAGTGTTTGTTCTATGTCTGTGAAGTATGTCATTGGTACTTTAATAGGTATTGCATTTAATCTGTAAATTGCTTTGGGTAGTATGGACATTTTGATGATGTTAATTCTTCCAATCCATGAACATGGTATATGTTTCTATTTGTTTGTGTCTTCCTTGATTTCTTTCTTCTGTGTTATGTAGATTTCTGCACACACGTCTTTATTGTCCTTGGTTACATTTATTCCTAGATATTTTATTTTATTTTTTTGCTATATCGAATGGGATTTATTTTTCTTGATTTCTGCTTCTGCTGTTTCATTGTTGGTATACAAAAATTCCTTTGATTTCTGGATACTGACTTTGTAACCGCTATTTTGCCAAATTCATTTATTCGGTTGAGTAGTTTTTGGGTAGAGCCTATAGGATTTTCCATATACACTATCATGTCATCTGCAAACAGTGACAGTTTTGTTTCCTCCTTTCCAATTTGAATTCCTTTTACTTCCTTTTCTTGCCTGATTGCTGTGGCTAAAACTTCCAATACTATATTGAATAGAAGTGGTGAAAGTGGACATCCTTGCCTTGTTCCTGATCTTAGTGGAAAAGATTTTAGTTTTTTCCCGTTGAGTATGATGTTGGCTGTAGGTCTCTCATATATGGCCTTTATTATATTGAAGAATGCTCCCTCTATTCCCACTTAGCTGAGTGTTTTTATCATAAATGGGTGTTGTACTTTATCCAAAGCTTTCTCTGCATCTATTGATATGATCATGTGATTTTTGTCTTTGCTTTTGTTTATATGATGTATTACATTTACTGATTTGCGAATATTGAACCATCCTTGCATCCCTGGGATGAATCCCACTTGGTCGTGGTGAATGATCTTTTTAATGTATTGTTGGATGCGGTTTGCCAATATTTTGTTGAGGATTTCAGCATCTGTGTTCATTAGAGATATTGGCCTGAAGTTTTCTTTTTTTGTTGTATCTTTATCTGGTTTGGGGATTAGGATGATGCTGGCTTCATAAAAAAGTTTGGGATTCTTCCATCATTTTGGATTTTTTGGAATAGTCTGTGAAGAATAGGAGTTAGCTCTTCCTTAAATGCTTTGTAGAATTCTCCTGTGAAATCATCTGGTCCAGGGCTTTTGTGTGATGGGAGTTTTTTGATTACTGCTTCAATTTCATTTGCTGTTATCGGTTTATTCAGGCTTTCTGCTTCTTCTTCACTGAGTTTTGGAAGATTATATTTTTTTCTAGAAATTTTTCCATTTCACCTAAGTTTTCAAATTTCTTGGCATACAGTTCTTCATAATAATTTCTTACAATCCTTTGTATTTCTGTGGGGTCAGTTGTAATCTCTCCTCTTTCATTTATGATTGTGTTTATTTGGGCTCTCTCTCCTCTTTTCTTGATGAGCCTGCTTAAAGTCTTGTCTATTTTGTTTATCTTTTCAAAAAAAACAGCTCCTGGATCCATCGATCCTAAGAATTGTGCTTTTAGTCTCTATGTCATTTATTTCTGCTCTGATCTTGGTTATTTCCTTCCTTCTGCTTGCTCTGGACTGTCTTTGTTGTTGTTCCTCAAGTTCTTGTAGGCGTAGGGTTAGGCTGTTTGTTTGAAATGTTTCTATCTTCCTTAGGTACGCCTGAATTGCTATGAACTTTCCTCTCGGGACTGCCTTTGCTGTGTCCCATAAGTTGTGGGTTGTCACGAGTTCATTTTCATTTGTTTCCAGAAACTTTTTGATTTCTTTTCTGATTTCATTCTTGACCCATTCATTGTTTAATATCATGCTATGCAATCTCCATGATTTTTGATGTTTTGGGTCTTTTCTCTTTGGGTTGGTTTCCAGTTTCAGCCCCTTGTGGTCGGAGAAAATGCTCGGGATGATTTCAATTTTCTTAAATTCGTTGAGGCTCATTTTGTGTCCTATCATGTGGTCTATCTTTGAAAATGTTCCATGTGCATTTGAAAAAAATGTGTATTTAGCTTCTTTGGGATGGAGGGTTCTATATATATCAGTTAAGTCTATTTCATCTAGGACGTTGTTCAATTTCAGAATATCTTTGTTGATTTTTTTTTTTGTTTGGAAGATCTGTCCATTTTTGACAGTGGGGTATTAAAATCCCCAACTATAATTGTGTTGCTGTCAATATCTTTTTGTTTTAAACCAAGTTTGTGATTTTTATTGATGGGTGACGACTTTATATCCTGGGCATCACTAAACTGTGTACAACTGGAGACACGGCATTAGAGAAGAGCAGGCAGCAGTGAACAGAGCAGATGTGAGGAGGACTGTCTTCATTGTTTTGCCCGTGTTTCACTATGTGTACACAGAAGCATGAATGCAACTTGAAATCTTTCACTGGCAATAAAGTGACAACCACCCATCGATGTGACTAACACCTTAACTCTGAATACTTGATCTGTAATGCATACATAAGCAGTTTCTCATCACACAATTATTAAAATGTATTTTTAGGAACAAGCAACTTATTTTTTGTGTTTATTTTTCTTTTGAAGAACTGTTCCTTCTCTGATAACTGGCTCATTTTTATCATTTGTCAAAAACTAAAGGGTGGGGGAGGAAAGTGTGATGGACTAAAAAATTCTTATTTTAAGGAAAGATAAAATTCATTTTCACAAATTTACAACTGTTGCTGGTGCAGAATTTATTCTAAGCAATCAGACTAGGAATCAAATATAAGTTCCCCTTCTTACTCAGGAATCAGCATTACTTCAGAATTATGGATTTTTGTGTATTTTCTTAAATCAAGCGAGAGTCTGTTTCGACCGAATGATTTTGATTTGGAAGTTAGAAGTCAGCATAAACTATTCTGCGCACAAACTGCAAGGCATCTCCTCTTCATTCCAGCTCATTTTTGCCAAAGGGAGACAGTGTCTCTCTAGGGCGCCACTACAGAGAGGAAGGGAATCAGTGAGAGTTGTGTTCCACAAGCGCGCGTGGGCATGCGGCACGGAGGCGGTTACAGCAGGTCCGCTCAGCTGCTATAGAGGAGGTAGACTGTGTGGTCTGCAATGGGCTTCACCACCTGGTACTGGTTGATCACCTTCACCATCTGGTCACTGATGCACAGCCAGACGTTCAGACCGATCTGGAAGACGTCTGTAGTGTAATGACTACCGTTGCATTGCTGCCCCGATGGTAGACCACTGCAAATAGTCTATAGGTTCTGTGACATTTAAAATTCTTATTTTTAACTTCTGGAGAAAGCAGTTCTTTACTAATTTCCAGACCCACAGGATACTTGATATTTTTAATGAGCTTCTGACAGCCACCTGTCTTCTTGTAGACAAAGTGTTTCAGGTGCAGCAGGAGGACAGGAGGCAGTTTCTCCAGGGTCACTCTGCAGCTGATCTCCACCTCTTGTTTGGTTTTTGTGGTGTAATCTTGGACAGATTCTCTCGCCACCAAGCTTTCCAATGCATCCTGGACTGTGCATATCTTGTCAGACTGGATATCCAACTGCAACGTGAAAAATGACTGTAAAGTGGCCGATTCTTTTGAACTCTGCTGGTAAACCACAGATCTGATGTGTCCACCGAAAATGCCAGTGATTGGCATCTGAACAAAGTCCTCCTGGTGCGTGACTGAAGTCTTATTTCTGGGGCTCACTTGCTCCCATTTGTCCTCACTTCCTTTGCCTGGTTCTTCCTGCTCTTCCTCATTCTCCAAGTGGCTTTTGGGTCCATTGGAAACAGTAAGTTTTTCATTATTTGGTGAGAGAAGTTTCTTTAGGTTCAACATTTCCTCATGAAGTCCATTTAGAATAAAGCCCAAGTATTCCTCAGCATCTTCTTGTCTACCCTTTTCAGACAGGCTCAACTTGATGACTGTCAGGAGTCTATAAATATATGTGGGTTCAAAGGCAGCTCCAGGGCAGATATGCCTCATGATTTTAACCCAAGAGCTTGTCTGGGTTTTGGAGGTACTGGCATATTAGTAAACTCATTCATTAGCCGAACGAAGCTGTCTATCATGGGTGTTGATGTACAAGGTCTTTGCACTTTTGAACACAGAGGAATGAACTTCATCAGGTGATACATTGGAGGGCAAGCAACCAGTGCCTGCAGTGTGGCACTAATGTAGCTCCAGTTTCCTTTGTTGATCAGTCCACGGGGTTGCAACGATACCAGTTTATGTATTAGGGTTACATTCTCCAGTAACTCTGCAATCTTTATGGCTACAGGATCCTCTGAAACTGGAACAAGCCCTTCCTTGACTTCAGCCTGCTTTTCAGAAACCAGGGGAGATGTGGCAGGAGGGGAATACTTAGTTTCCACAGAAGCCACGGGTGAGGAGGAAGAGGGCTTAGAATCATGGAAAAGACTGGCCTATGACTTAGGCTGACTGACAGGAGTAGAGCCAGCCACAGAAGCTGGGGCATCGGCAGGAGGGGAAGTGCTCTCAGCTTTAGTTGGGTCTGAGTCCGTGCTTTCCACAGTGTGCAACTTCACCCTGTTGGCAGTTGAGCCCTCACACAAGGATTCAAGTATCTGTCCATTAGTAACTCCAAGGTTTTCAGTAGTATCAGTCCCAACATAGGGTGAGCCACAGCTGTCCTCAACAGGCTGTCCCTCCCAGTCTCTGCAGGAAGGCAGGACTGGTCAGAGCCAGGCCCCTGGCAGCCCTCAGGATGCCCTGCAGTCCTAACATTGCTGTCCAGGGCTCGGGAGAAACAGCCACCAGGCACATTGTCACTGACGAAGTCTGTGGAGTCCTGAGGGCTGCTACAAGTCCTGGGTGTCCCCAGCAAGGGCACATCGCCCATCAACTCTACATCCTCTGTGTCCATACTGTTCAGTACTATGGGATTGGCATGGCCATTGACCAGGCTTCTGTAGAAATATTACCCTCGCTGCCATCTTTCAAGTAACTATAATATCCAGGTGGACGTTTTTCTTCTTTTTATGCTCCCTTTGTCCAAAACTACCTGAGACACCATCATTTTCCAAAATTTCCACCTCCAAATTGGAACTGCCATCCTGATGAAGGGCAGAGCCTGGGTATTGGCAGTCACTAGAGCTGCAGTCCGCTTCTTTATCTATGTCATCAGGGGTGTTTCTGGGAGCTGTGCAACTAAGAATGAATTCAGGAGGAGGATTCAATGTACTTGAAATACTGTAGTTGGGAGTTCTCTGCAATGTGTCATTGGGTTCAATCACTTCATTAACACCAAACTCGATTCTCTGATATTCTTGTCCATTAGGTAGCTCATTGGTAGCCTGTGTGCCACACAGAACTGTCCTATTATATGGAGAAAGCTCAACTGAAGAGCGAGGGGTCACAAAAAACTGGTTGAATTCATCAGGGCTAAAATCTCCAAAAATATACTGTGGGCCACAGAGGGCCATGGCAGCCCGTTTCAATGAGCCTCGTCAGTCACCCGACTCCTCACGCTGCTTCCCCCACTGCCGCCATCTTCCCTCCCTCACATACACCCAATATCTTTCTTGAAGTCCTTTAAGATTTTTTTTATGTATTTGGGTGCTCCGATATTGGGTGCATATATATTTACAATGTTTACATCTTCTTGGTGGATTCTTTTCTTGAGTATTATAAAATGACCTTCTGGGACTCTTTTTATGGTTCTTTTTTTAAAGTCTATTTTGTCTGATATGAGTATTGCTACCCCAGCTTTTTTTTTCCTGGCGGTTTGCTTGGAAAATTTGTTTCCATCCCCTCACTTTTAGTTCGTGTAGATCCTTTGTCCTGATGTGGGTCTCTTATAGGCAGCAAATGTGTGGGTCATGCTTTCTTATCCATTCAGCTATTCTATGTATTTTGATTGGAGCATTTAGTCCATTTACATTTAAGGATATTATTGATAGGTACTTATTCATTGTCATTTTTATACGTGTGCTTCTTATTGTCTCTCTCTTTTCCTTCCTGTCCTTAAAGCAGACCTTCTAGTATTTCTTGCAGAGCTGGCTTGGTGGCAGCATATTCTTTTAGACTACTTTTGTTTTGGAAGCTCTTTATTTGGCCTTCTATTTTGATTGAGATCCTTACTTCAACCAAAGTAACCTTGGTTGAAGGCCTCTGGTTCTCATTACTTGGAATTTTTCTTGCCAATCTGTTCTCGCTTGGAGTGTTTCCATTATTTTAATTTTTTAATATGTTTTATTAATTATGCCATTACAGTTTTTCCATATGCCCCTTTAATTTCCCTCTACCCTTCACACCCCCTCTCCCAATCCTGCCCTTTAGTTTATGTCCACGTGTCACAAGTTCGTTAGATTCTATATTTCCCATACTCTTCTTGCCCTCCACCCCATTTTCTACCTACCAACTATATTACTTATTTTCTGTACCTTCTCCCCACCTCTCCTGCTCCCACTCCATTGTTGCTAACCCTCCATGTGATCTCCATTTCTATGGTTCTGCTCCTGATCTAGCTGTCTACTTACTTTGCTTTTGTTTTAGGTGTGGTTGTTAATAACTGTGAGTTTGCTTTCACTGTTCATGTTTTGTACCTTCTCTGTCTTAGAAAAGCTTCTTTAATGTTTCATATAATAAGGGCTTGGTGATGATGAACTCCTTGAATTTGATCTTATCTGAGAAGCACTTTATCTGCCCTTCCATTCTAAATGAAAGTTTTGCTGGATAGAGCAATCCTGGATGTAGGTCGTTGGATTTCATGACTTGGAATACTTCTTTCCAGCCCCTTCTTGCCTGTAAGGTATCTTTTGAGAAATCAGCTGACAGTCTGATGGGAACTCCTTGGTAGGTGTCTGTCCCCTTATCTCTTGCTGCTTCTAGGATTCTCTCCTTCATTTTAATCTTGATAATGTAATTATTATTATTTTTATTTTTTATTGATTATGCTGTTACAGTTGTTCTATTCCCCCCTTCATTCCCCTCCACCCTGCCCCCCATTCCCACCATTACCCCCCCTGTAGTTTATGACCATGTGTCTCAAGTTCTTTAGATTGTATATTTCCCATAATATTCTTCCCGTGCCCCATCTATTTTCTATCTGCTGTCTATGCTACTTATTTTCTGTACCTTCTCCCCTCTCCTCCTCCTCCCACTCCCCTGTTGCTAACCCTCCTTGAGATCTTCATTTCTATCTTTTCACTCCTGATCTAGCTGTCTACTTACTTTGCTTTTGTTTTAGGTGTGGTTGTTAATAACTGTGAGTTTGCTTTCACTGTTCATGTTTTGTACCTTCTCTGTCTTAGATAAGCCTCTTTAATGTTTCATATAATAAGGGCTTGGTGATGATGAACTCCTTGAATTTGATCTTATCTGAGAAGCACTTTATCTGTCCTTCCGTCTAAATGAAAGTTTTGCTGGATAGAGCAATCTTGGTTGTAGGTCTTTGGATTTCATGACTTGGAATACCTCTTTCCAGCCCCTTCTTGCCTGTAAGGTCTCTTTTGAGAAATCAGCTGGCAGTCTGATGGGGACTCCTTTGAAGGTGACTGTCCCCTTAGCTCTTGCTGCTTCTAGGATTCTCGCTTTCATTTTAATCTTGGCTAATGTAATTATGATGTGCCTTGGTGTGTTTCTTCTTGGGTCCAACTTCTTTGGGACTCTCTGAGCTTCCTGGATTTCCTGGCAGTCTATTTCCTTTGCCAGATTGGGGAAGTTCTCCTTTATTATTTGTTCAAATAAGTTTTCCACTGGTGGCTGTTCCTTTCGCCCTTCTGGTACCCCTATAATTCAGATGTTGGAGTGTTTACAGATGTCCTGGAGGTTCCTAAGCCGCTCCTCATTTTTTTGAATTTGAATCTTTTCTGTTTGGCCATTATTTGTTTTCTTCTGGTCCAATCCATTGATTTGAGTCCCAGTTTCCTTTTCATCGCTATTGGTTTCCTGTGCAATTCCATTCATTTCAATTAGTTTCGCCTTCATATGTTTGTTTAATTTGTGGCTATAATCAACCAGTTCTGTGAGGATCCTGATCACCAGTGTTTTAAACTGTGCGTCTGAGAGTTTTGCTATTTCTTCGTTGCTTAGATTTATAGGCTCTGGGGCTTTGAGATCTTCTTGAGCTATTTTTGGTCTGTTTGCACCTGTTAAGTATGAGGAGCGGAGCCTTGGACTCCCAGGGCACTGGGTTATGATGCTGTATGTGAGGGTGTGGTCAGAGCGGGGAAATGGCGGCCCCCTCTGCTGTTTCTCACAGCTTGATGAAGAGCAGTGCCTTAGGTTGTTCCCCGGGGTAGGGCCACTTAGGTCGGTGGATTATGATGCTGTATGTGGAGGCGGGGTCAGAGCGGGGAAATGGCAGCGCCCTCTGCTGCCACAGGCTACTGGGGCCTCCTGGGTCCCGTCCAATTGCCCACTCCCTCGCTTGTCTATCCACACACGAATGCCTGACCATAGTCAACCCGCAGCCCTGCTCCCTCGCTCTTTCCCCGAGGTCACTTGCTGAGTTGCCCACCAGGTCCAAACCTGTGCCTGGATTCTGCGCCTGAGTCCATCTGACCGAGTTTTTCTGTGCTACCCCGCTCTGCCATCTGCTGGTTTTGCCCCTCTTACCGGTGAGGCTGAAGAATTTGTTGTTATCAGACTTCCAAAAAGTTCAATTTTCTGTGTTCTGGCTGTGTTTTCTGTTGCTGTTATTTAGTTGTCTCTAAACTTGGTTGTGTGAGGAAGCACAGCGTCTCCACCTACGCCTCCATCTTGGCGGAAGTCAGATCCTTCTGGATAATGTAATTATGATGTGCCTTGGTGTATTCCTCCTTTGGTAGAACTTCTTTGGGACTCTCAAGCTTCTTGGATTTCCTGGAAGTCTCTTTCCCTTGCCAGATTGGGGAAGTCCTCTTTTATTATTTGTTCAAATAAATTTTCCACTTGTGGCTGTTTCTCTTCTCCTTCTGGTACCTCTATAATTCAGATGTTGGAATGTTTAAAGGTGTCATGGAGGTTCCTAAGCCTCTCCTCATTTTTTGAATTCTCGTTTCTTCATTCTTTTCTGTGTGGTCATGTTTTTCTTCCTTGTGGTCCACTTGGTTGATTTTAGTCCCAGTTTCCTTCCCATCACTATTGGTTCCTTGTGCATTTTGCATTTTACTTAGTATAACCTTCATTTGTTCCTCTAATTTGTGACTAAAATCAGCCATTTCTGTGAGCATCCTGATCACCAGTCTTTTGAGCTGTGGATCCAAGAGGTTGGTATCTCTTGGTTACTTAGAAGTATTGGCTCTGGGCTTTGAGCTGCTCTTCTTCTTGAGCCATAATGTTTTGGTCTGCTTGTGCCTGTTAGGTATGAGTTGTGGAGCCTTGGGTTTTCACCAGGGTGGGACAACCCAGATCATTGGGTTGTGATGAGGTATGTGGGGGCAAGGTCAGAGAGGGGCAATGGTGTTTTCCTGCTCTCTTTCAGATTTTGGTCCCTTTCGCTGCTTCCCACAAGCAAATTGGGCCCTTCTGGTGCTGGATCCCGGGTATGTGGGCTTGTTCACGTTCTAGGACCCTGAGGGTCTTTCTAAAAAACTCTCTGTGAGCCTGGGAGCCTCTCCTGACACCTTGACCCCCCAAAGTTTTTTTCAATTGGTGCTTTTAGGCTTTATTTCTGGTAGCTGGGCCCTGGGTTGTGCAGTGTGTCTCACTGCTCGCTCCTTTGCCTAGTTTATCTGCGCGCCATTGTGTGACTGTAGTCAGCAATTTGCCTTGTGCTCTCACTGGGTCTGCCCATTGCCATCCCATGCCTGGGATCTGCCAAGTGCTGACTGCCCACCAGGGATGGTCTGGCCACTGTTTCCTGCTGAGACCCCTCTTCTCCAGCCACTGACTTTTCCCCTCTACAGGTCTGGATGAATGGTTTGTTGTTGTCAGACTTCAGTACAGTTCAATTTTCTCTCTCTTCTGGTTGTGTTCTGGTTTCTAAATCTTTGTTGTTCATAAAATTGGTTGTGCAAGGAGGTGCAGTTTGTCTGCCTACACCTCCATCTTGGCTGGAAGTCTACCATCAGATGTTTAAAGGACTCTGTGTTGACTCCTGGGATTCTCCTGTACTCCTGGGTGCTTCTTTTTAATTTGTGCATATTAAATTTCATGCTTTGCTGTGTGTAGTTCCATGGGTTGTAACAAATGCAGAGTCATGTGTTCACCAGCCCATTACCATGGAGATTAATTTTATTATTCCAAAATTTTCTTTTTCAATCCCTTTTATAGACAACCGTTCTCGATTATTCCAACACTTGGAAGTCATTGAGCTTTTCTTCATCCCTGTTATGTACATGGAATCACACAGTTAGGAGTCTTCAGGTCTTGGTTCTTTCATGTTAAAATCCACTTTAGGCTCATCCATATTGATGCATGAGTAAATATTATTCTGTTTTATTACTGAACAGTGTTCCTGTTTAATGATGTTCTACAGTTTGCAAGTACATTCAGTTGCTTCCAATTGTGATTCTTAATCTCAATAACACTTAAAAAGGTTTGTGTAGAGGTTTAAGGTGGAACATATGGTTTCACTTTAAATTTAACATTCAATTCTTCTGTCAGTGTGAACTGACAGCTGTTGGAGCAAAATGTTTTGAAAAAATATTTTCATCATGTATTTGCCTTTGCATCTTTTATAAAAATTAGTTGATTATATATCTATGAGTCATTTCTGCATGCTATAACCTGTTCCACTTATTTGTGCGTCCATCTTTTTTCTAATGCTACACTGTCTTCATCACTATATGTTATAGTTAGTTGTAAAATGAAATAACTTTGATACTCATACTTTGTTTTTATTTTTCACAATGATTTTGCTTATTAATTTTGGAATTACATATGAATTTATAATCAGCATGTCAATATTTATACTCAAAAAAGCCTTACATGGGTTTCAACTGTGATCCCATGGAGTCTGTAAAGCAGCCAACTGTAACTCTATCAATCCATGAAGGTGGTATATCTTTACACTCATTTATCTAAAATTTTATTTTTCTGTAGGTATAATTTTTCATCACTTTTAAGACAAATATCTTTTTTTTAACTATTTACATTTTTTTATTGATTATGCTGTTACAGTTGTTCTATTCCCCCTTTATTCCCCTCCACCCTACCCCCCATCCCCACCATCACCCCCCCTTTAGTTTATGACCATGTGTCTCAAGTCCTTTAGATTCTATATTTCCCATGCTATTCTTGCCCCCCCATCTATTTTCTATCTACTGTCTATGCTACTTATTTTCTGTACCTTCTCCCCCCTTCTCCTCCTCCCACTCCCCTGTTGCTAACCCTCCTTGAGATCTTCATTTCTATGTTTCCACTCCTGATCTAGCTGTCCTTTTTGTTTGCTTTCGTTTTAGGTGTGGTTCTTAATAACTGTGAGTTTGTTGTCCTTTCACTGTTCATGTTTCTTTAACTTCTTTTTCTTAGATAAGTCCCTTTAACATTTCATATAATAAGGGCTTGGTGATGATGAACTTCTTGAATTTGATCTTATCTGAGAAGCACCTTATCTGTCCTTCCATTTTAAATGAAAGTTTTGCTGGATAGAGCAATCTTGGTTGTAGGTCTTTAGATTTCATGACTTGGAATACCTCTTTCCAGCCCCTTCTTGCCTGTAAGGTCTCTTTTGAGAAATCCGCTGACAGTCTGATGGGGACTCCTTTGTAGGTGACTGTCCCCTTAGCTCTTGCTGCTTCTAGGATTCTCTCCTTCATTTTAATCTTGGCTAATGTAATTATGATATGCCTTGGTGTGTTCCTTCTTGGGTCCAACTTCTTTGGTACTCTCTGAGCTTCCTGGATTTCCTGGAAGTCTATTTCCTTTGCCAGATTGGGGAAATTCTCCTTTATTATTTGTTCAAATAAGTTTTCCACTGGTGGCTGTGCCTTTCCCCCTTCTGGTACCCCTATAATTCGGATGTTGGAGCGTTTAAAGATGTCCTGGAGGTTCCTAAGACTCTCCTCATTTCTTTGAATTCTTGCTTCTTGACTCTTTTTTGTTTGGCCATTATTTGCTTTCTTCTGATCCACTCCATTGATTTGAGTCCCAGTTTCCTTTTCATTGCTATTGGTGTCCTGTGCAATTCCATTCATTTCAATGAGTTTCGCCTTCATATATTTGTCTAATTTGTCCGTATAATCAACCAGTTCTGTGAGGATCCTGATCACCAATTTTTTAAACTGTGCGTCTGAGAGTTTTGCTATTTCTTCATCGCTTAGATTTATTTCTGGGGCTCTGAGATCCTCCTGCGCCATTCTTGGTCTGTTCGGGCCCTTTAAGTGTGAGAAGCGGCGGCTTGGATTCCCAGGTCGCTGGGTTGTGACGCTGTATGTGGGGGTGTGGCCAGAGCGGGGGAAATGGCGACCCCCTCTGCCGCTTCTCACAGCTGGGTGCGGAGGAACAGTGCCTTAGGTGGTTCACCTGGGCCGGGCCACTCAGAGTCGCTGGGTTATGACGCTGTATGTGGAGGTGGGGTCAGAGCAGGGAAATGGCGGCGCCCTCCACTGCCGCTTGCCGTGGGGACCTGCCGGCCTGGTCCAACCGCCCACTTCCTCGCCTGTCCACCCTCGCACAAATGCGCGACCTCAGTCAACACGCAGCCCCGGGCCCGGCTGTCTCCCCCGAGGTCGCTCGCCTGGTTGCTCGCTGGGTCGCTCACTAGGTCTGAACCTGCGTCTGGATTCCGCGGGCCTGAGTGTGTCTGGCCGAGTCCTCCTGTGCAACCCTGCTCCGCCAGCCGCTGATTTCGCCCCTTACCGGTCAGGCTGAAGAATTTGTTGTTAACGGATTTCCGAAAAGTTCAATTTTCCGTGTTCTGGCTGTGTTTTCTGTTGCTAATATTTAGTTTTCTCTAATCTTGGTTGTGGGAGAAGGCACGGCACATCCACCTATGCCTCCATCTTGGCGGAAGTCTAAGACAAATATCTTAAATATACTCAAAGAACTAAACAAAATCTTGGATAAGAACTAAAGGAAACCAGGAAAATGTGGTATCAAAACATAGAGAATATTAAGACAAAAACTATAAGAAATAACCAGATACAAACTCTAGAGCAAAACCAAGAAGACATACAGTAGACATCAGGAAGACACAGATTTCCTGGTTTTAAATATTAATATCTTTTGTACTTTTCAAAGAAACTTAAAATTCATTATCAGGTTAGGATACAATAACAATCTATGGGGTATATGGAGAGGGCTTTCTATCTTGTGAATTCAGGAAATCAAGGATGTAAAAAGAAGGAAATCTCACCTTTTGTGACAACATGAGTGGACCTGGAGAATATTAGACTAATTGAAATACACCAGTCAGAGAAAGACAAATACCACATGATCACACTTATGTGTGGGATCCAATGAACAAAATAAACTGATTTACAAAACATGAATGGGCATGGATAAATGGAACAGACTTACAACTGTCTGAGAAGAGAGGAGAGGAGGAGAAGGGATTAAATGAAAGAAAATAAAGGGATGAGCCAAAGAACATATATGACAAGGTTTTTCCAGCCATGTAATATGAAAAACAAACATTTATTGGAAAAATATAAAATATTCTGCTCTCAAGAAATATTGTACATAGAACAATGATTCCTTAGTCCCCTTCCAAGTATGCACCATGGGACCTTCCACAGTTCTCCCAATTGCCAGCATCTGCCCTTGTTATCCTGTATCTCACTGACAGTCTAATGTTCTTCCCTTTCAAAGGTGATGCTAGTTTTGGCAAGAGCCAGAAGTCACAGGTTGCCAAATTTGGTCTGTAGAGGGGCTGAGTCACCTGGGTCATTTCATGTTTCACAAAAAAACTCTGTATGAGACATGTTGCATAGTGGGTGTATTTTCATGATGAAGCTGCCAATCACCAGTTACCCAGAGCTATAGCCTTGTGAGTCTTCCAAATAGGTTTCATGGAAGAATGTTAAAGTTTAAGGAATATTTGATATAGATTTGTTGCTCTACTGGCTCAGTCATTTTGAATGTGATGGCCACAGAGTACACATGCTCATTCAAAGGCATCTACTGCCTCCACTGACTAGCACAGTGAAGTCATCATTGTTCATACATGCACATTCCAGTCCATTCTCCTTGGCTGCCAGGTTACATCGATTTCACTCAAACTATTCTCATTATATTAACAATGACTGCACTTTTCATGCACAGAACTCCTATGCATAACCTGTGGAAGAAGACAATGATATGGTGATCATTAGGAGGAAGCTGGGGTTGGAGGCGGGGTGGAAATGGGCAAAGTAGAGAAATATGACATCTGTAACAGTGTCAACAATAAAAACTTAAACAAATTTATTAAAGATAATTTTAGTGGTAGGCCTTCTACATACACTGTAAAGAGCTCAATAGGCCTTCTTTCTGGTGAAATAACAGCACCGATTAAAAAAGTATTTTTATAACCCAACAATTTAAAGTTCCTTGAAATGGCCTTAAAGAAAAATAGATAATAGAGAAAAAAAATTCCCAGGAAAGCTACACAACTTGCTAAGATCTAAGTATATAGAAGTCGAGCTATGATCTTCCCCTTTTCTCCTCTGCTCTCAGCCGTGTAGTAGAAGTTCTGTTTCAGAGAAATGCATCCAAGAAGCATGGCTACTCTCTAAATTCAGGTATCAGTGTAGAGCTGCAGTTCCACCCTACGAGGGGCAGGACACTGACATCTCATCTAACCCACGTTCATCTTATACAAACACTCTTCCCATTTGGCAAAACTAAGTGGATAGAGGCTACCAACTTCTATCCAGTTCCCGTTCATACTGTTAGACCTTTGCCCAAGGTACAGCAAGCTGAGGATTTTGGGACCCAATGGCCACTGCCTCAACTTCCTGTCCAGAAATTCCTCACTGGAAAAAGTAAGAGTGGTCAAATTTACAGAAGACAAAATAGACTTTAACTCAAAACCATAAGAAAAGACAAAGAAAAACTTATACAATAATAAAAAGGTAAATTCTCCAGCAAGATATAGAGATTATAAGTACATATGCATCAAATATGCCCAAAACATGGAGTAAACAGTTAACACAATTGAAATAACAAATAGTAACACAACAATAGTGGAAGATTTTAATATGCCAGATTTAATAATGACAAACCAGATAGAAGATTGATAAGGGAACACTGAATTTTATTCAATGAAACATATACTAACTACCCGATCAAGCAATCCAACTTCTAGAAATTATCTAAGTGCAATGCAAAAACAACATAAGACAGATATTTAGTAAGTTTCTTCAAAATATCCAGATATTGGAACCTACCCAAATGCCCTAGAACTCAGAAATGCAGAAACAATCTGTGATATGTATATAATGGAATACTACTCAATTATAATAAAAAAGATTTTACTACTAATATTACAAGAAGATTATGCTCCTAAAAACTTTATTTCTTGGAGTCCTGATCCTCAGTATTTCAAAATATAACCTTGTTTGGAAAGAAGATTTTTGGTGATTTAATTAGGAAAGATTAAGTCATAATTGAGCAGGCTTATCTTGGAATACAGTATGGGTTATGTACTTTTAAAGAGGAAAAATCTGGGAGGTGACATCAGAGGAATGGTGGTGTGAGAGGTCTCCTTGGTCTCTCTCTTTGAAGTTTCAACTTCAATTACTGGAACAGATATAACTGAACAAAGGATTCCCTGCTCAACACACAAACACCATGCTAAATGAAAGAGGCCAGACAAAAGAGCTATGTAGACTAAAGGTGTATTTATAGGCCATCTTGCAAAGACAAAATTATTTGGACATAAAAGTTAGTGGCTGGGCAGTGTGTGGAAGAAGGAGTTGATCACCAAGAGAACTTCAGTGTTTGTTTGATCATAGAACTTTTCTATATGATGACTGTTTGTGATTACATGACCATATACATTTGACCAAACTTGATGATTTATGCACTGAAAACCATAGATATTATTGTTGTTTGTAAATTATACTGTAACTAGAAAATAGAAAAAATGAGTACTAACAAGTAATATGAAAACATGTGCACTCTCATCATATCCAGCTCAGTTCCTACAGGTAATTCAATTGCTTCCTTTTTTATTTTTTATTTTTATTTTTTTTAATTGCTTCCTTTTTTGGATGAGAGTTTGGGATGAGAGTTTTATAGAAGTCTCCATGGGAGACATCCCTGAAGACCCACATGTCTCTATGGCTTCTTCTGATTCCCATGAGTTAGCCTCTTAAATTCCAACATGACTCAACAAAAATTGTTTTAAAGGGGCCAGACTATGTGCTAAGGTGCCTTGGTTATCATTTACTTATTTGAATGCTAATCATTGTTAGTGCAGGTGGGCCTTCCCTCCACCTCTGATCTGAGGATTTGCTGTAAGCCTGCAATGGCAGCCAGGGAAAACATCTCAACATGAATATTGTATTGATTGATTTTTAAATGATAACCCCTCTTTGTTTTCAAGAGCTTTCTTAATTTGCTATTTACAAGCAATTCTGAAAACAATATAAGAGAGGTAATGTTATTCTTTATTTTAGAATTAAGAAGAAGACAAGGGACTCCTCCAAAGCTCGTTAAGAATTAATGATGCATTCAAGACTTGTGCTCAGTTTTCTGACTTCATGTTGGTGTTTTCTTCCATATTTACTTGTCTTAGAGATCTTGGAATCTTTTCACCAGTACCTGATAGAGAACATAACTGAGAGTATATATTTATATGTATTGTTCCATGTCTAAATTTCAGATTTCAGGAGCACTATTCAGGATTGACTGTCCCTCCTACTGCAGGAGCAAGGTAAGCTTCTACATTTCATACACATTTTTAGTGAGAACTGTAATTTATGTGAAATCAATGGGGCAGCTGTACCTACTATGAGTTATTGAGTACATAACCAGATGTTTTGAACATTGTTTTCTAAAAACATGAATTGAGAGTTGCTTTTAAATGTCAAAACTTCAGTAAGAAGTATAGTGATACTTATGGAACATCATTATGTTGCTTTCCTAAAAAAGATTAGCCAAAGAAAAAGGTAACCCTCTTATTGATTGAATCTTAATTTCCCTTCTTTGCTATCTGTTGTACTTTCACTGGATGTTTAATAAAAGCACAAGAGAGTGGAAAACCTTCCTTTAAACCACAGAAGTTTTGTAATCAAATCAGCATAATCCATTGCACTCTTTTCCCCATAGCCTCATCCTTATTACCATATTATGAACACATGTACAAATGTTGATGGTGAGTGGCTAAGAGTATAGGCTTTTGATTTGGTCACAGATGACTTTAAATCATGAATTGTGAACTTTCCTCATATTAGCTGTGATAGAATAGAGCTTTACATAGCTTCTCAAGTCCTCAGTTGTCTTAATGGTCAAAGGGGAATTATAATATCGCCTACCTTAGAATATTATTGTGAGGATTAAATGAAAAATTATGTTTACTTAAACACATATGTGTATACATACCTAAATATAATTAAATATACCTGTAGACTTTATTATTGTTTGCAGAACTTAATATATTCCACAAGTGGTTATGGTTGCCAGACGTTGACAAACCTAATAACTTTAGGGGCTAGGCTGGACAGTGAAGATATGAAAGAATTAGAACAATGGTGGAGAATAATGACTAGTGCACGATGAGTGTTCTTCTAAACTCAAATTGAGTTTAAAATATGAAAAACAGGGACTTCCACCA
Organism: Artibeus jamaicensis; assembly: GCF_021234435.1. NCBI lineage: Eukaryota > Metazoa > Chordata > Mammalia > Chiroptera > Phyllostomidae > Artibeus > Artibeus jamaicensis. Next base: position 5,672,565 of record NW_026522050.1, on the reverse strand, counting down.
AGATTGAGGCATAGGTGGAGACGCCGTGCTTCCTCACACAACCAAGTTTAGAGACAACTAAATAATAGCAACAGAAAACACAGCCAGAACACAGAAAATTGAACTTTTCGGAAGTCTGATAACAACAAATTCTTCAGCCTGACCGGTAAGAGGGGCGAAACCAGCAGCTGGCAGAGCTGGGTTGCACAGGAAAACTCAGTCAGACAGACTCAGGCGCGTGGAATCCAGGCACAGGGTTGGACCTGGTGGGCAACACAGCAAGCAATCGTAGGGAAACAGTGAGGGAGCAGGGCTGTGGGTTGACTGTGGTCGTGCATTTGTGTGTGGATAGACAACTGAGGGAGTAGGTGATTGGACAAGAGCCAGCAGCCCCAGCAGCAAGGATCATGGTTTGATTCCCAGTCAGGGCACATGCCTGGGTTGCAGGCCAGTTCCCAGCGGGGGACACATGAGAGGCAACCACACATTGATATTTCTCTCCCTCTCTCCTTCCCTTCCCCTCTCTAAAAATAAATAAATAAAATATTTTTTTAAATTTAAACATGAATTTCACTACCAAAGCAAACCTGGAAGCTAAAGGCAGCCTGCAAATTAGGAACTTTCAACCCTAAGTTCTGTAATTCTGTTGGGAGGAAAAAGAATGAGTTTAAGAAAAAGGGCTATTTCATGCTAAAACATGGATTTCAAGGAAGAATTAAGCAAAATAATGGCTCATATGAAATTGCTGGAGTAGACAGTACTATGCATGAAGCAAGCATCTGGAGAAACTGGATATACAGAAAATCTCTGTAGCCCCAGGATGTGAGAATAGGCAAATGGAAGAGGAAGGCTTTAAGACTTTAAACCCCTTGGACACTTGAAGACCTGCAGGTCACCACCCATTCTTCCTAAACCAACATAAAGACAATCATACCATCCTAACCGTAATATTACAGCCAGCACTGATCAGACTGGGCCAAACCCAGTTTTATTGTTTTTTTTTTAAATATACTACCTTTTTAATTCTCACAATATCAGTATAAATAAGGTAGGTCTTATTACTGTCTTACTTTTGCAGGTGAGAATATAAGGTTCAGGTAAGTTAGGTTAGGATTAATGATTCCTATGTAGCAAATAGTTGTGCTAATACACATCTCAGCCCAGAGTCCAAGCTCTGTATCAGATGTTTTACCTTCTCTTCAGAATTGCATCTCTTGGTTGTGTATGTTCCTACCCTATAAATCTCTCAGTCATGACACTATGAACCCCAAGCACTGAGTTTAAACAAGGGAGATGAGGAGTATCTGTACATTGAGAAGAATTCAATTTGATTTCAATGCAATTAAGACCATCAGATTTAGGAACCACTCAGTGTGGATTCAAGGGTCGGCTTGGATCCAAAGCATGGGTTGTCAATTAATACGTCTTTGAATATAAAAAATGACTTGACCTTTTGTGCATCCTAATTTAAATGGTTGTGATAACAAAATAGACATAATATTCTTAAGAGGACATAATGTATATACTGTGAAAATATCTCAAGTGTTTCCGACAGGTGAGTAGCATGCAAGCATAAGCTTTCACTAGGCTTTGGAAAAGTTGATTGAAAGGTACATTCACTCTGGATAAGCCATTCATCCACTTATTTAATTTACTATATCTCAATTTACAAACTGATGAACTTGAAAATTAGGGCAATTTTGCACAAAGAACCTTCTGATTCAACAACATGTAAACAGATACATAATTAATGCTGTTTGTTTTGTTTTAAAGCCCATATTTTGTCTGGAGAATCTTGAAATACAAGTTGTTGCTATAAGGAAATAATATATGTTGCATGTACAGTTCTCAGTTTAAGTGTCTTTGTTACTGTTTCATTGTGTTCCAGCCACCTAGCATTTCATCATTCTCCTCATTGATGGAGAACAGTACAGAAGTGACTGAGTTCATCCTCCTTGGACTAACCAATGACCCAGAGCTGCAGGTGCCCCTGTTTATCACGTTCACTGTCATCTACCTCATCACATTGATTGGGAATTTGGGAATTATGGCGTTGATTCTCTTGGACTCTCGTCTGCACACTCCCATGTACTTTTTCCTCAGTAACCTGTCTCTGGTGGATTTGTGTTACTCTTCAGCTGTCACTCCTACAGTCATGGCTGGATTTCTTCTAGGACACAAGGTCATCTCCTACAATGCATGTGCTGCTCAGATATTCTTTTTTGGAGCCTTTGCCACTGTAGAAAATTACCTCTTGGCATCCATGGCCTTTGACCGCTATGTGGCAGTGTGCAAACCCCTGCATTACACCACAACCATGACAACAGATCTGTGTGCATTTTTGATCATAGGTTGCTATTTCTGTGGGTTTCTGAATGCCTCCATCCACATTGGGGACACCTTCAGCCTCTCTTTCTGTGAGTCCAATGTGATCTATCACTTTTTCTGTGATGTTCCAGCAGTCATGGTTCTCTCTTGCTCTGATAGACACGTTCGTGAGGTCATGCATATTTGTATAGCAAGCTTCAACATCTTTTTTGCACTTCTGGTTATCTTGATTTCCTATATATTCATATTTATCACCATCTTGAAGATGCACTCATCTTCAGGGTATCAGAAGGCTCTGACCACATGTGCCTCCCACTTCACTGCAGTCTCCATCTTCTATGGGACTGTCATCTTCATGTACTTACAGCCCAGCTCCAGCCATTCCATGGACAGAGACAAAATTGCATCTGTGTTCTATACTATGGTCATCCCCATGCTGAACCCCCTGGTCTACAGCCTGAGGAACAAGGAGGTTAAGAGTGCACTCATGAAGGTTGTCTTAGAGGCAAAACTGTGTGTAGGATTATGATTTGAACACTGCGGAATGCACAGTAACCAAGTTTAATTAAGGGCACAGTAAAATTAAAGTTCCAAAGTAGTCTCCTTGCCCATTCCAAAGTCTCCTGTCCTAAAAATGAGAAACATTATTCTCAGAAATGTTCCTGAACAAGAAAAGCAAAGATGCCTTGGGGTTCATTTGTCAAAAACTTTATTAAGGGTATTTTTTTACTCACTCATCCAACATGAATGTTTTTCTACCAATCAATGCAAATGCACATAAAATAAAACCACAAAAAAGACCATGAACAAAGTGCACACATGTTTCCCTGGAGGATACCTATATTTTGAAATAGAAACCAATAATGTTGTACATTCCGCTTTTGAAAATGCTTTGAAATTGTTAATGCTGATATTTTATGTCCAATTTTGTGATTTAAATGATCTTTTTAAAAGTACTTTTAAAACATATTTAATTGATTATGCTAGTACAGTTGTCCCCTTTTTTCTCCTCTTTATTTTTCTCCATACTGTACGCCACCTCTTATCATTATTCCCTCATTATAGTTCATATCTATGGGTCAAACATACAACTTCTTTGGCTCCTCCATTTCCCATACTATTCTTAATATTACTTCCCCATTCTTTTTTTTAAAATAAATTTTATTTAGTTACTTTTCAAATACATTTTTTTAATCTTTCTCCCATCCCACCCCCCCATCTCCCCCCTCCCTCCCATTCCCCCCCCCCAGTCCTCATCCCTGTGTCTTTCATACTTGTTCCTCAAAATTCCTCCCCCTTTTCCCCCTTAACTTCCCTTCCCTCTCCTCTCTGGTCACTGCCCACTTGTTCTCTATTTCAGTGTCTTTGGTTTTATTCTGTTTGCTTGTTTGTTTTATTCTTTAGCTTCCTGTCAAAGGTGAGATCATATGGTATTTGTCCTTCAATGCCTGGCCTATTTCACTCAGCATAATGCTTTCCAGTTCCATCCATGTTGTTGCAAAGGGTAGTAGCTCCTTCTTTCTCTCTGCTGCATAGAATTCCATTGTGTATATGTACCACAATTTTTTGATCCATTCGTTTACCAATGGGCACCTAGGTTGCTTCCAACTCTTGGCTATTGTAAATTGTGCTGCTATGAACATTGTGGTGCATAGGTTCTTTGAAATTGATGTTTTAGGATTCTTGGGATATAATCCTAGTAGTGGAATTGCTGGGTCAAAAGGCAGGTCGATTTTTATTTTTCTGAGAAAATTCCATACTGTTTTCCATAATGGTTGTACCAGTCTGCAATCCCACCAACAGTGAACTAAGGTCCCCTTTTCCCCACAACCTCTCCAACATTTGTTGTTTGTTGTTTTGTTTATGATAGCCATCCTGACTGGTGTAAAGTGGTATCTCATTGTGGTTTTAATTTGCATCTCTCTGATAGCTAACGATATTGAGCATCTCTTCATGTGTCTCTGGATATTCTGTATGTCCTCTTTAGAAAAGTGTCTGTTCAAGTCCTTTTCCCATTTTTTAATTGGGTTCGATGTCTTCCTGGAGTAGAGTCGTGTAAGTTCTTTGTATATTTTGGAGATTAAACCCGTGTCTGAGGTATCATTGGCAAATATGTTTTCCCATACAGTTGGTTGTCTTGTAAATTTAATACTGTTTTCTTTAGCCATGCAGAAGCTTTTTATTTTGATGAGATCCCATTTGTTTATTCTTTCCTTTATATTCCTTGCTCTAGGGGACATATCCATAAAAATGTTGCTGCGTGGAATATCTCTTTTACCCTACTTTATTCACACTGATTTGCTTCCTAGTTTTTAATCTGACAATGCCAAACATGTTCTTGCCTCAAGGCATTTATAGTTACTCTTCCTATATGGACTGTTCCCTTACACCATTAAGATTAGTGCTTAAAGGTTATTCTATCATACATTGCTTTCTTGACCACATTTGTAAAATGCTCAGTGTTTATTTCCATGCCGAATATCCTTTCACTCTGAGGCATTCTTTTAAAAATTTTTTCACCCGTTTTCTCCTTGAACCACAGGCAAGAAAACATGGATCAGACTGAAAGTGACCAGAGGCAGGGAGGGGAATAATGTTGGAAAGAAAAGGAAGAGACTAGACAATGAACATGTATGAATGACCCAAGGACATAGACAGAAGTGTGAGAAGTGGGTGATGGGTTGGGTGGAGAAGGGCAAAGGGGGAAAAACTGAGACAACCATAATAAAATAACAGTAAAAAAGATACAAAAATTCTCACCCAAGGATTTGTTTTTATTCATATTAGAGAGAGAAGAAGGGAATAGAGAGAAAAACCCTGACCATGGTTTTAATCCCCAACCTAAGTATGTGCCCTGACAAGAACTCTAACCTGCAAGTTTTTGGTGTGAAGCATGAAACCTCAACCTACAGAGCCACTGGACATGGCACTCTGAGCAACCCTTCATAGTCCTCATGAGTCCTCACCTATTGAATGTCTGCTTGTTCACTTTATTATCTCTCTTCCCCAGCTAGAACTTAGACTCTATGAAAGCATTGGCTTTATCTCTTTTGTTTACAACATGATCCACAGTTCATAAATCAGTGTCTATTCATACTCAGTTTTCAATAACTATTTGTTAAATGAATAAGAGTGTTAAGCTTTGAGTCCAGCTGTATCAGTATGTTGAATTTTTCAACTATTGGTCATTGAAGTATATCATCCATAACTTATACTTTCTGGACAGATGTGTAGTGCATTTGCAGAAGCACAGCTCATTTTCTACTTTCCTGTGCATTCCCACTCACTGTGGGCACCCCAAAGTTTGGACAGAAAGATTTCTTGCATCACAGAAGCAAAAGAATCATCTGCAACAATTGTATAGTTTTACTTAGAAAGATGTCTCATGAAGTGGCAACTAAGATTTCGAATAGGATCAGAAAAATGCATTGAATATGAGATTATTTAAGGGTTCAGTATCTGATTATATTTGAAAATATTTTGTACATATGAAATGTAACTAACTAAAATGATTCCAGTATTCCTATATAAAATATAAATGTGGCAGTATCTATCAATAATAAAAATATAGCATATTCAATATGCTAGTTCAGGGATTGAACTTTATGCTTTCATATCGATTATCAGGGAGCTTTATACTGTAGAAAACCTATCCTCACAAATATGTGCCTTTGTCCAATTTGCTGTCTCAATAAGATAAGAGGCTTCAATAGCTCACTATTTGTAGGATTTTGCCTGGATAAGCTAATATTCTCAGGCTGGTGTTTTGGGAGCTGAGTAACATAATATAGATATTCACTTCTATCTTATGGTGATATTTCCCCTCTTGGAACCATTATTAATTATCCTTTTAAATAATCATTTAATTTTAAGATTATTTTAGAATTACAGAAAAAACTTAAAATAGTGCAGATTCAGTGCAACCCTATGACAGTCTGAGTAATCACCTGCAAAAATATCATGCTCATTCCTGGAACCTTCCAGTGTTACCTTCTATGTCCTGAAAGGACTCTGTGGATGTGATTAAAGTAAGCATTTAATCTGGGATCATCTTTGGGGACCCTAAAGGCACTCCCAGGTAAAACTAAAAGGAAGTCAGGGAGATGTGACCACAGATAAAGTATGAAAGAGGAGTGTGGTATGTGACCTTGGAAGTAGAGACAACGGGGGTGTCACCATGAACCATGGAAAAACAGCGGCCACAAGAAGATGCACGACTCTTGCAACAAACTGATTTTTGTCCAGGGAAAATGATTTTGAACTTACGGATTTCAGACTGTGAATAAGTAAATTTTCAGTAATTTCTTATATCAGCCATACAAATGAATACAATTCTTGCTTATTTTTTTCTACAGGATATATTTGTACTGCTAAGAAACCAAGACTGACACAGTATGATTTTCTAAACTGCAGATATTATTCAGATTTCATTAGCTTCCCCCTAATATCCTATCCTGTGCTTGCATTTAGTTACTGTGTTTCCTTCATCTTTTCTGGTCTGTGACAAGCTCTCCATCTTTCCTTATTTTTGTTGACCTTGGCTGTGTTGAGAATACTAGTCAGAAATTTTACAGAATATTCTTCAGTTGTGATTTGCTAATATTTCCTCATGATGTGACTGGAATTATAGTTTTCAGAGACTAAAGTAAAATGTTTTTTCATCACATCATAGCAAGAGTTCTCTCTTTTCCTCAATTATTTATTTGCTGAGTCATTTCCTAGTGTTTTCATGTATTTATTTTTCATTATGGAAAATAACCAATACTAGGTTTTATTTTGGCTCAGATTGTCCCACTTTCACCGGTTGTAGTGTTACAGAACAGAAGTGCAAGGCGGGGAAATATTCGGCCCACCCAGGGACGCCAAAAACTATTACAGAAGAGACACATCAAGGCCTGGACTCTAGAGAATAGTATACTAATACTGTCCAGACCACCTACCGGGTCCGATCGGCTGCTGCCAATCAGAAAGGCATCTCTCAATGCCAGAGATTTGTGAAAAGGAAAGGAAATGTTCATTTAATGCTATACAGACTCAAAGTAGTAACCTAATGTCTTCATTAAAATATCAAAGTTCTTTAGGATATCCACCTACATCCACAGTGCTCCCTTCTCCCCCTGCCCTAATTCAGAGTACCATAACTCAGGAAAAGAGCACACTTCTGTGTATCAGGCCACTGGCACCATCAGCTGTGTTGCCATCCAGGCAGGATCTTCAATTAATCCAAAGTCATGTGGCACCTTCTCAGGATTCACTGGCAAGAGTTCTTTGTACCTATTTTTCCAGGCAAATTCTCTTCTGCTTCCCAGGCCATGTGGCTAAAGGGAGCATGCCAAAGCTGCGTGGGCCTATTCTACTAAAGTTGCAGGGGTTTGAACCCCGCCAAAAGCGCAAAGCTTTCTTCTTCACCTGGCTGCGGGGGTCCCCACTCTGGCAAAGCCACGTGGTTCTCCTTCACCTGGCCAAGAGGGGGTCCTCACCCTACTAACACTGCGTGGCTCTCTCTCAGTTGCTGCCTTGTCTGGGTTTAAATCTCGTGCCATTCTTCCTCTATACCCCCATTTTTGACTCATCCCACAATCAGTTACACCTGCCAAAATTTTCCAAGTTTACTGGGCTGCCTTCATGAGTCTGGGCAGGTATGGCCCCATGTCCTGGAGCCAATCTTCTCCAAGATCTCAGGCAGGCACTCTAACTTGGGGTACCTGCCCTCCAGTTACATCTTGGATGGGGAGTGACTTCCATTCCCCCAGCACCAAGCCTGGCCATAGCCATTTATCATATCCAAGTGGCCCAACAAGGGCTATAGATATGTTAAATGACCATGCCATGAATTAGCTGCAAGGCTGTGGCTATACAAAACAGCCCTGCATGTTCCTGCTCCATGTGTCCCTTCCCCCAACTCACACTTGTGGGGGAAGGGGTGAGGATATCTTATATGTCTCTCCAGTAATTCCTATACAACTTGAGTTCTGGACACCATTCCAAATCCCTTTGTGGGCCCCCGCCTTGGCTGCACCCTGTATCAGTAGCTCTTTCCGTTAGTGTCCCATTAACAGAGCTTCACTACTCTGCTGTTTTTTTAGCACTCCCTCACACTCTGTTACTACACAGTGCTACATAGAGGCTTATCTTGTATTTCCCCTACCCATATCTCAAAATAGACTATCTCCATTATGAGACCAAATCCCGGAAAATCGGTTCTTCCTGCCAATGCAGTGAAAAATTAAAGATCAATGAGGCAGGAAGCTCTGAAGATGGCCAGTGAGAGAGCAGCATGTGGGAAGGAGGCATGAGAAAGCCTGGCATGTTCAAATAAAAGTGAATGGGTCTAAAAAGAAAAAAGATCAACTAGTCTATTAACATGTAAGCAGGGTTTATTGGTCTGTTCTCAGGGAAGACAATGAAACTAGCTAGAGGGTGGGTTTGGCAGGGGGTGGGTGCTGAAAGGCATAGGTTCACAGAAAAGACAGTAAAGGGGGTAAGGGTAGGAGTGGCCAAAGATGACATTGGGTGGCAAGCATGCATGTCCTTCATTCTGAAGATTTACATAGTTGGCAGGCAGAGGGGTGAGAGGGATTACATATTGATTGACATGTAAAGGTGGTGGTAGCTTTGTCCAACTGAGGAGTGATTGCCCCAGGGTATATATGGCCTTTTTTTAGGAACTATGTGCCCTTTGGGGCCTTTCAGGACTCCAGGAGAAAGCACAGTTTCAAAGACTTTCTTTCCCAGACAATGGAAAAGATACATAGAATTTCAAGGACTACTGAGACAGTGGGTGAGACATGGATCTCTTCTCCTCCCTGCTTTGGTTTCCTCTCTGGCCACTCTTTCTACCATCACAGTTCTATGAAGAATCTCCTTTCTTCTGTTAAACACTGGCATTTAAAAGCCAATATTTAAATCCCACTTATGCTTGTTGATACTGGAGTTTTGGTATACATTTATGTACTTTGTGTACGTTTGTAATGTAGAGTTATGCTCTACCTGTCCATCATATCTATATGAAGCTAAACACTACTGTAAACTGATGTTTCTGACTCTCATCCACAATTTTCAAACAGTGTGCCACAGAGTTTTTAAACAAGTAAAACCTGACTCTTTAATCAGAGGCACAAACCACTTTCTCTTGCATTGTCAAATAAAAAATGACAGCAGCCAACACAATAGCCATCCAGGATAAATAAATAGAAATTATAACTATTTTTATCACATTAGCAAAAAATATTTTTTGGTATCCTGCATAATTTTAGTAATTAGTTATGTGTGACATGAGAGGGAAAAGGTTGACCATTGGTGCTCTCATCTAGTTCACCCCAACTTGTCTCTTATCTGTGACTTCCTTCTCTGATAGTGAGAGACTTGGTTCTCAGTGAATCCCATTCATTAATTTCTTGGTGTGACTGGTTTGCAGGTAAATCAGTTCCATAATTGTCTTTTATTTAAACATTACTGTATTTTTTCCATTAGTATTTATAGTCCTCTTATACCTCCTTCCCCCAGCAATCACCACACTACTGTCCACATCCATGGGTTCTTTTTCCTAAATTTTGCTCAATCCCTCCAGCCCCAAACTCCTCACAACTAGCTGCCATCTGCTTTCCACCCATGGGCCTGTCTCTTTCTTGCTTCTGAGTTCAGTTTGTTCTTAATCTATACCCCCATGAGAATCAACTTCATACTACTGTATAGTATTATTTAGGATTTAGTTTACTTTTAACTTTGCTATACATATTGTTTTCTAACACTAGTTAGGTAAGCTCATTTTTTCCCCTATTTCCCTTCAGGGAGGTTAACTCACACCTTTGTAGTACCATCCCATTTTTAAAAGACTCTGTGTTCACTCCTGGGATTCTCCTGTACTCCTACCTGCTTCTTTCTAATTTGTGCATATTAAATTTCATGCTTTGCTGTGTGTAGTTCCATGGGTTTTAACAAATGCAGAGTCCTGTGTTCACCAGCCCATTACTGGGGAGATTAATTTTATTATTCCAAAATTTCCTTTTTTAATCTCTTTTATAGACAACCATTCTCCATTCTTTCAACACTTAGAAGTCATTGAGCTTTTCTTCATCACTGTTATGTACATGGAATCACACAATTAGGAGCTTTTAGGTCTTACTTCTTTCACATTAAAATCCACTTTAGGCTCATCCATATTGGTGTAGAAGTAAATATTATTCTATTTTATTACTGAACAGTGTTCCAGTTTAACAATGTTCTACAGTTTGCAAGTGCATCCGGTTTCTTCTGACTGTCAATTCTTTAATCTCGGTAACACTTAAAGAGGTTTGTGTAGAGGTTTATGGTGGAACATACGGTTTCACTTTACATTGAACATTCAATTATTCTGTCAGTGCATGAACTGACAGCTGTTAGAACAAAATGTTTTGAAAAAAGAATTTTTGTACTGTATTTGCCTTTGCATCTTTTATAAAAATTAGTTGATTATGAATCTATGAATCGTTTCTGGATGCTATAACCTGTTCCATTTATATGTGGGTCCATCTTTTCCCTAATGCTACACTGTCTTCATCAATATATGTTATAGTTAGTTGTGAAATGAAATAACTTTAATACTCATACTTTGTTTTTATTTTTCGTAATGATTTTGCTTATTAGTTTTGGAATTACATATGAATTTATAATCAGCATGTCAATATTTATACTCAAAAAAGCCTTACATGAGTTTCATCTGTGATCCTATGGAGTCTATAAAGCAGCCAACTGTAACCAATCCATGAATGTGGTATATCTTTACACTCATTTATCTAAAATTTTATTCTTCTGTAGGCTATAATTTTTCATTGCTATTAAGACAAATATCTTAAAATACTCAAAGAACTAAACAAAACTTGGATGAGGAACTAAAGGAAATCAGGAAAATGTGGTATCAAATTATACAGAATATGAATAGAGACAAAAACTATAAGAAGTAACCAGATACAAATTTCAGAGCAAAACCAAGAAGACATGAGGTAGACATCAGGAAGGCTCAGATTTCCTGGTTTTAAATAGTAGTATCTTTTGTATCTTTTCAAAGAAACTTAAAATATTATTGTCAGGGTAGCATAGAATAACAATCTATGGGGTAGATGGAAAAAGCTTTTCATCTTTTGAACTCAGGATATTAAGGGTATAATAGGAAGAAAATTTTACCTTTTGTGACAACATGAGTGAACATGGATAGGATTAGGCTAATTGAAATACAACAGTCAGAGAAAGACAAATACCATATAATATAATCTCACTCATATGTGGAACTCAGTAAAGAAAATAAACTGATTTACAAAGTAGAAACAAGGCATGGATACATGGAACAGACTAACAACTGTCAGAGAAGAGAGGAGATGGGGAGAGGGGACTGGATGAATGAAGGTGAAGGGATGAGCCAAAGAACATATACGAGAAGGTCTTCCAGAAAGTATCCAGCCATGTAATATGAAAAAAACACATTTATTTAAAAATATATAAAATACAAGAAATATTGTACATAGAACAATGATTTCTCAGTCCTCTTCCAAGTAGACACCATGGGACCTCCCACAGTTCTCCCAATTGCCAGCATATGCTCTGTCTTATTATCCTGCATCTCACTGGCAGTCTAATGTCTTTTCCCTTTCAAAGGTGATTTTAGTTTTGGGAATAGCCAGAAGTCGCAGGTTGCCAAATTTGGGCTATAGAGGGGCTGAGTCACCTGGGCCATTTAATGTTTCACCAAAAAACTCTGCATGAGATATGGTGCATGAGCAGGTGTATTGTCATGATGAACCTGCCAATCACCAGTTAGCTAGAGCTACAGCCTTCTGAGTCTTCCAAATAGTTTTCATGGAGGACTGTTCCAGCTTAATGCAATATTTGATGTAGATTTGTTGCTCTACTGGCTCAGTCATTTTGAATGTGATGGCCACAGAGTACACATGCTCACTCAAAGGCATCTACTGCCTCCACTGACTAGCACAGTGAAGTCATCATCATTCATGAATGCACATTCCAGTCCATTCTGCTTGGCTGTCAGGTTACATCGATTTCACTCAAACCATTCTCATTATATTAACAATGGCTGCACTTTTCATGGACAGAACTCCTATGCATAACCTGTCTAAGTAGATGATGATATGGTGATCATTAGAAGGAAGCTGGGGTTTGAGGCGGGATGGAGATGTGCAAAGGAGAGAAATGGGGACATCTGTAATAGTGTCAACAATAAAAACTTAAATAAATTTATTAAAGATAATTTTAGTGGTAGGCCTTCTACATACACTGTAAAGAGCTCAATGAGCCTTCTTTCCAGTGAAACAGCAACATGGATAAAAAAAGTATTTTTATGCCCTGGCTGGTGTGACTCAGTGGTTGAGTGCTGGTCTGTAAACCAAAGGGTCAATGATTTGAATCCCAGTCAGGGCACATGCCTGGGTTGCAGGCCAGCTTTCCAGTGGGGGGGGGCACATTAGAGGTAATCACACATTGAGGTACCTCTCTAAAAAATAAATTAAAAAATATTTTTAATAGTATATTTATAACCCAACAATTTAAAGTTTCTTGAAATGGCCTTAAGGACAAATTGATAATGGAGAAAACATTTCCAAGAAAAGGTATGCAACTTGCTAAAATCCAAGTCAGTAGCATTCAGGCTATGACTTTCCCCTTTCCTGCTCTACCCCCAGCTGTATGGTAGAAATTCTATTTCAGAGAAATGCATCTAAGAATCATGGCTACTCTGTAACTCCAGGTATCAGTGTAGAGCTGCAGTTCCACCCTACGATGGGGCAGGACACTGACCTCTCATCTTACCCAGGTTCACCTTAAACAAACACTATTCCCATTTGGCAAAACTGAGTGGATGGGGGCTGCCAATTCCCATCCAGTTCCCATTCATATTGTTAGATCTTTGCCCAAGGTACAGCAAGCTGAGAATTTGGGGACCAAGTGGCAACTGCCTCACCTTTCTGTCTAGAAATTCCTCACTGGAAAGGGCAAGACTGATCAAATTTACAGAAGACAAAATAGACTTTAACTCAAAAACCATAAAAAGAGACAAAGAAAGACTTATACAATGACAAAAGGTAAATTCTCCAGCAAGATATAGTGATTATAAATACATGTGCATCAAATATGCCCAACATATGAAGTAAACAGTTAACACAATGAAATAACACATAGTAACACAATATTAGTGGAAGATTTTAATATCCCACATTTAATTATGACAAACCAGATAGAAGATTGATGAGGAAACACTTATTTCCATTCAATTAAACATATATTCACCACCTGACCAAGCAATTCAGCTTATAGAAATTATCAAAGTACAATGCAAAAACAACATTAGACAGATATTTAGTAAGTCTTCAAAATATGCAGATATTGGAACCCATCCAAGTGCCCTACAACTGAGAAATGCAGAAACAATCTGTGATATGTATATAATGGAATACTACTCAATTATAATAAAAAAGATTTTACTAATAATATTACAAGTAGCATTATGTTCCTAAAAAATTTATTTCTTGGAGTCCTGATCCTCAGTACTTCAAAATGTAACCTTGTTTGGAAAGAAGATTTTTGGTGATTTAATTAGGAAAGATTAAGTCATAATGGAGCAGGCTAGTGTTAGAACCCAGTATGTCTCATGTTCTTTTAAAGAGGAAAAATCTGGGAGGTGACATCAGAGGAATGGTAATGTGAGGTGACTCCTTGGCCTCTCTCTTTGAAGTTCCAACTTCAATTATTGGAACATATATAATTGAAGAAAGGATTCCCTGCTCAACCCACAAACACCATGCTAAGTGAAAAAGGCCAGACAGAAGAGATATGTAGACTAGGAATGTATTTATAGGCCATTCTTGCAAAGGCAACATTATTTGAACATAAAAATTAGTGGCTGGGGCAGTGTATGGGAGAAGGAGTTGATCACCAGTGGAAGTTCAGAGTGTTTGTTTGATCATAGAACTCTTCTATATGATGACTTTGTTTATGATCACATATACATTTAATCAAACTTGAAGATTTATGCACTAAAAACTACAGATATTATTGTTGTTTGTAAATTATACTGTAACTAGAAAATACAAAAAAATGAGCACTAACAAATAATATGAAAACATGTGCACTCTCATCATATCCAGCTCAGTTCCTACAAGTAATTCGATTGCTTCCTTTTTTAGAACTTGGCGTGTGAGTCTTATGGAAGTCTTCATGGGAGACATCCCCAAAGAACCACATGTCTCTATGGCTCCTTTTGATTCCCATGAGTTAGCCTCTGAAATTTCAACATGACACAACATGAACTCATTTTAAAGGGGCCAGACTGTGTGCAAAGGTGCCTTAGTTATCATTTACTTACCTGAATGCTAATCATTGTTAGTGCAGGTGGGCCTTCCCTCCATCTCTGATCTGAGGATTTGCTGTAAGCCTGCAATGGTAGCCAGGGAAAACATCTCAAGATGAATATTGTATTGATTGATTTTTTAATGATAACCCCTCTTCATTTAAAGAGTTTTCTTAATTTGCTATTTAAAAGAAATTCTGTAAAGTATATGAGAGAGGTAATGTTATTGTTTCTTTTAGAATTAAGAAGAAGACAAGGCACTCCTCCAAAGCACAGTAAGAGTTAATGATGCATTCAAGACTTGTGCTCAGTTTTCTGACTTCATGTTGGGGTTTTCCTCCATCTTTACTTGTCTTAGAGATCTTGGAATCTTTTCAACAGTACCTGATAGAGAACATCACCAAGAGTATATATTTATATGTATTGTTCCATGACTAGATTTCAGATTTCAGAAGCACTATTCAGGATTGGCTGTCCCTCCCACTGCAGGATCAAGGTAAGCTTCTACATATCATACATATTTTTAGTGAGAACTCTAATCTATGCAAAATCCATGGGGCAGCTGTGCCTACTATGAGATATTTGAGCAGGTGACCAGATGTTTTGAACATTGTTTTCTAAAACCATGAATTGAGAGTAGCATTTAAATGTCAAAACTTCAGTGAGGAGTATAGTGATACTTATGGAACATCATTATGTTGCTTTGCTAAAAAAGATTAGCCAAAGCAAAAGGTAACCCTCTTATTGAGTGAGTCTTAATTCCCCTTCTTTGCTACCTGTTGTACTTCAACTGGATGTTTAATAAAAGCACAAGAGAGTGGAAAACCTTCCTTTAAAGCACAGAAGTTTTGTAATAGAATCAGCATGATCCATTGTACTCTTTATCCCATAACCTCATCCTTATTACCATGTTATAAACACATGTACAAATGTTGATGCTGAGGTGGCTAAGAGTATAGGCTTTTGATTTGGACACAGATGAATTTAAATTGTGAATTCTCCTCATATTAGCTGTGCAATTATAGAGCTTTGCATACCCTCTCGACTCCCCAGTTGACATAATGGTCAAAAGGGAATTATAGTATCACCTACCTTACAACATTATTGTGAGGATTAAATTAAAATTTATGTTTATTTACATACATATGTGTACACATACCTAAATATAATTAAATATACCCATAGTTTTTATTATTGTTTGCAGAACTTAATATATTCCACAAGTGGTTATGGTTGTCAGAGGTTGACAAAGCTAATAACTTTAGGTGCTAGTCTTGGACAATGAAGATATAAAGAATTAGGACAATGGTGGAGAATAATGACTAGTGCACAGTGGGTGTCCTTCTGAAGAACTCACATTCACATTAGAAGCCTGAAAACACTGTTTTCAGTCAAGAATATATTTATATAAAAAATTTAAACATGAATCTCACTACCAAAGTAAACCTGAAAGCTAAAGGCAGCCAACAAATTAGCAACTTTCAACCCTGAATTCTGTGATTCTGCAAGAAAGAAAAAAATGAGTTTAAAATAAAGGCTACTTTGTGCTAAAACATGGATATCAAGGAAGAATTAAGCAAAATAATGGCTCACATGGACTTGGTTGTGCGGATAGTATTATGCGTGAAGCAACTGAATGGAGAAACTGGAGATACAGAAAATCTCAGTGGCGCCAGAATGTGAGAATAGGCAAACTGAAGAGGAAGGTTTTAAGACTTTAAACCCCTTGCTCACTTGAAGACCTGCAGGTCACCACCCATTATTCCCAAACCAATATAAAGACAATCATATCATCCTAACAGTAATATTATAGCCAGCACTCATCAGACTGGGCCAAACCCAGAGTTTTATTTTTTTAATATACTACCTTTTAATCCTCACAATAACACTATAAATAAAGTAGGTCTTATTACTGTCTTAATTTTGCAGCTGAGAATATAAGGTTCAGGTAAGTTAGGTTAGGATTAATGATTCCTGGGTAGCAAATAGCTGGGCTAATACTCTTCTCAGCCCAGAGTCCAAGCTCTGTATCAGATGCTTTGCCTGGTCTTCAGAATTGCATCTCTTAGTTGTGTATGTTCCTAACCTATAAATCTCTCAGTCATGACACTATGAACCCCAAGCACTGAGTTTAAACAAGGGAGATGAGGAGTATCTGTACATTGAGAAGAATTCGATTTGATTTCAATGCAATTAAGACCATCAGACTTAGAAACTACTCAGTTGGATTCAAGGGTCGACATGGATCCAAAGCATGGGTTGTCAATTAATACATCTTTGAATATAAAAATCATACAGCCTCTTGTGCATCCTAATTTAAATGATTGTAATAACAAAATAGACATAATATTCTTAAGAGGACATAATGTATATACTTTTAAAATGTCTCAAGTTGTTTCTGACAGGTGAACAACATGCAAGTATATGCTTTCACTAGGCTTTGGAAAAGTTAATTGACAGATAAATTCACTCTGGATAAGCCATTCATCCGCTTATTTAATTTACTATATCTCAATTTACAAACTGATGAACTTGAAAATTAGGGCAATTTCCCACAAAGATCCTTCAGATTCAATAACATGTAAACAGATACATAATTAATGCAGTTTTTTGTGATCTGAAGCCCATATTTTATCTGAAGAATATTGAAATGCAAGTTGTTGCTATAAGGGAATAATACATGTTGCATGTACAGTTCTTGAGTTAAATGTCTTTCTCACTGTTTCATTGTTCTCCTAGCCACTGAGCATTTTCCTGATTGTCCTCATTGATGGAGAACACTACAGAAGTGACTGAGTTCATCCTCCTTGGACTAACCAATGACCCAGAGCTGCAGGTGCCCCTGTTTATCATGTTCACTGCCATCTACCTCATCACATTGATTGGGAATTTGGGAGTTATGGCGTTGATTCTCTTGGACTCTCGTCTGCACACTCCCATGTACTTTTTCCTCAGTAACCTGTCTCTGGTGGATTTGTGTTACTCTTCAGCTGTCACTCCTACAGTCATGGCTGGATTTCTTCTAGGACACAAGGTGATCTCCTACAATGCATGTGCTGCTCAGATGTTCATTTTCATAGCCTTCGCCACTGTTGAAAGTTGCCTCTTAGCATCCATGGCCTATGACCGCTATGCGGCAGTGTGCAAACCCCTGCATTACACCACCACAATGACAACACATGTGTGTTTGTGTCTGGCCATAGGTTGCTATTTCTTTGGGTTCCTGAATGCCTCCATCCATACTGGGGACACCTTCAGCCTCAGTTACTGTGAGTCTAACATGGTCCATCACTTTTTCTGTGACATTGTAGCAGTCATGGTTCTCT
The DNA here is from genome assembly GCF_021234435.1 of Artibeus jamaicensis. Lineage (NCBI taxonomy): Eukaryota > Metazoa > Chordata > Mammalia > Chiroptera > Phyllostomidae > Artibeus > Artibeus jamaicensis. The sequence goes on along the minus strand of NW_026522050.1, from coordinate 5,654,598 downwards.
CTTGCTCTGATAGTCATGTTAGTGAGCTCATTCTTATTTGTGTAGCAAGCTTCTACACATTTTTTGAACTTTTGGTTATCTTGATCTCCTACATATTCATCTTTATCACCATCCTGAAAATGCCCTCATCCTCAGGGTATCAGAAAGCTCTGTCCACCTGTGCCTCCCACTTCACTGCAGTCTCCATCTTCTATGGGACTATCATCTTCATGTACTTACAGCCCAATTCCAGCCATTCCATGGACACAGACAAAATTGCCTCTGTGTTCTATACTATATTTATCCCCATGCTGAACCCACTGGTCTACAGCCTGAGGAACAAGGAGGTTAAGAGTGCACTCATGAAGGTGTCTAGGTGTCTTACAGGCAAAACTCTATCTAGGATTATGATTTGATCATTGTGTGATGCATAGTAACCTGGTTTCCTTAAGGCCACAGTAAAATTAAGGTCCCAAAATAGTCTCCTTGCCCATTGTGAAGTCTCCTGTCCTAAAAATGAGACACATTATGCCCAGAAGTGTTTCTGAACAGGAAAGGCTAAGGTGTCTTTGTGTTCACTTGTCAAAAACCTTATTAAGAATATATTTTATTCACTCATTCAACATGAATCTTTTTCTACCACATCAATGCAAATATACATAATACAGGGCCACCAAGAAGGTCATGAGCAACGTTAACCCATATGCCCCAGGAGGATTCCTACATCTTTGAATAGAAACCCACAATGTTGTACATTTTGCTTCTGAAAATGCTTTGAAATTGGTAATGCTGATATTTTATGTCTACTTTTGTTATTTAATGATGCTTTAAAATATTTTAAAACATTTTATTGATAATGCTATCAATAAACAGTTTTCCCCTGTATTTACTCCCCTATATTTACTCCATGCTGTATGCCCCCTTCCACCATCTTTCCCTCCTCATAGTTCATGTCTATGGGTCATATATACAAGTTCTTTGGCTTCTCCATTTTCTATAATATTCATCCTATTACTTCCCCATTCTTTCACCCTACTTCATTCACACTGATTTTCTTCCTATATTTAACCTGACAATGCCCAACATGTTAGCACCTCAAGCCTTTGTACTTACTCTTTTTTATTTGGTATATTCACTTACTCCATTAAGGTTGGCACTTAAAAGTTACTCTATCATAGGATTCTTTCTTGACCAGCAGTGTAAAATAGTCATTGTTTATTTCCATGCAGAATATTCTTTCACTCTGAGGTATTCGTTACAAAAACTTCTCACCCATTTTGTTCTTGAACCACAGGCAAGTAAATGTGGATGAGACTGAAAGTGACCAGAGGCAGGGAGGGGAATAATGGTGGAAAGAAAAGGAAGAGACCAGACAATGAACATGTATGAATGACCCAAGGACATGGACAGCAGTGTGAGAAATGGGTGATGGGTTGGGTGGAGGAGGGAAAAGGAGGAAAAACTGAGAAAACCATAATAAAATAACAGTAAAAAATGATATTAAAAATTCTCACCCAAGGATTTGTTTGTATTTATATTAGAGAGAAAAGAAGGAAATAGAGAGAAACACCCTGACCAGAGATTGAATCCCCAACCTAAGTATGTGTCCTGACAGAAACTCAAACCTGCAAATTTTTGGTGTGAGGGATGACACTCCAGGCTACTGACCCACCCGGCCATGGAACTCTGGGTTTTTCTTCATGGTCCTCATGAGTCCTTACCTATTGAATGTCTGCTTGTTCACTTTATTATCTCTCTTCCCCAGCTAGAACTTAGACTCTATGAAAGCATTGGCTTTATCTCTTTTGTTTACAACATGATCCACAGTTCCTAAATGAGTGTTCATTTCATACTCAGTTTTCAATAAGTATTTGTTAAATGAATAAAAGTGTTAAGCTTTGAGTCCAGCTGTATCAGTATGTTGAATTTTTAAACTATTGGTCATTGAAATGTATCATCCATAACATATACTTTCTGGACAGATGTGTAGTGCATTTTCAGAAGCACAGCTCATTTTCTACTTTCCTGTGCATTCCCTCTCACTGTGTGCACCCCAAAATTCAAACACAAAGGTTCTTGCATTACAAAAGCAAATGAATCATCTGCAACAATTGTATAGTTTTTTAAAATTTTTTATTTATTTATCTTTAGAAGGGAAGGGAAGGAGAGAATATCAATGTATGGTTGCTTCTGCTACATCCCCTGCTGGGAACTGGCCCCTGCTGGAAACTGGCCTGCAACCCAGGCATGTGCCAGGCCCATGCTCAATCCACTGAGCTACACCAGCCAGAACTAAATTGTATAGTTTTACTTAGACAAATGTCTCATGAAGGGCATTGAATATGAGATTATTTAAGGGTCAGTATCTGATTATATTTTAAAAGATGTTGTACATGTGAAATGTAACTAACTAAAATGATTCCAGATATCTACATAAAATATAAACATGGCAGTATCTATTAATCATAAAAATATAGCACATGCAATATGCTGGTTCAGGGATTAAAATTTATACTTTTTATATAGATTTCCACAGAGCTCTATACTATGCAAAATGTACCCACACAAATATGTGTCTTTGTCTAATTTGCTGTCTCAATAGAATGAGAGGCTTCCGTAGCTCACCATTTGTAAGATTTTGCTTGGATAAGCTAATATTGTCATGCTGGTATTTTGTGGGCTAAGTGGCATAACACAAATATTCACTTCTCTCTTATGGTGATATTTCCCTTCTTGGAACCATTCTTAATTACTATTTTAGATAATCACTTAATTTTAGAATTGTTTTAGAGTTACAAAAAATAATTAAAACAGTGCAGATTCAGTGTGACCCTATAACAGTCTAAATAATAGCGTGCAAAAGGATTGTCCTCATTCCTGGAACCTTCCAGACTTACCTTCCTTGTCCTGAAAGGACTGTATGGATGTGATTAAAGTAAAGTTTTTATCTGGGATCATCTTTGGGGACCCTAAAGGCACTCCCAGGTAAAACTAAAAGGAAGTCAGGGAGATGTGACCACAGATAAAAGATGAAAGGGGAATGAGCAATGTGACCTTGGAAGTAGAGACAAAGGGGTTGTCACCATGAACCATGGAAAGCCAGCAGCCACCAGAAGATGCATGGCTCTTGCAGCAAACTGATTTTTGTCCAGGGAAAATGATTTTGAATTGATGGATTTCAGACTGTGAATAAGTAAAGTTTCAGTAATTTGTTATAGCAGCCATACAAATGAGTGCAATTCTTGCTTAATATTTTCTACAGGATATATTTGTACTGCTAAGAAACCAAGACTGACGCAGTATGTGATTATACTGTGATTTTCTAAACTGCAGATTTTATTCAGATATCATTAGGTTTCCCCCTAAAATCCTATCTTCTGCTTGCATTTAGTAACTGTGTTTACTTCATCTCTTCTGGTTTGTGACAAGCTCCCCATCTTTCCTGATTTTTGTTGACCTTGGCTGTGTTGAGAGTACTAGTCAGGTATTTCACAGAATGTTCTTCAGTTGTGATTTGCTGATATTTCCTCACAATGTGACTGGGATTACAGTTTTCAGAGACCAAAGTGAAATGTTTTTTCATTACATCATATCAGCAAGATTTGTCTCTTTTTTCCTCAATTATTTATTTGCTGAGTCATTTCTTAGTGTTCTCATGTATTTATATTTCATTATGGAAAATAACCAATACTAGGTTTTGTTTTGGCTGGAATTGTTCCACTTTCATCATTCATACTCTTTCTGTTTGTGTCCCATTGACAGAGTTTCATGCCGTCACTGGTTGTTATTTTAGCATTCCCTCACTGTCTGTTACTACACAATGCTACATAGAGGCTTGTCTGGTATTTTCCAATACCCCATCACAAAATCAACTATTTCTATTAAGGGACAAACTCCCAGAAACTCAGTTCTTTCTGTCGATACAGTGAAGAATTAAAGATCAATGATAAGGGAAGCTCTGAAGATGGCCAGTGAGAGACCAGCACTTGGGAAGGAGGTGTGGGAGAGCCTGGCATGTTCAAATGAAAGTGAATGGGCTTAAAAAAAAGATCAATTAGTCTATTAACATGTAAGCAGGGTTTACTTGTGCTCTGTTCTTAGGGAAGACAATGGGACTAGCTAAGGTGAAGTCTGGGTGCTGAAAGGCATAGGTTCAGGGTGAGGCGCAATAAAGAAGGTGAAGGTAGGAGTGGCCAAAGATGAGGTTGTGAGGCAAGCATGTGTGTCCTTTGTTCTGAAGATTTATATAGTTGGCAGGCAGAGGGGTGAGAGGAATTACAAATTAATTGACATGTAAAGGTGGTGGTAGCTTTCTGGGCCAGGGGGAGTGATTACCCCAGGGTGTAAATGGACTTCTTCCTTTAGGTGCTATGTGTCCTTTCAGGACTCCAGGCAAAAGCACAGTTTCAAAACTTTCTTTCCCAGACAATGGAAAAGATACATACAATTCAAGGACTGCTGAGACAGTGGGTGGGACATGGATCTCTCTGCCTCTCTGCTTTGGTTTCCTCTCTGGCTACCTTTTCTACCATCACAGTTCTATGAAGAGTCTCCTTTCTTTTGTTAAAGAGTGGCATTGAAAACCAATATTTGGCTCCCAATTCTGCTTGTTGATACTGGAGTTTTACTTCTAGGCACTCTTGTCCACAGAAGTAGGAGGTGTATATTTATGTACTCTGTATACATTTGTAATGTAGAGTTATGCTCTAACTGTTCATCCTAACTATATGAAGGCTAAACACTACTGTATACTGATGTTTCTGACTCTGATCCACAATTTTCGAACAGTGTGCCACAGAATTTTTAATCAAGTAACACCTGACTCTTTAGTCAGAGGTATAAACTTCTTTCCCTTAGATTATCCAATAAAGAAATGACAGCAACCAACACAACAGCCATCCAGTGGGAATGAATAGAAATTTTAACTATTTTTTTTATCAAATTAGCAAAAAAATTTTTTTGGTATGCTGCAGAATTTTAGTAATTAGTTATGTGTGACATGAGAGGGGAAAGGTTGACCATTGCTGCTCTCATCTAGTTCACCCCAACTTGTCCCTTTTCTTTTTTTTAAATTTATTTTTTATTGATTATGCCATTACAGTTGTTCTATTCCCCCCTTCATTCCCCTCCACCCTACCCCCCTGTCCCCACCATTACCCCCTTTAATTTATGACCATGTGTCTCAAGTTCTTTAGATTCTATATTTCCCATACTATTCTTGCCCCTCATCAATTTTCTTTCTACTGTCTATGCTACTTATTTTCTGTACCTTCTCCCCTTCTCCTCCTCCCACTCCCCTATTGCTAACCCTCCTTGAGATCGTCATTTCTATGTTTCTGCTCCTGATCTAGCTGTCCTCTTAGCTTGCTTTTGTTTTAGATGTGGTTGTTAATAACTGTGAGTTTGCTGTCCTTTCACTGTTCATGTTTTTTTTGTTTTGTTTTTACTTTATCCTTTTTTTTATTTTATTTTTATTTTTTTTTAACATTTAAAAAACTTTTTATTTTGAAATAATTTGAATATTAACAAAAAGTTGCAAATATGGTACAAAGTACTCCCATATATCCTTTGCCCAAATTTCCCAGATGTTAACATTTAGAAACACTTGATTTATCAAAGAAGAGTTTTTTTTAATTGATTATGCTGTTACAGTTGTTCTATTCCCCCCTTCATTCCCCTCCACCATACCCCCCATCCCCACCATTACCCCCCTTTAGTTTATGACCATGTGTCTCAAGTCCTTTAGATTCTATATTTCCCATGCTATTCTTGCCCCCCCATCTATTTTCTATCTACTGTCTATGCTACTTATTTTCTGTACCTTCTCCCCCCATCTCCTCCTCCCACTCCCCTGTTGCTAACCCTCCTTGAGATCTTCATTTCTATGTTTCTACTCCTGATCTAGCTGTCCTTTTAGTTTGCTTTCATTTTAGGTGTGGTTGTTAATAACTGTGAGTTTGTTGTCCTTTCACTGTTCATGTTTCTTTAACTTCTTTTTCTTAGATAAGTCCCTTTAACATTTCATATAATAAGGGCTTGGTGATGATGAACTCCTTGAATTTGATCTTATCTGAGAAGCACCTTATCTGTCCTTCCATTCTAAATGAAAGTTTTGCTGGATAGAGCAATCTTGGTTGTAGGTCTTTGGATTTCATGACTTGGAATACCTCTTTCCAGCCCCTTCTTGCCTGTAAAGTCTCTTTTGAGAAATCTGCTGACAGTCTGATGGGGACTCCTTTGTAGGTGACTGTCCCCTTAGCTCTTGCTGCTTCTAGGATTCTCTCCTTCATTTTAATTTTGGCTAATGTAATTATGATGTGCCTTGGTGTGTTCCTTCTTGGGTCCCACTTCTTTGGGACTCTCTGAGCTTCCTGGATTTCCTGGATGTCTATTGCCTTTGCCAGATTGGGGAAATTTTCCTTTATTATTTGTGCAAATACGTTTTCCACTGGTGGTTGTGCCTTTCCCCCTTCTGGTACCCCTATAATCCGGATGTTGGAGCGTTTAAAGATGTCCTGGAGGTTCCTAAGACTCTCCTCATTTCTTTGAATTCTTGCTTCCTGACTCTTTTCTGTTTGGCCATTATTTGCTTTCTTCTGGTCCACTCCATTGATTTGAGTCCCAGTTTCATTTTCATCGCTATTGGTTTCCTGTGCAATTCCGTTCATTTCAATTAGTTTCGCCTTCATATGTTTCTCTAATTTGTGGCTATAATCAACCAGTTCTGTGAGGATCCTGATGACCAGTGTTTTAAACTGTGCGTCTGAGAGTTTTGCTATTTCTTCATCACTTAGATCTATGGGCTCTGGTGCTTTGAGATCTTGCGACATTTTTGGTCTGTTCTGGCCCTTTAAGTGTGAGAAGCGGTGCCTTGGACTCCCAGGTCGCTGGGTTGTGACGCTGTATGTGGGGGCGTGGTCAGAGCGGGGAAATGGCGGCGCCCTTCACTGCCACTTGCCACGGGGACCCACCGGGCCCGGTCCAACTGCCCACTCCCTCGCCTGACTGCCCGTGCACAAATGCACGACCACAGTCAACACGCAGCACCGCTTCCCTGCTGTCTCCTCCTGGTCGCTTGCCTGGTCACTTGCTCGGTCGCTCACTAGGTCCAACCTTGCGCCTGGATTCCGCGAGTCTGGATTCCGCGCCTGAGCCAGTCTGACCGAGTCCTCCTGTGCAACCCCGCTCCACCAGCCACTGGTTTCGCCCGTTACCGGTCAGGCTGAAGAATTTGTTGTTAACGGACTTCTGAAAAGTTCAATTTTCCGTGTTCTGGCTATGATTTCTGTTGCTAATATTTAGTTGTCCCTAAACTTGGTTGTGTGAGAAGGCACGGCACATCCACCTATACCTCCATCTTGGCAGAAGTCCAGAAGAGTTTTAGAGTGTACAGCTCTCTCAGTTGTTGACACGCGTCAGCTGCGCCTCAATCTCACGTGTGAATTCCTGGGTGTTAGGCTCCAGTCCCTTGAGTCTCCGGAGTTGCCCGGGCTTTTCCTAGAAAGCTACGGATCAGACTATAGAGGGTGAGGGCCAGAGTACAGCCAATCCTCTCCAGCGCCGGTGCTCTTCCTGGAAGCCCGACCGCTCGATCCCTCCCCGGGCCCAGGTAAACCTGCGGCCCGACTCCTGCTTGCCCTTCCGCTGCGACGAACCCCCCACGATTCTGCCCGGCTCCTCCCCACCCGGTTTTAAAGCACTCTATCTGCTCCTCTCTATCCTTTTTTTTAAATATTAAATTTTATTTAGTTACTTTTCAAGTACATTTTTTTTTTATCTATTTCTTCCATCCCACCCCACCCCCCCGCCCGGTCTCCCCCCTACCTCCCATTCCCCGCCCCCAGTCCTCATCTCTGTGTCTTTCATACTTGTTCCTCAAAATCCCTCCCCCTTTTTCCCCTTAAGTTCCCTTCCCTCTCCCCCCTGGTCACTGCCCACTTGTTCTCTATTTCAGTGTCTTTGTTTTTATTCTGTTTGCTTGTTTGTTTTATTCTTTAGCTTCCTGTCAAAGGTGAGATCATATGGTATTTGTCCTTCAATGCCTGGCCTATTTCACTCAGCATAATGCTTTCCAGTTCCATCCATGTTGTTGCAAAAGGTAGTAGCTCCTTCTTTCTCTCTGCTGCATAGAATTCCATGGTGTATATGTACCATGATTTTTTGATCCATTCATTTACTGATGGGCACCTAGGTTGCTTCCAACTCTTGGCTATTGTAAATTGTGCTGCTATGAACATTGTGGTGCATAGGTTCTTTGAAATTGATGTTTTAGGATTCTTGGGGTATAATCCTAGCAGTGGAATTGCTGGGTCAAAAGGCAGGTCAATTTTTATTTTTCTGAGAAAATTCCATACTGTTTTCCATAATGGTTGTACCAGTCTGCAATCCCACCAACAGTGAACTAAGGTCCCCTTTCCCCCACACCCTCTCCAACATTTGTTGTTTGTTGCTTTGTCTATTATAGCCATCCTAACTGGTGTAAAGTGGTATCTCATTGTGGTTTTAATTTGCATCTCTCTGATAGCTAACGATATTGAGCATCTCTTCATGTGTCTCTGGATATTCTGTATGTCCACAATACCTGATATCAAACTGTATTACAAAACCACTGTTCATGTTTTTTTAAGTTCTTTATCTTTGATAAGTCCCTTTAACATTTCATATAATAAGGGCTTGGTGATGATGAACTCCTTGAATCTGATCTTATCTGAGAAGTACTTTATCTGTCCTTTCGTTCTAAATGAAAACTTTGCTGGATAGAGCTATCTTGGTTGTAGGTTTTTGGATTTCATGACTTGGAATACCTCTTCCCAGCCCCTTCTTGCCTGTAAGGTCTCTTTTGAGAAATCCGCTGAGAGTCTGATAGGAACTCCTTTGTAAGTGACTGTCCCCTTACCTTTTGCTGCTTCTAGGATTCTCTCCTTCATTTTAATCTTGGCTAATGTAATGATGATGTGCCTTGGTGTGTTTCTTCTTGGGTCCAACTTCTTTGGTACTCTCTGAGCTTCCTGGATTTCCTGGCAGTCTATTTCCTTTGCCAGATTGGGGAAATTCTCCTTTATTATTTGTTCAAATAAGTTTTCCACTGGTGGCTGTTCCTTTCCCCCTTCTGGTACCCCTATAATTCGAATGTTGGAGCGTTTAAAGATGTCCTGGAGGTTCCTAAGACTCTCCTCATTTTTTTGAATTCTTGCTTCTTCACTCTTTTCTGTTTGACCGTTATTTGCTTTCTTCTGGTCCAATCCATTGATTTGAGTCCCAGTTTCCATTTCATCGCTATTGGTTTCCTGTGCAATTCCATTCATTTCAATTAGTTTCACCTTCATATGTTTGTCTAATTTGTGGCTATAATCAACCAGTTCCATGAGGATCCTGATCGCCAGTGTTTTAAACTGTGCGTCTGAGAGTTTTGCTATTTCTTCATCACTTAGATTTATAGGCTCTGGGGCTTTGAGATCTTCTTGAGCCATTTTTGGTCTGTTCATGCCCTTTAAGTGTGAGGAGCGAGGCCTTTGACTACCAGGTTGCTGGATTGTGACGCTACATGTGGGGGCGTGGTCAGAGTGGGGGAAACGGCGACCTCCTCTGCTGTTTCTCGCTGCTGGGTGAGGAGCAGAGCCTTATGTGGGTTCACCAGGGCGGGGCCACTCAGGTCGCTGGGTTATGACGCTGCATGTGGAGGCGGAGTCAGAGCGGGAAATGGCAGCGCTATGCTGCGGCTCGCTGTGGGGCCTGCTCAGTCCCGTAGTCTCACCACCCACTCCCTGGCTTGTCTATCTGTGCAGGAAAGCATGACCACAGTCAACCCGAAGCCCTGCTCCCTCGCTGTTTTCCTGCGGTCACTTGCTGAGTGGCTTACTAGGTCCAACCCTGCGCCTGGGTTCCATGCACCCGAGTCCGTCAGACTGAGTTTTTCTGTGCAACCCCGCTCCGACAGCTGCTGGTTTCGCCCCTCTTACCGGTGAGGCTGAAGAATTTGTTGTTATCAGACTTCCGAAAAGTTCAATTTTCTGTTTTCCAGCTGTGTTTTCTGTTGCTAATATTTAGTTGTCTCTAAACTTGGTTGTGAGAGAAGGCACAGCGTCTCCACCTATGCCTCCATCTTGGCAGAAGTCCCCCCCTTTTCTTATCTGTAAGTTCCTTCTCTGATAGTGAGAGACTTGGTTCTCAATGAATCCCATTCATCAATTTCTTGGTGTTACTGGTTTGTAGGGAAATCAGTTCCATAATTGTTTTTTTATTTAAACTTTACTGTATTTTTTTCATTACCATTTAGTCCATTTAAACCCCTCCCTGCAGCGATTACCACACTGTTGTTCATGAGTCTTTTTTTCTAAATTTTGCTCAACCCCTCCACCCCCAGCTTCCCCACAAGTAGCTGCTATTTGCTTTCCATCCATGAGCCTGTCTTTTTCTTGCTTCTGAGTTTAGTTTGTTTTTAATATATATCCCCATGAGATCAACATCATACTACTATATAGTATTTTTTATGGTTTCTTTATCTTTTAACTGCTTTCAGACCTTTGTAGTACCATCAAATTTCTATTTTTATTTTTATTCTTTTGATATGTTTTTCTGATTATGCCATTATGGTGGTCCCATTCCCCCCTCCTTTCCCCTCCACCCTGTACACCTCCCCCCAATCCTGCCATTTAGTTCATGTCCATGTGTCACAAGTTCTTTAGATTTTATATTTCCCATTCTGTTCTTGCCCTCCCACCTGTCTATTTTCTACCTACCATCTATACTACTTATTCTCTGTACCTTCTCCCCACCTCTCCTCCTCCCACACCCCTGTTGTTAACCCTCCTTGTGATCTCCATTTCTATGGTTGTGCTCCTGATCTAGGTGTCCATTTAGTTTTCTTGTTTTAGGTGTGGTTGTTCATAACTGTGAGTTTGCTGTTCTTTCACTGTTCAAATTTTTTTCATCTTCTTTTTCTTAGATAAGTCTCTTTAACATTTCATATAATAAGGGCTTGGTGATGATGAACTCCTTGAATTTGACATTATCTGAGAAGCACTTTATCTGCCATTCCATTCTAAATGAAAGCTTTGCTGGATTGGGTAATCTTGGATGTAGGTCTTTGGATTTCATGACTTAGAATACTTCTTTCCAGCCCCTTCTTGCCTGAAAGGTCTCCTCTCAGAAATCAGCTGACAGTCTGATGGGAACTACTTTGTAGGTCATTGTCTCTTATCTCTTGCTGGTTCTAGGGTTTTCTCCTTCATTTTAATCTTGGGTAATGCAATTATGATGTGTGTTGGTGTGTTCATCTTTGGGTCCACCTTCTTTAGGACTCTCTGAGCAACCTGGACTTCCAGGAAGTCTGTTTCCTTTGGCAGAATGGGAAAGTTCTCTTTTATTATTTGTTCAAATAAATTTTCCACTTGTTGCTATTCATCTTCCCCTTCGGTAACCCCTATAATTTGGATGTTGGAACGTTTAAAGTTACCCAGGAGGTTCCTAACCCTTGATCATTTTTTTCAATTGTTGTTTCTTCATTCTATTCTGTTTCATCATTTTTTTTTCTTCTCGTCTACTTGATTGATTTTAGTCCAAGTTTTCTTCCCATCACTATTGGTTCCCTGTGCATTTTGCTTCATTTCACTTAGTGTAGCCTTCATTATTTCATCTAATTTGTGACAAATCAACCAGTTCTGTGAGCATCCTGATCACCAGTGTTCTGAACTGTGGATCCGATATGTTGGCTAACTCTTTGTTGCTTAGAAGTATTGGCTCTAGTGCTTTCAGCTGTTCTTCTTCTTGAGACATAATGTTTTGGTCTGTTTGCAACTGTTACATATGAGGTGCAGAGCCCTAGGTGTTCACCAGGGTGGGGCAACCCGGGTTGCTGGGTTGTGATGCTGCATGTGGGGGTGAGGTCAGAGAGGAACAATGGCATTTTACTGCTCTCAGATTTTGGTCGCCTCTGCTCCTTCTTGAATGCAAATTGGGCCCTTCTGGTGCTAGATCCCAGGTGGGTGGGCTTGTGTACATTCTAGGACCCTGAGGGTCTGTCTCTCCAAGGAACTCTCTATGATCCTGGGAGCCTCTCCTGACACCTCGACCCTCAAAAGTTTTTTCAATTGGTGCTTTTAGGCTTTTTCTCTGGTAGCTGGGTCCTGAGTTGTGCAGTGTGTTTCACTGCTCGCTCCTTTGCCTGGTTTATCTGCATGCCATTGTGACCATAGTCAGTATCTGCCTTGCACCCTCACTGGGGTCTGCCCATTGCCACCCCATGCCTGGGATCTGCCAAACACCACCTGTGAACCTGGGTTGGTCTTGCTACTTTTTCCTGGTGCCACCTCTCTCCACCAGCCATAGACTCTGCCCTTACAGGTCTGGATGAATGGTTCATTATTGTCGGACTTCAGTACAGTTCAATTTTCTCTTTGTTCTGGTTGTGTTCTTGTATCTAAATGTTTGTTGTTCATAAACTTGTTTGTGCAAGGAGGTACAGTGTTTCCATCTATGCCTCCATCTTGCCTGGAAGTCTACCATCAGATTTTTAAAAGGCTCTGTGTTCACTCTAGGATTCTCTTGTACTCCTGGCCGCTTCTTTCTAATTTGTGCATATTAAATTTCATGCTTTGCTGTGTGTAATTCCATGGGTTGTAACAAATGCAGAGTCCTGTGTTCACCAGCCCATTACTGGGGAAATTAATTTTATTATTCTAAAATATTCATTTTTAATCTCTTTTATAGACAACCATTCTTCATTCTTCCAATACTTAGAAGTCATTGAGCTTTTCTTCATTCCTGTTTTGTACATGTAATCACAAAATAAGGAGTCTCTAGGTCTTGCTTCTTTTATGTTAAAATCCACTTTAGGCTCGTCCATATTGGTGGATGAGTGAATATAATTCTATTTTATTACTGAACAGTGTTCCAGTTTAACAATGTTCTACAGTTTGCAAGTGCATCCGGTTGCTTCTGTCAATTTTTAACCTCAATAACACTTAGAAACATTTGTGTAGAGGTTTATGGTGGAACATATGGTTTCACTTTACATTGAACATTCAATTCTGTCAGTGTGTGAACTGACAGCTGTTGGAGCAAAATGTTTTGAAAAAATTTTTTCGTCATATATTTGCCTTTGCACCTTTTATAAAAATTAGTTGATTGTATGTCTATGAATCATTTCTGGATGCTATAACATGTTCCATTTATTTGTGGGTCCATCTTTTCCCTAATTCTAGACTGTCTTCTTCACTATATGTTATATTTAGTTGTGAAATGAAATAACTTTAATACTCATACTGTGTTTTTATTTTTCATAATGATTTTACCTATTAGTTTTGGAATTACATATGAATTTATAATGAGCATGACAATATTTATATTTAAAAAAAGCCTTACATTGGTTTCAATTGTGATCCTATAAAGCAGCCACTCTAAGTCTCCCGATCTATGAATATGGTATATCTTTACAGTCATTTATCTAAAATTTTATTCTTCTGTAGGCTATAATTTTTCATCACTTTTAAGACAAATATCTTAAATATACTCAAAGAACTAAACTAAATCTTGGACAAAGAACTGAAGGAAAACAGGAAAATGTGGTATGAAAACATAGTGAATATTAATAGAGACAAAAATTATAAGAAGTAACCTGATAGAAACTCTAGAGTAAAACCAAGAAGAGATGAGGGAGACATCAGGAAGGCTCAGATTTCCTGATGTTAAATGTTAGTATCTTCTGTACTTTTCAAAGAAACTTAAAATTCACTATCAGGTTAGGATAGAATAACAATATATGAGGTAGATGGAGAGGGCTTTTCATCTTCTGAATTCAACAAATCAGGGGTAAAAAGAAGAAAATCTTACCTTGTGTGACAGTATGAGGGGACCTGGAGAGTATTAGGCTGCTTGAAATACACCAGTCATAGAAAGACAAATACCATATGACCTCACTTATGTGTGGGATCCAATGAACAAAGTAACCTGATTTACAAAACAGAAACAGGCATGGATACATGGAACAGACTAACAACTGTCAAAGAAGAGAGGAGATGAGAAGAGGGGACTGGATGAAAGTGGGTGAATGGATGAGTCAAAGAACATATATGACAAAGTCTTCCAGGAAGTATTCAGCCATGTAATATGAAAAATAAGCATTTATGAAAAAAATAAAATACAAAAAATATTGTGCATAGAACAATGATGCCTCAGTCCCCTTCCAAGAAGACACCATGGGATCTCCCACAGTTCTCCCAATTGCTAGCATGTGCCCTGTCTTATTATCCTGCATCTCACTGGCAGTCTAATCCCTCTTCCCTTTCAAAGGTGATTTTAGTTTTGGGAACAGCCAGAAGTTGCAGGTTGCCAAATTTGAGCTGTAGAGGTGCTGAGTCATTTGGGTGATTTCATGTTTCACCACAAAACTCTGCATGAGATATGGTGCATGATCAGGTACATTGTCATGATGAAGCTGCCAGTCACCAGTTTCCCAGAGCTACAGCCTTCTGAGTCTTCCAAATAATTTTCATGGAGGACTGTTCCAGCTTAATGCAATATTTGATGTAGATTTGTTGCTCTACTGGCTCAGTCATTTTGAATGCTTTGGTCTCAGAGTACACATAGTTGTTTTCTCCACTCATCTATTGATGGACACTTGTGCTGCTTCCATATTTTGGCGACTGTAAATAATGGTTCAATGAGCATAGGGGTGCTTATGTTCTTTTGAATTATGTCTTGGGTTTCTTTGAATATATTTCCAGAAGTGGGAATGTTTAGTCCAAAGCAGTTTTAGTTTTTGAGGTATCTCTATATGCTTTCCACAGTGGTTGCACCAGCCTGCCTTCCCTTCAACATTCCAAAAGGATTCCTTTTTCTTCACATCCTTGCCAGCACTTGTTTCTTAATTTATTGATAATAGCCATTCTGAGAGTTGTTAGGTGATATCTCATTCTATTATGTTTTTAATTTGCATTTATCTGATGATTGGTGATGTTGAGTATTTTATGTCTACTGGCCATCTGTATGTCCTCTTTGGAGAGGTGTCTATTCATATTGTTTATTCATTTTTTAATTAGATTGTTTGTTTTATTGGTATTGAGTTTTGTATGTTCATTATAGATTTTGAATATCAACCCCTTCTCAGGTGTTTTGGCAAATATAATCTCCTACTCTGTGGCTTGTCTTTTTATTGTTGATGATTTCCTTTGCTGTGCAAAAACTTTTTTCTATGATGAAGTCCCATTTGTTTATTTTTTCTTTTGTTTCCCTTGCCTGGGGAGATATATCTGGTAAAATATTGCTGTGAGCAATGTCCGAGATTTTACTGGTTGTTTTCTTCTAGGATTTATATGGTTTTTGATATAATATTTGTCTTTAATCTATTTCGAGTTTAATCTTTGTATGGTATAAGAAGGCAGTCTAGTTTCATTTTTCTCCATATATCTGTCCAATTTTCCCAACACCATTTATTGAATAAACTATATTTAGCACATTGCATGTGCTTGCTTCCTCTAATGAATATTAATTTAACCATAAGGGTGTGAATTTATTTTTGAACTCAGTAATGTTCTATTGATCTACTAGTTGTTTTATGTTTCTAGCATGGAGTTTTGATTACTATTGCCTTATAATATAGTTTATTAGGTAATAACAATTTCTCCAACTTTGTTCTTCTTCCTCAATATTGTGGCTGCTTTGTGAGGCCTTTTATTTTCATATAAATTTTTGAAATATTCATTCAAATATTTATGCAAGTGCCCCTTTGTCAAATATTAACTAACCATAGAGACATGGGTTTATTTCTGGGTTCTTTATTCTGTTCTTTTTATCTGTTTCTGTTTGCATGTATGCTAGTGCCACACTATTCTGGTTACAGTGGCCTTGTAATGTAGTTTGATTTTAGGTATTGTGATTTCTCCTATTCTCTTCTTCTTTTTCAAAATTGATACAGCTGTTTGGGATAGTTTATGGTTTCATATAATTTTCTTAAATATTTGTTTTATATCTGTGAAATATGTCATTGGTATTTCAGTAGGGATTGTGTTATGCTTTGAATAGTATGAACATTTAAAAAATGTTAATTCTTCCAATTCATGAACATGCTATATGCTTCCATTTATTTGTGCCTTCCTTAATTTCTTTCTTCATTGTTGTGCAGTTTTCTGAGTACAGGTCTTTTACCTCTTTGGTTAAGTTTATTCCTAAGTACTTTATTTTTCTTGTTGATATAGTAAATGGTTGTTTCCTAATTTCTGTTTCTGATATTTCATTGTTGGTGTGCAAAAATTACCTATGATTTCTGAATAATGACTTTGTATTCTACTGCTTTTTCAACTCACTTATTAGGTGGAATAGTTTTTTGGTGGCGTCTATAGGGTTTTCTGTGTATGCTATCATGTCATCTGTGAATAATAACAGTTTTACTTTCTCCTTTCCAGTTTGGATGCCTTTTATTTTTTTTCTTGACTGATTGGAAGTGGCTAGAACTTCCAATATTATGTTGAGAAGTAGTACAAATGGATATACTTGTCTTGTTTCTGATCTTATGGGAAAGTTTAATTTTTACCCATTGAGTATGATATTAGCTGTAGGTTTCTCATATGTGGCTTTTATTATGTTGAGGTATGGGTAGATGGAAATTTTAATAATGTTAATTCTTCCTATCAATGAACACTGTATGTGCTTCCACTTATTTGTATCTTCTTCATTTTCTTTCATCAGTGCCTTATAATTATTCAATTATAGGTCACTCACATGCTAGAATACAGGGCATTCTTGCAAAAGCAGTTACACATATAAACAGTCAAATGGTACCCAGGGGCACTGGGTAGGAGAAAGAGCTGAGCACAAAGAATCTTGTGCTTTTTCATACATGATGGAAATGTTCTATTATCTTGATTCTAGTAGTAATTACATAACCATACACATTTGACCAAGTTCTTAGAATTATACACACACACACACACAAAATGTGTGAATCTTACTGTTTGTAAGTTATGCATTTAGAAAATTAAGAAAGGAAAAATAATAAGTAATACCAAAACATGATGCACACTTGCTATGCAGTCAGGTCCCCATAGGCAGTTTAATTACTTCTTCCCTAAGAAAGTGGGATGAGGAACTGGGATGTTCTCATGGGGCACATTCCCTGAGAGCTCCATAGCTCTATAATTTACTCCTGGATCCCTTTCACTGTCCTCTGAAATACCAACAACACTCCACATGATTTCATTTTAGAGGGAATGAACTTCATGCTGGATTCTTTGATCATCATACATGAATCTGAAAGATAATAGTCATCATTAAACATAACCTTTCTGTCTACTGAAATGAAACCTGCAACCATGGCCAAGAAAATCACCTGAAGATAAAATTATATATTGAGAAAGGTTAAAATTGTACATATTTAGTCAGTTGTTTTATACACTTTCCTTAATTGCTCTTTATAGCCACAATCCCATAAATTATGTAGGAAGAGTAATTTTATTATGTTTATTTTACAGATAAGGAGAAGGTAAGGGACTCCAGCAAGGTCACAGTAAAAATTCATGGTGAATTTGGAACTTGAGCCCGGAGTTCTGGGTCCTTGTTAATGTTTTTTTATTCTCTATCTTTCTCTGTCTCAGAGAATTTGTGACCTTTCAATCACTCCTAAAATATATCTTGCTTATCCTTACTTATGTATTATTTTATAGTTAAATTTCTGAATTCACACTTACTATTCAGGGATTTTCTGTCCTTCCTCTTCAAGGAGCCAGGTAAGCTAACTTCCACATCCACTATTAATGAAGTGATTTACGATGAATTGCTACAGCACAAAAAGAAATGTTTTGAACTTTCAAAAAGTAGTGAGTTGAGGCTGGAGTATAAATGTCAATTTCTTTAGTGAGGAGTTTAATGATACTTATGAAATTTCCTGCTGCTTCCCTGAAGAAGATGAATTAAAAACAAAATAAATGATTGGATAGGGTTGTAAACTCATCTTGTGCACTATTAATTTGTCTCCTACTGGAGGTTGAACAAAAGCATAAGAGTGAAGTGACCATTTGTTAAACTACAAAGGAAACTAAATGAATTAACAAGATTCAACTGTAGTTCAACCTTTTCCCCATGCTATCATTTTTATTATTACTGGCACCTTTCAATATACTGAGTACAGGGCAGCTAACTGCACACAGAATTTGATTGGGTTGAAACTGCTTTTCAGCCTTGAGTCTTGAATCTTCTTCATACCAGTTGCGTAACTGCAGAATATTACTGAAACTCTCAGATTCTTAATTTTCATGGTAAAATAAAAATAATAATACTGCCTGTTGTATACACACATTTATATGTAAGGCTGTTAATGTTAGATCAAGGTAATTTTGAAGTACATATTATTAATGAAATAATGCACATGGTATTTATACATTTTAATTTCACTACAATTTTCTTTTTTCTGGTCAATGTTTTTTTGTTTTTTTTTTTAACTCTTTCAGGACATCTCATGATTCCCAAACAGCACTGATGGAGAACAGGACGGAAGTAACACACTTCATCCTCCTTGGACTTACCAATGCCCCAGAGCTGCAGGTCCCCCTCTTTATTATGTTCACTCTCATCTATCTCATCAGTGTGGTTGGGAACCTGGGGATGATCGTGTTGATTCTCTTGGACTCTCATCTGCACACTCCCATGTACTTTTTCCTCAGTAACCTGTCTCTGGTGGATTTTGCTTACTCCTCGGCTGTCACTCCCAAAGCCATGGCTGGGTTACTTATAGGCAGTAAGGTCATCTCCTACAATGCATGTGCTGCTCAGATGTTCTTCTTTGTAGCCTTTGCCACTGTAGAAAATTACCTCTTGGCATCCATGGCCTATGACCGCTGTGCAGCGGTATGTAAACCCCTACATTACACCACCACCATGACGACAAGTATGTGTGCACGTCTGATCATAGGCTCCTATGTCTGTGGATTCCTGAATGCTTCTTTTCATGTTTGGGACATATTCAGCCTTGCCTTTTGTAAGTCTAATATGGTTCATCACTTTTTCTGTGATGTTCCAGCTGTCATGGGTCTCTCTTGCTCAGATACACACATGAGTCAAGTGTTTCTTGTTTTTTTGTCAAGCTTTAATGTCTTCTTTGCTCTCCTGGTTATATTAATTTCCTACCTGTTCATACTGTTCACTGTCTTGAAGATGCACTCAGCTCAGGGGCACCAGAAGGCTTTGTCTACTTGTGCATCTCACCTCACTACAGTTTCCATATTCTATGGAACAGTCATCTTTATGTACTTACAGCCCAGCTCCAATCATTCCATGGACACAGACAAGACAGCTTCTGTGTTCTATTCTATGGTCATCCCCATGCTGAACCCAGTCGTCTACAGCCTGAGGAACAAGGAGGTCAAGAGTGCATTTAAGAAGGTGGTTGAGAAGGCACGTTTTTTGACTGGGTTGGGATTTTGACCTTGCAGTATGCACAATAACATTGTTTAATGTCTCTCAGACTTTTCCCATCAATAACCTACTTTTGAAGCCTCATTGCCTTTAGTGCCTGAGAGAGCGTCCTTATCTTTTCAAAAGTTTTTGTCTAATAAAAGAAAACATATTCAGAAATATAATACCTGAATGGGGATGGTTAAGGGAAAGCATTTGAAATTTTGGGACCTGCTTGTCAAATGTTACTAGTATTTGATTTGTTTACTTGTTCCACTTACATTTTCTCTACCACATGCCAATGCAAACATACATGTTAAACAGGAACACAAATGAGCTGATGAACAGGAGCACACATTTGTGCACCATGTGGGCACTCACATCGGGGTAGGAAATTTGTCAGAGGTAAACAGAGTGTTGCTAGTTTTTAATTAAAATAACTTAAGAAGTTAATGAAAATAACATACATAAATTTTGTTCAATAATAATTATTTCTTTTGTTGAATAACTGCCTAAGTTTCTGAATAGGAAAAAAGAATCCTGTACCATGAAATAAAAGTATGTCCTCTTTTGGCATGTTTTATTGAGAAACATATAAATATCATATCCTAAATGAATGAATGTTTCTGTCTTGACTGAGTCATTTTGTAGAATCACGTTCACATTACAGTTTGCAAAAGGATAAAACAATCACACAAATTTCTTATCTTACCTCAGGGTTCTTTCTTGGTTTTGTACATGCTATGGGTTTGAATAAATGTGTAATGAATTGAATCTATCATTATAATATCATACAGAGTATTTTCACTGCCCTAAAAATTCTCTATGTTCCATCTAGTCAGCCCTTGCTCCCAAAACCCCTGGTAACTACTGACCTTTTTGCCATGTGTGTAGTTTTACCTTTACCAGAATGTCATGGAGTTGGAATCATACAGTATGTAGGCTTTTAAGATTGGTTTCTTGCATATAGTAATCAGCATTTAAAGTTCCTCCATGTGTTTTCATGGCTTGATAGATCATTTCTTTTTGGTACTAAATAATTCTACCACAATTTATTTATCCATTGATCCCATGAAGAACATCTTGGTGGACATCTCTCCAGTTTGGGAGATTATGAAGAAGGTGCTGTAAACATTCACCTTCAGGTTTTTGTATGGATGTAAGTTTTCAGTTTATTTGGGTAAATACCAAGGAGGATGATTGCTGGGTTGTATGATAAGAGTGTGGGTAGTTTTTCAAGAAACCTCCAACTGTCTTCCAATGTGGTGGTTCCATTTTGCATTCCCACCAATAATGAGTGAAAATTCCTTTTGCTGCACATCCTCACCAGTGTATGGTATTGCCAGTGTTTTGAATTTTGGACATTTAATAGGTATATAGTAATATCTCATTGATTTTCTAATTTGCATTTCTCTGATAAGGGGGAACATAATGTGGGTCAGCTTTTTAAATTCTTATTTGTCTTCTGTATATCTTCTTTGGTGAGGTATCTGTTACAGTCTTGGGCCTGTTTTATATCAAGTTGTTTGTTTTTTATTGTTAAGTTTTAGGAATTCTTTTTGTATTTAAGATGACAGTCCATTATCAGATATGTCATTTGCAAATATTCTCTCCAAGTTTTTGCTTGTTTTCCCATTCATTTGACAGTGTTTTTTCCACAGAGAACTGTTTAATATTAATAAGTCTAACTTATTGATGATTTCTTTCATACATCATGCCTTTGGTGTTGTATCTACAAAGTCACCACCATATCAAAGATTATCTAGGTTTTTTCCTAAGTTTTATAATTTTATAATTTACATTTAAGTCTATGATATATTTTAAGTTAGCTTTTATGAAGGATGTGAGGTTTGTGTCCCGACAATTTCTTTTGCATGTGGACTTCCAGTTGTTCCAGCATCATTTGTTGAAAAGAAGTGGTGCTAATTTATTGCCTTTGCTCCTTTGTCAAACTTCAGTTGACCATTCTTATGTAGGTCTATTTTTGAGCTCTGTTCTATTCCACTGATCTATGTGCATATTCTTTCACCAATATCACATTGTCTTGATTATGTAGCTTTATAATAAGTTTTGAAGTTTAGTAGTGTCAGGCTAGCATTTCATTAATGTGATTTCTATCTCTTTGGTTACATTGCCCATCTGTGCTTGCATGCTGTCTGCTTTATCAGTTATAGCACTTAGCATATTAATCATAGTTATTTTAAATTCCTGGTGTGAATAATTCTAATGTCCTTATGAAGTCTACTTCAAATGTCTCTTCAAATTGTGTTTCTTCTTTTTGGTATGCCCTGTAATTTTCTTTCTGATTAAGTACATATGATGTACCAGGTAAAAGTAACTCCTGTAAATAGTCTTCAAGTAATGTGGTGTGTGGTGTGGGGAAGAGGAAACAGTGTATAATCTTGTAATCAGGTCTCAGTGTGTTAGTGAGCCTGTGCTTCTGTATGGGGGATTTAACAAGTGTTTCTTCATTTTTCTCCTATTGGTTTAGGTGGGAGAGATGGTGGGAGCTGAGGAATGAGATAAATGATTTGTAATATCTATATAAAAGAATAGTGCTGCAATAAAAATATTTCACTATGAAACAGGTAATACTGTGGATGGACCTCAAATGCTAAGTGAGAGACTCAAAGAGTACTTACTCTAGGATTACAGTTAAGGACATTCTTACAAATGCAAAATTAGTTGGACAAAACTGTTTATTGGTTGCAAGTGGCAGTGGATGGGAGAAAAGTTTTAGCAAAGAAGATCATAGGAATTTGTTTGAGTAAGTGGTAGTGGTTTCTTGAATACCAGTTGGAAAAAATTCTTAGAACTATACATGAAATTGTGGATATTCCAGTATGTAAATTACATATTAGTTATAAACTGACCAAAAAAACTACACAAGAATAGACAATAAAAAACACACATGTAAAAAACAATGAAAATAACCAGCATGTCCCAATGGGCAGTTTAATTGTTTCTCTCCTGGGAAAGTGGGAAGAGGGGCTATAGATGCTCTCACAGGGGAAATTCCCAGAGTGCTCCTTCTCTCTATAATTCCACATCCCCATGCACTGGCTTTGGAAATCCCAACATGACTCAATGTGACATCTTTTTAGATGCACCATCCACACACACTGAACCAGTCTGGTGATCATTTATTCATCTGAATATTAACATTTGTTAGTATGCCTTAACCTAGGCATAAGGTAAGAGGCCTTACCCTGGGATTGGGTATGAGCCTGTGACCATAGTCAGGAAAAGCACCATAAGATAAAAATTATATAAATTGACTTTAAAATAAGAATGTCTTAGTAAGGTGTTTTACAGGTTTTCTCTCGTTTGTTATTTACAGACACAGTTCTGTGAATTTGCAGACAGAGGTAATATTATTGTGTTTATTTTACAATAAGGAGGTAAGTGACTGTTCTAAGGACAGAGGGAGAATGCATGGTAGGTTTCCTGCTTTAGCGATTTTGGAACTTTATGACCGCTACCTGAGAGACATTAACTCTAATGGTATTCATGCATATTCTACACTGATATTCTGATTTCAGACTCACTATTCAGAATTGACTATTTTTTCTCTCCCAGCACACAGGTAAGCATGTATATTCCATGAACATTTTTATAAAGTGTTATTCATGCAAGTAGGAGAGCTATATTTGGATTATTTGAAAGGAAAAAGAGGTATTTCCAATACTTTTCTAAAATACTAAGGTGGGACTGGAGTATAAACATCAAAATTTCCATCAGTAGGGAGTTTGCTCAGACTTAGAAACATCTTTCTGCTTTCCCAAGAACATAAACCAAAAAAATAACAGAGATGATTCTGTGATTGGTCTAGTGATAATTTCACTTTGTTCAACAAATGTTGACTCTCTCATTGGAGGTAAAAAAAAGAAAGAATGATATACTTTAGAATGTAAAATATAATTGAAAAATAAAATTTAAAATATAAAATAAAATAAGAAAAAAACTAAGAAATAAACAAAGCAAAAGAATGAAATGATTTTTAAACTATAAAAGTATGAATGAACTAGACCCAGACTACGTATAAACTTTTGTCTTTAATCTCATGCTTCTTATTACTAGCTCATCTGCATAAGTAGACAGTGAATGGCTACAAACATTGCCTTTTGATTAGATAAAACTTGAATTTAACTCTTGAATTTTGCTTCTTTCTTCTACAAGCTGTGTAAGGAGAGCATTCTAGAACTTCCCAAATTCTCAATATTCTTGCTTGTAAAGGAGAAATAATAATTCTGCTTACCTTGCATACACACATACACACACTTATATAGCCTTATTCATCATAGAACATAGTATATGATAAAAGTGGTCATGTGTATTAATGTTGGCAAATATAATGTCACCATGGGATAGGCTTGATTAGTGAAGTTTCAAAACTTTTAAGAGGGGGCAGGAAATAGTAAAAGAAGTTATAGCTAGATGATAGATAGATACACAAAGGAAGTCTTGACTTTGGGTGGTAAATGCACCATGCAATATATAGATGATGCATTATAGAACTGTACACTTGAAACATATATAATTTTATTAATTAGTGTCACTCTGATAAATTTAATAAAATTCTGAAAAGAAGATTTAAAAAATTAGAACAAAGATATTAGTAGTTAGCAGAAGATGGATACCTTTCAAATTGATATAAAAAAGATTTAAAATACTGTTCCTACACAGGACAGATTGAAATAAAATATTTTACAACACTGTATTTGCCACCAAAATAGATCTATAGGCTAAAGACAGTCCTTAAACAAGTTCAACCCTGAATTTTGTGACTCTGCTATGAGATGAAAGTAACAGGAATAAGAATGAGTTTATAAAAGGGGGACTATTTCAGGGCCAAACATACAGTTCAAAGAAGAATTAAGCAAAATAATGGCTCACATGGAATTATGGGTGAATCAAGGAACTGAGAAACTGGAGACACACAAAAACTCAGTGGTGCCAGGATGGGAGAAATGGCAAACTGAAGAGGAAGGCTTTAAAACTTTAAACCCCTTGCACACTTGAAGACCTGCAAGTCGCCACCCATTTTTCCTAAATAAACATAAAGAAAATCATACCATCCTAACAGTAATATTTTTTTTGTTTAAAATTTTTTTAAATTTTTATTTTATTGATTATGCCATTACAGTTGTTCTATTCCCCCCCTTCATTCCCCTCCACCCTGCACCCTGCACTCCACCATTTCCCCCCTTTAGTTTATGACCATGTGTCTCAACTTCTTCAGATTCTATATTTTCCATACTATTCTTGCCCTCCCCTATCTATTTTCTACCTACCATCTATGCTACTTATTTTCTGTACCTTCTTCCCCCTTCTCCTCCTCCCACTCCCCTGTTGCTAACCCTCCTTGAGATCTTCATTTCTATGTTTCCACTCCTCATCTAGCTGTCCCTTTAGTTTTCTTTTGTTTTAGGTGTGGTTGTTAATAACTGTGAGTTTGCTGTCCTTTCACTGTTCATATTTTTATCTTCTTTTTCTTCAATAAGTCCCTTTAACATTTTGTATAATAAGGGCTTGGTGATGATGAACTCCTTGAATTTGATCTTATCTGAGAAGCACTTTATCTGCCCTTCCATTCTAAATGAAAACTTTGCTGGATAGAGCAATCTTGGTTCTAGGTCCTTGCATTTCATGACTTGGAATACTTCTTTCCAGCCCCTTCTTGCCTGTAAGGTGTCTTTTGAGAAATCCGCTGATACTCTGATGGGAACTCCTTTGTAGGTGACTGTCCCCTTAGCTCTTGCTGCTTCTAGGATTCTCTCCTTCATTTTAATCTTGGCTAATGTAATGATGATGTGCCTTGGTGTGTTTCTTCTTGGGTCCAACTTCTTTAGGACTCTCTGAGCTTCCTGGATTTCCTGGAAGTGTATTTCCTTTACCAGATTGGGGAAATTCTCCTTTATTATTTGTTCAAATAAGTTCTCCACTGGTAGCTGTTCCTCTTCCCCTTCTGGTACCCCTATAATTCGGATGTTGGAGTGTTTAAAGATGTCCTGGAGGTTCCTAAGACTCTCCTCATTTTTTTCAATTCTTGTTTCTTCATATTTTTGTTTGGTCATTTTTTCCTTCCTTCTGTTTCACTCTCTTGATTTGAGTCCCAGTTTCCTTTCCATCACTATTGGTTTCCTGTGCAATTCCCTTCAGTTCAATTAGTTTAGCATTCATATGTTCCTCTAATTTGTGACTAAAATCAACCAGTTCCTTGAGCATCCTGGTCACGTGTTTTGAACTGCGCATCTGAAAGTTTTGCTATTTCTTCGTTGCTTAGAGTTATGGGCTCTGGGGCTTTGAGATCTTCTTGAGCCATTTTTGAGCTGTTCGTGCCCCTTAGGTATGAGGAGGTGAGCCTTAGGGGTGGGACAGGGCCGCCAGGGCAGGGTCGCTGGGTTGTGATGCTGTATGTGGGGGCTGGGCCAGAGCAGGAAAATGGCGGCCCTCTCTGCTGCCTTCTGCTGCTGGGGCCTGCTTGGTCCTGTCTTACTGCCTACTTCTTTGCCATTCTATCTGCACAGAAATGTGCCACCACAGTCAACCCGCCGCCCTGGGCCTTTGCTGGGTCCACAGATCACTCAGTGGGTCGCTCACTGAGTCCCATACCTGGGATCTGTGTGCTTGATTTCGTCTGAGGGAGATTTCCTGTGTAACCCCACTCTGCCAGCTGCTGGCTTTGCCCCTCTTACCAGTCAGGCTGAAGAATTTGTTGTTATCGGACTTCCAAAAAGTTCACTTTTCTGTGTTCTGGCTGTTTTCTGTTGCTAATATTTTATTGTCTCTAAACTTGATTGTGTGAGAAAGCACGGTGTCTCCACCTATGCCTCCATCTTGGCGGAAGTCCTCTCCATCCTAACAGTAATATTATAGACAGCACTCATCAGACTGCCAAACCCAGAGTTTTATTGTATTTTTAATATACTACCTTTTTAATTCATTCAATAACACTATAATTAAGTAGATCTTATTACTGTCTTAATTTTGCAGCTGAGTATGTAGGGTTCATGAAAACTTGATTAGGATTAATGATTCCTAGGTAGCAAATAGTTGGGGTAATACACCCCTCAGCCCAGAGTCCATGCTCTGTACCAGACGCTTTGCCTTCTCTTCAGAATTGCATCTCTTGGTTGTGTATGTTCCTAACCAATAAATCTCTCAGTCATGACACTATGAACTCCAAGCACTGAGTTTAAATAAGGGAGATGAGGAGTATCTGTACATTGAGTAGAATTCAATTTGATTTAAATGCAATCTGATTAAATGCAATTAAATCTGATGCAATAAATGCATCAGAATTAGGAACCACTCAGTGTGGATTCAAGGGTCTACTTGGATCCAACATGGCTTGTCAATTAATACATGTTTGGATATTAAAAATACTCAGCCTCTTGTGTACCCTATTTTAAATGGATGTAATAACAAAATAGACATAATATTCTTTTTAAATTTTATTTAGTTATTTCTCAAGTACAGCTTTTTGTCTATTACTCCCATCCAAGCCGCCCCCCCCATGCTTCCCACCTCCCTCCCATTTCCTTCCCCCCTTGTCCTCATCCCTGTGCCCTTCATACTTCTTCCTCCAAATCCCTTTCCTTTTTCCCCTTAAATTCTCTTCCCTTTCCCCTCTGGACACTGTCCCCGTGTTATCTATTTCAGTGTCTTTGTTTTTATCCTGCCTGCTTGTTTGTTTTGTTGTTTAGCTTCCTGTTAAAGGTGAGATCATATGGTATTTGTCTTTCAACACCTGGCCTATTTCCTTCAAAATAATGCTTTCCAGTTCCATCCATGTTGTTGCAAAGGGTCGTAGCTCCTTCTTTCTCTCTGCTGCATAGAATTCCATTGTGTATATGTACCACAATTTTTTGATCCATTTATTTACTGACAGGCACCTAGGTTGCTTCCAACTCTTGGCTATTATAAATTGTGCTGCTATGAATATTGTGGTGCATAGGTTCTTTGAAATTGATGTTTTAGGGTTCGTAGGATATAATCCTACCAGTGGAATTGCTGGGTCAAAAGGCAGGTCGATTTTTATTTTTCTGAGAAAATTCCATACTGTTTTCTATAATGGTTGTACCAGTCTGCAGTTCCACCAACAGTGAACTAAGGACCCCTTTCCCCCACAACTTCTCCAACATTTGTTGTTTGTTGCTTTGTTTATGACAGCCATCCTGCCTGGTGTAAAGTGGTATCTCATTGTGGTTTTAATTTGCATCTCTCTGATAGCTAACGATATTGAGCATCTCTTCGTGTGTCTCTGGATCTTCTGTATGTCCTGCTTGGAGAAGTGTCTGTTCAAGTCCTTTTCCCATTTTTTAATTGGGTTAGATGTCTTCTTAGAATGGAGCCGTGTAAGTTCTTTGTATATTTTGGAGATTAAACCTTTGTCTGAGGTATCATTGGCAAATATGTTTTCCCATACAGTTGGTTGTCTTTTTAATTTAATACAATTTTCTTTAGCCATGCAGAAGCTTTTAATTCTTATGAGATCCCATTTGTTTATTCTTTCCTTTATATTCCTTGCTCTAGGGGACATATCGGTAAAAATGTTGCTGCACAGAATATCTGAGATTTTCTTGCCAATGTTCTCCTCTAGGACTTTAATGGTGTCACGGCTTATATTTAAGTCTTTTATCCATCTTGA
The DNA here is from genome assembly GCF_021234435.1 of Artibeus jamaicensis. NCBI lineage: Eukaryota > Metazoa > Chordata > Mammalia > Chiroptera > Phyllostomidae > Artibeus > Artibeus jamaicensis. The sequence goes on along the minus strand of NW_026522050.1, from coordinate 5,626,583 downwards.
ATTTATTTTGGTGTATGGTGTAAGTTGGTGCTCAAGTTTCATTTTTTTTTGCATGTAACTGTCCAGTTTTCCCAACACCATTTGTTGAAGAGGCTATCTTTACCTCATTATATGTTACTGCGCCCTTTGTCAAATATTAATTGACTGTAGAGAGTTGGTTTGATTTCTGGGCTCTCTGTTCTGTTCCATTGGTCTATGTGCCTGTTTTTATGCCAGTACCATGCTGTTTTGATTACAGTGGCCTTGTAATACAGTTTGATATCAGGTATTGTAATCCCTCCTACTTTGTTCTTCTTTCTCAAAAGTGCAGCTGCTATTTGAGATCATTTATGGTTCCATATAAATTTTTGAAGTGTTTGTTCTATGTTTGTGAAATATGCCATTGGTACTTTAATAGGTATTGCATTGAATGTGTATATTCTTTGGGTAGTATGGACATTTTGATGATGTTAATACTTCCAATCCATGAACAAGGTATTTGTTTCCATTTGTTTGTGTCTTCCCTGATTTCTTTCTTCAGTGCTGTGTAGTTTTCTGCATACAGGTCTTTTACCTCCTTAGTTAGGTTTATTCCCAGATATTTTATTTTTCTTTTTGCTATATTGAATGAGATTTTTACCTTGATTTCTGCTTCTGCTGATTCATTGTTAGTATACAAAAATGCCTTTGATTTCTGGATATTGACTTTGTATCCTGTTGTTTTGCCAAATTCATTAATTAGTTCGAGCGTTTTTTTTTTTTGTATAATCTATAGGATTTTCCATGTACACTATCATGTCATCTGCAAACAGTGAGAGTTTTGTTTCCTGCTTTCCTATTTGGATGCCTTTTATTTCCTTTTCCTGCCTGATCGCTGTGGCCAAAATTTCCAAAACTATATTGAATAGAAGTGGTGAAAGAGGACATCCTTGTCTTGTTCCTGATCTTAGTGGAAAAGCTTTTAGTTTTTGCCCATTGAGTATGATGTTGGCTGTAGGTCTCTCATATATGGCCTTTATTATATTGAGGAATGCTCCCTCTATTACCACTTTGCTGAGTGTTTTTATCATAAATGGGTGCTGTACCTCATCAAAAGCTTTTTCCGCATCTATTGATATGATCATGTGGTTTTTGTCTTTGCTTTTGTTTATGTGATGTATTACATTTACTGCTTTGTGAATGTTAAACCATCCTTGCATCCCTGGGATGAATCCCACTTGGTCATGGTTTATTTTCTTTTGGATATATTGTTGGATGCAGTTTGTCAATATTTTGTTGAGGATTTTAGCGTCTATGTTCATCAGTGATATTGGCCTGAAGTTTTCTTTCTTTCTTGTATGTCTATCTGGTTTTGGAATTAAGATAATGCTGGCTTCATAAAAGGAGTTTGGGAGTTTTCTATCCTTTTGGATTTTTTGGAATAGTCTGTGAAGAATAGGGGTTAGCTCTTCCTTAAATGCTTTGTAGAATTCTCCTATGAAACCATCTAGTTCATGGCTTTTGTGTGATGGGAGTTTTTTGATTACTGCTTCAATTTCTTTTGCTGTTATGGTCTATTCATGTTTTCTACTTCTTTTTCATTGAGTTTTGGGAGATTATATTTTTCTAGAAATTTGTCCATTTCCCCTAGTTTCTCAAATTTGTTGGCATACAGTACTTCATAGTAATTTCTTACAATCCCTTCTATTTCTGTGTTATCAGTTGTAATCTCTCCTGTTTCATTTCTGATTGTGTTTATTTGTGTCTTCTCTCTTCTTTTCTCAATGAGCCTACTTAAAGGCTTGTCTATTGTGTTTATCTTTTCAACGAAGCAACTCCTGGATTCATTGATCCTTAGAATTGTGCTTTTAGTCTCTATGTCATTTAGTTCTGCTCTGATCTTGGTTATTTCCTTCCTTCTACTTGCTCTGGGCTGTTTTTGTTGTTTTTCCTCAACTTCGTGCAGGTGTAGAGTAAGGTTGCTTGTTTGAAATGTTTCTATCTTCTTTAGGTAGGCCTGTATTGCTATAAACTTCCCTCTCAGGACTGCCTTGGCTGTGTCCCATAAGTTTTGGGTTGTTGTGAGATTGTTTTTATTTGTTTCCAGAAACCTTTTGATTTCTTCCCTAATTTCATTCTTGACCCATTCATTGTTTAATAGCATACCATTCAGTCTCCATGATTTTGGGTGTTTTGGATTATATCCTTTGGGGTTGGTTTCTAGTTTCAGTCCCTTGTGGTCAGAGAAAATGCTTGGTATAATTTCAATATTCCTGAATTTGTTGAGGCTCGTTTTGTGTCTATCATGTGGTCTGTCTTTAAGAATGTTCCATGTACATTTGAAAAGAATGAGTATTTCGCTTCTTTGGGATGAAGGGCTTTGTATATATCAGTTAGGTCCATTTCTTCAAGGGTGTTGTTTAATGCTGCAGTGTCTTTGTTGATATTTTGTTTGGAAGATCTGTCTATTTTTGATAGTGGGGTGTTAAAATCCCCTACTATAATTGTGTTGCTGTCTATATCTTTCTTGAATTCCTCTAAGATTTTCTTGATATATTTGGGTGCTCCAATGTTGGGTGCATATATATTTATGATGTTAATGTCTTCTTGGTGGGTTCTTCCCATGAGTATTATACATTGACCTTCTGGGTCTCTCTTTATGGCCCTCTTTTTGAAGTCTGTTTTGTCTGATATGAGAATTTCTACCCCAGCTTTTTTTTCTTGTCTGTTTGCTTGGAAAATTTGTTTTCAGCCTTTCACTTTTAGTCTGTGATGGTCTTTTTTCCTGAGGTGGGTCTCTTGTAGGCAGCATATGTGTGGGTCATGCTTTCTTATCCATGTAGCTATTCTGTGTGTTTTGATTGCAGCATTTAATCCATTTATGTTTAAGGTTATTATTGATAGGTACTTATTCATTGCCATTTTTGTACCTGTGTTCCTCTCTGTCTCCCTCTTTTCCTTCCTTCCCTTAAAGCAGCCCTTTTAGTATTTCTTGTAGGGATGGCTTGGTGGAAGCATATTCTTTTAGACTTCTTTTGCCTTGGAAGCTCTTTATTTGGCCTTCTATCTTGATTGAGAGCCTTGCTGGGTAAAGTAGCCTTGGTTGTAGGCCTCTGTTTCTCATTACTTGGAATATTTCTTGCCATTCTCTTCTTGCTTGGAGTGTTTCCATTGAGAAGTCAGTAACTAACCTTATTGGGGCTCCCTTGTATGTTACTTCTTTTTTCTCCCTTGCTGCCTTTAAGATTCTCTCATTGTCTTGAAATTTTGCCATTTTGATGATGATGTGTCTTGAAGTGGGCCTCCTTGGGTTCCTCTTGATTGGTACTCTGTGTGATTCCTGGATTTGTGTGTCTTTTTCTCTCATCAAATTAGGGACATTTTCTCTCATTACTCTTTCGAATACGTTTTCTATCCCGTATTCTTTTTCTTCTACTTCTGGTATTCCTATTATTCAGATATTATTACGTTTCATATTTTCTTGCATTTCTCTTAATCCCTCTTCATTCTTTCTGAGCCTCTTTCCCCTTTCCTGTTCTTTCTGTGAGATGCTTTCTACTTTGTCCTCCAACTCACTAATCTGATTTTCTGTCTCATCTACCCTATTTTTAATGCTTTCTACTCTGTTTTTCAATTAAGAAATTGTATTCTTCATTTCCTCTTGACCCTTGCTGATAGTTTCCATTTCCTTTTTCATGTTGATATAGTTTGTGGTGAGATTGTTATAGCTCCCCTGTCATTTCTGGTAGCTCATTGTGAGCTCTTTGAACTTCCTGATAAGCAGTGCTTTGAATTCAGTATCTGATAGTTGACTTGCCTCTATTTCATCTAACATTCTTTCTGAGGGTTCCTCCTTTCCTTTCATTTGGGGATTGTTTCTTTGTCTTCCCATTGTTTGTGAGACTCTTCTTGTTAGCCTCAGCTTCTTAGATTAATCTCTTTTGACTCCCTGGGTTTATGGTGTGAACTTCTGTGGTGGAATGCCTGTGAATTACAGTAGTGCAGTCTCTTTCGGTTATCCTGTCGTTGTCTGCTTCCACCTACTCAAATATGCAGCAACTTTTGGCTTCTCTCCTACAGCAAAGTGCAATTTGTCTCTCTGACTCTACTATTGGGAGGCCTCTTCTATGGGTCCAGCTCTGGTCTTTTCGTATTTTCAAGTTGGTTGTGTCTCTTATCAGTAAAAGAAAGAAAAGACAAGGAAAGAAATAAAAGGAAGGAAAAAAAGGGTAGGGGAATGGAAGAAAGAGTGATAAGTTTAGAAAGAAAAGAAGGAATAAAACAGAAAATCCGGGAAAAGAGGATAAAAGTATCGAAAGATGAAACAGTAATAAAATTTAAAAGAAATAACAGAGTACTTTAAAGAAGCAAAAAGATACAGAAAAGAAATGGAAAAAGAAAGAAAAGTAAAAAAAAAAGCATAAAAATAAAATAAAATAAAGAGAAAAAAACCAAAACAACAACAACAAAAAGGAACTGTCACTTGTTGGTTTCAAGGTAGCCAGACCAGTTTTTCTGGCTACAGTTGGCTGAGGGTTGATTGTTGTGATTTTTCTGTCAACCCTCTCTCAGGGGCCAGACCCTTGGCGCCTCTCCCCAGCTCCTTACAGTGGGGAACTAGGACTTCCTCACAGCGCTCTTTTCCCAGGGGTTACCACCAAGGGCTGGTTTGCAGTGCTTGTAGGCGCCTGCGCTGGCCTAGTTGCCTGGGTCCCTTGGGATTGAGCACAGACCTGCCCCCATTCTGTGGGGAATCTCCAGGCCCTCTGCCCAATCTCGGGTCCGCTGCCAGGGTGGGTGTGGAGCAGACCAGGCTGTTTTGTCTATTGGAGTCAGAGCCCCACACTGTACTTATCAGATCTCCTGGGCTGGCAACCACAGAGTCCTCTGTTGGGGCCCTTTGTCCTCAGCGCCCTCTCTGCAAACTCTACCAAACAAGTCTCTCCTGGCACCCCAACTTGCTTGGCCAGAAAGGGAGGGGGTTGAGGGTCTCTGCTCTTTTCCCAGGACCCCTCTGTGCCCAGGGCTTCCAGATAGTCTGAAGGGGATGGACTGGAAGCCGGGAGCCAATCTGAGGACTAGGCTCTGACCTAGAAACTCTGTGTGCACATCAAGGCACGCTGTGTGCTGTGTACTGATCCCCCGAACTGTGTATGGGCTGAAATCCCTTCTGCTCCTCTTTGCTTGGCCAGCCGGGCTGAAAAATCCTAGGAATGGAGCCGTCAGGGCGCTGAACATTGGCACAGGCTCTGTTAAGTACTCCCCAGCCGCCGGGTGTTAGTCCCCCAAACACGCACCAGCGGGAATCCTTGCTGTTCCTCTTTGCTCTGTCCCTGAGACTACTGTACCACTGCTGTCTCCCTACCGTCTGGCTCCTCCGTGACCCTCGAGGTTTCTGGTCCCTTATTTTCATATATGCTTGGCAACTGCTGGCTTTCTGGCTTCTCCTCCTCCAACCGGACAGGTTTCTCTCCCTTTTGTACTAGGGACTGGTATCTGCTCCGTCCTACTCCATTGCCATCTTGAAAGCCCCCCACTACCCAACTTCTGACTGACTCGACATATTTCTAAGAGGACATAATGTATATACGTCTAAAATGTCTCAAGTTGTTTCTGACAGGTGAGCAACATTCAAGTATATGCTTTCACTAGGCTTTGGAAAAGTTGATTGACAGGTACATTCACTCTGGATAAGCTATTCATCCACTTATTTAATTTTCTGTATCTCAATTTACAAACTGATTGACTTGAAAAATAGGGCAGTTTTCTACAAAGTTCCTTATGATTCAACAACATGTAAAGTGATATATAGATAATGCACTTTGTTTTCTTATGAAGCCCATATTTTATCTGAAGAATCTTGAAATACAAGTTATTGCTATAAGGAAGTAATACATGTTGCATGTACAGTTCTCGAGTTAAGTGTCTCTGTCACTTTTTCATTGTTCTCCTAGCCACCGTTCATTTTGTGATTCTCCTCATTGATGGAGAACACCACGGAAGTGACTAAGTTCATCCTCCTTGGACTAACCAATGACCCAGAACTGCAGGTGCCCCTGTTTATCATCTTCACTGTCATCTACATCATCACATTGATTGGGAATTTGGGAATTATGGCGTTGATTCTCTTGGACTCTCGTCTGCACACTCCCATGTACTTTTTCCTCAGTAACCTGTCTCTGGTGGATTTGTGTTACTCTTCAGCTGTCACTCCTACAGTCATGGCTGGATTTCTTCTAGGACACAAGGTCATCTCCTACAATGCATGTGCTGCTCAGATGTTCTTCTTTGTAGCCTTCGCTATTGTAGAAAATTACCTCTTGGCATCTATGGCCTATGACCGCTATGCAGCAGTGTGCAAACCCCTGCATTACACAACCACTGTCACAAGAGGTGTGTGTTTGTGTCTGGCCACATGTTCCTATTTCTGGGGGTTCCTGAATGCCTCCATCCACATTGGGAATGCTTTCAGCCTCAGTTACTGTGAGTCCAATGTGGTCCATCACTTTTTCTGTGACATTCCAGCAGTCATGGTTCTCTCTTGCTCTGATAGACATGTTAGTGAGCTCATTCTTATTTGTGTAGCAAGCTATAACATCTTTTTTGCGCTTCTGGTTATCTTGATTTCTTACATATTCATATTTATCACCATTCTAAAGATGAACTCATCTTTGGGGTATCAGAAAGCTCTGTCCACCTGTGCCTCCCACTTCACTGCAGTCACCATCTTCTATGGGACTGCCATCTTCATGTACTTACAGCCCAGCTCTAGCCATTCCATGGATACAAACAAAATTGCATCTGTGTTCTATACTATGGTCATCCCCATGCTGAACCCCCTGGTCTACAGCCTGAGGAACAAGGAGGTTAAGAGTGCACTCATGAAGGTTGTCTTAGAGGCAAAACTGTGTCTAGGATTATGCTTTGAACATTGTGCAATGCACAGTAACCTATTTCCTTAAGGCCACAGTAAAATTAAGGTCCTAAAGTAGTCTCCTTGCCCATTCCAAAGTCTCCTGTCCTAAATATGAGATACATTATGCTCAGAAAAGTTCCTGAACAGGAAAGGTTAAGATGTCTTGGGGTTTACTTGTCATAAACCTTATTAAGGATATTGTTTTACTCACTCATCCAACATGCATTTTTTCTACCACATCAGTGCAAATACACATAAAATAGAACCACAAACAGGACCATGAAGAAAGTGCACCTGTGTTTCCCAGGAGGACACTTCTGTCTTGTAATAGAAACCAATAATGTTGTACATTATGCTTCTGGAAATGCTTTGAAATTGTTAATGCTGATATTTTATGTCTACTTTTGTGATGTAAATGATCTTGTAAAAATATTTTAAAAACATATTTTATTAAATATGCTATTACAGTTGTTCCATTTTTTCTCTTCTGTACTGCCCTCCATTCTGTATGACCCTTCCCACTATCAATCTCTCATCATAGTTCATGTCTATGGGTCATATAGACAAGTTCTTTGGCTTCTCCATTTTTCATACTATTCTTTATATTACTTCCCCATTTTTTACCCTACTCCATTCACACTATTTTTTTCCTATTTTTTAAATCTTCCAATGCCTAACATGTTTCTGCCTCAGGCCATTTATACTTACTCTCTACTATGTGGAATGTTCCCTTACTCCATTAAGGTTGGTACTTGAAGGTTACTCTATCATAGGTTTCTTTCTTGACCACCTTTGGAAAATGGTCATTGTTTATTTCCATGCAGAATATTCTTTCACTCTGAGGTATTCTTTTAAGAAAATTCTTACCCATTCTGTTCATGAACCACAGGCAAGAAAACATGGATCAGACTGAAAGTGACCAGAGTCAGGGAGGGGAATAATGGTGGAAAAAAAGGAAGAGACCAGACAATGAACATGTATGAATGACCCAAGGACATGGACAGAAGTGTGAGAAATGGGTGATGGGTTGGGTGGAGGAGGGCAAAGGGGGAAAAACTGAGACAACCATAATAAAATAACAGTAAAAAATGATGCAAAAAATTCTCACCCAAGGATTTGTCTTTATTCATATTAGAGAGAGAAGGCGGAAATAGAGAGAAACACCCTGACCAGAGATTGAATCCCCAACCTAAATATGTGTCCTGACAGAAACTCAAACCTGCAAGTTTTGGGTATGAGGGATGACACTCCAGGCTGCTGACCCACCCGGCCATGTCAGTCTGGGTTGTTCTTCATGGTCCTCATGAGTCCTCACCTATTGAATGTTTGCTTGTTCACTTTATTATCTCTCTTCCCCAGCTAGAACTTAGACTCTATGAAAGCATTGGCTTTATCTCTTTTGTTTACAACATGATCCACAGTTCATAAATCAGTGTCTACTCATACTCAGTTTTCAATAACTATTTGTTAAATGAGTAAGAGTGTTAAGCTTTGAGTCCAGCTGTATCAGTATGTTGAATTTTTCAACTATTGGTGACTGAAGTATATCATCCATAACATATACTTTCTGGACAGATGTGTAGTGCATTTTCAGAAGCACAGCTCATTTTCTACTTTCCTGTGCATTCCCACTCACTGTGTGCACCCCAATGTTTGGACACAAAGATTTCATGCATCCAAAAGCAAATGAATCATCTGCAACAATTTTATAGTTTTATTTAGAAAGATGTCTCATGAAGTGGCAACTAATATCAGAAAAGGCATTGAATATGAGATTATTTAAAGGTTAAGCATCTTTTTATAGTTGAAAGTACTTTGTACATGTGAAATGTAACTATCAAAAATGATTCCAAATATCTACATAGAATATTAACATGGTAGTATCTACCAGTAATAAAGATATAAAACATTCAATATGCTAGTTCAGGGATTAACATTTATAATTTTTATATAGATTCTCAGGAGCTCTATACTGTACAAAACCTACCCACACAAATATATGCCTTTGTCTAATTTGCTGTCTCAATAGGATAAGAGGCTTCAATGGCCCACTATTTGTAAGATTTTCCTTGGACAAGCTAATATTCTCATGCTGGTGTTATGGGGGATGAGTAGCATAACACAAATATTCAGTTCTATCTTATGGTGATATTTCCCCTCCTGGAATCTTTTTTAATTATTATTTTAAATAATCATTTGAGTTTAGGATTATTTTAGAGTGACAGAAAAAAAATCAAAACAGTGCAGATTCAATGCAACCCTATGACAGTCTGAGTAATAGTCTGCAAAAGAATCATCCTCTTTCCTGGAACCTTCCAGACTTACCTTCTATGTCCTGAAAGGACTATGTGGATGTGATTAAAGTAAGAATTTTATGTGGGATCATCTTTGGGGACCGATAAGGCACTCCCAGGTAAAACTAAAAGGAAGTCAGAGAGATGTGACCACAGACAAAAGATGAAAGAGGAGTGTGCTATGTGAACTTGGAAGTAGAGACAAAGGGGTCATCACCATGAACCATGGAAAACCAGCAGCCACCAGAACATGCATGGTTCTTGCAACAAACTGACTTTTGTCCAGGGAAAATGATTTTGATCTTATGGATTCCAGACTGTGAATAAGTAGTTTGCAGTAATTTGTTATAGCAGCCGTACAAATGAATACGATTCTTGCTTAATATTCCCTGCAGGATATATCTGTACTGCTAAGAAACCAAGATCGACACAGTATGATTTTCTAAACTGCAGATTTTAATCAGATTTCATTAAGTTTGCCCCTAATATCCTATCCTCTGCTTGCATTTAGTTACTGTGTTTCCTTCATCTTGTCTGGTCTGTGACAAGCTCTCCTTCTTTCCCTACTTTTGTTGACCATGACAGTGTTGAGAGTATTAGTCAGGTATTTCACAGAATGTTCTTTGACTGGCATTACAGTTTTCAGAGACTAAAGTGAAATGTTTTTCAATCACATCATGTCAGCAAGATTTGTCTCTTTTCCTCAATTATTTATTTTCTGAGTCATTTCTTAGTGTTTCCAAGTATTTATTTTGTATTACGGAAAATAACCAATACAAGGTATCATTTTGGCTCAGATTGTTCCACTTTCACCATTTGTAGCTCTTTCTGTTTGTGTCCCATTGACAGAGCTTCATTCCTTCGCTGTTGTTTTTTTAGCACTCCCTCACTTTCTGTTACTACACAATGCTACATAGAGGCTTGTCTTGTATTTCCAGTACCCCTACCACAAAATCAACTATCTGTTATGGGACAAACTCCCAGAAACTCGGTTCTTCCTGTCAATGCAGTAAAGAATTAAAGATCAATGAGTCTATTAACATGTAAGCAGGGTTTATCGGTGCTACATTCTCAGGAAAGACAAGGGGCCTAGCTAAGGTGGGGCCAGGGCACTGAAAGGCATAAGTTCAGGGTGAAGGACAGTAAAGGAGGCAAGGGTAGCAGTGGCCAAAAGTGAAGTGGGGTGGCAAGAATGAATATCCTTTGTTCTGCCTTGGCAGGCAGAGGGTTGAGAGGATTACATATTGAATGACATATAAAAGTGGTGGTAGCTTTCTCCAACTGGGGAGTAATTACCCCAGGGTGTATATGGACTTCTTTCTTTAGGCACTATATGCCCTTTGGGTCCTTTCAGGATACCAGGCAAAAGCACAGTTTCAAAAACTTTCTTTCCCAGACAGTGGAAAAGATACATACAATTCAAGGACTGCTGAGACAGTGGGTGGGACATGGATCCCTCCTCCTCCCTGCTTTGGTTTCCTCTCTGGCTACCTTTTCTACCATCACAGTTCTATGAAGAGTCTCCTTTCTTTTGTTAAAGAGTGGCATTGAAAACCAATATTTGCCTCCCAATTCTGCTTGTTGATACTGGAGTTTTACTTCTAGGCACTCTTGTCCACAGAAGTAGGAGGTGTATATTTATGTACTCTGTATACATTTGTAATGTAGAGTTATACTCTACCTGTCCATCATAACTCTATGAAGCCAAACACTACTGTATACTGATGATTCTGACTCTCATCTACAATTTTCAAAGAGTGTGCCACGGAATTTTTAAAGAAGTAACACCTGACTCTTTAGTCAGAGGCACAAACCTCTTTCTCTTAAATTATCAAATAAAAAAATGACAGCAACCTGGCTGGTGTAGCTCAGTGGATTGAGTGTGGGCCTGCGAACCAGACAATTGCGGTTCGATTCCCAGTCAGGGCACATTCGTGGGTTGCAGGCCAGTTCCCAGCAGGGGCCAGTTCCCAGCAAGGGGTGCACCAGAAGCAACCATACATTTATATTTCTCTCCCTCTCTCCTTCCCTTCCCCTCCAAAGATAAATAAATAAAATCTTTAAAAAAAAATGACAGCAGCCAACACAGTAGTCATCCAGTGGGAATGAATGGAAATTTTAACTATTTTTTTTATCACATTAGCAAAAAATATTTTTTGGTATCCTGCAGAGTTTTAGTAATTAGTTATGTGTGACATGAGAGGGAAATGGTTGACCATTGCTGCTCTCACCTAGTTCACCCCAACTTGTCCCTTTTCTTATCTGTAAGTTTCTTCTCTGATAGTGAGAGACTTGTTCTCAATGAATTCCATTCATCAATTTCTTGGTGTGACTGGTTTGCAGGTAAATCAGTTCTATATTTGTTTTTAATTTAAACTTTACTGTATTTTTTCATTACCATGTAGTCTGCTTAAACCCCTCCCTGAAGCGATCACCACACTGCTGTCCATGTGCATGAGTCCTTTTTTCTAAATTTTGCTCAATCCCCCCACTCCCAATCTCCCCACAACTAGCTGCCATCTGCTTTCCATTCATGAGCCTGTCTCCTTGCTTCTGAGTTCAATTTCTTCTTAATCTATACCCCCATGAGAATCAACTTCACACGACTATATAGTTTTTTTATGGTTTCTTTGTCTTTTAACTTTGCTTTCAGATCTTTGTAGTACCATCAAATTTTTATTTTTATTTTTATTCTTTTAATATGTTTTTCTGATTATGCCATTACTGTTGTCTTATTTTCCCCCTTCATTACCCTCTACTATGCACACCCCCTCCCCCAATGCTGCCATTTAGTTCATGTCCATGTGTCACAAGTTCTTTACATTCTATATTTCCCATTCTATTCTTGCCCTCCCACCTGTCTATTTATTCTACCTACCATCTATACTACTTATTTTCTGTACCTTCTCCTCACCTCTCCTCCACCACTCCCCTGTTAACTCTCCTTATGATCTCCATTTCTATGGTTGTGCTCCTGATCTAGGTGTCCATTTAGTTTGCTTGTTTTAGGTGTGGTTGTTAATAACTGTGAGTTTGCTGTCCTTTCACTGTTCATATTTTTTATCGTCTCTGTCTTAAATAAGTCTCTTTAACATTTCATATAATAAGGGCTTGGTGATGATGAACTCCTTGAATTTGACCTTATCTGAGAAGCACTTTATCCGTCCTTCCATTCTAAATGAAAGCTTTGCTAGATAGAGTAATCTTCAATGTAGGTCTTTGGATTTCATGACTTAGAATACTTCTTTTCAGCCCCTTCTTGCCTGAAAGGTCTCCTCTCAGAAATCAGCTGACAATCGCTTCTTGGGCTTTTGGGTAAGGTCAAGTGTAGAAATCAGCTGACAGTCTGATGGGTACTCCTTTGTAGGTCATTGTCCCCTATCTCTTCCTTCTTCTAGGATTCTCTCCTTCATTTTAGTCTTGGGTAATGCAATTATGATGTGTGTTGGTGTGTTCCCTCTTGGGTCCACCTTCTTTGGGATTCTCTGAGCAACCTGGACTTCCAGGAAATCTGTTTCCTTTGCCAGATTGGGGTAGTTTTCTTTCATTATTTGTTCGAATAAATTTTCCACTTGTTACTGTTCCTCTTCCCCTTCGGGTGTCCCTATAATTCAGATGTTTTAATGTTTAAAGTTACCCAGGAGGTTCCTAAGCCTCTGATCATTTTTTTGCAGTGTTGTTTCTTCATTCTTTTCTGTTTTGTTGGGGTTTTTTTCTTCTTGTCCACTTGATTGATTGTACTTCCAGTTTCCTTCCCATTGCTATCGGTTCCCTGTGCATTTTGCTTCATTTCACTTAGTGTAGCCTTCATTATTTCATCTAATTTGTGACAAATCAACCAGTTCTGTGAGCATCCTGATCACCAGTGTTCTGAACTGTGGATCCGATATGTTGGCTATCTCTTTGTTGCTTAGAAGTATTGGCTCTAGTGCTTTCAGCTGTTCTTCTTCTTGAGACATAATGTTTTGGTCTGTTTGCAACTGTTACATATGAGGTGCAGAGCCCTAGGTGTTTACCAGGGTGGGGCAACCCGAGTTGCTGGGTTGTGATGCTGCATGTGGGGGTGAGGTCAGAGAGGGACAATGGCATTTTACTGCTCTCTCTCAGATTTTGGTCGCCTCTGCTGCTTCTTGAATGCAAATTGGGCCCTTCTGGTGCTGGATCCCAGGTGGGTGGGCTTGTGTACATTCTAGGACCCTGAGGGTCTGTCTCTCCAAGGAACTCTCTATGAGCCTGGGAGCCTCTCCCAACACCTCGACCCCTGAAAGTTTTTTCAAATGGTGCTTTTAGGCTTTTTCTCTGGTAGCTGGGTCCTGAGTTGTGCAGTGTGTTTCACTGCTCGCTCCTTTGCCTGGTTTATCTGCATGCCAATGTGTGACCATAGTCAGTATCTGCCTTGCACCTTCACTGGGTCTGCCCATTGCCACCCCATGCCTGGGATCTGCCAAACACCACCTGTGAACCTGGGTTGGTCTTGCTACTTTTTCCTGCTGCCACCTCTCTCCACCAGCCATAGACTCTGCCCTTCTTACAGGTCTGGATGAATGGTTCATTATTGTCGGACTTCAGTACAGTTCAATTTTCTCTTTGTTCTGGTTGTGTTCTTGTATCTAAATGTTTGTTGTTCATAAACTTGTTTGTGCAAGGAGGTACAGTGTTTCCATCTATGCCTCCATCTTGCCTGGAAGTCTACCATCAGATTTTTAAAAGGCTCTGTGTTCACTCTAGGATTCTCTTGTAATCCTGGCCGCTTCTTTCTAATTTGTGCATATTAAATTTCATGCTTTGCTGTGTATAGTTCCATGGGTTGTAACAAATGCAGAGTCCTGTGTTCACCAGCCCATTACTGGGGAAATTAATTTTATTATTCTAAAATATTCGTTTTTAATCCCTTTTATAGACAACCATTCTTCATTCTTCCAATACTTAGAAGTCATTGAGCTTTTCTTCATTCCTGTTTTGTACATGTAATCACAAAATAAGGCGTCTCTAGGTCTTGCTTCTTTTATGTTAAAATCCACTTTAGGCTCGTCCATATTGGTGGATGAGTGAATATAATTCTATTTTATTACTGAACAGTGTTCCAGTTTAACAATGTTCTACAGTTTGCAAGTGCATCCGGTTGCTTCTGTCAATTTTTAACCTCAATAACACTTAGAAACATTTGTGTAGAGGTTTATGGTGGAACATATGGTTTCACTTTACATTGAAGATTCAATTCTGTCAGTGTGTGAACTGACAGCTGTTGGAGCAAAATGTTTTGAAAAAAATTTTTCGTCATATATTTGCCTTTGCACCTTTTATAAAAATTAGTTGATTGTATGTCTATGAATCATTTCTGGATGCTATAACATGTTCCATTTATTTGTGGGTCCATCTTTTCCCTAATTCTAGACTGTCTTCTTCACTATATGTTATATTTAGTTGTGAAATGAAACAACTTTAATACTCATACTGTGTTTTTATTTTTCATAATGATTTTACCTATTAGTTTTGGAATTACATATGAATTTATAATGAGCATGACAATATTTATATTTAAAAAAAGCCTTACATTGGTTTCAATTGTGATCCTATAAAGCAGCCACTCTAAGTCTCCCGATCTATGAATTCGGTATATCTTTACATTCATTTATCTAAAATTTTATTCTTCTGTAGGCTATAATTTTTCATCACTTTTAAGACAAATATCTTAAATATACTCAAAGAACTAAACTAAATCTTGGACAAAGAACTGAAGGAAAACAGGAAAATGTGATCTCAAAACATAGTGAATATTAATAGAGACAAAAATTATAAGAAGTAACCTGATAGAAACTCTAGAGTAAAACCAAGAAGAGATGAGGGAGACATCAGGAAGGCTCAGATTTCCTGATGTTAAATGTTAGTATCTTCTGTACTTTTCAAAGAAACTTAAAATTCACTATCAGGTTAGGATAGAATAACAATATATGAGGTAGATGGAGAGGGCTTTTCATCTTCTGAATTCAACAAATCAGGGGTAAAAAGAAGAAAATCTTACCTTGTGTGACAGTATGAGGGGACCTGGAGAGTATTAGGCTACTTGAAATACACCAGTCATAGAAAGACAAATACCATATGACCTCACTTATGTGTGGGATCCAATGAACAAAGTAACCTGATTTACAAAACAGAAACAGGCATGGATACATGGAACAGACTGACAACTGTCAAGGAAGAGAGGAGCTGAGAAGAGGGGACTGGATGAAAGTGGGTGAATGGATGAGTCAAAGAACATATATGACAAAGTCTTCCAGGAAGTATTCAGCCATGTAATATGAAAAATAAGCATTTATTGAAAAAATATAAAATACAAGAAATATTGTGCATAGAACAATGATTCCTCAGTCCCCTTCCAAGAAGACACCATGGGATCTCCCACAGTTCTCCCAATTGCTAGCATGTGCCCTGTCTTATTATCCTGCATCTCATTGGCAGTCTAATCCCTCTTCCCTTTCAAAGGTGATTTTAGTTTTGGGAACAGCCAGAAGTTGCAGGTTGCCAAATTTGAGCTGTAGAGGTGCTGAGTCATTTGGGTGATTTCATGTTTCACCACAAAACTCTGCATGAGACATGGTGCATGATCAGGTACATTGTCATGATGAAGCTGCCAGTCACCAGTTGCCCAGAGCTACAGCCTTCTGAGTCTTCCAAATAATTTTCATGGAGGACTGTTCCAGCTTAATGCAATATTTGATGTAGATTTGTTGCTCTACTGGCTCAGTCATTTTGAATGCTTTGGTCTCAGAGTACACATAGTTGTTTTCTCCACTCATCTATTGATGGACACTTGTGCTGCTTCCATATTTTGGCGACTGTAAATAATGGTTCAATGAGCATAGGGGTGCTTATGTTCTTTTGAATTATGTCTTGGGTTTCTTTGAATATATTTCCAGAAGTGGGAATGTTTAGTCCAAAGCAGTTTTAGTTTTTGAGGTATCTCTATATGCTTTCCACAGTGGTTGCACCAGCCTGCTTCCCTTCAACATTCCAAAAGGATTCCGTTTTCTTCACATCCTTGCCAGCACTTGTTTCTTAATTTATTGATAATAGCCATTCTGGCAGGTGTTAGGTGATATCTCATTATGTTATGTTTTTAATTTGCATTTATCTGATGATTAGTGATGTTGAATACTTTATGTCTACTGGCCATCTGTATGTCCTCTTTGGAGAGGTGTCTATTCATATTGTTTGTTCATTTTTTAATTAGATTGTTTGTTTTATTGTTGTTGAGTTTTATAAGCTCATTATAGATTTTGAATATCAACCCCTTCTCAGGTGTTTTGGCAAATATAATCTCCCACTCTGTGGCTTGTCTTTTTATTGTTGATGATTTCCTTTGCTGTGCAAAAACTTTTTTCTATGATGAAATCCCATTTGTTTATTTTTTCTTTTGTTTCCCTTGCCTGGGGAGATATATCTGGTAAAATATTGCTGTGAGCAATGTCTGAGATTTTACTGGTTGTTTTCTTCTAGGATTTATATGGTTTTTGATATAATATTTGTCTTTAATCTATTTCGAGTTTAATCTTTGTATGGTATAAGAAGGCGGTCTAGTTTCATTTTTCTCCATGTATCTGTCCAATTTTTCCAACACCATTTATTGAATAAACTATATTTAGTGAATTGCATGTGCTTGCTTCCTCTATTGAATATTAATTTGACTATAAAGGTGTGAATTTATTTCTGAACTCAGTAATGATCTATTGATCTATGGGTTGTTTTAAGTTTTTAGCATGCAGTTTTGATTACTATAGCATTATAATATAGTTTATTAGGTAATAACAATTTCTCCAACTTTGTTCTTCTTCCTCAGTACTGTGGCTGCTTTGTGAGGCCTTTTGTTTTCATATAAATTTTTGAAATATTCATTCAAATATTTATGCAAGTGCCCCCCCTTTGTCAAATATTAATTAACCATAGAGACATGGGTTTATTTCTGGGTTCTTTATTCTGTTCTTTTTATCTGTGTCTGTTTGCATGTATGCTAGTGCCACACTATTCTGGTTACAGTAGCCTTGTAATCTAGTTTGATTTTAGGTATTGTGATTTCTCCTATTCTCTTCTTCTTTCTCAAAGTTGATGCAGCTGTTTGGGATAGTTTATGGTTTCATATAAATTTCTTAAATATTTGTTTTATATCTGTGAAATATGTCATTGGTATTTCAGTAGGGATTGCGTTATGCTTTGAATAGTATGGACATTTTAATGATGTTAATTCTTCCAATTCATGAACATGGTGTATGCTTCCATTTATTTGTGCCTTCCTTAATTTCTTTCTTCATTGTTGTGCAGTTTTCTGAGTACAGGTCTTTTACCTCTTTGGTTAAGTTCATTCCTAAGTACTTTATTTTTCTTGTTGATATAGTAAATGGTTGTTTCCTAATTTCTGTTTCTGATATTTCATTGTTGGTGTACAAAAAGTACCTATGATTTCTGAATAATGACTTTGTATCCTACTGCTTTTTCAACTCACTTATTAGGTGGAATAGTTTTTTGGTGGAGTCTATAGGGTTTTCTGTGTATACTATCATGTCATCTGTGAATAATAACAGTTTTACTTTCTCCTTTCCAATTTGGATGCCTTTTATTTTTTTTCCTTGACTGATTGGAAGTGGCTAGAACTTCCAATATTATGTTGAGAAGTAGTACAAATGGATATACTTGTCTTGTTTCTGATCTTAGGGGAAAGTTTAATTTTTACCCATTGAGTATGATATTAGCTGTAGGTTTCTCATATGTGGCTTTTATTATGTTGAGGTATGGGTAGATGGAAATTTTAATAATGTTAATTCTTCCTATCAATGAACACTGTATGTGCTTCCCCTTATTTGTATCTTCTTCATTTTCTTTCATCAGTGCCTTATAATTATTCAATTATAGGTCACTCACATGCTAGAATACAGGGCATTCTTGCAAAAGCAGCTACACATACAGTCAAATGGTACCCAGGGGCACTGTATAGGAGAAAGAGCTGAGCACAAAGAATCTTGTGCTTTTTCATACATGATGGAAATGTTCTATTATCTTGATTCTAGTAGTAATTACATAACCATACACATTTGACCAAGTTCTTAGAATTATACACACACACACACCAAATGTGTGAATCTTACTGTTTGTAAATTATGCATTTAGAAAATTAAGAAAGGAAAAATAATAAGTAATACCAAAACATGATGCACACTTGCTATTCAGTCAGGTCCCCATAGGCAGTTTAATTACTTCTTCCCTAAGAAAGTGGGATGAGGAACTGAGATGTTCTCATGGGGCACATTCCCTGAGAGCTCCATTGCTCTATAATTTACTCCTGGATCCCTTTCACTGTCCTCTGAAATCCAACACTCCACATGATTTCATTTTAGAGGGAATGGACTTCATGCTGGATTCTTTGGTCATCATACATAAATCTGAAAGATAATAGCCATCATTCAATATAGCCTTTCTGTCTACTGAAAGGAAACCTGCAACCATAGCCAAGAAAATCACCTGAAGATAAAATTATATATTGAGAAAGGTTAAAATTGTACATATTTAGTCAGTTGTTTTATACACTTTCCTTAATTGCTCTTTATAGCCACAATCCCATAAATTATGTAGGAAGAGTAATTTTATTATGTTTATTTTACAGATAAGGAGAAGGTAAGGGACTACAGCAAGGTCACAGTAAAAATTCATGGTGAATTTGGAACTTGAGCCCGGAGTTCTGGGTCCTTGTTAATGTTTTTTATTCTTTATCTACTCTGTCTCAGAGAACTTCGGACCTTTCAATCACTCCTAAAATATATCTTGCTTATCCTTACTTATGTATTATTTTATAGTTAAATTTCTGAATTCACACTTACTATTCAGGGATTTTCTGTCCTTCCTCTTCAAGGAGCCAGGTAAGCTAACTTCCACATCCACTATTAATGAAGTGATTTACGATGAATTGTTACAGCACAAAAAGAAATGTTTTGAACTTTCAAAAAGTAGTGAGTTGAGGCTGGAGTATAAATGTCAAAAATTTCATTAGTGAGGACTTTAATGATACTTATGAAATTTCCTGCTGCTTCCCTGAAGATGAATTAAAACAAAAGCAATGAATGGATAGGGTTGTAAACTCATCTTGTGCACTATTAATTTGTCTCCTACTGAAGGTTGAACAAAAGCATAAGTGTGAAGTGACAATTTGTTAAACTACAAAGGAAGCTAAATGAATTAACAAGATTCAACTGTAGTTCAACCTTTTCCCCATGCTATCATTTTTATTATTACTGGCACCTTTCAATATACTGAGTACAGGGCAGCTAATTGCACACAAAATTTAATTGGGTTGAAAGTGGTTTTCAGCCTTGAGTCTTGAATCTTCTTCATGCCAGTTGCGTAACTGCAGAATATTACTGAAACTCTCAGATTCTTAATTTTTATGGTAAAATAAAAATAACAATACTACCTGTTGTATACACACATTTATATGTAAAGCTCTTAATGTTAGATCAAGATAATTTTGAAGTACATATTATTAATGAAATAATGCACATGGTATTTATACATTTTAATTTCACTACAATTTTCTTTTTTCTGGTCAATGTTTTTTTTTTTTTTCTCACTGTTTCAGGACATCTCATGATTCCCAAACAGCACTGATGGAGAACAGGACGGAAGTAACACACTTCATCCTCCTTGGACTAACCAATGCCCCAGAACTCCAGGTCCCCCTCTTTATCATGTTCACTCTCATCTATCTCATCAGTGCGGTTGAGAACCTAGGGATGATCGTGTTGATTCTCTTGGACTCTCATCTGCACACTCCCATGTACTTTTTCCTCAGTAACCTGTCTCTGGTGGATTTTGCTTACTCCTCGGCTGTCACTCCCAAAGCCATGGCTGGGTTACTTATAGGCAGTAAGGTCATCTCCTACAATGCATGTGCTGCTCAGATGTTCTTTTTAGTAGCCTTTGCCACTGTGGAAAATTACCTCTTGGCATCCATGGCCTATGACCGCTGTGCAGCAGTATGTAAACCCCTCCATTACACCACCACCATGACGACAAGTGTGTGTGCACGTCTGATCATAGGCTCCTATATCTGTGGATTCCTCAATGCTTCTTTCCCAGTTGGGCACATAGTCACCCTTGTCTTTTGTAAGTCTAATATGGTTCATCACTTTTTCTGTGATGTTCCAGCTGTCATGGCTCTCTCTTGCTCAGATACACACATGAGTGAAGTGTTTCTTATTTTTCTGGCAAGCTTTAATGTCTTCTTTGCTCTCCTGGTTATATTAATTTCTTACCTATTAATAATGGTTACTGTTTTGAAGATGCACTCAGCTCAGGGGCACCAGAAGGCTTTGTCTACTTGTGCATCTCACCTCACTACAGTTTCCATATTCTATGGAACAGTCATCTTTATGTACTTACAGCCCAGCTCCAATCATTCCATGGACACAGACAGAACAGCTTCTGTGTTCTATTCTATGGTCATCCCTATGCTGAACCCAGTGGTCTACAGCCTGAGGAACAAGGAGGTCAAGAGTGCATTCAAGAAGGTGGTTGAGAAGACACATTTTACGACAGGGTTGGGATTTTGACCTTGCAGTATGCACAATAACATTGTTTAATGTCTCTCAGACTTTTTCCACCAATAACTTACTTTCGAAGCCTCATTGCCTTTAGTTCCTGAGATGACATCCTTATCTTTTCAAAAGTTTTTGTCTAGTAAAAGAAAATATATTCAGAAATATAATACCTGAATGGGGATGGTTAAGGGAAAGCATTTGCAATTTTGGGACTTGCTTGTCAAATATTACTAGTATTTGATTTGTTTACTTGTTCCACTTACATTTTCTCTACCACATGCCAATGCAAACATACATGTTAAACGGGGGCACAAATGAGCTGATGAACAAGAGCACACATTTGTGCACCATGTGGGCACTCACATTGGGGTAGGAAATTTGTCAGAGGTAAACAGAGTGTTACTAGTTTTTAATTAAAATAACTTGAGAAGTTAATGAAAATATTATACATAAGTTTTGTGCAGTCAATTATTTTTTTGTTGAATAACAACTCTAAGGTTCTGAATAGGAGAAAAGAATCATGTACTTTGAAATAAAAGTATGTCCTCTTTTGGCATGTTTTATTGAGAAACATATAAATATCATATCCTAAATGAATTAACGTTTCTGTCTTGACTGAGTCATTTTGTAGAATCATGTTCACATTACAGTTTACAAAAGAATGTAACAATGACACAAATTTCTTAGCTAACCTCATGGTTGTTTCTTGGTTTTGTACATGCTATGGTTTTGAATAAATGTGTAATGAATTGAATCTATCAGTATAATGTCACACAGAGTATTTTCACTGCTGTAAACATTCTCTATGTTCCATCTAGTCAGCCTTTGCTCCCCAAACCCTTGGCAACTAATGACCTTTTGGCCGTGTCTGTAGTTTTACCTTTACCAGAATGTCATGTAGTCGGAATCATACAGTATGTAGGCTTCTAGGATTGGTTTCTCTCATATAGGAATCAACATTTAAAGTTCCTCTGTGTGTTTTCATGACTTGATAGATCCTTTCTTTTTAGTACTAAATAATTGTACCACAGTTTATTTATCCATTGATCCAATGAAGAACATCTTGATTGCCTCCAGTTTGGGAGATTATGAAGAAAGGTGCTGTAAACATTCACCTTCAGGTTTTTGTATAAATGTAAATTTTCAGTTCATTTGGGTAAATACCAAGGAAAATGATTGCTGGGTTCTATGATAAGAGTATGGCTAGTTTTTCAAGAAACCTCCAACTGTCTTCCAATGTGGTGGTTCCATTTTGCATTCCCACCAATAATGAATGAAAATTCCTTTTGTTGCACATCCTCACCAGTATATGGTATTGCCAGTGTTCTGAATTTTGGACATGTAGTAGGTATATAGTAATATCTATTGTTGTTTTAATTTGCATTTCTGTGATCAGGGGGAATATAATGTGGGTAAGCTTTTTAAATTCTTATTTGTCTTCTGTATATCTTCTTTGGTGAAGTATTTGTTACAGTCTCGGTCCTGTTTTGTACCAAGTTGTTTGTTTGTTTTTTATTGTTAAGTTTTAAGAGTTCTTTGTGTATTAAAGATGACAGTCCATTATCAGATATGTCATTTGCAAATATTTTCTCCAAGTTTGAGGCTTGTTTTCCTATTCACTTGATTGTGTTTTTCCACAGAGAACTTTTTAATATTAATGAAGTCTAAATTATTAATTATTTCTTTCATACATTGTGCCTTTGGTGTTGTATCTATAAAGTCATCACCATATCAAAGATCGTCTAGATTTTTTTACCTGTTTTATAGTTTTATAATTTACTTTTAGGTCTATGATACATTTTTTAAGTTAGTGTTTATGAAGCATGTGAGGTTTGTGTGTAGATAAGCTTTTTTTTTTTTGCATGTGGACATCCAGTTGTCCAGCATCATTTATTGAAAAGCAGTGGTGCTAATTTATTGCACAGCTTTGCTCCTTTGTCAAACTTCAGTTGACCATTCTTATATAGGTCTATTTTTTAGCTCTGTTCTAGTCCACTGATCTATGCACATATTCTTTCACCAATATCACATTGTCTTGATTATGTAGCTTTATAATAAGAGTGTAAGTTTAGTAGTGTCAGGCTAGCACTTCTTTAATGTGATTTCTAGCTCTTTGGTTACATTGCCCATCTGTCCTCGCATGCTGTCTACTTTATCAGTTACAGCGCTTAGCATATTAATCATAGTTATTTTAAATTCCTGGTGTGAATAATTCTAATGTCCTTATGAAGTCTACTTCAAATGTCTCTTCAAATTGTGTTTCTTCTTTTTGGTATGCCCTCTAATTTTCTTTCAGAATATGTAGTTATGATGTACCAAGTAAAAGTAACTCCTGTAAATAGTCTTCAAGTAATGTGGTGTGTGGTGTGGGGGAGAGGAAACAGTGTATAATCTTGTAATCAGGTCTCAATGTGTTAGTGAGCCTGTGCTTCTGTATGGGGAATTTAACAAGTGTTTCTCCATTTTTCTCCTCCTGCTTTAGGTGGGAGAGATGGTGGGAGCTGAGGAATAAGATAAATGAATTGTAATATCGATATAAAAGAATAGTGCTGCAATAAAAATATTTCACTATGAAACAGGTAATACTGTGGATGGACCTCAAATGCTAAGTCAAAGACAGACTCAAAGAGTACTTACTCTAGGATTACAGTTAAGGACATTCTTACAAATGCAAAATTAGTTGGACAAAATTGTTCACTGCTTGTGATTGGCAGTGGATGGGAGAAAAGTTTTAGCAAAAATCATAGGAATTTGTTCGTGTAAGTGCTAGTGGTTACTTGAATACCAACTGGACAAAATTCTTAGAACTATACATGAAATTGTGGATATTCCAGTATGTAAATTATGCGTTAGTTATAAATTGATAAAAAAAAGATAGAAAAAACAAGAGAAAAACACACGTGTAAAAAACAATGAAAATAACCAGCATGTCCCCATGGGCAGTTTAATTGCTTGTCTCCTGGGAAAGTGGGAAGAGTGGCTATAGATGCTCTCACAGGGGAAATTCCCAGAGTGCTCCCTCTCTCTATAATTCCACATCCCCATGCACTGGCTTTGGAAATCCCAACATGACTCAATGTGACATCTTTTTAGATGCACCATCCACACACACTGAACCCATCTGGTGATCATTTATTCATCTGAATGTTAACACTTGTTAGTATGCCTTAACCTAGGCAAAAGGTAAGAGGCCTTACCCTGGGATTGGGTATGAGCCTGTGATCATAGTCAGGAAAAGCACCATAAGATACAAATTACGTGGATTGACTTTAAAATAAGAGTTTCTTAGTAAGGTGTTTTATAGGTTTTCTCTCATTTGTTGTTTACAGACACAGTTCTGTGAATTTGCAGACAGAGGTAATATTATTGTGTTTATTTTACAATGAGGAGGTAAGTGACTCTGCTAAGGACAGAGGGAGAATGCATGGTAGGTTTCCTGCCTTAGCGATTTTGGAACCTTATGACCGCTACCTGAGAGACATTAACTCTAATGGTATTCATGCATATTCTACACTGATATCCTGATTTCAGACTCACTATTCAGAATTGACTATTTTTCTCTCCCAGCACACAGGTAAGCATTTATATTCTATGAACATTTTTATAAAATGTCATTCATGCAAGTACGAGAGCTATACGTTGAATTATTCAAAAGCAAAAGATATATTTCCAATTTTTTCCTAAAATACTAAGGTAAGACTGGAGTATAAACATCAAAATTTCCATCAGTAGGGAGTTTGCTGAGACTTAGGAACATCTTTCTGCTTTCCTAAGGATATAAACCAAAAAAATAACAGAGATGATTCTGTGATTGATCTAGTGATAATTTTACTTTGTTCAGCAAATGTTCTCTGCCTCACTGGAGGTAAAAAAAAAAAAGAGAGAATGATATACTTTACAATTTAAAATATAATTGAAAAATAAAACATTAAATATAAAATAAAATAAGAAAAAACTAAGAAATAAACAAAGCAAAAGAGTGAAATGATTTTTAAGCTACAAAAGTGCCTAGTATGGATGAATTAGACCCAGACTACATATAAACTTTTGTCTGTAATCTCATGCTCCTTATTACTAGCTCATCTGCATAAGCAGACAGTGAATGGCTACAAACATAGTCTTTTGATTAGATAAAACTTGAATTTAACTTTTGAATCTTGCCTCTTTCTTCTACAAGCTGTGTAATTCGAGAGCACTCTAGAACTTCCCAATCGCTCAATTTCCTTGCTGGTAAAGTAGGAATAATAATTCTGCCTACCTTGCACACACACACACACACACACACACACACATACACTTATAAAGCCTTATTAATCATAGAACATACTATATGATAAAAGTGGTATGTGTGTTAAGGTTGGCAAATATAATGTCATTTTGGGATAGGCTTGAAAAATGAAGTTGCAAAAGTTTTAGGAGGTGGTAGAAAATAGTAAAAGAAGTTATAGCTAGATAATAGATAGAGAAAGTCTTGACTTTGGGTGGTAAATGCACGATGCAATATATAGATGATGCATTATAGAATTGTACACTTGAAACCTATACATTTCATTAACTAGTGTCACTCCAATTAAAAAATTTTAAATATTTTATTTATTTATTTTCAGAGAGAGGGGAAGGGAAGGAGAGAGGGAGAGAAATATCAAGGTGTGGTTGCCTCACATGTGTCCCCCACTGGGAACTGGTCTGCACCTAGGCATGTACCCTGACTGGAAATATCATCCCAACCCTTTGCATCACAGGTCGGCGCTCAATCCACTGAGCTACACCAGCCAGGGCCACCCCAATGAATTTAATAAAGTTTTTGAAAAGAAGACTTTTTAAAAAATTTTAGACAAAGATATTAGTAATTAGCATAACCTGGATACCTTTTAAATTGATATAAAAAGATTTAAAATACTGTTTCTACACAAAACAGACTGAAATAAAATATTTTACAACACAGTATTTGCCATCAAAATAGATCTGTAGGCTAAAGACAGCCCTTAAACAAGTTCTACCCTGAATTTTGTGACTCTGCTATGAGATGAAAGTAACAGAAAAAAAATGAGTTTATAAAAGAGAGATTATTTCAAGCTCAAACATGGCGTTCAAAGAAGAATTAAGCAAAATAATGGCTTACATGGAATTGCTAAAGTAGACAGTCCTATGAGTGAAGCAAGGAACTGGAGAAACTGGAGACATAAAAAATCTCACTGGCACCAGGATGTGAGAATAAGCAAACTGAAGAGAAAGGCTTTAAGACTTTAAACCCCTTGCACACTTGAAGAACTACATACAGATCACCAACCATTTCTCCTAAACTGAACATAAAGACAATCATACCATCCTAACAATAATATTATAGGTAGCACATATCAGACTGGGCCGAACCCAGAGTTTTGTTGTTTTTTGAATATACTACCTTTTTAATTCTCACAATATCAGTATAAATAAAGTAGGTCTTATTACTGTCTTAATTTTGCATGTGAGTATATAAGGTTCAGGTAAGTTAAGTTAGGATTAATGATTTCTCGGTAGCAAATAGTTGAGCTACTACACACCTCAGCCCAGAGTCCAAGGTCTGTACCAGATGCTTTGCCTTGTCTTCAGAATTGCATCTCTTGGTTGTGTATGTTCCTACTATATAAATCTCTCAATTACGACACTATGAACTCTGAGCACTGACTTTAAACCAAAGGTGATGAGAATTACCTGTACATGGAGTAGAATTCAATTTGATTTAAATGCAATTAAGACCATCAGACTTAGGAACCACTCAGTGTGGATTCAAGGGTCAGCCTGGATCCATAGCATGGCTTGTCAATTAACTCGTGTTTGGATATAAAAAAATCACTCAGCCTCCTGTGCATCCTAATTTAAATGAATGTAATAACAAAATAGACATAATATTCTTAAGAGGACATAATGTATATACTGTTAAATTGTCTCAAGTTGTTTCTGATAGATGAGCAGCATGCAAGTATATGCTTTCACTAGGCTTTGGAAAAGTTGATTGACAGGTACATTCACTCTGGATATCCATTCATCCAACTTATTTAATTTTCTATATCTCAATTTACAAACTGATGAACTTGAAAAATGAAGCGACTTTTTACAAAGATCCTTCAGATTCAATAACATGTAAACAGATACATAATTAATGCACTTTGTTTGGTTATGAAGCCCATATTTTATCTTGGGAATCTTGAAATACATGTTGTTGCTATAACAAAATAATACATGTTGTTGCATGTACACTACTCGATTTAAGTGTCTTTGTCACTGTTTCATTGTTCTCCTAGCCACCTAGCATTTTGTGATTCTCCTCATTGATGGAGAACACTACGGAAGTGACTGAGTTCATCCTCCTTGGACTAACCAATAACCCAGAGCTGCAGGTGCCCCTGTTTATCATGTTCACTGTCATCTACCTCATCACACTGATTGGGAATTTGGGAATTATGGCGTTGATTCTCTTGGACTCTTGTCTGCACACTCCCATGTACTTTTTCCTCAGTAACCTGTCTCTGGTGGATTTGTGTTACTCTTCAGCTGTCACTCCCAAAGTCATGGCTGGATTTCTTCTAGGACACAAGGTCATCTCCTACAGTGCATGTGCTGCTCAGATGTTCATTTTTGTAGCCTTCGCCACTGTGGAAAATTACCTCTTGACCTGCATGGCATATGATCGCTATGTGGCAGTGTGCAAACCCCTGCATTACACCACCACCATGACAACAGATCTGTGTGCCTTTCTGGCCATAGGTTCTTATGTTTGTGGGTTTCTGAATGCCTCCATCCACATTGGGGACACCTTCAGCCTCAGTTTCTGTGAGTCCAATGAGGTCCATCACTTTTTCTGTGATGTTCCAGCAGTCATGGTTCTCTCTTGCTCTGATAGACATGTTAGTGAAATGGCTCTTCTTTATGCAGCAAGCTTCAATGTCTCTTTTGCACTTCTGGTTATCTTGATTTCCTACGTATTTATATTTATCACCATCCTGAAAATGCACTCATCCTCAGGGTATCAGAAGGCTCTGACCACCTGTGCCTCCCACTTCACTGCAGTCACCATCTTCTATGGGACTGTCATCTTCATGTACTTACAGCCCAGCTCCAGCCATTCCATGGACACAGACAAAATTTCATCTGTGTTCTATACTATGGTCATACCCATGCTGAACCCCCTGGTCTACAGCCTGAGGAACAAGGAGGTTAAGAGTGCACTCATGAAGGTTGTCTTAGAGGCAAAACTGTTTTTAGGATTATGATTTGACCATTGTGTGATGTATAGTAACCTTTTTTTGTTATGGCCACAGTAAAATTAAGGTCCCAAAGTAGTATCCTTGCCCATTCCAAAGTCTTCTGTCCTAAAAATGAGACACGTTATGCCCAGAAATGTTTCTATACAGAAAAGGCTAAGATGTCTTGGGGTTCACTTGTCTTTATTCACTCATCCAACATGCATGTTTTTCTACCACATCAATGCAAATACACATAAAATACAACCAGAAAGAAGACTATGAACAAAGTGCATTTATGTTCCCCAGGACGGTATCTATGTCTTGAAATAGAAACCAATAATTTTATCCATTTTGCTTTGGAAAATGCTTAGAAATTGTTAATGCTGATATTTTATGTCTACTTTGTGATTTATAGGATCTTTTAAAAATATTTTTAAAACATATTTTATTGATTATGCTATTACAGTTGTCCCATTTTTTCTCATCTTTAATCTCCTCCACGCTGTACATCCCATCTCAACATCATTCCCTCATCATGTCTATGGGTCATGCAAGTTCTTTGGCTTCTCCATTTCCCATACTAGTCTTAATATGACTTCCCCATTCTTTTACCCTACTTCATGCACACTGCTTTTCTTCCTATTTTTTATCTGACAATGTCAAACATATTCCTGCCTCAAGGCATTTATACTTTCTCTTCCCTATATGGAATGTTCCCTTACTCTATTAAGGTTGATGCTTAAAGGTTACTCTCTCATAGGTTTCTTTCTTGACCACCTTTGTGAAATGGTCATTGTTTATTTCCATGCACAGTACCCTTTCAATCTGAGTTATTCTTTTAAAGAAAATTCTCACCCAAAGATTTGTTTTTATTGATATTAGAGGGAAAATAAGGAATAGAGAGAAACACCCTGACCAGGGATAGAACCCCCAACCTAACTATGTGTCTTGACAGGAAATCTAATCTGCAAGTTTGTGGTGTGAGAGATGACACTCCAGCCTACTGACCCACCCGGCCATGGCACTCTCGGTTGTTATTCTTGGTCCTCATGAGTCCTCACCTATTGAATGTTTGCTTGTTCACTTTATTTTCTCCTTTCCCCAGCTAGAACTTAGACTCTATGAAAGCGCTGGCTTTATCTCTTTTGTTTACAACATGATCCACAGTTCCTGAATGAGTGTTTATTTCATATTCAGTTTTCAATAACTATTTGTTAAATGAATAAAGTGTTAAGCTTTGAGTCCAGCTGTATCAGTATGTTGAATTTTTAAACTATTGGTGATTGAAGTGTATCATCCATAACATATACTTTCTGGACAGATGTGTAGTGCATTTTCAGAAGCACAGCTCATAATCTACTTTCCTGTGTATTCCCACTCACTGTGTGCATCCCAATCTTCGGAAACAAAAATTTCTTGCATCCCAGGAGCAAATGAATCATCTACAACAATTGTATAGTTTTACGTATAAATGATGCCTCATGAAATGGCAACTAAAACTTCAAATAAAATCAGAAAAAGGCATTTGAATATGAGATTATTTAAGGGTTCAGTATCTGATTATATTTGAAAATACTTTGTACATATGAAATGTAACTAACTAAAAGGATTCTAAATATCTATATAGAATATAAATGTGGCAGTATCTATCAATAATAAAAATACAGCACATTCAATATGCTAGTTCAGGGATTAAACTATGGTTTTTTAAAAATTTTGTTCTAAAAGATTGTATTTATAGACAGAGGGGAAGGGAGGGAGAAAGAGAGGAAGAGAAACATTAAGGAGTGGTTACCTCTTGCACACCCCCTACTGGGGACCTGGCCTGCAACCCAGGCATGTGCCCTGACTGGGAATCAAACCTGTGACCTTTTGGTTCACATGCCAGGGCTGAATCCATTGAGTTGCACCAGCAAGGGGTAAAATTTATGTTTTTAATATTGCCTCTCAGGGAGCTTTATACTGTACAAAACCTACACACACATATATGTGGCTTTGTCTAATTTGTTGTCTCAGTAGAATGAGTCTTCAATACCTCACTATTTATAATAGTTTGCTTGGGTAAACTAATATTCCCATGCTGGTGTTTGGGGGGCTGAGTTTCATAAGACAAATATTCACTTCTATCTTATGGTGATATCTCCCTTATTGGACCAATTTGTAATTACTCTTTTAAATAATCATTTAATTTTAGGATTATTTTAGAGATACAGAAGAAAAAATTGAAACAGAGCAGATTCAGTGCAACCCTGTGACAGTCTGATTAATAGCCTACAAAAGGATCATCCTCATTTCTGGAACCTTCCAAACTTACCTTCTATGTCCTGAAAGGACTGTGTGGATGTGATTAAAGTAAAGATTTAACCTGGGATCATCTGTGTGGACCCTAAAGGCCCTCCCATGGAAACCTAGGAGAAAGTCAGGGAGATGTGACCACAGATAAAGGATGAAAGAGGAGTGTGGTATGTAACCTAAGAGTTAGAGACAAAGCAGGTGTCACCATGAACCACGGAATGCCAGCAGCCACCAGAAAATGCATGGCTGTTGCAACAAACTGATTTTTGTCCAGGGAAAATTATTTTGAATTTATGGATTCCAGACTGTGAATAAATAAAGTTTCAGTAATTTGTTATAGCAGCCAAACAAATGAATAAAATTCTTGCTTCATATTCCCTACAGGATATATTTGTACTGCTAAGAAACCAAGATTGATGTAGTATGATTTTCTAAACTGCAGATTTTATTCGGATTTCATTAGGTTTACCCCTAATCTCCTATCCTCTGCTTGCATTTAGTTACTGTGTTTCCTTCATCTTGTCTGGTCTGTGACAAGCTCTCCTTCTTTCCCTAGTTTTGTTGGCCTTGGCTGTGTTGAGAGTACTAGTCAGGTATTTCACAGAATGTTCTTCATTTGTGATTTGCTGATATTTCCTCATGATGCAACTAGGATTATAGTTTTCAGAGACTTAAGTGAAATGTTTTTTCATCACATCATATCAGCAAGATTTGTCTCTTTTTTCCTCAATTATTTATTTGCTGAGTTACTTCTTAGTGTTTCCATGTATTTATTTTGTATTATGGAAAATGTCCAATACTAGGTTTCGTTTTTGCTCAGATTGTTCCACCTTCACCATTCGTAGCTCTTTCTGTTTGTGTCCCATTGACAGAGCTTCATTACTTCGATATTTTTTTTTAGTACTCCCTCACTTTCTGTTACTACACAATGCTATGTAGAGGCTTGTCTTGTACTTTCCCTACTTCTACCACAAAATTGACTATTTCTGTTATGGGACAAGCTCCCAGAAACTCAGTTCTTTCTGTCAATGCAGTAAAGAATTAAAGATCAATGAGTCTATTAACATGTAAGCAGGGTTTATCGGTGCTCCATTCTCAGGAAAGACAAGGGGCCTAGCTAAGGTGGGGCCAGGGCACTGAAAGGCATAAGTTCAGGGTGAAGCACAGTAAAGGAGGCAAGGGTAGGAGTGGCCAAAAGTGAAGTGGGGTGGCAAGTTTAAATGTCATTTTTCTGCCCTGGCAGGCAGAGGGGTGAGAGGAATTACATATTGATTGACACCTAAGTTGGTGGTAGCTTTCTCTAGCTGGGGAGTGATTACCCCAGGGTGTATATGGACTTCTTCCTTTAGGTACTATGTGCCCTTTGGGTCCTTTCAGGACTCCGGGAGAAAGCACAGTTTCAAAGCCTTTCTTTCCCAGACAATAGAAAAGATACATAGAATTTCAAGGACTGATGAGACAGTGGGTGGAACATGGATCCCTCCTCCTCCCTGCTTTGGTTTCCTCTCTGGCCACTCTTTCTACCATCACGTTTCTATGAAGAATCTCCTTTCTTTTGTTAAACACTGGCATTTAAAAGCCAATATTTCATTCCCAATTCTGCTTGTTGATATTGGAGTTTTACTTCCAGGCCCTCTTGTCCACAGAAGTAGGAAGTATATATTTATGTACTTTGTATACATTTGTAATGTAGAGTTATGCTCTACCTGTCCATCATATCTATATGAAGCTAAACACTACTGTATTCTAATATTCCTGACTCTCGTCCACAATTTTCAAACAGTGTGCCAAAGAATTTTTCAACAAGTAACACCTGACTCTTTAGTCATAGGCACAAACCTCTTTCCCTTAGATTGTCAAATAAAAAAATGACAGCAGCCAACACAATAGCCATCCAGTGGAAATGAATAGAAATTATAACTATTTTTCATCACATCAGCAAAAAATTTTTTTTGGTATTCTGCAGAATTTTAGTAATTATGTGTGACATGAGGGGGAAAAAGTTGACAATTACTGCTCTCATTTAGTTCACCCCAACTTGTCTCTTTTCTTATCTGTAACTTCCTTCTCTGATAGTGAGAGACTTGGTTCTCAACGAATCCCATTCATTAATTTCTTGGTGTGACTGGTTTGCAGGTAAATCAGTTCCATAATTGTCTTTTTTAAAAAATTTATACTTTAGTGTATTTTTATTCATGACCATTTAGACCGCTTATACTCCCATCCCCCAGCAATCACCACACTGCTGTCCATGTCCATGAGTCCTTTTTCCTAAATTTTGCTCAACCTCTCTATCCCCAACCTCCCCACAACTAGATGCCATCTGCTTTCCATCCATGGGCCTCTTTCTTTCTTCTGATTTCAATTTGTTCTTAATCTATACCCCCATGAGAATCAACTTGACACTACTGTATAGTATTTTTTAAGGTTTCTTTCACTTTTAACTTCTGCTATGTATTTTGTTTTCTAACACTAGTTAGGTCAGTTCTTCCCCCCGCCCCCCCACTTGCCTTCAGGGAGGTTAACTCACACCTTTGTAGTACCATCCCATTTTTAAAAGACTCTGTGTTCACTCCTGGGGTTCTCCTGTACTACTGGCTGCTTCTTTCTAATTTTTGCATATTAAATTTCATGCTTTGCTGTGTGTAGTTTTATGGGTTTTAACAAATGCAGAGTTATGTGTTTACGTGTCCATTCCCATGGAGATTAATTTTATTATTCTAAAATTTTCTTTTTTAATCTCTTTTATAGACTACCATTTTCCATTCTCTCAAACCTTAGAAATTATTGAGCTTTTTTGATTCTGTTATGTATATGGAATCACACAATTAGGATCCTTTAGGTCTTGCTTATTTCACATTAAAATTTATTTTAGGCTTCTCCGTATTGATGTATGGGTAAATATTATTCTATTTTTTTACTGAACAGTGTTCCAGTTTAATGATATTCTACAGTTTTCAAGTGCATCTGGTTGTTTCCGTTTGTGAATTCTTAATATCAGTAACACTTAAAAAAGTTTGTGTAGAGGTTTATTGTGGAACATATGGTTTAGATTAAATTTAACATTCAATTCTTCTGTCAGTGTGTGAACTGACAGCTGTTGGAGCAAAATGTTTTGAAAAAAGAATTTTCGTCATGTATTTGCCTTTGCATCCTTTATAAAAATTAGTTGATTATGTATCTATGAATCATTTCTGGATGCTATAACCTGTTCTACTTATTTGTGGGTCCATCTTTTCCCTAATGCTACACTGTCTTCATCACTATAAGTTAGTTGTGAAATGAAACAACTTTAATACTCATACTTTGTTTTTATTTTTCATACTGATTTTGATTATTAGTTTTGGAATTACATATGAATTTATAATGAGCATGTCAATATTTATATTTAAAAAAACCTTTTACCTCCTTGGTTAGGTTTATTCCCAGATATTTTATTTTTTTTTTGCTATATCAAATGGGATTTTTTCCTTGATTTCTGCTTCTGCTGATTCATTGTTCATATATAAAAATGCCTTTGATTTCTGGATATTGACTTTGTATCCTGCTGTTTTGCCAAATTCATTAATTAGTTCGAGCAGTTTTGGGGTAGAGCCTATAGGATTTTCCATGTACACTATCATGTCATCTGCAAACAGTGACAGTTTTGTTTCCTCCTTTCCTATTTGGATGCCTTTTATTTCCTTTTCCTGCCTGATTGCTGTGGCCAAAACTTCTAATACTATGTTGAATAGAAGTGGTGAAAGTGGACATCCTTGTCTTGTTCCTGATCTTAGTGGAAAAGCTTTTAGTTTTTGCCCATTGAGTATGATATTGGCCGTAGGTCTCTCATATATGGCCTTTATTATATTGAGGAATGCTCCCTCTATTCCCACTTTGCTGAGTGTTTTTATCATAAATGGGGGCTGGACCTTATCAAAAGCTTTTTCCGCATCTATTGATATGATCATGTGGTTTTTGTCTTTGCTTTTGTTTATATGATGAATTACATTTACTGATTTGCAAATGTTGAACCATCCTTGCATCCCTGGGATAAATCCCACTTGGTCGTGGTGTATAATCTTTTGGATATATTGTTGGATATGATTTGCCAATATTTTGTTGAGGATTTTAGCATCTATGTTCATCAGTGATATTGGCCTGAAGTTTTCTTTCTTTGTTGTATCTCTATCTGGTTTTG
This sequence comes from Artibeus jamaicensis, assembly GCF_021234435.1. NCBI lineage: Eukaryota > Metazoa > Chordata > Mammalia > Chiroptera > Phyllostomidae > Artibeus > Artibeus jamaicensis. Next base: position 5,592,132 of record NW_026522050.1, on the reverse strand, counting down.
GAATTAGGATGATGCTGGCTTCATAAAAGGAGTTTGGGAGTTTTCCATCCTTTTGGATTTTTTGGAATAGTCTGTGAAGAATGGGGGTTAGCTCTTCTTTAAATGCTTTGTAGAATTCTCCTGTGAACCCATCTGGTCTGGGGCTTTTGTGTGATGGGAGTTTAAAAAAAAAAAAAGAAAGAGGAAAAAAAAAATCTTGCATGGGTATCAACTGTGATCCCATGGAGTCTATACAGCAGCCAACTCTAAGTCTCCTGATCCATGAATATGGTATATGTTTCTTTTTTTTTTAGATTTTTAAAATATTTTATTTACTGATCTTTATAGAGGAAGGGAAGGAGAGGGGGAGAGAAATAGAAATGTATGGTTGCTTCTTGGTGGATCGCTTGCTGGGAACTTCCCTGCAACCCAGGCATGTGCTTTGACTGGGAATTGAACTGCAATTCTTAGGTTCCCAGGCCAACACCAATCCACTGAGCTACACCAGCCAGGGCTGAATATGGTATATCTTTGCACTCATTTATCTAAAATTTTATTCTTCTGTAGCCTATAATTTCCATCACTTTTGAGACAAATATCTTAAATATACTCAAAGAACTGAACAAAATCTTGGACAAAAAACTAGAGGAAATCAGGAAAATGTGGTATCAATTGATACAGAATATTAATAGAGACAAAAACTATAAGAAGTAGCCAGATAGAAACTCTAGAGCAAAACCAAGAAGAGATGAGGTAGACATCAGGAAGGCTCAGATTTTCTGATTTTAAATATCAGAATCTTTAGTAATTTTCAAAGAAACTTAAAACTCATTATCAGGTAGGATAGAATAACAATCTATGGGGTAGATGGAGAGGGCTTTTCATCTTGTGAATTCAAAAAATCAGGGGTGTAAAAGGAAGGAAATCTTACCTTTTGTGACAACATGAGTGGACCTGGCGAGTAGTAGGCTAATAGAAATACACCAGTCAGAGAAAGACAAATACCACATGATCTCACCTATGTGTGGGATCCAATGAACAAAATAAACTGATTTACAAAACAGAAATGGGCATGGATACATGGAACAGACTAACAACTGTCCGAGAAGAGAGGAGAGGAGGAGAAGGGATTGGATGAAAGAAAATGAAGGGAGGAGCCAAAGAACATATATGACAAGCTCTTCCAGGAAGTATTCAGCCATGTAATATGAAAAACAAACATTTATTGGAAAAATATAAAATACAAGAAATATTGTACATAGAACAATGATTCCTCAGTCCCCTTACAAGTAGACACCATGGGACCTGGCACAGTTCTCCCAATTGCCAGCACCTGCCCTGTCTTATTGTCCTGCATCTCAGTGAGAGTCTAACGTCTCTTCCCCTTCAAAGGTGATTGTAGTTTGGGGAACAGCCAGAAGTCACAGATTTCCATATTTGGCCTGCAGAGAGACTGAGTCACCTGGGTAATTTCATGTTTCACCAAAAACTCTGAATGAGACATGGTGCATGAGCGGGTGCATTGTCTTGATGAAGCTGCCAATCACCCTTGGCCAGAGCTACAGCCTTCTGAGTCTTCCAAATAGTTTTCATGGAGGAATGTTTAAGCTTAATGCAATATTTGATGCAGATTTGTTGCTCTACTGGCTCAGTCATTTTGAATGTGATGGACACAGAATACATACACATGCTCACTCAAAGGCATCTACTGCCTCCACTGACTAGCACAGTGAGGTCATCAAACTTCATGCATGCACATCCCAGTCTACTCTCCTTGGCTGCCAGGTTACATCGATTTCACTCAAACCATTCCCATTATATTACCAATGGTTGAATATTTTCTGGACAGAACTGCTATGCCTCACATATAGAGACAGACAATGAATGATTTGGTGATCATTAGAAGAAAAGTGGCATTGGAGGCTGGATGGAGATGGACAAAGGAGGAAAATGGGGACATCTGTAATAGTGTCAACAATAAAAACTTAAACAAATTCATTAAAGATACTTTTAGTGGTAGGCCTTCTACATACACTGTAAAGAGCTCAATGGGCCTTCTTTCCAGTAAAATAGCAACATGAATAAAAAAGTACTTTTAATCCAACAATTTAAAGTTCCTTGAAATGGCCTTAAGGAGAAATTGATAATGGAGAAAACATTTTCCAGGAAAGCTATGCAACTTGCTAAGGTCCAAGTCAATAGCAATCAAGGTATGACCTTCCCCTTTCCTCCTCTACCCCTAGCTGTGTTTGTGTGGTTCTATTTCAGAGAAATGCATCCAACAAGCATAGCTACTCTCTAACTCCAGGTATCAGTGTAAAGCTGTAGTTCCGCCCTATGAAGGGTGGGACACTGACATTTCATCTTAGCCAGGTTCACCTTACAGAAACACTATTCCTATTTGGCAAAACGGACTGGATAGAGGCTACCAATTTTCATCTAGTTCTCATTCATACTCTTAGATCTTTGCCCAAGATACAGCAAGCTGAGAATTTTGGGACTCAGTGGCAACTGCCTCACCTTCCTGTCTAGAAATTCCTCACTGGAAAGGGCAAGACTGGTCAAATTTACAGAAGACAAAATAGACTTTAACTCAAAAACCATAAGAAGAGACAAAGAGTCATATACAATGACAAAAAGAAAATTCTCCAGCAAGATATAGTGATTGTAAATACATATGCCTCAAATATGCCCAATATATGAAGTAAAAGTTAACACAATAAGATAACAAATCATAACACAATAATAGTGGAAGATTTTAATACCCCACATTTAATAATGACAAACGAGACAGAAGATTGATAAGGGAACACTGAATTCCATTCAATGAAACATATACTTACCACCTGATCAAGCAATCCAATTTATAGAAATTATCTAAGTGCAATGCAAAAACAACATAAGACAGATATTTAGTAAGTTTCTTCAAAATCACCCAATATTGGAACCCACCCAAATGCCCTACAACTGAGAAATGAAGAAACAATCTGTGATATGTATATAATGAAATACTACTTAGCAATAATAAAAGAGATTTTAGTACTAATATTATAGGCAGGATTATGTTACTAAAAAATTCATTTGTTGGAGTCCTGATCCTCAGTACTTCAAAATGTAACCTTGTTTGGATATAAGACTTTTGCTGATTTAATTAGGTAAGATTAAGGCATAATGGAGCAGGCTAATCTTGGAACCCAGTATGGCTCATGTTCTTTTAAAGTGGAAAAATCTGGGAGGTGACATCAGAGGAATGGTGATGTGAGATGTCTCCTTGGCTTCTCTCTTTGAAGTTCCAACTTCAATACTGGAACACATATAATTGAACAAAGGATTCCCTGATCAAAACACAAACACCATGCTAAGTGAAAAAGGCCAGACAGAAGAGCTGTGTAGACTACGGTTGTACCTATAGGGCATTCTTGGAAAGGCAAAATTTTTGGGCACAAAGTTAGTGGCTGGGCAGTGTGTGGAAGAAGGAGTTGATCACTAAGGGAATTTCAGAGTGTTTGTTTGATCATGGAACTCTTCTATATGATGATTTTGCTAATGATTACATGACCATACACATTTCACCAAACTTGAAGATTTATACACTAAACACTATAGATATTATTGTTGTTTGTAAATTATACTGTAACTGGAAAATAGAAAAAATGAACACTAACAAGTAATATGAAAACATGTGCACTCTCATCATATCCAGCTCAGTTCCTACAGGTAATTCAATTGCTTCCTTTTTTAGAACTTGGGATGAGAGTTTTATAGAAGTCTCCATGGGAGACATCCCCAAAGAACCACATGTCTCTATGGCTCCTTTTGATTCCCATGAGTTAGCCTCTGGAATTTCAACATGACTCAACATGAGATCGTTTTAAAGGGACCAGCCTGTGTGCTAAAGTGCCTTGGTTATCATTTACTTATCTGAATGCTAATCATTGTTAGTGTATGTGGGCCTTCCCTCCACCTCTGATCTGAGGATTTGCTGTAATCCTGCAATGGCAGCCAGGGAAAACATCTCAACATGAATATTGTATTGATTGATTTTTAAATGATAACCCCTCTTTGTTTTAAAGAGCTTTCTTAATTTGCTATTTACAAGCAATACTGTAAACAATATAAGAGAGGTAATGTTATTCTTTATTTTAGAATTAAGAAGAAGACAAGGGACTTCTCCAAAGCTCAGTAAGAATTAATGGTGCATTCAAGACTTGTACTCAGTTTTCTGACCTCACGTTGGGGTTTTCCTCCATCCTTACTTGTCTTAGAGATCTTGGAATCTTTTCACCACTACCTGATAGAGAACATCACCGAGAGTATATATTTATATGTATTGTTCCATGTCTAGATTTCAGATTTCAGGAGCACTATTCAGGATTGACTGTCCCTCCCACTGCAGGAGCAAGGTAAGCCTCTACATTTCATACACATTTTTAGTGAGAACTGTAATTTATGTAAAATCCATGGAGCAGCTGTGCCTACTATGAGATATTTGAGCATGCAACCAGATGTTTGAACATTGTTTTCTAAAACCATGAATTGAGAGTAGCATTTAAATGTCAAAACTTCAGTGAGGAGTTAGTGATACTTATGGAACATCATTATGTTGCTTTGCTAAAAAAGATTAGCCAAAGCAAAAGGTAACCCTCTTATTGAGTGAGTCTTAATTCCCCTTCTTTGCTACCTGTTGTACTTTCACTGGATGTTTAATAAAAGCACAAGAGAGTGGAAAACCTTTCTTTAAACCACAGTTTTGTAATTGAATCAGCATGATCCATTGTATTCTTTTCCCCATAACCTCATCTTTATTACCATATTATGAACATATGTACAAATGTTGATGGCGAGGTGGCTAAGAGTATAGGCTTTTGATTTGGTCACAGATGAATTTAAATCATGACTCATGAATTTCCCTCATAGTAGCTGTGCACTTATAGAGCTTTATATACCCTCTTGACTCCTCAGTTGACATAATGGTCAAAAGGGAATTATAGTATGACCTACCTTACAACATTATTGTGAGAAATAATTTAATTTTTTGTTTATTTACATACATATGTGTACACATACCTAATTATAATTAAATATACCTATAGTTTTTATTATTGTTTGCAGAACAGAATATATTTTAAAAGAGGTTATGTTTGTCAGAGTTTGACAAACCTAATGACTTTAGAGGTAGGCTTGGACAATGAAGATATGAAAGAATTAGGACAATGGTGGAGAATAATGACTAGTGCATGATGGGTGTTTTTCTAAAGACCTCAAATTCATATTAGGAGACTGAAAACACTGTTTTCACTCAAGAACATATTTATACAAAAAATTTAGACATGAATCTCACTACCAAAGAAAACCTGGAGGCCAAAGGCAGCCAAAAAATTAGAAACTTTCAACCCTGTGGTTCTGCTAAAAAGAAAAAGAATGAGTCTAAGAAAAGAGCTACTTCATGCTAAAACATGAATTTCAAGGAAAAATTAAGGAAAATAATGGCTCACATAGAATTGCTAAAGAAGTCAGTACTATTAGTGGAGCAAGGAACTGGAGAAACTGGAGACACAGAAAACCTTTGTGCCACCAGGATGTGAAAAAAGACAAACTGAGGAAAGCTTTAATACTTTAATCTCTTGCAGACTTGAAGACCTGCAGGTCACCACCCATTTTTCCTAAACTGAGCATAAAGACAATCATACCATCCTAAGAGAAATATAGCTAGGACATATCAGACTGTGCCAAACCCAGAGTATTATTATTTTTCTAGTATACTAACTTTTTAATTCTCTCAATAACTCTGTAAATAAAGTAGGGCTTATTACAGTCTTAATTTTGCAGGTGAGTGTATAAGGTTCAGGTAAGATAGGTTAGGATTAATGATTCCTAGGTAGCAAATACTTAAGCTAATACACACCTCAGCCCAGAGTCCAAGCCCTATACCAGATTCTTTGCCTTCTCTTCAGAATTGCATCTGTTGGTTGTGTACGTTCCTACTATATAAATCTCTCAGTCATGACACTATGAACCCCAAGCACTGAATTTAAACAAGGGAGATGAGGAGTATCTGTACACTGAAGAATTCAATTTGATTTAAATGCAATTAAGACCATCAGACTTAGGAACCACTCAGGAACCTTGTGCATTCAAGGGTTGACTTGGATCCAGCACATGGCTTGTCAATGAATACGTGTTTGGATATAATAAAACACTTGGCCTTTTGTCCATCCTTATTTAAATGAATGTAATAACAAAATAGACATAATATTCTTAAGAGGACATAATGTACATACTTTAAAAATGTCTCAAGTTGTTTCTGACAGGTGAGTAACATGCAATTATATGCTCTCACTAGGCTTTGAAAAAGCTGATTGACAGGTATATTCACTCTGGATAAGCCATTCATCCACTTATTTAATTTTCTATATCTCAATTTACAAATTAATGAACTTGAAAATTAGGGCAATTTTCCACAAAGATCCTTCAGATTCAACAACATGTAAACATACATAATTAATGCACTTTGTTTGGTTATGAAGCCCATATTTTATCTGGAGAATCTTGAAATACAAGTTGTTGCTATAACAAAATAATACATGTTGTTGCATGTACACTACTCAATTTAAGTGTCTTTGTCACTTTTTCATCGTTCTCCTAGCCACCTAGCATTTTGTGATTGTCCTCATTGATGGAGAACAGTACAGAAGTGACGGAGTTCATCCTCCTTGGACTAACCAATGACCCAGAGCTGCAGGTGCCCCTGTTTATCATGTTCACTGTCATCTACCTCATCACACTGATTGGGAATTTGGGAATTATGGCGTTGATTCTCTTGGACTCTCGTCTGCACACTCCCATGTACTTTTTCCTCAGTAACCTGTCTCTGGTGGATTTGTGTTACTCTTCAGCTGTCACTCCTACAGTCATGGCTGGATTTCTTCCAGGACACAAGGTGATCTCCTACAATGCATGTGCTGCTCAGATGTTCTTGTTTGGAGCCTTCGCCACTGTGGAAAATTACCTCTTGGTCTCAATGGCCTATGACCGCTATGCGGCAGTGTGCAAACCCCTGAATTACACCACCACCATGACAACAGGTGTGTGTCTGTGTCTGGCTGTAGGTTCCTATGTCTATGGCTTCCTGAATGCCTCCATCATTATTGGGGACACCTTCAGCCTTTCTTTCTGTGAGTCTAATGTGGTCCATCACTTTTTCTGTGATATTCCAGCAGTTATGGTTCTCTCTTGCTCTGATAGACATGTTAGCGAGCTCATTCTTATTTGTGTAGCAAGCTTCAACATCTTTTTTACCCTTTTGTTTATCTTGATTTCCTATATATTCATATTTATCTCCATCCTAAACATGCACTCATCTTTGGGATGTCAGAAGGCTCTGACCACATGTGCCTCCCACTTCACTGCAGTCTCCATCTTCTATGGAGCTATTATCTTCATGTACTTACAGCCAAGGTCCAGCCATTCCATGGACACAAACAAAATTGCATCTGTGTTCTATACTATGGTCATCCCCATGCTGAATCCTCTGGTCTACAGCCTGAGGAACAAGGAGGTTAAGAGTGCACTTGTGAAGGTTGTCTTAGAGGCAAAACTGTGTCTAGGATTATGATTTGAACATTGTGCAATGCACAGTAACCTAATCTCCTTAAGGCCACAGTAAAGTTAAGGTCCCAATGTAGTCTCCTTGCCCATTCCAAAATCTCCTGTCCTAAAAATGAGACACATTATGTCCAGAAATGTTCCTGAATAGGAAAGGCTAAGATGTCTTCAGGTTCACTTCTCAAAAACCTTATTAAGGATATTTTTTATTCACTCATTCAACATGTATTTTTTTCTACCACATCAATGCAAATACACATAAACTACAACCAGAAAGAAGACCATGAACAAAGTGCAGGTATGATTCCCAGGAGGGTACCTATGTCTTGAAATACAAACCAATAATGTACATTTTCTTTCTGGAAATGCTTTGAATTGTTAATGCTAACATTTTATGTCTACTTTTGTGATTTAAACAATCTTTTAAAAATTATTTTTAAAACATATTTTATTGATTATGCTATTACCCCATCCCATTTTTCCCCTCTTTATTGCCCTACATACTGTATGCTCCTTCCCATCATCATTCCCTCATCATAGTTCATGTCTATGGGTCATACATACAAGTTCTTTGGCTTCTTTTTTACCCATACTATTCTTAATATTACTTCTCCATTCTTTTACCCTACTTCATTCACACTGATTTTCTTCCTATTTTTTTATCTGACAATGTCAAACATATTTCTTCCTCAAGGCATTTATACTTCCTCTTCCATATATGGAATGTTTCTTACTGCATTAAGGTTGGTGCTTAAAGGTTACTCTATCATAGGTTTCTTTCTTGACCACCTTTGTAAAATGGTCATTGTTTTTTGTTTTATTTTTTAATATTTTATTTATTTATCTTTAGAGGGGAAGGGAAGGAGAGAAGGAGAGAAATATCAATGTATGGTTGCCTCTCATGGGTCCTATGGTGGGAACTGGCCTGCAGCCCAGGCATGTGCCCTGACTAAAAATTGAACTGCGATCGTCTGGTTCACAGGCCCGTGCTCACCCCACTGAGCTACACCAGCCCAGGCTTAAAATGGTCATTGTTTATTTCCATGAAGAATATCCTTTCAATCTGAGGTATTCCTTTAAGAATCTTCTCACCCATTCTGTTCATGAACCACAGGCAAGAAAACATGGATCAGACTGCAAGTGACCAGAGGCAGGGAGGGGAATAATGGTGGAAAGAAAAGGAAGAGACTAGACAAAGAACATGTATGAATGACCCAAGGACATGGACAGTAGTGTGAGAAGTGGGTGATGGGTTGCGTGGAGGAGGGCAAAGGTGAAAAATTGAGACAACCATAAAAAAATAAGAGTAAAAAATGATACAAAGAATTCTCACCAGAGGATTTGTTTTTATTCATATTAGAGAGAGAAGAAGGTAATAGAAAGAAAAAACCTAACCAGGGTTTGAATCTGAAACCTAAGTATGTGCCCTGACAAAAAGTCAAATCTGCAAGGTTTTTGTGTGAAGGATGATACTCCAACCTAATGAGACACTGGGCCATGGCACTCTCGCTTGTTCTTCATGGTCCTCATGAGTCCTCACCTATTGAATGTTTGCTTGTTCACTTTATTATCTCTCTTCCCCAGCTAGAACTTAGACTCTATGAAAGCATTGGCTTTATCTCTTTTATTTAAACATGATCCACAGTTCATAAACGAGTGTCAATTCATACTCAAGTTTTCAATAACTATTTGTTAAATGAATAAAAGTGTTAAGCTTTGAGTCCAGCTGTATCAGTATGTTGAATTTTTCAACTATTGGTGACTGAAGTATATCATCCATAACATATACTTTCTGGACAGATGTGTAGTGCATTTGCAGAAGCACAGCTCATTTTCTACTTTCCTGTGCATTCCCACTCACTGTGTGCACCCCAATGTTTGGACAGAAAGATTTCTTGCATCACAGAAGCAAAAGAATCATCTGCAACAATTGTATAGTTTTACTTAGAAAGATATCTCATGAAGTGGCAACTAATATCAGAAAAAGGCATTGAATATGAGATTTATTTAAGGGTTCAGTATCTGAGTATATTTGAAAATACTTTATACATATGAAATGTGACTAACTAAAATGATTCAAAATATCTACATAAAATATAAACGTGGCAGTATCTATCAATAATAAACGTATGGCACATTCATTATGCTAGTTCAGCATTTAAAATTTATACTTTTCATAAAGATTCTTATGGAGCTCTATACTACGCAAAACCTACCCACACAAATATGTGCCTTTGTCTAATTTGCTGTCTCAATAGGATGAGAGGCTTAAATGGCTCACTATTTGTAAGATTTTACTTGGATAAGCTAATATTCTCATGCTGGTGTTTTGGGGGCTGAGTAACATAACAAATATTCACCTCTATCTTATGGTGATATCTCCCCTCTTGGAACCACTTTTAATTACTATTTAAAATAATCATTTAATTTTAGGATTATTTTAGAGTGACAGAAAAAATTAAGATAGTGCACATTCAGTGCAAACCTATGACAATCTGAGTAATAGCCTGAAAAAGGATCATCCTCATTCCTGGAACCTTCCAGAATTACCTTCTATGTCCTGAAAGGACTGTGTGAATGTGATTAAAGTTGGGATTTAATCTGGGATCATTTTGGCGGACCTCCCAGGTAAACCTAAGAGGAAGTCAGAAAGATGTGACCACAGAAAAAGATGAAAGAGGAGTGTGCTATGTGACCTTGGAAGTAGAGACAATGGAGTTGTCACCATGAACCATGGAAAACCAGCAGCCACACCAGAAGATGCATGACTCTCGCAACAAACTAATTTTTGCCCAGGGAAAATGATTTTGAATTTATGGAATCCAGACTGTGAATAAGTAAATTTTGCAGTGATTTTTTAATAGCAGCCATATAAATGGATACAATTCTTGCTTAATATTCCCCACAGGATATATTTGTACTGCTAAGAAACCAAGACTGACACAGTATGATGTTCTAAACTGCAGATTTTATTAGGTTCTTTCTAATATCCTACCCTCTGCTTGCATTTAGTAACTGTGTTTCCTTCATCTCTTCTCCTCAGTCACAAGCTCTCCATCTTTCCCTATTTTTGTTGACCTTGGCTGTGTTGAAAGTACTAGTCAGGAATTTCACAGAATGTTCTTCATTTGTGATTTTCTAATATTTCCTCATGATGTGACTGGGATTACAGTTCTCAGAGACTAAAGTGAAATGTTTTTTCATCACGTTGTATCAGCAAGATTTGTCTCTTTTCCTCAATTATTTATTTGCTTACTCATTTCTTAGTGTTCTCATGTATTTATTTTTTATTATAGAAAATAACCAATATTAGGTTTCATTTTGGCTCAGATTGTTCCACTTTCATCATTCGTAGCTCTTCTGTTTCTGTCCCATTGACAGAGCTTCATTACTTCACTGCTCTTTTTTAGCACTCCTTCACTTTCTGTTACTACACAGTGCTACGTAAATACTTGTCTTGTACTTTCCCTACTTCTAACACAAAATCAACTATTGCTGTTATGTGACAAACTCCCAGAAACTCAGTTCTTGCTATCAATGCAATGAAGAATTAAAGATCAATGAGTCAATTAACATGTAAGCAGGGTTTATTGGTCTGTTCTCAGGGAAGACAATGAGACTACCTAAAGGGTGGGTTTGGCTGGGGGGCTGAAAGGCATAGGTTCACAGTGACAGTAAAAAAGAGACAGTAAAGGAGACAAGGGTAGGAGTGGCCAAAGATGACATTGGGTGGCAAGCATGCATGTCCTTCATTCTGAAGATTTACATAGTTGGCAGGCAGAGGGGTGAGAGGGATTACATATTGATTGACATGTAAAGGTGGTGGTAGCTTTGTCCAACTGAGGAGTGATTACCCCAGGGTATATATGGCCTTTTTTTAGGAACTACGTGCCCTTTGGGGCCTTTCAGGACTCCAGGAGAAAGCACAGTTTCAAAGACTTTCTTTCCCAGACAATGGAAAAGATACATAGAATTTCAAGGACTGCTGAGACAGTGGGTGAGACATGGATCTCTTCTCCTCCCTGCTTTGGTTTCCTCTCTGGCCACTCTTTCTACCATCACAGTTCTATGAAGAATCTACTTTCTTCTGTTAAACACTGGCATTTAAAAGCCAATATTTAAATCCCACTTATGCTTGTTGATACTGGAGTTTTGCTATACATTTATGTACTTTGTGTACATTTGTAATATAGAGTTATGCTCTACCTGTCCATCATATCTATATGAAGCTAAACACTACTGTAAACTGATGTTTCTGACTCTCATCCACAATTTTCAAACAGTGTGCCACAGAGTTTTTAAACAAGTAATACCTGACTCTTTAATCAGAGGACAAACCTCTTTCTCTTAAATTGTCAAATAAAAAATGACAGCAGCCAACACAATAGCCATCCAGGATAAATAAATAGAAATTATAACTATTTTTATCACATTAGCAAAAATATCCTGCAGAATTTTAGTAATTATTTATGTGTGACGTGAGAGACCAAAGGTTGATCATTGGTGCTCTCATCTAGTTCACCCCAACTTGTCTCTTTTCTTATCTGTGACTTCCTTCTCTGATAGTGAGAGACTTGGTTCTCAGTGAATCCCATTCATTAATTTCTTGGTGTGACTGGTTTGCAGGTAAATCAGTTCCATAATTGTCTTTTATTTAAACATTACTGTATTTTTTCCATTAGCATTTATAGTCCTCTTATACCTCCTTCCCCCAGCAATCACCACACTACTGTCCACGTCCATGAGTCCTTTTTCCTAAATTTTGCTCAATCCCTCCAGCCCCAAACTCCTTACAACTAGCTGCCATCTGCTTTCCATCCATGAGTTTGTCTCTTTTTGCTTCTCAGTTCAGTTTGTTCTTAATCTATACCCCATGAGAATCAACTTCATACTACTGTATAGTATTTTTATGGTTTCTTTGTCTTTTAACTTTGCTTCCAAAGCTTTGTAGTACCATCAGATTTTTATTTATTTATTTATTTATTTATTTATTTATTATTTTATGAAATTATTTAATTATTATTCAAGTATAGTTTTCTGGTTTTTACTCCCATCCCAGCCTACCCCTCTCCCCAGTGCTCCTCACCCCCCTCTCATTTCCACCCCCCTTTATTGTTGTCCATGTGTTCTTTATACTAGTTCCTGTAAATCCTTTCCCTTTTTCCCTGGAAATTCCCTCCCCTCTCCCCTCTGGTCACTGTCCCCCATTCTCTATTTCAGTGTCTTTGTTTTATTTTGCTTGCTTGTTTTTTTCATTGTTTAGCTTCCTCTTAAAGGTGAGATCATATGGTATTTGTCTTTCAACACCTGGCTTATTTCACTCAGCATAATACTTTCCAGTTTCATCCATGCTGTTGCAAAGGGTAGGAGCTCCTTCTGTCTCTCTGCTGCATAGAATTCCATTGTGTATATGTACTACAATTTTTTGATCCATTCATTTACTGATGGGCACCTAGGTTGCTTCCAGCTCTTGGCTATTGTAAATTGTGCTGCTATGAACATTTGGGTGCATAGGTTCTTTTGGATAGGTGTTTTAGGGTTCTTAGGATATAATCCCAGTAGTGGAATTGCTGGGTCAAAAGCAGGTCCATTTTTAGTTTTTTTTTTTTTTTTAGAAAATTTCATACTGTTTTCCACAGTGGTTGTACCAGTCTGCAATCCTACCAACAATAAATTAGGGTCGCCTCTTCTCCACAACCTCCCCAACACTTGTTGTTTGTTGCTTTGTTTATGATGGCCATTCTGACTGGTGTAAAGTTGTATCTCATTGTGGTTTCAATTTGCATCTCTCTGATAGCTAACAATATTGAGCATCTCTTCATGTGTCCCTGGATCTTCTGTATGTCCTCCTTGGAGAAATGTCTCTTCAACCTTTGCCCACTTTTTAATTAGGTTGCTTGTCTTCTTAGAGTGGAATCATGTAAGTTCTTTATATATTTTGGAGATTAAACCCTTGTCTGAGGTATCATTGGCAAATATGTTTTCCCATACAGTTGGATCTCTTTTTATTTTAATACTGTTTTCTTTAGCTGTGCAAAAGTTTTCAATTTTGATGAGATCCCACTTGTTTATTCTTTCCTTTATGTCCCTTGCTCTGGGGGACATATCAGTAAAAAAGTTGCTGCGTGAAATATATGAGATTTTCTTGCCAATGTTCTCCTCTAGGATTTTAATGATGTCATGGCTTATATTTAAGTCTTTTTTTTTATCCACCTTGAATTTATTTTGGTGTATGGTGTAAGTTGGTGCTCGAGTTTCTTTTTTTTTTTTTTTTTTTTTGCACATAGCTGTCAAGTTCTCCCAACACCATTTGTTGAAGAGGCAATTATTAGTCCATTTTATGTTGCTGCCCCATTTGTCAAATATTCATTGTCCATAGAGATTTGGGTTTATTTCTGGGCTCTCTGTTCTGTTCCGTTGGTCTATGTGCATGTTTTTATGCCAGTACCAGGCCGTTTTGATTACAGTGGCCTTGTAATACAGTTTGGTATCAGGTATTGTGATCCCTCCTACTTTTTTCTTTTTTCTCAAAATTGCAGCTGCTATTTGGAGTTGTTTACGGTTCCATATAAATTTTTGAAGTGCTTGTTCTATATCTGTGAAGTATGTCATTGGTACTTTAATAGGTATTGCATTTAATCTGTAAATTGCTTTGGGTAGTATGGACATTTTGATGATGTTAATTCTTCCAATCCATGAACATGGTATATGTTTCTATTTGTTTGTGTCTTCCTTGATTTCTTTCTTCTGTGTTATGTAGATTTCTGCACACACGTCTTTTATGTCCTTGATCACATTTATTCCTAGATATTTTATTATTTTTTTTGCTATATTGAATGAGATTTATTTTTCTTTCTTTTTTTATTAATTTTATTTAGTTATTTTTCAAGTACAGTTTTTTGTCTATTTTTCCCATCCCAGCTTCCCCCGCCCCTTGCTCCCCACCTCCCTCCCATTTCCACCCCCCTTAATTCTCGTCCTTGTGACCTTCCTATTTGTTCCTCCAAATCCCTCCCCCTTTTTCCCCTTAACTTCTCTTCCCTCTCCCCTCTGGTCACTATCCCCTTGTTCTCTATTTCAGTGTCTTTGTTTTTTTTTTTTTTCTGCTTGCTTGTTTGTTTTGTTGTTTAGCTTCCTGTTAAAGGTGAGATCATATGGTATTTGTCTTTCAGCACCTGGCCTATTTCACTCAGCATAATGCTTTCCAGTTCCATCCATGTTGTTGCAAAAGGTAGTAGCTCCTTCTTTCTCTCTGCAGCATAGAATTCCATTGTGTATATGTGCCACAATTTTTGGATCCATTCATTTACTGATGGGCACCTAGGTTGCTTCCAACTCTTGGCTATTGTAAATTGTGCTGCTATGAACATTGTGGTGCATAGGTTCTTTGATATTGATGTTTTAGGATTATTAGGATATAATCCCAGCAGTGGAATTGCTGGGTCAAAAGGCAGGTCGATTTTTATTTTTCTGAGAAAAATCCATACTGTTTTCCATAATGGTTGTACCAGTCTGCAATCCCACTAACAGTGAACTAAGGACCCCTTTTCCCCACAACCTCTCCAACATTTGTTGTTTGTTGCTTTGTTTATGATAGCCATCCTGACTGGTGTAAAGTGGTATCTCATTGTGGTTTTAATTTGCATCTCTCTGATAGCTAACGATATTGAGCATCTCTTCATGTGTCTCTGGATCTTCTGTATGTCCTCCTTGGAGAAGTGTTTGTTCAAGTCCTTTTCCCATTTTTAATTGGGTTGGGTGTCTTCTTAGAGTGGAGTCGTGTAAGTTCTTTGTATATTTTGGAGATTAAACCTTTGTCTGAGGTATCATTGGCAAATATGTTTTCCCATACAGTTGGTTGTCTTGTTAATTTAATACTGTTTTCTTTAGCCATGCAGAAGCTTTTTATTTTGATGAGATCCCACTTGTTTATTCTTTCCTTTATGTCCCTTGCTCTGGGGAACATATCAGTAAAAAAGTTGCTGCGTGAAATATCTGAGATTTTCTTGCCAATGTTCTCCTCTAGGACTTTAATGGTGTCATAGCTTATATTTAAGTCTTTTATCCATCTTGAATTTATTTTGGTGTATGGTGTAAGTTGGTGCTCATGTTTCATTTTTTTGCACGTAGCTGTCCAGTTCTCCCAACACCATTTGTTGAAGAGGCTATCTTTACTCCATTGTATGTTACTGCCCCCTTTGTCAAATATTAATTGACTATAGAGAGTTGGGTTGATTTCTGGGCTCTCTGTTCTGTTCCATTGGTCTATGTGCCTGTTTTTATGCCAGTACCAGGCTGTTTTGATTACAGTGGCCTTGTAATACAGTTTGGTATCAGGTATTGTGATCCCCCCTACTTTGTTCTTCTTTCTCAAAAGAGCAGCTGCTATTCGGGCTCGTTTATGGTTCCATATAAATTTTCGAAGTGTTTGTTCTATGTCTGTGAAGTATGTCATTGGTACTTTAATATGTATTGCATTTAATCTGTAAATTGCTTTGGGTAGTATGGACATTTTGATGATGTTAATTCTTCCAATCCATGAACATGGTTTATGTTTCTATTTGTTTGTGTCTTCCTTGATTTCTTTCTTCTGTGTTATGTAGATTTCTGCACACATGTCTTTTATGTCCTTGGTTACATTTATTCCTAGATATTTTATTATTATTTTTTGCTATATCGAATGGGATTTATTTTTCTTGATTTCTGCTTCTGCTGTTTCATTGTTGGTATACAAAAATTCCTTTGATTTCTGGATATTGACTTTGTAACCGCTATCTTGCCAAATTCATTTATTAGGTTGAGTAGTTTTTGGGTAGAGCCTATAGGATTTTCCATGTACACTATCATGTCATCTGCAAACAGTGACAGTTTTGTTTCCTCCTTTCCGATTTGAATTCCTTTTACTTCCTTTTCTTGCCTGATTGTTGTGGCTAAAACTTCCAATACTATATTGAATGGAAGTGGTGAAAGTGGACATCCTTGCCTTGTTCCTGATCTTAGTGGAAAAGATTTTAGTTTTTTCCCGTTGAGTATGATGTTGGCTGTAGGTCTCTCATATATGGCCTTTATTATATTGAAGAATGCTCCCTCTATTCCCACTTAGCTGAGTGTTTTTATCATAAATGGGTGTTGTACTTTATCCAAAGCTTTCTCTGCATCTATTGATATGATCATGTGATTTTTGTCTTTGCTTTTGTTTATATGATGTATTACATTTACTGATTTGTGAATATTGAACCATCCTTGCATCCCTGGGATGAATCCCACTTGGTCGTGGTGAATGATCTTTTTAATGTATTGTTGGATGCGGTTTGCCAATATTTTGTTGAGGATTTCAGCATCTGTGTTCATTAGAGATATTGGCCTGAAGTTTTCTTTTTTTGTTGTATCTTTGTCTGGTTTGGGGATTAGGATGATGCTGGCTTCATAAAAAAGTTTGGGATTCTTCCATCATTTTGGATTTTTTGGAATAGTCTGTGAAGAATAGGAGTTAGCTCTTCCTTAAATGCTTTGTAGAATTCTCCTGTGAAACCATCTGGTCCAGGGCTTTTGTGTGATGGGAGTTTTTTGATTACTGCTTCAATTTCATTTGCTGTTATCGGTTTATTCAGGCTTTCTGCTTCTTCATTGAGTTTTGGAAGATTATATTTTTTCCTAGAAATTTGTCCATTTCACCTAAGTTTTCAAATTTCTTGGCATACAGTTCTTCATAATAATTTCTTACAATCCTTTGTATTTCTGTGGGGTCAGTTGTAATCTCTCCTCTTTCATTTATGATTGTGTTTATTTGGGTTCTCTCTCCTCTTTTCTTGATGAGCCTGCTTAAAGGCTTGTCTATTTTGTTTATCTTTTCAAAAAAAACAGCTCCTGGATCCATCGATCCTAAGAATTGTGCTTTTAGTCTCTATGTCATTTATTTCTGCTCTGATCTTGGTTATTTCCTTCCTTCTGCTTGCTCTGGACTGTCTTTGTTGTTGTTCCTCAAGTTCTTGTAGGCGTAGGGTTAGGCTGTTTGTTTGAAATGTTTCTATCTTCCTTAGGTACGCCTGAATTGCTATGAACTTTCCTCTCGGGACTGCCTTCGCTGTGTCCCATAAGTTTTGGGTTGTCACGAGTTCATTTTCATTTGTTTCCAGAAACTTTTTGATTTCTTTTCTGATTTCATTCTTGACCCATTCATTGTTTAATATCATGCTATGCAATCTCCATGATTTTTGATGTTTTGGGTCTTTTCTCTTTGGGTTGGTTTCCAGTTTCAGCCCCTTGTGGTCGGAGAAAATGCTCGGGATGATTTCAATTTTCTTAAATTTGTTGAGGCTCATTTTGTGTCCTATCATGTGGTCTATCTTTGAAAATGTTCCATGTGCATTTGAAAAAAATGTGTATTTAGCTTCTTTGGGATGGAGGGTTCTATATATATCAGTTAAGTCTATTTCATCTAGGACGTTGTTCAATTTCAGAATATCTTTGTTGATTTTTTTTGTTTGGAAGATCTGTCCATTTTTGACAGTGGGGTATTAAAATCCCCAACTATAATTGTGTTGCTGTCAATACCTTTTTGTTTTAAACCAAGTTTGTGATTTTTATTGATGGATGACGACTTTATATCCTGGGCATCACTAAACTGTGTACAACTGGAGACACGGCATTAGAGAAGAGCAGGCAGCAGTGAACAGAGCAGATGTGAGGAGGACTGTCTTCATTGTTTTGCCCGTGTTTCACTATGTGTACACAGAAGCATGAATGCAACTTGAAATCTTTCACTGGCAATAAAGTGACAACCACCCATCGATGTGACTAACACCTTAACTCTGAATACTTGATCTGTAATGCATACATAAGCAGTTTCTCATCACACAATTATTAAAATGTATTTTTAGGAACAAGCAACTTATTTTTTGTGTTTATTTTTCTTTTGAAGAACTGTTCCTTCTCTGATAACTGGCTCATTTTTATCATTTGTCAAAAACTAAAGGGTGGGGGAGGAAAGTGTGATGGACTAAAAAATTC
The DNA here is from genome assembly GCF_021234435.1 of Artibeus jamaicensis. Classification (NCBI taxonomy): domain Eukaryota; kingdom Metazoa; phylum Chordata; class Mammalia; order Chiroptera; family Phyllostomidae; genus Artibeus; species Artibeus jamaicensis. The sequence goes on along the minus strand of NW_026522050.1, from coordinate 5,573,538 downwards.
TTATTTTAAGGAAAGATAAAATTCATTTTCACAAATTTACAACTGTTGCTGGTGCAGAATTTATTCTAAGCAATCAGACTAGGAATCAAATATAAGTTCCCCTTCTTACTCAGGAATCAGCATTACTTCAGAATTATGGATTTTTGTGTATTTTCTTAAATCAAGCGAGAGTCTGTTTCAACCAAATGATTTTGATTTGGAAGTTAGAAGTCAGCATAAACTATTCTGCGCACAAACTGCAAGGCATCTCCTCTTCATTCCAGCTCATTTTTGCCAAAGGGAGACAGTGTCTCTCTAGGGCGCCACTACAGAGAGGAAGGGAATCAGTGAGAGTTGTGTTCCACAAGCGCGTGTGGGAATGCGGCACGGAGGCGGTTACAGCAGGTCCCCTCAGCTGCTATAGAGGAGGTAGACTGTGTGGTCTGCAATGGGCTTCACCACCTGGTACTGGTTGATCACCTTCACCATCTGGTCACTGATGCACAGCCAGACGTTCAGACCGATCTGGAAGACGTCTGTAGTGTAATGACTACCCGTTGCATTGCTGCCCCGATGGTAGACCACTGCAAATAGTCTATAGGTTCTGTGACATTTAAAATTCTTATTTTTAACTTCTGGAGAAAGCAGTTCTTTACTAATTTCCAGACCCACAGGATACTTGATATTTTTAATGAGCTTCTGACAGCCACCTGTCTTCTTGTAGACAAAGTGTTTCAGGTGCAGCAGGAGGACAGGAGGCAGTTTCTCCAGGGTCACTCTGCAGCTGATCTCCACCTCTTGTTTGGTTTTTGTGGTGTAATCTTGGACAGATTCTCTCGCCACCAAGCTTTCCAATGCATCCTGGACTGTGCATATCTCGTCAGACTGGATATCCAACTGCAACGTGAAAAATGACTGTAAAGTGGCCGATTCTTTTGAACTCTGCTGGTAAACCACAGATCTGATGTGTCCACCGAAAATGCCAGTGATTGGCATCTGAACAAAGTCCTCCTGGTGCGTGACTGAAGTCTTATTTCTGGGGCTCACTTGCTCCCATTTGTCCTCACTTCCTTTGCCTGGTTCTTCCTGCTCTTCCTCATTCTCCAAGTGGCTTTTGGGTCCATTTGAAACAGTAAATTTTTCATTATTTGGTGAGGGAAGTTTCTTTAGGTTCAACATTTCCTCATGAAGTCCATTTAGAATAAAGCCCAAGTATTCCTCAGCATCTTCTTGTCAACCCTTTTCAGACAGGCTCAACTTGATGACTGTCAGGAGTCTATAAATATATGTGGGTTCAAAGGCAGCTCCAGGGCAGATATCCCTCATGATTTTAACCCCAAGAGCTTGTCTGGGTTTTGGAGGTACTGGCATATTAGTAAACTCATTCATTAGCTGAACAAAGCTGTCTATCATGGGTGTTGATGTACAAGGTCTTTGCACTTTTGAACACAGAGGAATGAACTTTATTAGGTGATACATCGGAGGGCAAGCAACCAGTGCCTGCAGTGTGGCACTAATGTAGCTCCAGTTTCCTTTGTTGATCAGTCCACGGGGTTGCAACGATACCAGTTTATGTATTAGGGTTACATTCTCCAGTAACTCTGCAATCTTTATGGCTACAGGATCCTCTGAAACTGGAACAAGCCCTTCCTTGACTTCAGCCTGCTTTTCAGAGACCAGGGGAGATGTGGCAGGAGGGGAATACTTAGTTTCCACAGAAGCCACGGGTGAGGAGGAAGAGGGCTTAGAATCATGGAAAAGACTGGCCCATGACTTAGGCTGACTGATGGGAGTAGAGCCAGCCACAGAAGCTGGGGCATCGGCAGGAGGGGAAGTGCTCTCAGCTTTAGTTGGGTCTGAGTCCATGCTTTCCACAGTGTGCAACTTCACCCTGTTGGCAGTTGAGCCCTCACGCAAGGATTCAAGTATCTGTCCATTAGTAACTCCAAGGTTTTCAGTAGTATCAGTCCCAACATAGGGTGAGCCACAGCTGTCCTCAACAGGCTGTCCCTCCCAGTCTCTGCAGGAAGGCAGGACTGATCAGAGGCAGGCCCCTGGCAGCCCTGAGGCTGCCCTGCAGTCCTAGCATTGCTGTCCAGGGCTCAGGAGAAACAGCCACCAGACACATTGTCACTGACGAAGTCTGTGGAGTCCTGAGGGCTGCTACAAGTCCTGGGTGTCCCCAGCAAGGGCACATCGCCCATCAACTCTACATCCTCTGTGTCTATACTGTTCAGGACTATGGGATTGGCATGGCCATTGACCAGGGCTTCTGTAGAAATATTACCCTCGCTGCCATTTTTCAAGTAACTATAATATTCAGGTGGATGTTTTTCTTCTTTTTACGCTCCCTTTGTCCAAAACCACCTGAGACACCATCATTTTCCAAAATTTCCACCTCCACATTGGAACTGCCATCCAGATCAAGGGCAGAGCCTGGGTATTGGCAGTCACTAGAGCTGCAGTCTGCTTCTTTATCTATGTCATCAGGGGTGTTTCTAGGAGCTGTGCAACTAAGAATGAATTCAGGAGGAGGATTCAATGTACTTGAAATACTGTAGTTGGGAGTTCTCTACAACGTGTCATTGGGTTCAATCACTTCATTAACACCAAACTCAATTCTCTGACATTCTTGTTCGTTAGGTAGCTCATCGGTAGCCTGTGTGCCACACAGAACTGTTCCATTATATGGAGAAAGCTCAACCGAAGAGCGAGGGTCACAAAAAACTGGTTGAATTCAACAGGGCTAAAATCTCCAAAAATATACTGTGGGCCACAGAGGGCCATGGCAGCCGTTTCAATGAGCCTCCTCACTCACCCGACTCCTCACGCTGCTTCCCCCGCTGCCGCCATCTTCTCACCCACACATACACCCAATTTCTTTCTTGAAGTCCTTTAAGATTTTTTTATGTATTTGGATGCTCCTATGTTGGGTGCATATATATTTACAATGTTTACATCCTCTTGGTGGATTCTTTTCTTGAGTATTATGAAATGATCTTCTGGGACTCTTTTTATGGTTCTTTTTTTAAAGTCTATTTTGTCTGATACGAGTATTGCTACCCCAGCTTTTTTTTTCCTGGTGGTTTGCTTGGAAAATTTGTTTCCAGCCCCTCACTTTCAGTTCGTGTAGATCCTTAGTCCTGATGTGGGTCTCTTATAGGCAGCAAATGTGTGGGTCATGCTTTCTTATCCATTCAGCTATTCTATGTATTTTGATTGGAGCATTTAGTCCATTTACATTTAAGGATATTATTGATAGGTACTTATTCATTGTCATTTTTATACGTGTGCTTCTTATTGTCTCTCTCTTTTCCTTCCTGTCCTTAAAGCAGACCTTCTAGTATTTCTTGCAGAGCTGGCTTGGTGGCAGCATATTCTTTTAGACTACTTTTGTTTTGGAAGCTCTTTATTTGGCCTTCTATTTTGATTGAGATCCTTACTTCAACCAAAGTAACCTTGGTTGAAGGCCTCTGGTTCTCATTACTTGGAATTTTTCTTGCCAATCTCTTCTCGCTTGGAGTGTTTCCATTATTTTAATTTTTTAATATGTTTTATTAATTATGCCATTACAGTTTTTCCATATGCCCCCTTAATTTCCCTCTACCCTTCACACCCCCTCTCCCAATCCCGCCCTTTAGTTTATGTCCATGTGTCACAAGTTCTTTCGATTCTATATTTCCCATACTCTTCTTGCCCTCCCCCCCATTTTCTACCTACCATCTATATCACTTATTTTCTGTACCTTCTCCCCACCTCTCCTGCTCCCACTCCATTGCTGCTAACCCTCCATGTGATCTCAATTTCTATGGTTCTGCTCCTGATCTAGCTGTCTACTTACTTTGCTTTTGTTTTAGGTGTGGTTGTTAATAACTGTGAGTTTGCTGTCCTTTCACTGTTCATGTTTTGTACCTTCTCTGTCTTAGATAAGCCTCTTTAACGTTTCATATAATAAGGGCTTGGTGATGATGAACTCCTTGAATTTGATCTTATCTGAGAAGCACTTTATCTGCCCTTCCATTCTAAATGAAAGTTTTGCTGGATAGAGCAATCCTGGATGTAGGTCGTTGGATTTCATGACTTGGAATACCTCTTTCCAGCCCCTTCTTGCCTGTAAGGTCTCTTTTGAGAAATCAGCTGACAGTCTGATGGGAACTCCTTGGTAGGTGTCTGTCCCCTTATCTCTTGCTGCTTCTAGGATTCTCTCCTTCATTTTAATCTTGATAATGTAATTATTATTATTTTTATTTTTTTATTGATTATGCTGTTACAGTTGTTCTATTCCCCCCTTCATTCCCGTCCACTGTGCCCCCCATCCCCACCATTACCCCCCTTTAGTTTATGACCATGTGTCTCAACTTCTTTAACTTCTATATTTCCCATACTTTTCTTGCCCCCCCCCATCTATTTTCTATCTACTGTCTATGCTACTTATTTTCTGTACCTTCTCCCCTCTTCTCCTCCTCCCACTCCCCTGTTGCTAACCCTCCTTGAGATCTTCATTTCTATGTTTCCACTCCTGATCTAGCTCTCCTTTTAGTTTGCTTTTGTTTTAGGTGTGGTTGTTAATAACTGTGAGTTTGTTGTCCTTTCACTGTTCATATTTTTTTTTAACTTCTTTTTCTCAGGTAAGTCCCTTTAACATTTCATATAATGAGGGCTTGGTGATGATGAACTCCTTGAATTTGACCTTATCTGAGAAGCACTTTATCTGTCCTTCCATTCTAAATGAAAGTTTTGCTGGATAGAGCAATCTTGGTTGTAGGTCTTTGGATTTCATGACTTGGAATATTTCTTTCCAGCCCCTTCTTGCCTGTAAGGTCTCTTTTGAGAAATCAGCTGGCAGTCTGATGGGGACTCCTTTGTAGGTGACTGTTCCCCTTATCTCTTGCTGCTTCTAGGATTCTCTCTTTCATTTTAATATTGGCTAATGTAATGATGATGTGCCTTGGTGTGTTCCTTCTTGGGTCCAACTTCTTTGGTACTCTCTGAGCTTCCTGGATTTCCTGGAAGTCTATTTCCTTTGCCAGATTGGGGAAATTCTCCTTTATTATTTGTTCAAATAAGTTTTCCACTGGTGGCTGTGCCTTTCCCCCTTCTGGTACCCCTATAATTCGGATGTTGGAGTGTTTACATATGTCCTGGAGGTTCCTAAGCCTCTCCTCATTTCTTTGAATTCTTCCTTCTTCACTCTTTTCTGTTTGGCCATTATTTGCTTTCTTCTGGTCCACTCCATTGATTTGAGTCCCAGTTTCCTTCTCATCGCTATTGGTGTCCTGTGCAATTCCATTCATTTCAATTAGTTTCGCCTTCAAATGTTTGTCTAATTTGTGGCTATAATCAACCAGTTCTGTGAGGATCCTGGTCACCAGTGTTTTAAACTGTGTTTCTAAGAGTTTTGCTATTTCTTCATCACTTAGATTTATAGGCTCTGGGGCTTTGAGATCTTCTTGAGCCATTTTTGGTCTGTTTGCGCGCGTTAAGGATGAGGAGCGGAGCCTTGGACTCCCAGGTCGCTGGTTGTGACGCTGTATGTGAGGGTGTGGTCAGAGCGGGGAAATGGCGGCCCCCTCTGCTATTTCTCGCAGCTGGGTGAAGAGCAGTGTCTTAGGTTGTTCACCGGGGCAGGGCCACTTAGGTCGCTGGATTATGATGCTGTATGTGGACGCGGGGTCAGAGCGGGGAAATGGCGGCGCCCTCTGCTGCCACTGGCCACTGGGGCCTGCTGGGTCCCGTCCAATTGCCCACTCCCTCGCTTGTCTATCCACACATGAATGCGCGACCACAGTCAACCCGCAGCCCTGCTCCCTCGCTCTTTCCCCGCAGTCGCTTGCTGAGTTGCCCACCAGGTCCAACACTGTGCGTGGATTCCGCGCGCCTGAGTCCATCTGACTGAGTTTTTCTGTGCTACCCCACTCTGCCATCTGCTGGTTTCGCCCCTCTTACTGGTCAGGCTGAAGAATTTGTTGTTATCAGACTTCCGAAAGGTCAGTTTTCTGTGTTCTGGCTGTGTGTTTTGTTGCTAATATTTAGTTGTCTCTAAACTTGGTTGTGTGAGGAAGCACAGCGTCTCCACCTATGCTTCCATCTTGGTGGAAGTCAGATCCTTCTGGATAATGTAATTATGATGTGCCTTGGTGTATTCCTCCTTTGGTAGAACTTCTTTGGGACTCTCGAGCTTCTTGGATTTCCTGGAAGTCTCTTTCCCTTGCCAGATTGGGGAAGTCCTCTTTTATTATTTGTTCAAATAAATTTTCCACTTGTGGCTGTTTCTCTTCCCCTTCTGGTACCCCTATAATTCGGATGTTGGAATGTTTAAAGGTGACATGGAGGTTCCTAAGCCTCTCCTCATTTTTTGAATTCTTGTTTCTTCATTCTTTTCTGTGTGGTCATGTTTTTCTTCCTTGTGGTCCACTTGATTGATTTTAGTCCCAGTTTCCCTCCCATCACTATTGGTTCCCTGTGCATTTTGCATTTCACTTAGTATAACCTTCATTTGTTCCTCTAATTTGTGACTGAAATCAGCCATTTCTGTGAGCATCCTGATCACCAGTCTATTGAGCTGTGGATCCAATAGGTTGGTATCTCTTGGTTACTTAGAAGTATTGGCTCTGGGCTTTGAGCTGCTCTTCTTCTTGAGCCATAATGTTTTGGTCTGCTTGTGCCTGTTAAGTATGAGTTGTGGAGCCTTGGGTTTTCATCAGGGTGGGACAACCCAGATCATTGGGTTGTGATGCGGTATGTGGGGGCAAGGTCAGAGAGGGGCAATGGTGTTTTCCTGCTCTGTTTCAGATTTTGGTCCCTTCTGCTGCTTCCCACAAGCAAATTGGGCCCTTCTGGTGCTGGATCCCGGGTAGGTGGGCTTGTTCATGTTCTAGGACCCTGAGGGTCTTTCCAAAAAACTCTCTGTGAGCCTGGGAGCCTCCCCTGACACCTTGACCCCCAAAAGTTTTTTCAATTGGTGCTTTTAGGCTTTATTTCTGGTAGCTGGGCCCTGGGTTGTGCAGTGTGTCTCACTGCTCACTCCTTTGCCTAGTTTATCTGTGCACCATTGCTGACTGTAGTCAGCAATTTGCCTTGTGCTCTCACTGGGTCTGCCCATTGCCATCCCATGCCTGGGATCTGCCAAGTGCTGACTGCGCACCAGGGATGGTCTGGCCACTGTTTCCTGCTGAGACCCCTCTTCTCCAGCCACTGACTCTGCCCCTCTACAGGTCTGGATGAATGGTTTGTTGTTGTCAGACTTCAGTACAGTTCAATTTTCTCTCTCTTCTGGTTGTGTTCTGGTTTCTAAATCTTTGTTGTTCATAAAATTGGTTGTGCAAGGAGGTACAGTTTGTCCGCCTACACCTCCATCTTGGCTGGAAGTCTACCATCAGATGTTTAAAGGACTCTGTGTTGACTCCTGGGATTCTCCTGTACTCCTGGCTGCTTCTTTCTAATTGGTGCACATTAAATCTCATGCTTTGCTGTGTGTAGTTCCATGGGTTGTAACAAATGCAGAGTCATGTGTTCACCAGCCCATTACCATGGAGATTAATTTTATTATTCTAAAATTTCCTTCTTTAATCCCTTTCATAGACAACCATTCTCGATTTTTCCAACACTTAGAAGTCATTGAGCTTTTCTTCATCCCTGTTATGTACATAGAATCACACAATTAGGAACTTTTAGGTCTTGCTTCTTTAATGTTAAAATCCACTTTGGCTTGTCCATATTGGTGCATGAGTAAATATTATTCTATTTTATTACTGAACAGTGTTCCAGTTTAACAATGTTCTACAGTTTGCAAGTGCATCCAGTTGTTTCTGACTGTCAATTTTTAAACTCAATAACACTTAAAAAGGTTTGTGTAGAGGTTTATGGTGGAACATATGGTTTCACTTTACATTGAACATTCAATTCTTCTGTCAGTGCGTGAACTGACAGCTGTTGGAGCAAAATGTTTTGGAAAAATATTTTCTGTCATGTATTTGCCTTTGCATCTTTTATAAAAATTAGTTGATTATATATCTATGAGTCATTTCTGCATGCTATAACCTGTTCCACTTATTTGTGGGTCCATCTTTTTTCTAATGCTACACTGTCTTCATCAATATATGTTATTGTTAGTTGTGAAATGAAATAACTTTAATACTCATACTTTGTTTTTATTTTTCACAATGATTTTGCTTATTAATTTTGGAATTACATATGAATTTATAATCAGCATGTCAATATTTATACTCAGAAAAGCCTTACATGGGTTTCAACTGTGATCCCATGGAGTCTATAAAGCAGCCAACCGTAACTTTATAAATCCATGAATGTGGTATATCTTTACACTCATTTATCTAAAATTTTATTCTTCTGTAGGCTATAATTTTTCATCACTTTTAAGACAAATATGTTAAATATACTCAAAGAACTAAACAAAATCTTGGATAAGAACTAAAGGAAACCAGGAAAATGTGGTATCAAAACATAGAGAGTATTAAGACAAAAACTATAAGAAGTAACCAGATACAAACTCTAGAGCAGAACCAAGAAGACATACAGTAGACATCAGGAAGATGCAGATTTCCTGGTTTTAAATATTAATATCTTTTGTACTTTTCAAAGAAACTTAAAATTCATTATCAGGTTAGGATACAATAACAATCTATGGGGTATATGGAGAGGGCTTTTTTAATCTTGTGAATTCAGGAAATCAAGGATGTAAAAAGAAGGAAATCTTACCTCTTGTGACAACATGAGTGGACCTGGAGAATATTAGACTAATTGAAATACACCAGTCAGAGAAAGACAAATACCACATGATCACACTTATGTGTGGGATCCAATGAACAAAATAAACTGATTTACAAAACACGAATGGGCATGGATAAATGGAACAGACTAACAACTGTCCGAGAAGAGAGGGAGGAGAAGGGATTAAATAAAGGGATGAGAAAGAAAATAAAGGGATGAGCCAAAGAACATATATGACAAGGTTTTTCCAGCCATGTAATATGAAAAATAAACATTTATTGAAAAATATAAAATACAAGAAATATTGTACATAGAACAATGATTCCTCAGTCCCCTTCCAAGTAGGCACCATGGGACCTTCCAACAATTGCCAGCATCTGCCCTTGTTATCCTGTATCTCACTGACAGTCTAATGTTCTTCCCTTTTAGAGGTAATGCTAGTTTTGGCAAGAGCCAGAAGTCACAGGTTGCCAAATTTGGTCTGTAGAAGGGCTGAGTCACCTGGGTCATTTCATGTTTCACAAAAAACTCTGCATGAGACATGTTGCATAGTGGGTGTATTGTCATGATGAAGCTGCCAATAAGCAGTTACCCAGAGCTATAGCCTTCTGAGTCTTCCAAATAGGTTTCATGGAAGAATGTTAAAGTTTAAGGAATATTTGATATAGATTTGTTGCTCTACTGGCCCAGTCATTTTGAATGTGATGGCCACAGAGTACACAAGTTTACTCAAAGGCATCTACTGCCTCCACTGACTAGCACAGTGAAGTCATCATTGTTCATACATGCACATTCCAGTCCACTCTCCTTGGCTGCCAGGTTACATCGATTTCACTCAAACCATTCTCATTATATTAACAATGACTGCACTTTTCATGCACAGAACTCCTATGCATAACCTGTGGAAGAAGACAATGATATGGTGACCATAAGGAGGAAGCTGGGGTTGGAGGCGGGGTGGAAATGGGCAAAGAAGAGAAATATGACATCTGTAACAGTGTCAACAATAAAAATTTAAACAAATTTATTAAAGATAATTTTAGCAGTAGACCTTCTACATACACTGTAAAGAGCTCAATAGGCCTTCTTTCTGGTAAAATAACAGCACCAATTAAAAAAGCATTTTTATAACCCAACAATTTAAAGTTCCTTGAAATGGCCTTAAAGAAAAATAGATAATAGAGAAAAAAAATTCCCAGGAAAGCTACGCAACTTGCTAAGATCTAAGTATATAGCAATCAAGCTATGATCTTCCCCTTTTCTCCTATGCTCTCAGCCGTGTAGTAGAAGTTCTGTTTCAGAGAAATGCATCCAAGGATCATGGCTACTCTCTAAATTCAGGTATCAGTGTAGAGCTGCAGTTCCACCCTATGAGGGGCAGGACACTGACATCTCATCTAACCCACGTTCATCTTATACAAACACTATTCCCATTTGGCAAAACTGAGTGGATAGAGGCTACCAACTTCTATCCAGTTCCCATTCATACTGTTAGACCTTTGCCCAAGGTACAGCAAGCTGAGGATTTTGGGACCCAATGACCAGTGCCTCAACTTCCTGTCCAGAAATTCCTCACTGGAAAAAGTAAGAGTGGTCAAATTTACAGAAGACAAAATAGACTTTAACTCAAAACCATAAGAAAAGACAAAGAAAGACTTATACAATAATAAAAAGGTAAATTCTCCAGCAAGATATAGAGATTATAAGTACATATGCATCAAATATGCCCAAAACATGGAGTAAACAGTTAACACAATTGAAATAACAAATAGTAACACAACAATAGTGGAAGATTTTAATATGCCAGATTTAATAATGACAAACCAGATAGAAGATTGATAAGGGAACACTGAATTTTATTCAATGAAACATGTACTTACCACCTGATCAAGCAATCCAACTTATAGAAATTATCTAAGTGCAATGCAAAAACAACATAAGACAGATATTTAGTAAGTTTTTTCAAAATATCCAGATATTGGAACCTATCCAAATGCCCTATAACTGAGAAATGCAGAAACAATCTGTGATATGTATATAATGGAATACTACTCAATTATAATAAAAAAAGATTTTACTACTAATATTACAAGTAAGGTTATATTCCTAAAAAATTTATTTCTTGGAGTCCTGATCCTCAGTACTTCAAAATGTAACCTTGTTTGGAAAGAAGATTTTTGCTGATTTAATTAGGAAAGATTAAGTCATAACTGAGCAGGCTTATCTTGGAATACAGTATGGGTTATGTACTTTTAAAGAGAAAAATCTGGGAGGTGACATCAGAGGAATGGTGGTGTGAGAGGTCTCCTTGGTCTCTCTCTTTGAAGTTTCAACTTCAATTACTGGAACAGATATAACTGAACAAAGGATTCCTTGCTCAACACACAAACACCATGCTAAGTGAAAGAGGCCAGACAAAAGAGCTATGTAGACTAAAGATGTATTTATAGGCCATCTTGCAAAGACAAAATTATTTGGACATAAAAGTTAGTGGCTGGGACAGTGTGTGGAAGAAGGAGTTGATCACCAAGAGAACTTCAGTGTTTGTTTGATCATGGAACTTTTCTATATGATGACTGTTTGTGATTACATGACCATATACATTTGACCAAACTTGATGATTTATACACTAAAAACCATAGATATTATTGTTGTTTGTAAATTATACTGTAACTAGAAAATAGAAAAAATGAGCACTAACAAGTAATATGAAAACATGTGCACTCTCATCATATCCAGCTCAGTTCCTACAGGTAATTCAATTGCTTCCTTTTTTATTTTTATTTTTTTAAATTGCTTCCTTTTTTAGATGAGAGTTTTATAGAAGTCTCCATGGGAGACATCCCCAAAGACCCACATGTCTCTATGGCTTCTTCTGATTCCCATGAGTTAGCCTCTTAAATTCCAACATGACTCAACAAATATTGTTTTAAAGGGGCCAGACTATGTGCTAAGGTGCCTTGGTTATCATTTACTTATTTGAATGCTAAACATTGTTAGTGCATGTGGGCCTTTCTTATACCCCTGACCTGAGGATTTGCTATAAGCTTGCAATGGTAGCCATGGAAAACATCTCAACATGAATATTGTATTGATTGATTATTAAATAATAACCCCTTTTTGTTTTAAAGAGCTTTCTTAATTTTCTATTTACAAGCAGAGAGGTATATAAGAGAGCTATATAAGAGAGGTAATGTTATTCTTTATTTTAGAATTAAAGAGAAGACAAGGGACTCCTCCAAAGCTCGGTAAGAATTAATGATGCATTCAAGACTTGTGCTCAGTTTTCTGACTTCATGTTGGGGTTTTCTTCCATATTTACTTGTCTTAGAGATCTTGGAATCTTTTCACCACTACCTGATAGAGAACATCACTGAGAGTATATATTTATATGTATTGTTCCATGTCTAGATTTCAGATTTCAGGAGCACTATTCAGGATTGGCTGTCCCTCCCACTGCAGGATCAAGGTAAGCTTCTACATTTCATACACATTTTTAGTGAGAACTCTAATTTATGTGAAATCAATGGGGCAGCTGTACCTACTACGAGTTATTGAGTACATAACCAGTTGTTTTGAACATTGTTTTCTAAAACCATGAATTGAGAGTAGCATTTAAATGTCAAAACTTCAGTAAGAAGTATAGTGATACTTATGGAACATCATTAGGTTGCTTTCCTAAAAAAGATTACCCAAAGAAAAAGGTAACCCTCTTATTGAGTGAATCTTAATTCCCCTTCTTTGCTATATGTTGTACTTTCACTGGAGGTTTAATAAAAGCACAAGAGAGTGGAAAACCTTCCTTTAAACCACAGAAGTTTTGTAATCAAATCAGCATAATCCATTGCACTCTTTTCCCCATAACCTCATCCTTATTACCATATTATGAACACATATACAAATGTTGATGGTGAGTGGCTAAGAGTATAGGCTTTTGATTTGGTCACAGATGACTTTAAATCATGAATTGTGAACTTTCCTTATATTAGCTGTGATAGAATAGAGCTTTACATAGCTTCTCAAGTCCTCAGTTGTCTTAATGGTCAAAGGGGAATTATAGTATCACCTACCTTAGAATATTATTGTGAGAATTAAATGAAAAATTATGTTTACTTAAACACATATGTGTATACATACCTAAATGTAATTAAATATACCTGTAGACTTTATTATTGTTGCAGAACATAATATATTCCACAAGTGGTTATGGTTGTCAGACGTTGACAAACCTAATAACTTTAGGGGCTAGGCTGGACAGTGAAGATATGAAAAAATTAGAACAATGGTGGAGAATAATGACTAGTGCATGATGGGTGTTCTTCTAAACTCACATTGAGTTTAAAATATGAAAAACAGGGACTTCCGCCAAGATGGAGGCATAGGTGGAGACGCCGTGCTTCCTCACACAACCAAGTTTAGAGACAACTAAATAATAGCAACAGAAAACACAGCCAGAACACAGAAAATTGAACTTTTTGGAAGTCTGATAACAACAAATTCTTCAGCCTGACCGGTAAGAGGGGCGAAACCAGCAGCTGGCAGAGCTGGGCTGCACAGGAAAACTCAGTCAGACAGACTCAGGTGCGGAATCCAGGTGCAGGGTTGGACCTGGTGGGCAACTCAGCAAGCAATCGTGGGGAAACAGTGTGGGAGCAGGGCTGTGGTCGTGCATTCGTGTGTGGATAGACAAGCGAGGGAGTAGGTGATTGGACGAGAGCCAGCAGCCCCAGCGGCAAGGATCATGGTTTGATTCCCAGTCAGGGCACATGCCTGGGTTGCAGGCCAGTTCCCAGCGGGGGACACATGAGAGGCAACCACACATTGATATTTCTCTCCCTCTCTCCTTCCCTTCCCCTCTCTAAAAATAAATAAATAAAATATTTAAAAAAATTTAAACATGAATTTCACTACCAAAGCAAACCTGGAAGCTAAAGGCAGCCTGCAAATTAGGAACTTTCAACCCTAAGTTCTGTGATTCTGTTGGGAGGAAAAAGAATGAGTTTAAGAAAAAGGGCTATTTCATGCTAAAACATGGATTTCAAGGAAGAATTAAGCAAAATAATGGCTCATATGAAATTGCTGGAGTAGACAGTACTATGCATGAAGCAAGCATCTGGAGAAACTGGATATACAGAAAATCTCTGTAACCCCAGGATGTGAGAATAGGCAAATGGAAGAGGAAGGCTTTAAGACTTTAAACCCGTTGCACACTTGAAGACCTGCAGGTCACCACCCATTCTTCCTAAACCAACATAAAGACAATCATACATCCTAACAGTAATATTACAGCCAGCACTGATCAGACTGGGCCAAACCCAGTTTTATTGTTTTTTTTTAATATACTACCTTTTTAATTCTCACAATATCAGTATAAATAAGGTAGGTCTTATTACTGTCTTACTTTTTCAGGTGAGAATATAAGGTTCAGGTAAATTAGGTTAGGATTAATGATTCCTAGGTAGCAAATAGTTGTGCTAATACACATTTCAGCCCAGAGTCCAAGCTCTGTATCAGATGTTTTACCTTCTCTTCAGGATTGCATCTCTTGGTTGTGTATGTTCCTACCCTATAAATCTCTCAGTCATGACACTATGAACCCCAAGCACTGAGTTTAAACAAGGGAGATGAGGAGTATCTGTACATTGAGAAGAATTCAATTTGATTTCAATGCAATTAAGACCATCAGATTTAGGAACCACTCAGTGTGGATTCAAGGGTCGGCTTGGATCCAAAGCATGGATTGTCAATTAATACATCTTTGAATATAAAAAATGACTTGGCCTTTTGTGCATCCTAATTTAAATGGTTGTAATAACAAAATAGACATAATATTCTTAAGAGGACATAATGTATATACTGTTAAAATGTCTCAAGTTGTTTCTGACAGGTGAGCAGCATGCAAGCTTTCACTAGGCTTTCAAGAAGTTGATTGAAAGGTACATTCACTCTGGATAAGCCATTCATCCACTTATTTAATTTACTATATCTCAATTTACAAACTGATGAACTTGAAAATTAGGGCAATTTTGCACAAAGATCCTTCAGATTCAACAACATGTGAACAGATACATAACTAATGCTGTTTGTTTTGTTTTAAAGCCCGTATTTTATCTGGAGAATCTTGAAATACAAGTTGTTGCTATAACAAAATAATACATGTTGCATGTACATTTCTCAGTTTAAGTGTCGTCGTTGTTACTGTTTCATTGTGCTCCAGCCACCAAGCATTTCATGATTGTCCTCATTGATGGAGAACAGTACAGAAGTGACTGAGTTCATTCTCCTTGGACTAACCAATGACCCAGAGCTGCAGGTGCCCCTGTTTATCATGTTCACTGTCATCTACCTCATCACATTGATTGGGAATTTGGGAATTGTGGCGTTGATTCTCTTGGACTCTCATCTGCACACTCCCATGTACTTTTTCCTCAGTAACCTGTCTCTGGTGGATTTGTGTTACTCTTCAGCTGTCACTCCTACAGCCATGGCTGGATTTCTTCCAGGACACAAGGTGATCTCCTACAATGCATGTGCTGCTCAGATGTTCTTTTTTGGAGTCTCTGCCACTGTAGAAAATTACCTCTTGGCATCCATGGCCTTTGACCGCTATGTGGCAGTGTGCAAACCCCTGCATTACACCACAACCATGACAACAGATCTGTGTGCATTTTTGATCATAGGTTGCTATTTCTGTGGGTTCCTGAATGCCTCCATCCACATTGGGGACACCTTCAGCCTCAGTTACTGTGAGTCCAATGTGATCTATCACTTTTTCTGTGATGTTCCAGCAGTCATGGTTCTCTCTTGCTCTGATAGACACGTTCGCGAGCTCATGCATGTTTGTATAGCAAGCTTCAACATCTTTTTTGCACTTCTGGTTATCTTGATTTCCTACATATTTATATTTATCACCATCTTGAAGATGCACTCATCTTCAGGGTATCAGAAGGCTCTGACCACATGTGCCTCCCACTTCACTGCAGTCTCCATCTTCTATGGAACTATTATCTTCATGTACTTACAGCCCAGCTCCAGCCATTCCATGGACACAGACAAAATTTCATCTGTGTTCTATACTATGGTCATCCCCATGCTGAATCCTCTGGTCTACAGCCTGAGGAACAAGGAGGTTAAAAGTGCACTCATGAAGGTTGTCTTAGAGGCAAAACTGTTTTTAGGATTATGATTTGAACACTGCGGAATGCACAGTAACCAAGTTTAATTAAGGGCACAGTAAAATTAAAGTTGCAAAGTAGTCTCCTTGCCCATTCCAAAGTATCCTGTCCTAAAAATGAGAAACATTATTCTCAGAAATGTTCCTGAACAGGAAAGCAAAGATGCCTTGGTGTTCATTTGTCAAAAACTTTATTAAGGGTATTTTTTTACTCACTCATCCAACATGAATGTTTTTCTACCAATCAATGCAAATACACATAAAATAAAACCACAAAAAAGACCATGAACAAATTGCACGCATGTTTCCCTGGAGGATACCTATATTTTGAAATAGAAGCCAATAATGTTGTACATTCTGGTTTTGAAAATGCTTTGAAATTGTTAATGCTGATATTTTATGTCCAATTTTGTGATTTAAATGATCTTTTTAAAAGTTCTTTTAAAATGTATTTAATTGATTATGCTAGTACAGTTGTCCCCTTTTTTCTCCTCTTTATTTTCCTCCATGCTGTACGCCCCCTCTTATCATTATTCCCTAATCATAGTTCATATCTATGGGCCATACATACAACTTCTTTGGCGCCTCCATTTCACATACTATTCTTAATATTACTTCCCCATTCTTTTACCCTACTTCATTCACACTGATTTGCTTCCTATTTTTTAATCTGACAATGCCAAACATGTTCCTGCCTCAAGGCATTTATAGTTACTCTTCCTATATGGATTGTTCCCTTACACCATTAAGATTAGTGCTTGAAGGTTATTCTATCATACGTTTCTTTCTTGACCACATTTGTAAAATGCTCAGTGTTTATTTCCATGCAGAATATCCTTTCACTCTGAGGTATTCTTTTAAAATTTTTTTCACCCATTTGCTTCATGAACCACAGGCAAGAAAACGTGGATGAGACTGAAAGTGACCAGAGGCAGGGAGGGGAGTAATGGTGGAAAGAAAAGGAAGAGACTAGACAAAGAACATGTACGAATGACCCAAGGACATGGACAGCAGTGTGAGAAGTGGGTGATGGGTTGGGTGGAGAAGGGCAAAGGGGGAAAAACTGAGATAACCATAAAAAATAAGAGTAAAAAAGATACAAAAATTCTCACCCAAGGATTTGTTTTTATTCATATTAGAGAGAGAAGAAGGGAATAGAGAGAAAAACCCTGACCATGGTTTTAATCCCCAACCTAAGTATGTGCCCCGACAGGAACTCTAACGTGCAAGTTTTTGGTGTGAAGCATGAAACCTCAACCTACAGAGCCACTGGACATGGCACTCTGAGCAACCCTTCATAGCCTTCATGAGTCCTCACCTATTGAATGTTTGCTTGTTCACTTTATTATCTCTCTTCCCCAGCTAGAACTTAGACTCTATGAAAGCATTGGCCTTATCTCTTTTGTTTACAACATGATCCACAGTTCATAAATCAGTGTCTATTCATACTCAGTTTTCAGTAACTATTTGTTAAATGAATAAGAGTGTTAAGCTTTGAGTCCAGCTGTATCAGTATGTTGAATTTTTAAACTATTGGTGATTGAAGTATATGGTCCAAACATATACTTTCTGGAAAGATGTGTAGTGCATTTTCAGAAGCACAGCTCATTTTCTACTTTCCTGTGCATTCCCACTCACTGTGGGCACCCCAAAGTTTGGACAGAAAGATTTCTTGCATCACAGAAGCAAAAGGATCATCTGCAACAATTGTATAGTTTTACTTAGAAAGATGTCTCATGAAGTGGCAACTAAAATTTCGAATAGGATCAGAAAAACGCATTGAATATGAGATTATTTAAGGGTTCAGTATCTGATTATATTTGAAAATATTTTGTACATATGAAATGTAACTAACTAAAATGATTCCAATATTCCTACATAAAATATAAACGTGGCAGTATCTATCAATAATAAAAATATAGCATATACATATGCTAGTTCAGGGATTAAAGATTATGCTTTTCATATCAATTCTCTGGGAGTTCTCTGGTGTACAAAACCTACCCACACAAATATGTGCCTTTGTCTATTTTGCTGTCTCAATAGAATGAGAGGTTTCAGTAGCTCACTACTTGTAAGATTTTGCTTGGATAAGCTATATTCTCATGCTGGTGTTTTGGGGCCTAAGTATCATAACACAAATATTCACTTTCCTTTTGGTGATATTTCCCCTCTTGGAACCATTTTTAATTACTCTTTTAAATAATCATTTAATTTTAGGAGTTTAGAGTTACAAAAAAATTTAAAACAGTGCAGATTCAGTGCAACCCTATGACAGTCTGAATAATAGGCTGCATAAAAATTGAAGTCTACTGAATTTTGTCCAGGAAGAGTGATTTTGAATTGATGGGTTCCAAAAACTTTACTTTGAATAAGTAAAGTTTGCAGTAATTTGTTATAGCAGCCATACAAGTGAATACAATTATTGCTTAATATTCCCTTCAGGATTAATTTATACTGCTAAGAAACCAAGATCGACAGAGTATGTAATTATACTGTGATTTTTTTAAACTGCAGATTTCATTCAGCTTTCATTAGGTTTTCCCCTAAAATACTATACTCTGCTTGCATTTAGTTACTGTATTTCCTTTATTGCTTCTGGTCTGTGACAAGCTCTCCTTTCCCTAGTTTTGTTGGCCTTGGCTGTGTTGAGAGTACTAGTCAGGTATTTCACAGAATGTTCTTCAATTGGGATTTGCTGATATTTCCTCATGATGTGACTGGGATTACAGTTTTCAGAGACTAAAGTGAAATGTTTTTTCATCACATCATATCAGCAAGATTTGTCTCTTTTCCTCAGCTATTTTGCGTAGTCATTTCTTAGTGTTCTCATGTATTTATTTTTCATTATGGAAAATAACCAATACTAGGTTTCGTTTTGGCTGGAATTGTTCCACTTTCATCATTCGTAGCTCTTTCTGTTTGTGTCCCATTGACACAGTTTCATGCCTTCACTGTGTTTTTTTTTTAAGCACTCCCTCACTTTCTGTTACTACACAGTGCTACATAAAGGCTTGTATTGTATTTTCCCCTATCCCTATCACAAAATCTATTTCTGTTATGGGAAAAATCCCCAGAAACTCTGGTCTTCCTGGCAATGCAGTGAAGAATTAAAGATCAATGAGCCTATCAACATGTAAGCAGGGTTTATTGGTGATCCATTCTCAGGGAAGACAGTGGGCCTAGCTAAGGTGGAGGCTGGGGGGCTGAAACCCATAAATTCAGGGTTAAGCACAATAAAGGAGGTGAGCGTAGGAGTGGCCAAGGATGAGGTTGGGTGGCAAGCATGCATGTCCTTTGTTCTGAAGATTTATATATTTGGCAGGCAGATGGGTGAGAGGGATTACATATTGATTGACATGTAAAGGTGGTGGTAGCTTTCTGGGAACTGGGAGAGATTACCTAGGGTGTTAATGGACTTCTTCCTTTAGGGACTATATGCCCTTTTAGGCATTTCAGGACTCCAGCCAAAAGCACAGGTTCAAAGACTTTCTTTCCCAGACAATGGAAAAGATATATAGAATTTCAAGGACTGCTGAGACAGTGGGTAGAACTTGGATCCTTCTTCCTCCCTGTTTTGGTTTCCTCTCTGGCCACTTTTCCTACCATCACAGTTCTATGAAGATCTCCTTTCTTTTGTTAAACACTGGCATTTAAAAGCCAGTATTTGACTCCCAATTATGCTCATTGATACTAGAGTTTTACTTCTAGGCCCTCTTGCCCACAGGAGTAGCAGGTATATATTTATATACTTTGTATACATTTGTAATGTAGAGTTATACTCTACCTGTCCATCATAACTATATGAAGCTAAACACTACTGTATACTGATGTTTCTGACTCTCATCCACAATTTTCAAACAGTGCGCCACAGAATTTTTAAACAATACCTGACTCTTCAGTCAGAGGCACAAACCTCTTTCCCTTTGATTGTCAAATAAAAAAATGACAGCAGCCAACACAATAGCCATCCAGTGAGAATGAATGGAAATTATAACTATTTTTTATCACATTGTCAAAAAAATTTTTTAGTATACTGTAGAATTTTAGTAATTAGTTATGTGTGACATGAGAGGGAAAAAGTTGACAATTACTGCTCTCATTTAGTTCACCCCAACTTGTCTCTTTTCTTATGTGTAACTTCTTTGATGGTGAGAAACTTGGTTCTCAATGAATCCCATTCATTAATTTCTTGGTGTGACTAGTTTGTAGGGAAATCAGTTCCATAATTGTTTTTTATTTAAATTTTACTGTGTTTTTATCATTACCATGTAGTCTGTTTAAACCTCTCCCCCCAGCAATCACCACACTGCTGTCCACATCCATGAGTCCTTTTTCCTAAATTTTGTTCAGTCCCTCCACTCCCAACCTCCTCACAACTAGCTGCCATCTGCTTTCCATCCATGAGCCTGTGTCTTTTTTGTTTCTGAGTTCAATTTGTTCTTAATCTATACCACCATGAGAATCAACTTCATACTACTGTATAGTATTTTTTATGGTTTCTTTCATGTTTAACTAGCTTTCAGACCTTTGTAGTACCATCAGATTTTTAGTTTTATTTTTATTATTTTAGGGTGTTTTTTGATTATGCCATTGCAGTTTTCTCATTTCCCCCCCTTCTTTCCCCTCTACAATGCACACCTGTCCCCCCAATCCTGCCATTAAATTCATGACCATGTGTCACAAGTTCTTTAATTCTATATTTCCCATACTCTTCTTGCCCTCCCCTTTATTTTCTACCTTCCATCTATATTACTTAATTTTTGTACCTTCTCCCCACCTCTCCTGCTCCCACTCCATTGTTGCTAACCCTCCATGTGATCTCAATTTCTATGGTTCTGCTCCTGATCTAGCTGTCCACTTACTTTGCTTTTGTTTTAGGTGTGGTTTTTAATAATGTGAGTTTGCTGTCCTTTCACTGTTCATCTTTTTTATCTTCTTTTTCTTAGGTAAGTTTCTTTAACATTTCATATAATGAGGGCTTGGTGATGATGAACTCCTTGAATTTGACCTTATCTGAGAAGCACTTTATCTGCCCTTCCATTCTAAATAAAAGCTTTGCTGGATAGAGCAATCTTGGATGTAGGTCATTGGATTTCATGCCTTGGAATACTTCTTTCCAGCCCCTCTTTGCCTGTAAGGTCTCTTTTGAGAAATCAGCTGACAGTCTGATGGAAACTCCTTTGTAGGTGACTGTCCCCTTATCTCTTGCTGCTTCTAGGATTCTCTCCTTCTTTTTAATCTTGGCTAATGTAATTATAATGTTCCTTGGTGTGTTCCTTCTTGGGTCCACCTTCTTTAGGATTCTGTGAGTGTCCTGGACTTCCAGGAAGTCTGTTTCCTTTGCCAGATTGGGAAAGTTCTCTTCTATTATTTGTTCAAATAATTTTTCCACTTGTTGCTACTCCTCTTCCCCTTTTGGGTACCCCTGTAATTCAGATGTTTAAAGATATCCCGGAGGTTCCTAAGCCTGTGATCATTTTCTTGAATTGTTCTTTCTTCATTCTTTTCCCTTTTGTCCTTTTTTTTTTTTCCTTCTGGTTCACTTGATTGATTTGAGTCCCAGTTTTCTTCCCATCACTATTGGTTCCCTGTGCATTTTGCTTCATTTCACTTAGTGTAGCCTTCATTATTTCATCTAATTTGTGACAAATCAACCAGTTCCATGAGCATGCTGATTACCAGTGTTTTGAACTGTGCATCCAATATGTTGGCTTTCTCTTTGTTGCTTAGAAGTATTGGCTCTAGTGCTTTCAGCTGTTCTTCTTCTTGAGCCATAATGTTTTGGTCTGTCTGAAACTGTTACATATGAGGTGCAGAGCCTGAGGTGTTCACCAGGGCAGGGCAACCCAGGCTGCTAGGTTGTGATGCTGTATGTGGGGGTGAGGTCAGAGAGGGGCAATGGCGTTTTCCTTCTCTCTCTCAGATGTCGGTTTCCTCTGCTGCTTCTCACAAGCAAATTGGGCCCTTTTGTTGCTGGATCCCAGGTGGGTGGGCTTGTTCACATTTTAGGACCCTGAGGGTCTCTCCAAGGAACTCTCTATGAACCTGGGAGTCTCTCCCAGCACCTCGACTCCCAAAACTTTTTTCAATTAGAGCTTTTAGGCTTTATTTCTGATAGCTGGGGCCCTGGGTTGTGCAGTGTGTTTCACTGCTTGCTCCTTTGCCTAATTTATCTGCGCACCATTGTGTGACCATAGTCAGCAATTCGCCTTGTGCCCTCACTGGGTCTGCACATTGCAACCCCATGCCTGGGATCTGCCAAATACCACCTGGGTCGGTCTGGCCACTTTTTCCTGCTGCCACCCATCTCCATTATCCATGGGCTCTTCCCCTCTACAGGTCTGGATAAATGGTTCATTGTTGGACTTTGGTACAGTTCAATTTTTTTCTCTCTTCTGGTTGTGTTCTGGTTTCTAAATCTTTGTTGTTCATAAAATTGGTTGTGCAAGGAGGAACAGTGGGTCCACCTATGCCTCATCTTGGCTGGCAGTCTAGCATTAGACTTTTAAAAGACTCTGTATTAACTCCTAGGATTCTCTTGTACTCCTGGCTGCTTCTTTCTAATTGGTGCATATTAAATCTCATGCTTTGCTGTGTGTAGTTCCATGGGTTGTAACAAATGCAGAGTCATGTGTTCACCAGCCCATTACCATGGAGTTTAATTTTATTATTCTAAAATTTCCTTTTTTAATCCCTTTCATAGACAACCATTCTCGATTTTTCCAACACTTAGAAGTCATTGAGCTTTTCTTCATCCCTGTTATGTACATAGAATCACACAATTAGGAACTTTTAGGTCTTGCTTCTTTAATGTTAAAATCCACTTTGGCTCGTCCATATTGGTGCATGAGTAAATATTATTCTATTTTATTACTGAACAGTGTTCCAGTTTAACAATGTTCTACAGTTTGCAGGTGCATCCAGTTGTTTCTGACTGTCAATTTTTAAACTCAATAACACTTAAAAAGGTTTGTGTAGAGGTTTATGGTGGAACATATGGTTTCACTTTACATTGAACATTCAATTCTTCTGTCAGTGCGTGAACTGACAGCTGTTGGAGCAAAAGTTTTGGAAAAATAATTTCTGTCATGTATTTTCCTTTGCATCTTTTATAAAAATTAGTTGATTATAGATCTTTGAATCATTTCTGGATGCTATAACCTGTTCCACTTATTTGTGAGTCCATCTTTTCCCTACTGCTACAGTGACTTCATCACTATATGTTATTGTTAGTTGTGAAATCAAATAACTTTGATACACAAAATTTGCTTTTATTTTTCATAATGATTTTGCTTATTCGTTTTGGAATTACATATGAATTTATAATCAGCATGTCAATATTTATACTCAAAAAAGCCTTACATGGGTTTCAACCGTGATCCCATGGAGTCTGTAAAGCAGCCAACAGTAAGTCTACCAATCCATGAATGTGGTATATCTTTACACTCATTTATCTAAAATTTTATTCTTCTGTAGGCTATAGATTTTCATCACTAGTAAGATAAATATCCTAAAAATACTCAAAGAGCTAAAAAACACTTGGATGAAGAACTAAAGGAAATCAGTAAAATTGGTATCAAATGATACAGATATTAATAGAGACCGATTATAAGAAGTAACCAGATACTAACTCTAGAGCAAAACCAAGAAGACATGAAGTAGACATCCGGAAGACTCAGATTTTCTGATTTTAAATATTAGTATCTTCTGTAATTTCACAGAAACTTAAAACTCATTATCAGGTTAGAATAGAATAACAATCTATGGGGTAGATGGAGAGGGCTTTTTGTCTTTTGAATTCAGAAAATCAGGGGTGTAAAAAGAAGGAAATCTTCCCTTTTGTGACAGCATAAGTGGACCTGGAGAGTATTAGGCTAATTGAAATACACCAGTCAAAGACAAATACCATATTATCCCACTTATATGTGGATCCAATGAACAAAATAAACTTATTTACAAAACATGAATGGGCATGGATACATGGAACAGACTAACAACTGTAAGAGAAGAGAGGAGAGGAGGAGAAAGGACTGGATAGAAAAGGTGAAGGGATGAGCCAAAGAACTTATATTACAAGGTCTTCCAGAAAGTATCCAGCCATGTAATAGAAAAAATAAACATTTGTTGAAAAAAATAAAATACAAGAAATATTGCACATAGGACAATGATTTCTCATTCCCCTTCCAAGTAGACCCCCTGGGACCTCCCACAGTTCTCCCAATTGCCAGCATCTGCCCTGTCTTATTATCCTGCATCTCACTGACAGTCTAATGTTCTTCCCTTTCAAAAGTGATGTTAGTTTTGGGAATACCCAGAAGTCACAGGTTGCCATATTTGGGTTGTAGAGGGGATGATTCACCTGAGTGATTTCATGTTTCACCAAAAAACTCTGCATGAGACATGTTGCATAGTGGGTGCATTGTCATGATGAAGCTGCCAATCACCAGTTACCCAGAGCTACAGCCTTCTGAGTCTTCCAAATAGGTTTCATGGAGGAATGTTAAAGTTTAAGGAATATTTGATATAGATTTGTTGCTCTACTGGCTCAGTCATTTTGAATGTGATGGCCACAGAATTTACATGCTCATTTAAAGGCATCTACTGCCTCCACTGACTAGCACAGTGAAGTCATCATTCAGTATGCACATTCCAGTCCACTCTCCTTGGCTGCCAGGTTACATCAGTTTCATTCAAACCATTCTCATTATATTAACGATGGCTGCACTTTTCATGGACAGAACTCCTATGCATAACCTGTCTAAGTAGACGATGATATGGTGATCATTAGAAGGAAGCTGGGGTTTGAGGCAGGATGGAGATGTGCAAAGGAGAGAAATGGGGACATCTGTAATAGTGTCAACAATAAAAACTTAAATAAATTTATTAAAGATAATTTTAGTGGTAGGCCTTCTACATACACTGTAAATCGCACAATGGGCCTTCTTTTCAGTGAAATAACAGCACCGATAAAAAAGTATTTTTATAACCCAACAATTTAAAGTTCCTTGAAATGGCCTTAAGGACAAATTGATAATGGAGAAAACATTTCCCAGGAAAGCTACGCAACTTGCTAAGATCTAAGTGTGTAGCAATCAAGCTATGACCTTCCCCTTTTCTCCTCTACCCCTAGCTGTGTGGTAGAATATCTATTTAAGAGAAATGCATTCAAGAAGCATGGCTACTCTCTAACTCCAGGTATCAGCGTAGAGCTGCAGTTCCACCCTGCAAGAGGCAGGACACTGATATCTCATCTTGCCCAGGTTAACCTTAAACAAACACTATTCCCATTTGGCTGAACTGAGTGGATAGGGGCTGCCAATTTCCATCCAGTTCCCATTTGTACTGTTAGATATTTGTCCAAGGTACAGCAAGCTGAGAATTTGTGGACCAAGTGCCCACTGCCTCAACTTCCTGTCCAGCAATTCCTCACTGCAAAGGATGAGTGGTCAAATTTACAGAAGACATAAGAGACTTTAACTCAAAACCATAAGAAGAGACAAAGAAAGACTTATACAATGACAAAAGGTAAATTCTCCAGCAAGATATACAGATTATAAATATATATGCATCAAATATGCCCAACATATTAAGTAAAGAGTTAACAGAATTGAAATAAAAAATAGTAACACAATAATAGTGGAAGATTTCAATACCCCAAATTTAATTATGACAAACCACATAGAAGATTGATAAGGGAACACTGAATTTTATTCAATGAAACATGTACTTACCACCTGATCAAGCAATCCAACTTATAGAAATTATCTAAGTGCAATTCAAAAACAACATTAGACAGATATTTAGTAAGTTTCTTCAAAATATCCAGATATTGGGACCCACCCAAATGCTCTACAACTGACAAATGCAGAAACAATCTGTGATATGTATATAATGGAATACTATTCAGCAATAATAAACGAGATTTTACTACTAATATTACGAGTAGGATTATGTTCCTAAAAAATTTATTTCTTGGAGTCCTGATTCTCAGTACTTCAAAATGTAACCTTGTTTGGAAAGAAGATTTTTTTCTGATTTGATTAGGAAAGATTAAATCATAATTGAGCAGGCTAATCTTGGAATCTAGTACGGATTATGTACTTTTAAAGAGGAAAAATCTGGGAGGTGACATCAGAGGAATGGTGGTGTGAGAGGTCTCCTTGGCCTCTCTCTTTAAACTTCCAACTTCAATTACTGGAACAGATATAATTGAAGAAAGGATTCCCTGCTCAACACACAAACACCATGCTAAGTGAAAAAGGCCAGACAGAAGAGCTATGTAGACTAGGAATGTATTTATAGGCCATTCTTGCAAAGGCAAAATTATTTGGACATAAAAGTTAGTGGCTGGGACAGTGTGTGGGAGAAGGAGTTGATCACCAGGGGAAGTTCACAGTGTTTGTTTGATCATGGAACTCTTCTATATGATGACTGTTTGTGATTACATGACCATATACATTTAACCAAACTTGATGATTTATACACTAAAAACTACAGATATTATTGTTGTTTGTAAATTATACTGTAACTAGAAAATGGAAAAAAAATGAACACTAACAAGTAATATGAAAACATGTACATTCTCATCATATCCAGCTCAGTTCCTACAGGTAATTCAATTGCTTCCTTTTTTAGAACTTGGCATGAGAGTTTTATAGAAGTCTCCATGGGAGACATCCCCAAAGAACCACATGTTCATATGGCTCCTTCTGATTCCCATGAGTTAGCCTCTTAAATTCCAACATGACTCAACATGAAATCATTTTAAAGGGGCCAGACTGTGTGCTAAGGTGCCGTAGTTATCACTTACTTACCTGAACGCTAATCATTGTTAGTGCATGTGGGCCTTCCCTCCATCTCTGATCTGAGGATTTGCTGTAAGCCTGCAGTGGTAGCCAGGGAAAACATCTCAACATGAATATTGTATTGATTGATTTTTAAATGATAACCCCTCTTTGTTTTAAAGAGATTTCTTAATTTGCTATTTACAAGAAATTCTGTAAACAATGTAAGAGAGGTAATGTTATTCTTTATTTTAGAATTAAGAAGAAGACAAGAGACTCCTCCAAAGCTCAGTAAGAATTAATGATGCATTCAAGACTTGTGCTCAGTTTTCTGACTTCATGTTGGGGTTTTCTTCCATATTTACTTGTCTTAGAGATCTTGGAATCTTTCACCAGTACCTGATAGAGAACATCACCAAGAGTATATATTTATATGTATTGTTCCATGTCTAGATTTCAGATTTCAGAAGCACTATTCAGGACTGACTGTCCCTCCCACTGCAGGATCAAGGTAAGCTTCTACATTTCATACACATTTTTAGTGAGAACTGTAATTTATGTAAAATCCATGGGGCAGCTGTACCTACTATGAGATATTTGAGCAGGTGACCAGATGTTTTGAACATTGTTTTCTAAAACCATGAATTGAGAGTAGCATTTAAATGTCAAAACTTCAGTGAGGAGTATAGTGATACTTATGGAACATCATTATGTTCCTTTCCTAAAAAAGATTAGCCAAAGAAAAAGGTAACCCTCTTATTGAGCAAATTTTAATTCACTGTATTTGCTGTTGTACTTTCACTGGAGGTTTAATAAAAGCACAAGAGAGTGGAAAACCTTCCTTTAAACCACAGAAGTTTTGGAATAGAATCAGCATAATCCATTGCACTCTTTTCCCCATAGCCTCATCCTTATTACCATATTATGAACATATGTACAAATGTTATGGTGAAGTGGCTAAGAGTATAGGCTTTTGATTTGGTCACAAATGAGTTTAAATCATGAATCATGAACTTTCCTCATATTAGCTGTGATAGTATAGAGCTTTACATTGCTTCTAAAGTCCTCAGTCATCTTAGTGGTCAAAGGGGAATTATAGTATCACCTACCTTAGAACATTATTGTGAGGATTAAGCAAATATTTATGTTTATTTAAATATATATGTATACACATACCTAAATATAATTCAATATGCCCATAGTATTTATTATTGTTTGCAGAACACAATATATTTTACAAAAGGTATGATTGTCAGAGGTTGACAAACCCAATGACTTTAAGAGCTAGGCTTGGACAGTGAAGATATGAAAGAATTAGGACAATGGTGGAGAATAATGACTAGTGCATGATGGGTGTTCTTCTAAAGAACTTAAATTTAGATTTAAAAGACTGAAAATATTGTTTTCACTCAAGAACATATTTATATAAAATATTTAAATATGAATCTCACTACCGAAGCAAACATGGAGGCTAAAGGCAGCCAACAAGTTAGGAACTTTCAACCATTACTTCTGTTGCTAAGAAGAAAAAGAATGATTTTAAGAAAAAGGGCTATTTCATGCTAAAACATTGAGTTCAAAGAAGAATTAAGCAAAATAATGGCTCACATGGAATTGCTGGAGCAGACAGTACTATGGGTGAAGCAAGCAACTAGAGAAACTAGAGACACAGAAAATCTCACTGGTACCAGGATGTGAGAAAAGGCAACCTGAAGAGGAAGGCTTTAAGACTCTAAACCCCTTGCACATTTGAAGACCTGCAGGTCACCACCCATTTTTCTAAACTGATATAAAGAAAATCATACTGTCCTAATAGTAATATTATAGCCAGAACTCATCAGACTGTGCCAAACCCAGAGTTTTATTGTATTTTTAATATACTACCCTTTTAATCCTCACAATAACACTATAAATAAAGTAGGGCTTATTACTGTCTTAATTTTGCAGCTGAGAATATAAGGTTCAGGTAAGTTAGGTTAGGATTAATGATTCCTGGGTAGCAAATAGCTGGGCTAATACTCTTCTCAGCCCAGAGTCCAAGCTCTGTATCAGATGCTTTGCCTTGTCTTCAGAATTGCATCTCTTAGTTGTGTATGTTCCTAACCTATAAATCTCTCAGTCATGACACTATGAACCCCAAGCACTGAGTTTAAACAAGGGAGATGAGGAGTATCTGTACATTGAGAAGAATTCAATTTGATTTCAATGCAATTAAGACCGTCAGACTTAGAAACTACTCAGTTGGATTCAAGGGTCGACATGGATCCAAAGCATGGGTTGTCAATTAATACATCTTTGAATATAAAAAATCACTCAGCCTTTTGTACATCTTAATTTAAATGGGTGTAATAACAAAATAGACATAATATTCTTAAGAGGACATAATGTATATACTTTTAAAATGTCTCAAGTTGTTTCTGACAGGTGAGCAGCATGCAAGCTTTCACTAGGCTTTCAAAAAGTTGATTGAAAGGTACATTCACTCTGGATAAGCCATTCATCCACTTATTTAATTTACTATATCTCAATTTACAAGCTGATGAACTTGAATATTAGGGCAATTTCCCACAAAGATCCTTCTGATTCAACTACATGTAAACAGATACATAACTAATGCAGTTTGTTTTGTTTTAAAGCCCATATTTTGTCTGGAGAATCTTGAAATACAAGTTGTTGCTATAACAAAATAATACATGTTGCATGTACATTTCTCGATTTAAATGTCTTTCTCACCTTTTCATTCTTCTAGCCACCAAGCATTTTGTGATTGTCCTCATTGATGGAGAATAGTACAGAAGTGACTGAATTCATCCTCCTTGGACTAACCAATGACCCAGAGCTGCAGGTGCCCCTGTTTATCATGTTCACTGTCATCTACCTCACCACATTGATTGGGAATTTGGGAATTATGGCATTGATTGATTCTCTTGGACTCTCGTCTGCACACTCCCATGTACTTTTTCCTCAGTAACCTGTCTCTGGTGGATTTGTGTTACTCTTCAGCTGTCACTCCTACAGTCATGGCTGGATTTCTTCTAGGACACAAGGTGATCTCCTACAATGCATGTGCTGCTCAGATGTTCTTTTTTGGAGCTTTTGCCACTGTAGAAAATTACCTCTTGGCATCCATGGCCTTTGACCGCTATGTGGCAGTGTGCAAACCCCTGCATTACTCCACAACAATTACAACAGATCTGTGTGTGTGTCTTGCTATAGCTTCATATGTCTATGGGTTCCTGAATTCCTCCATCATCATTGGGAACACCTTTGGCCTCTCTTTCTGTGAGTCCAATGTGGTCCATCACTTTTTCTGTGATGTTCCAGCAGTCATGGTTCTCTCTTGCTCTGATAGACATGTTAGCGAGGTCATGCATATTTGTATAGCAAGCTTCAACATCTTTTTTGCACTTCTGGTTATCTTGATTTCCTACATATTCATATTTATTACCATCCTAAAGATACACTCATCTTCAGGGTGTCAGAGGGCTCTGTCCACCTGTTCTTCCCACTTCACTGTAGTCTCCATCTTCTACGGAGCTATTATCTTCATGTACTTACAGCCGAGGTCCAGCCATTCCATGGACACAGATAAAATTGCATCTGTGTTCTATACTATGGTCATCCCCATGCTGAACCCCCTGGTCTACAGCCTGAGGAACAAGGAGGTTAAGAGTGCATTCATGAAGGTTTTTTTAAAGGCAAAACTGTTTCTAAAATTGTGATTTGAACATTGTGCAATGCACAGTTACCTAGTTTCATTAAGGCCACAGTAAAATTAAGGTCCCAAAGTAGTCTCCTTGCCCATTCCAAAGTCTCCTGTCCTAAAAATGAGAAACATTATTCTCAGAAATGTTCCTGAACAGAAAATGCTAAGATGTCTTGGGGTTCATTTGTCAAAAACCTTATTAAAATATTGTTTTATTCACTCATGCAACATGCATTTTTTCTACCAATCAATGCAAATACATATAAAATACAACCACATAGAAGACCGTGAAAAAGGTGCATGTATGTTTCCCAGGAGGATACCTGTGTCTTTAAATAGAAGCCAATAATGTTCTACATTTTGCTTCTGAAAATGCTTTGAATTGTTTTTTTTTAATTTATCTTTTATTTTTTTTCTCTTTTTTTTAATTAATTTATTTTTTTAAATTGATTATGCTGTTACAGTTGTTCTATTCCCCCCTTCATTCCCCTCCACCCTGCCCCCCCAACCCCACCATTACCCCCCTTTAGTTTATGTCCATGTGTCTCAAGTCCTTTAGGTTCTATATTTCCCATGCTATTCTTGCCCCCCCCATCTATTTTCTATCTACTGTCTATGCTACTTATCTTCTGTACCTTCTCCCCCCATCTCCTCCTCCCACTCCCCTGTTGCTAACCCTCCTTGAGATCTTCATTTCTATATTCCCACTCCTGATCTAGCTGTTCTTTTAGTTTGCTTTCATTTTAGGTGTGGTTGTTAATAACTGTGAGCTTGTTGTTCTTTCACTGTTCATGTTTCTTTAACTTCTTTTTCTTAGATAAGTCCCTTTAACATTTCATATAATAAGGGCTTGGTGATGATGAACTCCTTGAATTTGATCTTATCTGAGAAGCACCTTATCTGTCCTTCCATTCTAAATGAAAGTTTTGCTGGATAGAGCAATCTTGGTTGTAGGTCTTTAGATTTCATGACTTGGAATATTTCTTTCCAGCCCCTTCTTGCCTGTAAGGTCTCTTTTGAGAAATCTGCTGACAGTCTGATGGGGACTCCTTTGTAGGTGATTGTCCCCTTAGCTCTTGCTGCTTCTAGGATTCTCTCCTTCATTTTAATTTTGGCTAATGTAATTATGATATGCCTTGGTGTGTTTGATTATAGCCACAAATTAGAGAAACATATGAAGGCTAAATTAAGGGAAATGAATGGAATTCCACAGGAAACCCATAGAGATGAAAAGGAAACTGGGACTCAAATCAATGGAGTGGACCAGAAGAAACCAAATAATGGCCAAACAGAAAAGAGTCAAGGAGCAAGAATTCAAAGAAATGAGGAGAGTCTTAGGAACCTCCAGGACATCTTTAAACACTCCAATATCTGAATTATAGGGGTACCAGAAGGGGGAAAGACACAACCACCAGTGGAAAAACTATTTGAACAAATAATAAAAGAAAATTTCCCCAATCTGGCAAAGGAAATAGACTTCCAAGAAATCCAAGAAGCCCAGAGAGTACCAAAAAAGTTGGACTCAAGAAGAAACACACCAAGGCATATCATAATTACATTAGCTTTGAATTGTTAATGCTGATATTTTATGTCTACTTTTGTGATTTACACAATCTTTTAAAATTAATTTTTAAATATATTTTATCGATTATGCTATTATACTTGTCTCCCATTATCTTCTTCCCTTTATTTCCCTTCACACTGTACACCCCCTCCCACCATGATTCCCTCATCATAGTTCATGTCTATGGGTCATACATACAAGTTCTTTGGCTTCTCCATTTCCCATACTATTGTTAATATTACTTCCCCATTCTTTTACCTTACTTCATTCACACTGATTTTCTTGCTATTTTTTAATCTGACAATGCCAAACATGTTCCTGCCTCAGGGCATTTATACTTATTCTTCCCTATATGGAATGTTCCCCTACTCTATTAAGGTTTGTGCTTAAAGGTTATTCTATCACAGGCTTCTTTCTTGACCACCTTTGTAAAATGGTCATTGTTTATTTCCATGCAGAATATCCTTTCACTCTGAGGTATTCTTTTACAAAATTTCTGGGACTTCCGTCCAACATGGAGGCATAGATGGAAACACTGTTCCTACTCGCACAACAAAGTTGAAAGACAACAAAGTTTTAGTAACAACAACACAGCCAAAATACAGAAAACTGAACTGTACCAAGTATGACAACAACCAACCGTTCATCCAGACCAGTAAGAGGGGCAGAGTCAGGGGTGGAGTCAGGGGTGGAGTCAGCGGCGGAGCGTGGTCAGGCAGGAAAAATCAACAGGACTGACCCAGGAGCTCAAGAATACAGGTGGTGGTTGGTGGATCCCAGACATGGGGTGGCAATGGGAAGACCCAGTGAGTGTGCAAGGTGGCTGGCTGACCTCAGTCACACATTCACGTGCAGATAAACCAAATGAAGGAGGGAGCAGTGAGACAGACCACTCAGGCTAGGGTTCCAGCAACAGGAATTAGAGCCTAAAAGCACCAACTGGAAAGACTTTTGAGATCGAGGTGCCAGGAGAAGCTCCCAGGCTCACCTAGAGTTCGTTGGAGAGACCTACAGGGTCCTGGAGGGTGCACAAGCTCACACACCTGGGAATCAGCACCAAAAGGCCCCAATTTGCTTGTGAGAAGCGATAGAGGAGGCAGAAATCTGAGAGAGAGCAGAACAAACACCATTGCCCTTCTTTGACCTCACCCCCACATACAGCATCACAACCCAGCCACCTGGGTTACCCCGCCCTGGTGAACACCTAAGGCTCTGCCCCTCATATATAACAGGTGTGAAGAGACCAAAATATATGGCTCAAGAACAGCTCAGAGCCCCAGAGTCAATCCATCTAAGCAACTAAGAGATAGCTAACTTTTCAGATGCACAGTTCAAAACACTGGTGATCAGGATTCTCACAGAACTGGTTGATTTTACTCACAGATTAGAGGAACTAATGAAGGCTAAACTAATTGAAATGAAGGGAAATGCACAGGAAACCAATAGTGATGGAAAGGAAACTGGGACTCAAATCAAGGGAGTGTACCCGAAGGAAGAAAAAAATGACCAAACAGAAAAGGATGAAGAAACAAGAATTCAAAAAAATGAGGAGAGGCTTAGGAACCTCCAGGACATCTTTAAACGCTCCAACATCCAAATTATAGGGGTACCAGAAGGGGAAGAGGAACAGCCACCAGTGGAAAATTTATTTGAACAAATAGTAAAGGAGAACTTCCCCAATCTGGCAAAGGAAATGGACTTCCAGGAAGTCCAGGAAGCTCAGAGAGTCCTAAAGAAGTTCGAACCAAGGAGGAATATACCAGGGCACATCATAATTACATTAGCCAAGATTAAAATGAAGGAGAGAATCCTAGAAGCAGCCAGAGATAAGGGGACAGTCACCTACCAAGGAGTTCCCATCAGACTGTCAGAGGATTTCTCAAAAGAGACCTTACAGGCAAGAAGGGGCTAGAAAGAAGTATTCCAAGTCATGAAATCCAAACACCTACATCCAGGATTGCTCTATCCAGCAAAGCTTTCATGTAGAATGGAAGGGCAGAAAAGTGTTTCTCAGATAACATCAAGTTCAAGGATTTCATCATCACCAAGCCCTTATTATACGAAATGTTAAAGGGACTTATCTAAGAAAAAGAAGATGAAAAAAATTTGAACAGTGAAAGGACAGCAAACTCACAGTTATTAACAACCACACTTAAAACAAAAGCAAAAAGAGGACAGCTAGCTCAGGAGCAGAACCATAGAAATGGAGATCACAAGTAGGGTTAGCAACAGGGGAGTGGGAGAAGGAGAAGGGGGGAGAAGGTCCAGAGAATAAGTAGCATAGATGGTAGGTAGAAAATAGACAGAGGGGAGGGCAAAAATAGTATGGGAAATATAGAATCTGAAGAACTGTGACACATAACATAAAAGAAAGAGTGGGAATGGTGGGGGAGGGGTGTGCAAGGTGGAGGGGAATGAAGGGAGCAAAAATAGGACAAATATAATGGCATAATCAGTAAAGTATATTTTTTTAAAAATTTCTCACCCATTTTCTTCATGAACCACAGGCAAGTAAACGTGGATCAGATTGAAAGTGACCAGAGACAGGGAGGGGAGTAATGTTGGAAAGAAAAGGGAGAGACTAGACAAAGAACATGTATGAATGACCCAAGGACATGGACAGAAGTGTGAGAAATGGGTGATGGGTTGGGTGGAGAAGGGCAAAGGGGGAAATACTGAGACAACCATAATAAAATAACAGTAAAAAAGATACAAAAATTCTCACCCAAGGATTTGTTTTTATTCATATTAGAGAGAGAAGAAGGGAATAGAGAGAAAAACCCTGACCATGGTTTTAATCCCCAACCTAAGTATGTGCCCCGACAGGAACTCTAACCTGCAAGTTTTTGGTATGAGGCATGAAACCTCAACCTACAGAGCCACTGGACATGGCACTCTGAGCAACCCTTCATAGTCCTCATGAGTCCTCACCTATTGAATGTCTGCTTGTTCACTTTATTATCTCTCTTCCCCAGCTAGAACTTAGACTCTATGAAAGCATTGGCTTTATCTCTTTTGTTTACAACATGATCCACAGTTCATAAATCAGTGTCTACTCATACTCAGTTTTCAATAACTATTTGTTAAATGAGTAAGAGTGTTAAGCTTTGAGTCCAGCTGTATCAGTATGTTGAATTTTTAAACTATTGGTGATTGAAGTGTATGATCCATAACTTATACTTTCTGGACAGATGTGTAGTGCATTTTCAGAAGCACAGCTCATTTTCTACTTTCCTGTGCATTCCCACTCACTGTGGGCACCCCAAAGTTTGGACAGAAAGATTTCTTGCATCACAGAAGCAAAAGAATCATCTGCAACAATTGTATAGTTTTACTTAGAAAGATGTCTCATGAAGTGGCAACTAAAATTTCGAATAGGATCAGAAAAATGCATTGAATATGAGATTATTTAAGGGTTCAGTATCTGATTATATTTGAAAATATTTTGTACATATGAAATGTAACTAAAATTATTCCAAATATCTACATAAAATATAAGCGTGGCAGTATCTATCAATAATAAAAATATAGCATATTCAATATGCTAGTTCAGGGATTGAACTTTATGCTTTTCATATCGATTATCAGGGAGCTTTATACTGTAGAAAACCTATCCTCACAAATATGTGCCTTTGTCCAATTTGCTGTCTCAATAAGATAAGAGGCTTCAATAGCTCACTATTTGTAGGATTTTGCCTGGATAAGCTAATATTCTCAGGCTGGTGTTTTGGGAGCTGAGTAACATAATATAGATATTCACTTCTATCTTATGGTGATATTTCCCCTCTTGGAACCATTATTAATTACCCTTTTAAATAATCATTTAATTTTAAGATTATTTTAGAATTACAGAAAAAAGTTAAAATGGTGCAGATTCAGTGCAACCCTATGACAGTCTGAGTAATCACCTGCAAAAATATCATGCTCATTCCTGGAACCTTCCAGAGTTACCTTCTATGTCTTGAAAGGACTCTGTGGATGTGATTAAAGTCAGCATTTAATCTGGGATCATCTTTGGGGACCCTAAAGGCACTCCCAGGTAAAACTAAAAGGACGTCAGGGAGATGTGACCACAGATAAAGTATGAAAGAGGAGTGTGGTATGTGACCTTGGAAGTAGAGACAACGGGGGTGTCACCATGAACTATGGAAAAACAGCAGCCACAAGAAGATGCACGACTCTTGCAACAAACTGATTTTTGTCCAGGGAAAATGATTTTGAACTTACGGATTCCAGACTGTGGATAAGTAAATTTTCAGTAATTTCTTATATCAGCCATACAAATGAATACAATTCTTGCTTATTTTTTTCTACAGGATATATTTGTACTGCTAAGAAACCAAGACTGACACAGTATGATTTTCTAAACTGCAGATATTATTCAGATTTCATTAGCTTCCCCCTAATATCCTATCCTGTGCTTGCATTTAGTTACTGTGTTTCCTTCATCTTTTCTGGTCTGTGACAAGCTCTCCATCTTTCCCTATTTTTGTTGACCTTGGCTGTGTTGAGAATACTAGTCAGAAATTTTACAGAATGTTCTTCAGTTGTGATTTGCTAATATTTCCTCATGATGTGACTGGAATTATAGTTTTCAGAGACTAAAGTAAAATGTTTTTTCATCACATCATAGCAAGAGTTCTCTCTTTTCCTCAATTATTTATTTGCTTAGTCATTTCCTAGTGTTTTCATGTATTTATTTTTCATTATGGAAAATAACCAATACTAGGTTTTATTTTGGCTCAGATTGTCCCACTTTCACCGGTTGTAGTGTTACAGAACAGAAGTGCAAGGCGGGGAAATATTCGGCCCACCCAGGGACGCCAAAAACTATTACAGAAGAGACACATCAAGGGCTGGACTCTAGAGAATAATATACTAATACCGTCCATACCACCTACTGGGTCCGATCGGCTGCTGCCAATCAGAAAGGCATCTCTCAATGCCAGAGATTTGTGAAAAGGAAAGGAAATGTTCATTTAATGCTATACAGACTCAAAGTAGTAACCTAATGTCTTCATTAAAATATCAAAGTTCTTTAGGATATCCACCTACATCCACAGTGCTCCCTTCTCCCCCCTGCCCTAATTCAGAGTACCATAACTCAGGAAAAGAGCACACTTCTGTGTATCAGGCCACTGGCACCATCAACTGTGTTGCCATCCAGGCAGGATCTTCAATTAATCCAAAGTCATGTGGCACCTTCTCAGGATTCACTGGCAGGAGTTCTTTGTACCTATTTTTCCAGGCAAATTCTCTTCTGCTTCCCAGGCCATGTGGCTAAAGGGAGCATGCCAAAGTTGCGTGGGCCTATTCTACTAAAGTTGCAGGGGTTTGAACCCCGCCAAAAGCACAAAGCTTTCTTCTTCACCTGGCTGCGGGGGTCCCCACTCTGGCAAAGCCACGTGGTTCTCCTTCACCTGGCCAAGAGGGGGTCCTCACCCTACTAACACTGCGTGGCTCTCTCTCAGTTGCTGCCTTGTCTGGGTTTAAATCTCGTGCCATTCTTCCTCTATACCCCCATTTTTGACTCATCCCACAATCAGTTACACCTGCCAAAATTTTCCAAGTTTACTGGGCTGCCTTCATGAGTCTGGGCAGGTATGGCCCCATGTCCTGGAGCCAATCTTCTCCAAGATCTCAGGCAGGCACTCTAACTTGGGGTACCTGCCCTCCAGTTACATCTTGGATGGGGAGTGACTTCCATTCCCCCAGCACCAAGCCTGGCCACAGCCATTTATCATATCCAAGTGGTCCGACAAGGGCTATATATATGTTAAATGACCATGCCATGAATTAGCTGCAAGGCTGTGGCTGTACAAAACAGCCCTGCATGTTCCTGCTCCATGTGTCCCTTCCCCCAACTCACACTTGTGGGGGAAGGGGTGAGGACATCTTATATGTCTCTCCAGTAATTCCTATACAACTTGAGTTCTGGACACCATTCCAAATCCCTTTGTGGGCCCCCGCCTTGGCTGCACCCTGTATCAGTAGCTCTTTCCGTTAGTGTCCCATTAACAGAGCTTCACTACTCTGCTGTTTTTTTAGCACTCCCTCACACTCTGTTACTACACAGTGCTACATAGAGGCTTATCTTGTATTTCCCCTACCAATATCTCAAAATAGACTATCTCCATTATGAGACCAAATCCCGGAAAATTGGTTCTTCCTGCCAATGCAGTGAGAAATTAAAGATCAATGAGGCAGGAAGCTCTGAAGATGGCCAGTGAGAGAGCAGCATGTGGGAAGGAGGCATGAGAAAGCCTGGCATGTTCAAATAAAAGTGAATGGGTCTAAAAAGAAAAAAGATCAACTAGTCTATTAACATGTAAGCAGGGTTTATTGGTCTGTTCTCAGGGAAGACAATGAAACTAGCTAGAGGGTGGGTTTGGCAGGGGGTGGGTGCTGAAAGGCATAGGTTCACAGTGAAGACAGTAAAGGGGGCAAGGGTAGGAGTGGCCAAAGATGACATTGGGTGGCAAGCATGCATGTCCTTCATTCTGAAGATTTACATAGTTGGCAGGCACAGGGGTGAGAGGGATTACATATTGATTGAC
This sequence comes from Artibeus jamaicensis, assembly GCF_021234435.1. NCBI lineage: Eukaryota > Metazoa > Chordata > Mammalia > Chiroptera > Phyllostomidae > Artibeus > Artibeus jamaicensis. The sequence goes on along the minus strand of NW_026522050.1, from coordinate 5,535,041 downwards.
ATGTAAAGGTGGTGGTAGCTTTGTCCAACTGAGGAGTGATTGCCCCAGGGTATATATGGCCTTTTTTTAGGAACTATGTGCCCTTTGGGGCCTTTCAGGACTCCAGGAGAAAGCACAGTTTCAAAGACTTTCTTTCCCAGACAATGGAAAAGATACATAGAATTTCAAGGACTACTGAGACAGTGGGTGAGACATGGATCTCTTATCCTCCCTACTTTGGTTTCCTCTCTGGCCACTCTTTCTACCATCACAGTTCTATGAAGAATCTCCTTTCTTCTGTTAAACACTGGCATTTAAAAGCCAATATTTAAATCCCACTTATGCTTGTTGATACTGGAGTTTTGGTATACATTTATGTACTTTGTGTACGTTTGTAATGTAGAGTTATGCTCTACCTGTCCATCATATCTATATGAAGCTAAACACTACTGTAAACTGATGTTTCTGACTCTCATCCACAATTTTCAAACAGTGTGCCACAGAGTTTTTAAACAAGTAAAACCTGACTCTTTAATCAGAGGCACAAACCACTTTCTCTTGCATTGTCAAATAAAAAATGACAGCAGCCAACACAATAGCCATCCAGGATAAATAAATAGAAATTATAACTATTTTTATCACATTAGCAAAAAATATTTTTTGGTATCCTGCAGAATTTTAGTAATTAGTTATGTGTGACATGAGAGGGAAAAGGTTGACCATTGGTGCTCTCATCTAGTTCACCCCAACTTGTCTCTTTTCTTCTCTGTGACTTCCTTCTCTGATAGTGAGAGACTTGGTTCTCAGTGAATCCCATTCATTAATTTCTTGGTGTGACTGGTTTGCAGGTAAATCAGTTCCATAATTGTCTTTTATTTAAACATTACTTTATTTTTTCCATTAGTATTTATAGTCCCCTTATACCTCCTTCCCCCCACAATCACCACACTACTGTCCACGTCCATGGGTTCTTTTTCCTAAATTTTGCTCAATCCCTCCAGCCCCAAACTCCTCACAACTAGCTGCCATCTGCTTTCCATCCATGGGCCTGTCTCTTTCTTGCTTCTGAGTTCAGTTTGTTCTTAATCTATACCCCATGAGAATCAACTTCATACTACTGTATAGTATTATTTAGGATTTAGTTTACTTTTAACTTTGCTATACATATTGTTTTCTAACACTAGTTAGGTAAGCTCATTTTTTCCCCTATTTCCCTTCAGGGAGGTTAACTCACACCTTTGTAGTACCATCCCATTTTTAAAAGACTCTGTGTTCACTCCTGGGATTCTCCTGTACTCCTGGCTGCTTCTTTCTAATTTGTGCATATTAAATCTCATGCTTTGCTGTGTGTAGTTCCATGGGTTGTAACAAATGCAGAGTCCTGTGTTCACCAGCCCATTACTGGGGAGATTAATTTTATTATTCTAAAATTTCCTTTTTAATCTCTTTTATAGACAACCATTCTCTCAACACTTAGAAGTCATTGAGCTTTTCTTCATCACTGTTATGTACATGGAATCACACAATTAGGAGCTTTTAGGTCTTACTTCTTTCACATTAAAATCCACTTTAGGCTCATCCATATTGGTGTAGGAGTAAATATTATTCTATTTTATTACTGAACAGTGTTCCAGTTTAACAATGTTCTACAGTTTGCAAGTGCATCCGGTTTCTTCTGACTGTCAATTCTTTAATCTTGGTAACACTTAAAGAGGTTTGTGTAGAGGTTTATGGTGGAACATACGGTTTCACTTTACATTGAACATTCAATTATTCTGTCAGTGCATGAACTGACAGCTGTTAGAACAAAATGTTTTGAAAAAAGAATTTTTGTCCTGTATTTGCCTTTGCATCTTTTATAAAAATTAGTTGATTATGTATCTATGAATCGTTTCTGGATGCTATAACCTGTTCCATTTATATGTGGGTCCATCTTTTCCCTAATGCTACACTGTCTTCATCAATATATGTTATAGTTAGTTGTGAAATGAAATAACTTTAATACTCATACTTTGTTTTTATTTTTCATAATGATTTTGCTTATTAGTTTTGGAATTACATATGAATTTATAATCAGCATGTCAATATTTATACTCAAAAAAGCCTTACATGAGTTTCATCTGTGATCCTATGGAGTCTATAAAGCAGCCAACTGTAACCAATCCATGAATGTGGTATATCTTTACACTCATTTATCTAAAATTTTATTCTTCTGTAGGCTATAATTTTTCATTACTATTAAGACAAATATCTTAAAATACTCAAAGAACTAAACAAAACTTGGATGAGGAACTAAAGGAAATCAGGAAAATGTGATATCAAATTATACAGAATATGAATAGAGACAAAAACTGTAAGAAGTAACCAGATAGAAACTCCAGAGCAAAACCAAGAAGACATGAGGTAGACATCAGGAAGGCTCAGATTTCCTGGTTTTAAATAGTAGTATCTTTTGTATCTTTTCAAAGAAACTTAAAATTTATTGTCAGGGTAGGATAGAATAACAATCTATGGGGTAGATGGAAAAAGCTTTTCATCTTTTGAATTCAGGATATTAAGGGTATAAAAGGAAGAAAATTTTACCTTTTGTGACAACATGAGTGAACGTGGATAGGATTGGGCTAATTGAAATACAACAGTCGGAGAAAGACAAATACCATATAATCTCACTCATATGTGGAACTTAGTAAAGAAAATAAACTGATTTACAAAGTAGAAACAAGGCATGGATACATGGAACAGACTAACAACTGTCAGAGAAGAGAGGAGATGGGGAAAGGGGTCTGGATGAATGAAGGTGAAGGGATGAGCCAAAGAACATATACGAGAAGGTCTTCCAGAAAGTATCCAGCCATGTAATATGAAAAAAACACATTTATTTAAAAATATATAAAATACAAGAAATATTGTACATAGAACAATGATTTCTCAGTCCTCTTCCAAGTAGACACCATGGGACCTCCCACAGTTCTCCCAATTGCCAGCATGTGCTCTGTCTTATTATCCTGCATCTCACTGGCAGTCTAATGTCTTTTCCCTTTCAAAGGTGATTTTAGTTTTGGGAATAGGCAGAAGTCGCAGGTTGCCAAATTTGGGCTGTAGAGGGTCTGAGTCACCTGGGCCATTTAATGTTTCACCAAAAAACTCTGCATGAGATATGGTGCATGAGCAGGTGTATTGTCATGATGAACCTGCCAATCACCAGTTAGCTAGAGCTACAGCCTTCTGAGTCTTCCAAATAGTTTTCATGGAGGAATGTTCCAGCTTAATGCAATATTTGATGTAGATTTGTTGCTCTACTGGCTCAGTCGTTTTGAATGTGATGGCCACAGAGTACACATGCTCACTCAAAGGCATCTACTGCCTCCACTGACTAGCACAGTGAAGTCATCATCATTCATGAATGCACATTCCAGTCCATTCTGCTTGGCTGTCAGGTTACATCGATTTCACTCAAACCATTCTCATTATATTAACAATGGCTGCACTTTTCATGGACAGAACTCCTATGCATAACCTGTCTAAGTAGATGGTGATATGGTGATCATTAGAAGGAAGCTGGGGTTTGAGGTGGGATGGAGATGTGCAAAGGAGAGAAATGGGGACATCTGTAATAGTGTCAACAATAAAAACTTAAATAAATTTATTAAAGATAATTTTAGTGGTAGGCCTTCTACATACACTGTTAAGAGCTCAATGAGCCTTCTTTCCAGTGAAACAGCAACATGGATAAAAAAAGTATTTTTATGCCCTGGCTGGTGTGACTCAGTGGTTGAGTGCTGGCCTGTAAACCAAAGGGTCAATGATTTGAATCCCAGTCAGAGCACATGCCTGGGTTGCAGGCCAGCTTTCCAGCAGGGGGGCACATTAGAGGTAATCACACATTGAGGTACCTCTCTAAAAAATAAATAAATAAATAGTTTTAATAGTATATTTATAACCCAACAATTTAAAGTTTCTTGAAATGGCCTTAAGGACAAATTGATAATGGAGAAAACATTTCCAAGAAAAGGTATGCAACTTGCTAAAATCCAAGTCAGTAGCATTCAGGCTATGACTTTCCCCTTTCCTGCTCTACCCCCAGCTGTATGGTAGAAATTCTATTTCAGAGAAATGCATTCAAGAAGCATGGCTACTCTATAACTCCAGGTATCAGTGTAGAGCTGCAGTTCCACCCTACGATGGGGCAGGACACTGACCTCTCATCTTACCCAGGTTCACCTTAAACAAACACTATTCCCATTTGGCAAAACTGAGTGGATGGGGGCTGCCAATTCCCATCCAGTTCCCATTCATATTGTTAGATCTTTGCCCAAGGTACAGCAAGCTGAGAATTTGGGGACCAAGTGGCAACTGCCTCACCTTTCTGTCTAGAAATTCCTCACTGGAAAGGGCAAGACTGATCAAATTTACAGAAGACAAAATAGACTTTAACTCAAAAACCATAAAAAGAGACAAAGAAAGACTTATACAATGACAAAAGGTAAAATCTCCAGCAAGATATAGTGATTATAAATACATGTGCATCAAATATGCCCAACATATGAAGTAAACAGTTAACACAATGAAATAACAAATAGTAACACAATATTAGTGGAAGATTTTAATATCCCACATTTAATTATGACAAACCAGATAGAAGATTGATGAGGAAACACTTATTTCCATTCAATTAAACATATATTCACCACCTGACCAAGCAATTCAGCTTATAGAAATTATCAAAGTACAATGCAAAAACAACATTAGACAGATATTTAGTAAGTCTTCAAAATATGCAGATATTGGAACCCATCCAAGTGCCCTACAACTGAGAAATGCAGAAACAATCTGTGATATGTATATAATGGAATACTACTCAATTATAATAAAAAAAAGATTTTACTAATAATATTACAAGTAGCATTATGTTCCTAAAAAATTTATTTCTTGGAGTCCTGATCCTCAGTACTTCAAAATGTAACCTTGTTTGGAAAGAAGATTTTTGGTGATTTAATTAGGAAAGATTAAGTCATAATGGAGCAGGCTAGTGTTAGAACCCAGTATGTCTCATGTTCTTTTAAAGAGGAAAAATCTGGGAGGTGACATCAGAGGAATGGTAATGTGAGGTGACTCCTTGGCCTCTCTCTTTGAAGTTCCAACTTCAATTATTGGAACATATATAATTGAAGAAAGGATTCCCTGCTCAACCCACAAACACCATGCTAAGTGAAAAAGGCCAGACAGAAGAGATATGTAGACTAGGAATGTATTTATAGGCCATTCTTGCAAAGGCAAAATTATTTGAACATAAAAATTAGTGGCTGGGGCAGTGTATGGGAGAAGGAGTTGATCACCAGGGGAAGTTCAGAGTGTTTGTTTGATCATAGAACTCTTCTATATGATGACTTTGTTTATGATCACATATACATTTAATCAAACTTGAAGATTTATGCACTAAAAACTACAGATATTATTGTTGTTTGTAAATTATACTGTAACTAGAAAATACAAAAGAATGAGCACTAACAAATAATATGAAAACATGTGCACTCTCATCATATCCAGCTCAGTTCCTACAAGTAATTCGATTGCTTCCTTTTTTAGAACTTGGCGTGTGAGTCTTATGGAAGTCTTCATGGGAGACATCCCCAAAGAACCACATGTCTCTATGGCTCCTTTTGATTCCCATGAGTTAGCCTCTGAAATTTCAACATGATGCAACATGAAATCATTTTAAAGGGGCCAGACTGTGTGCTAAGGTGCCTTAGTTATAATTTACTTATCTGAATGCTAATCATTCTTAGTGCATGTGGGCCTTCCCTCCACCTCTGATCTGAGGATTTGCTGTAAGCCTGCAATGGTAGCCAGGGAAAACATCTCAAGATGAATATTGTATTGATTGATTTTTAAATGATAACCCCTCTTCATTTAAAGAGTTTTCTTAATTTGCTATTTACAAGAAATTCTGTAAACTATATGAGAGAGGTAATGTTATTGTTTCTTTTAGAATTAAGGAGAAGACAAGGCACTCCTCCAAAGCACAGTAAGAGTTAATGGTGCACACAAGACTCGTGCTCAGTTTTCTGACTTCATGTTGGGGTTTTCCTCCATCTTTACTTGTCTTAGAGATCTTGGAATCTTTTCACCAGTACCTGATAGAGAACATCACCGAGAGTATATATTTATATGTATTGTTCCATGACTAGATTTCAGATTTCAGAAGCACTATTCAGGATTGGCTGTCCCTCCTACTGCAGGATCAAGGTAAGCTTCTACATTTCATACACATTTTTAGTGAGAACTCTAATCTATGCAAAATCCATGGGGCAGCTGTGCCTACTATGAGATATTTGAGCAGGTGACCAGATGTTTTGAACATTGTTTTCTAAAACCATGAATTGAGAGTAGCATTTAAATGTCAAAACTTCAGTGAGGAGTATAGTGATACTTATGGAACATCATTATGTTGCTTTGCTAAAAAGATTAGCCAAAGCAAAAGGTAACCCTCTTATTGAGTGAGTCTTAATTCCCCTTCTTTGCTACCTGTTGTACTTTCACTGGATGTTTAATAAAAGCACAAGAGAGTGGAAAACCTTCCTTTAAAGCACAGAAGTTTTGTAATAGAATCAGCATGACCCATTGTACTCTTTTTCCCATAACCTCATCCTTATTACCATATTATGAACACATGTACAAATGTTGATGCTGAGGTGGCTAAGAGTATAGGCTTTTGATTTGGACACAGATGAATTTAAATTGTGAATTTCCCTCATATTAGCTGTGCAATTATAGAGCTTTGCATACCCTCTCGACTCCCCAGTTGACATAATGGTCAAAAGGGAATTATAGTATCACCAACCTTACAACATTATTGTGAGGATTAAATTAAAATTTATGTTTATTTACATACATATGTGTACACATACCTAATTATAATTAAATATACCCATAGTTTTTATTATTGTTTGCAGAACTTAATATATTCCACAAGTGGTTATGGTTGTCAGAGGTTGACAAAGCTAATAACTTTAGGTGCTAGTCCTGGACAATGAAGATATAAAGAATTAGGACAGTGGTGGAGAATAATGACTAGTGCACAGTGGGTGTCCTTCTGAAGAACTCACATTCACATTAGAAGCCTGAAAACACTGTTTTCAGTCAAGAATATATTTATATAAAAAATTTAAACATGAATCTCACTACCAAAGTAAACCTGAAAGCTAAAGGCAGCCAACAAATTAGCAACTTTCAACCCTGAATTCTGTGATTCTGCAAGAAAGGAAAAAAATGAGTTTAAAATGAAGGCTACTTTGTGCTAAAACATGGATATCAAGGAAGAATTAAGCAAAATAATGGCTCACATGGACTTGGTGGTGCGGATAGTATTATGCGTGAAGCAACTGAATGGAGAAACTGGAGATACAGAAAATCTCAGTGGCGCCAGAATGTGAGAATAGGCAAACTGAAGAGGAAGGTTTTAAGACTTTAAACCCCTTGCTCACTTGAAGACCTGCAGGTCACCACCCATTATTCCCAAACCAATATAAAGACAATCATATCATCCTAACAGTAATATTATAGCCAGCACTCATCAGACTGGGCCAAACCCAGAGTTTTATTTTTTTAATATATTACCTTTTTAATTCTCACAATAACACTATAAATAAAGTAGGGCTTATTACTGTCTTAATTTTGCAGGTGATTATATAGGGTTCAGGTAAGTTAGGTTAGGATTAATTATTTCTCGATAGCAAATAGTTGGGCTACTACACACCTCAGCCCAGAGTCCAAGCTCTGTATCAGATGCTTTGCATTGTCTACAGAATTGCATCTCTTGGTTGTGTATGTTCCTAACCTATAAATCTCTCAGTCATGACACTATGAACCCCAAGCATTCAGTTTAAACAAGGGAGATGAGGAGTATCTGTACATTGAGTAGAATTCAATGTGATTTAAATGCAATTAAGACCATCAGACTTAGAAACCACTCAGTGTGGATTCAAGGGTCGATGTGGATCCAAAGCATGGGTTGTCAATTAATACATCTTTGAATATAAAAATCATACAGCCTCTTGTGCATCCTAATTTAAATGATTGTAATAACAAAATAGACATAATATTCTTAAGAGGACATAATGTATATACTTTTAAAATGTCTCAAGTTCTTTCTGATAGGTGAACAACATGCAAGTATATGCTTTCACTAGGCTTTGGAAAAGTTAATTGACAGATAAATTCACTCTGGATAAGCCATTCATCCGCTTATTTAATTTACTATATCTCAATTTACAAACTGATGAACTTGAAAATTAGGGCAATTTCCCACAAAGATCCTTCAGATTCAATAACATGTAAACAGATACATAATTAATGCAGTTTGTTTTGTTCTGAAGCCCATATTTTATCTGAAGAATCTTGAAATACAAGTTCTTGCTATAACAAAGTAATACATGTTGCATGTACAGTTCTTGAGTTAAATGTCTTTCTCACTGTTTCATTGTTCTCCTAGCCACTGAGCATTTTCCTGATTGTCCTCATTGATGGAGAACAGTACAGAAGTGACTGAGTTCATCCTCCTTGGACTAACCAATGACCCAGAGCTGCAGGTGCCCCTGTTTATCCTGTTCACTGCCATCTACCTCATCACATTGATTGGGAATTTGGGAATTATGGCGTTGATTCTCTTGGACTCTCGTCTGCACACTCCCATGTACTTTTTCCTCAGTAACCTGTCTCTGGTGGATTTGTGTTACTCTTCAGCTGTCACTCCTACAGTCATGGCTGGATTTCTTCTAGGACACAAGGTCATCTCCTACAATGCATGTGCTGCTCAGATGTTCACTTTCGTAGCCTTTGCCAGTGTGGAAAGTTGCCTCTTAACATCCATGGCCTATGACCGCTATGTGGCAGTGTGCAAACCCCTGCATTACACCACCACAATGACAACACATGTGTGTTTGTGTCTGGCCATATGTTGCTATTTCTTTGGGTTGCTGAATGGCTCCATCCATACTGGGGACACCTTCAGCCTCAGTTACTGTGAGTCTAACGTGGTCCATCACTTTTTCTGTGACATTGTAGCAGTCATGGTTCTCTCTTGCTCTGATACTCATGTTAGTGAGCTCGTTCTTATTTGTGTAGCAAGCTTCTACACATTTTTTGAAATTTTGGTTATCGTGATCTCCTACATATTCATCTTTATCACCATCCTGAAAATGCCCTCATCCTCGGGGTATCAGAAAGCTCTGTCCACCTGTGCCTCCCACTTCACTGCAGTCTCCATCTTCTATGGGACTATCATCTTCATGTACTTACAGCCCAAGTCCAGCCATTCCATGGACACAGACAAAATTGCCTCTGTGTTCTATACTATGTTTATCCCCATGCTGAACCCACTGGTCTACAGCCTGAGGAACAAGGAGGTTAAGAGTGCACTCATGAAGGTGTCTTACAGGCAAAATTCTATCTAGGATTATGATTTGATCATTGTGTGATGCATAGTAACCTGGTTTCCTTAAGGCCACAGTAAAATTAAGGTCCCAAAATAGTCTCCTTGCCCATTGTGAAGTCTCCTGTCCTAAAAATGAGACACATTATACCCAGAAGTGTTTCTGAACAGGAAAGGCTAAGGTGTCTTTGTGTTCACTTGTCAGAAACCTTATTAAGAATATATTTTATTCACTCATTCAACATGAATCTTTTTCTACCACATCAATGCAAATATACATAATACAGGGCCACCAAGAAGGTCATGAGCAACGTTAACCCATATGCCCCAGGAGGATTCCTACATCTTTGAATAGAAACCCACAATGTTGTACATTTTGCTTCTGAAAATGCTTTGAAATTGTTAATGCTGATATTTTATGTCTACTTTTGTTATTTAATGATGCTTTAAAATATTTTAAAATATTTTATTGATAATGCTATCAATAAACAGTTTTCCCCTGTATTTACTCCCCTATATTTACTCCATGCTGTATGCCCACTTCCACCATCTTTCCCTCCTCATAGTTCATGTCTGTGGGTCATATATACAAGTTCTTTGGCTTCTCCATTTTCTATAATATTCATCCTATTACTTCCCCATTCTTTCACCCTACTTCATTCACACTGATTTTCTTCCTATATTTAACCTGACAATGCCCAACATGTTAGCACCTCAAGCCTTTGTACTTACTCTTTTTTATTTGGTATATTCACCTACTCCATTAAGGTTGGCACTTAAAAGTTACTCTATCATAGGTTTCTTTCTTGACCAGCAGTGTAAAATAGTCATTGTTTATTTCCATGCAGAATATTCTTTCACTCTGAGGTATTCGTTACAAAAACTTCTCACCCATTTTGTTCTTGAACCACAGGCAAGTAAATGTGGATGAGACTGAAAGTGACCAGAGGCAGGGAGGGGAATAATGGTGGAAAGTAAAGGAAGAGACTAGACAATGAACATGTATGAATGACCCAAGAACATGGACAGCAGTGTGAGAAATGGGTGATGGGTTGGGTGGAGGAGGGAAAAGGAGGAAAAACGGAGAAAACCATAATAAAATAACAGTAAAAAATGATATTAAAAATTCTCACCCAAGGATTTGTTTTTATTTATATTAGAGAGAAAAGAAGGAAATAGAAACACCATGACCAGAGATTGAATCCCCAACCTAAGTATGTGTCCTGACAGAAACTCAAACCTGCAAATTTTTGGTGTGAGGGATGACACTCCAGGCTACTGACCCACCCGGCCATGTCAGTCTGGGTTTTTCTTCATGGTCCTCATGAGTCCTTACCTATTGAATGTCTGCTTGTTCACTTTATTATCTCTCTTCCCCAGCTAGAACTTAGACTCTATGAAAGCATTGGCTTTATCTCTTTTGTTTACATGATCCACAGTTCCTAAATGAGTGTCCATTTCATACTCAGTTTTCAATAAGTATTTGTTAAATGAATAAAAGTGTTAAGCTTTGAGTCCAGCTGTATCAGTATGTTGAATTTTTAAACTATTGGTCATTGAAATGTATCATCCATAACATATACTTTCTGGACAGATGTGTAGTGCATTTTCAGAAGCACAGCTCATTTTCTACTTTCCTGTGCATTCCCTCTCACTGTGTGCACCCCAAAATTCAAACACAAAGGTTCTTGCATCACAGAAGCAAATGAATCATCTGCAACAATTGTATAGTTTTTTAAAAAATTTTATTTATTTATCTTTAGAAGGGAAGGGAAGGAGAGAAGGAGAGAATATCAATGTATGGTTGCTTCTGGTACATCCCCTGCTGGGAACTGGCCCCTGCTGGAAACTGGCCTGCAACCCAGGCATGTGCCCTGTCAGGGAATTGAACCTTGATCTTTTGGTTTGCAGGCCCATGCTCAATCCACTGAGCTACACCAGCCAGAACTAAATTGTATAGTTTTACTTAGACAAATGTCTCATGAAGGGCATTGAATATGAGATTATTTAAGGGTCAGTATCTGATTATATTTTAAAATATGTTGTACATGTGAAATGTAACTAACTAATATGATTCCAGATATCTACATAAAATATAAACATGGCAGTATCTATTAATCATAAAAATATAGCACATTCAGTATGCTGGTTCAGGGATTAAAATTTATACTTTTTATATAGATTTCCACAGAGCTCTATACTACGCAAAATGTACCCACACAAATATGTGTCTTTGTCTAATTTGCTGTCTCAATAGAATGAGAGGCTTCCGTAGCTCACCATTTGTAAGATTTTGCTTGGATAAGCTAATATTGTCATGCTGGTATTTTGTGGGCTAAGTGGCATAACACAAATATTCACTTCTCTCTTATGGTGATATTTCCCTTCTTGGAACCATTCTTAATTACTATTTTAGATAATCACTTAATTTTAGAATTGTTTTAGAGTTACAAAAAAATAATTAAAACAGTGCAGATTCAGTGTGACCCTATAACAGTCTAAATAATAGCGTGCAAAAGGATTGTCCTCATTCCTGGAACCTTCCAGACTTACCTTCCTTGTCCTGAAAGGACTGTGTGGATGTGATTAAAATAAAGTTTTTATCTGGGATCATCTTTGGGGACCCTAAAGGCACTCCCAGGTAAAACTAAAAGGAAGTCAGGGAGATGTGACCACAGATAAAAGATGAAAGGGGAATGAGCAATGTGACCTTGGAAGTAGAGACAAAGGGGTTGTCACCATGAACCATGGAAAGCCAGCAGCCACCAGAAGATGCATGGCTCTTGCAGCAAACTGATTTTTGTCCAGGGAAAATGATTTTGAATTGATGGATTTCAGACTGTAAATAAGTAAAGTTTCAGTAATTTGTTATAGCAGCTATACAAATGAGTGCAATTCTTGCTTAATATTTTCTACAAGATATATTTGTACTGCTAAGAAACCAAGACTGACGCAGTATGTGATTATACTGTGATTTTCTAAACTGCAGATTTTATTCAGATATCATTAGGTTTCCCCCTAAAATCCTATCTTCTGCTTGCATTTAGTAACTGTGTTTACTTCATCTCTTCTGGTTTGTGACAAGCTCCCCATCTTTCCTGATTTTTGTTGACCTTGGCTGTGTTGAGAGTACTAGTCAGGTATTTCACAGAATGTTCTTCAGTTGTGATTTGCTGATATTTCCTCATGATGTGACTGGGATTACAGTTTTCAGAGACCAAAGTGAAATGTTTTTTCATTACATCATATCAGCAAGATTTGTCTCTTTTTTCCTCAATTATTTATTTGCTGAGTCATTTCTTAGTGTTCTCATGTATTTATATTTCATTATGGAAAATAACCAATACTAGGTTTTGTTTTGGCTGGAATTGTTCCACTTTCATCATTCATACTCTTTCTGTTTGTGTCCCATTGACAGAGTTTCATGCCGTCGCTGGTTGTTATTTTAGCATTCCCTCACTGTCTGTTACTACACAATGCTACATAGAGGCTTGTCTGGTATTTTCCCCTACCCCATCACAAAATCAACTATTTCTATTAAGTGACAAACTCCCAGAAACTCAGTTCTTTCTGTCAATGCAGTGAAGAATTAAAGATCAATGATAAGGGAAGCTCTGAAGATGGCCAGTGAGAGACCAGCACTTGGGAAGGAGGTGTGGGAGAGCCTGGCATGTTCAAATGAAAGTGAATGGGCTTAAAAAAAAAGATCAATTAGTCTATTAACATGTAAGCAGGGTTTACTTGTGCTCTGTTCTTAGGGAAGACAATGGGACTAGCTAAGGTGAAGTCTGGGTGCTGAAAGGCATAGGTTCAGGGCAAGGCGCAATAAAGAAGGTGAAGGTAGGAGTGGCCAAAGATGAGGTTGTGAGGCAAGCATGTGTGTCCTTTGTTCTGAAGATTTATATAGTTGGCAGGCAGAGGGGTGAGAGGAATTACAAATTAATTGACATGTAAAGGTGGTGGTAGCTTTCTGGGCCAGGGGAGTGATTACCCCAGGGTGTAAATGGACTTCTTCCTTTAGGTGCTATGTGTCCTTTCAGGACTCCAGGCAAAAGCACAGTTTCAAAACTTTCTTTCCCAGACAATGGAAAAGATACATACAATTCAAGGACTGCTGAGACAGTGGGTGGGACATGGATCTCTCTGCCTCTCTGCTTTGGTTTCCTCTCTGGCTACCTTTTCTACCATCACAGTTCTATGAAGAGTCTCCTTTCTTTTGTTAAAGAGTGGCATTGAAAACCAATATTTGGCTCCCAATTCTGCTTGTTGATACTGGAGTTATACTTCTAGGCACTCTTGTCCACAGAGGTAGGAGGTATATATTTATGTACTCTGTATACATTTGTAATGTAGAGTTATGCTCTAACTGTTCATCCTAACTATATGAAGGCTAAGCACTACTGTATACTGATGTTTCTGACTCTGATCCACAATTTTCGAACAGTGTGCCACAGAATTTTTAATCAAGTAACACCTGACTCTTTAGTCAGAGGTATAAACTTCTTTCCCTTAGATTATCCAATAAAGAAATGACAGCAACCAACACAACAGCCATCCAGTGGGAATGAATAGAAATTTTAACTATTTTTTTAATCAAATTAGCAAAAAAATTTTTTTGGTATGCTGCAGAATTTTAGTAATTAGTTATGTGTGACATGAGAGGGGAAAGGTTGACCATTGCTACTCTCATCTAGTTCACCCCAACTTGACCCTTTTCTTTTTTTTTAATTTATTTTTTATTGATTATGCCATTACAGTTGTTCTATTCCCCCCTTCATTCCCCTCCACCCTACCCCCCCGTCCCCACCATTACCCCCCCTTTAATTTATGACCATGTGTCTCAAGTTCTTTAGATTCTATATTTCCCATACTATTCTTGCCCCTCATCAATTTTCTTTCTACTGTCTATGCTACTTATTTTCTGTACCTTCTCCCCTTCTCCTCCTCCCACTCCCCTGTTGCTAACCCTCCATGAGATCTTCATTTCTATGTTTCCACTCCTGATCTAGCTGTCCTTTTAGCTTGCTTTGGTTTCAGATGTGGTTGTTAATAACTGTGAGTTTGCTTTCTTTTCACTGTTCATATTTTTTTATCTTCTTTTTCTTCAATAAGTCCCTTTAACATTTCATATAATAAGGGCTTGGTGATGATGAACTCCTTGAATCTGATCTTATCTGAGAAGCACTTTATCTGCCCTTTCATTCTAAATGAAAACTTTGCTGGATAGAGCTATCTTGGTTGTAGGTCTTTGGATTTCATGACTTGGAATACCTCTTCCCCGCCCCTTCTTGCCTGTAGGGTCTCTTTTGAGAAATCCGCTGACAGTCTGATAGGAACTCCTTTGTAGGTGACTGTCCCCTAACCTTTTGCTGCTTCTAGGATCCTCTCCTTCATTTTAATCTTGGCTAATGTAATGATGATGTGCCTTGGTGTTTTTCTTCTTGGGTCCAACTTCTTTGGGACTCTCTGAGCTTCCTGGATTTCCTGGAAGTCTATTTCCTTTGCCAGATTGGGGAAATTCTCCTTTATTATTTGTTCAAATAAGTTTTCCACTGGTGGCTGTTCCTTTCCCCCTTCTGGTACCCCTATAATTCGAATGTTGGAGTGTTTAAAGATGTCCTGGAGGTTCCTAAGACTCTCCTCATTTTTTTGAATTCTTGCTTCTTTACTCTTTTCTGTTTGACCATTATTTGCTTTCTTCTGGTCCAATCCATTGATTTGAGTTCCAGTTTCCGTTTCATCGCTATTGGTTTCCTGTGCAATTCCATTCATTTCAATTAGTTTCGCCTTCATATGTTTGTCTAATTTGTGGCTATAATCAACCAGTTCCATGAGGATCCTGATCGCCAGTGTTTTAAACTGTGCGTCTGAGAGTTTTGCTATTTCTTCATCACTTAGATTTATAGGCTCTGGGGCTTTGAGATCTTCTTGAGCCATTTTTGGTCTGTTCATGCCCTTTAAGTGTGAGGAGCGGAGCCTTGGACTACCAGGTTGCTGGGTTGTGACGCTATATGTGGGGGCGTGGTCAGAGTGGGGGAAATGGCGACCTCCTCTGCTGTTTCTCGCCGCTGGGTGAGGAGCAGAGCCTTATGTGGGTTCACCAGGGCGGGGCCACTCAGGTCGCTGGGTTATGACACTGCATGTGGAGGCGGAGTCAGAGCGGGAAATGGCAGCGCCCAATCCTGCGGCTGGCTGTGGGGCCTGCTCAGTCCCGTAGTCTCACCACCCACTCCCTGGCTTGTCTATCTGTGCAGGAAAGCACGACCACAGTCAACCCACAGCCCTGCTTCCTCTCTGTTTTCCTGCGGTCACTTGCTGAGTGGCTTACTAGGTCCAACCCTGCGCCTGGGTTCCATGCGCCCGAGTCCGTCTGACTGAGTTTTTCTGTGCAACCCCGTTCCGACAGCTGCTGGTTTCGCCCCTCTTACCGGTGAGGCTGAAGAATTTGTTGTTATCAGACTTCCGAAAAGTTCAATTTTCTGTTTCCTAGCTGTGTTTTCTGTTGCTAATATTTAATTGTCTCTAAACTTGGTTGTGAGAGAAGGCACAGCGTCTCCACCTATGCCTCCATCTTGGCGGAAGTCCCCCCCTTTTCTTATCTGTAAGTTCCTTCTCTGATAGTGAGAGACTTGGTTCTCAATGAATCCCATTCATCAATTTCTTGGTGTTACTGGTTTGTAGGGAAATCAGTTCCATAATTGTTTTTTTATTTAAACTTTACTGTATTTTTTTCATTACCATTTAGTCCATTTAAACCCCTCCCTGCAGCGATTACCACACTGTTGTTCATGAGTCTTTTTTTCTAAATTTTGCTCAATCACTCCACCCCCAGCTTCCCCACAAGTAGCTGCCATTTGCTTTCCATCCATGAGCCTGTCTTTTTCTTGCTTCTTAGTTTAGTTTGTTTTTAATCTATATCCCCATGAGATCAACTTCATACTACTGTATTTTTTATGGTTTCTTTATCTTTTAACTGCTTTCAGACCTTTGTAGTACCATCAAATTTCTATTTTTATTTTTATTCTTTTGATATGTTTTTCTGATTATGCCATTACGGTGGTCCCATTCCGCCCTTCTTTCCCCTCCACCCTGTACACCTCCCCCCAACCCTGCCATTTAGTTCATGTCCAAGTGTCACAAGTTCTTTAGATTCTATATTTCCCATTCTGTTCTTGCCCTCCCACCTGTCTATTTTCTACCTACCATCTATACTACTTATTCTCTGTACCTTCTCCCCACCTCTCCTCCTCCCACTCCCCTGTTGTTAACCCTCCTTGTGATCTCCATTTCTATGGTTGTGCTCCTGATCTAGGTGTCCATTTAGTTTTCTTGTTTTAGGTGTGGTTGTTAATAACTGTGAGTTTGCTGTTCTTTCACTGTTCAAATTTTTTTCATCTTCTTTTTCTTAGATAAGTCTCTTTAACATTTCATATAATAAGGGCTTGGTGATGATGAACTCCTTGAATTTGACATTATCTGAGAAGCACTTTATCTGCCATTCCATTCTAAATGAAAGCTTTGCTGGATTGAGTAATCTTGGATGTAGGTCTTTGGATTTCATGACTTAGAATACTTCTTTCCAGCCCCTTCTTGCCTGAAAGGTCTCCTCTCAGAAATCAGCTGACAGTCTGATGGGAACTACTTTGTAGGTCATTGTCTCTTATCTCTTGCTGGTTCTAGGGTTTTCTCCTTCATTTTATCTTGGGTAATGCAATTATGATGTGTGTTGGTGTGTTCATCTTTGGGTGCACCTTCTTTAGGACTCTCTGAGCAACCTGGACTTCCAGGAAATCTGTTTCCTTTGCCAGAATGAGAAAGTTCTCTTTTATTATTTGTTCAAATAAATTTTCCACTTGTTGCTGTTCATCTTTCCCTTTGGTAACCCCTATAATTCGGATGTTGGAACGTTTAAAGTTACCCAGGAGGTTCCTAAGCCTCTGATCATTTTTTTTTTGCAGTGTTGTTTCTTCATTCTTTCCTGTTTTGTTGGGGTTTTTTTCTTCTTGTCCACTTGATTGATTTTACTTCCAGTTTCCTTCCCATCGCTATCAGTTCCCTGTGCATTTTGCTTCATTTCACTTAGTGTAGCCTTCATTATTTCATCTAATTTGTGACAAATCAACCAGTTCTGTGAGCATCCTGATCACCAGTGTTCTGAACTGTGGATCCGATATGTTGGCTATCTCTTTGGTGCTTAGAAGTATTGGCTCTAGTGCTTTCAGCTGTTCTTCTTCTTGAGACATGATGTTTTGGTCTGTTTGCAACTGTTACATATGAGGTGCAGAGCCCTAGGTGTTCACCAGGGTGGGGCAACCCGAGTTGCTGGGTTGTGATGCTGCATGTGGGGGTGAGGTCAGAGAAGGACAATGGCATTTTACTGCTCTCTCTCAGATTTCGGTCGCCTCTGCTGCTTCTTGAATGCAAATTGGGCCCTTCTGGTGCTGGATCCCAGGTGGGTGGGCTTGTGTACATTCTAGGACCCTGAGGGTCTGTCTCTCCAAGGAACTCTCTATGAGCCTGGGAGCCTCTCCCAACACCTGGACCCCCGAAAGTTTTTTCAATTGGTGCTTTTAGGCTTTTTCTCTGGTAGCTGGGTCCTGAGTTGTGCAGTGTGTTTCACTGCTCGATCCTTTGCCTGGTTTATCTGCATGCCAATGTGTGACCATAGTCAGTATCTGCCTTGCACCCTCACTGGGTCTGCCCATTGCCACCCCATGCCTGGGATCTGCCAAACACCACCTGTGAACCTGGGTTGGTCTTGCTACTTTTTCCTGGTGCCACCTCTCTCCACCAGCCATGGACTCTGCCCTTACAGGTCTGGATGAATGGTTCATTATTGTCGGACTTCAGTACAGTTCAATTTTCTCTTTGTTCTGGTTGTGTTCTTGTATCTAAATGTTTGTTGTTCATAAACTTGTTTGTGCAAGGAGGTACAGTGTTTCCATCTATGCCTCCATCTTGCCTGGAAGTCTACCATCAGATTTTTAAAAGGCTCTGTGTTCACTCTAGGATTCTCTTGTACTCCTGGCCGCTTCTTTCTAATTTGTGCATATTAAATTTCATGCTTTGCTGTGTGTAGTTCCATGGGTTGTAACAAATGCAGAGTCCTGTGTTCACCAGCCCATTACTGGGGAGATTAATTTTATTATTCTAAAATATTCATTTTTAATCTCTTTTATAGACAACCATTCTTCATTCTTCCAATACTTAGAAGTCATTGAGCTTTTCTTCATTCCTGTTATGTACATGTAATCACACAATAAGGAGTCTCTAGGTCTTGCTTCTTTTATGTTAAAATCCACTTTAGGCTCATCCATATTGGTGGATGAGTGAATATAATTCTATTTTATTACTGAATAGTGTTCCAGTTTAACAAAGTTCTACAGTTTGCAAGTGTATCCGGTTGCTTCTGTCAATTTTTAACCTCAATAACACTTAGAAACATTTGTGTAGAGGTTTATGGTGGAACATATGGTTTCACTTTACATTGAACATTCAATTCTGTCAGTGTGTGAACTGACAGCTGTTGGAGCAAAATGTTTTGAAAAAAATTTTTCGTCATATATTTGCCTTTGTACCTTTTATAAAAATTAGTTGATTGTATGTCTATGAATCATTTCTGGATGCTATAACATGTTCCATTTATTTGTGGGTCCATCTTTTCCCTAATTCTAGACTGTCTTCTTCACTATATGTTATAGTTAGTTGTGAAATGAAATAACTTTAATACTCATACTGTGTTTTTATTTTTCATAATGATTTTACCTATTAGTTTTGGAATTACATATGAATTTATAATGAGCATGTCAATATTTATATTTAAAAAAAAGCCTTACATTGGTTTCAATTGTGATCCTATAAAGCAGCCACTCTAAGTCTCCCGATCTATGAATACGGTATATCTTTACATTCATTTATCTAAAATTTTATTCTTCTGTAGGCTATAATTTTTCATCACTTTTAAGACAAATATCTTAAATATACTCAAAGAACTAAACTAAATCTTGGACAAAGAACTGAAGGAAAACAGGAAAATGTGGTATGAAAACATAGTGAATATTAATAGAGACAAAAATTATAAGAAGTAACCTGATAGAAACTCTAGAGTAAAACCAAGAAGAGATGAGGGAGACATCAGGAAGGCTCAGATTTCCTGATGTTAAATGTTAGTATCTTCTGTACTTTTCAAAGAAACTTAAAATTCACTATCAGGTTAGGATAGAATAACAATATATGAGGTAGATGGAGAGGGCTTTTCATCTTCTGAATTCAACAAATCAGGGGTAAAAAGAAGAAAATCTTACCTTGTGTGACAGTATGAGGGGACCTGGAGAGTATTAGGCTACTTGAAATGCACCAGTCATAGAAAGACAAATACCATATGATCTCACTTATGTGTGGGATCCAATGAACACAGTAACCTGATTTACAAAACAGAAACAGGCATGGATACATGGAACAGACTAACAACTGTCAAAGAAGAGAGGAGATGAGAAGAGGGGACTGGATGAAAGTGGGTGAATGGATGAGTCAAAGAACATATATGACAAAGTTTTCCAGGAAGTATTCAGCGATGTAATATGAAAAATAAGCATTTATTGAAAAAATATAAAATACAAGAAATATTGTGCATAGAACAATGATTCCTCAGTCCCCTTCCAAGAAGACACCATGGGATCTCCCACAGTTCTCCCAATTGCTAGCATGTGCCCTGTCTTATTATCCTGCATCTCACTGGCAGTCTAATCCCTCTTCCCTTTCAAAGGTGATTTTAGTTTTGGGAACAGCCAGAAGTTGCAGGTTGCCAAATTTGAGCTGTAGAGGTACTGAGTCATTTGGGTGATTTCATGTTTCACCACAAAACTCTGCATGAGACATGGTGCATGATCAGGTACATTGTCATGATGAAGCTGCCAGTCACCAGTTGCCCAGAGCTACAGCCTTCTGAGTCTTCCAAATAATTTTCATGGAGGACTGTTCCAGCTTAATGCAATATTTGATGTAGATTTGTTGCTCTACTGGCTCAGTCATTTTGAATGCTTTGGTCTCAGAGTACACATAGTTGTTTTCTCCACTCATCTATTGATGGACACTTGTGCTGCTTCCATATTTTGGCAACTGTAAATAATGGTTCAATGAGCATAGGGGTGCTTATGTTCTTTTGAATTATGTCTTGGGTTTCCTTGAATATATTTCCAGAAGTGGGAAAGTTTAGTCCAAAGCAGTTTTAGTTTTTGAGGTATCTCTATATGCTTTCCACAGTGGTTGCACCAGCCTGCCTTCCCTTCAACATTCTAAAAGGATTCCGTTTTCTTCACATCCTTGCCAGCACTTGTTTCTTAATTTATTGATAATAGCCATTCTGGCAGGTGTTAGGTGATATCTCATTATATTCTGTTTTTAATTTGCATTTATCTGATGATTAGTGATGTTGAATACTTTATGTCTACTGGCCATCTGTATGTCCTCTTTGGAGAGGTGTCTATTCATATAGTTTGTTCATTTTTTAATTAGATTGTTTGTTTTATTGTTGTTGAGTTTTGTATGTTCATTATAGATTTTGAATATCAACCCCTTCTCAGGTGTTTTGGCAAATATAATCTCCCACTCTGTGGCTTGTCTTTTTATTGTTGATGATTTCCTTTGCTGTGCAAAAACTTTTTTCTATGATGAAGTCCCATTTGTTTATTTTTTCTTTTGTTTCCCTTGCCTGGGGAGATATATCTGGTAAAATATTGCTGTGAGCAATGTCCGAGATTTTACTGGTTGTTTTCTTCTAGGATTTATATGGTTTTTGATATAATATTTGTCTTTAATCCATTTTGAATTTATTCTTTTTACGGTATAAGAAGGCGGTCTAGTTTCATTTTTCTCCATATATCTGTCCAATTTTCCCAACATCATTTATTGAATAAACTATATTTAGCGCATTGCATGTGCTTGCTTCCTCTATTGAATATTAATTTGACTATAAAGGTGTGAATTTATTTCTGAACTCAGTAATGATCTATTGATCTATGGGTTGTTTTAAGTTTCTAGCATGGAGTTTTGATTACTATTGCCTTATAATATAGTTTATTAGGTAATAACAATTTCTCCAACTTTGTTCTTCTTCCTCAGTACTGTGGCTGCTTTGTGAGGCCTTTTATTTTCATATAAATTTTTGAAATATTCATTCAAATATTTATGCAAGTGCCCCTTTGTCAAATATTAACTAACCATAGAGACATGGGTTTATTTCTAGGTTCTTTATTCTGTTCTTTTTATCTGTTTCTGTTTGCATGTATGCTAGTGCCACACTATTCTGGTTACAGTGGCCTTGTAATCTAGTTTGATTTTAGGTATTGTGATTTCTCCTATTCTCTTCTTCTTTTTCAAAATTGATACAGCTGTTTGGGATAGTTTATGGTTTCATATAATTTTCTTAAATATTTGTTTTATATCTGTGAAATATGTCATTGGTATTTCAGTAGGGATTGCGTTATGCTTTGAATAGTATGGACATTTTAATGATGTTAATTCTTCCAATTCATGAACATGGTGTATGCTTCCATTTATTTGTGCCTTCCTTAATTTCTTTCTACATTGTTGTGCAGCTTTCTGAGTACAGGTCTTTTACCTCTTTGGTTAAGTTCATTCCTAAGTACTTTATTTTTCTTGTTGATATAGTAAATGGTTGTTTCCTAATTTCTGTTTCTGATATTTCATTGTTGGTGTACAAAAAGTACCTATGATTTCTGAATAATGACTTTGTATCCTACTGCTTTTTCAACTCACTTATTAGGTGGAATAGTTTTTTGGTGGAGTCTATAGGGTTTTCTGTGTATACTATCATGTCATCTGTGAATAATAACAGTTTTACTTTCTCCTTTCCAATTTGGATGCCTTTTATTTTTTTTCTTGACTGATTGGAAGTGGCTAGAACTTCCAATATTATGTTGAGAAGTAGTACAAATGGATATACTTGTCTTGTTTCTGATCTTAGGGGAAAGTTTAATTTTTACCCATTGAGTATGATATTAGCTGTAGGTTTCTCATATGTGGCTTTTATTATGTTGAGGTATGGGTAGATGGAAATTTTAATAATGTTAATTCTTCCTATCAATGAACACTGTATGTGCTTCCCCTTATTTGTATCTTCTTCATTTTCTTTCATCAGTGCCTTATAATTATTCAATTATAGGTCACTCACATGCTAGAATACAGGGCATTCTTGCAAAAGCAGCTACACATAAACAGTCAAATGGTACCCAGGGGCACTGGGTAGGAGAAAGAGCTGAGCACAAAGAATCTTGTGCTTTTTCATACATGATAGAAATGTTCTATTATCTTGATTCTAGTAGTAATTACATAACCATACACATTTGACCAAGTTCTTAGAATTATACACACACACACACAAAATGTGTGAATCTTACTGTTTGTAAGTTATGCATTTAGAAAATTAAGAAAGGAAAAATAATAAGTAATACCAAAACATGATGCATACTTGCTATGCAGTCAGGTCCCCATAGGCAGTTTAATTACTTCTTCCCTAAGAAAGTGGGATGAGGAACTGAGATGTTCTCATGGGGCACATTCCCTGAGAGCTCCATTGCTCTATAATTTACTCCTGGATCCCTTTCACTGTCCTCTGAAATACCAACACTCCACATGATTTCATTTTAGAGGGAATAGACTTCATGCTGGATTCTTTGGTCATCATACATGAATCTGAAAGATAATAGCCATCATTCAATATAGCCTTTCTGTCTACTGAAATGAAACCTGCAACCATGGCCAAGAAAATCACCTGAAGATAAAATTATATATTGAGAAAGTTTAAAATTGTACATATTTAGTCAGTTGTTTTATACACTTTCCTTAATTGCTCTTTATAGCCACAATCCCATAAATTATGTAGGAAGAGTAATTTTATTATGTTTATTTTACAGATAAGGAGAAGGTAAGGAACTCCAGCAAGGTCACAGTAAAAATTCATGGTGAATTTGGAACTTGAGCCCGGAGTTCTGGGTACTTGTTAATGTTTTTTTATTCTCTATCTTTCTCTGTCTCAGAGAACTTCGGACCTTTCAATCACTCCTAAAATATATCTTGCTTATCCTTACTTATGTATTATTTTATAGTTAAATTTCTGAATTCACACTTATTATTCAGGGATTGTCTGCCCTTCCTCTTCAAGGAGCCAGGTAAGCTAACTTCCACATCCACTATTAATGAATTGATTTATGATGAATTGTTACAGCACAAAAAGAAATGTTTTGAACTTTCAAAAAGTAGTGAGTTGAGGCTGGAGTATAAATGTCAAAAATTTCATTAGTGAGGACTTTAATGATACTTATGAAAGTTCCTGCTGCTTCCCTGAAGATGAATTAAAACAAAAGCAATGAATGGATAGGGTTGTAAACTCATCTTGTGCACTATTAATTTGTCTCCTACTGAAGGTTGAACAACATCATAAGTGTGAAGTGACAATTTGTTAAACTACAAAGGAAGCTAAATGAATTAACAAGATTCAACTGTAGTTCAAACTTTTCCCCATGCTATCATTTTTATTATTACTGGCACCTTTCAATATACTGAGTACGGGGCAGCTAATTGCACACAAAATTTAATTGGGTTGAAAGTGGTTTTCAGCCTTGAGTCTTGAATCTTCTTCATGCCAGTTGCATAACTGCAGAATATTACTGAAACTCTCAGATTCTTAATTTTTATGGTAAAATAAAAATAACAATACTACCTGTTGTATACACACATTTATATGTAAAGCTCTTAATGTTAGATCAAGATAATTTTGAAGTACATATTATTAATGAAATAATGCACATGGTATTTATACATTTTAATTTCACTACAATTTTCTTTTTTCTGGTCACTGTTTGGTTTTTTTTCTCACTGTTTCAGGACATCTCATGATTCCCAAACAGCACTGATGGAGAACAGGACGGAAGTAACACACTTCATCCTCCTTGGACTAACCAATGCCCCAGAACTCCAGGTCCCCCTCTTTATTATGTTCACTCTCATCTATCTCATCAGTGCGGTTGAGAACCTGGGGATGATCGTGTTGATTCTCTTGGACTCTCATCTGCACACTCCCATGTACTTTTTCCTCAGTAACCTGTCTCTGGTGGATTTTGCTTACTCCTCGGCTGTCATTCCCAAAGTCATTGGCTGGGTTACTTATAGGCAGTAAGGTCATCTCCTACAATGCATGTGCTGCTCAGGTGTTCTTTTTTGTAGCCTTTGCTACTGTAGAAAATTACCTCTTGGCATCCATGGCCTATGACCGCTGTGCAGCAGTATGTAAACCCCTCCATTACACCACCACCATGACGACAAATGTGTGTGCACATCTGATCATAGGCTCCTATGTCTGTGGATTCCTGAATGCTTCTTTTCATGTTTGGGACATATTCAGCCTTGCCTTTTGTAAGTCTAATATGGTTCATCACTTTTTCTGTGATGTTCCAGCTGTCATGGGTCTCTCTTGCTCAGATACACACATGAGTCAAGTGTTTCTTGTTTTTTTTGTCAAGCTTTAATGTCTTCTTTGCTCTCCTGGTTATATCAATTTCCTACCTATTCTTATTGGTCACTGTCTTGAAGATGCACTCAGCTCAGGGGCACCAGAAGGCTTTGTCTACTTGTGCATCTCACCTCACTACAGTTTCCATATTCTATGGAACAGTCATCTTTATGTACTTACAGCCCAGCTCCAATCATTCCATGGACACAGACAAGACAGCTTCTGTGTTCTATTCTATGGTCATCCCTATGCTGAACCCAGTGGTCTACAGCCTGAGGAACAAGGAGGTCAAGAGTGCATTCAAGAAGGTGGTTGAGAAGGCACGGTTTTTGACTGGGTTGGGATTTTGACCTTGCAGTATGCACAATAACATTGTTTAATGTCTCTCAGACTTTTCCCATCAATAACCTACTTTTGAAGCCTCATTGCCTTTAATTCCTGAGAGAGCGTCCTTATCTTTTCAAAAGTTTTTGTCTAGTAAAAGAAAACATATTCAGAAATATAATACCTGAATGGATATGGTAAAGGAAAGCATTTGAAATTTTGGGACCTGCTTGTCAAATGTTACTAGTATTTGATTTGTTTACTTGTTCCACTTACATTTTCTCTACCACATGCCAATGCAAACATACATGTTAAACAGGAACACAAATGAGCTGATGAACAGGAGCACACATTTGTGCACCATGTGGGCACTCACATTGGGGTAGGAAATTTGTCAGAGGTAAACAGAGTGTTGCTAGTTTTTAATTAAAATAACTTAAGAACTTAATGAAAATATTATACATAAATTTTGTTCAATAATAATTATTTCTTTTGTTGAATAACTGCTCTAAGATTCTGTCTGAATAGGAAAAAAAATCATATACTTTTAAATAAAAGTATGTCCTCTTTTGGTATGTTTTATTGACAAATATATAAGTATTATACCCTAAAAAGAATGAAAATTTCTGTCTTGACTGAGTCATTCTGTAGAATCACGTTCACATTACAGTTAACAAAAGGGTAAAACGATCACACAAATTTCTTATCTTACCTCAGGGTTCTTTCTTGGTTTTGTACATGCTATGGGTTTGAATAAATGTTTAATGAATTGTATCTATCATTATAATATCATACAGAGTATTTTCACTGCCCTAAAAATTCTCTATGTTCCATCTAGTCAGCCCTTGCTCCCACAGCCCCTGGCAACTACTGACCTTTTTGCCATGTCTGTAGTTTTACCTTTACCAGAATGTCATGGAGTTGGAATCATACAGTATGTAGGCTTTTAAGATTGGTTTCTTGCATATAGTAATCAGCATTTAAAGTTCTTCTGTGTGTTTTCATGGCTTGATAGATCATTTCTTTTTGGTACTAAATAATTATACCACAGTTTATTTATCCATTGATCCAATGAAGAACATCTTGATTGCCTCCAGTTTGGGAGATTATGAAGAAAGGTGCTGTAAACATTCTCCTTCAGGTTTTTGTATAAATGTAAATTTTCAGTTCATTTGGGTAAATACCAAGGAGGATGATTGCTGGGTTCTATGATAAGAGTGTGGCTAGTTTTTCAAGAAACCTCCAACTGTCTTCCAATGTGGTGGTTCCATTTTGCATTCCCACCTATAATGAGTGAAAATTCCTTTTGCTGCACATCCTCACCAGTGTATGGTATTGCCAGTGTTCTGAATTTTGGACATTTAATAGGTATATAGTAATAGCTCATTGTTGTTCTAATTTGCATTTCTCTGATAAGGGGGAATATAATGTGGGTCAGCTTTTTAAATTCTTATTTGTCTTCTGTATATCTTCTTTGGTGAGGTACCTGTTACAGTCTCGGGCCTGTTTTGTACCAAGTTGTTTGTTTTTTATCTTTAAGTTTTAGGAATTCTTTTTTTTTATAATTTTTTTATTTGTTTATCTTTAGAAGGGAAGGGAAGGAGAGAAGGAGAGAAACATCAATATATGGTTGCTTCTGGTGCATCCCCTGCTGGAAACTGGTCCCTGCTGGGAACTGGCCTGCAACCCAGGCATGTGCCCTGATGGGGAATCGAACCTTGATCTTTTGGTTCGCAGGCCTGTGCTCAATCCACTGAGCTACATCAGCCAGGACGTTTTAGGAATTCTTTTTGTATTTAAGGTGACAGTCCATTATCAGGTATGTCATTTGCAAATATTCTCTCCAAGTTTTTGGCTTGTTTTCCCATTCATTTCACAGTGTTTTTCCACAGAGAACTGTTTAATATTAATGAAGTCTAACTTATTGATGATTTCTTTCATACATCATGCCTTTGGTGTTGTATCTACAAAGTACCACCATATCAAAGATTATCTAGGTTTTTTCCTAAGTTTTATAATTTTATAATTTACATTTAGGTCTATGATATATTTTAAATTAGCTTTTATGAAGGATGTGAGGTTTGTGTCCAAACAATTTCTTTTGCATGTGGACTTCCAGTTGTTCCAGCATCATTTGTTGAAAAGAAGTGGTGCTAATTTATTGCCTTTGCTCCTTTGTCAAACTTCAGTTGACCATTCTTATGTAGGTCTAATTTTGAGCTCTGTTCTATTCCACTGATCTATGTGCATATTCTTTCACCAATATCACATTGTCTTGATTATGTAGCTTTATAATAAGTTTTGAAGTTTAGTAGTGTCAGGCTAGCACTTCTTTAATGTGATTTCTAGCTCTTTGGTTACATTGCCCATCTGTGCTTGCATGCTGTCTACTTTATCAGTTATAGCACTTAGCATATTAATCATAGTTATTTTAAGTTCTTGGTGTGAATAATTCTAATGTCCTTATGAAGTCTACTTCAGATGTCTCTTCAAATTGTGTTTCTTCTTTTTGGTATGCCCTGTAATTTTCTTTCTGAATAAGTACATATGATGTACCAGGTAAAAGTAACTCCTGTAAATAGTCTTCAAGTAATCTGGTGTGTATTGTGGGGGAGAGGAAACAGTATATAATCTTGCAATCAGGTGTCAGTGTGTTAGTGAGCCTGTTATTCTGTATGGGGAATTTAACAAGTGTTTCTCCATTTTTCTCCTCCTGGTTTATGTGGGAGAGATGGTGGGAGCTGAGGAATGAGATAAATGATTTGTAATATCTATATAAAAGAATAGTGCTGCAATAAAAATATTTCACTATGAAACCGGTAATACTGTGGATGGACCTCAAATGCTAAGTGAGAGACAGACTCAAAGAGTACTTCCTCTAGGATTACAGTTAAGAACATTCTTACAAATGCAAAATTAGTTGGACAAAACTGTTTATTGGTTGCGAGTGGCAGTGGATGGGAGAAAAGTTTTAGCAAAGAAGACCATAGGAATTTGTTTGAGTAACTGGTAGTGGTTTCTTGAATACCAGTTGGAAAAAATTCTTAGAACTATACATGAAATTGTGGATATTCCAGTATGTAAACTATACATTAGTTATAAATTGACCAAAAAAAAAAGATAGAAAAAGCAACAGAAAAACACACATGTAAAAAACAATGAAAATAACCAGCATGTCCCCATGGGCAGTTTAATTGTTTCTCTCCTGGGAAAGTGGGAAGAGGGGCTATAGATGCTCTCACAGGGGAAATTCCCAGAGTGCTCCCTCTCTCTATAATTCCACATCCCCATGCACTGGCTTTGGAAATCCCAACATGTCTCAATGTGACATCTGTTTAGATGCACCATCCATACACACTGAACCCATCTGGTGATCATTTATTTATCTGAATATTAACATTTGTTAGTATGCCTTAACCTAGGCATAAGGTAAGATGCCTTACCTTGGGATTGGGTATGAGCCTGTGACAATAGTTAGGAAAAGCACCATAAGATAAAAATTATATAAATTGACTTTAAAATAAGAATGTCTTAGTAAGGTGTTTTACAGGTTTTCTCTCGTTTGTTATTTACAGACACAGTTCTGTGAATTTGGAGACAGAGGTAATATTATTGTGTTTATTTTACAATAAGGAGGTAAGTGACTGTTCTAAGGACAGAGGGAGAATGCATGGTAGGTTTCCTGCTTTAGCGATTTTGTAACCTTATGACCGCTACCTGAGAGACATTAACTCTAATGGTATTCATGCATATTCTACACTGATATTCTGACTTCAGACTCAGTATTCAGAATTGACTATTTTTCCTCTCCCAGCACACAGGTAAGCATTTTTATTTCATGAACATTTTTATAAAGTGTTATTCATGCAAGTAGGAGAGCTATACTTTGAGTTATTTGAAAGGAAAAAGAGGTATTTCCCATGTTTTTCTAAAATACTAAGGTAAGACTAGAGTATAAACATCAAAATTTCCATCAGTAGGGAGTTTGTTGAGACTTAGGAACATCTTTCTGCTTTCCTAAGAACATAAAACAAAAAAATAACGGAGATGATTCTGTGATTGATCTAGCGATAATTTACCTTGTTCAACAAATGTTGACTCTCTCATTGGAGGTAAAAAAGAAAGAATGATATACTTTAGAATGTAAAATATAATTGAAAAATAAAATTTAAAATATAAAATAAGAAAAAAACTAAGAAATAAACAAAGCAAAAGAATGAAATGATTTTTAAACTATAAGAGTATGAATGAACTAGACCCAGACTACGTATAAACTTTTGTCTTTAATCTCATGCTCATTACTAGCTCATCTGCATAAGTAGACAGTGAATGGCTACAAACATAGCCTTTTGATTAGATGAAACTTGAATTTAACTCTTGAATTTTGCTTCTTTCTTCTACAAGCTGTGTAAGGAGAGTATTCTAGAACTTCCCAAATCCTCAATTTCCTTGCTTGTAAAGTAGGAATAATAATTCTGCTTACCTTGCATACACACATACACACACTTATAAAGCCTTGTTCATCATAGAACATAGTATATGATAAAAGTGGTCATGTGTATTAATGTTGGCAAATATAATGTCACCATGGGATAGGCTTGATAAGTGAAGTTTCAAAAGTTTTAAGAGGGCGTAGGAAATAGTAAAAGAAGTTATAGCTAGATGATAGATAGATACACAAAGGAAATCTTGACTTTGGGTGGTAAATGCACCATGCAATATATAGATGATGCATTATAGAACTGTACACTTGAAACATACATAATTTTATTAATTAGTGTCACTCTGATAAATTTAATAAAATTCTGAAAAGAAGATTTAAAAAATTAGAACAAAGATATTAGTAGTTAGCAGAAGATGGATACCTTTCAAATTGATATAAAAAAGATTTAAAATACTGTTCCTACACAGGACAGATTGAAATAAAATATTTTACAACACTGTATTTGCCACCAAAATAGATCTATAGGCTAAAGACAGTCCTTAAACAAGTTCAACCCTGAATTTTGTGACTCTGCTATGAGATGAAAGTAACAGGAATAAGAATGAGTTTATAAAAGGGGGACTATTTCAGGGTCAAACATACAGTTCAAAGAAGAATTAAGCAAAATAATGGCTCACATGGAATTATGGGTGAATCAAGGGTCTGAGAAACTGGAGACACACAGAAACTCAGTGGTGCCAGGATGAGAGAAATGGCAAACTGAAGAGGAAGGCTTTAAAACTTTAAACCCCTTGCACACTTGAAGACCTGCAAGTCGCCACCCATTTTTCCTAAATAAACATAAAGAAAATCATACCATCCTAACAGTAATTTTTTTGTTTAAAAATTTAAATTTTTTAAATTAATTATGCCATTACAGTCATTCTATTACCCCCTTCATTCCCCTCCACCCTGCACCCCACACCCCCACCATCTCCCCCCTTTAGTTTATGACCATATGTCTCAACTTCTTTAGATTCTATATTTCCCATACTATTCTTGCCCTCCCCTATCTATTTTCTACCTACCATCTATGCTACTTATTTTCTGTACCTTCTTCCCCCTTCTCCTCCTCCCACTCCCCTATTGCTAACCCTCCATGAGATCTTCATTTCTATGTTTCCACTCCTGATCTAGCTGTCCTTTTAGCTTGCTTTGGTTTCAGATGTGGTTGTTAATAACTGTGAGTTTGCTTTCTTTTCACTGTTCATATTTTTTTATCTTCTTTTTCTTCGGTAAGTCCCTTTAACATTTCATATAATAAGGGCTTAGTGATGATGAACTCCTTGAATTTGACCTTATCTGAGAAGCACTTTATCTGCCCTTCCATTCTAAATGAAAACTTTGCTGGATAGAGCAATTTTGGTTGTAGGTCTTTGGTTTTCATGATTTGGAATACTTCTTTCCAGCCCCTTCTTGCCTGTAAGGTGTCTTTTGAGAAATCCACTGATAGTCTGATGGGAACTCCTTTGTAGGTGACTGTCCCCTTAGCTCTTGCTGCTTCTAGGATTCTCTCCTTCATTTTAATCTTGGCTAATATAATGATGATGTGCCTTGGTGTGTTTCTTCTTGGGTCCAACTTCTTTGGTACTCTCTGAGCTTCCTGGATTTCCTGGAAGTCCATTTCCTTTGCCAGATTGGGGAAGTTCTCCTTTATTATTGGTTCAAATAAGTTTTCCACTGGTGGCTGTGCCTTTCCCCCTTCTGGTACCCCTATAATTCGGATGTTGTAGTGTTTAAAGATGTCCTGGAGATTCCTCAGCCTCTCCTCATTTTTTTGAATTCTTGTTTCTACATATTTTTCTGTTTGGTCATTTTTTCCTTCCTTCTGTTTCACTCCCTTGATTTGAGTCCCAGTTTCCTCTTCATCACTATTGGTTTCCTGTGCAATTCCCTTCAGTTCAATTAGTTTAGCGTTCATATGTTCCTCTAATTTGTGACTAAAATCACCCAGTTCTTTGAGCATCCTGATCACCAGTGTTTTGAACTGTGCATGTGAAAGTTTTGCTATTTCTTCGTTGCTTAGAGTTATGGGCTCTGGGGCTTTGAGATCTTCTTGAGCCATTTTTGAGCTGTTCGTGCCCCTTAAGTATGAGGAGGTGATCCTTAGGGGTGGGACAGAACCACCAGGGCAGGGTCGCTGGGTTGTGATGCTGTATGTGGGGGCTGGGCCAGAGCAGGGAAATGGCGGCCCTCTCTGCTGCCTTCTGCTGCTGGGGTCTGCTTGGTCCCGTCTTACTGCCTACTTCTTCGCCATTCTATCTGCACAGAAATGCGCCACCACAGTCAACCCGCCGCCCTGGGCCTTCGCTGGGTCCGCAGATCACTCAGTGGGTCGCTCACTGGGTCCCATGCCTGGGATCTGTGTGCTTGATTTCGTCTGAGGGAGATTTCCTGTGTAACCCCACTCTGCCAGCTGCTGGCTTTGCCCCTCTTACCAGTCAGGCTGAAGAATTTGTTGTTATCGGACTTCCAAAAAGTTCAATTTTCTGTGTTCTGGCTATGTTTTCTGTTGTTAATATTTTGTTGTCTCTAAACTTGATTGTGTGAGAAAGCACGGCGTCTCCACGTATGCCTCCATCTTGGCGGAAGTCCTCTCCATCCTAACAGTAATATTATTCCCAGCACTCAACAGACTACCAAACCCAGAGTTTTATTGTATTTTTAATATACTACCTTTTTAATTCATTCAATAACACTATAATTAAGTAGATCTTATTACTGTCTTAATTTTGCAGGTAAGTATATAAGGTTCAGGAAAATTTGATTAGGATTAATGATTCCTAGGTAGCAAATAGTTCGGGTAATACACCCCTCAGCCCAGAGTCCATGCTCTGTACCAGACGCTTTGCTTTCTCTTCAGAATCGCATTTCTTGGTTGTGTATGTTCCTAACCTATAAATCTCTCAGTCATGACACTATGAACCCCAAGCACTGAGTTTAAACAAGGGAGATGAGGAGTATCTGTACATTGAGTAGAATTCAATTTGATTTAAATGCGATCTGATTAAATGCAATTAAATCTGATGCAATAAATGCATCAGAATTAGGAACCACTCAGTGTGGATTCAAGGGTCTACTAGAATCCACTATGGCTTGTCAATTAATACATGTTTGGATATTAAAAATACTCAGCCTCTTGTGTACCCTATTTTAAATGGATGTAATAACAAAATAGACATAATATTCTTTTTTAATTTTATTTAGTTATTTTTCAAGTACAGTTTTTTTGTCTATTTTCCCATCCCAGCCCCTCCCCGCCCCATGCTCCCCACCTCCCTCCCATTTCCTTCCCCCCCAGTCCTCATCCCTGTGTCTTTCATACTTGTTCCTCAAAATCCCTCCCCATTTTTCCCCTTAAATTCCCTTCCCTCTCCCCTCTGGGCACTGCTCACTTGTTCTCTATTTCAGTGTCTTTGTTTTTATCCTGCCTGCTTGTTTGTTTTGTTGTTTAGCTTCCTGTTAAAGGTGAGATCATATGGTATTTGTCTTTCAACACCTGGCCTATTTCACTCAGAATAATGCTTTTCAGTTCCATCTATGTTGTTGCAAAGGGTAGGAGCTCCTTCTTTCTCTCTGCTGCATAGAATTCCATTGTGTGTATGTACCACAATTTTTTGATCCATTCATTTACTGATGGGCACCTAGGTTGCTTCTAACTCTTGGCTATTTTAAATTGTGCTGCTATGAACATTGTGGTGCATAGGTTCTTTGAAATTGATGTTTTAGGATTCTTAGAATATAATCCTAGCAGTGGAATTGCTGGGTCAAAAGGCAGGTCGATTTTTATTTTTCTGAGAAAATTCCATACTGTTTTCCATAATGGTTGTACCAGTCTGCAATCCCACCAACAGTGAACTAAGGACCCCTTTTCCCCACACCCTCTCCAACATTTCTTGTTTGTTGCTTTGTTTATGATAGCCCTCCTGCCTGGTGTAAAGTGGTATCTCATTGTGGTTTTAATTTACATCTCTCTGATAGCTAACGATATTGAGCATCTCTTCATGTGTCTCTGGATCATCTGAATGTCCTCCTTGGAGAAGTCTCTGTTCAAGTCCTTTTCCCATTTTTTAATTGGGTTAGATGTCTTCTTAGAGTGGAGCCATGTAAGTTCTTTGTATATTTTGGAGATTAAACCTTTGTCTGAGGTATCATTGGCAAATATGTTTTCCCATACAGTTGGTTGTCTTTTTTAATTTAATACTGTTTTCTTTAGCCATGCAGAAGCTTTTAATTCTGATGAGATCCCATTTGTTATTCTTTCCTTTATATTCCTTGCTCTAGGGGACATATCGGTAAAAATGTTGCTACGTGAAATATCTGAGATTTTCTTGCCAATGTTCTCCTCTAGGACTTTAATGGTGTCACGGCTTATAATTAAGTCTTTTATCCATCTTGAATTTATATTGGTGTATAGTGTAAGTTGGTGCTTAAGTTTCATTTTTTTGCATGTAACTGTCTAGTTCTCCCAACACCATTTGTTGAAGAGGCTATCTTTACTCCATTTTACGTTGCTGCCCCCTTTGTCGAATATTAATTGACTGTAGAGAGTTGGGTTGATTTCTGGGCTCTCTGTTCTGTTCCATGGGTCTATGTGCCTGTTTTTATGCCAGTACCAGGCTGTTTTGATTACAGTGGCCTTGTAATACAGTTTGATATCAGGTATTGTGATCCCTCCTACTTTGTTCTCCTTTCTCAAAAGTGCAGCTGCTATTTGAGATCATTTATGGTTCCATATAAATTTTTTGAAGTGTCTGTTCTATGTTTGTGAAATATGCCATTGGTACTTTAATAGGTATTGCATTGAATGTGTATATTGCTTTGGGTAGTATGGACATTTTGATGATAATTCTTTCGATCCATGAGCAAGGTGTATGTTTCTATTTCTTTGTGTCTTCCCTGATTTCTTTCTTCAGGGCTGTGTAGTTTTCTGCATACTGGTCTTTTACCTCCTTGGTTAGGTTCATTCCCAGATATTTTATTTTTCTTTTTGCTACATTGAATGAGATTTTTTCCTTGATTTCTGCATCTGCTGATTCATTTTTAGTATACAAAAATGCCTTTGATTTTTGGATATTGACTTTTTATCCTGTTGTTTTGCCAAATTCATTAATTAGTTCAAGCAGTTTTTGGGTAGAGTCTATAGGATTTTCCATGTACACGATCATGTCATCTGCAAACAGTGACAGTTTTGCTTCCTCCTTTCCTATTTAGATGCCTTTTATTTCCTTTTCCTGCCTGATCACTGTGGCCAAAACTTCCAAAACTATATTGAATAGAAGTGGTGAAAGTGGACATCCTTGTCTTGTTCCTGATCTTAGTGGAAAAGCTTTTAGTTTTTGCCCATTGAGTATGATGTTGGCTGTAGGTCTCTCATATATGGCCTTTATTATATTGAGGAATGCTCCCTCTATTACCACTTTACTGAGTGTTTTTATCATAAATGGGTGCTGTACTTTATCAAAAGCTTTTTTTGTGTCTATTGATATGATCATGTGGTTTTTGTCTTTGCTTTTGTTTATGCGATGTATTACATTTACTGATTTGTGGATGTTGAACCATCCTTGCATCCCTGGGATGAATCCACTTGGTCATGGTTTATAATCTTTTGGATATATTGTTGGATGCGATTTGTCATTTTTTTTTGTTGAGGATTTTAGCGTCCATGTTCATCAGTGATATTGGCCTGCAGTTTTCTTTCTTTGTTGTATCTCTATCTGGTTTTGGAATTAAGATAATGCTGGCTTCATAAAAGAAGTTTGGGAGTTTTCTATCCTTTTGGATTTTTTGGAATAGCTAACCTCTATTCGGTTAGCTCTTTCTTAAATGCTTTGTTGAATTCTCCTGTGAAACCATCTAGTTCATGGCTTTTGTGTGATGGGAGTTTTTTGATTACTGCTTCAATTTCTTTTGCTGTTATGGTCTATTCATGTTTTCTACTTCTTTTTCATTGAGTTTTGGGAGATTATATTTTTCTAAAAATTTGTCCATTTCCCCTAGTTTCTCAAATTTCTTGGCATACAGTTCTTCATAGTAATTTCTTACAATCCCTTCTATTTCTGTGGTATCAGTTGTAATCTCTCCTGTTTCATTTCTGATTGTGTTTATTTGTGTCCACTCTCTTCTTTTCTCGATGAGCCTACTTAAAGGCATGCCTATTTTTGTTTATCTTTTCAAAGAAGCAACTCCTGGATTCATTGATCCTTAGAATTGTGCTTTTAGTCTCTATGTCATTTAGTTCTGCTCTGATATTGGTTATTTCCTTCCTTCTACTTGCTCTGGGCTGTTTTTGTTGTTTTTTCTCAAGTTTGTGCAGGTGTAGAGTAAGGTTGCTTGTTTGAATGTTTTTATCTTCTTTAGGTAGGCCTGTATTGCTATAAACTTCCCTCTCAGGACTGCCTTTGCTGTGTCCCATAAGTTTTGGGTTGTTGTGAGATCGTTTTCTTTTGTTTCCAGAAACCTTTTGATTTCTTCCCTAACTTCATTCTTGACCCATTCATTGTTTAATAGCATACCGTTCAGTCTCCATGATTTTGGGTGTTTTGGGTTATTTCCTTTGGGGTTGGTTTCCAGTTTCAGCCCCTTGTGGTCAGAGAAAATTCTTGGTATAATTTCAATATTCTTGAATTTGTTGAGACTCGTTTTGTGTCCTATCATGTGGTCTATCTTTGAGACTGTTCCATGTACATTTGAAAAGAATGAGTATTTAGCTTCTTTGGGATGAAGGGCTTTGTATATATCAGTTAGGTCCATTTCATCAAGGGTGCTGTTTAATGCTGCAGTGTCTTTGTTGATATTTTGTTTGGAAGATCTGTCTATTTTTGATAGTGGGGTGTTAAAATCCCCTACTATAATTGTGTTGCCATCTATATTTTTCTTGAATTCCTCTAAGATTTTCTTTATCTATTTGGGTGCTCCTATGTTGGGTGCATATATATTTATGATGTTAATGTCTTCTTGGTGGATTCTCCCCTTGAGTATTATACATTGACCTTCTGGGTCTCTCTTTATGGCCCTCTTTTTGAAGTCTATTTTTCTGATATGAGAATTACTACCCCAGGTTTTTTTTTCCTGTCCATTTGCTTGGAAAATTTGTTTTCAGCCTTTTACTTTTAGTCTGTGATGGTCTTTTTTCCTGAGGTGGGTCTCTTGTAGGCAGTTATGTGTGGGTCATGCTTTCTTATCCATGTAGCTATTCTGTGTCTTTTGATTGGAGCATTTAATCCATTTATGTTTAAGGTTATTATTGATAGGTACTTATTCATTGTTATTTTTTTTTACCTGTGTTCCTCTCTGTCTGTCTCTTTTCCTTCCTTCCCTTAAAGCAGCCCTTTTAGTATTTCTTGTAGGGATGGCTTGGTGGAAGCATATTCTTTTAGACTTCTTTTGCCTTGGAAGCTCTTTATTTGGCTTTCTATCTTGATTGAGAGCCTTGGTGGGTAAAGTAGCCTTGGTTGTAGGCCTCTGGTTATCATTACTTGGAATATTTCTTGCCATTCTCTTCTTGCTTGGAGTGTTTCCATTGAGAAGTCAGTAACTAACCTTATTGGGGCTCCCTTGTATGTTACTTCTTTTTGCTCCCTTGCTGCCTTTAAGATTCTCTCTTTGTGTTGGAATTTTGCCATTTTGATGATGCGTCTTGAAGTGGACCTCCTTGGGTTCCTCTTGATTGGTACTCTGTGTGATTCCTGGATTTGTGTGTCTTTTTCTCTCATCAAATTAGGGACATTTTCTCTCATTACTCTTTTGAATACGTTTTCTATCCCTTGTTCTTTTTCTTCTCCTTCTGGTATTCCTATTATTCGGATATTATTACATTTCATATTTTCTTGCATTTCTCTTAATCTCTCTTCATTCTTTCTGAGCCTCTTTCCCCTTTCCTGTTCTTTCTGTGAGATGCTTTCTACTTTGTCCTCCAACTCACTAAAATGATTTTCTGTCTTGTCTACCCTATTTTTAATGCTTTCTACTCTGTTTTTCAATTAAGAAATTGTATCTTCATTTCCTCTTGTCCCTTGCTAATAGTTTCCATTTCCTTTTTCATGTTGATATAGTTCACGGTGAGACCTTTATAACTCCCCTGTCATTTCTGGTAGCTCATTGTGAGCTCTTTGAACTTCCTGATAAGCAGTGCTTTGAATTCAGTATCTGATAGTTGACTTGCCTCTATTTCATCTAAAATTCTTTCTGAGGATTCCTCCTTCTCTTTCATTTGGGGATTGTTTCTTTGTCTTCCCATTGTTTGTGAGACTCTTCTTGTTAGCCTCAGCTTCTTAGATTAATCTGTTTTGACTCCCTGGGTTTATGGTGTGAACTTCTGTGGTGGAATGCCTGTAAAATTCAGTAGTGCAGTCTCTTTCTGTTATCCTGTCGCTGTCTGCTTCCACCTACTCAAATATGCAGCAACTTTTGGCTTCTCTCCTACAGCAAAGTGCAATTTGTCTCTCTGACTCTACTATTGGGAGGCCTCTTCTATGGGTCCAGCTCTGGTCTTTTCATATTTTCAAGTTGATTGTGTCTCTTGTGGGTAAAAGAAGGAAAAGACAAAGAAAGAAATAAAAGGAAGTAAAAAAAAGGGTAGGGGAATGGAAGAAAGAGCGATAAGTTTAGAAAGAAAAGAAGGAATAAAACAGAAAATCCGAGAAAAGAGGATAAAAGTATCAAAAGATGAAACAGTAATAAAATTTAAAAGAAAGAACAGAGTACTTTAAAGAAGCAAAAAGATACAGAAAAGAAATGGAAAAAGAAAGAAAAGTTAAAAAAAAAAGCATAAAAATAAAATAAAATAAAGAGAAAAAAAAACCAAAACAACGACAACAAAAGGGAAATGTCACTTGTTGGTTTCAAGCTAGCCAGACCAGTTTTTCTGGCTGCGGTTGGCTGAGGGTCGATTGTTGTGATTTTTCTGTCAACCCTCTCTCAGGGGCCAGACCCTTGGCGCCTCTCCCCAGCTCCTTACAGTGGGGAACTAGGACTTCCTCACAGCGTTCTTTTCCCAGGGGTTACCACCAAGGGCTGGTTTGCAGTGCTTGCAGGCGCCTGCGCTGGCCTAGTTGCCTGGGTCCCTCAGGATTGAGCGCAGACCTGCCCCCATTCTGTGGGGAAGCTCCAGGCCCTCTGCCCAATCTCGGGTCCGCTGCCAGGGTGGGTGTGGAGCAGACCAGGCTGTTTTGTCTATTGGAGTCAGAGCCCCACACTGTACTTATCAGATCTCCTGGGCTGGCAACCACAGAGTCCTCTGTTGGGGCCCTTTTTCCTCAGCGCCCTCTCTGCAAACTCTACCAAACAAGTCTCTCCTGGCACCCCACCTTGCTTGGCCAGAAAGGGAGGGGGTTGAGGGTCTCAGCTCTTTTCCCAGGACCCCTCTGTGCCCAGGGCTTCCAGATAGTCTGAGGGGGATGGACTGGAAGCCGGGAGCCAATCTGAGGACTAGGCTCTGACCTAGAAACTCTGTGTGCACATCAAGGCGTGCTGTGTGCTGTGTACTGATCCCCCGAACTGTGTATGGGCTGAAATCCCTTCTGCTCCTCTTTGCTTGGCCAGCCAGGCTGAAAAATCCTAGGAATGGAGCCGTCAGGGTGCTGAACATTGGCCCAGGCTCTGTTAAGCACTCCCCAGGTGCCTGGTGTTAGTCCCCCAACCACGCACCAGCAGGAATCCTTGCTGTTCCTCTTTGCTCTGTCCCCGAGACTACTGTACCACTGCTGTCTCCCTACCGTCTGGCTCCTCCATGACCCTCGAGGTTTCTGGTCCCTTATTTTCATACATGCTTGGCAACTGCTGGCTTTCTGGCTTCTCCTCCTCCTACCGGACAGGTTTCTCTCCCTTTTGTACTAGGGACTGGTATCTGCTCCGTCCTACTCCATTGCCATCTTGAAAGCCCCACACTACCCAACTTCTTTTTTTTTTAATATTAAATTTTATTTAGTTACTTTTCAAGTACATTTTTTTTTATCTATTTCTCCCATCCCACCCCCCCGCCCGGTCTCCCCCCTCCACCCCACTCCCCCCCAGTCCTCATCTCTGTGTCTTTCATACTTGTTCCTCAAAATCCCTCCCCCCTTTTCCCCTTAAGTTCCCTTCCCTCGCCCCTCTGGGCACTACCCAACTTCTGACTGACTCGACATATTTCTAAGAGGACATAATGTATATACGTCTAAAATGTCTCAAGTTGTTTCTGACAGGTGAGCAACATTCAAGTATATGCTTTTACTAGGCTTTGGAAAAGTTGATTGACAGGTACATTCACTCTGGATAAGCTATTCATCCACTTATTTAATTTTCTGTATCTCAATTTACAAACTGATTAACTTGAAAAACAGGGCAGTTTTCTACAAAGTTCCTTATGATTCAACAACATGTAAAGTGATATATAGATAATGCACTTTGTTTTCCTATGAAGCCCATATTTTATCTGAAGAATCTTGAAATACAAGTTATTGCTATAAGGAAGTAATACATGTTGCATGTACAGTTCTCGAGTTAATTGTCTCTGTCACTTTTTAATTGTTCTCCTAGCCACCGTTCATTTTGTGATTCTCCTCATTGATGGAGAACACCACGGAAGTGACTAAGTTCATCCTCCTTGGACTAACCAATGACCCAGAACTGCAGGTGCCCCTGTTTATCATCTTCACTGTCATCTACATCATCACATTGATTGGGAATTTGGGAATTATGGCGTTGATTCTCTTGGACTCTCGTCTGCACACTCCCATGTACTTTTTCCTCAGTAACCTGTCTCTGGTGGATTTGTGTTATTCTTCAGCTGTCACTCCTACAGTCATGGCTGGATTTCTTCTAGGACACAAGGTGATCTCCTACAATGCATGTGCTGCTCAGATGTTCTTCTTTGTAGCCTTCGTTCTTGTAGAAAATTACCTCTTGGTCTCAATGGCCTACGACCGCTATGCAGCAGTCTGCAAACCCCTGCATTACACAACCACTGTCACAAGAGGTGTGTGTTTGTGTCTGGCCACATGTTCCTATTTCTGGGGGTTCCTGAATGCCTCCATCCACATTGGGAACGCTTTCAGCCTCAGTTACTGTGAGTCCAATGCGGTCCATCACTTTTTCTGTGACATTCCAGCAGTCATGGTTCTCTCTTGCTCTGATAGACATGTTAGTGAGCTCATTCTTATTTGTGTAGCAAGCTATAACATCTTTTTTGCGCTTCTGGTTATCTTGATTTCTTACATATTCATATTTATCACCATTCTAAAGATGAACTCATCTTTGGGGTATCAGAAGGCTCTGTCCACCTGTGCCTCCCACTTCACTGCAGTCACCATCTTCTATGGGACTGCCATCTTCATGTACTTACAGCCCAGCTCTAGCCATTCCATGGATACAAACAAAATTGCATCTGTGTTCTATACTATGGTCATCCCCATGCTGAACCCCCTGGTCTACAGCCTGAGGAACAAGGAGGTTAAGAGTGCACTCATGAAGGTTGTCTTAGAGGCAAAACTGTGTCTAGGATTATGATTTGAACATTGTGCAATGCACAGTAACCTATTTCCTTAAGGCCACAATAAAATTAAGGTCCTAAAGTAGTCTCCTTGCCCATTCCAAAGTCTCCTGTCCTAAATATGAGATACATTATGCTCAGAAAAGTTCCTGAACAGGAAAGGTTAAGATGTCTTGGGGTTTACTTGTCAAAAACCTTATTAAGGATATTGTTTTACTCACTCATCCAACATGCATTTTTTCTACCACATCAGTGCAAATACACATAAAATAGAACCACAAACATGACCATGAAGAAAGTGCACCTGTGTTTCCCAGGAGGACACTTCTGTCTTGTAATAGAAACCAATAATGTTGTACATTATGCTTCTGGAAATGCTTTGAAATTGTTAATGCTGATATTTTATGTCTACTTTTGTGATGTAAACGATCTTTTAAAAATATTTTAAAAACATATTTTATTAAATATGCTATTACAGTTGTCCCATTTTTTCTCTTCTGTACTGCCCTCCATTCTGTATGGCCCTTCCCACTATCAATCTCTCATCATAGTTCATGTCTATGGGTCATATAGACAAGTTCTTTGGCTTCTCCATTTTTCATACTATTCTTTATATTACTTCCCCATTTTTTACCCTACTCCATTCACACTATATTTTTCCTATTTTTTAAATCTTCCAATGCCTAACATGTTTCTGCCTCAGGCCATTTATACTTACTCTCTCCTATATGGAATGTTCCCTTACTCCATTAAGGTTGGTACTTGAAGGTTACTCTATCATAGGTTTCTTTCTTGACCACCTTTGGAAAATGGTCATTGTTTATTTCCATGCAGAATATTCTTTCACTCTGAGGTATTCTTTTAAGAAAATTCTTACCCATTCTGTTCATGAACCACAGGCAAGAAAACATGGATCAGACTGAAAGTGACCAGAGTCAGGGAGGGGAATAATGGTGGAAAAAAAGGAAGAGACTAGACAATGAACATGTATGAATGACCCAAGGACATGGACAGAAGTGTGAGAAATGGGTGATGGGTTGGGTGGAGGAGGGCAAAGGGGGAAAAACTGAGACAACCATAATAAAATAACAGTAAAAAATGATGCAAAAAATTCTCACCCAAGGGTTTGTCTTTATTCATATTAGAGAGAGAAGGCGGAAATAGAGAGAAACACCCTGACCAGAGATTGAATCCCCAACCTAAATATGTGTCCTGACAGAAACTCAAACCTGCAAGTTTTGGGTATGAGGGATGACACTCCAGGCTACTGACACACCCTGACCCAACCCGGTCAGTCTGGGTTGTTCTTCATGGTCCTCATGAGTCCTCACCTATTGAATGTTTGCTTGTTCACTTTATTATCTCTCTTCCACAGCTAGAACTTAGACTCTATGAAAGCATTGGCTTTATCTCTTGTGTGTACAACATGATCCACAGTTCCTAAATGAGTGTCTATTTCATACTCAGTTTTCAATAAGTATTTGTTAAATGAATAAAAGTGTTAAGCTTTGAGTCCAGCTGTATCAGTATGTTGAATTTTTCAACTATTGGTGACTGAAGTATATCATCCATAACATATACTTTCTGGACAGATGTGTAGTGCATTTTCAGAAGCACAGCTCATTTTCTACTTTCCTGTGCATTCCCACTCACTGTGTGCACCCCAATGTTTGGACACAAAGATTTCATGCATCCAAAAGCAAATGAATCATCTGCAACAATTTTATAGTTTTATTTAGAAAGATGTCTCATGAAGTGGCAACTAATATCAGAAAAAGGCATTGAATATGAGATTATTTAAAGGTTAAGCATCTTTTTATAGTTGAAAGTACTTTGTACATGTGAAATGTAACTATCAAAAATGATTCCAAATATCTACATAGAATATTAACATGGCAGTATCTACCAGTAATAAAGATATAAAACATTCAATATGCTAGTTCAGGGATTAACATTTATAATTTTTATATAGATTCTCAGGAGCTCTATACTGTACAAAACCTACCCACACAAATATGTGCCTTTGTCTAATTTGCTGTCTCAATAGGATAAGAGGCTTCAATGGCCCACTATTTGTAAGATTTTCCTTGGACAAGCTAATATTCTCATGCTGGTGTTATGGGGGATGAGTAGCATAACACAGATATTCAGTTCTATCTTATGGTGATATTTCCCCTCCTGGAATCTTTTTTAATTATTATTTTAAATAATCATTTGAGTTTAGGATTATTTTAGAGGGACAGAATAAAAACCAAAAGAGTGAAGATTCAATGCAACCCTATGACAGTCTGAGTAATAGTCTGCCAAAGAATCATCCTCTTTCCTGGAACCTTCCAGACTTACCTTCTATGTCCTGAAAGGACTATGTGGATGTGATTAAAGTAAGAATTTTATGTGGGATCATCTTTGGGGACCGATAAGGCACTCCCAGGTAAAACTAAAAGGAAGTTAGAGAGATGTGACCACAGACGAAAGATGAAAGAGGAGTGTGCTATGTGAACTTGGAAGTAGAGACAAAGGGGTCGTCACCATGAACCATGGAAAA
This sequence comes from Artibeus jamaicensis, assembly GCF_021234435.1. Lineage (NCBI taxonomy): Eukaryota > Metazoa > Chordata > Mammalia > Chiroptera > Phyllostomidae > Artibeus > Artibeus jamaicensis. The sequence continues at coordinate 5,491,281 of NW_026522050.1, read as the reverse complement.
CCAGCAGCCACCAGAACATGCATGGTTCTTGCAACAAACTGACTTTTGTCCAGGGAAAATGATTTTGATCTTATGGATTCCAGACTGTGAATAAGTAGTTTGCAGTAATTTGTTATAGCAGCCGTACAAATGAATACGATTCTTGCTTAATATTCCCTGCAGGATATATCTGTACTGCTAAGAAACCAAGATCGACACAGTATGATTTTCTAAACTGCAGATTTTAATCAGATTTCATTAGGTTTGCCCCTAATATCCTATCCTCTGCTTGCATTTAGTTACTGTGTTTCCTTCATCTTGTCTGGTCTGTGACAAGCTCTCCTTCTTTCCCTACTTTTGTTGACCATGACAGTGTTGAGAGTATTAGTCAGGTATTTCACAGAATGTTCTTTGACTGGCATTACAGTTTTCAGAGACTAAAGTGAAATGTTTTTCAATCACATCATGTCAGCAAGATTTGTCTCTTTTCCTCAATTATTTATTTTCTGAGTCATTTCTTAGTGTTTCCAAGTATTTATTTTGTATTATGGAAAATAACCAATACAAGGTATCGTTTTGGCTCAGATTGTTCCACTTTCACCATTTGTAGCTCTTTCTGTTTGTGTCCCATTGACAGAGCTTCATTCCTTCACTGTTGTTTTTTTAGCACTCCCTCACTTTCTGTTACTACACAATGCTATGTAGAGGCTTGTCTTGTATTTCCAGTACCCCTACCACAAAATCAACTATCTGTTATGGGACAAACTCCCAGAAACTCAGTTCTTTCTGTCAATGCAGTAAAGAATTAAAGATCAATGAGTCTATTAACATGTAAGCAGGGTTTATTGGTGATCCATTCTCAGGAAAGACAAGGGGCCTAGCTAAGGTGGAGGCCAGGCCCTGAAAGGCATAAGTTCAGGTTGAAGCACAGTAAAGGGGGCAAGGGTAGGAGTGGCCAAAAGTGAAGTGGGGTGGCAAGAATGAATATCCTTTGTTCTGCCTTGGCAGGCAGAGGGTTGAGAGGATTACATATTGAATGACATATAAAAGTGGTGGTAGCTTTCTCCAGCTGGGGAGTGATTACCCTAGGGTGTATATGGACTTCTTTCTTTAGGTACTATGTGCCCTTTGGGTCCTTTCAGGATGCCAGGCAAAAGCACAGTTTCAAAAACTTTCTTTCCCAGACAGTGGAAAAGATACATACAATTCAAGGACTGCTGAGACAGTGGGTGGGACGTGGATCCCTCCTTCCTCCCTGCTTTGGTTTCCTCTATGTCCACTTTTTCTACCATCACAGTTCTATGAAGAATCTCCTTTCTTTTGTTAAAGAGTGGCATTGAAAACCAATATTTGCCTCCCAATTCTGCTTGTTGATACTGGAGTTTTACTTCTAGGCACTCTTGTCCACAGAAGTAGGAGGTGTATATTTATGTACTCTGTATACATTTGTAATGTAGAGTTATACTCTACCTGTCCATCATAACTCTATGAAGCCAAACATTACTGTATACTGATGATTCTGACTCTCATCTACAATTTTCAAAGAGTGTGCCATGGAATTTTTAAAGAAGTAACACCTGACTCTTTAGTCAGAGGCACAAACCTCTTTCTCTTAAATTATCAAATAAAAAAATGACAGCAACCTGGCTGGTGTAGCTCAGTGGATTGAGTGCGGGCCTGCGAACCAGACAATTGCGGTTCGATTCCCAGTCAGGGCACATTCGTGGGTTGCAGGCTAGTTCCCAGCAGGGGCCAGTTCCCAGCAAGTGGTGCACCAGAAGCAACCGTACATTGATATTTCTCTCCCTCTCTCCTTCCCTTCCCCTCCAAAGATAAATAAATAAAATCTTTAAAAAAAATGACAGCAGCCAACACAGTAGTCATCCAGTGGGAATGAATGGAAATTTTAACTATTTTTTTATCACATTAGCAAAAAATATTTTTTGGTATCCTGCAGAGTTTTAGTAATTAGTTATGTGTGACATGAGAGGGAAATGGTTGACCATTGCTGCTCTCACCTAGTTCACCCCAGCTTGTCCCTTTTCTTATCTGTAAGTTTCTTCTCTGATAGTGAGAGACTTGTTCTCAATGAATTCCATTCACCAATTTCTTGGTGTGACTGGTTTGCAGGTTAATCAGTTCATAATTGTTTTTAATTTAAACTTTACTGTATTTTTTCATTACCATGTAGTCTGTTTAAACCCCTCCCTGAAGCGATCACCACACTGCTGTCCATGTGCATGAGTCCTTTTTTCTAAATTTTGCTCAATCCCCCCACTCCCAACCTCCCCACAACTAGCTGCCATCTGCTTTCCATTCATGAGCCTGTCTCCTTGCTTCTGAGTTCAATTTCTTCTTAATCTATACCCCCATGAGAATCAACTTCACACGACTATATAGTTTTTTTATGGTTTCTTTGTCTTTTAACTTTGCTTTCAGATCTTTGTAGTACCATCAAATTTTTATTTTTATTTTTATTCTTTTAATATGTTTTTCTGATTATGCCATTACTGTTGTCCTATTTCCCCCCTTCATTCCCCTCTACTATGCACACCCCCTCCCCCAATGCTGCCATTTAGTTCATGTCCATGTGTCACAAGTTCTTTAGATTCTATATTTCCCATTCTATTCTTGCCCTCCCACCTGTCTATTTTCTACCTACCATCTATACTACTTATTTTCTGTACCTTCTCCTCACTTCTCCTCCTCTACTCCCCTGTTGTTAACCCTCCTTGTGATCTCCATTTCTATGGTTGTGCTCCTGATCTAGGTGTCCATTTAGTTTGCTTGTTTTAGGTGTGGTTGTTAATAACTGTGAGTTTGCTGTCCTTTCACTGTTCATATTTTTATAACTTCTTTTTCTTAGATAAGTCCCTTTAACATTTCATATAATAAGGGCTTGGTGATGATGAACTCCTTGAATTTGACCTTATCTGAGAAGCACTTTATCTGTCCTTCCATTCTAAATGAAAGCTTTGCTAGATAGAGTAATCTTCAATGTAGGTCTTTGGATTTCATGACTTAGAATACTTCTTTTTAGCTCCTTCTTGCCTGAAAGGTCTCCTCTCAGAAATCAGCTGACAATCGCTTCTTGGCCTTTTGGGTAAGGTCAAGTGTAGAAATCAGCTGACAGTCTGATGGGTACTCCTTTGTAGGTCATTGTCCCCTATCTCTTGCTTCTTCTAGGATTCTCTCCTTCATTTTAGTCTTGAGTAATGCAATTATGATGTGTGTTGGTGTGTTCCCTCTTGGGTCCACCTTCTTTGGGATTCTCTGAACTTCCTGGACTTCCAGGAAATCTGTTTCCTTTGCCAGATTGGGGTAGTTTTCTTTCATTATTTGTTCGAATAAATTTTCCACTTGTTACTGTTCCTCTTCCCCTTCGGGTGTCCCTATAATTCAGATGTTTTAATGTTTAAAGTTACCCAGGAGGTTCCTAAGCCTCTGGTCATTTTTTTGCAGTGTTGTTTCTTCATTCTTTTCTGTTTTGTTGGGTTTTTTTTCTTCTTGTCCACTTGATTGATTTTACTTCCAGTTTCCTTCCCATTGCTATCGGTTCCCTGTGCATTTTGCTTCATTTCACTTAGTGTAGCCTTCATTATTTCATCTAATTTGTGACAAATCAACCAGTTCTGTGAGCATCCTGATCACCAGTGTTCTGAACTGTGGATCCGATATGTTGGCTATCTCTTTGGTGCTTAGAAGTATTGGCTCTAGTGCTTTCAGCTGTTCTTCTTCTTGAGACATAATTTTTTGGTCTGTTTGCAACTGTTACATATGAGGTGCAGAGCCCTAGGTGTTCACCAGGGTTGGGAACCCGGGTTGCTGGGTTGTGATGCTGCATGTGGGGGTGAGGTCAGAGAGGAACAATGGCATTTTACTGCTCTCTCTCAGATTTCGGTCGCCTCTGCTGCTTCTTGAATGCAAATTGGGCCCTTCTGGTGCTGGATCCCAGGTGGGTGGGCTTGTGTACATTCTAGGACCCTGAGGGTCTGTCTCTCCAAGGAACTCTCTATGAGCCTGGGAGCCTCTCCCAACACCTCGACCCCTGAAAGTTTTTTCAATTGGTGCTTTTAGGCTTTATTTCTGGTGGCTGTGGCCTGGGTTGCTCAGTGTGTCTCACTGCTCCCTCCTTTGCCTGGTTTATCTGCATGCCAATGTGTGACCATATTCAGCAATCTGCCTTGGGCCCTCACTGCCCATTGCCACTCCATGCCTGGGATCTGCCAAACACCACCTGTGCACCTGGGTTGGTGTGGCCACATTTTCCTGCTGCCACCTCTCTCCACCAGCCATGGACTCTGCCCTTCTTACAGGTCTGGATGAATGGTTCATTATTGTCGGACTTCAATACAGTTCAATTTTCTCTTTGTTCTGGTGTGTTCTTGTATCTAAATGTTTGTTGTTCATAAACTTGTTTGTGCAAGGAGGTACAGTGTTTCCATCTATGCCTCCATCTTGCCTGGAAGTCTACCATCAGATTTTTAAAAGGCTCTGTGTTCACTCCTAGGATTCTCTTGTATTCCTGGCCGCTTCTTTCTAATTTGTGCATATTAAATTTCATGCTTTGCTGTGTGTAGTTCCATGGGTTGTAACAAATGCAGAGTCCTGTGTTCACCAGCCCATTACTGGGGAGATTAATTTTATTATTCTAAAATATTCGTTTTTAATCCCTTTTATAGACAACGATTCTCCATTCTCCCAACACTTAGAAGTCATTGAGTTGTTTTCTTTTTATTGCTGTTATGTACATGGAATCACACAATTAGGAGCCTTTAGGTCTTGCTTTTTTCACATTTAAATCAGCTTTAAGCTGGTCCATATCAATGTACGAGTAAATATTATTCTATTTTATTACTGAACAGTGTTCCAGTTTAACAATGTTCTACAGTTTGCAAGTGTATCTGGTTGCTTCTGACTGTCAATTCTTAATCTCAATAACACTTGAAGAGGTTTGTGTAGAGGTTTATGGTGGAACATAGGGTTTTACTTTACATTGAACTTTCAATTCTCCTGTCAGTGTGTGAACTGACAGCTGTTGGAAGAATATGTTTTGAAAAAATAATTTTGGTCATGTATTTGTCTTTGCATCTTTTATAAAAATCAGTTGATTATGTATCTATGAATCATTTCTGGATGCTATAACATGTTCCACTTATTTGTGGGTCCATCTTTTACCTAATGCTACACTGTCTTCATCACTATATGTTATAGTTAGTTGTGAAATGAAATAACTTTGATACTTGACTTTGTTTTTATTTTTCATAATGATTTTGCTTATTAGTTTTGGAATTACATATGAATTTATAATGAGCATGTCAATATATATACTCAAAAATCCTTACATGGGTTTCAATTGTGAGCCCATGGAGTCTATAAAGAAGCCAACTTTAAGTCTCCTGATCCATGAATATGGCGTATATTTACACACATTTACCTAAAATTTTATTCTTCTGTAGGCTATAATTTTCATCACTTTTAAGACAAATATCTTAAAAATACTAAAATAACTAAACAAATCTTGGATGAAGAACTAAAGGAAATAGAGAAAATGTGGAACCAAAAGCTAGAGAATATTAATAGAGACAAAAGTTATAAGAAGTAACCAGATAGAAACTCCAGAGCAAAACCAAGAAGACATGAGGTAGACATCAGGAAGGCTCAGATTTCCTGGTTTGTTTGTTTGTTTATAGTTGTCCCATTTACTTTTTTTTTTTTAATTTTCTTTTGTAGTTTTCAAAGAAACTTCAAATTCATTGTCATGGTAGGATAGAATAACAATCTATGGGATAGATAGAAAAAGCTTTTCATCTTTTGAATTCAGGAAATCAAGGGTGTGAAAGGAAGGAAATCCTACCTTATGTGACAACATGAGTGGACCTGGAGAGTATTAGGCTAATTGAAATACACCAGTCAGAGAAACATCATATGATCTCACGTCTCACTTATATGTGAGATTTAGTGAAGAAAATAAACTGATTTGCGAAGTAGAAGCACGGCATGGATACATGGAACAAACTAAGAACTGTCAGAGAAGACAGGAGAGGGACAGAGGGGACTGGATGAAAGAAGGTGAAAGGGATGAGCCAAAGAACATATATGACAAAGTCTTCCAGAGAGTATCCAGCCATGTAATATGAAAAACAAACATTTATTTTTAAAAATATAAAATACAAGAAATATTGTACTTAGAACAATGATTCCTCAGTCTCCTTCCAAGTAGACACCATGGGACCTCCCACAGTTCTCCCAATTGCCAGCATCTGCCCTATCTTATTATCCTGCATCTCACTGGCAGTCTTATGTCTCTTCCCTTTCATAGGTGATTTTAGTTTTGGGAATAGCCAAAAGTGGCAGTTTGCCAAATTTGTGCTGTAGAGGGGCTGAGTCACCTGGGCCATTTCATGTTTCATCAGGAAACTCTGCATGAGACCTGGTGCATAAGTGGGTACATTGTCATGATGAAGCTGCCAATCACCAGTTGGCCAGAGCTACAGCCATCTGAGTCTTCCAAATAGTTTTCATGGAGGAATGTCCAAGCTTAATGCAATATTTGATGTAGATTTGCTGCTCTACTGGCTCAGTCATTTTGAATATGATGACCACAGAGTACACATGCTCAGTCAAAGGCATCTACTGACCCCACTGACTAGCACAGTGAATCATAATTGTTCATGCATGCACATTCCAGTCCACTCTCCATGGCTGCCAGGTTACATCGATCTCACTCAAACCATTCTCATTATATTAACAATGGCTGAACATTTTCTGGACAGACTGCTATGCATCACCTACGGAGACATACAATGATTTGGTCATCATTAGAGGGAAAGCGGCATTGGAGGCTGGATGAAAATGGGCAAAAGAGAGAAATGGGGACAACAGTAATAGTGTCAACAATAAAAACTTAAACAAATTTATTGAAGATAATTTTAGTGGTAGGCCTTCTACATACTCTATAAAGAGCTCAATGGGTCTTCTTTCCAGTGAAACAGCAACATGGATTATAAAGTATTTTTATGCCCTGACTGGAGTGGCTTGGTGGTTGAGTGCTGGCCTGTGAACCAAAGGGTCAATGGTTTGAATCCCAGTCAGGACACATGCCTGGGTGCAGGCCAGCTCCCCAAGGGGGGGCACATGAGAGGCATTCACACATTGAGGTTCCTCTCTAAAAAATAAATAAATAAAATCTTTGGACTTCCGCCAAGATGGAGGTATAGGTGGATGTGCTGTGCCTTCTCACACAACCAAGTTTAGGGACAACTGAATATTAGCATTAGAAAACACAACCAGAACATGGAAAATTGAACTTTTCGGAAGTCCGTTAACAACAAATTCTTCAGCCCGACAGATAAGGGGCGAAACCGGCATCTGGTGAGGGGTTGCACAGGAGGACTCGGTCGGACGGACCCAGGCCCGGAATCCAGACGCACGAATCCAGACGCACGGGTTCCAAATGCAGGATTGGACCTAGTGAGCCACCGAGCAGCCCACCAGGTGAGCGACTACAGAGGAGACAGTGGGGAGGCGGTGCTGCGTGTTGACTGCGGTCGACTATTTGCGCGCGAGCGGACAGGCGAGGGAGTGGGCGGTTGGACGGGCCACGGCGGTAGAGGGCGCCGCCATTTCCCCGCTCTGACCACGCCTCCACATACAGCGTCACAACCCAGTGACCTGGGAGGCCAAGGCGCTGCTTCTCACACTTAAAGGGCCAGAACAGACCAAAAATGTCGCAAGAAGACCTCAAAGCCCCAGAGATAAATCTAAGCGACGAAGAAATAGCAAAACTCTCAGACGCACAGTTTAAAACACTGGTCATCAGGGTCCTCACAGATCTGGTTGATTATAGCCACAAATTAGAGAAACATATGAAGGCTAAACTAATGGAAATGAATGGAATTCCACAGGAAACCAATAGCGATGAAAAGGAAACTGGGACTCAAATCAATGGAGTGGACCAGAAGAAAGCAAATAATGGTCAAACAGAAAAGAGTCAAGGAGAAAGAATTCAAAGAAATGAGGAGAGTCTTAGGAACTTCCAGGACATCTTTAAACGCTCCAATATTCGAATTATAGGGGTACCAGAAGGGGGAAAGGCACAGCCACCAGTGGAAAACTTATTTGAACAAATAATAAAAGAAAATTTCCCCAATCTGGCAAAGGAAATAGACTTCCAAGAAATCCAAGAAGCTCAGAGAGCACCAAAAAAGTTGGACTCAAGAAGAAGCAAACCAAGGCACATCATAATTACATTAGCCAAGATTAAAATGAAGGAGAGAATCCTAGAAGCAGCAAGAGCTAAGGGGACAATCACCTACAAAGGAGTCCCCATCAGACTGTCAGCAGATTTCTCAAAAGAAACCTTACAGGCAAGAAGGGGCTGGAAAGAAATATTCCAAGTCATGAAATCTAAAGACCTACAACCAAGATTGCTCTATCCAGCAAAACTTTCATTTAGAATGGAAGGACAGATAAAGTGCTTCTCAGATAAGATCAAATTCAAGGGGTTCATCATCACCAAGCCCTTATTATATGAAATGTTAAAGGGACTTATCTAAGAAAAAGAAGTTATAGAAACATGAACAGTGAATGGACAACAAGCTCACAGTTATTAACAACCACACCTAAAACGAAAGCAAACTAAAAGGACAGCTAGATCAGGAGTGGAAACATAGAAATGAAGATCTCAAGGAGGGTTAGCAACAGGGGAGTGGGAGGAGGAGATGGGGGGAGAAGGTACAGAAAATAAGTAGCATAGACAGTAGATAGAAAATAGATGGGGGGGGCAAGAATAGCATGGGGAATATAGAACCTAAAGGACTTGAGACACATGGACATAAACTAAAGGGGGGTAATGGTGGGGATGGGGGGCAGGGTGGAGGGGAATGTAGGGGGGAATAGAACAACTGTAACAGCATAATCAATTTAAATAAATAAATAAATAAAAATAAATAAATAAATAAAATCTTTAAAAAAGGTATTTTCTTTTAAATTAATTAATTTATTTTTAATTTTTTTCAACAACAGTATTCTTTCTTTTACTCCCTTCCCAGCCCACCCCCCGTGCCTCCCACCTCCCTCCCTTTCTACCCCCCTTAGTTGTTTTCCATGTGTCCATTATGCTAGTTCCTATAAATCCTTCCCCTTTTCCCCCTGAACTTCCCTTCCCTCTCCCCTCCTGTCGCTGTCCCCCTGTTCTTGATTTCAGTATCATTGTTATTATTTTGCTTGCTTCTTTGTTTTGTTGTTTAGCTTTCTGTTAACGGTGAGATCATATGGTATTTGTCTTTCACTGCCTGCCTTATTTCACTCAGCATAATGTTTTCCAGTTCCACCCAAGCTGTTGCAAAGGGTAGGAGCTCCTTCTTTCTTTCTGCTGCATAGAATTCCATTGTGTATATGTACCTTAATTTTTTGATCCATTCATTTACTGATGGGCACCTGGGTTACTTCCAGCTCTTGGCTATTGTAAATTCTGTTGCTATGAACATTGGGGTGCATAGGTTCTTTTGGATTGGTATCTTACGGTCCTTAAGATATAGTCCCAGCAATGGAATTGCTGGGTCATAAAGCAGGTCCATTTTTAGTTTCCTTAGAAAATTCCATACTGTTTTCCATAATGGTTGTACCAGTCTGCATTCCCACCAACAGTGAACTAGGGATCCCTTTTCCCCACAACCTCTCCAGCATTTGCTGTTTGTTGCTTTGTTTATGATGGCCATTCTGACTGGTGTAAAGTGGTATCTCATTGTGGTTTTAATTTGCATCTCTCTGATAGCTAGCGATATTGAGCATCTTTTCATGTGTCTCTAAATCCTCTGTATGTCCTCCTTGGAGAAGTGTCTGTTCAAGTCCTTTTCCCAGTTTTTAATTGGGTTATTTGTCTTCTTAGAGTGGAGTCGTGTAAGTTCTTTATATATTTTGGAGATTAAACCCTTGTATGAGGTGTCATTGGCAATTATGTTTTCCCATACAGTTGGTTCTCTTTTTATCTTAATAATATTTTCTTTAGCTATGCAGAGGCTTTTTATTTTGATGAGATCCCATTTGTTTATTCTTTCCTTTATGTCCCTTGCTCTAGGTGACATATAAATTAAAAAGTTGCTGTGTGAAATATCTGAGATTTTCTTGCCAATGTTTTCCTCTAGGATTGTAATGGTTTCATGGCTTATATTTAAGTCTTTTATCCATCTTGAATGTATTTTGGTGTATGGTGTAACTCAGTGCTCAAGTTTCTTTTTTTTGCGTATAGCTGTTCAGTTCTCCCAACACCATTTGTTGAAGAGGCTATTTTTAGTCCACTTTATGTTACTGTCCCCTTTGTCCAATATTAATTGACTATAGAGAGTTGGGTTGATTTCTGGGCTCTCTGTTCTGTTCCATTGGTCTATGTGCCTGTTTTTGTGCCAGTACTATGCTGTTTTGATTACAGTGGCCTTGTAGTACAATTTGATATCAGGTATTGTGATTCCTCCTACTTTGTTCTTCTTTCTCAAAATAGCAGCTGCTATTCAGGCTCGTTTATGGTTCCATGTAAAGTTTTGAAGTGTTTGTTCTATGTCTGTGAAATATGCCATTGGTACTTTAATAGGTATTGCATTGAATCTATAAATTGCTTTGGGTAGTATGGACATTTTGATGATGTTAATTCTTCCAATCCATGAATACGGTATATGTTTCCATTTGTTTGTGTCTTCCTTGATTTCTTTCTTCAGTGTTGTGTAGTTTTCTGCATACAGGTCTATTATCTCCTTGGTTAGGTTTATTCCCAGATATTTTATTTTTGTTTTTGCTATATCAAATGGGATTTTTCCCTTGATTTCTGCTTCTTCTGATTCATTGTTAGTATATAAAAATGCCTTTGATTTCTGGGTATTGACTTTGTAACCCACTGTTTTACCAAATTTATTTCTTAGTTCAAGCAGTTTTTGAGTAGAGTCTATAGGATTTTCCATATACACTATCATGTCATCTGCAAACAATGACAGTTTCGTTTCCTCCTTTCCAATTTGGATGCCTTTTATTTCCTTTTCTTGTCTGATAGCTATGGCTAAAACTTCCAGTACTATATTGAATAGAAGTGGTGAAAGTGGACATCCTTGTCTTGTCCTTGATCTTAATGAAAAAGATTTTAGTTTTTGCCCATTGAGTATGATGTTAGCTTTAGGTCTTTCATATATGGCCTTTATTATATTGAGGAATACTCCCTGTATTCCCACTTTGCTGAGTGGTTTTATCATAAATGGGTGTCGTACCTTTTCAAAAGCTTTTTCTGCATCTATTGATATGATCATGTGGTTTTTGTCTTTGCTTTTGTTTATGTGATGTATTACATTTACTGATTTGTGAATATTGAACCACCCTTGCATCCCTGGGATGAATACCACTTGGCCATGGTATATAATCTTTTGGATATATTGTTAGATGTGATTTGCCAATATTTTGTTGAGGATTTTAGCGTCTATGTTCATCAGTGATATTGGCCTGCAGTTTTCTTTCCTTGTTGTATCTCTATCTGGTTTTGGAATTAGGATGATGCTGGCTTCATAACAGGAGTTAGGGAGTTTTCCATTCTTTTGGATTTTTTGGAATAGTCTGTGAAGAATAGGGGTTAGCTCTTCCTTAAATGCTTTGTAGAATTCTCCTGTGAAACCGTCTTTTCACTTTTGTGTGATGGAAGTTTTTTGATTACTGCTTCAATTTCTTTTGCTGTTATTGGTCTATTCATGTTTTCTACTTCTTTTTCATTGAGTTTGGGGAGATTATAATTTTCTAGAAATTTGTCCATTTCCCCTAGGTTTTCAATTTCTTGGCATACAGTTCTTCATAGTAATTTCTTACAATCCTTTCTATTTCTATGGTATCAGTTGTAATCTCTTCTTTTTCATTTCTGATTGTGTTTATTTATGTTTGCTCTCTTCTTTTCTTGATGAGCCTACTTAAAAACTTGTCTATTTTGTTTATCTTTTCAAAGAAGCAACTCCTGGATGCATTGATCCTTAGAATTGTGCTTTTAGTCTCTGTCATTTTGTTCTGCTCTGATCTTGGTTATTTCCTTCCTTTTACTTGCTCTGGGCTATTTTTGTTATTGTTCCTCAAGTTCGTGCAGGTGTAGAGTAAGGTTGTTTGTTTGAAATGTTTCTATCTTCTTTAAGTAGGCCTGTATTGCTATAAATTTCCCTCTCAGGACTGCCTTTGCTGTGTCCCGTAAGTTTTGGGTTGTTGTGAGTTCATTTTCATTTGTTTCCAGAAACTTTTTGATTTCTTCCCTAATTTCATTCTTGACCCATTCGTTGTTTAATAGCATACCATTCAGTCTCCATGATTTTGGGTGTTTTGGGTTTTTTCCTTTGGGGTTGGTTTCTAGTTTCAGTCCCTTATGGTCAGAGAAAGTGCTTGGTACGATTTCAATATTCTTGAATTTGTTGAGGCTCTTTTTGTGTCCTATCATGTGGTCTATCTTTGAGAATGTTCCATGTGCATTTGAAAAGAATGAGTATTTAGCTTCTTTGGGATGAAGGGCTTTGTATATATCAGTTAGGTCCATTTCATCAAGGGTGTTGTTTAATGCTGCAGTGTCTTTGTTGATATTTTGTTTGGAAGATCTGTCTATTTTTGATAGTGGGGTGTTAAAATCCCCTACTATGATTGTGTTGCTGTCTATATCTTTCTTGAATTCCTCTAAGATTTTCTTTATATATTTGGGTGCTCCTATGTTGGGTACATATATATTTATGATGTTAATGTCCTCTTGGTGGATTCTTCCCTTGAGTATTATACAGTGACCTTCTGGGTCTCTTTTTATGGCTCCTTTTTTTTTTTGAAGTCTATTTTGTCTGATATGAGAATTGCTACCCCAGCTTTTTTTTCTTGTCCATTTGCTTGGAAAATTTGTTTCCAGCCTTTCACTTTTAGTCTGTGATGGTCTTTTTTCCTGAGGTGGGTCTCTTGTAGGCAGTTATGTGTGGGTCATGCTTTCTTATCCATGTAGCTATTCTGTGTCTTTTGATTGGAGCATTTAATCCATTTACGTTTAAAGTTATTATTGATAGGGACTTATTCATTGTTATTTTTTTTACCTGTGTTCTTCTCTCTCTCCCTCTTTTCCTTCCTTTCCGTAAAGCAGCCCTTGTAGTATTTCTTGTAGGGATGGCTTGGTGGAAGCATATTCTTTTAGACTTCTTTTGCCTTGGAAGCTCTTTATTTAGCTTTCTATCTTGATTGAGAGCCTTGATGGGTAAAGTAGCCTTGGTTGTAGGCCTCTGGTTATCATTACTTGGAATATTTCTTGCCATTCTCTTCTTGCTTGGAGTGTTTCCATTGAGAAGTCAGTAGCTAACCTTATTGGGGCTCCCTTGTATGTTACTTCTTTTTTCTCCCTTGCTGCCTTTAAAATTCTCTCTTTGTGTTGGAATTTTGCCATTTTAATGATGATGTGTCTTGAAGTGGGCCTCCTTGGGTTCCTCTTGGTTGGTACTCTGTGTGATTCCTGGATTTGTGTGTCTTTTTCTCTCATCAAATTAGGGACATTTTCTCTCATTACTCTTTCAAATAGGTTTTCTATCCCTTGCTCTTCTTCTTCTCACTCTGGTATTCCTATTATTTGGATATTATTACATTTCATATTGTCTTGCATTTCTGTTAATCCCTTTTCATTCTTTTTGAGCCTCTTTCCTTTTTCCTGTTTTTTCTGTGAGATGCTTTCTACTTTGTCCTCCAACTCACTAATCCAATCTTCTGTGTCATCAACTATATTTTTAATACTTTTTACTATGTTATTCAATTAAGAAATTGTATTCTTCATTTCCTCTTGGCCCTTGATGATAGTTTCCAGTTCCTTTTTCATGTTGATATAGTTTGTGGTGAGACCGTTATAGCTCCCCTGTCGTTTCTGGTAGCTCATTGTGAGCTCTTTGAACTTCCTGATAAGCAGTGCTTTGAATTCAGTATCTGATAGTTGACTTGCCTCTATTTCATCTAACATTCTTTCTGAGGGTTCCTCCTTTCCTTTCATTTGGGGATTGTTTCTTTGTCTTCCCATTGTTTGTGAGACTCTTCTTGTTAGCCTCAGCTTCTTAGATTAATCTGTTTTGACTCCTTGGGTTTATAGTGTGAACTTCTGTGGTGGAATGCCTGTGAAATTCAGTGGTGCAGTCTCTTTCGGTTATCCTGTCATTCTCTGCTTCCACCTACTCAAATATGCAGCAACTTTTGGCTTCTCTCCTACAGCAAAGTGCAATTTGTCTCTCTGACTCTACTATTGGGAGGCCTCTTCTATGGGTCCAGCTCTGGTCTTTTCGTATTTTCAAGTTGATTATGTCTCTTGTGGGTAAAAAAAAGAAAAGGCAAGGAAGGAAGTAAAGGGAAGGGAAAAAAAGGTACAGAAATGGAAGAAAGAGCAATAAGTTTGGAAAGAAAAGAAGAAGAAATAAAACAGAAAATCTGAGAAAAGAGGACAAAAGTATAAAAAGATAAAACAGTAATAAAATTTAAAAGAAATAACAGATTACTTTTAAAAAGCAAAAAGATAAAGAAAAGGAAAGAAAAGTAAAAAAAGAATAAAAAATAAAATAAAGAAAAATAATAATAATAACAACAACAATAACAAAAAAGGAAACATTACTTGTTGGTTTCAAACTAGCCAAACTGGCTTTTCTGGCTGCAATTGGCCGAGGGTCAATTATTGTGATTTTTCTGCCATCTCTCTCTTAGGAGCCAGACCCTTGGTGCCTCTCCCCAGCACCTTACAATGAGGAACTAGGACTTCCTCACAGCACTCTTTTCCCAGGGGTTACTGCCATGGGCTGGTTCGCAGGGCTTGCGGGAGCCTGTGCCGGCCTAGTTGCCTGGTTCCTTCAGGATTGAGCACAGGTATGCCCCTGTTCTGTGGGGAAGCTCCAGGCCCTCTGCCCAATCTTGAGTTCGCTGCCAAGCTGGGTGTGGAGCAGACCAGGCAGTTGTGTCTATTGGAGTCAGAGCCCCACACTGTATTTATCAGATCTCTTGGGCTGGCAAACACGGAGTCCTCTGTTGGGGTCCTTTTTCCTCAGCGCCCTCTCTGCAAACTCTATCAAACAAGTCTCTCCTGGCACCCCACCTTGCTTGGCCAGAAAGGGAGGAGGTTGAGGGTCTCAGCCCTTTCCCCAGGACCCCTCAATGCCTGGGGTCTGGGGCTTCCAGATAGTCCGAGGAGGATGAACTGAAAGCCAGGAGCCAACCTGAGGACTGGGCGCTTACTTAGAAACGCTGTGCGCATGTCAAGGCATGCTGCATGGTGTGTAGTGATCCCCTGAACTGTGCGCAGGCTGAAATCCCTTCTGCTCCTATATTTGTTTGGGCTCCCTGGCAGGCCCCAGCCGAAAAATCCTAGAGGGGGAGCAGCTTGGGGAAGCAGTCTGGGCACTGAACATTGGCCCAGGCTCCTTTAGGCACTCGCTGCTGGGCGCTGGTCCCCCGAACCATGCACCGGCCAAAATTCCTGCTGCTCCTCTTTGCTCCATCCCTGAGACTCTACTGTACCGATGCTGTCTCCCTACCGTCTTGTTCCTCTGTGACCTTCGAGCTTTCTGGTCCCTTATTTTCATATATGCTGGACAACTGCTGGCTTGCTGGCTTCTCCTCTGCTGATCGGACAGGTTTCTCTCCCTTTTGTACTAAAAACTGGTATCTGCTCTGTCCTACTCCATCGCCATCTTGAAAGCTCTCTAAAAAAATGTATTTTCATAACCCAACAATTTAAAGTTCCTTGAAATGGCCTTAAGGACAAATTGATAATGGAAAAATATTTGTAAGGAAAGCTATGCAACTTATTAAAATCCAAGTCAGTACCATTCAGGTTATGACCTTCCCCTTTCCTCCTCTGCCCCCAGCTGTGTGGTAGAAATTTTATTTCAGAGAAATGCATCTAAGAAGCATGGCTACGCTCTAACTCCAGGTATCAGTGTAGAGCTGCAGTTTCGCCCTACGAGGGGTGGGACACTGACATCTCATCTTACCCAGGTTCGCCTTACACAGACACTATTCCCATTTGGCAAAACTGAGTGGATGGGGGCTGCCAATTCCCATCCAGTTCCCGTTTGTACTGTTAGATCTTTGCCCAAAATACAGCAAGCTGAGAATTTTGGGACCCAGTATCCACTGCCTCACCTTCCTGTCCACCAATTCCTCTCTGGAAAGGGTAAGAGTGGTCATATTTATAGAAGACAAAATAGACTTTAACTCAAAAACCATAAGAAGAGACAAAGAAAGACTTATACAATGATAAAAAGGTAAATTCTCCAGCAAGATATACTGATTATAAATATATATGCATCAAATATGCCCAACATATGAAGTAAACAGTTAACATACTTGAAATGAAAAATAGTAATACAATAATAGTGGAAGATTTCAATACCCCAAATTTAATTATGACAAACCACATAGAAGATTGATAAGGGAACACTTATTTCCATTCAATTAAACATATATTTACCACCTGACCAAACAATCCAGCTTATAGAAATTATCTAAGTACAATACAAAAACAACATTAGACAGATATTTAGTAAGTTTCTTCAAAAATATCCAGATATTGGAACCCACCCAAATGCCCTACAACTGAGAAATGCAGAAACAATCTGTGATATGTATATAATGGAATACTATTCAGCAATAATAAAAGAGATTTTACTACTAATATATTACAGGTAGGATTATGTTCCTAAAAAATTCATTTGTTTGAGTCCTGATCCTCAGTACCTCAAAATGTAAGCCTGTTTGGAAATAAGATTTTTGCTGATTTAATTAGGGAAGATTAAGTCATAATGGAGCAGGCTAATCTTGGAACCCAGTATGGCTCATGTTCTTTTAGATAGGAAAAATCTGGGAGGTGACATCAGAGGAATGGTGATGTGAGATGTCTCCTTGGCAGCTCTCTTTGAAGTTTCAACTTCAATTATTGGAACAGATATAATTAAACAAAGGATTCCTGGCTCAACAAACACCAGGCTAAGTGAAAAAGGCCAGAGAGAAGAGCTATGTAGACTAGAGATGTATTTATAGGACATTCTTGAAAAGGAAAGATTATTTGGACATAAAAGTTAGTGGCTGGGGCAGTGTGTGGGAGAAGGAGTAGATCACCAAGGGAAGTTCAGAGTGTTTGTTTGATAATGGAACTCTTCTATATGATGACTTTGTTTAAGATTACATATACATTTGACCTAACTTGAAGATTTATACACTAAAAACTACAGATATTATTGTTGTTTGTAAATTATACTGTAACTAGAAAATGGAAAAAAAATGAGCACTAACAAGTAATATGAAAAGATGTGCACTCTCATTATATCCAGCTCAGTTCCTACAGGTAATTCAATTTCTTCTTTTTTTAGAACTTGGCATGCGAGTCTTATGGAAGTCTTCATGGGAGACATCCCCAAAGAACCATATGTCTCTATGGCTCCTTCTGATTCCCATGAGTTAGCTTCTGAAATTTCAACATGACTCAACATGAGATCGTTTTAAAGGGATCAGACTGTGTGCTAAGGTGCCTTGGTTATCATTTACTTATCCGAATGCTAATCATTGTTAGACCATGTGGGCCTTTCTTCTACCCCTGATCTGAGGATTTGCTGTAAGCCTGCAATGGTAGCCATGGAAAACATCTCAAGATGAATATTGTATTGATTCATTTTAAATGATAACCCCTCTTTGTTTTAAAGAGCTTTCTTAATTTGCTACTTACAAGCAGTTCTGTAAACTGTATGAGAGAGGTAATGTTATTCTTTATTTTAGAATTAAGGAGAAGACAAGGGACTCCTCCAAAGCACAGTAAGAATTAATGATGCATACAAGACTTGTGCTCAGTTTTCTGACTTCATCTTGGGGTTTTCCTCCACCTTTACTTGTCTTAGAGATCTTGGAATCTTTTCACCAGTACCTGATAGAGAACATCCCCAAGAGTATATGTTTATATATATTCTTCCATGTCTTCATTTCAGATTTCAGAAGCACTATTCAGGACTGACTGTCCCTCCCACTGCAGGATCAAGGTAAGCTTCTACATTTCATACACATTTTTAGTGAGAACTCTAATTTATGCAAAATCCATGGGGCAGCTGTGCCTACTATGAGATATTTGAGCAGGTGACCAGATGTTTTGAACATTGTTTTCTAAAACCATGAATTGAGAGTAGCATTTAAATGTCAAAACTTCAGTAAGAAGTATAGTGATATTTATGGAATATCATTATGTTGCTTTGCTAAAGAAGATTAGCCAAAGAAAAAGGTAACCCTCTTACTGAGTGAGTCTTAATTCACCTTCTTTGCTACCTGTTGTACATTCACTGGAGGTTTAATAAAAGCACAAGAGAGTGGAAAACCTTCCTTTAAACCACAGAAGTTTTGTAATTGAATCAGCACGATCTATTGTACTCTTTTTCCCATAACCTCATCCTTATTACCATATTATGAACCCATGTACAAATGTCGATGGTGAGGTGGCTAAGAGTATAGGCTTTTGATTTGGTCACAGATGAATTTAAATCATGAATTGTGAACTTTCCTCATATTAGCTGTGCAATTATAAAGCTTTACATACTTTCTTGACTCCTCAGTTGACATAATGGTCAAAGAAAATTATGGTATCACCTACCTTACAACACTATTGTGAGTATTATATGAAAATTTATGTTTATTTAAACACATATGAGTACACATACCTAATTATAATTAAATATACCCATAGTATTATTGTTTTCAGAATATAATATATTCTACGAGAGGTTATGGTTGTCAGAGGTTGACAAACCCAGTGACTTTAGGAGCTAGGCTTGGACAGTGAAGATATGAAAGAATTAGGACAATGGTGGAGAATAATGACTAGTGCATAATGGGTGTCCTTCTAAAGACCTCAAATTCAGATAAAAATAACTGAAAACATTGTTTTCACTCAAGAACATATTCATATAAAAAATTTAAACGTGAATCTCACTACCAAAGCAAACCTGGAAGCTAAAGGCAGCCAACAAATTAGGAACTTTCAAGCCTCCATTTGTGTGATTCAACTATAAGATGAAAGCAATGGAAAGAAATTAAGCAAAAAAATGGCTCATCTGCAGTGGTGCAGAGAATGGACAGACAGGGAATTACTGTAGGACACAAAATATCTCAGCTAACCCAGTGTGGGGGTGACATCAGAGAAAGAAGCTACAGAATTTCAAAACTCATCCACACCTGAATCCCTGAGTTTTATCACTCATCTTTCTCAAACAAACACAGAGGCTTTAATCTCATTCTGACAATACTTAGCAGGCTATACTACACACCCAGCATTTTGTTCATTTTATTTAATCCATTATTTTATTTAATTCTCACAATAATACTGTAAGATTCATTTCATCACAATCATCATATTGTATATGGAGAGAATCAGGTTTGGTAGTAAGGTTGGAGTCCAAATCTATTGAGTAGCAAATGGTAGAGCTGATATGCACCTCTTCCCAGAGCCCAAGCTCTACACTCAATGCTGTATGTCTTTTCCTCAGAATTGCTTCTGCTGGTTGTACATGCCCCATACATCTTCAGTTACCCACTACACCTACTGGCACATTGGTCTCAGTTATTTAACTGTATTATCCCAGACACTGATTTTGGACCAATGGAGACAAGGAGTAATTGCAAGTTGCATTAAATTCCATTTATTTATATTAAGACTAATGGACTAAAGTACCACTCTGCCTATGTACATTACTTGGCTTTGGCAGTAATAATTTTTAAACTTAGGTATTATTCAATCTCTGTGTCTATTAAGTAAAATAGGATAATGACTAGTCAATCTTACAGACTTATTGAGAAAAATAAGTGAGTATAGATATAACATGTCTAGAGCATTCCTTGGCACTTCAGCAATGTAGGAGTATAAGCATTGACCAAGCTCAGGATTGAAATGACAGATGTATCTATTCCAGACATGTCATCTTGCTCAACACATTACTTTTTTTACACAAATCGACTTACAAGTTTACAAAGTTCAGAAGATAGGATATGATTCATGAAAATCCTTCAGTTTCAACAATATGTAACTCTATAGGTAATGCATGCACTAAATTTAGTTTTCAAACTCATACTTTAGATCTGAATAATAGTGAAGTAAAAATTATCACCATAATAAAAATGTACATCTGTCTATTACTTTTTTATCTAATGCTTTCGATTTCTATTCAACAGCTTCATTGTTAATCAGTGTGTTCCTTTATTGCACATCGCTATAGGGTCCCTTGTGATTCCTAAACACTATCCATGGAGAATAACACAGAAGTGGCTGAGTTCATCCTGCTAGGACTAACCAATGCCCCAGAGCTGCAGGTCCCCCTCTTTATAATGTTTACTCTCATCTACCTCATTAGTGTGCTTGGGAATCTAGGGATAGTCATCTTGATTCTCATGGACTCTCGTCTCCACACTCCCATGTACTTTTTCCTCAGTAACCTATCTTTGGTCGACTTTTGTTACTCTTCAGCCATCACTCCCAAGGTTATGGCTGGGTTTCTTCTAGGAGACAAGGTCATCTCCTACAATGCATGTGCTGCTCAGATGTTCTTTTTTGCTTCCTTGGCCACTGTGGAAAATTACCTCTTGGCCTCGATGGCCTATGACCGCTATGTAGCAGTGTGCAAACCCCTGCATTACACCACCACCATGACAACAGGTCTGTGTGCACGTCTGGCCATAGGCTCCTATGTCTATGGCTTTCTGAATGCCTCTGTCCACATTAGGGACACATTCAGTCTCTCTTTCTGTATGTCTAATCTGGTTCACCACTTTTTCTGTGATGTTCCAGCAGTCATGGCTCTCTCTTGCTCAGACAGACATATTAGTGAGCTGATTCTTATTGTTGTGGCAAGCTTCAACATTGTTTTTGCTCTCCTGGTTATCTTGATTTCCTACCTGTTCATATTTGTCTCCATCCTGAAGATGCATTCAGCTGAGGGATATCAGAAGGCTCTGTCTACCTGTGCTTCTCACCTCACTACAGTCTCCATCTTCTATGGAACTATTATCTTCATGTACTTACAGCCCAGCTCCAGCCATTCCATGGATACAGACAAAATTGCATCTGTGTTCTATACAATGGTCATTCCCATGGTGAACCCCCTGGTGTACAGCTTGAGAAACAAGGAGGTCAAAAATGCCTTTAAGAAGGTTGTTGAGAAGGCAAAACTTATCTCTAGGCTTCACCTTGTAAAGCTGTAAGATACAGAGTAACACAGTTTCATTTCTGTCAGATGTTCAACATGCAATGATTCTCATTTTAAGGCCCATAATGCCCCTAAATTATTGAGATAATACCATTTTTTTCTTCAAAAGCTTATCATCCAGAAAAATATATATCATGTCCAAATACATAATATGTGAATTAGGATAACCGAAGGAGACCTTAGTAATTTGGGGGGTCTTGCTTGTAATAAACCTTATTATTCATGTTTGATTTATTCACATGTTCATATTTTCTGTACCATGTGACAATGCAAGTATATGTGGAAAATATGGCGCAGACAAACCCATGAAGAGAAGCACATGGCAGAATCCCACATGTGCACAAACATGCAAAAGTAGGAAATGTGTTACAGCAGGGAAATGGAACATGGCTAATTTTTAATTTGAAAATTAAAATAATTTAGGTATCAGAATATACATTTATGTCCCATATTATTTATTTCTGTGCCTCAAAACTATTTCAGGGATTTAAAATGAAGAAAAATGTGATATGGGTATTTAAATGAAGATGAATGCTCTTTGTTGGTACATTTTATTCAAAACTATAAGTGTATAATATTAGAAAAAATTAATATTTCTGTCTTCAGTAAATCTACTACTAGAAACAGTTTGCTCATAGGATTATTTTTCCAAAGCAGAAAGGCCAGAGTACAAGAAAATGTGACCAAACAATAATAAGAAAAATTTTCAATTTTTCCTCATATGACTACTTTATCTTACATTTTGTAAATGCGTAACAATAATTACAGATATGTCATCTTTCTTGAGACATTACTTTTTTACACAAATCAATTTACAAGTTTACAAAGTTTAGAACCCTATACTGGTTAATAAACTACTATACAAAATACTTTTGAACTACTATTGAAATGCTTTATGAAAACATTAATAATAAAACACTGATTAATAATAATGTTATTCATTTTTCTCATGGCAAATATTATGAAAAGGCTAATGCCACTCATTCATGGATGCTTCAGTATTAGATGAGCTCCACCATGTCTAACCCCTCAGTCACTCTACTTCATGTCTAACCCCTACTCAGTCACTCTACTTCATCCACACTGAGTTCTTTGCTTTTCCTGGACAAATGCAAGCATGTTCCTGCCCCAGGATCTCTGTACTTGCTGCTACCCATGCTCAGAAATCTCCCTCTCTTCCTGCAGGTCTTTGCTTAAATGCTACCACATTATACTGAACCTACCCCACAATGGGCACTATTCTTTCCTTGCACTCGTTGCTTTAGTCTTCATAATTCTGATCAGTACTCAGCTATTAAACTATTATCATCATTTATTTATTTCCCTACTGGTAGCATACACTACACAAGAGGAGTCACTTTGTCATCTTAACTAACAATTTCATTTCCAATACATAAATTACTGCCTGGTTTATGCTAATTTCTGGATAAATATTTGTTAAATTAATGAATGAATTAATTAAAATTTGAGTAAGCAGTTAACATATTTTAACCACCTCTAGTTATAGTAGTTCATTACTCATTATAGACTTCTCTAAAAAAGAGTTTTAGAGCATTTTATGAGACATGGTTAGGGTTTTTTTCCCCTATATTCTTCCTCACTATTAGTATTTCCCACTTTTAGACAAATTAATTTTTCAGAAACCACACAATCAAATGGATTATATCAAACTATCTTAATTCATTTTCACTAGTATTCCTCACTTCGGGAAAAATAACCCATGAAATAAATTTTATTTAGTAAATTGTAAAAAAAAAAAAACCAAAGTGAAAGTGAAACTATGACATGGGTTAACAAAATTATATAGGTTTCAGGGATACAATTCAATTTTAAAAAATGAGACTATGGTAAGTTTTTCACCTAGTTCACTTTGCAGAATACCTTCATAAATAGTGATGATTAATTTAATGCCAATGATTCTAAACAGGCAGGTTCTGTGTACCTCTCACCCAGTTCCCTCTTTGGCTAATATCTTACTTTATCTTTACTATATTACACTTGTCCAAACTAACAAACCAACACTGATACATTACTATTATGTAAAACTTCAAGGATTTATTCAGATTATTATTTTCGAATTAAGGTCATTTTGCTCCTGCACAAATCCATTGTGGGATGCAAAACTATACATATTTGTTGTGTTTCTTTAGTTTTCTCTGATCCATAACAATTTCTCAGTCTTTTCTTATTTTTCATTACCTTCATAGGTATTTTGTAGAGGCTTTTCAACTTATGTTTATCTGATTTTTTTGTCATTGTAATGCAGGGGTTATAGGTTCTGACAAAGAATAATAAGTGACCTTCTCATCATGTCCTATCAGGGGATACATCTTACCAACATAACTTGTCATTAGGAATTTTACTTTGATCAGTTAATAAGATGATCACTTAAATTTTGCCAGATTCTTCAATGTAATGTTACCTTTTTTCCCTACACACTCTACACTTTAGAAGCAAGTCACCAGATTCAGTGCACTCTCAAGGTGGAAGAGACTACATTCCACCTCCCACCAGAGAGCTATGTAGATTATTCAAAATTTCACTATTAGCATGAACTCAGACAACAGTTTGGTGACTGCAGGGTTAGGGAGAGATTGGTGGAGGTGGAAGAGAGTATAAGGAGAATAAATAATAATGCAAAATGCAATAAAAATAAAGTATCAAAATATTTTGTTATTAGGGAAATATAAATCAAAACTACAATGAGATACCACCTCACATCTTTTAGAATGGCTATTATCAATAAGACAGGTAATAACAAGGGTTGGGGAAGTTATGAAGAAAAGGGAACACTCATTCACTGCTGGTGGGAACATTAACTGGTACAGCCACTATGGAGAACAGTATGGAGGGTCCTCAAAAATTTAAGAATAGAGTTACCACAGGATCCAGCAACCCCTCATCTGAGTATTTACCCCCCAAATTGAAAACACTTATTTGCAAAGATATAGGCACCCCTATGTTCCTCGCAGTACTATTATGGTGAGCAAAACATACAAGCAACTGAAGTGTCCTTTGATAGATGGATGGAGAAAGAAGATATTGTGCACATACACAATGGAGTACTGCTCACTCAAAGAAAAGATGAAATACTGCGTTTTAGAACATTGTGGATGGTCCTTGAGAGTATCGTGCTAAGTGAGATAATTCAGTCAGGAAAAGCTAAGAACCATGTGATATGACTCATATGTGGGACATAAAGTTGAAACTCTGACACTGACAACAGTATTATGGTTATCAGAGGGAATGGGTGTGGGGAGTAGTAAAAGGTAGAGGGAGCCAAACCTGTGTTGATGGAAGATGATTTGACTTTGGATGGTGGGCACACAGTACAATATACAGATTATGTACCATAGAGATGTACACTTGAAACCTATGTGATATATTAGCCAATGTCAGCCCAATAAATTTATAAAAATAAAAACTAAAATCTCTCTGTAAGGAAAAATTGTTTGTTTATATTAGGAGAACCTAAACCAAGATGGTGGAAGAAAGTGTCAAGAATCCTAACCATTGATATCTGCATGGAGCATGGTAACAGACACAGAGGAGTCAGAGGTCAAGTCTACTTGGACAATCAGAAAAGGTTTCATGAAAGAAAGTATCATTGAAATGAGGATTAAAAAATGATCACAAATGCTTTAGGCAGATGGTGTCAAAGGAAATAGTAGAAGGAAGCTTTCAAGAGTCATAGAACAGTCACTTTCAAAGGGATGGATTCTGAAAAAAGTAATGACATTTAAACATTTTCTCTCAGTGAATGAATACTTAACCTTATGAGAACTGAATAGTATCATTATTACTCTTTTAAACCTCTAATTTTAAAATTGTGCATTTAACCAACTTATACATTGAGTTCTTACAACACATTAAGCCTTGGAAATGCAATGGAGAAACAATACTGACAAAATCTTATCCTCATAGAGTTTAAAACTTTATGAGAGAGAGACAAGAAAACAACTATATGCAGTAATAATTTTAAAATGTTATTAATGCCATAAAACGATCAGGGATTTGCAATAGATACTAACAGAGGAGAGAGATGCGTAGACTAAGTATGTAGCACTGAAAATGAAGAAGAAGAGCACTCTAATGATACAATGCATGCTCATAAAATTGAAATGAAATGCTGGGGAATAGGATGCAGTGAGTAAGGAAAAGGGAGAGTTCAAGAACGATTCCACATCACTGGGTTAGTGTTGCTGTCACTTAGTGTTGCTGTAGTTACTGGTAAAACAACCACAGAAGGAGAAACATGTTTAAAGGCAAAAAAAAAAAAAAGTGAGAGTTCTATGGGACTTGAGAATCTTCTGAAATAGAAAGGTAGAGACATGAAAGTAGATATCATTAAGTAGCTGGTTTTCAGCAGAGAAATCTGGATGCCATGCATTTGACACATTAATCAAATGTTATTGAGTATCTACTATGGCAAGCCCTGTTCTAGGATTTGTGGATAGAAAAATGTTGAGAATCCATATTTTCTCTTATCTTAAGTTAAAGAGGGAAGAAATTAATAATAAAATAAATAAATATATACAGTAAGTCAGATGGTAATGAGTTTAAAGAAGAAAAAATTAGCATCCCTTTTTAAAAGACTCTAAAATGAAAGTAATTGAATATATTTCACAAGTCACAGTGATAATAAAGAATAGATAGCTCTATAACCTCAATTTGATTTAATAATAATATACCAGCAAAGGTGGAGTTGTATTATAGGAATCAGGCTACCTGGGTCCTATTCATAAGTTTCCACTCCATGGGTATGTGGGTTTCATGAGTTTCTCATAAATGATGCTTGTGTATGCATATACTTACATATACATGTCAGTGTACATGTTCATGTGGGGGTGTGAGTGAACACATTTATTAAAAAGAATTTTAAAAAGAAGAATGATATATTCATGGATGATTTTTCTTAACCTATTATTCCTATGTGTTGTATTTTTAATACTTTTGCTTTGTAGACTTAATTAATAGCTTGAGAAATTATTACAAGGAATTAGGAATTTTGTAGCTAGACAGGTAAATATTTTCCTTAGATAGATATGAGCCATATGAAACTGTCTTACTGCTGATTCTATATAATTAAAATATGAATCTTAAAGAAGGCTGTGCCTTTCCTACGGCCTTTTTAAAGGCACTCTTGACCTCTTTGTTCCTCAGACTGTAGACCAGCGGGTTCAGCATGGGGATAACCATCGTATAAAACACAGATGCAATTTTGTCTGTGTGCATGGAATGGCTGGAGCTGGGCTGTAAGTACATGAAGGTGCCTGTCCCGTAAAAGATGGAGACTGCAGTTAGATGGGAAGCACATGTAGAAAATGCTTTTTGACGTCCCTCCGATGAATGCATCCTCATGATGGTGACAAATATAAACAAGTAAGAAATCAAAATGACCAGGACAGAAAAGAGGTCATTGAAACCCACCACCAAAAAAATAACCATCTCAGTGACGTAGTTGTCTGAGCACGAGAGAGCCAAGAGAGGAGGAGCATCACAGAAAAAGTGGTCAACCACATTGGACCTACAGAAAGAGAGCCTGAAAATGTTCCCTGTGTGGATGGAGGCATTCAGGAAGCCACAGACATAGGAGCCTATGACCAGATGCACACACACACCTGTTGTCATGGTGGTGGTGTAATGGAGAGGTTTGCACACTGCTGCGTAGCGGTCGTAAGCCATGGAGGCCAAAAGAAAATTTTCTACAGTGATAAAAGCTACAAAGAAGAAGAACTGGGTGGCACAAGCATTGTAGGGGATGATTTTCTCTCCTGTGAGGAACCCTGCCATCACTTTGGGAGTGACAGCTGAGGAGTAGCCAAAGTCCACCAGGGAGAGGTTACTGAGGAAGAAGTACATGGGAGTGTGAAGACGAGGATCCAGCAGTATCAACATGATGATCCCCAGGTTCCCAAGCAGAGTGATGAGGTAGATGAGGAAGAAGACTATGAACAGGGGGACCTGCAGTCCAAGGTCATCTGTTAACCCCACAAGAATGAACTCGGTCACCTCAGTAGTGTTTTCCATGGGGATCAACTGGGAGTTAGGCAGCTGCCTCCTAGCAAGAAGAAAACAGAATCAGAGTGACACATGGAGGGAAGACTCTGCTGACATGGACCAGCACGTCCGCTCTGTGTCTCTTCTCACTGTTGCAGAGTCTGTAGATCTACCACACGGCTGAGACCATGACATGCAGCGGTAAATTATTGATAGATCACAGACTATCCAGATAAAAGGGCTCAGAGATAATACATTTTAATCTCCTAACTTCATAGAAGAGTGAATTAAGATAAAGGGGAGGAAAGGAAGGATGTCTGCAAAATTTACCTGATTAGTTGCTCATGGAAGGAGGGCAGACTCCCAATTCAAAATAAGTTGTAGGAACAACTACAAATTATTTTTATATTAAAGTTGATAGCTTAACAAAATTAATGTGAAGTTGAATTAATTTTACTTCAACTGGCTTTTTGTGTCTTTTCCATTGTGTCAAGAACAGTGGTACATGATAGGGACAGATAGTTAAATAAAACATGGCCTTGGCCTAAAATGCCCTCGGTATAGTGCAGTACAGAGAATGTGTAATTTACCAAATAATAAGAAAACAGTAGAAATTCAAGTACAAAGAATAAAAGCATCTAGAAAATAATAGGTTTTGCCTTTTATTACATTAGTACAGTTTTAAACTTTTGCATTCAGATGTCCCTGATCTGGAGCCATGTTTAACTTGTGTTCAAATATGAAAATCCCACTCCTGCCATGTACAGAATCAATGAACTTGGGTAATGTGCAACATTTTCCCTATCAAACTGGGTTGATCATGTCAACTGGAGCTAGGTTGTTAGATATTACGGCTTGGACAGAAGGCTTGGTCTACCTGGTATTTGAGGGGTGTGTAATATAAGATGGAGCTTCCAGATAAGGGTGAAATCAAAGATTTGCTATCTGCTTATGCTATTTGCTTTTCTCTCAAACACCTTCCCCTTTCCTGTCCTTTATAGGCCCTCCTCCAACTTTTCACTCCAGGTTTCTGTACATGTGAGTGGCCATTCCAGCCGTGTCAATTAAGAACACATTTATTTTCTGAGTCACCTTGTGTATTAACTAATGTGTTAATATTAAACCTCAGTTTCCCCCAAATAAAACTAATAATAATACTGCCTGTCACTTAATAAGCATTCAATAAATATATTCGTTCTTGGAAAGCTCGAAGTGTAGGTGAGTTTTTCTTTTGTTCCATTACACTACCATTCTCAGAACCTGATAAACCTTGGATTCAGTCATCACAGATAAAAACAACACCAATTTTTATACATTATTACTGATGTTATAAACAACATAAGGAAATTTTTTGAAGCCTACACAAAAGCCTATTATGGAATCTCCACTTCTTTAAATCAGGAGTCTTTTCAAAATGAAACCTAATAATTTTATCTACTTTAAAATTTTAGCTAAGTAGTTTAGAGATCAAAAACCCTTAAAATGTTAATTTTACAGCAGTAATTAGATATTTGACCCCATGATACATTTTATTTAAAAATTCTTGTTGAGTGACCACTATAAGCAAGACACTGCCATATATATTGGAAATACAGTAATCTGTATTTTGGACATGGAGACAGATATAGAATAAAGTCAACAGGAAAATATATAGTCCATCTGGCCCTTTTTTCAAGAGCTGAGAGGGAGATAGGTAAATTTAGAGATAGGTAGATATGATTTTAAATGTGGTAGTCTGGGAGAGATTCATTAACAAAATGAAACTTTTAAGCAAATACTTAAAGGAAGCAGGGGAGCAGGGCTTGAGTTTAGGGGAAGAACAACCCAGGCAGAGTAAACAGGAAGTACAAGGTGCTGGGGTTTGAAAATGCTGAGGCTGTTCAAGGGTCAGCAAGAAAATCATTAAGGCTGTGGTGGGAAGGGAGGTGAGGGTCAGGGAGGTACAGCAGGGTGGAGTTGTAATGACTTGATACACTAATTTAAATTATTAGACTTTTGTCCTGAGTGACATTGGAAAGCATTTTAGAATTTTGACCCTAAGCTGACAAAATCTGATTTTAGTTCTCTAAAGGATCACGCTATTAGATCTGTCAATAATTAAACTTAGCAGGAGGACAATGAAAGGCGCTAGAAAAATTAGGAGCCATTGTCACTCTAGGCAAAAGATGATGATTCCTGGGATCAAAATGGTAATGAGAGAGAGGATAAAAAATTCCCCACTTTGGAATGTATTTCAAAAGTAGAGGTGACTGAATTTTCTGTCATATTGAAAAAGGAGCATGAGAGATACAGAGGAGTTAATGCTGACTCTGATTTTTGTATAGTGATGCACAGAATAGTGTAAAAGAAGTAGATGTTTGGGGAAAAGGGAGAAAAGGATAATGTCATTGGGTTTGAGGTTCCTTTTGGATATTCAAGCAGAGGTGTCATATAAACAATAGATATGCAGTCTGGAATTCAGAGAAAAGGACTGACTGTAACAGATGAATTAATTTGAACTATGTTGGTAATTTCTAATGGTTTGATGTACATATGTATCATATAAAATCCACAAGACTAAATAACACCACCAAAGATGAGTTTGGATAGAGAAAAACTGGAGTATTCTAATGTTACAAGGTCAAAAAGATGAGGAGATTGGCGGAAAGGGGGATGTGGGAGAGAAAACTGCCACCACTTGAGATGGCTACACGGGGAGCACTGCCCCAGGACACAGATTTCAGTTAGACCAAGTAGATAAAGGGGACTTTCAGAGAAAACCTTAAGTATTTACTGGGTTACATTGATGACTGACTATAAATTCCAAACAGTGCAGTGGGGTGATTTCAGGAGTTAGGCAGGAGTGGAAGCCAAGTAAAGGAGATATACAGAGAGGTATAAACATTATTTTGTAGGAGGTGAGGGCTGAACTAACAATCTTCAAGCTCCACTTGGAGTGACATAGTGGTAAATATAGTAATGAAATTAGTCCTATGGGTTTCAAGGTGAAGGTAGGGATTGGAGAGGTTTTTAGACAGATGGGGGTCAGGACAGAAACATGGAAAATCCTGGGCACAGTTCATGTCTACTACCAGTGGTACAAAGGCTACTTACATAGGTCAGGGTGACTAAGACACTTGGTTACTTTTAAAAACTGCTCACTTGAATCAATAGCACAGATAACAATTTCTCAAATTCTGAGGGAAAAAAATCTGATATGCTAGGAACCACTTCAAACCTTTTACCTTCTCCACAGGTGAAATCTTTGGTTCTAATCCAACATATTCCTGCAGGAAAGAAAGAAAGTTAAGTTTGCTTTAGTCTTGAAAAGAAATTAAGAGATGCAATGCTTCTTTGAAACATTTATTAATCACTTATTCTTTACTCCACAGATGGAAACTTCTTATGTAATGGACCACCTTATAGTTGGTGCTCAGTACAAACTAAAAAAATGCAGTCTTTCTGACAAAATGCTCTCTGCCCAAAATACAAATCTCATGTGTTCAAAGAATAACACAAGTTACCCCAGATCCTTCCTCTTTAGATATAATTTATACCATTATAATCAGTAGAATTTCTCACTTCATTACTTTAAAACTTTTTAACTCCATTGTAATTTATCATTCTGTGTAAATGGAAGTCATGGTTCATACTGACTTAAGCTGCAATAGACGTGTTTTATTGAGCATTTGCTATGCTCCAATCACCAAGCTAGAGAGGATGCTATTTACCTCGGCTGATCCTCAAATATGTTGTGAGATATTATTCCCAACTCATAGGTATGGAAACTGAAGATTACTGACATTTAGTTGTTTGCTTAAGGCTCAAGAAAGTCACAGAGCTGGGATTTGAAGCTATGTTACTTGGAATCCAAGTCTTCATTCTTTAGAGTGAAGAAATGTTGCCTCACACTTTTTATGTTCATACTGAACTGGGCACCACAAAGTAATTCATTTAGTTGACGGTTTGATCAACTGATTGAGCGATTCAGTCTATTGTTGGAAGTCAATGTTAATAATTTAAAAACACAAAATGGGAATCAAATATACTTACCAGGTTGAGTGATTCTGTGCAAATCACCTACCTTTCTGGATCTTAGTCGAAGAACGAGAACTGGATTCACAAATGTTTACAACCCATTTCACCCTCAAAAAATCCTCAAATAGTTAAAAGGAACATGACTCTTTAGCAACACCAACCAATAAGCCACATGAAGTGCTGAATGCTGTCTGCTTTTTTCTCGATCCTTGAACACCAGGTCTCTGAGTTGCACCGGGTGGTGTGCTGATTTCCACACCTGCCAGGACACACCAGCAGGATGCATTTCCTGACCTCAGGATAGCTAGTGGACTGAGACAGTACTACAAATTGATGACTATCATGTGCTATTTTAATTATCTATCCCCAAGAGAGAGCATCGTGTTCTCATTTGCCTAGACTATGTGATGGTAGTTTATCCCGCTTACACTGTAATCCATCAGTCAGTCTGCATTAATAGTTAATAAATTGGTCTTTAATGGCAAAAGTAGAACTTGAGATTAGATCTTTCTATTTTCATAATTATTTATGTCAGTAATTTTGCACATCTTCATTTTAGTGCATTTTTTAACTGATTCCTCAGCCTGATTTTCCTCTGATTATTATTCTCCATTTCTTCCCTCTTTTTAAATATGATAGGAACGCCTACATTACAATAAAATTTTAGAGTGATATTCCACTTGATTCTTTCATCAAGTCTGGGATTAGTCAAAATAACTAATATTACCACATTCCCTGGAAGAGAAAACAGAGATTGAACTAGTTTAAATAATCTGTTCAAAGTCAAACAAGCTTACATTTAGCAGAGGAGTTAAGATCCTTTGTCTGCTTTTCCTCTAATTCATGTGATAAATACACATTCTAATAGGATTGCTACAATGTTTACACTGTTTGAAACATACATAAGAAGTATTCAAAACATTCAAGTCCAACCTGTAAATAAATCAAAGGAGAAATCACTTTTTGATGCATTTTCCTGGTTACCTCTATCCATGCGAATTTATGCAGACAGTAGATTTGATCTAGCAAATTTACAGGTTTACCTTATTTCCTGAAGAAAACATCCTGTAAGTACAGCTCCTTCATATGTCAGTGAATCTCGAATCAGAAATTCACTTTGTGAAAAACAGTAACATTGTATTGGGGTATTCTTCCTTAGCGTTTGGCCAAAGTGTGTAAAGGTCTCTAGAGGCCTTTACAGGGGAAACTGAAGGAAAAAAATGCTACTGGCTTTGGAATCAGCTAACAAGAAGTCTAGCCCTGGATCTGCTGCTCTTAGGTAAATCACTTAACCTATTTGAGTCTTGATATATTCGCGTATAAAATGGAGATAACAAAAAGGCAGCCCAATAGCATCTTCCCTGAACACTGCTGCTATGATAAGAAAGTCAGGCAATCCCTAAAATGCCTTATACTTTGTCAAAGGTGTCCATCCTAATCACAATCATCCTCATTATTATTTGGGGTTGTTGTCCCTTGATTGTGATGCTTGTTCTTACAAACATCATAGTTTGAGGGAAGGTCATTGTGGACACTAGACAGCTATTTAAAAATCAGATGAATAAATGAAAGACTAAAAGAACTCTGGTTCTTGAACTGCCAGAGGGAGTTATGTGGATCTTGAAAGGTTAAAGAAGGAGAGAGAACCAGAAGAAAGTAATATAGTCATGGAACTCTTGGGGGACAATACCCTTAGAGAGTTACAAAACTCTTTATCTCACCTAACTAGGGAATGACTGATTAATGTGTCCATAGGGTCCAGCTCTGTTGTTGAGGTAGACCATGGGCTTATTCATAGTCTTTGAAGTAATTCTCTTAGATAATACACAAATCAAGGCACAACCTGACCCCCTGGACTACAGTTTGACATAAACATTGGCAGATAGAGACAAGAGCTCTGTCATTGAACAAGAGGAGTGGAACCCAGGAATCAGTGGTTCACTTAATTCATTTTAAATGCTTATACCATTGAGAGAACTAGCAATTTATTCGATTCTAGATTGATCCCAAATGTGCTTAAGCCATAATGATGAGCCCTGAGAATACAGATCCACACAAAATAAACAGAATTTTTGTGTTCATGGACCTCAAGTCTACTGGAGAAGATAGTCATGTAACAAGTAAACACTGAGAATATAATTCCTGGTAGAACAAGGTGCCCTGTGTATGTAATTATATATAGAATAAGCATGGATTTATAAAAAATATGTACTTCGTGGGAAGACTTGTAATGGAATCAAGGACTTGACATTCATGCACTATTTTGGTTATATTTCTGTAAATTCACTATATAGGTATATATGTATTTATAAGATTATTTATAAATTAATGTGCATATTATTTATATGTAAACTTATGTGTATTAATCAAGTTAAGCATGTTATATGAACATTTTAGGTGTCTCTAGTTTAACAATTTTTTATTTTTATTTTTATTTATTATTGTTTTTCAATTTCAGTTGTCCCTATTTTTCCCCTATTGCTCTCCCCCGCCCTGCCCATGCTCCTACACTCAATATTCCCCTCTCTCCATTGTCCTTGTCCATGGGTCCGTCATATACATGTTCCTTGACTAATAGATTTTTAGAGTAGTTTCAAGTTCACTGCAGTACTGAGAAGAAGGTGTAGTGAGAAAAGACTGCAAAAAAGAACATCTGAATAGCCTATGCATTGTAGGAAATGACCTTGCTTATTGTAAGGAACCAGCTATCACTCTGGGAACGATACCCGTGGAGTAACCAAAGTCCACCAGACAGCAATCACTGAAGAAGAAGTACATGGGAGTGTGGAGACCGGAGTCTAAGAGAAGCAACATGGTCATCTTCAAGTTCCCAACCACAGTGACGAGGCAGATGAGGGTGAACATAAAAAGATTGGATCTGTAACTCTGGTCATTAGTTATCCCCACAAGAATCAGTTCAGTCACCTCTGCACTGTTCTCCACTGGGGTCATTGTGGGTTGTGTGAATACCCTGTAGCAGGGAGAAGAGAGGATCTGGGTAGCAATCATGCAATGCATGCCTTATCTGGGAACCTATGAATTTAACATGGGCACAACACTAAAATGGAATTCTTAAATACTGGTCGAAACATAGTGTCTTAGCTAAAAGGATTTGGGATATACCGTAACCCAATCTTCTATCTTCATAAATGATTGCTGCACTAAAGTGCAGAGAAGGAAAGTGACGGGATCAGTTATCCTGAGATACGTGGGCCACCCAACACACATCTTCAAACACTGACACAGATTATTCATGCAGTAATGCAAGTTAATGCAATTTACTTTATTTCACTTCAATTACCACTTTGCCATCACCTCTGTTGCATCAAGAGCAGTATTTTGTGCAAAACATAGGTTAATACGTCATGTTCTAGAGTTCAACAGTTCCACAGGATGATAAGGTAGGTAGACTGTGTAATTACCACCCAGTGGGATAATAAAAAAATTATGTAAAAGGAATAAAGACATCTAAAGAATAAAAGTTAAAAAAAAACAACAAGAATGAGTCCAGACCAACATCTGGATAAAAATTACAATTCCACCATATACTAGATGGCTGACTTTGGATGTTCTTTAGTATCACTCCAACATCAGTTTTCCCTGAACTCATTATCAGACTGGATGATGCAAACTGGCATTGTAAGTTTTTCACACATTATGACTAGGACAGTTATTGGTCTTTGTATGGGTTAGAGGGGTGGATGTTGTAATAGATTACAGATAAGTGTGCAATCTAATAGTCTATATCCTTGCTACTTTCATTTGCTTCTGTCTCAAATTCCTTCCACTCTCATATTTCTTCTACAT
Organism: Artibeus jamaicensis; assembly: GCF_021234435.1. Taxonomy (NCBI): domain Eukaryota; kingdom Metazoa; phylum Chordata; class Mammalia; order Chiroptera; family Phyllostomidae; genus Artibeus; species Artibeus jamaicensis. The sequence continues at coordinate 5,456,239 of NW_026522050.1, read as the reverse complement.
GTTTCTCCAATTTTTCACACAATACTCCGCTTCTAGACAGTGGCCAGTCCAGCTATTCCAAGTAAGAATCCGCTTATTTCCTGAGCCACCTTGCACATTAATTAAGATGCCTGAGCTTCAGCTTCCCCATCTGTAAAATGAATATAACAATATTACATGGCACTTAACAGGCATTCAATAAAGGTAGACATCCTCATTGTTCGAGGATAGTAACAGGCTCTGTCTAGTGATCCAAAATGCAGGTGAGGCTAAGAAGGGCCTCCATGTGGTTGGATCTATTTCATTTTCCTTTGCATTAATTTCATTCATCTATGCAAGAGATGATGAAGGCTTGGACCAGAGTGGTAGTGAGAGAGATAATGAGAAGCTATTGAATTCTGGATATATTTCAAAAGTAGAGCTGGCTTCATTTACTCATATATCAAATTTGGGGCATGAGAGAAAGCAGGAACAATGATGACTCCATTTCTTGTGTGGTGATATAAACCATGGTGTAGAAGAAAGAGATGTTTGGGAAAGAACAAAAGAGACCATTGCAGGTTAATTATGCTGAGTTTGAGATTCTTGGTATAGAAGGGTCACATAAATGATTGGACTGGCTGCATCAGATGATATTAACTCTGAGATGAGTGTGGTTGGTAGGATTAATCTGCTAGGATCACTTGTTCTCAATTATTTCTGTGAAGTGAAAAGAATAATGATAAATATCCACATAACAATATCAATTGTTAATAATAACAGCTAATGTTTACTGAGCTTTACTGTGACCTAGGCACTAGGCTGCAAGACTTATGTCTGGCAACCTCTACAAGCCTGATGAAAAACTTACTATTATGGTTGCCACTTTGTATGTGGAAATTGTAAGACTAAAAGAGATTTTAGTAACTTTTCAGTGTTACATCACCACTAAATGAGAAAACAATATTCAAAACTGGGAAACCTGATTTCAGAAGCCACAACCTAAACTACATGAAAAACTACCTCTTAATTAAATTAAGTAATCATACAATATCAAGCACTCAGTATATCAAAGTAACTGCTGGTATTGTATTTTTCTAAGCACTGCTTCTGTGCACTCACACTTTGTGCTAGTCTTCAGCCAAGTATTTATTTCTCGTGTCAGAATTTAAAGAGTTCATGGGCTGTAACGACTGAAGCACAGCTGCTCTGCTTATGAGGGTCTGGGATTTGGTGCCTTCCTCCAGAGTCTGAGTTTTTGCATTTAATACCAGATGCCACCTAGATTCTCTTTCTGTCAAAGCTCAGTGGGACACTGGTATCATTCCATAAGTCCTAAAAATAATTCTGTGCTATCAAAGATGTTTAAAGTGTGCAAACAATATTTAAGACATCTTTGAGTCAAATGCCCGTTGGCTGGTTACAGTTGCTGAGAAGTACTGTAGTGAAGAAAGCTGTCTAACTGTAAATTGCTCAAGGAGACTTTTTTTCTCTGTCAGCCTATTAACTCCTCCCAGTGTTAGTGTTTGGGGGAAAAAATCCCTATGAGACTGAGGTGGGTAATTCATGAAATTTCTACCAACTGCCCACCCTGGGAGCAATGTGTTTCTCAGAATCACACATTTCATGCCATCTTTCAGGGGGTCACTTTTAATTTTCCAGTTTTCATAATTCTCTTTCTTAGCGCATTTTTATTCTGTTCACCTTCCAAACACCATCAAAATGTCTGGGATGTATTAGTTATTAGTGAATACTTTGTGGATAAAAGACTAACTCAGAACCTTTTGTTTGTTTCACTGAGGGGAAATAGAGCAACCAACCATTCCTATTTGCCCAGGACTGAGGGATTGATTTCCTGGTACTCGAGACTTTTAGCACTAAGTCCAGCAAGTTCCAGACAAACTGGGGCTACTGGTCATGCTAGTGGTGACCATTCTGTCTTGTTGATTTTCATTTTTAGTTATCTGATGTGTGCGCTCTGTCTGTGTTGGGAACTGTTAAACACCAGCTGTGAATTATTTTGTTTAACCATCCTAACAATCCCAGGAAATAGGTCTTAGTTTGTCTCCAATTCATTGATGAGGAAACTGAGACAAAGCTTTCATGCCTTGCCCAAGAACTCACAGCCTCAACTCCCCTCTGGCTCTAGAGCCTACGCCCTTAACTGCTTCTGCCTCCTGCCTTCCAAAATGAATTCGCAGGGATGGCGAAGAGAATAAGGTCATGAAACTCCCCTTTGAAAACAAGTGCTCAGTGATTCATGTGGAAAATAACGTGGGCAAGCATAATCCGCTCCCTGCTGGGTAAGAGAGAGATGGAGAGAGAAGGAAACCTGGGAAGCCATAATCTGGACATTAATCCAAGAGGTGAGTGATTTTTGAAGATGAGCTTTTAATATGTTACCAACAAGCTAAGCAAGTTTGAGAGCTATTTTTAGCTCTGAGTTATGAAATACCATCCCATCCGCAGGTGGCCTACATTTTCAGTTTTACATTTGGTGAGAAGTTCTTTGCTCTAAGAGAGGATGCTACTCCACTGACCATGTTTGGGGAAGGCAGCCAGAGTCCTAGAGACGCTGAGCAAAAGAACTAGCTAGTGGTGTGAAATGGGAGATAAAAAAACCTGGGGCTCTGGCCTCTGCACTGCCATTCTCTAGCAATATGACTTGGAAAGACCTGCTTAAGGTTTTTGCATCTGTTTCCTCATCTGAGAAATAGGAGGTGGGGTGGGGTGGGTCTGCATCTGGTCAAGATGCAGGAGAAGGCATGAAGAGCCAGGAGACAGAGTGGATCAGGATCCTGGTTCTACTACTCAGCACCTGTATATCTGAGCTTCAATTTCATCATCTGTAAAATGGGGGAACTGAATGCATCCCTCACAGATTTGTTGTGAATTTTAAGGAAGTATACATTAAGATGTAGAACACATATCTGACATGATAAAGGTGCTTGATAAAATTGCAATTGCCTTTCTGTGAATGTTCGGTCCTTCATCCACTCAGTGAGAATCACTGCGTCCCTGCCATGTTCCAGGAAGTGAGCCAGGTGCTAGGGATACGAAGGTGAAGGTGACAGAGTGCTGGTCCTCTCACCACTTACAATTTCACAGAACATGGTGACACCTCAACAACTGTTTCACCTTCAGTGAAGTCACTTCATGCCTCTGACCCTTAGTTTTGTTACCTATAAAACTAAGATAATGAATCAAATGTTGACAGAGTAAGTGTGAGAAACAGGGAAGTTGAGAGTGCCCAGCAGAGCTCCAAGTACAGAGGAAGCCCTCAGGAAATATTTGAGGAGAGCCTAAGACTCTTCACATCTCTAGGAAATGTGAATGGTGTGTGCACTGACCTCAGGGCCACTGGGTGCTGCTTACTGCAGAAAACAAGTCTGGGGATGGAGGGTTTTATCTCGGCATTTGTTAGCAATGCAAATCAGAATTCTGAAGAAGGTAAAACAATGCTATTTGGCCATCAGGGGTTCACCTAGAATTGAGAGTGAGCGAGGAGCCCTTAGGCCGCATTTGCTGAGTAATAGGCTCGGTGGCTGGGCTGTGTGTGCAGGCGGCTTGCTGGGGAATGCCGGTGGGGATGGTGCTTGTGAGGGAGAGGTGGTGCAGAATCAGAGAGAGAAAGAAGCTGGTCTGTGATGCAGTCACAACAGAGGCCTCAGCCCACTTTTAAGGGAACTCTGGATCTGGGATGGTCCTCAGGAGCTCTCTCAAGGAGACAAGACAGGGGCCAGGCCTTTGAATCCCCTCCACAACCAGTCTTGGATGACAGCTACCTTGGGTGAGGTGGCTCCCTTCAGCTGCAGCCATTCCTGAAGGAAGTGCACCTATGGGGTCCAGGCAGCTCATGGTGTCCACTGCGGGAGACATTATTATTGACAAAAGAGATGCTTGGAATTGAAGAAAGAAAGTGTAAAGACTGGCTAACAAGAGACATAAAGAAAAGAGATTTCTGTAATTCACTTAAAAAGCAACATATTGGTTCTCCAGCTGTAGCCAGGCCAACCTGTTATTACAGTATGAAATCATTATTATCAAAGGAGAGAATAAGTAATACACTTATAAAAACAAAGGGTGACAGCGTCCAAAACATCAGGGAGAAGCAAGCATGGAAAGGATTGTGGCCTCCAGCTGGGGCAGCTGTGGGGTGTTCGGTGGTCCACAGTGGTAGAGTACGGCAGGAGATCTGGCTGGGCCACTTCCTGGACGTGAGACTGTCAGAGGCCACTTCCCTTCCTGAGGCCTCAGCTTCCTTGTCTGTAACAGGCAAACGTGGAGCAAAAATAGCCCTAAGAGCTCTGTTGTACCTATGTGCTGTACTTCCAGATCTTTATCAGTATTGTTGGCAAGAAAAAATTATTACAAAACAGACTTGGTAAGACTTCGCTTTCTGCTGGCAAGATTTGTGGGCACGCTGGCTCTGCATTATTCATTTCCCTACCAATTTACTTGTTGAAATGCGTACAGATGTCTCGTGTGTTCCTAAGTGTTTTTAAATTCTATTGTTTTAGTATTTTACATGTTTACTCTGTCTTCCCACGTTTTTGGAGGACAGGGACTTATCTCTTGTTCCCTACACAGTCCTGAGAGGGGTAATTCCCATGCGCTAGATAATATATCAGTTGTGTTTTATTACAGAGACTAACTCAGGCTAATGTAAAGAAAAAAACAGGAGGTAATTGAAAAGATATCAAGAGATATCTTTTCTTTGACAGAATCAAAGAGAAACTGGGCACAAGGTAAGAACCAAGGACATATCAGAGAGTGAAGGAGCAGAAGTCAGCAGCAAAGAAATCACCAGGATTCATGGCCCAACCAGAATCCTGCCAGTGGGGCAAATGAGCTCCAAGTCCTCATGTTGTCCTTACATCACTTGCTTCAGATTCAAATGCAGAGAAGTAAGAACTTGTTATTGGCTTAGCTTAGGATGCATGCCTGTCCCTCTGTGTTCCTGGATATTTCTCTGTAGGGATCTCTCTAGGGGGTGCAGAGGATGAAAGGGTCTCCTTGCCTGGGCTTCCACAGATGTGGGTGGGCATGCGGAATTCCTCTCACACCAACACAATGATTGTGAGATCATTCTCCAAGAAAGTCATTGTTTTTAAGAAGGAAAATGGATTCTGGATACATCAAGAAGTGAACAATGTCTGCTACAACTGGTGCTCAAATAACTTTTTAGGGGGATATGTGCTTACATATAAAATGCTGAACAATTTGGCTGAAGCAACAAATGCTTTACCTGAACACAGAGCCATTCCAGGTGTTCTATAGCAGATGGGATTTCCCCTTTAGCTCTGATATCTGCATGATGTCCAGAATTTCCTAGTGGATTCTGCATCTGTAGTTTAAATTTGAAAATCTTAATCTGAAAGAGAATATCTTCCACCGGTTGGGCACCAACTTACTGCATTTCAAACTTATTTTCCTTTATTTCTCTTCATGAATAGTATACTTCAAACAGAACACTGTTTGCCTTACTACATCTGCATAGCTTCCTTCCCATTTCACTAAACCTATCTTTCTTGTTCAGCACAAATATTATCTTCTTCAACTCCCCATCCTGGGACCTATTCTTTCTCTCTTCTATCATAGGATTTAATATGTATCCCTGGTGGGGGTTTTTTTTTTATCATTTTCTGCATAGAATTAAAGTTATTTATATGTAGCTACTCTCTCTAACTTATACTGTAAACTTCTTACATATAGGAGCTCTGTTGAATACATCTTTTAAACATTTGTATTGTGAAATACATCTTATAGAGAAAAGTGCATAATGGAAATTTATATAAACTCTGAATATAGGAGCTATGTTTGATTTATCTTTTAAAAACATTGTTATTGTGAAATATATATACAAACCTATAGAAATGAATGCATATGCACACTGAGATATATGACCAAAATGCTTGTTCATGTCAGTTTTGTTCATCTTTATACCGAATTAGAGATGAGTCATTTTTCTGTTAGGTCATCTGTCTTTTTCTTACTGATTTGTAGTAAGTTTTTAAAAAACATCATATATAGCAAATGTGTGCACATTAACTTTTTGGTGGTAAATATGCTACAATTTTATCCTCCCTCCTCCACTCCCAATACGCATACTTTATGAAAAAAAAACTCACAAACCAACAACTAAAAAAATCCCATGTTATGAACAGGAAGTAAGATTCCTGGGCTTGGATCTGATAGCTGAGCCATGGGATCCTACTGAAGTTTCTCTGTAAAAGTGTCATTTCCCTGAAGAAGTAATGGATTGAGGTGTTGGTGGTTCACTTCTAATCAGAGTGGTTTACTTTTCTTCTAAGCTCCTGCCAACAGAAACTGCTGTGAGGTGCAATCCCACACATAAACCTGAGTTCAGTTGGGCCCTTATTGGTCAGGAGCTCCCCATTCAGGTCTGCTCACAATTACCAGTGGCAGTACTATTCAGAAAGAAGATTAACAGTTTTTTAAATGCTTTCCATTATCTCATTTGACCCTGATAACACCCTTGAGGGAGATGTGGCTGGTGTGATTATCTCCACTTTGATGAGGAGGAAATTGGCTCCAAGATAAATGACTTATGCCAGTCTTACAAATGGTGGTAGGAGTTTTGACTAGAAGCTAAGTCTCCTACTTTGGAATTCTGGGCTCTTTCTGCATTATCCCTTTAAAACCTGGCTCAAATTCTACCAGGGAGCTTCCCCTACCCACAGAATTCTTTCTCGTCTATGAAGAATTCTGATTATTATTTTCTATTTTACTCACTAGACAATGACCATAAATACTTTGAATTGTCATCTCTCTATGAACAGGGCACATACATCATCTAGAGAGATGTATGTGCCCTGTTCTACTGCACTGCCCACATGCTGCTTTCAAAGCAAAAACGAGATTGGTCACCTATGGGCTGGTTCCTTTGCAAATCTCGCACCTGCCTTTCCTGCAGCTTGTGCCCGGTAAACACTGGATGGAACTTGGCTTTGTCTGTGGGCTACAACATTTAAAAAGCCAATGCCAACTACCAAGGCTAAAACAAATGTACCTTGGTCCCTTAGAGTGTAGGGAAAATTCCTGCCGACAAAGTTGTTGAACATTGAGTCATTAATCTCTAAGAACATTACATCAGTCACCATACATACAGGAGGATTTACTTTGTTGCAGTAAAAATTACATCTTATATAGCCTTTTATTTGTATTCTCCAGAGTGCTTCTTCACACCGCAGGAACTTATCATAAAAGAGTGTCTGCAAATGATTTATACATCAAATATGTCCTCTATTGAAATATACTATAATAAAAGGCTACTTTTCTTTTTTCAGAGAATTTGGCAGAGAAGGCAAGGCTCAGGTTCCAATCTGGGCTCCTCTTGCTAACAGTAGGCGAGTTAACTTCTCAAAGCTTTGGTTTCCTCAACTGCAAAATTAAAGCACAGAAATCTGTCTGAGGGTGAACAAATGAAAGTAAAAATTCAAAAATGTCTTTTCACACATCAAGAAATTTCTAGAAGTTACAGGATGAATAAGAGTCAAGTATTATTTGGTTGTCTGTGCATTTAGGGAAGTCAAACTGTGGGAATCAGGTCTTCTATTGTAAAACACAAGGGTTGGTTGAGATTAATTTTAAAGGCTCTCTGAGGGCTGGAGTTATGATTCTGTAATGCCAGCTTCAATTGTCAAGAACTACTAATATTTTAATTTTCCTTTTCCTACACAGAAAGATAAATGAACCATCTATTCGACAAAGGGAACCTCCTATTTAAAATAATTTAATTACTGATACTTTTGGATAGGATATCTATCCTGATATAAACAATTTTCCCTATTTACATGTTTTAATTTTCTATTTTGGACATTTCAGGAAGGAGGTCTTCCTACGCTTCTACTGAATTACCTCGAGCCACAGGCCTTACTCACAGTGTCTCTCTTTCATCAGACCATTCCTACAGGGAGAGGAGGGGTATTGTCAATAGGCAAATGGGCATTTCATCTCCATTTGACAGATTTCCCATGTGAAAGGGAAAAAGCTCTCCACAGTAATGTGTATTCTATAAATTGATGTCTTGCTGCAGATAAGATGTCTCCTTTTGAGTAGCTTCTGTAAATGGATCCTTGTGTAATGTCAGCTTGAAATGTGCCTGCTGCAGATCTGGGAGGCTGGAGGAAAGAAAGTTAAACAACGGTTGAAAATAAAGGCTTGAGCTCGGAGGTGGTGCAGAAAGTGAGGGTCCTCTGGGGCTGAAAGTGGTAAGTACAAGGACAGGTGAGAGCTATCCCAGGAATCTTAACTGTATCAGATACACATTTATTGTGATGAGCTTGTTTGCATACTTTTTCCCATGTATCTTCATAGTGTCCTGCATGTTGAGCTCAGAAAGATTAAATGAGTTTTTGAGGTTATACACTGATATGAAAAGTAAGGATCTTCATACTAGAGCTAGTACTCTCTTTTACACCCCTTTGCAGTCAACTGTAACATGAGTGTGTGATGACTTCATCAGAAAATAGAAATATGTGGGAGGGATTTAGCCAAAAGGACAAAGGATTCATAGACACAGACAACAGTGTGGTGATTGTGGTGTGAGGAGGAAAATATAAGGAGACTAAATGGTAATGAAAAAAATAGAGTAAAAACATAAAGAAAAGAAAATGGAAATATGTGGGCACTAGGCCTTTAACTCTTAGAAGAACCACACACTTTTCTGTCTGAACTAAAAGGGGCAGAAAGAAACATGCCCGAGAAAACACCTTACTATGTAATATCACAATTATAATATGCAAACTAAAGACTTTAATTTCTTATAGGGACCTAATGGCTTAATGGTGAGGTAAATTCTTAATCTGGGCTGAAGATAGAAAGATATTGAGGAGAAGAGAGAGAATGAGGAGGAGAAGAAATAAAGGAAGTAGAAAAGAAGGAGCAGGAAGGGAGGAGTCGGTTATATCAACCAAACAGTAAAAAAATTGAGCTAAAACTTGAATACATTCAATGCCTGGATAGCTGCTTCCCAAATCTCCAAATTGGGGCAGCTTTCAGCGTTGTAACTTCCACAAGTCACTGAGGACTCCTACCTGACATGGATCCTTGCCTTCAAAGGCTGTTCTTCTATGTGAGTTGTTGGATGGGTCCCATTGCTAAAGGGGAAGGCAGGAAAATTGATGAGGCAGGTCTAGGTGGTCACTGCCTGTGATCCAGAAGAAGATGCTGATCTCAGGAGATAGTGACCACATGCCAAAGAAAGCTTCTCTTATAGGCCAACCTCATGTTCCAAAATTCTTTTCTTGCTCCTCTCTCCACAAGACTCATGATTAACCCTTCTCAGACAGAGGCTGCCCTGTGCATAGTGGAATTTTATTTATTTATTTTTTGTTTTTATTGTTGTTCATTTACAGTTGTCCTGCCTTTTCCCCAATTGCTCAGCCCCCTATCCTGCCCCACACACTCCCACAGTCAATCCCCCACCATTGTCCATGTCCATGAGTCCTCTATCCACCTTCCTTTCTTGCCCCTTCCCCTTATTTCCCCTGTTATCCCCCTCCCCTCTTCCCTCAGGTCATTGTCAGTTTGTTGTGTATTTCCAAGTCTCTGGTTCTTTTTGCAAGTTTGTTTTGTTGATTAGGTTCCACATATGGGTGAGATCATATGGTGTTTGTCTTTCACCACCTTGCTTATCTCACTTAGCATAATGCGCTCCAGTTCCATCTATGCTGTCTTCAAGGGTAGAAGCTCTTTCTTTCTTTCTACTGTGTAGTATTCCATTGTGTATATGTACCACATTTTTTTGATCCACTTATTTACCGATGGGCTCTGAGGCTGTTTCAAGCTCTTGGCTATTGTAAAATAAATGCACAGTGGAATTTGATCATCTCACATCTAATTTCCTTGATTTAAGCCCATCAGGATTTCTAGTTTTCACATTTAAAATAAATATACATTTTTTGTTCATGATCTCAAAATCATGAAATATGGGGTGACAAACTAATTGTAACTGTGAACACTAGCAGGCAGTTGATATGTGAGTAGTAAAATTAATCTCCACTCCCTTCCCACATACACACATTTGCTCAACCCTCTAGCACATGAAACAAGACCTGATGGACTTGCACTGTGCATCACTGTGCTATTCCTATCTAAGAAGTCAATTTCCAAAAGGTTTTTTTAATCTTGGAGCATATAATTACAGGACATCAAAAAGCAACAAGGATCCAGAGGTGAATTGAATTAGTGAAAAAACAGAAGCAAAGAGTGCACAGAGAGCTATTATGTGGATTCACACTAGATTCACCAAACTTAAGGATGCTGAGATATACAAGCATTTAATTTAGAAGACAAATATCCTGTTTCATATCCCTTGGGGGGAAATGTATTTTTTTCTCCAAAACTCTGCAAGTATTGTAGTTATGTTAGAAAACGGCTAAAAGCATAGAACAGAGTACAGACTTTTTAATAAAAGGTATGTTTATTTGCGTTAAAGTTTAAACAATTTACCTGTTAAAACTGTTACATACAGTAGGTGGTTTATTGTCTTCTAATGAGTTTGTTCTGATACATTCATGGAAGGAGATGGAGAATACAATGAGGCACAACTGGGGAGTGAGTGGCATGTGGGTGAGCACAGAAGGTGGAGGCTTAGAAGAATTTAAAGATTTTTTACATTTTATTTTTAGAGAGAGGGGAGGGGAGGGAGCAAGAGAGGGAGAGAAACATTAATATGAGAGAGAAACATTGATTGGTTGCCTATCATACGTGCCCTAATCAAGGGCAGAACCCACAATGCAGACCTGTGCCATGATCAGGAATCTGACTGGTGGCCTTTTGCTTTATGGGACAATGCCCAAGCCACTGAACCACCCCTGTCAAGGCTGAAGGTTGGAAGGATTTAGTATTGGGTCACCTGACTCAGACCAGTGCTCTGTTCTTTAAATTATAACCTTGAGTAAGACATTATTAAGAACATTGAGCCCTGGCTGGTGTGGCTCAGTGGATTGAGTTCCAGCCTGCAAACCAGAGGATTAACTGTTCATTTCCCAGTCAGGGCACATGACCAGGTTGCTGGGAAGGTCCCCAGGTTGGGGCGCTTGAGAAGCAACCACACAGTGATGTTTTTCTCCCTTTCTTTCTTCCTCCCTTTCTCTGAAAATAAATAAATAAAATCTTTAAAAAAATAATCTTGAAACATTTGTCAGCATTAGAAACTTTACTTTCAAATTCATGAGCCAAAGAAACAAAAAGCATCACACTGTTCATTCTAGTTGATAAATAGCATATGAGGAAGATGTCATCCTGACATCAAATTTTAATAATGAGTTAACATTTCTTCCCACGAAAAATAAGGAGGGAAAGTTCAGTACATTTCATTTTTGTCTTAAACCATGTCAAGAAACAAATGCAAGATGAATGCAAACATCCTATGCTATTGTTCACCAAAAATAAGATTATTTTTTTGAGTGACACATTTCAAAGTGCTGCTTTTACAACTTCTCTTAACAGCAGAAATAACCACTGTTTTTGAAGAAGAAAAAAATGTAATCTGCCAAACCTCAAAAGTCGTGAAGTCATCTAGGTCTGAAAGGTTTACCTCGCAGTTACCCACCTACTTCCTTCTCGCACCTGAAGACTGGGAATAAAGTTTGTTGAGTATTTTCCAGACAGCATTTTTCACTTCTTTGTTCCTAAGGCTATAGATCAAGGGGTTCAGCATGGGAATCACCACAGTGTAGAACACAGATGCTATTTTGTCCGTAGACTTGTTGGAGCCAGGCTGCAAGTACATAAAGATGACCGAGCCATAGAAGATGGACACTGCTGTGAGATGGGATGCACAGGTGGAAAAGGCTTTCTTCCGCCCTTCAGCAGAACGCATCCTTTGAATGGTGATGTATATGAAGAGGTAAGAGATGAGGATGACCAGGAGGGTGAAAAAGACATTGAAGCCAACGACACAGATGACAACCAACTTGCTGATGTGTGCGTTGGAGCATGAGAGAGCCAGGAGTGGGGGGATGTCACAGAAAAAATGATTAATCTCATTAGCACCACAGAAGGAAAGCCTAAAGGTATCTGCGGAGTGGATGGACGCGTTGAGAAAGCCACAGAGGTAGGAGCCGACTGTCAGGAGGGCGCACACACCTGTCGTCATGGTGCTGGTGTAATGAAGAGGCCTGCAGATCGCCGCCTGGCGGTCGTAGGCCATGGAGGCCAGGAGGTAGCACTCGACAGTGGCAAAACCCACAAAGAAAAATAACTGAGCAGCACAGCCATTGTAGGAGATGACTTTGTTCCCTGACTGCAATGCAGCCACTGTCTTAGGGGCTACGGCTGATGAGTACCCCAGGTCCACAAAGGACAGGTTACTGAGGAAGAAGTACATGGGAGTGTGGAGGTGGGGGTCCGAGTGGATGACCACCATCATCCCCCCATTCCCAATCAGAGTGAAGAGGTAGATGAACAAAAACACCAGGAGGAGGGGAACCTGAAGACTGGGATCATCTGTTAATCCCAAGAGGATGAACTCTGTCACCTCGGTGGTATTCTCCATTGACAGCAGCTTGAATTTACCCTGGTGATGAAAGAAGGGAAGCCAATGAAACTCAGGTGTATAGCAGGAATTTGGGGATGCTATCGTCAGGAAGGGGGAGAATCTCCCCTTCTACCCTTCTGTAATGCTTACAGCTGGACTAGTAATAAAATAATAACGATGATGCAAGACTAGATTAACAGGAGAAATTTAAGACTGGATTTAACACATGTACATTGGAAAACCACAATATGATGTGATTTTATGATAAAATGAAGCTCAAAGAGATGATCAGACTAGGCACCTTTTTATACTTTTTTAGATGAAGAGACAGTAAATTTATGAGAAGCTAATAGGACAAAGTTAGCATTCATTAGAAAGGAATCTAAGCAAGGTTTGAGCTTAGGTAGTAAATTTGTAAAGCCTACAAGGTGTGTTTATACAGAATTTTTTTACTCTGATTTTGGATTTTTTTTAGTATAATAAAAGTTTTATATATGCCCTGGCTGGTGTAGCTCAGTGGATTGAGCGCAGGCCTGTGAACCAAATAACTGCGGTTCGATTCCCACCGGTTCGATTCCCAGTCAGAGCACATGCCTGGGTTGCAGGCCAGTTCCTAGCAGGGGACAAACAAGAGGCAACCACACATTGATATTTCTCTCCTTCTCTACTTCCCTTCCCCTCTAAAAAGATAAATAAATAAAATCTTTAAAAAATGTTTTATATATTAATTTGTATATAAATAGTATTGTGCATAAAAATTCATCTTTTTTGGTTATAGAGATAGACTCGCCAAGTCTTTTGTTTTCCAAAGGTCAACATATTTTTTAAAAAGGAAGAAGATTGCTCAAGTAGGATCTAATAAGTTTGTAAGTAACCAGAACCCCAAAATAACCAGAATTGGTAATAATGCACATATTATGAAAGATAAATGATTAGTAAATAATAAGTTATTTTTTTAAGAATGCATTATTATACCAACATTGGCATTAGTTTAGCTCATTCTTCTACATTTTTAAAAATCAGTATCAGTAAAATGGGATAAGCCCCAGATGTGAAGCCAGGACACTTACTTTGAAAGCTCAAGCTGCACTTCAAAGAGCGTTTATTAATGAATTTGCAATGTGGATTTTTTTCTTAGGGTTTTTAAAAGATTTTATTTGTTTATTTTTAGTCAGGGGGAAAGGAGGGAGAAGAGGGAAATGTCAATGTGTGGTTGCCTTTTGCACACCCCCTTCCGGGGACCTGTTCTACAACCCAGGCATGTGCCCTGGCTGAGAATCAAACAAGCAACCCTTTAGTTTGCAGGCCAGCGCTCAATCCACTGAGCCACAGCAGCCAGGGCTGGATTTCTTAACTGTTGTGATCAGGTTGTCTCTCAACCCTTGGGAGCAGAGAGGCTGCCTATCAGGCATTTAGAGAGATATAAGAGAGTCAGAAATCTCTTCCTGTTCTTGCTGCTTCTCAAATCACTTCAGTTTGAAATAATCAATATACCATTGTGGGATATCTCGGGGCATCTTGCCCTGGGCCCTGACAACATAAGAGCAGAAAGTGTGTGTGTGTGTGTGTGTGTGTGTGTGTGTGTACTGAGAATGTATTTTGTGTAAGGCACATGCTTGACCTTTCCATTGTATAATAGCATTTAATCCTGCTAGGTAGATGCTAGTATGCCCATTTTATAGATGAGAAAAGCAAGGCTTGGGGAGCTTAATATTGACTGAAATAACCTAATTAGTAGAGGTCAGAATCGAAGTTCACACCTTTGGAATTCAAGGCTCATGCAGCCAGAGCTTGAATTTTTCTACTTGTTCACAACATATAAAACAAATTACGATGGGTCTCCTAGCATAGTTTTTAAGATTTTATTTATTCAATATTTAAAAAAGAAAACAGTATAAAGTAAAAAAATATAAACCCCTCATTCCTTGCCTTCTTATTTCACTCCCAAGAATATAGTCTCTATGAAGATTTCCTGACATTTTTCCATGCACATACAATTACATGGTATTAATCATAATAATAGTTCACCATATCCCAGGCACTGCTCCAAGGGCTTTACTTCTGATTAACTTATTTAATTCTCATACCAACTCATTGGTTTTGTGCTATTATTTTCCTCATTTTACATGAGGAGTAATTGTACAGATGAAAATACTCCACTTGCTCATTCCCAATTTGTCACCTTCATAAACAGTGCCCCGTAGTCTAAAATATGCAAACAGAGCATTTTGCTTTTTCATTAGATTATTTGCAGCTGTCAGTCTATGTTATACTTGGTCTCCTTTTTCTGGCTGCTATCTGCTCCTAAAATGTAGTAGTTTTTAGATGGGGACTGGAGAGCTATTACTATAAAATAGTAGTAATAATAAAATAACATAACTACTTCCAAAGTCACATAACTGGTTAGTGTTGGAAGTGGAATGAAAACCTTAGTCTGTCTGATATTAAATCCAGAGCTCTGAACTACATCATGTAATGCCTTTGTGAGTTTATCTTTCAATAGTGATTTAATTGAAATTCATAATTATATATTTACATGCAGGCCTCCTATTAGAATTCTTTGTCGCTGGTCCTGGTTATAAGTAGGTCCTCCCTTCTCTGCTTTCTCAAAGCACTGGAGTTTTGGTTGATTACCACATGATTTGTTGGACAACTACCCAGCTCCAAAAAGGGCCCTAAGCCCCTTGGGACAGAGACTGTTTTCATCCCCTCTGGCCCACTCAGTCTGCCATGGCCCGTTGTACACATAAATAAATATTTGATTAAAATTGAATAGAACGTCAATGGCAAAGGGCTGAAACAATTTTTCGTGCTAACTCTACAACAAACAGCTGATTGTTCTCTTGTCTAGCTGGATCCCTGTTTTCCTGCCAAAATATTAGCTTAGACTTGTGGTATGAGAAATATTCAGAAGTTAAGTGAGAGTGGGGGTGGGCAAGACCTGGAGAATGGCTGAAGTCCTAGTTCTAGGGCACTGTCTGTCTCCCGTCGTGTTTACAGGCTCCCTCGTCCCTGGTCCCAGAGTGGCTGGAAATAGGCTGAGACCAGGGAAGAGGGGAAAGGCATGGGGAAAGGAAAGGGAGAATCAAGGGACTAGAAGGAAAAAAAAATGGTTCAGCTGTTTGACCTTGGCTTACCTTGGAAAGCAACTGATGTGATCAGATTGGCAAGGAGCCTTTTCCATACCACAAAAAACGGGGTGGGGGCAGCCCTGTCCTGTCCTGCCAGGACAATGAGTACACAGGTGTTGGCTGGTGTCCTAAGAACTGGCTCAGCCAGCTTGTGAACCACTGCTGATCAGGAACCAGGATGATGTCCCACGGCTCATTCCCAATGTTTCACCCTAAAAACAATGCTCCAGTGAATACACTTGCATGCATCTCTTTTTCTTCAGGATAAACTCTGAGAATTGTGTACTTTTTATCTGCTTCTTGCCTGTTAGTAGATTTCCACCCAATAATCTACCAATGAACTTTCCAACCAGCAGGACTTTATGTCACATTTATCCAATCCTTCTGACTTTTTTTCCTTTGGACTTTTGGCATGTGTGTCACTTTCTAATTTGACAGACATAGTCTCCTATTATCTGTGACAAGCAGTTTCCTGATCTTCCATATTAGGAAACTGAGGTATATTGTGCCCTTCCAGGTCACACAGTTACTCAGCTGCAACATCTACACAATGCTACAGGGCAGAATTTCTCAACCCAGACTCTGCTGATACTACAACTGGACAGTGCTTTGGCTGGATGTGGTATGAAGGACAGGGAAAGGTGTCCTATGCATTGTAGAGTGTTTAGCTGTATCCCTGGCCTCTGTCCACTAGATGCCAGTAACACCTCCCTTCCCCAGCTGTCACAACGAGCATTGTCTATAGACACTAGCAAATGTTCCCTGGGGCAGAGATGGGGGACAGCAACAAGTGTCCCTGATTGAGAACCACTCTTCTAGAGTTCATAAAACTCTGTTTTCACTTCTTCATGTAGTCACAGCAATTCTGTGAGTTACATATTTTGTGTAATATATTTTATAGCATACTTAACATGTTTTCTATCTATGTGAGATAACGTAGCGAGTTCAAGGTCTAGAGTTCCAGCCTAGCATTGATGCTCACTGGTGGGTGAGTCCAAGAAGGGAAAACTAGCTGCCCACTACTGTGGCTCTTCAGCTAAAGAGTATGTTCACCCTCCTGCCTCATAAACCCACCTCTTCTCCAACACAAGGTGGAATCAATGACCTGGGAAAACTCCAAGAATGGAAGTCATGGATTCTGAATTCTATTCTAAACACCTTCTCAAATGCTTGTTCAGTTAATTTCCTTGGTTAATACTGACCACCCGATCACATTCACCCAAGCTGTAGGTCTGATTGCTAGCAGTTATCACACGCTTCCTAGGTAGAACTGCCCTAGCCTGCCCTCTTCATACATCAGCAATTAACATTCAAGGCAGTGTCTGTGTCCTCTTGATGGACAAC
Organism: Artibeus jamaicensis; assembly: GCF_021234435.1. Taxonomy (NCBI): domain Eukaryota; kingdom Metazoa; phylum Chordata; class Mammalia; order Chiroptera; family Phyllostomidae; genus Artibeus; species Artibeus jamaicensis. The sequence goes on along the minus strand of NW_026522050.1, from coordinate 5,439,298 downwards.
TCTTTCCATTATGTACTGCAGTCACTGTTAATAAATGTGTCTGGATCCAGAGCAGCAGAGAGAAATCTGGAATCACGCAGAGAGAGGAAAGGCTTCTTTTGCTCAGCTCCATCCCTGAAGGGTTGCAGAGCCCCCACCCAAATCTTGCAGCTTCTGCTGCTGGCGTGTTTCCTTCCCACCCACATCCTGCCAAGGCCAAGCTTTGCTGCACAGTCTGAGAATAAATGTCACAGGGAGCCTTGACAGAGCAAAGACATTTTTTAAATATTTAAAGATAATACACATTATGATGCTTTATTTAATAACAAATGAGAAACCGTTGAAAACTGAAAACATTAAATCTTAGGGGATTATAGAAGTCTATGCCACCAAGATAGAGAGTATGGAAATAAAAGTTCTATCAAAATAGTTTCTAAAGAAGTTTGAAGAATTTCCCATCTCACCCCTCAGCAATCACATCTCATTTGGGGAGGTGCAAAGAAGCCTCTCAACAGAAAACTATTAGACTAGATTCTGTGACAAAAGAGACAAGGTCTGTCACCATTTTGTGAGTCAGCATCATTCACAGCCTGGACTAGCACCAGGCACAGAGCAGGCTTAAAAATATTTGTTAAATGAATGAATGGACAAGAAGCCCAACAGTTGAATTAGAATAATGGCTTAATGCTTATTATCCATGGGACTACAAGAAAGTCAATTAAGTCCATTTGTTTCCATCAATAGAGGATTAGTAGGATCAAATATGGGGAAAAAAAATCAAGTCACTGTGTGGTCAATGGAGGATACTCGATACAAACTAATTTACTTATCTTATTATTAAACTGTTGCTGATCAGATGAACTTGGTTCCTGGGTTGTATTAACACCAGTTGATAGCAACCATTCTGTCTAGCAATGAGTATATCCTTTTCTGTTTAAGAAAACGTGACCTGAAATGACCTATGGGAGGCTCACTGTATCTCAATTTTTTATGAGATGTGGCAGAGGAGAGGGGGGAAAATGGAACTGAGTCATTTTATCCTGACTTCTGAGCCCTTCTCTCCTAGTCAAACCCATCATGTCTACCCACAGTGTGAGGAATGCTGCTTTTTAAAAAGGTCAGGGAAAACATACCTGGTTCCTTGAGAAGTGTGAGATCTCAATTTAGAGCTGACTTCAACTACTGGACTTTTTGAAGTCTGGAAAAGAAAAAGAAAAAGAAAAGCTGTTTGGTCTCCGAGGACCTCAGATTTCAAAGAGCAAAAAGATTTCCTGAGGCCATGGGATAAAAGCACAAAGGCATTTCAGCTGCTGTTGCAGCTGGTTTGGGAGCCTGAGTGGACAGTACCAAACTGTGTGGGAGGTCTGAGGGCCAGGGTTGGGGGAGGCTGGCATCTATGAAGATTTGGGGTCCCCTGGAGGGAAGATCCTTAGGGTTTCAACCCCAAGGCAACCCAAGGTTTGTTCAGTGACAGTCAAACAAATAAGCAAATCAGGGGGTTCTTTCCTGAGGGAATGAAACATTATGACATCACATCACGGAAGAGCCTCAAAGGCTCAGGGGAAACCCATTCTTCAGGTGAAAATGATTGATGACCAAGTCCCATCAAAAAATGCCTTCAAAGGGGCTGGAGGGTCCAACCCTCCCCCGCCACCTCAGCCCACAGAAGACTTCCTGTGAGTTATTGGGATCTGGCTCTTGCTCTAAAACAAAATGTGGAGAAATTTAAAAATGCCAAATATAGATGACACACGTCAGAATCTCTACTTTGCCTAAACCCCTCTCTGACTAAAGAGCCCCAAGTTCCAAGGAGTTTGTGGAGCAAAACATTTTCGGAAAAAATTTTCCCAATCAACTTGGTTTTAAATGAACTTCAGTTTAACACGGAGCTTACAGAAAGCAAAAGATTCCGTTTCAGCCTCCACTGAACTATCATACATCAGGTGCCGTCTACATTTCAGCCCTTGTTAGGTGTGTCCGTGCACTTAACGCCCACACACATCTATGAGCAGCGTATTATATTTCCAGTTTTACAGATGTGAAAACCTCAGCAGAAGGTTTTCAGATCCTGGTTCCTAAAAGTTTTTAGGAACCAAGATCTAGCACTCAGATCTTGGTTCCTAAAAATATTTTTCCGTAAAAAGAACCAGGACTCCTTGGAGAAAGGACTGATTCTGGGACTAGAGCAGCATGTACATACAGCAGAGCAACCTGGAACAGGTTGTCGTTCAGCAAGTGAAGAGATGACGCTCAAGTCTGTCTGACTCAGGGTCCGTCCTTTCACACTGTGTCTCTTCCTCCTGCTGTCTCCGAGCAGCAAAGATGGGGTGCTCTCCAGATCCAGAAAAGGGTCCTGTGTCCCATGGGGACTCCCAAACACGTGTTTCACTAAAGGCAGCTACAAAAGCGGAGCTTATTTACTTTTTTTTCTTTCATAAAACTATTTTCATGGAAGAATTTCCTGTTAGAATACATTATTTTTTTAATAAGAAAAAGAGAAGAGACCAAGTAGGTGGCAGGCTAGGTGGTAGGAAGCCAGGGATATTTTTGTACCACACTTGGAATTTTGTAGCATCTAATATCCTGACCCCAGAGACTAGATTTCCTCCCTGTCTTTGTAGAGGATCAACACAACCAAAGGAAAAACTAAAGAGAGGAAGAGAGAGAAAGGAGGGAGAAGAAGAAAAAAATAGAAGAAAACCAAAGAGGAGAAAGAGCACTGGGAGGGGGAGGGGAAAGTAGGGGAAAAAGAGAAAACTTCACCTGTAGCTTCAACGCCCTAACTACTGAGACAATGTAGCCAAAACATCTGGCTCTATAACATAATTTAGTATTTCTATTTATCAGTGATAAATTTTAAAATTTAACATTTTAAAAATTTAATTTTTACATTAAAAAAAATTAAACAGCCTATGGATAGAGACTATTAACATGGTAACATGGAACAGTCTGAATTTGGGCCAATGGCTTAGAATCTGTTACTTACTAAAAGGATAACTTAAATCAGTCGGTAATCTCGAGAGCGTCATCAGTTCCTCATAGCACTGAATTATCTTCTTTCTTTTCCCTTCCAAAGGCTCTTCATTGCTGGAAGAATACTTCCCCCTTGACTAATCTGGATTCTTATGAAATCAAATAGTGACTTTACAAGTAGGTATACACTGAAGTTTTAGAGAAATAAAGAAAGGAGAAGAGAGAGGCCAATTCTGACTTTCCGGTTAGTTCAAGGCCAGAAGTCGGTATCTGTCCATCCATCTTTGAGTTAATGCTACCACCTAGCGGTCATTTTGAGACTTTCATGCCATGAGCTGTTTCTGGTGGTGTGGCAGGGGAAAAATGAGAGCTTGTCTTTCTCCGAGACACTGTCCGGTAAGTTCACAGAGGAGAAATGCTTTGGACTTAGAACAGGAATCAAGAAGCTGCTAGTCTGTCTAAAAATGCTAATTTTTAGACACCTTGGAGGTCAGCACCTTTTAAGACCTAAGACATCACTAAGTGTTAAGAAACGCAAGACACCATAGCCCAGAGGTGATAAGTACCGTCCCCAGGGCCAGGTGCATACATTCAGATGCAGGTCTCCCTTCTAGTGCCTGGAAGGCACATACAAGTCACTTAGCTTCTCCGTGTCTCTCTTTGTCATTAGAGGGTTTTTTTTGAGACTTAATTAAGCTAATAAATATAAAGTACTCATAATAGCACTGTATGAATATTGTGTTGTTTTGTAAATATCTAATTTGATCAAGAAATGAGCTGAGATTCACTGAGGCGAAGTGATCTGCCTAAAGCCACACAGCTGATTAGTGGCATAATAGAAACCTGTGGCTCTAAGACTCCTGACTTAATTCTATTTATTAACTTCCCCAGAATTTCCCAAACTTCTGTTGACTCCTCAGCTCCATTCAGGTATCTGCATTCTCTGTGGATGACATCCTCATCTCCTTTACTAGATTTGGAGCTTCCAAACTACAGTTTGGAGCTAATGTTAACTTCCCCTCAACCTCTCCGTTTAAATCCATCTCAACCTTCTTGTCTCAGGGGCCTCCCTCTTCTTTCCCTGCCCCTCCAATACACTATTGATCTTATCCACACGTACTTCTGTGAGATCTTACAATAGCAATTAGTCCTTGTTCTCTATATCTTTCTTTACTCACACCTACCAGATTTACCCACAAATATGCTTGTTACCCATTTCTTCCCCAAAACCCTCAAAAGGCTTTCTCCCACCATAATATGAGTATCTCTCCTTCTACCCTCAAAATTATCAAGAGCAGCATGCATCATCTCCCATTGTGTCCTCAATCCACTGCAATCTGATCTCAACTATTTCCTCCCTCATTCTGTTGAAACAATGTTCAAAGATCACTCCAGAGCCAGCTTCACAGATGTGCATCCAGTATAGTCACACAGGGCCTCCTGCTCAAAAGGCCCCCTGGTTGGGTTTCACGCTTTGCACTTGACATCTTCAAATCATTGATAATCTTATCCTGGCATCTCTGTTTTGTAAGAAAAATCCAGTCTGACTGTTACCATCAGTATTTAGCCTGAAAAGGGGAGCCAAGGGACTTAGACATTGAACTTAATAAAATGAAGAACATAATCCTGCTTGCTAGCCAGGAAGCTACAGCTTCACACTCCAGGGGATTACTGCATTTTCCTGCCAAGAGGATTAACAATTCTCCCTTCCCCCTGCTCTGGTACCAGATTGCCAAGTGGGAGTAGGGGGAGGCAGGACTGTGTGCAATAGAAGTCAACATGGTGCAGGGGGAGGTGCTGGACCAAAGAGGCCTGTCAGTCTAGCCTGGAGAAAGAAGAGATTGGTTGGGAGGTGGACCCACCCAAAGTATGTGAAAGCTTGGGAAGTTCATAGGTCATTTTGAAAGAGCATCTGGCCCATGCCAAATCCAAGCTAATAGAATCCCAGGGGAATGAAGAAGCTCTCTGTCTCTCCTGGGTAACCCACATTCACCCCATGTGTTCACATGTCTTCTCTCCATGGCTCCCAGGGACCTCCAACTCCACAGGTGTGGCTCCGGGAGGAAGCCTGAAATGAGCTACAGCTGGAAACACACGCCAAGTTAGCTGGACGCTGGACTGGACTACACTTTAATATGGAGTACAAACTCCAGGTGGTGGCCTTCATCCTGGCCCTACTGAGGACAAGATGGGTCTTCTTCTGTGGTGAGATGGACAGAGATGGGACATCAGAAACGCAGGGCACAGCTTCCATCTCCATGCAAATAAACCGTGCCACACCACAGTCTCCATGTGTAGGTCCTTGAAGTGCTTTCTCATGACCCCATGGAAGACCCTAATTCCCACCCATACCAGGACAATGGAGTATGTATGCATGGGAAGCTTGGAACCTCAGCTCATGCATGGTCATACCTCCTGCTGGCCCCCATTCTCTCTTCAGTCTGTGGTATTTAAACTGTGACAAGTTGCTTGTCGCCTACAAGATTATGTGCAGCCTCTCCAGTCTGACATCAAAGCAAACTACCTCCAGCCAACCTTTCCAGCTTTATTTTTCTTTATAATCACTAAGGATCGTACTTTCAATCCACACACACCCAGAAGCACCCCCCACAGTGTTTGGCCCATCGCAGATCCTCAATAAATAAGTTCCTTTCTCCACATACCATTCCAAGCGTGTTTTCCCTTTTGCCTTATTTCATGCTATTCCCTCAGGTTAGAATGCCACAGATTTTTAAAAAAAATTGAACCTTTTGAAGTGACATTACGTAGAAACAAACTAAAACTATCTCCACCATGAAGTTTTTCTGAGGTTACAGAAAAAACCTATGTGTCCTTCTATTGAACACTCTTTCAAATTGCTTCATAATATTTAGTTCTGTCATTTTCTGTCTCTTTTTGTTTCTCCTGGAACCTACACTGCTGTTTCTCCCAGTCCATGTCCCTACTCTTTTCATGACCCTGACCTCTATTGCAGGAGAGAAGTGATCCTGTGTGGACAAGCTCACATTAGAACTGAACGTGTGTCCTTTCCTAGACTGTAGCTCCTTGGGGACAGAGGCTGTGTCTCATCATCTCAGGCTTTCTCCTGGAACCTACAACACTGTCTGTAGACAGTACCGTCCTACTGAATTGCAGTTAATCCCATCTGATTCTCTATTGAGTAAATCAAACTAGGCCCAGACAAATCACCTGAAGAGCTCACTTAGGAGAAATTTACAATATTTGTCCTTAACTCACCAAACTAGCCTTTCTAATCATCAGATGTGGTCATTTTTGTTTGTTTGTTTGTTTGTTTTTTAATCATGATGTGCTTCTCATAAGGAACAGAAATGGAAAATTATCTGTTTTTAGGTTTGTAAACCTTGAGGGCTTATTTGTTAGTGAAAAATAAAAAGGAACAGTTTGGACTGGTGCTTTGAAATACGTGGCCCTCCCACCTTTGCAAAGGAAGCCAGCACCCATCAGCTGTATCACAGCTCATTTACATATATAAAACGGAACAACCATTCTCATTCCCAAGGGCAACACTCTCACCTGAGCTCTCACTGTCATCTGTCTTCTTTGGAACCTGGTTTAATAAAATTATCATCCTAAATCTTCTTATTTATCTTAATCTTCATCATAAGTATCCAATATCTCCATCTCTGTGACTCTCTTCCTTTCAGTACACACACATCCAAAAAAACTTCTCCACTCTGATTATCCTTAGAGCTATCTTTCTAGAGTACCTTTCTTTTTTACAGAACATTTCAAGAGAAGTGTTCATGTTCACTGAATGAATGAACAAAAGATCAAAATCCTCACGATGCTGCATAAGTTAACAGAACTAGTGAGCAACAGAGCTGGGGTGGACCCCACACCTAAAGTCCAGACCCACATCATAAAGCCTTCCTTACCTCTCAACTACAACTCAAATACATAGGTACATGGGTGTAATTGGACCACACAGAGGCATGAAACATGACTTAGTGTGTTAACTAGAAGAAAATGGATGTACTACTCAACAAGCAGACATCGTTGGTCATAGAGGCCAACATGAGTATCATCTATACAGATAATGTTCACCAAGACACAGCCAGAGATCACTCCTCAGCAAACAGTGTCTGTGACCACTAGTGTTAAAAAAAAATGAATATTTCTGGGGGGATGTCTGGTCAAGGTGGAGGTGCAGGTTAACACACTTCATTTCTTCATGAGAGCACAAATAACTGAATTTAAGATGAACTAACTAAATACGTAAGCAAACAACCAAAATAGGAACAGAACCATAAGTGTGGAGATCATCTGGAGGGTTATCAGCTAGAGAGGGAAGGGGAGAATGGGGGAAAAGGTGCCAGGATTAAAAAGCATAATCAGTAGGTACAAAATAGAAGGGGGAAGTTGAGAATAGTATAGGAAATGAAGAAGCCCAAGAACTTATATGCATGACCCATGGACGTGAACTAAGGGGTGGGGATTGCTGGAGGGAAGGGGAGTACTGGGAGGATGGGGGGGGAAAGGGAGAAAAAATTGGGACAACTATAATAGCACAATCAATAAAATATACTTAAAATGATTATTTTGGAGAAGAATGAATTTGCATCCTTCAGAGAAGAATATGAAAAAAAAACACTTGAAGAACGCCAGATAAAATAATAGTAACGGGTAAAGTGATCAAAATATGAACAGCTGCCAAATTAGACTTCAAACTAGAAAAGGTCAGAGTGAAAGAATTGTAATCATTGCATGAAAGGAAGTGCTGGAAATGAGGACAGAAATGCTGGCCATCATCTAGACAGACAGGAAGACACACACTGAGGTTGCCGGCCTCCAAACCAATCTCTCTTTGCACAAGCTCGATAACATTAAATATTTGATGGGGTGTATATTTACATGCCTAACAGTAGCTCTGGGATTTTTATCACCTGTGGATATATAATAAAATGTGGTGACTTAGGGATTAGTTAAGAGTGAAACCACCCAGCTGGAGATCAGATGTGGAATTGTATCTTTGCCAGTGTATTCTTTTAAGTAATTGGATTATAATTCTTTAAGTTTTGGAGAGGATTATGTCCCCACAAAATTGTGTATGTGAAGGTTTAATCCAAAATGTGTCTGTATTTAGAGATTGGACTTTTAAAGGGATAATTAAGGTTCAATGATGTCCTGGGGTAGGACCTAATCCAACAGGACGGGTGTCCTTGCAATAAGGGGAAGAGACAGGAGAGAGACCCAGAGCGCAAGGCCATGTGAGGACACATGAGAAAGCAGCCATCTGTGAGCCAGAGAGAGAGACTTCAGGAAAAACCAAACCCCGTGACTCCTTGGCCTTGGACTTCAGCCTCCAGAACTGTGAGAAAATCCATTTCTGTTGTTTCAGCTCCCCAGTGTGGTATTTTGTGATGGCTGCCCTAGCAAACAATACAAGTAACAGTGATGAGGAGCATTTTCTTGGGAATTTCCCTTGAATTATGGTTAGGCCATTGATAGGCAGTGAAAAATCACTGCATTGGAAGTTTCCTGAACTTCCCCACCCCCCCCACCCCCGTGGCTTTGCTCCGTTAACCAAAGTTAGCTGTTTTCTATCTGTGGGAAGCAGCTCACTGGATGGATTTCCTGTGCCGTGAAAATCATTCACTCTTGAGCAGGACTTTGTCAATATGTTGCTGCAAAGGAAGATTATGAGCTCAAACTCAAGCTCTTCTCCTAATCTCCCAGCATTTTCAGTTCCGTCAGCTTTCATCCTGAGCCTTAAAAAAGATTTCTAAAATCATCCCAAGACAACTACAAGCCTGCTACAGTTTCACGGTCTCCATGGAAATGCCAGAGATGGAAGCAAACCTGACTTCTCCACTTATCTCTTGGACTGTTTTGCTAATGCCTTTCATGGATGGTTCTTGGCAGTTTATAAAACCCTTTCTCACTTTTATCTTGGTTAATCCTCACAAGAAGCTGACAGGGGAAATATTATTACCCATGATTAGCATACTAAGAAACTGAAGTTTGGGGAAGATAAATAGCTCAACAGAGGTTTACAGAACAGTCTGTAGGTGGTAGAATCACATTTGAATTTTGTTTTGTCTGGTGCCAAGGCTGCTGTTCTTGTCCCTACACCCAAAACAACATAGGCTACAGCAGGGGGTCCCTGTCCCACCCTAGGACCCTCACTTTTCCTTTAAAAATTCACTGTGTGGGCCACATTTCTGAGATGTGCTATACATCATTGTTACAGAACCTTTCCAAAAAGTGCACCAGGCAGAGACCAGGCCAACTTTGGTCTGGTTCTAATGTTATCACTAAAATCGAGTGACCTGGTCTATTCATGTAATGGACCTTTTTTTTCTATATGTAAAATGGAAATAATAATCTTTGCCCACTCCTTTCCTCAGTCCTCTCCATGATTAATTATGGCACTAGATGAAATACATTAAACTCCATAGAGCTGGGAAAATTGTAAAGATTTGCAAATAAACGGCTTACCACACTTTCAAAGTATTGTGATTATAAGTGATCTGAAGAGCTTCCCAGTGGAGATGTTCTGACATGCTGACCCCTTCATCACTGTCCCCAGCAGGTGCTGTACGTTCCCCACCCATATCTGTTGGCACTGACTGCTAGGAGCACACCGATGCTTTCGGGCCCTTGTGACTTCCAGTAGGGGCTTTCTTAGGACACAGAAGCATGTCCAGATTGCATAGGGCAGTCCAGAGGAGGCAGAGAAGGGGGTGGTTGACATTCCCTGTGTCCTACAATAAATTCCAGAGGTCCTCAAGAATACTGAGCTCCAACTTGCCGCAGCACTAACCTGTTTGTGAATATGTGTGGAATTGGCCTGCTTCCCTTTGCCATCTCATTCAGCCACCTGTGCATCCAGACATAAATAGACTATTGCATGCAAATCTTCATCTCAGGGTCTGCTTCAAGGAAAATTCCAAACTAGGAAACGCTCTAGGATAAGTGATAGCTTCCCCAAGCGGGTAGTGTAACAGAAGTAACTGAGTAACAGATGCCCTGCACACACGATGGCCTCCTTCTCCTTGGGAGAGTGTGTCGTAAGTCACCCTTCTCATTTCCCACGCTTCCTCCTTGGCTAAAAGCTCTGGATGTTTCACCTTGGCCAACTCACACGTTCTTCTATGTAGCTTATAATGTTCTCCCCTCTTATTTTCTTCTTTCAAAATTTTCACATTACCCTAGAAAATTTGCCTTCCCTCTAAGCTTCAAACTCTATTTTTAAGCCTCCAATATTTAATTCACGTCTGAAAAATGCAGAAACACCTGGAGTGAGAAAGTCTTATTTTCCAAGCATCACCTGACATAGTGATAGATGATTTCATCACCTGAAACCTGACACTGAAAAGTGTCCCTGATATCTCCTCCCAGAATCACTGGAACTGTCTTCTTTCTCTCCTTTGACCCTCCTGTACACCCAATTTTCTCCGAGGATCAACTCTGAGGATAAACATAAATCAGATTATTTTGTGGTTTATAATTTTTTTCTTTTTCTTTTGTTTGCAAGTAAGACATAAAGATGTTTTAAAACTATTTCTTACTATAAACATTTCAACATTACAGTAACATTAAAGATTTAATAGTTTTCCATGGGTGAGCACTAGACAAAGCTGCATATATATTATAATTTACATGCATTTTTGCATCTTAGAGGATGACAGCACCCTGCCCCCTTAGCAATATTAATAAACACTACTCAACTTTACTAACAAATTGGACAGGAATAGGAAGTTTTTATTCTAAACGCATCAGCTATCCACAGGATACCTCAAACTTAAAATACAAAGTGTTTCATTGTGCTCTAATGTAAAAAGCACTGGAAGTGATCAGATACTACCTTTGTCTATGGTCATACCACCCTGAATATGCCCGATCTCATCTATCTCGGAAGCCAAGAAGGGTTGGGCCTGGTTAGTGCTTGGATGACAGGTACTAGTTTTGTCTTTGTTTCTCATTGTGACATGCATGAGAAACATGCACATTCTGTGCTGCTATTCAGTTCATGCATTCATTCCCTTATTCATTCTTTTGCAACACTGCAAGTTGGTAAGAGAGAGAATATATCCATTGTGCTTATTCAATTAACTGGTGACAGACTTCCAACTCAAATCAATTTAAACAAAAAGGAGAATTTATTTACGAAGGTAACTTCCCAGTCTGGGGGTAAGATGCTCATGTGGCAGGACTGAGGGGCTCAAAATAAAGAAGTCATTGCCTCATCATCACTCAGCTGTACTTTCCTCTGTGTTGGCTTCTTTCTCAAACAGTCTCCCCTAAGTGATGATAAAGATGTTTCTCAGCAGCAATGGGTTTTTATTATTCTACAGATGGAATCCCAACAGAATGAGAAGACCTCTTTCCCAATCATTCAGCAAAGGTCCTGGGGAGTAATCTGACTGGTTTTGCTAGAGTCATAAGTCTACCCCTGGTCTAATCACCTTGCCCCAGAAGAACAAAATACACTCACTGGTCAGGACTGACACTCATGTCCATTCAGGAGCTGAGGGTAAAGTCAGCGCACCTTAAATAACCACATGGCCCCAACAGGGGAGAGATGCAGTTCCTTGTGGAGAAGCTAGCCTGATAGGCTATGACTACCAATATGATTGACTCAAGCAAGGGTGTGAAATGGAGTGGGGGTGCACTTCTCAGCTTTATTTTTTTCCAAGTCCAAAGGCAGTAAAGTCCAAGATCAAATTGTGTCACCTCCTTTAAGTTAAAGTTTAAAGGAAGTAAAATCCTCTGATTTCTCAGTGTGCCCCTCCTCAGCTGTAGAAATCGTTCCATCAGCACCTGAAATCTGAGGTATCCCTCAGGGAGACCTCAGGGACTGGGGGAGTTATCCCAGGCTAAAATAACATTCCTAGTCTTTTGCTGAGATTTGGTGATATACAAACTAGAAAGGGAAGACGGATTATTCTCACTAAGATGCCAAGAAGTCTATGCAATTGTCCAGACTATGAACCTAAACACAACTAGGAGCCATCTTCCCACAGGAAATTAATTTAGGCACCATACGTTTGATTAATTTAGGTACAATGGGGAGGTGGAACCTCCTACATAAACTGCCTCTTTTTTAACAGAATAGATTTAGGCATTGCTGCTTCCTGACAATAAATAACTTCCTGACTTGTATAACTTCCTGACAAAGTCATACAAGTGCAATGGCAAGCACCAACTCTTACCTGAGATCTGTTTCTTTCTCATCCAGTGACCCCAATGGATTTCCAGTTCTCCTTTGAGTTCTGTGTTCTCAGAACCTACATGCTGCCCCGATGGTGAGTTTTACTTAGTAACAGAGCCTCCACAGTACTGTGGGAGGAGACAGTTGCTTTCCAGTCCCATATTTCAGTGGCTGCCACCACTGCCCCTCTTAAGGACTTGATGCCTAAGACTTTTGCCCCTAATAAAAGGTGTTGTACCTTCTCACTTATTGTGGCTGGAAGAGCTTGCTTTTCCGATTCCCAGACTGAAGTTGCTTTTTTAATTTAAAATTTTTTATTTATTTATTTTTAGAGAGAGGAAGGGAGAGAGAAAGACAGGGAGAGAAACATCAATGTGCGGTTGCCTCTTGTGCACCCCCTACTGGGGACCTGGTCTGGAACACAGGCAGGTGCCCTGACTGGGAATTGAACCAGTGACCCTTTGGATAGCAGGCCGGCACTCAATCCACTGAGCCACACCAGCCAGAGCTGAAGCTGCTTTTGCTGCTTCTTACTGCTGTACCCTGGGGCCTAAGGAAGACCAGTACCCCTGCCTCTTATTCTTTTTAAGTATATTTTATTGATTATGCTCTGCAATCAATAAAATATCAATCAATCAATAATCAATCAACTTTTCCCCTTTATCCCCCCTCCACCCTTCACTCCCCAACTCTCCAGCATCTCCCCCCTTAGTTCAGAGAAGTCAAAAAACTTATATGTGTCTCCTGTTCCTTAAACACCATTATTCATGGCTCTCCCCTACTTTTGGACTCTGTAGAGTTCTTAGGCATGATCCCTCAGGGCACTGGAAATATCTACTTTCTTACTTTCTATATTACCTTGGAACTCAGAAGACACTTTAATATACATCTTTTTTAGCACAGAGTCATATAATCTCAAGATTCATTACCTCTTTTTCAGCAATACCCAGATTGTTCTAAGTATTCATGTCTCCTCCACCTAGTCCTTGTGTTCTGGAGAACTTAATCTTGCCCCTAACTCTGGAAATGGTCTGGTTTGGCTACAGCCAAGCTGTGCACTCCATTCTCCACCCACAAAAGTCACTAGTGTGGTTGTAGCCCAAGATGGCCCAGTTAGGAGAATCTCAGGACTTTTCTAGCTGAGCTGGAGGAAAGGACTCTTTCTCCCTCTCCTGGTCATGAAAAAGGGAGCACATAGCTGGCAGCCACCCTGCAACCAGAAGAGAAGTCCATGCTAGAACTTGTATGGAAAATAAACATTATCTTTACCAAAGAATCAACTTGGGGGATTATATACTTATTTTAAATAATAAAATTTATTATTTAATGGCCAGCCCTGGCTGGTGTGGCTCAGTGGCTCTATCTATTTATCACTGGTGGGAAAGCCCTGGTCTTTGAGAGTAGGTTTTACTTTTGTAAAATCTAGGAGTTACTCAGAATCAAGAATGAACAGGTGATGGGTTTAAACAATAGGATTTATGGGCATTTTTTCCAAAAGAACTTTTTACTTGCAAGTTCTTTTTACTTCTTTGTGGCTAAAACACTAGTCCTGAAGGTATCATCTTGGGGCTTTTTGTTTTTTTTTAAATAATTTTTAAAATATTTTATTTATTTATCTTTAGAGGGGAAGTGAAGGAGATAGGGAGAGAAATATCAATGTATGGTTGCCTCTCATGCATCCCCCACTGGGAACTGGCCTGCAACCCAAGCAGGTGCCCTGATTGGGAATTGAACCGTGATCCTTTGGTTTGCCAGCCCGAGCTCAATCCACTGAGCTACACCAGCCAGGGCTATCATCTCGTTTTGAACAAGTATAACCACTGCTGTTTATTGTGAGAAGAAAAAGTCTTCACTTCTTTTTTTTAAATTTTTTTATTGATTATGCTGTTACAGTTGTTCTATTCCCCCCTTCATTCCCCTCCACCCTACCCCCCGTCCCCACCATTACCCCCCCTTTAGTTTATGTCCATGTGTCTCAAGTTCTTTAGATTCTATATTTCCCATACTATTTTTGCCCCCCCATCTATTTTCTATCTACTGTCTATGCTACTTATTTTCTGTACCTTCTCCCCCCTTCTCCTCCTCCCACTCCCCTGTTGCTAACCCTCCATGAGATCTTCATTTCTATGGTTCCACTCCTGATCTAGCTGTCCTTTTAGTTTGCTTTTGTTTTAGGTGTGGTTGTTAATAACTGTGAGTTTGTTGTCCTTTCACTGTTCATGTTTCTTTAACTTCTTTTTCTTCGATAAGTCCCTTTAACATTTCATATAATAAGGGCTTGGTGATGATGAACTCCTTGAATTTGATCTTATCTGAGAAGCACTTTATCTGTCCTTCCATTCTAAATGAAAGTTTTGGCCCTGGCTGGTATAGCTCAGTGGATTAAGCACAGGTCTGCGAACCAGAGAATTGCAGTTCAATTCCCAGTCAGGGCACATGCCTTGGGTTGCAGGCTGGTTCCCTGCAGGCCAGTTCCCAGCAGAGGACGCATGAAAGGCAACCATACATTGATGTTTCTCTCCTTCTCTCCTTCCCTTCCCCTCTAAAGATAAATAAATAAAATCTTAAAAAAAAAAAGAAAGAAAGTTTTGCTGGATAGAGCAATCTTGGATGTAGGTCTTTGGATTTCATGACTTGGAATATCTCTTTCCAGCCCCTTCTTGCCTGTAAGGTCTCCTTTGAGAAATCTGCTGACAGTCTGATGGGGACTCCTTTGTAGGTGACTGTCCCCTTAGCTCTTGCTGCTTCTAGGATTCTCTCCTTCATTTTAATTTTGGCTAATGTAATTATGATGTGCCTTGGTGTGTTCCTTCTTGGGTCCAACTTCTTTGGTACTCTCTGAGCTTCCTGGATTTCCTGGAAGTCTATTTCCTTTGCCAGATTGGGGAAGTTCTCCTTTATTATTTGTTCAAATAAGTTTTCCACTGGTGGCTGTGCCTTTCCCCCTTCTGGTACCCCTATAATTCGGATGTTGGAGCATTTAAAGATGTCCTGGAGGTTCCTGAGACTCTCCTCATTTCTTTGAATTTTTGCTTCTTCACTCTTTTCTGTTTGGCCATTATTTGCTTTCTTCTGGTCCACTCCATTGATTTGAGTCCCAGTTTCCTTTTCATTGCTATTGGTTTCCTGTGCAATTCCATTCATTTCAATTAGTTTTGCCTTCATATGTTTGTCTAATTTGTGGCTATAATCAACCAGTTCTGTGAGGATCCTGATGACCAGTGTTTTAAACTGTGCGTCTGAGAATTTTGCTATTTCTTCATCACTTAGATTTATAGGCTCTGGGGCTTTCAGATCTTCTTGAGCCATTTTTGGTCTGTTCGCACCCTTTAAGTGTGAGAAGCGGAGCCTTGGACTCCCAGGTCACTGGGTTGTGAGGCTGTATGTGGGGGCGTGGTCAGAGCGGGGAAATGGTGGCCCCCTCTGCTGTTTCAGGCCGCTGGATGAGGAGCAGAGGCTTAGGTGGTTCACCTGGGCCTGCCACTCAGAGTCGCTGGGTTATGACGCTGTATGTGGAGGTGGGGTCAGAGCAGGGAAATGGCGGCGCCCACCCTGCCGCTTGCTGTGGGGACCGGCTGGGTCTCGGTCCAATGCCCACTCCCTCGCTTGTCTATCCGCGCACAAATGTGCGACCACAGTCAACCCACAGCCCTGCTCCCTCGCTGTTTCCCCTGCGGTTGCTCGCTTGGTTGCTCACTAGGTCCAACCCTGCACCTGGATTCTGCGCGCCTGAGTCCATCTGACCGAGTTTTCCTGTGCAACCCCACTCCACCAGCTGCTGGTGTCGCCCCTTACTGGTCAGGCTGAAGAATTTGTTGTTAAAAGACTTCCGAAAAGTTCAATTTTCCGTGTTCTGGCTGTGTTTTCTGTTGCTAATATTTAGTTGTCTCTAAACTTGGTTGTGTGAGAAGGCACGGCTTATCCACCTATGCATCCATCTTGGCGGAAGTCTTCACTTCTTAATTGTACTTTAATGAATTCTGGCATTTCTCTGACGTTTAAAAATATTTAGATCCACTGAAATCTCAAAATAGGTAATTCTTAACAAAAAGTTTTAGCACTTAAACATCCTTTCTTGAAGGCTAAAACCTCAGGTTCAGTTTGTCAAGTTGCCAAGGCAACCATGACATTGCTATACTAACACCTGCATATGACATCACAGTGTCAAATGCAATAAGAGGATGTTTCGAAGTTGAACGTAAATTTTGCTTAGTCTGGTATTCTCTGCCAACCAAACAGGACATGAAGCCAGATGGTTCCCTGTCTGTGTGGCCTCCCACACAGCTTGGATACACTTGAAGTTCCTATTTCATAGAATGAACTGTTATCACTTCCTTTTAACTTTTACAACCATTATCATGCATTCCAACAAATGCGTGCATGTGGAAAATATATATGAAGAGGCACCACACCACAAAGCCCAGGTAGATATAATAAAGCTTGATAAGAATCATTGAATCTAGCAGTTCTCCAAGAAGTTCTGTGCCCATACCAATCTAGACACCAAATCAGTCCTTAAGACACACCTTTAGTTAAGGAGTTTTCCTCAGTCATTTAATTCATTTTTTAACAAATAATCATACACTTCCTTTAAGACCATGGGAAGAATGATATAGTACATTCTATATCAATCCCTCTTTTGAGTAAGCCCGACTCCTTCTGAAGCTTTCCTGAGGTACAACGTGAGCAGGTCAGATTCCTTAATACCCTAACTAGCTTCACTACAACTTCACTTGAAATATTTTGCAGAGGAACAAATAATTAAGTGGAGATTTTTTATTTGGTGCTCAGATTTCCTGATCCAGACTGGAAAATGGTCAAATGGTTCTTTATAACCTCTTTCTTCACTGATATTCTAAGAACAGCCTTCTCATTTGCCTTCATGAGATGCCTGTGAAGTTGAGGAGGATGCGTTTTCATTTTCAGACAACAGCTTTATTGGTATATGGTTGATATACAAGAAATCTGGGCATATTTAGTACATGCAATTTGATGAGTTTGGAGATACGCATACACATGCAAATACGGATTTGCAAGTTCCTAATGGAGATCCAGTTTTCCTGTTTCAGTAACGAAGTGATGAAAAGTATTTTAAGAAGCTTTGCCATCTTTGCAAATGATTCATTTATCTAAGTGCAAAAATGTAAAGTAAAATAAATGTTATGGGCAGGCCCACATTAACTTTAAAAAGTTAGTGAATAGAAGTCCCTCTTTTTAGTTTCGTTTGGTGAAAAAAGTGCTAATTGTATGGAATTACATGAGATGTATGAAACACATTTAACCGCACAAAGTGCCTAGTATGCTAATATAAAAAGCAGAAGGTTTATCTACCAAACTATATAACACCGAGTCATTAAAACAGAAGCCACTTTAATTAGCAATTATGTCAGCACTCAAAGTTGTCCAGTTAAAATCTACTTCCTTCTGAAAAAGAGAAATACACCCAAGGGAAGTGCAAGGAGCTTAAGAATGGTACCCCAGTTCCTCACAGCAAGGATAAAGTCCACAGCTGTGACTGTGGGAAACTGAGTCACAGTGAACTACGGGAAGCTTGAAAAGGCCAAAGGAGAGAAGATGTGAGCTGGGACATCAGAGGAGTGAAATGTGAGAAATGTGAGAAAAGTGGAGAAATGTGAGAAAAGCAGTTGTGAAATGATCATGTGCATGAGGTGTATAGGTGCTAGACAGCAGGGCCCGGATATAAATCCAAGTCCCCAATTAAAAAGAACGAAGACCAGAAATCTGAAACTTAAGGCCATATGCCTAGTCATGTGACATTTAGGCATCCCCTTCTTTGTTCATCACCTTTACTTTCTCTATATGTTCATTGAGCAGAAGGTCAGTAAGAACCAACGTACTCTTTCCTCTCTTGGTTTAAATTTTATAGCTAATCTGAAGGGTCTGTGGGTCAGCCAAGATTACAGTGAGAAGAGCTTTTCAAAGCAGGGTTTACAATAGATCTTGTCACTCTGTTCCCTGAAGATTCCCTGTGACAGCTGAGTCAGGCAGAAAGCACACACGAAGTGCTCGGGATGGAACTTGTGGCCCATGGCACTGATGCAGCGGCCGGTGATGGGCTGCCCACATCCGTAGCAGAGCGTCCCTCGGCGATGATGGTAATGGAGCTCACAGAAGGGTCGTCCATCCAGCTCAAAGAAGGAGCCGGTAGAGAAACTGCTGAAGCAGTCCTGGGGGTGGAGAGAAGAGAAAGGGAAGGAATGCAGATGTCAAGAAGATAAAACCTCAGTAGAGTAAAACTTTCAGGCTAGAGATTCCTGCCAGTTACCTGCCAGCAGCAGGAATTCATGTGGGTCTTTGACAAACAGAGGAGAGAATATGGCCCACTTGCAACACAAACAAGCAAATGCCCACAACAAATGCTCAAGTTTGTGTCTTCTTTTGGAAGCCCACACCAGTGCCTCATCCCAAGCTGTGAACCCTCTGAGCAGCTCTGCTTCTCGGAGAGGAGAACCCCTGACTTCCCTAAATTCAAAAAATGACTGAGTGTACAGACCCCACAAACAAAGCACTCTGGATGCCAGACATTGTCCATGGCTGACAGGTAGTTTTCCAACACTGGGCGGTTGCAGCCACCGCACTTGGGTGAGAACATGGCTAAGAAATCCTTTCGGCAGTATGGCTTCTTGTCCTTCTCGTGAAAGCCTGCAGGGAGAAAATCAAGGGTTCACTGTTGCACATTGAGACCTTAAGCCAAGTCAGAGGTGGGGAACTCGTCCAGACTCAGGGTCCTCATATTCAAATGGGGCTAGGAATAAATGCCTACCTCAAAGGGTTGTTACAAGAAGTACATGGATAACGCGAGTAAAGTGTTTTAGCATCGTGCCTGGTTCATAGGGAGCACCTGGCAGTGTTAAAGATTATTCCTCCTCGTTGCCTTAAGTGCTAACTAGTCTGTTGGCCTTGATATGGCTGGCTTCATCTTGGCATTCATTAATCAGCTAAAAGAAAAATCATCTTATTGGAGAGGCATCTCTCCAGCCTATATCTATCACTTCATCTTTTTCATTGACTTTATAGCATTTGCCATCATCTGAAATCACAACATTATCTGAAATGTCGATATCTGAAATAACATGAGCTTGGAGAGAAACTAGATTTTGTTGGTCTTGTCACATTGTATTTCCAGTAGCTAAAATAGCACTTGGGGAAAAATAACTGCCTAATATTTTAAAATAAAGTACTATGAAATAATTATCTCCAAATGCCAGATCTAAATGTAATAATTCAAATCATACAAATACTTGAATTAAAAGTGGATGGGTTAAACAGACAACTATAATTGAATGACAATAAAATAATTTTCAAAAAATAGATGGGTTTTCCTTTAATCTGGGAATGAAATGAGAACTGTCATAAAATGGCTCAAATTTCAAAAGGAAGTTAAAGATTAATAAATTTAGCTACATTAAAAATATTAATGACCTACCCATGACCAAAAAACACCTTAAACAAAGTCAAGAAAAGGAGAAACTGAGGAAAATATTTGCTAATTATACCTCAGAGAAATATAGTGAATATAAAGGTCCCTAAATAAATATACGGCATCAGTTATTGTTATATAAAATATATTCTTTTAAAAAATATTTTATTTATTTATTTTTCTAGAGAGGGGCAAGGAAGGAGAAAGAGTGGGAGAGAAATATCAATGTGTGGTTGCCTCTTATGCGTCCCCTGCTGGGAACTGGCCTGCAACCTAGGCATGTGCCCTGACTGGGAATCGAACCGTGATACTCTGGTTCACAGGCCCGTGCTCAATCCACTGAGCTATGCCAGCCATGGCCCTAGAATATATTCTTAAAAATTGAATTAAGTTGAAATAAATTAACTACATATCAAATTGGTGATAGGACCAAAGAAAGGCAATGATTCATTCTACTGCCTTTAACACACAGTATTTTGACTGTACAATCCTACTGGATGTGTTCTAAAGACAAAAAGAACTACAAAGAAATCTTAATGCATCCTGACCTTGACCTCTCCGTGGGACCTGATAGTATTGGCTGAGTCCAAATATCATAAGTGAACAGCTTTGTAAATATGAAAGCTCTGCCTGCACCTACTACATGCTCAGTGGATCAGAAAGCAGTTCACCAAGAACATCATTTCTAGAAATTTACTTTGATAGTAGCAGGCAGATTTTTTTTAAGGTGGTTGGAGGTTGGGAGAAGCAATGGCAGCAGCCAGGGATTGGGACCCAAATCAGGTATCTGTGGTCTTTCCATGATGCCCCATCACTATTGGATATGCCTTGTCTTGTGCAACTGTGCTGTCCTGGAAAAGCAGGTAGCAGAACAGATTTCTGAGGCCTACAAATCCAGCAGTCTAAACTAATAATTTTATAAGCTGTCCTGTGTTCTCCTCCCTGAGACATAGGACAAGCTTACTTTTTTACTTTATCAAAGAATTTCTAGAGTTTGATCAGTACAACAGACTGTGGGAAGACCTAGTATTTAAGGAAAACAAACCAAAATGCACAACTCTCTTTCTTGCTTTTGTGTGGCCCAATATTTCTTAAATGTTCGTGGGCATCCATCACCTGGAGAGTTTATCAAAATGCAAATTACTGGCCGGGCCCTACCCACAGAGTTTCTGATTCAATAGGTCTGGGATGGGGCCTGAGCATTTGCATTTTTGACAAGTCCTCAGGTGATGTAAATGACCTAAAAACGAGCTTGCCCGTAAGTCAGTGTTACTTGAGGAAACTACAAGTTGGCACTACAGACGTGCCAACTGGCCTAGGGATGACCTTCATCCAGGCATTTTGTAGGGTAGCTGGTCATAAGAATGACATAGCAGGGAAATAACAGTCTCTGTTTGAACTCAGGTGAGTCTCGGGAGAGGACTCAAAAGCAATCAAGCCAAACTTGCTGTGATACCCCTGCAGTTGGTATCCAATAAATTGAGAAAGTTTCAGCACTTACTTTCCTGGAGGCTCTCTCTGGGGCCAATTACCTCTGGAGGAAGGATGAGAAACACTAACAATTAAAAGTGCCACCAAGAGAGAGGACAAGGCTCTTAGCCAGGGGAAATTAGGGAGCACCTGCATGGCCTGGATAATGAACAATTAAAAAGAAAGGCAGGCAATGAGGACCCAGTCCCAAAGGGTGGCTGTTAAGGCCTGAAGTGCTTAGAAACTTGAGCCTTAGAGTGGAATTCCCTGAAGTGGAACAAAAATGCAGATGTATTCAATTTCCCAGGAGGCTCAATGGTTTAGCTGTCATTACGGAAGCTCTGTGTGTGACTATGTGACTTGGGGTAAGGCAAGATGCCACTTAATTAATGGATTAATTGTATGGCAGGAAACACACTTACAGAAAGCCAAGGATAAAAAGAAAAATACTACCCAAGAGGAGCTTCTCATTAGTAAATGGCCTTTTGTATCAGTTGTCTACATCAATATATCTTAGGTATGGCTCCATATTTACGTAAAGTTATAAATGACCCAATGTGTCTCATCTGTTTAGAAGAGGCTCAAGACAAGAGTGGGGGTGCTTCCTGGTCATCCTATGGATAGGACATTTTTCTTTTGTATGTAACTTATATGTCTTCTTGACATGTGTCTGTATTCAGTTGTTCTGTTCTCAGGCAACTTCTGTGTCATAAGTGTCCCTGGGCAGTGTTTATTTGCTGACTGTTCTACTCAACTAATCCTCAGACTTCCATGGCTACCAGTACAGTACAAATTTACCACAATACGTTTCAATATACTTTAGATGAAATCTAAATGAAAAAAACACTGCTTAACAAAAGTGCAATCTAGAAAGGAAAGACCTAATGATTTGGGAAAAGCATTAAACAAGCTTCAGTGAACATGCGAATTACTGCGAAGCATTTTGCTGGTAGATGACATCAGCGCTATTCCATCCAGGTCTATCTTCAAATAAAATGTATCGTGTTGGGGCCAAGAAAATAAAAAGATCTGGTGATAGGAGAAGAATTGAGTCTCCATCAAGAGATAGTTATAATGTTGTAGAAAAAAGACACATGAAACTTGCAAAAATAAGACCTTAAATTAAATTCCAACTCTTTGACTTTCCCATTGTATGAATTTAAACAAACCACTTTTCCTCCCTGAGGTTCAGTGCTTTCATCTATAACTAGGTAAAATGTGGAATAAAATCAGTCTCACACAGTCGTGGTAGGGATTAAATGAATGGTAGTTAGAAGTTTACATAATCACAGGCCTGGCATTAGGACGGTCTGTGTTGGTGAGAGCAAGACACATGGGATTACCTTCACTTCCTCTCGAAACATCACTGACGTGACAGTTAAAGAATCACCTGAACTAAAAAGACCCATACATAACAAAAAGGAGAAAAAGAAAAGAGACCCCGCAAATGAGATATTACAAATTTTTTCAAAAATTCAAAGTAGTTATAAGTGTGACAACTAGCTTGGCAAAAATAAGAACACTGAAACCTACATCTCCAGAGAGAGGTGCCAATAAAACCCAAGCCATCTGGAGCTCCATCACATCAGAGGGGCTCAAGAACTGAATGCATAAAATAGCCTTCTAGGCTGCAAACAGGATTGTTTGCAAGTTTGAGGAGCTGTGAGATCAGATTCCTCACCCTACCAAAGATGCAATGATTAATTCTGGAAATATCAAACCAGAGAGTCTCAATGATCAGGGAAGGGACACTGGGCAGTATGAGAGAAGAAGTCAAGCTTTCCACTGGAAAATGGGAATTAGATAAAAGCTGGCATTCTGAATGGTGAAAACCCAGCTTCCAATTGCTTTTTAAAACTCTCATAATGCTGGCAGAAAGAACATCTTTTGGGTAGAACTGACTCAAGATCAATGACCTAAAATATTAGTATTTAGGAGTCATCCAGAAAAATGACTAGAGCACGCCACCTAGGTACCACAGAATTGAGTCTCCCTGTTCACGCGTTCTGCCTATATTCCAATTAGCATTTTAGTGTCTCATTCTTAAGTAGGAAATGGGCAAGCAGAGACCAGCAGCACTTTACAAAGAACAATATAACAAGATGTAAGGCATTGAGATGTCATAGATATCAAATTCCGAATTAAGCTGCAAGACATCCCTCAAAGTAGATAGCCATGGACTATTGTCACAATTCTTGAACTCCTCAGGCATATGGAGGACACAAAACAGGTAAAGAAAAAGAGAAATTGAGAGAGGGATTTCTTTGAAGAAAACTGTGCCATGGGTGATCCACCACCCTGCCTCACCCCCAACAAGAGGGAGGAGGCATGGCTCTTGCTAATCTCAAATCAAGAGAGGGACTTCAACAGGACTACTCAGAGAGCTGGGTATACGTCCCCTGCCACTGGTGGGATACCACTGATGGTATTTGGCTCATCCCTGGAAAAAGTCCATAGGTGAGAGTCTGGTTGAAGGGGCCTACGATAGTTGAAGAGGGAATCAATCCCACTAACTGCAAGAGAAAGGTACAGGTTTCCTGTGATCTGTATATGCAAATGTGAGTTAAAGAGATGATCTGGAACTGCTATAATCAATTGCTTCTAAGAAATCACTAGGAGCTAACAATGTCAGCACTGCAATAAAGAATCAGTGTGAAATGGATCCTCAAAGAAATGTGCCAAGGGGAGAAGAACCAGCCAAGACATGTGAAGGGGAATTAAGAGTTTACAGCTGGGCCTGTACTAACCCCACAAAAGAATCCATGGGGAATAAAAGGCAGAGTTAAACATCTGCCAGGCCCATATAGCACAAAGAAAATGTATAACAGTACTAGACAAATTAGAATTCTCCTGCCCTTTAGTCTCATCTCTGTCCACCTCTGTTTCATCTCTGAAGAGATCAAATATCAAGAGCAGTAGGCTAAGCCAAAAACGTCAAATTGAAAAGAACTATACAATTTCACTCATACATGGGATATAAAACAGAAAGCAACGAAAGAACAAACAAGAAAAACCATGTCTCTGGTTCTATCTGGCTCACTTGTTTCTTTTGCTGATGAGGTTCCACTTATAGGTGAGATCAGGGGAAAGACGGGGAAGGGTCATCAAGGAACATGTATAAAGGACTCGTGGACAAAGCCAAAGGGAGGTAGGACTGAGGGTAGGAGGAGGGGGTGGGTGGGATGGGGGAAAGTGGTGGCTGGAAAATGGAGACAATTGTACTTGAACAACAATAAAAAAGAAAGAAAAACAGACACGAAACCTCGTGGCCACAGATAACAGCATTGTGGTCACCAGGGGGAAAGGGTGGAGGAAGAGTGAAGGGGGTCAAATATGTGGTGATGGAAGACTAGACTTTGGGTGGCGAGAACACAATGCAGATGATGTATCCATGTTATAGAATTGTGGGCTTGAAATTTCTAAAATTTTATTAACAAATGTCACCCCAATAAATTTAATTAAGACATTTTAATAGATTAGCAATAGGGGTAAGTGTGGTAAATGTCAAAGGCAGGAAAGGACAGATGAAAGGCAATAACCTCCTGCAGCTCAAAGGCCCACCAGAGGAGAGAGTCACTATCACTTTAAATAAGTTGTAAGCTTTAGCTATTGCACAGACTGAATTATCTAAGGACTTGGCTTTATGTTTGAATTGGTTTTCTATTTAGAACTGCTTATTAAGAGTAATCAGATGTAAAATGTCAAAACCTATATGATATTACTCATATGTGGGATATAAAACAGGAAGCAACAAAAGAACAACAAGAAAAACAAGCAAAAAACCTCATAGACACAGATAACAGCATTGTGGTCACCAGAGGGAAGCGGTGGAGGGAGGGTGAAGGGGGTCGAATATGTGGTGACAGAAGGACACTGGAATCGGGTGGTGAGCACACACAAAGCGTTATACAGATAACGTGTTACAGAATCTTTGACTCGAAACTTATGGACTTTTATTACATAATAAATTTAATTTAAACATTTTAAGCCTAATAGATTTAATTAAAACATTTTAAGAGGAAATAAAAGAGTAATCAGAAGAGACATGGGGCAGCCTGAGTTTTATTTAGGAGAGAGGAGAAAACGTTCCCCATTGAGTTCATTGCAAAAGGACAGCAAAAAGCAAAATACAGACGCTTTCTGATTCTAGGCATGAGTCATATTTGTTCAAAACAGACATAAAAGAAGTCAGGAAAAAATCAAGATGATTCCGAAAACAGAAGGGAAAAAACATGCAAAGAGAGACAAACAGATCGCATAGGAAGCATTAGGAATAGGAACAAAATCTTAATAAAAACTTCTCAACCGTGGAAGCCAGAAGACAGTAAAGCAAAATCTTCAGAAATATGAGGGAATACAGCTTCCACATCGAATTGTCTGCCCAGGCAACTTAAAGTAGACAACAGAACAAATATATTTTCAGACATTCAAGGTCTTAAAAGTTTTACCTCCTATCCTGTTTTCGGGGGCTATTAAAGGATGTGCTCCATCAACATAAAGACGGTAACATGTATTAAGATGCTTGAGATCCAGGAAATGAAGGACCCAAAGAGGAAAATAGTAAAAGGAATCCCAAGAAAATGACCTGGAATAACTGTTTCTCGGTCGGCCTGAGGAGAAACCATTTCAGCCTGGAACAGGAATATGGAAGTTTCCTAGACAGATGTCTACAAGGAAGAACAAATAGAACTTGACCTATCACCACATGTGGCTGACCATTTTGAGAAGGATTTCACAATTCTGTCTAAAAAATTAGTGATAAGTACAATAAAAATTAAGTTAATGAAAAAAAGATCCAAATAATACCTTCAGGAAAAAATAAATTTATACAAAAAGGGCATCATGATAATAATAATAATTATTATTATTATGTCCCCAGGTGCCAGGCATTGTTACAAACACTATACTGGTATTGTCTCTTAAAATCCTCATAAGCACCCTATAAGGTAAGCATTATTATTAGGTCCATTGTACTGAGGAGGGAAGTGAGATACAGAAAGGTTAAATGACTTGAATGACGCCAGAGATCCAATAAATACCACAGCCCAGAACTGAACCAGGCAGTCTGACTGCCAAGTCCATGCTCTGCTGCCATCAGTTTGCTGCCTGGACCAAATGCAAGCAACATTTCCATGATCAGCTACATGTACACACCGAACACTGATCTGACCTGCAACTACCACCTAATTATATATTGAGAAAGCGGAGCAGAGGAAGCATGTTAGGGGGAAGATGGGATAGGAATAACATTTCTAAATCTTCCTCTTCTCTGGTAGAAAGTGAATACATAATGATTCAAATGGGGGGATCAGTTTATGGTAATATATCATTTAAAACACGTAAGTAAATAATAAAAGAGAAAGCTAAAAAATTTTAAGACAGAAGCAGATTTGGGGTGGAGAAAGATAGGAGCAGGGGACTATCCATTTTTAATATTACCCTTGGAGTAATGTTTGAGTTTTTAAACTATACATTCATATTTCTTGGATTACAATAATTCAATTTAAACAAAATCCTTAAATGTTGGGGAAAAGGTAGGGAAGGATGGCATCTAGGACTAAGGTGGGCACTTGGGTGGTAGTGGCAGAAACCCAGACAACCAGGGCAGGTCAAGGAAGGCAGGTCAAGGAACCCCGGGTGCACGTACCTTCTGCACCAAACACCTCTCCACAGTGAGAGCAGAAGAAGTGCTCTGGGTGCCAGGTTTGGTCCATTGCCGTCAGCACTCTCTGGAAAAGGAACACAGGGAGAGATGCTAGAATGCCGCAGAGCTGTAAACCATGACCCTGGTTCTACATGAGTGAGTAACAACTACAGGAAAGCAGGGGGAAGGGGTTGACTCACGTCCAGGATGGGAGCCGCACAGTAAGCACAGCGTGGAGAAAACAGATGGTGGTAGTCCTTGGGGCAGTAGGCCAAGCCACTGCGCTCGAAGAAGGGCCTGGAGCCAATCTCCTCTTTGCAGTGACTGCATATGAAGTGCTCTGGATGCCACGCTTGCCCTAGAGCATGGATCACCTGGCGGATGAAACAAAGCCTGGCGTGAGAGCCCGATAGGGCGATCTGGGGCCTGCAGGATGCCCATCTGCGGTGGGCACTCTCACACCGTATTCCACATAAATGACACCCCCTGGAGTTGCACAACACTGAGGCCTGGACCTAGGTCCTACCTATGTGGTCTGTTCTCCATGCTCTAGGGAGAAAAAAAGGGCTCCCACTTTCTTGTCTGCTCACGCTGACAAAAGCCTGTAAATGTCCCAGACAGTGGAGGCAGGAAAATAGAGCACAGTAGTGAAAGACAACAGATAACTAGAGCCTTGGCATGGAAGGGATCCCTGGAAGAGGAAAAGGCCAAAGGACAGTTTTTATTCCTCTGGTATAAACACCTTATCTCACGCCTCATGCAGAGTTAGGTCTCAAAGCCCTGTTATGGTTTTGGTGGAGAATGTTGCAGAGCAGCAGTTATAGGCTATGATCTGGAGCTGAGTGCAGCTGAAAATTGTATGCAGTCAATTTAAACTAGGAGTAAAGGCAGCACAGAACAAAGGGAAAGGGCTTAAACTCAGGAGTTTGACTCTCCTGGTGTCAAATCCTAGCTTAACCTCTCACTAGGCCTTGGACCTGTCAGTTAACTTCCCCTAAGCCCTCACTTTCCTCATCTTCACAAAGGGAACAATAACAGAGTTTCCCTTCAGGACTAATGTGACCATTGAATGAAGGAACACTTGTAAAGCACTTACCTCAGTGCCCTGAGCTAACTCCCCACTACAATAAGTGGTCAGTAATGATTAACTATTATAAGAATGTCTTAGAATATAAGGAGAAAGAGCAGTCCTTGGTGGGACAGAGACACACACACAGAGACACCGATGGCTGCTATAGGATCATCATTTGGTGCATCCCACCTTTCCAGCGATCGGTTTCTGGCAGGAAGCACAGTGGCCCTTGGGCACGGTGGCAATCCCAAGGTCCTGCAATTCCTGCTCCAAACCCCCCAGCATTGAGTCCAGGGAGGCCTTGTCATCCTGCTTTTCTGTCAAGTGCTTCTTGCTGGCCTCTGCTTTCACTGCAACCTGGTAGCAAAGAGAGAACCATGAAGAGAGTTAACCTCATGGGCATTATCCATGAACTAGAAGCCTCTTCTTCGTGACCCTGCAAGCTCACCTCTCCTGACTGCCCCGTTAGTCTTTCCTGAACCTTCCTCCAAGGTATGAAAGGGTACAACAGTGTAACACCAGTACAAACTCCTTCATTTCTTTCTCATTCCAAATTCCTCAAACCAAGTGAAATCTGACTTATCCTCCTCCATTTGTAAATCTTTTTTCTGACCAGAGGAAATTGAGTGGATTAAGATAATACTTTTTCTGGCTCTTGTAATGACTACAGGTAATAATCTTCTTGCTATTCATTTATTCTGCAACATTTACTGAGTACCTAGCTTGTGCCAATACCTGCTCTAGGCTCTTGGGAGAGACAGTGTGTAAGAGCAGCGAAGTGTCTGCCCTCATGAAGTTTATATTCCCTGGGTGATAGACAATAAACAATTAAAATAAATATGTGATGCAACATTTCAGATAGAAATAAGACATATAAGTTATACACATCAAGATAAAAGTGACAGAGGGTGGGATGGTGAGGAAGAATTGATTAAAATGAGGCTGCTTGGAGATGGACTTCTAAGGATGTGGTATTTGAGTAACGTACTTAGGGACCCAGAGATGTTGGTATCTGTGAGGAGAACATTCCAGAGGGAGGCGAGGCCCAGAGGAAGGAAATAATTTGGTGATCGGAAAAATGGTAAGAAAGGTCAGTGGGGCTAGAGGAGAGGGAGTGGGACTGAGTGGGGCCGAAGATAGTGGGGACAGGAGGCAAAGATCACAATGATCACATTTCACCCTCCTGGTCAAAGCCTGGGTTTTATTCTGAGGGTGACAGAGCCATGGGAGGGTTTCAAGCACGAGAGTGAAAGAATCTGGTTCAGAAGATCCCTGTGGTAGCTGAGTGAGGAATCAAGTGCAGAGGAAAATTAGAGGCACTAGTCAGATGGGAGTCTATTGTTATGGCTCAAACCAGAAATGACTGGGACAAGTGTTAGCAGAGAACGTGGTGAGAAGTTGTCAGATAAGACTTGCTGATGGATGGTAGTTATGGAAGCAAAGTTCCAAAATAGTTACTATAAAACATTCAAAGAAAAAGCCTCAGGTTACAGAAAAGATCCCCAATTTATCCTTCATCAACTCAAGTCCTGATTCCATCTCTCCCAACTCCTGTCTGACTGGGCCATTGCTACCCTTTGTCTAATATTTCCTGATCAGAAAACTACAATGCCTGTCCATTGCTTCCAGCATCAAATCTGCACACATCACACAGACTTCCAGAGTCTCCCCATCCACTGCCCTCACTTTTCCTCTCCAATCTCATCTTCTATCGCTCAGCAAAAAGCTGCCCCTGTTTAAAACCAGCTAGGTTCCCTGCAGTCTCCTGAATGGGATCCATCACAGTCTGACTTTATGCCTCCATTTATCCTATTTTTACTGCCAGGAACAACCTCACAGTATCTCACTAATCCAAAGTGCTCATTTCCCTTCAAGGAACTTTTATCATCAGACAGATTTCCTTCCTCTTCTCTTATATGATGTTAGTTAATGTTGATCAGTGTTCTAAAGGTTAATGTCTAAAAGGCCTAAAGGTCTAAAAGGTGACCAATATTAAGTATGAAAAATAACCAAGTAAAAACACAATAATATATCTATATTCACATCTGCATTTATATCTATTTCTATTTGCTTCTTTATTCCAGAATACTTGTGAATCGCTATGGAAGAAACAGGAAACATTGACTACCTCCGGGGAGGAGACTGAACAGCTAGGAACAGAGCTGGTAAGAAAACAGTTCACGGCAAACTTCTGTCCTTCTGATTTTTGTACCATGTGAATGTATGGCCTATTGAAAAGATAAACAGCCCTGGTTGGTGTGGCTCAGTGGACTGAGTGCCAGCCTGCGAACTCAAAGGTCGCCAGTTCGATTCTTTGTCAGGGCACATGTCTGGCTTGCAGGCCAGGTCCCCAGTTGGGGGCATGTAAGAGGCAACTGATTGATGTTTCTCTCCCTCTCTTCTTCTCTCTAAAAATTAATTGATTAATTAAAAAACAAACGGATATGTAAAAATGTAAATAAAGCAAGGTGCATGTTGAATCAATCAGAAAATACTACACAATTAAACCTAATATAGATTTTTTTCTAGTATTCCCAGATATACAGCACAATGAAGCATACACTCAGCTTTATGGTAGACATTAACAAAAACTTGCTTCTGACATTTATTCACTTGTCCCTCTACTACGTATGGTTTATTCACAGTGTGTCGGGAACTGTGCTGGGTGTCAGGAGTCTAATGGTGAGCCACAAAGGTAAGGTTCTTACCCTCACCGGTCACACACATTTTATACACTGCCTTGAAATCATCTCCTAGTCACTTCATGTGTGCATATCAAATCCTCCAACCAATTTAGAATGGTTGTATTGTCTACCTTAAGAATTCTAGATGCTATTTCCCTTGATAAATTCTTAAGCCCATTTATCCAATTTCCATTCCCCACCAGGCCTTGTGAGCTCGCCACTCATGCCCTGGAGGCTAGAAAAAGAAGGGTTTTATCTCAGTGTGGCACGTAGGACTCCTCATGCTTCCTATTGTGAAAGCCACACTCGATCTCCTTTGCTCTGCCCCAGCTTGTCCACAGAGCTCCTCTGTCCTACTCAGGCAGGTCCCCTTAACAGTCCTGTCACATTTCACCTGGCATTGGAGGCCAATGCCCTCCGCACTCACTCCAACTAGAAGAACCACCGCTTTCATCTCTTTTATGTCCAAATCCTTTCCATTCTTCAGAGTCTATCCCACACCCATGCCCGCCTCTGATGAAATCTCATTGACCTTCTACATTCCTGACATTTGCTCCACATATTTTGATAAACCACCTTGTCTTTCATTCTATAAATATTACAGAGGCTTATGCCTCATTTTATTTACCAAGCACACTCCAAGCTCCTGATCAGTGCCTGGATCATAATATCCTCTGTGTCCAGATAATACCTATTGTAAAGTTGAATTCATCCATCGAATTAAATTTTGTCTAGGAAAAGAAATGACAACTGGGAAGTGTCCCTCCAGGGGGCATGCAGAGGTGAGTTTTAAAGATATGAACCCACAGGGACTATGCTCACCGTGGCCTGCATTTCACACAGGTGGGCCATGAGCTCATCCAGCTGAGCAGCTGCTGATGTTTTAGAAGGTGTTGGTGATTCCTTTGGTTCTTCAATGTCACTACAGGGAGAAAACAAAAATCACACTAACACATCAAAACTCAAAAAATGTTAAGGCACGCATAAAATACCAGAAAATACAGTTTTAACTATTAAACACTTAGATATCAGTAAAACCAAACACAGAGAATATTTTAAAGTATAGGTACTAGACTAAAAATGTGTCTCCATGTCTCCCTCTGTTTATCTCCAGAACTGACTGTTATTCTCAAGTGCGTGAAGAAAAGCACTGGGCATGTACCTGGTGGGCCATTCAGACCCAACAGCCAGGTGCAAAGCAGGCTCTGGAAAGTGCTTTAAGACTGTGGCCCAAATGTGTGTGTGTGTGTGTGTGTGTGTGTGTGTGTGTGTTTATTTTAGTAGCATTCTTTTTAAATTTTACAGTATTTGATCTTATCTCAGTTATTATCAGGTGAGAGACAAAAAATAAATGAGAACATAGAACAGGCGTCCATCCATGAATTGAGGTGCATGGACCACATTTGGCCATGTCCATTCATACTGTCTGCAGCTGTTTTCTTACAGAGCTGGACAGCTGTGACAGAGAGACACCTTATGGGCCACAAAGCTAACATACTTACTATTTGTCCTTTGCAGAAAAAGTGTGCCGACCCATGATAGCATTTAGATAATGTACATGATGTTGATTTTAAACCTATATAATTGTGAATTAATTATTAATAAATAAAATTTGGGACCCAAGACACAGAATACAGATTCTATTCAAATACTTGCACAGTTGTGTGTGTGTGAGAGAGAGAGAGAGAAGAGGAGAGGAGAGGAAAGGAAAGAAAGAAGCATAAGTAAAAACAGTGGAAGTGTATTTAAAAACAGCATGGCTGGGTAGTGTTTATACTAGTCATACAAGGCTGGTCCAGCACTAGCAAATGGATTAATATAATGCATTACAGCAATGCATAAGAGAAACACTTTATAAACGCATTGATAGGTTCTGAAAGACAGTTGAAAAACAAGTTCAACCACCATTCCTGTTATTGAAGATAGATGTTTTTCCATACCCTTATGTACATCCTTATCTGTCCTTTGCAACCATAATAGCTAACATTTATTGTTTACACTGAGCCAGGCCCTCTGTAAAGAGTTTTAAAATCCTTTAAAGGGTCTTTAAATCCTTATAACAACCTTAAGAGTGAGGTACTGTCACTCCCAGGAAAAAAAACTGGGGCTTAGGGAAGGTAAGATTTTTGCTCTCCATGAATACAGAGTTTGGGCCTGCAGATTGCAGAGCATATGTTCTTCCTAACCATGGTAAACGACCTTCCAAATGATGTTTAAAGGCTATGTAGTTTTCAAAGGTACAACATGCCATGACTTATTAAACCAATCATTTATTGTTAGACACCCAGACTATGCCTGATTTTTGCTGTGCTCAGTACTGCAAAAATAAATATTTGCACCCATATTTGATTATTTCCATAGAGTAAATTTTGAGAAGTGGAAAAACTGGATCATGAGGGCAACTGACTCAAGTAATGTTTGTAACCAGCATTATTCAAGGGAGTTCAGTGAACCACCCACCAAACCGACTGTCTCTCTCTCTCTCTCTCTCATACACACATAGCGAAATACTATAAGTCTTTCACTAAATGTATTTCCTACAATGAAAACATACATTTACTACTTTACTTATTTTTATGTATTTACCAACCAGGAACAAAGCAGAAGGAAAATGTATCTCTTTTTCTTTTAAGGAAAACAAGGCCTTTCCTTGGGTGTATGTCACATCGCTGACCTACTCCTGTTTGAGAATTTAACGAGAAAAACACGGGAGGAAGGTGGATATTCTCCTCTTAAGATGAAAGTCCTTGTCTTTTAGGTACAACATGGTCTCCGAGCAAGCATAAGATTTTTTTCTTAAATCTAGGAACAAACATGGTCAGGTATACAAGTGACTGACTCAGTCCTTGGAGGTTTCCAAGACGAGTGTGGAGGAGGTCACCCTTGCAACTCTTTTCAGACATAATCCCTCAGTAATTGCTGCCACAGGGCATTGTCTTGGAGGCACAAAGGGCAGCTGGACTTTGAACACTTTCTGCTACCCTGTGCCTCACGGGAGGATGAATGCAGTTTCTTAACATGGGTTTGTATAATCCTAAAAACCTGTCCATCTCACAGCTGGGGCATATGTGTGTTTATTCAAAGAATTCTCACTGGTTATTAGCTAGACTCCTAGTGCAGTGTGTAAAAAGAGGTAAATCATCGTCATGATAGCTTATTAGTAATCGAGTCAACAATACAACATTCTAAGTAAGAAATGGGCTGATGATTACCTCATTATAGCAACCTTGGACTTGTCTCCTGACCTCTTGAAAATCATAAGGGTGATTTGCTATGCCATCAGTAACAACTTACTGCACTTCTCAGACATTTTAATAATATAAATCACAAATGATGTGTTTAAAAGAATCCAGACTTCTCAAGTGAGAGGCTTCACTGTGCTGGGTTCCCCCGCTCCCCCCTCCTCTGCAATATTTTTATGAATTGTTCCTCCCTCTTCTTATCAAAATTATTTTTGTGCATGTAGAATACATATTTCTAAATTATTGGTCACAATGCTTCTCATATATCACTACATTAGAAATATTATTCCATTGTTATATTCACAACTGGTGTTGAATATGCTTTCAAGGTCCAAAGCAATGTTTGCTTCATGTAAGCAAATCAGAGGAAATGGTGAACACAGACTGCAAGAGTCTGGTTTCTGAGTCTTATGTTCTATCTGTACTGGACAGCCTGTCTGCTCTGAATTATACTAGCCTCGGGGATTTGTATCATTCTATTACATATTTTACTAGGTCACCTGGATTTTGTCTCACTCTCCCATAAGGGCTGCACAGAATGTATCATTCAGTAATGGGAAGTGTGTCAGTTGAGGTCCATTCAGAAAAAATACAAGCATTGTGAGTAAACAAAAGTCATTTAGTCCAGAAATATGATTAGACAGGTGATGGGAGAGCTAAAAAGCAAACAGAAGACATTGAGGGAACTCAGAGATTAGCCACAGCCCTTAGTCATTAGGCTGAAGGCACAAGGCCAGAGGCAAAGTGACCAGAGCCCAGGGGCCCAGGTCAACAGGCATAAACTGGAACCATATTAAACCTGTTTTGCTTCTGCTGAAGCCATAAAGGAGATATAACTGCAGATGGAGACTGTGAAGAGAGAGAGAGAGATTGGGGGAGAAATGCCTAAAATCTCCTTGCCTTTCACCTTCCAGTCTCTCTGCAGTGTCTCCCACTGGTTGAAGCCAGCGAAAGACAACCACCCCTGCAGCCTGGAAAACCCCATCCACAAGGGTCAGCTCCTCGGGAATACAGAGCAGAGCAAGGGAGGAGGAAGGAATGGGTCTGATGGGAAACCTCTCAGTGACTGAGGCGGCGGAGGGGATGCTGTTGAGTTAGTACTGGTGCACCATCAATTGACCACAGACAGGAAACAGCTGCTGGTTGGGCTGGTTTCTATGTTGTATGTTCATACGTTCATTAGTGTTTCTATTATCGTCTTGGCGTCCTGGATTTAAAAAGCCAAATATTTACTATGAGCCTATTGTGTGCTGGGCACTGTTTTTGCTACTGTTGTTTTGCTTTGTTTGCTTTTTCTCACAAGAGGGTGAACTGGGAGGTGTAGGGGCATGCCCGCCAGGCAACTTCCTGGAACTGGAATAAACTGGCAATTGTAATAACAAATTGGCCTCCCTCCCATCAAAGTAGAAAGTGGGAAGTTGTACAAAGACTCTTTGATGGCATACGTTCCTTCCTTATTTTGGCATCATATGTGCACTATTGGCTGCCGTTATGAAACCAAATAAGATGCGGTGTAGTGCTCTTTACCAGGCATGCGCCTTCACTGTCTCCATTTTAAGTCTTTTATGTTGTGTACCAGAATATTGTCTGATCTTTTTTCTTAATTGCAAGCAATAGCTGAAGAGAGAGCAAAGAAAGAGGCCTTTTTATTTCTTTCAGATTATCGATTCTGCTTTGGCCAGTAGAAATTA
Organism: Artibeus jamaicensis; assembly: GCF_021234435.1. Lineage (NCBI taxonomy): Eukaryota > Metazoa > Chordata > Mammalia > Chiroptera > Phyllostomidae > Artibeus > Artibeus jamaicensis. Next base: position 5,403,927 of record NW_026522050.1, on the reverse strand, counting down.
TTTAATAAATGAATCTGTTTCAATCTGTAACTTTGGTTGAAAGGTAATCCCTCTATCCACTAAATACATTTGAGCAAATATGGAAAGAAGACGTCTACATTCATTAGCCAAAGAGACCCGCTAGCTCTGATTTTGTGAACATCTTGCTGAAATTTCACATGGCGTTTTCTCTTTTGTGACCTGGAATACCTAGGGCAGAACACCGGTGGTGATTCAAACTATTCACACTTTTTCAGGTGGTGAAGGGGACAGCAGAGCTCGTTAGCTGGGATGCCCATCTAGAAGGCTCCTGGAGAAATCGCCCCATCAGTCCGGCAGAATTCCACCTCTGCCCAAAGACTATGGAAAGGAGAGGAGGGTAGTAGGAGTTTGAAGCAAATTATTATCCAAACACAGACTGGTAACAATTATTTAATGACTTTATTTTTTCAAGTATTTAATAATTTTAAAAAATACCTGTATACATTGGGCTCCTTGATCTCAGTAGTGTACACAAGTTGTGCCTAAGACAGAGAGATGGAGAATGAATTTGTTAGTAGAATGTTGGTGCTGATCTACACCCAGAATTAGAGAATGCGTTTAGCTTCTGAAGGGGACTGCTCACTAGCGTATCTCTGAGATATCCTTTTACAAGGCAGAGGAATACCAGCCATCCCACAGAGAAAGGCCAAGTTCTAAGTACAGTAGCTACCATGGGAACAGAGAGTGGCCCCTCTCCCTGCCCTAAAAGCACCGAAACAGAGAAGCACTCAGATAAAAAGCATAAAACCTAGGAAATGAGTCCGAGCAAAGCCCTTTTATAGGGGAAGACCATAACACAATTAAATGTAACATACCAAAAGAAACTATGTGTGACTGTAAAGGGTAGCTGGCTAGGAACTACCCTTTTTTGGGTAGTTGCTTCAACTACCCAAAAAATATTTGTTCGACTCACTTATTTGTTGAACAAATATTTATTGAGTGTCTGTGTCATGTGTCAGGGTTAGAGAGTAGCAGTCAAAAACAAAACGATTAAAAAAACTGAACAGTCTACCCTGGATCATACACTGTGAGAAATAGATAATAAGCAATTTAATATTAAAAACTAAATTAGTTCATGTGTACAATTAATCAGGGGAGGGAGATAGGAAATGCAGAAGAAATGGCAATTATAAATATATTGATCACCACTAAAAAGTATCTTACCATTTGTGACACTATGGATGGACCTAATGGGCATAAGTCAGCCAAAGAAAGACAAGTACCATATGATTTCACTTACATGTGGAATTGAAAGAGTCCACAGATGAACAAACAATATACCAACAGACTCATGGCTAGAGAACAGACTGACGGTTGCTAGAAGGGAGGGGGACTAGGAGTGTGAGTAAAAAAGACTGAGGAGTACAGATCAGGAGTTATAAAACAGTCATGGGGATGTAAAGTACAACATGGTAATATAATCAATAATATTCTAATAACTACGTATGGTGTCAGATCGGTACTAGAAATATCAGGGGGAACACTTTGTAAAGTATATGATTGTCTAACTACTATGCTGTACACCTGAAACTAGTTCAAAGTAATACTGAATATAAAACTGTCATTTAAAAAATTTTTTAAAAATTTTTTATTTATTTATCTTTAGAGGGGAAGGGAAGGAGAGAGGGAGAGAAACATCAATGTATGGTTGCCTTTCGTGCGTCCCCTGCTGGGAACTGGCCTGCAGGGAACTGGTCTGCAACCCAGGTATGTGCCCTGACTGGGAATCGAACCGCGATTGTCTGGTTCGCAGGCCCACGCTCAATCCACTGAGCTACACCAGCCAGGGCTAAAAAATTTTTTAATTTTAAAAACCTGAAAAAAAAAGAAGTACAAATGGACAGTTACAAAACAGTCATGGTGCTGTAAGGTACAGCATAGGGAATACAGTCGATACTATTGTAATAACTATGTATGGTGCCTGGGTGTTGGGGGGGGGAGTAGAGGGTGCAGTTCCAGACTTATTGAGGAGAACACTTCATAATTTACATAATTGTCTAACTACTATGCTGTACACATGGAACTAATATAATATTAAATGTCAACTGCAATTGAATTTTTTAAAAATATAAATACATACATAAATAAGCAAACAATCCAGAGAAGGACTTACTGAAAAGGGGGCTCTTGAGCAAGGATTGATAGGCAGAGGTGAGAAAAGTTTGCAGGTATCAGGCGTAACCTGGCTCAGGTAGAAGGAACAGCAGGGAGAGAGCACCCTGGGGCATCTGGGAACAGAAAGGAGGCCAGAGTGGCCTGAGCTAAGTGAACCAGGGAGACAGGGGAGAAGAGTAAAAGGGGTCAGATCACACAGGTAGAGTGACTGGATAATTTATTGTTCAAACCAGAACACTTTTGAGAGTGAAAAAGGCTACTAAAATAATTTATAGTTTTATTTTATTTTTTATTGTTCAGTTTCAACTGTCCCCATTTCCCCACCATTGCTCCCCTTTGCCGTGCCCCGACCCTGCTCCCACAGTCAGTCCCCACCCTGTTGTCTATTACCGTGGGGCTGTTTGTATACATGCTCTTTGACGAGACTCTCCCTTCTTTCCCCTGTTATCCCTCTCCCCTTCCCCTCTGGTCACTGTCAGTTTGTTCCTTATTTCCATGTTCCTCGTTCTATTTTGCTCATTAATTTTAAAAACATGTATTTACTGATCAGAAATTTGGTTGCATTATATTGGTGAAACTACAAAATAATTATTCAAAACTTATTTTTAGAGTAAAATTTTCTAGAATATTTTTGAATGACACATACCTGTGAACATGAAAGCAAAAATGTTTTTTCTTAAAAAAACCTGTTCTATTGATTATTTGAACATTTAAGAATAGCACAAGTAAATTATCATTTTTTATGTAGATAGGTTCACATACCTTAATTGGTGACTTGGCCATTGTTGTTTCTAATATTGTGATGTAGAATTTTTTCTCAAAAATGTTTTAATATGATCTTAAATTTGTTTAATATGATCTTATGATTTGTTTTTATACATTTTTTTAAAATTGCAGTCTTCTACAAAGCTGCATTTTCTGGTTAATATATTTGAAATTGTTGACACTTTCAATTGATAGATATTTCTCTGTAGACCATACTTTTTTAGTTAAGAAAGCCCTCTCTCTCTAGATGCTGATGAACCTATAAGTCCAGACAAAATCCTGCTAAATGAAGGATATTCTCTATTCTATTTTTTACATCAAAATGTGTAAATATTTCAGCCCCCAAATTTTCACAGGTGCTGCATTTCTACCCACATTCAAAGCACCTTTCTCCAATAATATTTTTATAAGACGGACCTCTTAAATCGTCCCTATGTGTGATCCTTTTTAACATTTTCATTAAATGTAGATACTGCAAAATCACAGGCCTTCACAATTTCAACCCATTCTGGTGAAGAATATAAATTTATCTAATTAAAATTGGAGCTCTGTCAAAATCAAGATTCTTCTAAAGCACAATTTTCTTTTTTTTCACATTTTAAAAAATTTATTTAGTTATTTTTCAAGTACAGTTTTCTTTTGTCAATTTCTCCCAATTTCTCCCAGCCCCCCCTCCGCCTCGTCTCCCCACCTCCCTCCCATTCCCCCCCCCCCACAGTCCTCATCTCTGTGTCTTTCATACTTGTTCTTCAAAATCCCTCCCCATTTTTCCCCTTAAATTCCCTTCCCTCTCCCCTCTGGTCGCTGCCCACTTGTTCTCTATTTTAGTGTCTTTGTTTTTATTCTATTTGCTTGTTTATTTTGTTATTTAGCTTCCTGTTAAAGGTGAGATCATATGGTATTTGTCCTTCAATGCCTGGCCTATTTCACTCAGCATAATGCTTTCCAGTTCCATCCATATTGTTGCAAAGGGTAGTAGCTCCTTCTTTCTCTCTGCTGCATAGAATCAAATTAGGGAATTAAACCACTTTAGCTCTCGCCTTTTGATTTGTCCAATTCCTCTTTGGCTTTTGTAGGCAGAAATTTGGGCTTCTTCCTTTTTGCAAGCTTTTTTTAATATAATTGCAACTTGCTAAAAGCTGAATTTTTATGCTACATTCATTAAATATTTGATTAAATATTTCCAACTGATTTTGCACATACTGTGACCTGAATTTAGGTTGCTTTATGAAATTATTTTTCAAATCCTCAGGCATTTCTAAAATTCAATTGATGACAGGCAATGCAGAGAGAAAATACATATTGCCATGCTGAAATACTTTGGGATTCAATATCAGCTTCTGTCACAAAAATTTTGTTGGTGATATTTATATCTATATATCACCTGACTTGTGTATATGTAATATTTGTATTTTTTAATATATTTTATTGATTGTGCCATTATAGTTGTCCTATTCCCCCCTTCATTCCCCTCTACCCTGCATACCCCTCCCTTCCCCCCCCCTTTAGTTTATGTCCAGGTGTCTCAAGTTCTTTAGATTCTATATTTCCCATACTATTCTTGCCCTCCCCCCTATTTTCTACCTGCCATCTATGCTATTTATTCTCTGTACCTTCTCCCCCTTCTCCTCCTCCCACTCCTTTGTTGTTAACCCTCCATGTGATCTCCATTTCTATGGTTTTGCTCCTGATCTAGCTGTTCACTTACTTTGCTTTTGTTTTAGGTGTGGTTGTTAATAACTGTGAGTTTGCTGTCCTTTCACTGTTCATCTTTTTTATCTTCTTTTTCTTAGGTAAGTCCCTTTAACATTTCATATAATGAGGGATTGGTGATGATGAACTCCTTGAATTTGATCTTATCTGAGAAGCACTTTATCTGCCCTTCCATTCTAAATGAAAGCTTTGCTGGATAGAGCAATCTTGGTTGTAGGTCTTTGGTTTTCATGACTTGGAATACTTCTTTCCAGCCCCTTCTTGCCTGTAAGGTCTCTTTTGGGAAATCAGCTGACAGTCTGATGGGAACTCCTTTGTAGGTGACTGTCCCCTTATCTCTTGCTGCTTCTAGGATTCTCTCCTTCATTTTAATCTTGGCTAATGTAATGATGATGTGCCTTGGTGTGTCCCTCCTTGGGTCCAACTTCTTTGAGACTCTCAGAGCTTCCTGGATTTCCTGGAAGTCCATTTCCTTTGCCAGATTGGGGAAGTTCTCCTTTATTATTTGTTCAAATAAGTTTTCCACTTGTCGCTCTTCTTCTTCCCCCTCTGGTACCCCTATAATTTGGATGTTGGAAGGTTTAAAGATGTCCTGGAGGTTCCTAAGCCTCTCCTCGCTTTTTTGAATTCTTCTTTCTTCATACTTTTCTGTTTGGTCACTTTTTTCTTCCTTCTGGTCCACTCCCTTGATTTGAGTCCCAGTTTCCTTTCCATCACTATTGGTTTCCTGTGCATTTCCCTTCATTTCAATTAGTTTAGCCTTCATATGTTCCTCTAATTTGTGACTAAAATCAACCAGTTCTGTGAGCATCCTGATCACCAGTGTTTTGAACTGTGCATCTGATAGGTTGGCTATTTCTTGGTTGCTTGGAGTTGTGGGCTCTGGGGCTTTGAGTTCTACTTGAGCCATAATGTTTTGGTCTGTTCACTCCTGTTATGTTTGAGGGGCAGAGCGCTAGGTGTTCACCAGGGCGGGGCCACCCAGGTGGCTGGGTTGTGATGCTGTATGTGGGGGTGGGGTCAAAGAGAAGCAATAGTAGTCCCCTCTGCTGCTTCCTGCCGCTGGGGCCTGCAAGGTCTGTCTCGCTGCTTGTTCCTTTGCCTGGTTTATCTGCTCATAAGTGTGTGACCGCAGTCAGCCAGCCGCCTTGCACCCTCACTGGCTTCACCCGTTGCTACCCCACACCTGGGATCCGCCCATGGCTGCCTGCGTGCCTGGGTTGGTCCGGGAGATCTTTTCTGCCCCACCCCGCTCTGCCTCTGGCTCCACCCCTCTTACCAGTCTGGCTGAACGGGTTCGTTGTTGTCAGACTTTTGTATAGTTCAATTTTCTGTGTTTTGGTTGCGTTTTTGTTACTATAGCTTTGTTGTCTTTAAACTTGGTTGTGCGAGTAGGCACAGCGTTTCCACCTATGCCTCCATCTTGGCCAGAAGTCCAGCTGTAATATTTGTATTTTTTGATTGGTAGAATATTGTAGCTTGTTTGGATGCAGTCATAAATTTTGTGCACATCACAACTAATTCAAAGTACATTTCTGCTCCACAGGTCTAGTATGTAAGAACATTGATTTTTAGCACAGTGTGGTTCTCTACCAAAATCTGTATTTATATTATTACCTCCTCACAAAAAACAACAGTTTATCTTCATTGTTGAACTTTTCAACTGAATTTACAATGGCATGAACAATGTCAGATGTTTCATTTTTGACAAAAGAATGAACTTCTACTTTATTTTGATCCTTTGAATTGGATGAAAAAAATGAAACCATATTAGAGTTAACAGGTTCTCTAACTGCAGCCTCTGATGATAGTGATATAAATCTGATTTTATCTGTTGGTTTGTGAAAGGAATCAACTCATTAATAGCCACCAGTTTACAGTTTACTTTCAAGCACACACACAAACACACACACAAACTAGGAGTTTAAAATGAGCAAAATTAATTTAGATGAGTCATTTGACCCAAATGGAAAGGTATGCTTTACAGTGACATGTAGCCATACATGTCACTCCTGTAGCTATACATGTTAAATCAGCATATTTGTGTACATTCTTCTTAAATTAAGTATAGACCTTTTAAAATTATTTATTTATTTATTTATTTATTTATTTTTAGACAGGGGAAGGGAAGGAGAGAGAGAGGGAGAGAAACATAAATGTGTAGTTGCCTACTGGGGACCTGGCCTGCAACCCAGGCATGCGCCTTAGACTGGGAATTGGACCGGCAACTCTTCAGTTGGCAGGCCTACGCTCAATTCACTGAACTATGCCAGCCAGGGCTAAAATTTTAAAGTAGATACTAAAGCTTCTTATTCATATCTGTGTCTTCTAGTTTTCAAAGAGACAGTGCTATCTCCACTTATCTCCATGGTAGACAGTAAATATTGACTAATATTTTGTGCAAATTACGTATTCATCATCAACTTTCTTGAAAAGTTAAACATGTAGTTTTGGTTTTGTTTTGAGCCAAATGCTGCTAAACACATTTGTTGCAAAATTTTAAAGTATTAGCAAATAATAAAACATATAGTTATAGTTTTATATGTACAATTAATGACAGAACTTCTTTACCAGAAACATTTAGATGACACCACATTCTACGGCAAGCATGTGTAGTCTCTTGTTTCTTAAACAGAATTTACAACTTGTATGACATTAAACCACAGTTTCTCATTTTTCTTTATGACCCTGAGGAGGATTCGGGCATCTCAGAGGCCACCAAAGGGAACATAGCAGGATGTGAATGGTGGTATAACAAGTGGCCAGCAGGGGAAAAAGCTTCAAAAGTTTTCTTACCACAGCCTAAGACCAGAGAAATTACTTGACCCTAACTGCTGTGCTTGAACTTTTAGCCTTAACAACCAGGACTTTGCACATTAAGGGCACTGTCAGGTTTTGTCTGAACAGGATCAGGAAAAAGAGAAACGAGTTAACATTAGTCATCTTTTGGATTTACCCACGATAAAATAAGAACTCTGTTTATCGTATGTGTGTTTTATATACTACTACTTGAGACCATAAAGGAAGCCAGAAGAACCTAATGGATGTTTATCAACCCATGCTGCTTTACTTTAATATAAATTCCAATAAGAAAGCTTTATAAAAATGAAAAACCTGGGGCAAAAGCTAAAGCCAATAAGTGGATGTCAAAAAAAAAGAGCATAAACCCAGGGCTCTTGGCTCAAAGTGAACTAAGACATATGGCCACCCCATAAAGGTCAGTGTAAAGACTGTGACTTTTACTCCAAATGAAGTAGGAATTCTGAGTACAAAAAATTACATGATCTGATTTAAGTATTACAGGATCACCCTGGCTGCTATTTTGAGAATAAATGGCAGGGGGCAAGGGTAGCAGACCAATTAAGGACCTATGGCCATAATCTAGCAGTGAGAACAAAGACAATAGCTACCCAAGAGACAGATAAATGTGCATCCTTAAAACTCTATGTGTGTAGCTGGAGGGAAGATAAGTTAAAGGTGGTACCTACCGATGAGCTCCAATTTTGGATCTGTGCCACTGTTGATTTCATATACTAGTGTACAAGGATAAATCCAAATATCATAGTTCAAAAACACCAGCTATAAAGAGCATCTACTTAAGTCCTCTTACACTAATTTCCTTCTTATCAAGCAACCTTCTAATTATAAAGTAGGTGCATGTAAACTTATCCACATGAAGGAACACACATCTTATCAGCAAAGACCAGCATCTGTTCTACTTGATAGTTTTAACTCTAACCAAAAATGAATAGATTGGATTTCTGGAGTTTTTATACATCATCTTCTATGAGTTTAGTTTGTTTGTGTTGGTTTCCTAGAGCTTCATTATCTCTGGCTATGCCAGTAACTGAATTTTTTAACATATTCAGCAGAAAAGAAGACTTGGAAGGTGATGACCTTAAAACATTACCCTGAAAACACTCTGAGCTGCCACCTGGCCTTGCCCAGGTGATCTGTGACCTTATTGACAGTAATATCAGAATACGCCAAATGAATTAGGGGATACTCTATTAGTATGCTCTCATTAGAAAAAATAGTTCTCAAAGCCTAATTCTTCTATGATGATTTTCTCAATCTCCTCCTCTTCCCCAAACCAAACACCTTTAAGTTATCATTAATAGATTTTTCTCCTCTTTCTTGGAGGAGAAAATGATAATAATATGATTGTCCTTTCACATTATTTTATGTAAGTTAAAATTCATTTTCAGAAAGCACTCTAACATCTATATTCAAGGCAACCAATAAATGAAAAGTTACCGGCAAGGGACTTGTGTCATCCTGAAGAGGAGGAATGTCTGAAGTCTCAGTGCAGTTACTCTTATTTCTGGAATGCTGGTCCACAGGGAGAGAAGTAGGGTTGGAGTATTCACCATTGTCCTGGAGGGTGGAGCGTTCCAGTTCCTCCAACAAAGCATCTGTGGCATGACGTACAAGGGAACCATAGTATAGAAAGTCTTCTGAAGTAACCTCCCCCTTAAAGGTCCCCCAGTGCCTCCATCATCTCCCTCAGCTCTCAGACTAAGGTCATGTTCCTAAAAGTATCTTCTTCCACTCTTATTTTACTTCTAGAATGCGGTCTGTTTTACCAGGAAATATTTAAGGCCTCCACCTCCTGTGATCTGTTTCTCATATCTTATAGTTGCATTCAATTTCATAGTCTCACTCTATAATTTGACTTATTTTATTGCAGAGTATTAATTTTTATCATTTATTTGGGGTGGATGGCTCATAAAGATCCCCAATTAGAAAAAAAAGTAAATTGTAACCATTATCAACATGAAAAGGGACTGATCATATGGGAGAACATATTTGCCAATGATACATTGGAGAAGGGTTTGTTCTCCAAAATATATAAAGAACTCATCCAACTCAACACTGGGAAGACAAACAATCCAATTAAAAAATGTGCAAAGGACCTGAATAGACACTTCTGAAAGGAGAACATACAGACAGCCCATAGATATATGAAAAATGCTCAGTATTACTAGCCATCAGAGAGATGCAAATTAAAACCACAATGAGCTGTCATCTTACACTGGTCAGAATGGCTATCATAACAAAGCAACACACAACAAGTGCTGGTGGAGATGCGGAGTAAAGGGAGCCCTAGTGCACTGTTGATGGAAATAGAAGCTGGTGCAGCCACTGTGGAAAACGGTATGGAATTTCCTCAGAAAACTAAAAATGAAACTGCCTTTTGATCCAGTAATTCCACTGCTGGGATTATACCCTAAGAATCCCGAATCGCCAATTCAAAAGAACATATGCACCCCTATGTTCATAGCAGCCCTATTTACAATAGCCAAGTGCTGGAAACAGCCTCAGTGCCCATCAGTAAATGAGTGGATCAAAACATTACGATACATTTGCACAATAGAATACTATGAAGCAGAAACAAAGAAGGAGCTCCTACCTTTCACAACAACATGGATAGAACTGAAGAATATAATGCTAAGTGAAATAAACCAATCAGTGAAAGACAAATATCATATGAACTCACCTATACGAGGAATCTAATGAACAAAATAAACTAACAAGCAAAATGGAACCAGAGGCATGGAAACAGACTGACAGCAACCAGAGGGGAGATGGGAAGGGGAATAATGGTGGAAAGGAAGGGAAGAGGCTAGTCAAAGAACATGCATGAATGATCCACGGACGTGGAAAAGAGTGTAGTGATTGACTGTGGGAGTGGGAGGGGGGATGGGCTTGTCAGAGGAGGGCAGAGGGGGAAAATTGGGACAACTGTAATAGAATAACAATAAAACTTTAAAAAATTTTATTTATTTATCTTTAGAAGGGAAGGGAAGAAGAGAAGGAGAGAAATATCAATGTATAGTTGCTTCTGATGCATCCCCTGCTGGGAACTGGCCTGCAACCCAGGCATGTGCCCTGACGGAAAATCGAACCTCAATCTTTTGGTTCACAGGCTCGTGTTCAATCCACTGAGCTACTCCAGCCAGGGCACAATAAAAAAAATTTAAGTAAATTCTACATATTTTTCCTATCAGAAAAAAATAACTAACTATATTTTATATATATATATATATATATATATATATATATATATATATATATATCAGGATAATAACATTTATTCTTAACCTTGATTATTTTTTTTACATTCCAAGCACATAATAAAATTCTCAAAGGAAAGTATAAGTATTTTGTCTTTTAGGGTATAGGAAGAAAAGGAGATTGGGGGGGAAAAGGATATTTTAACATCAAGCAAGATGCTGCAATCCAAAGAGTTGAGATTATTTCTCTCATATTTTCTTGGGAAAAAACAATGAACACCACAAGTATTACTTTTCTGTGATGATGAAATAAATAACATAATAATAATTTATATATGATAGGCACTGTGTTCCATTTACACATTTAATTTTGCCATCTTAATTCTTTAAGGCAGGTGATATTATTATCCTTATTTTGTAGATCAAGAAATTGACAAATAAATGGTTTGAGTTCACACTGTTACTGAGTTCAGAACCTGGCTGTCTGCACCTGGGCCATCTGATCCCCATCTCCAGCACGACCTTCACATCAAACGTTCCAGGCCCCATTCTCATGTGGATTCTCTGGGGGATGTGAGCATGGTGTGCTCTTCTCTGAAGCTGTTTTTTCTACATAATGAACCAATTATAGTACAGTAGGACTTTGCAATTGTGGGTCAAACCCATTAGTGGATCTCTAATGGTTTCCTGACCACAGGTTGTATTTTTTAAAGTTTGCAAAACACTACATTATATTATTTCTAAGGATCTGCCCAGCTCCGAAGTCCTCAGATGAAGAAAATGAACTTCAGGCACTTTTAAAATAAGATTTTCATTTATTTCAGATGTTGGGGAGATGGATATTTCTTGATGGCATAAGAAAAGATCTAGTCACGTCTTACAAACAAAATCTACAGATCTTTCATATGGGAGATATAAAACTGAAAGCAACAAATGAACCAATGAGAAACAAGCAACAAAAACTCTAAGACACAGACACAGTATGGTTGTTACCAGAGGGAAAAGCGGGTGGGAGGAGGTAGTAAAGGGTAAAGGGGGTCAAATGCATGGTGACAGAAAGGAATCTGACTTTGGATGGTAAACATACAATGCGATATACATACGCTGCATTACAGAATCCTACACTTGAAACCTATATAGTTTTATTAACTAATGTCACCCCAATACATTTAATTTAAAAATCTACATATCTTTCTAAACTATCTACTTCATAAAAATATTGACTTTGTGCACCATTCTAGAGATAAGGAAACTAGGTTAAATTCTTCAGGAAAAATTACCCTTCAACAAAATTAATTGTAATAAAAAAAGAGTTGGAAGGTGAACCAATAGATTCAAGAAGACTTTAGAGACTTATAACTGATTTCACTATATGAATCTTAACTTAAAATGATATGATAAAAAAATAAATAAAAGTACCAACCGTATTTTGCCATGTATAATGTTTCCTTTTTGCCCAAATATTTTGAGGGAGAAATAAGGATGCACATTATACATAGGTAGTACTAATTCCATGTCTATATAAATGTTTTTAATTCTTTTATTTATGCTTATGTGTTAAAAGTGTAACTCTAGAAAGCAGATGGGACAAAGCCACCATCTATGATCACCTTTAAAAGAAAAACATTTCTGAAAGAAAAGATTCCAAGTGGAGTTATTGTCCATGTGCATGAAAAAGGATGGATGAATGAAGGAGGCATGAAAATCTGGTTTAACAAAGTCTGGTCACAAAGGCCTAGAGGATTACTTTAAAAAACAGCTTCGCTTGTTTTGGATCACTTCAAAGCCCGTGTTACACAAAGTTTAAAAGATCGCAGCAGACTTGAAAACCCAACTTGCTGTGATACCTGGTTGACCAACCAGCTAACTACAACCTCTTCATGTATCAGTAAACGAGCCCTTTAAAGCCCTGATGAAAAAAAGAGTGGATGTTGTGGACACTGCCAGCTGGTAATGATTCAACACTTGCAGGCAGAATCAAGAAATCATCCATTGCCCCAGACTCGTGATTGAATCCTAAGGTTGTGGTACGGTGTTAAGAAGGAAGTGGTTGTAAAATCATTTTTAATATGTGGCATCAGCAATCATATGGATGGAACTAAGGATGATGAAATTTACCAGGATGAGGAAAGTTCAGAAGACACTGGTGATGTAGAAATTGAAGAAGATGATATTTCTAATATTGACAGTGAGGAAGAGTTCTTGGGCTTCTATGGTGCATAAATATTGTAAATGGTTATTACCAGTATATAACATTTCTTGTACCTTGTATCTGTTCATGTGTTTTGGAATTATTTGTTACATAAAATTTCTTATACCATAATATGTTCACAAATAAATGCTAAAATTCCTTTATAATACAAAAAACAAGTATCTAAATATAAATAAATAAAAATTGAATTAAAAAATTAAAACGAAAGATTTTCTTTCCTGAAAGTTGGGGCCAAAAACCTGGGTGCACATTAGACATGGCAAAATACAGTAAATAAGCAAACCAAAAAAAGGAAAAATCAGGAATATTAAGCACTGACTTGATACTCAATTAAGTAAATACTGTTAGGCATGATAAACAATATTTGATCACTTCTGTTAATGTTTTAGGTGTGATCATTGTATTTCATAATATTAAGGAATTACTATTAAAGATTTTGTGGGTAGTAATTGTTTTATGGTTATTTGTGTGAGTATATATATATATATATATATATATATATTTTAAAGACTATGCTGAACTATCTACAGATGAAATTATATCATTTCTGAGATTGCTTTAAAATAATATAGAAATTAAAGGAATGGGTAAGTCTAAAAACGAAATAAGTTTGGCCAAGACTTGATCATTTAAGCTGCCTAATGGTTACATCAGACCTCATTAAGCTATTTTCTTTACTTTTATAAATTATAAAATTCTCTATAACAAAAGATTTTTTAAAAAATAAAATAACTGAGGTAGAAAGATAAAGTAACTTTTCTCACAATTTTACTAGCCAGACTGAATGCCAAATTTCTTAGTTCCAAATTTTTAGTCTATATCCTTCTATTAAGACGTAGCTCTTTTCTTGTCTATTTTCTAAAATTTGCTCCAACCAGAACTCATGGATCCACTTGGATTCAAACTAGAAAGTCATTTATAACAAAATTAGGAGAGGTGGGAGGCCCCGTACAAGAGAAACAAACCATACCACTGAGAGCAGGTCAGCCTTGAGAGGGCCCGCTAGCCAAAGTTACTGAAACTCGCCCGTCTGGGTCATGAGTTAACAGGCGCTTCCTGTTTCCTGAGTACACATATCACCATCACCCCAAGATTATCTTGTCCTTTGCCAGATTCTGTAATTTGAAGATGACTAATTTCAGTATGACAAACATGGAATGACTGGTAGTGGCGAGTACTAGACCAAAACCCCAACAGTACTTCTCTGTAGCCCTTCATCTGAGGAAATCAAATAATTATTGGTATTAACATGAAAGGATTTGTAAAGTGAAGTCTCTTGGGGGTCTCCCTGGATTGTAATGATTTCATTCAGAGCCAGAGTCTGCTCCTGGTTTCCCTTTATCTAACATTGCCACGTAAAGAAGGAGGCTAGGGGGAAATACAGGCCTGCCTGTGCTGACCTGCCCTCCAGACGATTTCTCCGCAGCAGGAAGAGAGACACACTCTAAGTCTTTAGGGTAGCTATTGGGCTGATGACAATTTGACAAAGTGGTTGGGGTTCGGCCACCTGAATCATTTACAGGAATGTTGCTTTCCAGGTTGCATGGTACTTTCCACATTTCTGGACCAGATTTCTCTACCATTCATCCTGCTCAAGAAATGGAAAACTGTGCAAATCTATCTACTCACTGTTTTTATTATCTAGGTTACTCTATCAGCCAGAAAACGTAGCTTAATCCGTTTTGGTGTCAGGTGCTCCTGAGAATGACACAGAACTAGTTATTTTGCTTTTCTTAGTTTGTTCATTTTGACACAGAAAGTGGATAATACTCATTTTAGAGGATTGCTTCAGACACTAAAATGCTTAACATGTAAAAATGTTGAGATTTATCTTAAGTTACTGAAAAAGTATTGGTGCATTTTTTAAATTACCTGCGTGAAGTCCATTACATGTCCCTAAAATAAAACAGAGCAGAGCTAGATTCTAGTGGAACTCAGGTGGAAATGTCAAATTCCCTAACCCTCACACAGGATAAGAATTTGGATTCCACCCTCAGTGTCAAAATAGACTTCACCTTCAAAACAGTTCGATACATATTTATCAAACACCACCTTTTCCTGTTCCCTCCTTTAATTTGCCCTCCTTCCTCTATTCCTCCAGCTCTCAAATTACATTGCAAACAATTTTTTAAAAAGAATGTGCAAGATGTGTTTTTTTGTTGTTGTTTGCTCTTTTGACATACCCCAAACATACAAAAACTTGGGACATCGTGGAATTCATACAGCTTAGAAATTGGGCTAGTGTTAGTCATGTTAATAAGGATGTCAGCAAAGTTGGCAAAGAATATGGAATGAGTTCCCAAGAATGACAAACCTTAAGTTACTACAAAGATTTAAAATCAGG
Organism: Artibeus jamaicensis; assembly: GCF_021234435.1. NCBI lineage: Eukaryota > Metazoa > Chordata > Mammalia > Chiroptera > Phyllostomidae > Artibeus > Artibeus jamaicensis. The sequence goes on along the minus strand of NW_026522050.1, from coordinate 5,388,740 downwards.
GACCTCCCTTGAGCAATCTGGCTAATAGTCTCACTGCTAGTTTTAATTACTTTGGAATGGAAGGAGGTATCATATTTGTAGGCCACAGTAATCTATTTCCTCAGTTTCTCTGCATAAAAAGCTGAGCAACAAAATATAGTGCTATGTCATCTTGATTTAATGAATACTAAGTCACAGAATGAATCAAACCACCCAGGCCTTTCTCCAACCTTTGTGAATCCCTCATTCTTGTACTTCTGTTTCTTCTCATTACACTCTTTTCTTTCTTTCCCCCTCCCCCAAATCACATCTCTGCTGTTGCCTACTGTGTGATCACTCTACAATCTCAGTAGCCCCCAAGGGGCAAATGCCCATAATAAAATGACCATTTCAATCACCACTCAATACAAAAGTGTTTGTGCAGAGTTTACTCTGTGGTTAGCACCAAACTTTCTGTCTTTTGTGCCACCAAAACAGTGAACCTATATTTCCCCCAAACTATAATATTTCCTCATGCTTTATTCTTAGTGGGGTGAGGTCAGGAGAGAAGTGAAAATAAAATCTTCTAGCACTACCCTCCTTCTGGCTAGTAGTACGCCCAGCACACATGCAGATGGCAGACAAGTCTTTATTCCCTCAGAGCTTCTCTTCCAAGAAACTCCTCACTCACCCAATTCTTCCATTGTCACACACCCAAGGTGCTCTGGTGCCACAGGTTGCAAGGAACTGCTTTGGTCTGTGCTGAAGAAGAGGACTGCAAAGGAACTGAATGAGACAGCGTGAAGCAGCCTCTATAACCCTTTTTGGTTCCTACATTTGCTTAGCACTTCCTCTCTTCTAATTTGGTGAGTTTCTTTTCTTTTTTCTTTTTTTTTGTAGATCAGAATTTTTAAAATGGGACTGACACAGAGAGGTGGGTACTGAAATCAGAATTCTGGTGGTACATTGGCCAGGACAATTAGGATTCAAAGTTAATTTTGGAAAATTTGAGCACCTACCTACTACATGCCAGAACTCATCTTGAATTCATGAGAATGGCAGATTTGCACTTGTGATTTTTTTCTAATGTGAGTATCCCACTTCTACCATGAATTAGAAAACTCGCTTTTTTGTTGTTCTGTGAAGCTTGGGGACCATGAAGGCACGGTTTGCTTCATAAAATTTCCATCAGAGTTAACCAGTACCCAATTCATTTTGCTGTCTTTGTTTGACTTTCTAGAAATTATGTTTATTTGATATTCTGAATAGATAGTAAACCCATTAAATTCAGCAGAGGCATATTCACATTTGGATTCTTGGGGCCAGTTTATTTCAGTGGTCCAAAAAGCAAACAACTATACAGGGATCAAGAAGAAATGAGACTGAAAGATTTAAGACACTGGGTGCTAAGCTGCAGACATCTCAGTTAAGCACAATTCCTGGTTAGTTACATTGCTTTACAACAGTTTTCTGAACCAGTGATTTCATTCACCTCGAAAAAATAAAACATTTACAAAGGCCTATTATGGGAAGACAGTACGTAAAGGACTATAATTATGGTTCTGTGCAATTGATATTACCCCCACTTTTACCAGTGGTGAAATAGATTCAAGGAATAGTAACTTGCTAAACTGATATAATTAATAGGTAACTTTTCTGCAGTAATATAATTCACATATAACTTCAAAGCCTGTGAACTTTCCTGTATAAGAGTGGTCTTTTTTTTTTTTAAGATGGTCTAAAGAAATAATTCATTCTCCATTCCCTAGTGAGTGAAGACTTTTTAATGGAGATTCCCACTCTGCATTACTTTGAGCAGCCATTGGATGTCAGTGCTGTCCTAAAAGCCTGCATACTTTAAACACGGGTTTGAAAAAATTCCCATCCGCACGCACTGTGCCATTTTTTACAACTGAAATGCTATTAGTTCCATAAAAGTGCAAAACACTCCATGGAAAATAGAAAACATTAGCCTAAGGTGGTAACTGAGCCAAAGTACTGTAAGGAAAAATGCACTTCAGCACTTGGTATGCAAATACTGAACTGTACGTTCAGCTTTAACTGAATGATTGATTAATGTGAAACTCTGATTCCCCAGATCTTGTTTCCATTCGCTTTCTTTGGGCATTTTACTACCGGATACTTTATTTTCCAGGAGTGGAAAAGTGGTCCTAAAAATCCCTCCTTGATTACAATGGATCAAAGAAAGGAAGGAAGGAATGCCAGAGGCCCACTCCCATCACCAAATGCAACTCATAGATAAGCAAATGGAAACTCCCGTTTATCGCATTAGGATGATTTAGCTGCACACGCTATTGGGCAGAAAAGAAATTTTGACAAAGCTGCTGATCTGACTGTGCTTCCTGTGCAGCAGACACATTTAAAAAACCGCAGAAGCAAGTCGCTTCAGAGTGAGGAGCCTGAGGGAGGGCTCGTTTCTACGAATTGGTGACTCTAGTCACGCTAACAACTTCCCTCCGGCCCAGGGATCACAGCCAAGTTCGGCAGTCTACGTCAGCACCTGGGTCTCGAGAATGTCTAGTAGAAACGCAACTCCACAATTCCTTCCACAAACTTTTATTACGAGTAAAACTGGTGGGTAGGCCCCCGAGGACCGGATGCAGCCCGATTCAGTCTCTGATCACAGGTTGGTGGGTCACACAACAGGGTGACGAGATGAATATTGCAGACATGAATGCCAGCTGATTTAAAGGAGATGCCATCTAAAAAACCAAGGCAAGGGCTATTACGTAACCACCCTAGAAATGCTTCCCAACACCAAGAAACGAAGTAGGAAAAAACTCAGGAGATCCTGACGGGCAACTGCCTCAAAATTTGCGCCGGGATGTGTTCGGGCATCTCGCCTTAAACCAGAAATACTGCCTCCCAAGAAAAGGGCACTCGGACTGTGGTAACACTAAACTACTTTTCCCATTCATCATCAATCAAAAATTCCCAGCAACCTCTTCGCCTCTGGTTTCGTTTTTCTCCATAGCCATATAAGTAGGACTTCATATCCCAGGATGCCTTTGGGCAAGTTAACCTTGCGCATGCACTGAAAAGGCGGGCCCTCTCCCTTCATGACCACGCCTCTGTTCTATCGCCGCCATTTTTTCAGAGACTTTCATCCGGCAAGCGACGGGCTTTTTTTCTTAAAGGAGAAGCGACAGCTCAAAAAAAAAATATCCCCTTCTCCCTGCAAGACCTGGCAACGCTGGGGACAGAAAGGCTGCATACAGGAAAGTGGGATCGGGGTGGAGGAAGTAAAACGCCCGGGCTACTTCTTTGGCTTAAGATAGAAAGAGCCCTTGTGGTATTAGCGACTCCTTAGGGAGGCAGGTGCGCGCGCAGCCACACCGGGGAGCGCGCGAGGCGGGAAAGAGGTGCGTTATCCTCCCTCCAACAACCTCGCGAGACCTGCCTCTCCCACTGTCCCTAGCGTGCGTGGAACTCCGGAGGGAGGGGGAAAGGTCACTTTAGGATTGTCGCGAGACGCAGCCGTTAAACGGTGAGAACGGGTACGCGGGGAAGGAAACCTCGCGCGCTCCCTTGGATCCGTTCCCTGATTGGTGGAAGGAAGGGGTGGGGGAGGAAACCAAGTACGTCGCTGCGTGAGTGATCTTGGGGGCGGGGCGAGGAAGCCATTTCTCCTCTTGGATTGGCCCGCCGAGTCTTACGCGCGCGCGCGCGCACTGGGGAGCCTTGAGTGGCAGGGGGCGGGGGCTGCCCTCGGAGCCGGGCGGAGGGGTTGGGGGGGGAAAGAGTGGAGCGCCGATTGAGAGTGTGCAGGACGCTCCGGGAGGAGGGGGGCGGGGGGAGCAGCGCCGCGGCCGCCGCCGCCTCCGCCTCCTCCGCCTGGGACGAAGGGGTGGGGGACGGACGAGCCCCGATGCCGGGGGAGACAGAAGAGCCGAGACCCCCGGAACAGCAGGACCAGGACGGGGTAGAGGCGGCGGCGGCCAAGGCGGCTCCAGAGGAGCTCCAACAACAGCCCCCTGAGGGGGCGGCGGCGACGCCGCCTGCGGGGGCCACTAGCAGCCGCGTGCTGAGGGGAGGACGGGACCGGGGCCGGGCCGCTGCGGCCGCCGCTGCCGCGGTGTCCCGTCGGAGGAAGGCCGAGTATCCCCGCCGGCGGAGGAGCAGTCCCAGCGCCAGGCCTCCGGATGCCACAGGGCTGCAGTCCCAGGCCGTGAAGCCCCCATCTCCAGCTCAGGGCAAGAAGAGTCCGCGACTCCTGTGAGTAATGCAGTCTTTCAGGCGGTGGGAAAGACCCCCCTGTGCCCGCACGCTACCCTCTCGGCTGCCGTAGTGCCCACTCCACGTGACATCCTGCTTGTTCTGCCCCCTGCCGGCTCTCATCACTGATGTCACAGCGCTTCTCTGGTTGCTGTCTTGTCTCTACTCTCCGTTTCTGAATCTGTCGGGCTACTTCCCCACTCCGTGAAATCGTTCTTTGTAGCGGACACCTGTCCTTCCTAGCGGCTCTCTGGTCCCCGGCCGTCGCAGGCTTATCGCGCACTCGGGCTTCTGCACTCCCTTTGTCAGCCTATCCCATCCCCTCCTGCGGCGGCTCTCGAGTATTACATCACATCTCCACTGAGAAGTCAACGACGGGACTTAGCCTTCAAAAGTGTGTCGGTCCCCGCACTTCACTTTAGTTTGCTTAAGAGCTCGTTGCCGTAGTAGCTCTGTGTAGCTTTTTTGACTACCAAATTTTTGTTATTTTTCACTTGCTACTAGGATAAAAACGTGACTTTGCCAATTTTGTTAAGTGTAGTCTTTCATATAACAAGCTTAAGTGGGTATTCATTTTTGTTGTTTTTGCTCGGTAACACGTTTTTTGTATATTTTCGTATACGTATTAACGTAGGAACTTCATCCCTAAGAACTAGACTAGTCTGAATAGAATTTCTTCATTTCCTAAAGATAATAGAGGGTATAGGAACATAAATATTGGAAATTGTTTATTAAAATAATGTTCCTATGTTGAGAACTGTAAAGCACACAGATTTGTAAATCCTAGAAATTAGTCATATTAGCCACATATTAGCCAGTGACTGGCAACATCATTTTTGTCTTCTCACTTTCAAGTGAAAAAAAAAGAAAACTGGTAAAAGCAGGGAGAATTGAAAAGGGGTGGGAAATTAGAATTTTAAATCACCCACTTTCCTACTAAAGTGTGGCAAGATTTGGTTTATACTTGCCCCTGTGACTTAAAATACATTTGTTCTAAAATTAAGAGTGAAGTTATTATGAGCCTTATTTGGATAAAACTTCCTTCCATGAATTTCTGAAACAGCCTGTTCCTCAGTTTCCTCATCTGTAGGACAGAACGTTAATTCCTGTGAGATTAGTTTGTGAGAATCAAATACAGCGTGTGAAGAAGCACTTAGCATAGGGATTTTCAACCTTTTTGCACCTCAAAGCACAAAAATTAGTAAAATCCTTCACATTAAGAAGTATATTTTTTTTGATGATCTGGTAAAAAAGAAAGTATAATTTTGATTCATTCACACACCAGTTGACTGTTGTCATTTTTTTATTTGACAATCTAAGGGAAAGGAGGTCAGTACCCCTGACTAGCCACGTATTGCAAGCTTTAAAAATTCTTGCCGCACACTGGTTGAAAATCGCTGACTTAGCACAAAGCCTGGTACATAGTGAATTTTTTTCATAGTTTTCTTTTTGTTTATTTTTTTCCTCATTACCATTTATCCCCTTTATACCCTCTTCCACCTCCATCCACCCCCGAATATTTATTCAAAGCTATTGTTTTTGAGTAGTGGTGTCATGAAAGAGATATAAATGGTGTGTGTTTGTGTAAATTCTGTAAAACTGGACTTGTTTGTTTTATCACCATACATAGTAGGGTTAATAATTTAGTATAATTTTCAAAATTCCCTTTTATTCTTATGCACCCATTTGAGAGTTAAATATACCTATGTCCTTGACATCTTTCCCTCCCTCAGTTTCAATAGTTTTCCTTATAGAAATTGATCTTTTTAAGATGATTATAGCTACACTAGTAGCTTTACCCTCTGTCGTGGTTTATTTTTTTCCTCCTGACTTGACCAAAAAGTACTAAACTTTTTTTAATTCTACAATATAAATACTAGAATGGTCAAACTTGAATAAAGAGTATTTAAGTTTTTTTCTCTCCATAATATTTCTGTGGGGAGGAATGGTTTTGATTCTTAGCATCTCTTCCTCACTTCATCAAATAACATAAAAAGTATTAGTGTTCTTATACCTTCTGTTAGCCTCTGAACTATCTTTTGATTATTTTAAATTATGCCAGTTTTTAAAATAAATTTTCACCATGACTCTTTTTTTGTTACACATTTTCAATTTACTGCCTACCCTGGAAATGAAAGGAATCATAAAGCATTTCAGCTTGGTAGACCCTGACTGAGCAGTAGCTAAGCCTGGTGCTCTGCTGATCTAGGGTTTATAAAAATAAATGAGATGAGATGCAGATCTTATCAAGGACCTCGCAGTGTAAGGTGAAGATTCATTAATTAGTGGAAGTTTATCATATACATGTGCCTGCTTTACAGATTGCCACAGCGATGAAATAAATTTTAAAACTCAAGTGTGAAGGTTAATCTTTTAAGATGTCTCAAGAGGTTTGAGTATCAGTTTTTCAGAACCCTGGTCAAGTGTGTGCTGACCTTGATTCATCTCTCTCTTTCTAATAACATTATGACAATTTTTTTAAAGGAGTAAGATAAAACTAAAAAAAATCTCTAAAAAAGTATGATTTAATTTCTATATTAATTAATTGTCTTATTCAGGCCCTTTTTTCACATTTCGATATTGCCCCTTATAAACTCCCAGTAATGAGCTATTTAACCTACATTTGTTACTTTTTGATTGAAGAGATACCAAAATGTACAGTAGCTTAAAAGGTCAATAAATACAGCAAATCGAATTGATTGAATCCTCTTTTCTTATTAGAAGGCAAAATAATACAGTGGCAAAATCATAGGACTTCGTCTCAGGTCCCAGCTTTCTACCACTCACTAAGTGACCTTGGGCAAGTCACTTAACAGCCTTAAATCTGCATTTTCACCTATAACTGATCATTTATGATTTGTGAAATCAGATTTATAGGTAGATCACAATTAGGTTACAGCTTTTATAAACTTTCTTTTTGACTCGGGTGTAACAGATGAATGATTTTAGGGTTTTCTTTTAGGTTCATTAAATTTTTATTATGAAGATTTTCAAATATAAACAGTATCGGCAAGATACTATAATGAAACTCCAGTGTTTATTAGCTACATTTACCAGTTATTTAGATTTTGCCATGCTCGCTACCTCTATCCCTTTTCCCCTTTTTCTTTTGGCAAGGGGCATTTTAAAGGAAATCTCAAACATTTCATTTCACCTCTTCCTACTGCATTTGTGTAAAATAAGAACATATTATAGAACCACATAATGAAACACAATCAGATAATTTCTTTGTATTAGTATGTGTAGATATAGAATATTTTCATCACTGCAGAAAGTTCTGTTGGACACCATTCTGTTAGGTGCTATCTGCATCACTGTAGATGAATTTGTATAAGTATTTATGCTCTAAGAAAGTATGCAAGATTGTTCATTTAATGTTTTATTTTTATTTCTTTCAGATGTGTAGAAAAATTAACAGACAAAGGTAAGACTTGGTCACTCTTACCGCTTATGTATGTTTCACTGATTATTATCTTATAATCTGGTAGAAGATAGAATGAGTGAACTTCAGCCTGATAATTCAAGTTGTTCGTATTTAAAGATGACTTTTGTCTAGTAAAGAATTATTGGAATAGGTAGGTAGAATCCAGGCAGGTTTGGGCAAGTGAAACATTTTGACATTATTTAGAAAAAGTGATGGAAAATCAGATTACTTGACATCACTTTATTGCAGTTTTCTGTAAGTGCTGTCTTTTTTGTAGGGGGTAGTAAAGTTACAAAGAGAAAAATGATAGACAATATACAGAGTAAAGCGTAGACAAAATCCTGATGCTGACAGAGACTCAAATTATAAATGCAGTTTGAAGAATGTGGGAAGAAAGTGTTCTAAGATTTCAGCCTGGTGAATAATTAAATGAGGTCATGAGGTCGCTTCTCTTTAAAGAGTTTTAGCAATATTGAATATAGTCTTCTGCTTATCTGAATGTATGAAAGAAAGCTAATGTTCACTTTCTCTTTTTAAACACTTTAACTTTTAAAATTTAAGCTTGATTGTATTTTTTCCCATTACCATTTAGTCCCCCTATACTCACTCTCCTTCCCCCAGCACAGCATTCACCACGCTGTGTCCATGTCCATGAGTCCTTTTTCCTTTTTACTCAGTGCCTCCATCCCCTAACAACACCACTACCACCCACCTACCCATCCACCCACCCCAGTAGCTGTCATCTGCTCTCCATCTATTAATCTCTCTGTTTTGCTTGTTTGTTCAGTTCATTAGAGTCCACATACAAGTGATAAGATATTTGTCTTTCTCTTACTGGCTTATTTCACCTAGCATACTGTTTTCCAGGTCCATCCATACTGTTGCAAAGGGTAAAATTTTTTTCTCTTTAAGGCTTAGTAGTGCTCCATTGTGTAAATGCCCAGTGGTTGCTTTATCCACTCATCTGGTGAAGGACACTCAGGGTGCTTCCATATCTTGGTGATTGTAAATAACGCTGCAGTGAACACAGGGGTGCTTATGTTCTTTTGAACGTAAGTGTCTTGGGTTCCTTCATATATAGTCCCAGAAGTGTGATTTCTGGGTTATAAGTTAGATGCATTTTTAATATTTTTAGGTATCTCCATACTGCTTTCCATAGTGGCTGCACCAGTCTGCATTCCAACCTACAGTTCACTAGGGTCCCCTTTCTCCACAAGCTCACCAGCACTTGTTTGTTGACTTATGGATGGTAGCCATTGTGCCAGGTGTGAGATGGTATCTCATTGTGGTTTTAATTTGCATTTCTCTGATGGTTAGTGATGCTGAGCATCTTTTCGTGTGTTTGTTGGCCATCTGTACGTCTGTCTGCTTTGGAGAGGTGTCTGTTCAGGTCCTTTGCCCATTTTTTAATTGGGTGGTTTGGTTTTTTTGGTGTTGAGTTTTGTAGATTTTGGATATTAACCCCTTATCAGATGTATTGGTGAATATGTTCTCCCATTCTGTGGGTTGTCTTTTTATTTTGTTGATGATTTCTTTTGCTGTGCAAAACCTTTTTACTTTGATGTAGTCCCATTTTAAACACTTTTTTAAAAGACTTTATTCTTCCTTTGCAGATTGGATTATTGAAATTAACCCTAGCCCTGGCTGGCATAGCTCAGTGGATTGAGCGCGGTCCTGTGAACCAAAGGATCGCAGTTTGATTCCCAGTCAGGGCACATGCCTGGGTTGTAGGCCAGTTCCCAACATGGGATGCACCAGAGGCAACCGTACATTGATGTATCTCTCCTTCCCTTCCCCTCTAAAGATAAATAAATTTTAAAAATCTAAAAAAAAAAAATTAAATTAACCCTATCGTACTTGTTTAGTTGCTTATTTGTTTCACCTTTTTTTCTAGTTATTGGCTGTGTTCCTTGATGCTAAATTTAAGTATATAGCATTCTTCTTAAAACTGGAACAGATATGCTTTTAAGCATTTTTTTACATGCCTCCCCCTCTTTAAATTTTTTAAAAATATTTATTTATTTATTTATTTATTTTTTAGAGAAGACAGAGAGAGAAACATCAATGTGTGGTTGCCTCTTGTGCGTGCGTCCCCCCGGGACCCGGCCCACAATCCAGGCCTGTGGCCTGACCAAGAATTGAACTGGTGACCCTTTGGTTCACAGACTGGAGCTCAATCCACTGAGCTACAGCAACCAGGGCATATATATATACATATAGTTTTTAATAAAGGTTTTCCTCTTCATGAAAAATTGTTCCAGTATATGTATATATGTGTGTGTGGTGTGTATCTGTATATACACCACACACAGCAAGTTTAAAACCTGTTGAAATAATGACAGTGTGACTAGGAACCAATAACTTGAAGTGGTGACTGTTTTGTAAACAATTAGATGTCAATGTTCAGGTTTCTTTTTTCTCTGAATTTTAGAATGAGGCTAGTATTTCCATACTGTAACAGGCAGAAGTGTTTTGTACTAGGCAGATTTTTGTATAGAAAGCTTTATATGGCTATTTTGTATAGCAAGTTTTTTATTTTGTTGCTGTTATGTGGAAAATAGGGTATGTCTGCCAAAAATAAAAGGACTTGTGTTCTTTTTGGAAAATTATATGGAGAAAATGTAGCTATAGCTGGCAATCAAATACTAGGGCAGTTCTTATTAAAACATAAATCCCAACCTGCCTTTATTTTTAGAGCTAAATTTTGTGTGTGTGTGTCTAAAGAGTATTTCTAAAGAAAAGAAGTATTTTGGATTGCCTTGAGGATAACTTCGAGAATGTGGTTGAAATTTTGAACCCCTGTTGGGAGGTGAGTTAATTGTTCTTTGTGTAGATGTCTTAAACCAGAGGTTGGATACTGCTGGAACAGCAGTTGTGCAGCTATGAAAAGATTAAAACTGCATTATGGGTAATTCCATCTCAGTATCAATCCCACTCTAATCCACCAGTTAACTGCTCTGGATCTACAGTTAGAGCTCAGGGTTTGAATTCAAGTTCTATCATTTATTCCAAGTAATTCTAATACTTAGCATCCAGTGATTACTCAGTAAATGGTAGGTGTTAAGTTTATAAAATTTTGAAGAAATAGATACTTTCCAACCAAACTGAAATAATAATAAATATATTAGTATAGTTTCCTGTTCCTACTACATTTATATAACCCTGTGGATATGTATATATAAAATAAACGGAAAGTTGCTTTGAAAAATAGCGTTGTTCATTCAACAAGTAATTACTGAGTATCCACTAGATTCCAGCACCATTCGAGGTACTGGGTTGTATTGGTAATCAGTTAAGTGCAATGAAGACATTAAAACAGTGTAATACAATGTTGGATGAATTTTGGAGCTAGAGAAGTTGAGTTTCCATAAAATGGCAAATTTGGGACGATCTTGAGAAGGTAACACTTGAGCTCAGGCCTGAATATGCAGATAGATATCTGGATGAAGAACATTCCACAAAGAAGCAAAGAGCAAAAACTTAAAATACGAAAGCTTGGTTTGCCCACTGCCAGAGGATTCCATCGTCACTGTGAAACTTTCAAGGATATTAGCAGAAATTTTAAGGGATGGAGCCTGGCTAGTTCCTTTTTACCTTGGCTTTGTTTTTATTCTGTTCTTTTTGTTTTGAACCAAGGCTCATATAATTCCAGTTTTAACCATTGGATATGCTGTCAGTTTTAGCTGAAACTACTCTTTCATAAATTATACTCTTCTGAAGTTGGCTTAAATGTAAGTTAAAAAAATCTTACTTTCCCTGACTTCTCAATACTGCTGAGATTAGCTAATATTTCAATATGGACTTTACTAATTATTTGTGGAAAACAAAGTAGAGCTAGTTACAGAAATACACAGAGTAGTCTGATCACGTTTCAGAAACTCAGGTTTCTGACTGTCATAATAATGCTTATGTCTCAAATGGCTGACAGTACGTTAGATGGATATTTTATTTATCCTATTTCCTTCCTAGCCCATTATCTTAAGGTAGCAGGAACCAAATTTTTTTCTATGAGTGCGAGAATGATCTACTTGGTTATCTTGTTCTTTCTTAGTAATATCCCATATCCTTTAAATAAGTTTTCTAGTTCAGACATCTGGATGTGCAGATATATCTCATTTATGGCATATCTGGATTGACCACAGCCTTAGAAAACCTTGATTATCAGTTTATTTCAGTTGTGGGACATTTTGTAAATCAGATAAATGAGTGTTCCTCTTACCTACGAAGAAATAACTTTATAATAATTTGCCCATTACATTGTAAAACCATCTCTGACATAGTTGTAACTTTATTCTGTTATATATAGTAATTATTTTATATTGAAATCCTTTTCCATGCTAGAACCACTTGAGAATTGTAGCAGAATGCTTTGGTATAAGAAAATTAAAGCAGAAGAAATCTAAGGTCCTGAGTGGGGAAACCTATATTCAGCTGATAAGAATCCAAAACCCTTAAGAGACATCTACCTCTACATGAGGCCCTGACATTATTTTCACACTCATATGATCCTGAGTGGGCCAGAACCTCTGACAAAAAGGAATTGGCTCTGATTTGATACTCCCTGACCTTTTAAGTCCAAGAAAGATCAAGCTCCTCTGAATTAAAACTAGCCAGATTGATCTAACTGCATCCAGACAGAGGCTCCTTTAGCTTCGGTGCAGTTAATTCCTTGCAGGTAACTGTGGTTTTAGCCTTCTGCCTGCCCACCTCATTAAACCTGGAGTGCTTCTTTGACCCTAATTAAATGCCCAACTGTTGTCCTAACTTCTTATTGGCTGTTTCTGTTTGTATTTTTGCCTCTATGAGAATTTCTAAACTATATTCTCTACTGTAACTCTCCCCAAACTCCGATGTCAGTTATCTGTTGTTGTGTAACAAACCATCCAAAAATGTAGTAGTTTAAAATACAGCAATTTGTTTTTTTTCTAGTTGGGCTATTATTACCTTGTTGGTCTTTTAGTCCAGACCTTTTCATGTCATGATGGTCTCAGGGCAGTGTTCCAAGGGCTGAAGCCAAAAGCTACAAGGCATTTGGAAGCCCCCACCTACATGATACAAGAGCAACATAAAAAGTCAATTGTGGGCCCTGGCTGGTGTAGCTCAGTGGATTGAGTGCGGGCCTGTGAACCAGACAATCGCGGTTCGATTCCCAGTCAGGGCACATGCCAGGGTTGCAGGCAGGTTCCCTGCAGGCCAGTTCCCAGCAGGGGACGCACGAAAAGCAACCATACATTGATGTTTCTCTCCCTCTCTCCTTCCCTTCCCCTCTAAAGATAAATAAATAAAATCTTTAAAAAAAAAAAAAAGTCAATTGTGTCTGTATATTAGCAACAAAAAAATTGAAAGTATAAAACTAAAAAATAATATTAAAATAGTATCAAAAATACTAACTGCTATATGTTTACCAAATCTGATAAACATGAGTAAGACTTATACATGGAAACATATAGAACATTGCTCAGTAAAATTAAAGACCTAAGTAAATAGCCATGTACCTTGTTCATGGGTTTGAAGATTCAATATTGTTAAGTATGTGTTGGGGAAGCTGGACCACTCTCATACACAATTTACAAAAATAAACTCAAAATGGGTTAAAGATGGAAATGTAAGGCCTGAAACCATAAAACTCCTAGAAGAAAACATAGGAAGTAAATGACATCAATCATAGTAATATCTTTTTGGATACATCCCCTCAAGCAAGGGAAACAAAAACAAATGAATGAGACTTCATCAAACTACGAAGCTTCTACACAGCAAAGGAAAACCAACAAAACAAAAAGACAACTGACTGAATGGAAGAATATGTTTGCAAATGATATGTCTAAAGGATTGATATCCAGAATATGTAAGAAATTCATATGACTCAGTATCAAAAAATAATCTGGTAAAAAAATGGTCAAAGAACATGAAAAAAAACATTTCCCCAAATAATACATTCAGACTGCCAACAGACATGAAAAGATGTTCAACATCTCTGATCATCAGAGAAATGCGAGTCAAACCACAATGACATACTACCACACGCCAGTCTGGATGGCTGCCATTAGAAAGTCAACAAATAACATATTGGCAAAAATATGGAGGAAGGGGAACTTTTGTGCACTGTTGGTAGAACTGCAAACTGTTGCAGTCCCTAGGGGGAAAAAGTATGGAGCTTCATCAGTAAAAATAGATACACCATATGACCCAGCGATTCTCTCTGGGTATTTACTCAAAGAAAATTAAAACACTAATTTAAAAAGATAAATGCATCCTTGTGTTCATTTCAGCATCATTTACAATAGGCAAGTTATGGAAGCAACGTAGGTATCCATTGATAGGTGAATAAAAAAAGATGCGATACACATATATCCCTACATATTGTGGAATACTATGCAGCATACAAAAAGAATGAAATCTTCCATTTGCAAAAACATAGATGGATCGACAGGATATGCTAAGTGAAATGAGGCAGAGAAAAACAAATGTCAAATGGTTTCACTTATATGTGGAATCTAAAAAATTAAAAAAAAAAACCAGACTCATAGAAACAAAGACCAAAGAGACTTTATCAGAATGGAGGGGTTGGGAAGGTAGGTGAAAAGAGGTAGGGGGATATAATCAGTAATACTGTGATGAGTTTATACAGTGACAGATGGTTACCAAAATTAGTGGGGTGATTACATTATAAGGTATGAAAACATTGAATTACTTTGTTATACATCTGAAACTAATATAACCAATATGATTATATACCAACTTACTGAAATTTAAAATTTTCAATTAAAAATTTCTCTTTAAATTAAAATTTAATTTAAAAAATGTAATTTCTCCCCATATTGGTCTATAAATGCAATTAAAATCCCAACAAGATTTTTTGTGGAGAGTTTTAACTTTGAAAACTTGAAAAGTTCTTGGGGACCCTTTGGGTATACATACTACACTTTGGAAAACAATTAGCGTACACTAATCAGGAATCCCACCTGTTTTCTAAGAGTGGGATTGGTTCTTTAAGGAAAGAGGAAGAAATGAATAGCTACTTGATGGCCATCACGACAACTACACGTGTGTTCCGTAATTTATTTAATTGTACCTGATTGAAGGACCTTTGATATTTCAGTATTCTGGGATTGCAGATTTTTTTAAAGCAAAAGTAGATTTAGAGTCCATATGGAAAATAATACAATACTGAATAAATAATAGTACAAGTATAAATTCTGTTTTGTGTACTTAAAACTGCAAACCTACTTTTGCCCAGTCCTCTAGTATACTGTTGTTTATTTGGTGATGTACTTGTCTCCCATTCTAGGGAATATAAAAAGCACATATGTTTTCTGTTTCCTGAATTGCCCATTTCTTTCCTCTTTTTTTTTTTTCCCTATCTGTTTGTTTAGCCTCTTAGAGATTTTCCTCCAGTTTTGGGTGTTCTCTAACTTTTTTAGAGTAAAGTACTAAAATGCTGATTGGAAGGTCTGTGTGTACACAGATGTTCTACTCAGTAGACATCTCTAACTTACATGTCCAAAATGGAACACATATTCTCTACTGTCCCCTCAAAACAAACAACAAAATCACCTGATCTTTTTCTGTGAATGCTCTCCCACTATCCATCCAATTGTTCAGGACATAAATCTAGAAACCAGTAAAATCTGTGACACCTTTTTGTCCCCTTCTGTATTTAAGTCATTCTTTAGTCCTGTCTGGTTTTTTTCCTAAGTATTTCACATTATTTCCAGTTGTTTTCATCTGTCGTACTATTTATTATTCTCAATCATCTGTTAATTCATTGCCTTGTCTGTCAGAGTAGACTTTGAGCAGGTATCCTTGAATCTACTTTTCCCATCTAAGTCATTCTCTCCCCTGCAGCCAGAGTGAACATTAAAACCAAATCTGATCATGCCTTCTACTTAAACTCTTCCCTGGCTTTCTGTGGCTATCCTTTTTTAAGAGACTTTTTCCTGCCTCCTCAGCAACCTTGTAAATGACAGTTTCTGTCTCTCGGCTCCAGGCATATTGGTCTTTTTTCATTTCTCATCTAAAAGCAATTACATGCACTATGTCTACTTTTCTCCTCTGTCACCCACCCATCTACCTAAGAGTCCAGCCATATTTATTCAAACTTAAATGTTAAATTTTGAGCTAATTGTTAGCTATAGAGAGTTTCAAAAAGAACATCCTTTTACTCTCTCAAACTTATGTCTGAGCAGTCTTTTAATGTATTAGAGACAATTTATTCACCAAATGCCTTCAGTACGAAAATAAATGGCATTAACTCATGATTCTGATGTTTTTCCCCTAAACCTTTAGTATCTATAGAAATTTTTAAATGCTCACTAATATTTTTTATCCTTTACTTTCAGAGTTCCTGGAAATAAAATGAAAACATAGGTGTAGTAAACAGAAACAGATGACTAGAACAAAAAAAATTGAATTTAATTACTAACACACATATACATACAAACTGTCTTGTTGACTTAAAAATGAATAAACCAGATTGGAATATATAAAAAATCAGCTTTTATGCTGGTCTCTAATTTAAAAAAAAGATTCCTCCAGTTCTCTGTTTTAAAAATACAACATGCAATCTTAGATTTAAAAATTCACTTTTACAGAGTAATTATTGTGGTCTTTTAGGTCAGTATATTACATAAATGGGGCTCCCTCTCTTGGCACTTGAACCTAAGGCTGGGTGGAAATGAGCCAAATCTGAATGAAGCCCTGGGTCTCTTTTGTATG
Source organism: Artibeus jamaicensis (assembly GCF_021234435.1). Lineage (NCBI taxonomy): Eukaryota > Metazoa > Chordata > Mammalia > Chiroptera > Phyllostomidae > Artibeus > Artibeus jamaicensis. The sequence continues at coordinate 5,372,407 of NW_026522050.1, read as the reverse complement.
GTTAGGTGTGGCATATAGAAAGAATATAGACTTTGGACTTAGATATATCTGGGTGTAAATTGCACCTCTACAACTTAATATGTGGTAAGCCTAGGGGATTCAGTTACTACTTGCTCTCCTCATCTATGAAGAATGTTACTTGACAGGCTTACGAAGACTAAATTTAGAAAGATGAAGAAAATACTGCCAAACACCCAGTATTTAAGATTTGTCAGTTTCTCAGAGGAAATGAAAATATTTTGAATACAGGTGGAAGACCTTTACTCTAGCTGCTTCCCAGCCAATCAAGCAACCGCTCCCTCTTTCAGCCAACATTCTGTGTTAGCTTTGTAATCTTGAACAAGTCATTTAAGTTCTCTAAGTGTCAATTAGAAAAATAGAGCAACCTGAGGGAGGACCAGATCATATTAGGATAACCCGAGTACAAGTATTTTATCCTGGTGAACTGGCTATCATCTTTTGGAATTTAATGAATTAGGTTGCTTTGAAAAAAGTATCTTTTGCTGTAGGATTGAGCTAAATCACTCTTACATTTCATCTTTTGCTACCTAGAAGAATTAGGATAAATATTACCTGCCAGTAGTGCTAACTAATATCTTTTTGTCTCAATTCACACTGTCAACCACTCTTACTTTGCCCTTTCTTCCTTTTTCTAGAAAACATGGTTGTATTCACTATGCCTACATGCTCAGACAGTGGCTACCTGGTACTTTTCCACCTAGACCACTGTGGCTTTTTCCTTTCTTATTATATGTCAAGAAGTCTCTTCAGATCAACTGGTAGTGTGAGAAACAACTGGAAATGGCCTTATTGAAATATTGTATTTATTTTTAGAGAGGGGGGAAGAAAGGGAGAAAAAAGGGAGAGACACATCAGTGTGTGATTGCTTCTCACGCGCCCCCTACTGGGGACCTGGCCTGCAACCAAGGCATATGCGCTGATGGGGAATCAAACTGGTGACCCTGTAGTACTCAATCCACTAAGCCATACCAGCCAGGGCTAGAAACACTGGCCTTCTTGAAGCGTACCACAGAGAAGAAACTTGGTTTGTTCTTTCAAGAGTCATTCATGTTTTAGCATGGATTAGTACTTCATTTGTTTTTATAAGTAATACTCCATTGTATGGATGCAGTACATTTTGATAGACATCAGTTCCCACATTTTGGCTCTTGTGAATTGTACTGCTATGAATTCATGTATTTGTCTGGATACCCGTTTTCATTTCGAGGAGCTGATATGGTAATTCTGTTTCTGTTTTTGAGGAACAGGCACCTGTTTTCCACAGTGACTGTACCATTTTATATTCCAACCATCAATGTACAAGAATTTCCGTTTTTCCACATCATCTCTAAACCTTGTTTTTAAAATTATTGTAGTCATCCTAATGAGTGTGAAGTACTAATCTCATTGTGGTATTGATTAGCATTTCACTAGTGACTTACATTGAGCATCTTTTTCTGTACCTTTTGGCTATCTGTGTTGTCTTTGGAGAAATATCTAAGTCCTTTGGTCATTTTTTAGGTGAATTCTTTATGTTGTTGAGAGAGTTCTTAATATATTCTTGATATTTAGATTCTTATATCTCCCATTCTGTAGGGTTTTTTTTTAACACTTCCAGAGTTTTTAAGTGTTAGCTTTTATGTTTAGATCTTTGCTCCATTTTTGAGTCAGTTTTTCTTTGTGGTAAAAGGTCCAACATCTTTTTTTTGTTAACCATTTTGTATGCTTATGTATTATAGGATATAAAAACAACCCCCATCTATGGAGTGTTAAGCTGATACCCAAGATGACCGAAGCCTCCCATATTCAATATCTCACTATTTTCTGGTTGTGCCCCAAAAAACCCAGCAATTTAAAAAATAATTCTTTTTAAAAATGATTCTTTTAAAAAATCATTTACACTGAAAAAAAGTGGGATGAGCTGAAATTATCTCCTTTTTCAAAATGGTTTTAGAGCTATTTAGAAAACTTGGATTGATAATAAAGTAGTTGATAAAAATTTTTCTCTGGATTGTGCAAGAAGGGAGACGGGAACCACTAATAGGACATGGCGTGTGGTGCTGATCAGACTTGGCTTCTTTTTCTCTTCATCTGAGACTGCACTCACCTTGTTTTTAGTTTCTCCATTTTCTGCACCTAAAACTTTTTAGGTTCTGGGTCAGCCACTTTGCCTCTTTGTCCTGTATTCCCCTTTTCCCTGTATTTTGCCTTTTTTTAAAAAATTTTATGTATTTATTTGTTTGTTTGTTTGTTTATGTCTGCAGATTTATCCTAAGTAAAGTGTCACATTGTACTGTGTACAGTGATTAGCTAAAAGGACCGATTTTGAATTTATCATTTTTATTTGGTATTTGAAGACTTTTCTATCACCTTTTTTTAATTTGTTTTCACTTTTTCAGGAATAGGTTTAGCTGACATCCTCACTGATTTCCTCTGGGGCTCCTCCTTCACCACTCTCTCAGTGGAGCTGACCTTGGGCATCAAGACATGGGGCACCTAGAGCTTCACAAACCTTGGCTGCCTGGCAGCTGCCACTTCTCCCACTGCCCAAGCTACCCCAACTTCATTCTTTGCATGTGAATATCCAGTTGTCTCAGAACCATTTATATTTTTTTGTTTTGTTTTCTTGTGTGGTGATTACCAGAGGGAAAGTGGGGTGGGAGGAGGTAGGAGAGGGTAAAGGGGAAGTAAATGGTGATAGAAGGAGACTTGAGTTAGGGTGGTGGACATACAATACAGTAAACAGATAATGTATTTAGAATCGTGCCCCTGAAACTTACATAATTTTATTAATCAATGTTACTATAATAAATGAATTTAAATAAAAACAACTAAATTTTATGCAGCTTTGCTAAATAAGTGTTACCTTTAATAGGGTTTTTGTTGTTGATACTGGGTTGTTTTTGTTCTTTTGCTTAATTGCTCTGGCTAAAAGTTCAGGCATCCTTGTCTTGTTCCTCATCTTAGGGTGAGAGCTTTCTGGTTTTTGCCACTAAGTATGTTAGCTTTGGGTTTTTGTTAAATGCCCTTTATCAAGTTAAGGAAGTTCCATTCTATTTCTAACTTATTGTGTATTCTTACCATGAAAGTTTGTACATTTGTCATATGCTTTTCTACATTTGAGGTGGTCGTGGACTTTTTTCTTTAATTTATTAATGTGTGCTACGTTACATTTATTGATTTTTGTATGTTGTACCACCCTCAAAATCCTGGGATGCATCCTGCTTGGTCATAGTGTTTAACATGCTGCATAATCTTAATGTAATGCTGGATTCAGTTTCTGAGGGACATATAGCTTACTTCTGGTCTATAGCTTACTTACAATACCTTTGTCTGGCTTTGGTATCTGAGTAATACTGGCCTTGTAGAATGAGCTGGAGAGTATTCCCTCTTTCTGGTTTTTTTTTTTTAAGAGTTTTAGATGGATTATTGTTAATTCTTCTTTAAATATTTAGTATTCAGAAGTGAAACCATCTGCTTCTAGCCTTTTATATCCTATGCGAGGTGTTTGATTAATACTAAAGTCAGTGTCTTCACTTGTTATAAGTAAATACAGATTCTCTGTTTCTTGAGTTAGTATGTATGTGTGTAGGAGTTCGTTTACTTCATGTGGGCTATTTAAATTGTTGGTAGGCAATTTTTCATTGTATTCTATTATACCTTTTTATTTCTCTAAGGTCAGTGATAATGTCCCCAGTTTTATTTATAATTTTAGAGTCTTAGTTTCCCTTAGTCTAGCTAAAGTTTTGTCAATTTCGTTGATCTTTTTAAAGAGCCAACTTTTGGTTCTGTTGATTTTTCTCTGTTGTTTTTCTATTTTCTTATTTATTTCTGCTCTATGTCCTTTCTTCTAATAGCTTTGGGTTCATTTGGCTCCTCCTTCCCACTTTAAGGTGTAAAGTTAGGTTATTGTTAAACATGATTTTTTTTGTATTTTAATGTAGGCATTATGTCTAAATTTCCTCTGAGTACTCCTTTCACTGCAGTACATAGTTAGAGTATGTTGTGTTTTTATTTTTATTCATTCATCTTTAAGTGTTTTCTAATTTCCCTTCTGATTCCTTCTTTAACTCGTTTTTAAGAGTGTGTTAATTTCCACATACTTGTGAATTTTTTAGTTTTTTTATGATATTGATTTCTAGTTTCGTTTCATTATGATCAGAGAACATACTTTATATATCAGTCTTTTGAAATTTGAGGCTTGTTTTATACTAACACATGGTCTACTTTGGGGAATCTTCTGTATGAACTTGGGAAGATTGTTTCCTGCTGTTTTGGGGCATAAAATGTTCTTTATATGTCTGGCCTAAATTTTCTATAGGTCCTCTGTTTCCTAATTTAACTTCTGATTATTCTATCCCTTAAAGTAAGGTATTGAAGTGTCCAAATAATTTTAGTACTGTCTGTTTCTCCATTCAGTTGTCATTTTTGTTTCATTTATTAGGTATGTATGTGTTTATAATTCTTACATCCTGATTTGTTGGCCCTTATAACAGTTTTTTTAATCTTCACCCGAGGATATGTTTTTAATTGATTTTAGAGAGAGGAAGTGGGTAGAGGGGTAGAGAGAAACATTGATTGGTTGCTTTCCCATATGCGCCCCCCCCCCCCACCAGGATCGAACCCACAACCTTTTGGTGTACCAGATGACACTCCAACCAACTGAGCCACCTGGCCAGGGCATCCTATACCAATTCTTGACTTGAAGTCTACTTTGTCTGTTATCAGTAGAGCTACTTGCAGTGGGTAGAATTGTCCCCCTTCATTCCCCTCCCCTGCAAAAAAAGAAATGTTGAGTACCTGTGAATATGACATGATTTGAAAAATGGGATCTTTGCAGTAAATAAGTCTTTGTTGTAATTTCATATGCAGCCCTAGTAAACGAGCACAGATGTTGGTACCAGAGGTGGAGTGTTGCTATAACAAAGTACCTAAAAATGTGGAAATGTTTTGATTAATGGCTAGTAGTGTCTGGGAGAATTCTGAGGCACTTAGTCAATAAAAAACAACCTAGATTGCCTTAGGAGAGAGTTGGCAGAAATAATGGGCGTTAAAAGTTATTTGGGGAGGCCATAGAGGAAAATGATGAACATGTTGGAAAATGGGGAAAGGAAAGGCAATTCTTGAAATAGAGCCGCAAGAACTATGTTCTGTTTGGAGGAAATAGAACTTCTAAGTGGTGAACTTGCATTTTACCTGAGAAAATTTCCAAGCGAGTGTGGCAAGTACAGCCTGGTTATACTAAAATTTGAGAGGGAAGAGATAAATTAAAAAATGAACTGCTAAGTAAAAACAAACCAGCATTTGGTATCTTTCTATACAGTATTGTGTGCCCATTAACATACATTGTTAACATATATTGTTTTATATATTTGTCTTTTAAGTCATGTAGGGGGGAAAAAGAGGAGTTAAATGCCAAATATATAGTAATACTGTTTTATATTTACCTGTGTAATTACCTTACATCTTCATTTCCTCATAAGGCTTTGAGTTACTATCTAGTGTCCTTTTATTTTCAGCTTGGAGGACTTCTTATAGGGCAGGCTTACTAGCAACAAACTCTACTTTTATCTGGGAATGTTTTAATTTCTCCTTCACTTTTAAAGTTTAGTCCCTTTACCTGGCAATCATCAGTTTTTTTCTGTTTCTGTGAGTTTGTTTGTTTCTTTTGATCTTTAGATTCCACATATAAGTGTAGTCATATGGTTTTTGTCTTTTCCTGTCTTTCTATTTCATGTAGCATAGTAACCTCTAGGTCCATCCACGTTGTCACAAATGGTAAGCTTTCATTCTTTATATTCCCAAGTAAGATTTCATTGTATATACGTACCACCATTTTTTATCCACTTGTCTATTGGTGGGCACTTAGGTCGCTTCCATCCCTTGGCCATTGTTGTAAATAATACTGCAGTGAACACACAAGTGTATATATTCTTTCAAATTAGTGTTTCAGGTTTCTTTAGAATTTCTTTTGCTATGTCCCATAGCAAAAAGTTGTTGTGTTTGAAGTTGTTATGTTTTTATTTGTCTAGAGGTTTCTTTTATTTTTTTTCCCTTGGTCTCATTGGTAACCAATTCACTGTGTAGTAACATGTTATTTAGCCCCTGTGTGGTTGTATGGTTTTCAGTTTTTTTCTTGTAATTTCTAGTTTCATACCATTGTAGTTGGAGAAGATGTTGGATATGATTTTGATCTTTTTAAATTTGAGACTTGTTTAGTAGCCTAACATGGGGTCTGTCTTGGAAAATGTTCCATGTGCACTTGAAAAGAATGTGTATTTTGCTTTGTGGTGATATGCTCTAAAAATATCAATTAAATCTATCTGGTCTAATGTGTAATTTAAGGCTGTTGTTTCCTGTTGACTTTGTGTCTGTCAGTTCTATCCATTGATGTCAATAGGGTGTCAAAATTCCATATTATGGCTGTATTACCTTTGATCTCTTTTAGTTATGTCCATCAAGATTTACTTTATATATTTAGGTACTCCGGTGTTGGGTGCATAAATGTTTACAAGGGTTATATCTTATATCCTCTTGTTGGATTGATTCCATTATCATTATGGAATGTCCTTTGTCTATTATTACTTGGCTTTTATTTTAAAGTCTGTTTTGTCAGATATAAGTATTGTCACCCACACTTTTGTTTGTTTCCATCTGCATGAAATATCTTTTTCCATCCCTTTTAGTCTGTGTGTCTTTTCTACAAGTGGGTCTCTTATGGAGAGCATTTATGTGAGTCTTTTTTTCCTATTCATTCAGCTAACTTATGTCTTGATTGGAACATTTATTTAATGTATTTACATTTAAAGTGATTGTTAATAGATATGTATTTATTGCCATTTTATTTATATTTCTTTTTTCCCCCTTCATCCTAATTAGTCACTCTATATTTCTTATATTACAGGTATGGTGATGATGATCTCCTTTAGCTTGTTCTTGTCTGGGAAGCTCTTTATTTCTTCTTCAATTTGAAATGATACCCTTGCTGGGTAAAGTAGTTTGGGTTATAGGTTCTTGCTTTTCATCATTTTGTATATTTCTTACCAATTTCTTTTGGCCTTTCTGTTGACAGATTGGCTAACAGTCTTATGGGAACTCCCTTGTGGGCAACTAACATTTTTTCCTTGCTGTTTTAAAGATTCTCTCTTTGTCTTAACCTTTGCCATTTTAATTATGATGTGTCTTGGTGTGAGCCTCTTTGGGTCTGTCACTCTTCCTGGACTGTGTGTCTTTTTCCTTCACCAGGTTAAGGAAGTTTTCAGTCATTATTTCTTCAGTTAGGTTTTCAATCCCTCATTCTGTCCTTCCAGTATTCCTGTGATATGGGTGTTGTTTTGCTTGGTATTGTCCCAGAGGTCCCTTAAACCATCATTTTTTAATTTTTCTTTTTGCTTCAGTGATTGAGTGTTTTCTGCTACCTTGTCTTCCAGATCACTGATATGATTTTGTATGCTATTGATTCCTTCTAGTGTATTCTTCATTTCAGTTATTATATTCTTTTTCTCACTGGTTTTTGTTTTGTTTTGTTTTTATGGTGTATGTCCTTTTTATGTTATTGAAGTTCTAAGTTTCTTTGATCATCTTTATTGTGAACTCTGTATCTGGAAGATTGCTTGCCTCCATTTCATCCGTTCCTTTCTGAAGATTTCTCCTGTTCTTTCATTTGTGGCATGTTTGTCTCCCCATTTTGGCTGCCCCTTTGTGTTTGTTTCTATGTATTAGGTCTGCTATGACTCCCAGTCTTTGTGGGGTGGTCTTACACAGTAGGTGTCCTGTAGGGCCCAGCAGTATAAGTCTGCCTGATTACCTGAGCTGGTGCTTTGCATGTGTCCTTTGTGTGCATTTTGTGTGCCCCCCTGTTAAATTTGAGCTTTGATTGCTGTTAGCATGTTTTTGGGTAGAGAGACTCTCAGGCTGGCTGGCTGTGCAAATTGGTCATGACCACAGTGTACGAGATGCTGCGAGAGCTGATTCCACAAAGCAGAGTTTGCCCTAGCACAGTCAGGAGCCTGCCGAGACCTCCATCCCGGTGTGCAGCTTATGGTGCTAATTAGATGGTGCTCTGTTGTAGTCTGAAGCCAGTCCCCAAGTATGTTGTTCTAGGACCTCTTGGGAGGAACTCCTGTGCAGGTTAATGTCAAATGCTCTCTTTGACCAGGTCTACATACTAGCAGCTATAAAGTGATCCTCAGTTGGTAACTGCCTCTGCTGTGCCTGCATGGGAATTGAAGGGTCCTAGCTTCATATGAGGCTGGCTGCCACCAGTACCAGGCCTGGGAAAGGTCAGCAAAAGGCCCAAGACACTCCATACCTGTCAGCTTCCCATTAGGCTCAGCCACTGAAAGAACCTGAGGTGGTACATGAGTTGTGTGAGGCAAGTTCTGTGGGAGTCACCAGGTAAGGGCAAGTGGTGTTCACCAGGTTAATAAAGATTCAGACTCAGTGCCAGTGTTGGGTTTGAGGCCCCTCAGCAAAAGTCTCAAGGTATATCAAAGCCAGCCTCTACCTGCCTGAAGCCTGTGGACCTTAGTGTTGGGGTCTCAGGAAGTATTCAGGGTGGACCAGTAGAGTTCATCAGATTAAGACTTGGCAGTACAGAGGGAAGGCTCAATGCAGGGAGGTGGCTTTTACCCTGCTTCTGCACAACTCAGACTCTCCTTGTGTGTCTCCATCACCCCTTGATCCCACCCAGATCTCCCTAGTATTTTAAAAAAGTGTACAGTGCAGCCCTAGGCTCATTGCCACTGACAAATCTCACAGCTGTGGATAAGCTGGGCAGGGTGGAACAGGTGCAGCTCTTCAGGTTAACACCATATGCTGGTAGGGTCCCATCTGGGATCAGTGGTGGTGGTTAGTCGGGCACATGGGGGAAACAGCCCTCACCCTAAAGCCGCACAACTCACTCTCTCCATGTGTCTCTGGTATCCCCATGAACTTACCCAGAATTCCTTGAGAATTTTTTAAGAGAAACTGTAGTGTAGGCCCAGGCTGATTGCTGCTGGTAACACCCATAGCCACGCACAAATTGGGTAAGGCAGGGCCTTGGAGTTGTCAGGCTGGAGCTAGTATAACTCCCCTGGTTAGTGCCATTTGGGGGTAATGCCCAACCCAAGAAAGATGGCATTGGTGGGACTCAACACAGGGACATTGGAAGCTATCTTTCCAGCTCTTTCCCTGGAACTACACAACTCAGTCTCTCCCTGTATGATTCTGACACCCTCTGAGCTGCCCTCCCGCTGCCAGAGCCCAGAGTGAATGCCTGCAAGCAAGAGTTTGTTATCTGTCCCTTGAACAATATATGCCTGGGTTTCTAGGAACCTTCTGCTTCACCTCGGCTGATGGAATCCGGGCTGATTTTCACAACCATATATTATGTGGGTCCTCTTCCTGGAACTGGTAATTCAGGCTGGAAAGCCCAGCTTCTGATTGAGACCCCTTGCTACTGTATTCTCAACCACATGTGGGTGCAGGGACAGCTGTTCTGTGTCTCTACTCTTCCAGTTTCAATGTGGCTTCTCTATATCCTTGGTTAAAAAGATTAGCCTTCAAATGGTTGTCCAGGTTGACTGTTCATAATTTACTTGTAATTTTGATGTGGACCTGTGAGGAGGTAAGTGTAGCTTCCACCTACTTTTCAACTTGGGAAACTTATCAAAATTAATGGATTTTGGGGTGGCCATTTTTAATATTGAAGATGGATATTATTGGCATTGGATATTATTGGCATATTGTGCTGTATTATTTCAAGAAAGGTAAAAACACAACAGAAATGCAACAGGAGATTTGTGCAGTACATGGAGAAGCTGTTGTGACTGATCAAACATGTCAAAAGTGGTTTGTGAAGTTTCTTGGTACTATTGACATGTCAAAAGTGGCTTGTGAAGTTTCTTGGTACTATTGACATTTTGACCAAATAATTTTTTGCTGTGGGGCTGTCTTATGCACTAGAAGAGGTTTAGCAGCACCCCTGGCCTCTACCCAGTAGAAGCCAATAGTAGGAGATAGCCAACACAACTCAAAATATCCGTATAAGTTACTGGTGAAAATGAAAAATGTGTTTTTAGTTTTATGGGCTAAATGGACTTTTTTGGCTAACCCAACAGCTCAGTTGTTGGTTAGAGCATTGTGCTAATATACCAAGAATTACGGGTTCCATCCTTGGGCAGGGCACATAAAACAAAAACAACTAATAAATGTATAAATAAGCGGAAGAGGAAATCAGTGTCCCTCTCTTTCTCTCAAATCAGTAAAAGTGTTTTTAATGTTTTTTAAATATATTTCATTGATTATGCTATTACAATTGTCCCATTTTCCCCCTCACTCCCCTGCACCCTCCCTCCCTTCTTCCCACCCACATTCCCCCCCTTTAGTTCATGTCCATGTGTCATACTTGTAAGTTCTTTACAATATAGAAGCTAAGTTCTTAGCTTCTACATTGCCCATACTATTCTTGCCCTCCCCCTGCTTTCTACCTACCTTCTGTGCTGCTTATTCTCTGTACCTTTTCCTCCTCTCTCCTCTTCCCACTCCCTTGTTGCTAACCCTCCATGTGATCTCCATTTCTGTGGTTCTATTCCTGTTCTAGTTGTTTGCTGAGTTTTTGTTTTTGTTTTTGTTTTAGGTTCAGTTGTTAATAACTGAGTTTGCTGTCATTTTACTGTGCATGTTTTTTATCTTCTTTTTCTTAGATAAGTCCCTTTAACATTTCATATAATAAGGGCTGGTGATGATGAACTCCTTTAACTTGACCTTATCTGAGAAGCACTTTATCTGCCCTTCCATTCTAAATGAAAGCTTTGCTGGATAGATCAATCTTGGATGTAGGTCTTTGGATTTCATGATTTGGAATACGTCTTTCCAGCCCCTTCTTGCCTGTAAGGTCTCTTTTGAGAAATCTGCTGATAGTCTGATGGGAACTCCTTTGTAGGTGACTGTCCCCTTATCTCTTGCTGCTTCTAGAATTCTCTTCTTCATTTTAATCTTGGCTAATGTAATTATGATGTGCCTTGGTGTGTTCCTTCTTGGGTCCAACTTCTTTGGGACTCTCTGAGTTTCCTGGACTTCCCTGGAAGTCTATTTCCTTTGCCAGATTGGGGAAATTCTCCTTTATTCATTGTTCAAATAAGTGTTTCACTGGTAGCTGTTCCTTTCCCCCTTCTGGTACCCCTATAATTCAGATGTTTGAACGTTTAAAGATGTCCTGGAGGTTCCTAAGCCTCTCCTCATCTTTTTGAATTCTTGTTTCTTCATCCTTTTCTGTTTGGTCATTTTTTCCTCCTTCTGGTCCACTCCCTTGATTTGAGTCCCAGTTTCCTTTCCACTACTATTGGTTTCCTGTGTATTTCCATTCATTTCAATTAGTTTAGCCTTCATATGTTCCTTTAATTTATGACTAAAATCAACCAGTTCTGTGAGCATCCTGATCAGCAGTGTTTTGAACTGTGCATCTGAAAGTTTGGCTATTTTTTCATCTCTTAGATTTATGGGCTCTGGGGCTCTGAGTTGTTCTTGAGTCATGTTTTGTGATCCGTTCGTGCCTGTTACGTACAAGGGGGTGTTCACCAGGGCGGGGCCACCCAGGTCACTGGTTTGTGACACTGTATGTGGGGGCGGGGTCAGAGAGGGACAATGGCGGTCCCCTCTGCCACTTTCCACCACTGGGGCCTGCACGGTCTGTGTCACCGCTCGCTCCTTCACCGGTTTATCTGCACGCAAATGTGTGACCGTGGTCCACCCTCAGTGGGTCCGCCCACTACTCCACACCTGGGATCTGCCTATAGCTGCCAGTGTGCCTGGGTTGCATACCCTGGTCAGTCGGGTGGATCTTTCCTGCTTGACCCCACTCTGCTGCTGGCTCTGCCCCTCTTACCAGTTTGGCTGAAGGATTTGTTGTCAGACTTCCGTATAGTTCAATTTTCTGTGGTTTGGCTGCGTTTTTGTTGCTAAAACTTTTGTTTTTAAACTTGGTTGTGTGAGAAGGTGCAGTGCTTCCACCTACGCCTCCATCTTGACGGAAGTCCCCTGTGTGTGTGTGTTTTTATTCAAGAATATTTTTGCTGATGTCACTCCCTGACCATGCTTTTTTTTTTTATTTTTTATTAAGACTCCAGTTTTGGGCCACGGGTATTAAATGGTATTTAATAAGATGGGCTATTATGCTTTATTTATGAGGATAAGCAATTCTCATCAGAGTGCTATCATTTGTCCAGTGGATAAGATCCACAGTATAAGAAGGATGAGCATACAGTTCTTTCGTCATGAAGAAGAAGAGAGCTATATTGCGTACAGGAAGGTTATGGAGTGGATTTAAAAGTCCCAATTAGTTGGGTTGAGTAAAAGAATCCCCCCCCCCCCAATTTAATGTTGTAATACTTGCTGTGTTGAATGTCTCCCTTTGAAAAAATTCTGTAATTTAGCCATGATTTATATTTAAAAGCCCTTGATTACTAGTCTAAAGACATGGGTTTTAGATCTAGGTCTGCTTAGCTAGCTTTGTGATCTTGAGCAAGTCATCTTCTTTGCCTTTAAGTTGTTTTATGGGTAAAGCTCATTGGATTGTACTTAGAACTAGATAGTCTTTAGGATAAAGCTACACATGAGATAATTGGGTATTAAATGGGTATGGTTTTTTGCATAAGTGTGATTGTAGTTTTATAGGATATATTCCTAGTAGTTGAAATAAATGTGAAAAGGTGTGTACATTTAAATTTTGGGTATTACCAAATTGTCCTTGTTAGAGGTTTTCCCATTGCACATGTGGCCATGTGTATTAGCGTGCCTGTTTTTCTGCAGCCTCGCTAATACAAGGTGTGTTTTCAAGCATGTGGATTGTTGCCAAAATGATAGGGTAAAAGTAGTATCACACTATCTTTTTCATTTGAGTTTCTCTTGTTAAGAGTAGATTGAGCTTTGGTGTTGTCTGTGTTTTTGAAAGCCGTATGTTTTACTGAACTTCGTTTTTCTATCGGGTTGTTAGACTTTGATTATAATGCAACTTGCCATGTAGAAAATTACTTTACGTTTATGTAGTCAGATGTATAAGTCTTAACATGTGAAAGTTTGTGCTATTCTTAGGCCTTTTCTGTTCTGAGATTATGAAAGGAATCTTGTATAGTAAAATAGGCTCACTTTTAAAACATTGACTTACATAGATACAATTAATAAGCACCTCTAGGTTTGAAAGCAAATTTCTGATTTTAAGTTTTATTCTCTCTTTTGCAGATAGGGGTGACCCCTACCTCATTCTCCCTTTAAAGTATAGGGGAAAATAGGTAACAAGAGTCAAGAGAAAGCATTTCCATTATGGACTTTCTTGGTTATTTAATACATTTAGATCTATGACTTTCTCATTCCTCTGTACTTGTAGTCATTTTTCTGGGACCACTCTTTTAATTTAGGTCCTTTTGTCTTAGATCTAAAGATTAGAATTTTATGAATTGCATTACTTAGTTATATTTTACGTGCTTTTTAGCATTTCACATTTTAGTAGATAAGCAATATAAAATTATTATTTTGCAAAATGAAGGTGTTTCTTTAGAAATGGCAATAAGTTTTCCCTGATTTTTCTCTAATTTTGTTTCTATTACTTTGTTTTAAAAGCTGAGGGTTTTTTCCCATGAAAAAAAAGTTTCTCTCTCCTTGACTGAATTTACAATAGTAGATATACAAAGATGGTTTTAGATATACTGTAAACTTAAAAAGAATGGCATATGTTTTCATCTAGATCCCAAGGAAGAGAAAGAGGAAGAAGACGATTCTGTCCTCCCTCAGGAAGTTTCCGTCACTACAACTAGGCCTAGCCGGGGCTGGCGCAGTAGCAGCAGGACGTCTGTCTCACGGCATCGAGACACAGAGAACACCCGGAGCTCTCGGTCCAAGACTGGTTCGTTGCAGCTCATCTGCAAGTCAGAACCAAATACAGATCAGCTTGATTATGGTATGGCGAAAATAGAGAAAGGTTAAGAACCAGTTGCCTGTTGCTTTTAAATGTAATGTTGAACGTTGACCAAAACAGCTTAACTTTGCGGGGTAGGTGTGCTGAAATAAATAGGAAGGGTTCTTTTTTGACAGTTTGGAGATAATCTTTTGTGTGATTACCTCGAGCAATAATTTGGTCTCTTAGCTTCAGGGAGGAAATATATTTACATATGTATCTACATAGATAATGTTTTGTTTTGTCTTTATTTTTTCCAGAAGTTGTAGAAGAGCATCAATCTGCCGGTGGCATTAGGTAAGGAACATTTCATATTTAAACTCTTAGGGACATAAAGCACAATCACATTAAATTACTCAAAATTGTTTTCTACTTTAAAGAATTTTGAGCTATAACAGAGAAATTAACTTCAGTTTGGTATTTAGTTTATATTCCAAATTGTTCTTCATTAGAGCATTAACTATGTAATCTTTAGCCCTGTCTTGAGCATCTTCTTTCTGTGTTTTGGTCAATTTCATGCTGGGCAATAAATATGAAATATAGGTATTTAGACCAGGTTTTTAAAATTCTATCAGTATCTCTTATGATAAGTCACATGATTATTTTTGATCTGTTGATAGGTCTTTTTTGATATATCAGGTATTAAATACTATATTATAAAGTGAAATGATTTTTAATTCTTCACACCATGGAGCTGTGACACCTTGCCTTTATTTAACAAAGTGATGACATAGTGAGGATTTTGAGCTCCAGTTATTCTTTGGGAAAAGGAGCTAATTGCAGTTCAACTGGATTACAAATATAAAAATTCTAGATGACTTACTGTGAATCTTTGTCTACCCCCCAGAAAATTACCTAATAATATACAATACCTGTTTTGGCAGCACATATACTAAGATTAGAAAATTCCCTCAGATATAATCTTTACAACTAGAATTTCTGATCTTTATTTGCTTCTTTTTAGTAGTGATGAGGAGGAGGAGGAAGAGATGTTAATCAGTGAAGAGGAAATACCATTTAAAGATGACCCAAGAGATGAGACCTACAAACCCCACTTAGAAAGGTATGTCTCATTTTACTCTAGACATGTCAATGAAAATAAGTTCGGAAAGCACTGTTGCATGTTTTTATTGCCTCTTGTTGCCAAACTACTAGTGGGTATAGACTTCATTTTAAGTGGATAATTACTTACAGGCTTATTTTGCAAATTTGGCATGATCTTATTATCCCTCATTACAGCCCTCTCTTCCATTATGAACTTTATTTTGATTATATTCACGTTATCATTATATCTGCATGTTTTATTATAATAAGATAGGAATTGCCTGAATACTTGGAATTTTCTACTTTTATCTGGTTTCTCTTTACAGCTGTAATGAGAGTTCATTTTAGGGCATCTTTAGCCTCAAGGGTCATCCCATAGGCTTGAAATATCAATAAATTGATGTTAACCCCCAGCTTTACCTTGTTGTCAGTTTTCCTTGAAAAGGATACTTTGCTAGATACCAGTGTTGAAATGTATTTGTGTTTTCAGGGAAACCCCAAAGCCACGGAGAAAATCCGGGAAGGTGAAAGAAGAGAAAGAGAAGAAAGAGATTAAAGTGGAAGTAGAGGTAGAGGTGAAAGAAGAAGAAAATGAAATTAGGGAAGATGAAGAACCTCCCAGGAAGTAAGTGGGCAATTATTACTAAATGGAAAGGTAACATTTTGAAGCCACTAGTGGAAAAAGATGTGGGAGTATGAGGTGGGATTTGATGTATACATACACAGTGAGGCAAAGTAGGTTTACATTTGCTTGGAAAATACTACAATAATTAATAATTAATAATACAAGAATAAACTTTCACATATAGCCGTTAATCTATTTTTTCCCCTCCCTGTCTTGCTGCCTCAAGTAGCTGACATTGTATTGCGGGCACTCTTCCCAAACGCTTGAAAAGTTTAATTCAAGGCAGTATCAGAGACATATAAATGAATGGGTAAGACAGTAGGTATAGGGATGAGGAAGGGATAGAACAGCAAGCAAAAAGTATGGCAAGTGTGGATCTTCAGAAAAGGGCAGATAAGGCAAATGTACTATATTTGGCCGTGTATAATGCACACCCATATTTTTTGCTCAAACTTAAAGGAAAAAGTCTTTCATTTTAATTTTTGAAGCATTTTTTAAAATTTATATTAGATACTTGTTTTTTTTGTATTATAAAGAAGTTTTAGCATTTATTTCCAAACATACAGATATCATTACAGCTTTATAGAGTTATACTTTTAATGCATAAGTAAAAGAGTTAAAAACATTTATATAGCTATGGAATTAGTACTACCCATGTATAATGTGTATCCCTATGTTTCCTTCAAAAATTTGGGCAAAAAATTGCACATTATACATGGCAAAATACGGTAATAACCTTGACCGGGTGAAAAAACTTTGTCTGGCATCTCTCATAATAAGATTTTTTTTTAAGGTTAAGGTTTTTTGGTTCTGTTACAAGGAGATTATAATTTATATTTTAGGGTTTTTAGATAATAGCCTCTTTCATTCTCTTTAAATTGATGAGATTTAAACAGTAGACTTTTCACTGAAACAACTCTTCATGTAGTAACTGAGGTTTATCCAAATCTTCCATAGTACCGTATAGTTTATAAATGGTATATATTTGACTTGTGATAGAGCCTTGAAAGTAAAATTACTTCAGAGTGAAATCTTTGGTTTGCCATTTATGTATGTGACTTTATGTATTCTGGGTTATCCTTTGTTTCTGTCACCTGCTCTTTGGTCTTGAGTATACACGAGGTCTGCCTAGAGGTATGCATCCATATAATATGAAAAATGGAGACATTTAGTAAAGAAGATACAAGACACATGAAACACTGTACATAGGACAGTGATGCCTCAGTCCCCTTCAAAGTAGGCACCTTGGCACCTCACACAGTTCTCCTAGTCTCCAGCAGCTACCCTGTCGTATTTTCCTGAATCTCACTGACAGTCTGAAATCTCTTCCTTTTCAAAGGTGATTTTAGTTTTGGGAAAAGCCAGAAGTCATGGGGCACCAAATCTGGGCTTTAGGGAGGCTGTCACCTGGGTGGTTTGATATTTCCCCAAAAACCCTGCACAAAAAGTGATGCATGAGTGAGCACGTTGTTGTGATAAAGCTGCCAGTGCCAATCACCAGTTGCCCATAGCTGGCCTTCGGGAATATTCAAGCTTAACACAAAATGTGATATGGATTCGGTACTCTACTCATTCAGTCATTTTGAATGTGACGGCCACACAGTACACATGCGCATTCCAGTCCACTTCCTTGGCTGCCAGGTTACATCCATGTCCAGCAAACTGTTTGCATTATATTAACTGGCTGGACGTTTTCCAGATAGGCCTTGTAAATCTTCGGCCATCCTTTACGCAATAAGCTTCAACCCAGAATATTTGGAAAATTTACCCTTTTTTAATTATAGGAGAGGAAGAAGACGAAAAGATGACAAAAGTCCACGATTACCCAAAAGGAGGTAAGAATTTATACTCCTATGTTGTTTCAGGTGGTAGGCACTTTACTCAAATATGTAGTAATAATAATCCTACAGGAAGAGACAAAAGCAACTTTGTTAATGTCCTTGACAAAGTTACTGTGTGTTTATTTTTGCAGCAGGATCTAAATGTTTCGAAGAATCTTAATACTACTTTACCTTTTGAGGGTCACTACTTTATTTTGCATTATTTTTTACAAACCTTATTAAACATTTTGCAAGTTCCAGTAACTTCTAACAACTTATGTGCAAACTGTATAATAGTGGAAAGTTCCTATTCCCTAATAGTGCAGTTTGAGTTAAAGGTCACTGGACAGACTGCTTCTTTTTCTGTTGCTGACTTTTTTCCTACATGCTGATAATAGGAAAAAGCCTCCAATCCAGTATGTGCGTTGTGAGATGGAAGGATGTGGGACCGTTCTTGCTCACCCTCGCTATTTGCAGGTCAGTAAAATTGTTACGGAAGGCAGCTTTTCAGGTTATATACCATTACTAGTTCTCAAGCTTCATGAGACTTTATAATATGTGAATTTGTGCAGGTTTTATCATTGACGTGCAGTGTCAAGAAAATTCTTTAAACATAAAATTACTTCAGTCATTGTGTTTAAAAAAAGAAAGAAAGAAAAGTATCTAAGAACCTAAGCCTAAACAGGATTTCCTTGGAATATTGGAAAATTCCAGTGTTTTCTGTTGTGGTGTAATAATACTTCTGAGATGATTATAACAACACACAAAGACACAGATGAACAGGTTTTTAGAGTGTATATTTTTTTAAAAATTAGTAACTCAAACCAGGGATTTCTTGAATATTGTTTAAAATCAATTTTAAAAGTTTAAAATGAGTAGATTTTTAATGTGAGTAAAGATACAGCTTATGTTTAGGTCTCACAGAAAACGCGAAAGTGAAATACTAATAACTAAAGCTTAAGAAATGACTGATACTTAGTTTAGCAGCAAGTGCAACATGAGATTCAGGCCTTACTTTCTGATTCTGGCTGTGTTATAATACTAATAGCCAGTATTCCTGTGCTATGCGCAGTTTGCTGCACTAAGCACCATACAATAGAATCTCTAGATTTAAGAGACAGGTGATCTCCAGTTTACAAATGAGAACTGGAGCTTAAAGTATTTCAATTTATATTTCCTGAGATCACACTGCTTGTAAATGACAGGCCCAGATTGGAATCCAAGGTTATTTCCACAGCCTGTGTTCTTACTTTACTGTTGGATTATATTGCCTCTCTACCCATGTACAAAGTATTTGATTTTCCTTCAGTGCTTTTGACTTAGCAGAGGAACAGATATTTAGGAGGCCTTAAATTTTAACCCTCTTCACTTTCTTCAACTTGTTTTAGCACCACATTAAATATCAGCATTTGCTGAAGAAGAAATACGTATGTCCTCATCCCTCTTGCGGGCGACTCTTCAGGCTCCAAAAGCAACTTCTGCGACATGCCAAACATCATACCGGTACTTTCAAAATAAAATATTTTGTCAAATAGATAAATATTATACTTTTAAGTGTAGCTTGATAATGACATTTTTTTCTAACATAAATCTTCAGAGTCTACAGTCAAGTGTGAGAGAAACATAGAGAAGTAAACTGTAATGACATAAATTTTACAAGGGATGAACAAACCAGGGCTTTTGATTCTTTTTCCTTGATTTCTGTGAGAAGAACTTTTATGATCTGGATGATTATCTTTCGTGGAGCAAATATTGTGTCAGTTGTGGACCAAACACTTTACATATGAGATTTGTTCCAGAAAGTATCTAGCCATATAATATGAAAAATACAGGCATTTATTGAAGAAGATACATGACACAAGAAACACTGTATGTAAGGTAGTGACACCTCAGTCCCCTTCAATGTAGGCACCATGGGACCTCACACAGTTTCCCCCATTGCCAGCAGCTGCCTCATTGTATTTTCCTGAATCTCATCAGCAGTCCGAAATCTCTTCTTCCCTTTGAAAGGTGATTTTAGTTTGGGAAAAGCCAGAAGTTACAGGGCACCAAATCAGGGCTGTACAGGGGCCGAGTCACCTGGGTGATTTGATGTTTCACAAAAACCCTGCACAAGACATGATACATGAGTGGGCACATTATCATGATAAAGCTGCCAGTCACCAGTTGCCCATAGCTGTGGCCTTCTGTGTCGGCATAGTTTTCATGGAGGAATATTCAAGCTTCATGCAAAATATGATATAGATTTTTTGCTCTACTTGGTCAGTCATTTTGAATGCAATGGCCACACACTACACAGGCTCACTCAGTGGCATCTACTGTCCCCACTGACTAGTACAATGAAGTCATTGTTCACCCATGTACATTCCAGTCCACTCTCCTTAAATGCCAGGTTACACCTGTGTCAAGCAAACTGTTCTCATTATATTAACAATGGCTGGACTTCCTTCCAACAGACATTTTGTATATTGTTGCATATCCATCCATTCAGCATAACTAAGTTTGCTGCGTTGGTTTTATTTTGCAGCCAAGAAACCAGAGGCTTAGCAACATTAAGTAACTTACTTATGTTCACACAGCTAATTTTTGGCAAAACCAAGATTTTCTAATTCTGTTTTAGGTATTGTTACAGATTAGGAGTGAGGAATTACAAGAAGAAGCCTAAATGGTAAAGAAGGTTAGCTTATAGTTTATGGTAACTACTAAATGGCTCCTGGGACTTCTGCTGCTGTTGAAGTCATAAAAGCTAGCTATTGAATTTACGTGTAAGCTCCCGCAGGAGAAATTGACTCAAAAAGAGAAACTGAACGTTTTAGTAATTCAGATTACAGAATGAATTCAAATTCTGCTCATTTTTAGCCATTGACAATTTCAGGGCAGTGTGGCTAATAGGAACAATTTGGGCTGGATATTAGAGCCAGTCTAGTATGTCCCAGACACTTGATTGTTTTGTGCTACCTTCTCAATAGCTGTAGTCCTAAGACTAGGAATTCCAGTGGCAGAAATGCCACATCTCCTGCCCAGGGTCATACTGATACGTGTACCCTTTGCATCATTTACCATATGTGCAACTTAGGCAACTTTCTTAACTTTTTCTCTTCTCACTTTCCTCATCTGTAAAATAAGAATATTAATGCCACCAATATTATAAAGATGAAATAATATATAATGTGTTATTACACAGGGCCTGCCATAATGATAGATTTTCAAGAAACATCAGGATTTGAATTTAGGTCTCAATCATTCTAAAGTCTGCAGTCTTTGCATTGTACTGTATTTCTTCAGGAGAATGCTATCTGCACTCCACTTCTTGCTAGGTGCTGCCATTTCTCCACTTTTCTCCTGTGAGACTGTCTTGTCCCATAGAAAACTACTTTCTGATAACCAGTTTAGACTTTCTAAGCTAAATATTACAAGCCTGCTGTGGCGAACTGTTTTAGAAATTGAATATATTCCAAATATTTATATTTGGTTAATGCAATTTTATGACGTCAGTGTAGTTTTCCTTTTCCAAATTAGTATATACAGGCTCCCTTTGAAAATATAATTTATTTAAACAAATGGATACCCCACTCTTGTTTGTCATACTACAGTGGAGCTGGACAAGTCGAGACCTGGGAGATACTAAGAGTTGTCTCTGAGTTCGAAGTGTGTGTTTTTTTTATATCACTACTCATTGTATACTCATTTTTTATATTACTATTCATTGTATACTGGTAAGTATTGGTGGCATCCCTTGAGCTCTTGTTAGAGATACAGAATCTCATGCACTGCTTCAGACCTGCCAAATCAGCATCTGCGTTTAACAGGATGCCCAGGTGATAGTTCTAAGTACATTTAAGCCTGAGAGAAACTTGGCTGTTCTCCCATACTTAGCTTTAAAACTGTCTGGGTTTAGGTATGGAATTAATTTATTTGCCTTTCAACTTTCACTGTGTTTGTAATAATTTTAAGTGAGAGGCATAGAAAGGGTAGTTTTCATTCATTCAACAAATGATATTAAGCATGTCTTTGTCCACTCTTGTGAATGAAGTGATGAAGAAATAATTAAGTACATTGCTCTTTTGCCGCATAGATTCCACATTATGTTACCAAATTCTTCAAAAATCCTGTGAAATTTGGGGGCTTGTGAAATAAAAGAGGGGAGGTAGTTGAATGGTGCAGAAGATGCAGGGTAGGAGAGCAAGATAAATTACAGGTACTGTGCTGTGTATTTGATAGCAGCAACTTGAATGTTTTGAGAGAGGTGTAAATTGTTTATCTTGGGTCACGTTTTTTAAAAATTAAATCCATGGAAAATGTAGTTTTGCTTGCTAAGCAATTTATCCAAAATCTGGATTACTGATAAAATTAAGATTAGGATTTTAGTTCTTGTATATTTCCATCTAGTTTTTTAAAAAATAGATCTTTATGCTACTGAATATTTGTAGCAAAAAAAGAAAAAAGTCCTGTATATTCTTGATTATTTGTTTATCCAGTGTTTATACATTGAAAATAGTATTGCTTTTACTCAGAATCGACCTACCTAATTATCTGTTTATAGTGAAGTAAGAGGAAAAATACTTAGAGGGATTCTGAGTGGAACACCAACCATATTATTTTTCTTCTTAGATCAAAGGGATTATATTTGTGAATACTGTGCTCGCGCCTTCAAGAGTTCTCACAATCTGGCAGTGCACCGGATGATTCATACAGGCGAGAAGCCGTTACAGTGAGTATTTAGTTATTGGTAAACATCTGGGTGAGAAGTGCACCTATCCCTCATGAGGGTTACCCCCTTTACAAAAATCTCAGCTGCCACTATTCTTTACTTTTACCAAATTAGGGTGGGTATTGTTTAGGGGAACTACTTAGTGAACTTTTTCTTGTTTCTTCTGTCTTCTAAACAAACAGGAAAAAAAATGAAATTAGTGTTCATTTGGTAACTTTTCGTAGTCTTTCACGAGTATACACTACTGACAATTGTCTGTGTTTGTGACCTCTTAAGTTCTCACCCTGACTCTGAATAAGAACTCTTTCTCTGTCTGATCAGCCATTTCCTCTTCTACTCTCCTTAGATGCGAGATCTGTGGATTCACTTGTCGGCAAAAAGCATCCCTTAATTGGCACATGAAGAAGCATGATGCAGACTCCTTCTACCAGTTCTCTTGCAATATCTGTGGCAAAAAATTTGAAAAGAAGGACAGCGTAGTGGCACACAAAGCAAAAAGTCACCCTGAGGTGCTGATTGCTGAAGCTCTGGCTGCCAACGCAGGCGCCCTCATCACCAGCACAGATATCCTGGGCACTAACCCAGAGTCCCTGACACAACCTGCAGATGGTCAGGGTCTTCCTCTTCTTCCTGAGCCTTTGGGAAACTCCACCTCTGGAGAGTGCCTCCTGCTAGAGGCTGAAGGGATGTCAAAGTCATACTGTAGTGGGACAGAACGGGTGAGCCTGATGGCTGATGGGAAGATCTTTGTGGGAAGCAGCAGCAGTGGGGGCACTGAAGGGCTGGTCATGAACTCAGATATACTCGGTGCTACCACAGAGGTTCTGATTGAAGATTCAGACTCTACCGGACCTTAGTAGAAGGGAAGACTTTAGGCACTGGGACAGCTCAGACTTTGTACTTAAAAGATAAAAAGGACAAAAAAAATTTAAAGCATTTAAGATCTAGTGAAATAACTGAAGGGCCTGCTCTTTCCAATGTGGATCACAGCACACACACACACACATACACAAACACCTACAGACACACCCACACCCTCCTTCCCTTCTCCCTCTCCTGACCCCTTTATAAAATTGATGTTGCCTTTATCAGAAAAGTAGACAAAAAAATAAGCTCTTAAAGTGAGGGTGATCCTCATGCTCAGTTCCAGCCAGGCAGACTTCGTGCTCATTAGCAGATCCCCTTTTCCAACCTATAATTCTTATATGCTTTGGATCAGCTTTTAACTGAGTAGTATATACTGTCCTATAAATCCCTTCTCCTTTACTGCTGCCCTATGGTCTGGCTTCTACCCACTGCAGCACACTTATCCTCAAAGTATCATCTAATTCTAATCTCTGGAGGCTGGCAGCTTGACTTGGCACTTTAGAGCCCCTTAGCAGGGTGAGCTGTTAAAACAGCACACATCTCTGACCCCCTTTTCCTCTGTTCCTCACTGGGTTTTTGAAAGGAAGGATACATGGGGACCACTTTGACCCCAGCACCTCAGTCCTCCTCCCAACACCTCCATATGGTTCTCAGTGGTGCTCACTTGTTTGGAAGCAGGCTCCCAGCAGGGAGGGGACTGCCCTCTACATGGTCTCTGACCATAGGACAGGGAGGGCTGTGTATCAGTAAGACAAAAAAGTCCCAGTCTAATGGCAGAAATTTGCACTTTGAACATGTGTGTTTTTGTGTTGTGGAACCTGAGATTCCTTATTTATTAACGGAAAGTCTGATTTTTTGTCTTTGTTGCTATATTTTGTGGGGCTGGGAGAGATTAGATTATTCTGACGTGGGGTCCTTTTCCGTAAGAGGTACTTTTGAAGGTAAGATAGATATAGGGTTGAAGAAGCACAGCCAGCCTCTAAAATCATAGCTCTCCAGTGGCCTTTAAGCTGGTCCTCAGCACTAATAAAATCACTACAGTAGCTTAGTGCTTTTTTGGAAGGCTTTTTAGGGAAGAATGTTAGATTTATGGTGTAATTAGTGCTCTGTGAATTTTTAAAGCATTGAAATTTAGGAATTTTGAGGGGATGAAGAAGGTGGTTCAGGGTCTGAATTACAGATAAAAGATTTTCTCTTGCAAATTTTTTTTTAAATTTTTATTTTGTTCCCATCATTTCTTTACATACACCTCCCTTTTGGCCCAACTCTGGCCCCTTGCTTTATTTTTGTTTTTGCTTTGCTTTGCTTATCATTGGTTCATTCCAGCTCCCGATTAGTGAAGGACACTGCCATTAGTGAAGGAATAGTCTAGGAGTTGTACAGTTTTAATTAAAAGAAAACTGCTCTGTCATGTTTCCCTTTCAGTAACACCTGGGAAGAGGAAAGCCTTCAATATTCAATAGACAAAATTAATAATATAATAATAGCTTTGTCTTCCCCCTGAAATCTTGGGATTTTATTACCACTTCCCTTGAGATAGGGATATTCATGGGTTGGATTGCTTATTACTGTCCATAAAAGAGACTGGTATAAGTTCATAACTCCCAGAAGATGAAAAGCCTATTTTGGCTCATTTTTAGGGAGTTCCTGCCCTGTGTACCTCAGAAGCTGGAATTTGTGGCTTGCCCTATGCATTGTTAGAAATGTACGATGGCTGTTGGAAAGAAGGATGTTCTGCTGAGAACAAAATAAGGAACAGCTTGTTTTTCACAAACACTAAAACTACAAAGCGTGTTAATTTTCTCTGATTTTTTTCCCCGGAGAAGAGGGGTAACAAAATGTCATCTGTGAAAGAGGCTTACTTTACACCCACTAGTGTCAGTGGTTGGGATGCCAGGAGTAGGGAGTGCAACACCCACAGTGAACAGTGTCAAATGTCCTATTGTTTCTTTTCAGAGTGTTGCAGATTTGCCATCCCTCCAGTGTGGGGGTAGAAAATGGAATAAAGATAGAAGGGATGTAGAATATGCTTTCCTGCCCACAGTAAGGATTTGG
Organism: Artibeus jamaicensis; assembly: GCF_021234435.1. Lineage (NCBI taxonomy): Eukaryota > Metazoa > Chordata > Mammalia > Chiroptera > Phyllostomidae > Artibeus > Artibeus jamaicensis. The sequence continues at coordinate 5,347,352 of NW_026522050.1, read as the reverse complement.
AGTTGACTTTGGTATGTTGATTAGATTTGAAAATATTCTATGACTGATTGGACGGGTCTACAACAAAGTTGGTCTCCCGCCCCATGTCGGTCCCTTTTGTGCTGTTGCACTAGCTATAGCATCTGTTCCCGAAACTTACTTCTGTCTTTGTCACGCTTACTTTTTCTTTGTGTCCATAAATTACAGTTTTGGAAGTTATCAGATATTTTAGCCATGTACTCAAAGGCAAACTGCATAAAATACTATGAGATCGAGGGAAATATGTTCTTCCCTATTTCACACTCCTTTCCCTGCCAAAGACAACTAGTTGGTTCTAATAATTAAAATTTTGTTATTTCTCCCTCACTTTGTCCTCTTCATAGCTACCTTTTGCCTACAATTTTGCTCTAATAAATTATTGCAGTTTGTGATAAATTTTAAATATTTTCTATGAACTTTTTTGTTTTTCCTTTTGAGAAAGGGATGCTAGCGTTATGAAGAGCTGGTGTAAGTAAACTGACTTATTCTAGGCCTTCTTCCCTTTTTCCTTCCTGCGCCTCGTGCTGTTTACTTCATTGTCCTTCCAAGGAGCTCTTTTAATCTTAAAACTCTGCATTTCCTACTCTTAATAAAATTCTGTTACCACTTTTTCCTACTACATGTTCTCCATCTTGAATTGGCAAGTCTAGATTCTGAAAAGGTAGAAATAACAAGCATTATTTCTGTGCTTCCTCCTTGTTTGATTGACCAGGGTTATTTTACATAATTGAGACGTAATATGCTTCAGAGGATTTAGATAAACACTGGCCAAGATTACTGGGAGTAAAAAATATATATATATTAAGGTATGGGAAAGCATCCACATAGAGCACTTGAACCTCCTTTGTACCTATTTGGAGAAAAAAATATAAAGAATGTATTAAACCTGAGTTATTACAGTCTGGTTGTTTGAAATACCATTTTTCTCTCCTGTCCTTTTCCCACTTTCCAATGTATTCAAAAAAATTTAAAAATTGTAATGGATCAATTTAAAATATTTTATTTCCTAAAAGCCTTTTGCCTATCGTAATGTGCAGGACCCTTCTCCTCTGATGGGAGAGACAGGTAGTTACCTGAATCTAGGTTGAAAAAGTTATGTAAAAAGAAATTATAATAAAAGGGATACTCTGCTTTTCAAATTCTTGTTTTCTCTTAATCTAGGTAAGACATACCCAAAATAAATATGTAAAGAAGAAAAATAAAAGTTGTCTTCATGGAAGCAACTGGTCTTCCTTGGTTGTACTGAGTTATGGTTGTCCTGAGGTTAAATGATTGATGCTGCTGCTAAATAAGAAAACCAAGTGCCCTCAGCGCAGGTTTTATGTGGCAGATACTGTTGTTTGTTCTTGTTCAGAATCAGGTAGTTAATAACTTTTGACTGTATGGTCCTTGACTTCCAATGCTGAGATGCCGTATGATCCTGTGATCAGTTGGCAAAGTACTAATTTAAAAAAAAAAAAAAATCCTTCTACCTTCTTAACAAGCCTACCGTGACATCCACCCAGGCCTCATTTCTTTCTCCCTTACATTCCTCCTTCATTATTTACCTGCGGAAATTTGCCCCTGAGAAGGCATGTATTTCAATTTAGAGGCAATGTCTGATATGAAATAATGAAGCTAATTGATTCATTTGAAGTTGAAACTTGCAACTCTTTCCCAGTTAGCACCATCCTTTAACCTATGGAATAAGGGAAAATATACTAGAGTAGCAACTCTCCAAGTGGTTTTAAACTCTTCTGCCCTCATTTCAAAGCCCAACTCATTCTCCCATTTTGTTGAAGAGCATATTGACACTTGAGTAAGACTGCCTTAGAAATGTTATCAAGTCAGGGTTGGGTGTTCCCTGTCCTTTGGAAAAGAAAGGCCTAAACAATACCCTCCACATTCTCTAGCTACAAGGAAGGCATCATGATTGAGATTAGAGAGGCTTCCTTAGCTAATTTTTAATGAAATGTAAATTAAACTAAATACATAGCAAAAGGATGGAGTAAAAAGAAACTTTTTTAAAGGAGGTTTTTCACATAAACTTTGTTTCTTGAATAAAATGTGATTCAGACAATAAAATTGGGAAGTCAGTGGGAGAAACAGCTGTAGAATTAAATTTTGAGCCTTGTTACTGGGTTTTGTGCACATTCTTTAATTTCTTTTTTATGTAAGACGTGAGAAATAATACCTCACTATTTTTCTGAAGATCAAATAAAGGCTTTAAAGCCTTGAGCAGTGTCTGGTTCAGGTTAGGTGCTTAATAAATGGCAGGTATATCAATAATAGAAATGTAATATTGAAAAATTTGCCAGGCCAAAAAAAAAGAAAAGGACACGGGGAGCACAGAGGAGGGCAATAATAAAAGGATTGTATGCGTATGTAAAGTACATTGCATTAGGCAGGGGTGTCATGAGGATTAGTGTGATAGTGACTTTGTTGCTAAGTGCAGAAGAAAAACAATGACAAAAACAAGAAGTACATTAGGGCTAGGCACTCGGTGGAGAAGAGAGATGGAGGCAGATGCTGCAGGGGAAAAAAACCGAGTAAAAGGGGCCTTTGATTCCATGGGCACAGAAATCCACAGCCAGGAATTTGCTGCAACCTCTGAGTCAGGCAGGGGGTGGGGGTGGGGTACACTATTCCATTAGTAGAGAATTCCCCGAGGATTTATTCTGAGAGTCACATTGCTTACTAGGACCAGTGTAGACAGAAACAAACTCCGCTCACTTACTTCTTGGGACAGTTGAGTTAGGGGATGGCTTTTGCAGAGCATTCACCGCTGACCCCTCACCGCCGGGACCTCTGTAGCCATTCTATCTGGCTAGCAAGGAAGATTCGTTCAGACCTGACTGCTCTTATGGAATCTTATGTAAGTTGCCTATTTTGCTGATGTCTGTTTTCTCCATCTCTTCTGATCCAACCCCTCGCCATCATGCTTCAGCCCATTATTAACTATGAAAGCCCTAATCATACAGTCAGTTGCATACTGGGCACATACTACTTGACATGACCCCTTCCCTTCAGAAAACTCATGAGATTTTTTTCTCTCGAAGTTTTTTAGGAGACATGTTCCTTGAGTAAGAAAATGCATGTGGGGTGCTCGGTAGGGTTGGCTGTTCGTCTTGGAGGCCGTTTCTAATACGATTGCCTACAATCTGAATTCTACCAGAATAGAGTAACCACGAGCCCTCAAAGTTTGGGTTCTTTATATACATTGTTCTGAATTTTTGAATTATGTAAATGAAAAGCAGAGTAAGGTTTATAGCATTGGGAAGGAGCAGCATAGTGTAAGCAACCAATTTCTCCTCCACGGTATTAGCCACCCAATTTTTAATTAAATACATCAAAAGTCTGGGGGGTGGGCTGGGATGGGAGTAAAAGACAAAACTGTACTTGAACAACAATTAAATAATTTTTTTAAAAAAGTCTTTCTGGGTCTAAATAGAAAGGTCACCTCTATCAAAAGGATTCCCTAAAAGATTCACTGGGGACTAGGGAAAGTTAACCTTGGGGTCAGACTGGCTTTCTCATAGTGGAGGATTCTCATGAGTGTCTACATAAGGTCTGCTGTGGAAACACTCCAGACCCTGTGGAGAGTATCTTTGCACAGCCCCCCCAGTCAGAAGTCAGACTCTGAAGTACCAGTTTTTTTTAAACTACTTTCCGCTGAATTCTCTAAAATAGGACTCCCTAACCATTTTAGCACCAGGGACCGGTTTCGTGGAAGACAATTTTCCCACTTACAGGGGTGGAAGGGGATGGAGCTCAGGCGGTAAATGTGAGTGATCGGGAGTGGGATGAAGCCTCACCTCTGGCCTCCACTCACCGGCTGCTGTGTGACCTGGTTCCTAACAGGCCAGGGACTGGTTACTGGGTTAAGGACCCCTCTAAAGGATTGTCCTCCATACTAAGAATGGGCAGTGGAGGCAAGGATGATGAGGAAAATTTTACAGTGGTTACCTTCCAGGGCTTCTAGGTATGGCCAGAATCTTCAAGTATGTTTAAAAAAATACTTAAAACTTCAGTATGATTAAAATACTTTAGGAGGGAGTTTGAAGTGGGAAGAAGTTATCCCAAACCAGTGGTTTTGAACCTTTAGAACTTAATGAAAGCTGCAGATCCTCCCAAGAAAGACGAACAGTAGTCAAAGCCTTGTGTGTAACTTTAGGGACAGTAGGGTCTTTCTAAAGTCCAATCATAGACCCCAAATGAAGCGTTGCTGCTCTAGCCCTGGCTGTGTGGCTCAGTGAATTGAGTGCTGGCCTAAAACCAAAGGGTCACCATCTGGATTCCCAGTCAGGCACATGCAGGGTTGCAGACCAGGTCTGGGGCATGTGAGAGGCAACCACACACTGGTGTTTCTCCTCCTTCCCCTCTCTCCAAAAATAAATAATCACAATCTTTTTATTTAAAAAAAAGTTTCTGCTCTAGACTTCATTTTATTTTTAACTTGGATCCGTGACCAGAGAGGTGAATAGATTTTAAATGAGATCTAGGTGTTGTTTAGAATGTTGGGGTGATGACAGAAGATGTGATATTTTTCTGTGTTCTTGGCCAGGTGAAGCATCAAGGCCTGAACGAGGACATCAGCCTGGATTCCGTGGGCGGTGTGCCGGTGGCAAGCACCGATCGGTGGAGTGAGCTGACTGAGGCTGAGCGACTCCAAGAGAACCTCCAAGCTTACCGTACCTTCCACGCTATGTTGACCAGGCTTTTAGAAGACCAACGGGTGCATTTCACTCCTGCGGAAGGTGACTTCCATCAAGCAATACGCACGCTTCTACTCCAAGTTGCTGCCTTTGCTTACCAGCTGGAGGAATTAATGGCGCTCCTGGAACACAAGATCCCCGCCAGTGAGGCTGACGGGGTGCCCATTATTGTTGGAGACGGTGGTCTCTTTGAAAAAAAGCTGTGGGGCCTGAAGGTGCTGCAGGAGCTTTCAAAGTGGACAGTGAGGTCCATCCATGACCTTCGCATTGTTTCTTCTCATCAGACTGGGATCTCAGCACACGGAAGCCACTATATTGCTAAGGACAAGAAACCGTAGCAGTTACCCATGTCTTTTAGTGGAATATGTGTAGTTCTCTGAGGTCTCACTCTTCTATTCTTAAGTTTTTGAAAATCTTTAAAACCACAGGCATTTTCATCAAGTAGGGTTGGAGACCAGGACAAATGGGCATACGGGGTCAGTTGGTGGTAAGGTGGGGACGGGGTTTGTTGGGGCCATAAGGGAGTGGTGGCTGGGGCAGCACTCTCCGCCTCACTGCTCTAACGTTTTCTAGCCTTGAAGTAACCTCTGCAGACACTTAACAGCCTCACAAGATAAGTAAGTTTTTAACCCTAGTCCTGGAAGTTTCGTCTGAGAGGACTGTAACAGGGAATTAAAAACCATGGACTGTAGTCAATTCAAACTCTTGGATAATAAAAACTGTAACTAACATTGATTATCTACCATGTTGGAGCGGTATGCCAGGGACTTTATGTGTATTGTAATTTTCATAACCCTGTCAGTGGGAGGTGGGGTTACTTCCATTTGGCAGGTGACATGACAGGCTCGCAGAAACAACTTGTTCAGGATTACCCACCCGGCAAATGGCACACTGGGTGCGAACCCCGGTCATTCACATTTTCCAGCTCAGATGCCCTTTACTCTGGAGGCCTGCTCGCGAAGCCCCCACTGCACTCTTCGCCACAGAGGGCTGGGAAGTGGACCCACGCAGTTCGTCCCTAGTGCTGAAGAGAAGAAAAACCGATCGTAGTCTCGCTTATCCGCAGTTTCACTTTCCACCATTTTCAGTTGCCCATGGACAACCATGGCACAAAAGTAGTAAATGAAAAATTCCAGAAATAAGCAATTTATAAGTTTTCAATTGCTTACTATTCTGAGTACTGGGATGAAATCTCAGGAAGTCCTGCTCCATCCCACCCAGGACACGTACCATTCCTTTGTCCAGAGTAGCCGTGCTGTATCCACTACCCACCTATTAGTCACTTAGCCCTTTCAACTAGCAGTATAACATTTATTAGCGTATATTGTCATAACTTTTATTCTTAGTGATGACTTTCTTACTGTTAAAAACAGTTATGTACTATCCGCAGTTTCAGGCAACCTCTGGGGGTCTTGGACTGTATCCCCCACGGGTAACGGAATACTATACATGTCCTGAAGGGCAAAACTTTAGTGTCAGAAGCAGTATTTGTTGTTCATACTTGGCAGAGAAGAGAGCCATGGAGATCTTAAGATTCAGCTTGCGGAAAAGATTAGGCCACCAAACTGCTAAACTGAGGAAGCAGCGGGTGTGCGGCAATACACTGCACTTCGAAGTGTCCACTAATGTTCATGAGTTTGGGGCTGGGCGGAGCTCATGCCAGGTCACCATGCCTGTATTGTAACCAGCAGTGCTGTGATACAGTCCCTGTAACCCAGGCGTTCACGAACAATGGGTGCAATATGGCTCAGGTGAAAGAGTCACAGAACCCCTTCACACACATTCTCTGGACTTAGTGATAAGGAGAGGGGGGCAGGGGAGGCCCACTCTGTTCCCAGTGGGAAAGCCACCGACACTAAAACAATATGCAGTAAAGCCTCCATGCTTCACAAGGGGCAAGCGCTCTGTGCTTAATATTCTCAAGAAACAGCATGAAACGCGCCAACCAGTAAATGAGCATTAATGGAAAAGTTCACTTGCAGTTATTAACTAGTACAAACATGCACCCAAAGGTTCTCAGGTGTGTCATTTCACACCACCAGTTAATTAAGACTCAAGACCTTGGATTGGGGGCCCAATCACTTTTGTTTACTTCCCTGAGCCTTTTGTATTCTTCAATGAGCCATGAGTCAGAGCTGGCTCACAGGTTGCATGAGATGGGATGGGTGACTTAGCTTGTGCCCTTTCCCACACGGTCCACGTCCAAAACGCCGTGAAGTCAATATTATGAGAAGACCGGGTAGAAGTTAGGACAGCACAGCGGAAGAGCCCAGCTCTCTAGTATGGAAACGAGGTTGTGTGCATATGAGACCCACACTAGGTTGGAAATAAAAGGCACAGTTTTAAAGGTTACAGAGTTAGTTGGAGGAGCGCTGTAAGGACCAGAAAGCACTTCTTTGTGGAGGAGGGGGAGCTGTGTCCCGGTGGTTGATGAGTGCCAAGTCAATAGAAATCCTGAGAGAAATGGGAAAGAGTTGCCTGGATAGAGAGTGAGGCAATGATACCCCTAGAAAACCAGCCACTCATATGGTTTGATTTTATTTCATTTGTGATTTTGGCGTAGGTGCGTAGTTCCCCAGTGAGTGCATAGGGGCTTATTTAGTTCAAGCTTTTATTTGAATTGTTTCATCCACTTAAAAGCAGTATTTTTAGTTAATAAAGTTCTGCTTATTAATGTGGCATTCTTTATAGTGTTCAGGCTCTTTTTGTTTAATGGAGAAAGATGACTAAAATTCCTTAATGGGGAATAAGTAACTGATTATGAACTTGCTAAATCTTAAAAGCCGTGGCCCCTCTCCAAACGTTTTGCTTTTATATTCAGATGTTGCAGCACAGACACCTGCAGAGGTTTCAGAGACCGATGGAGCATGGTGTGAGCGCCGCCTCGTTGCGTGTGAAGGGTTGTTTATGCATGAGACACATTTAAAGTGGCAGAGGGTCCAGGAAGGGTACAAGTACTGACCACTGACCGGGAAGAAGTAAGTTAGTGTACGCCCAGCACTGTGCTGAGTTGTGTGCATCAGTTTCTTCAAGAAACTTGTAATATATGACTTGAAGTGTGGGGAGACTCTTCAGAAAAAGATAAAGGAAGAGGGAAATGAGCACTTAGCTATAATAATAAAGACATAAACATGTATGGCTCTGTGCATAGACATTGCATCAGGTTTACCTAAAATGCACCACACAGCATGAATAAGGGATTGACATTAGGCCAGCGCTGTAGATATGTGTGTATACTGGGAGGATATATATTTTTAATCAACCGCAATGCAAAAGAGATTTTTGATCTTTAAATTTTAGTTATGTCGTTTCTTACACCTGTATATGGATAAGATCTTTGGGGAATCATTTTCATATGCATATAAACAATATATAAATACATATAACTGCATTATATATGTGTGTATGTAATAAATGCATAAATTTCATTCTTTGCCCCTAACTCTTTGCAAAGAGGATTCCTTCTATCCCATTGTCTCCAAACACCCACTCTCTGTGGGGAAAGAGTATTTTCCTGCATCTGCCAAGGAATGGAATGTGGGAGAGTTGATAAATTTTTCTTGCATTGATTTAAGAGAGCGATTAGGAAAAGATTTGCAAATGAGCACAAACTCAAAGGCCGAACATGGAATAAAATTAGCTTTAAGATAATCAGGTTTGACGGAAGTGAGAGTTTTAATAAAAATGGAAAATGTTAAGTCATAGCCCTGGTATTTCAGGCTGCTGTGGATTACAGCCCAGTGGATGACTCATTGTGGTGAGCGCTGGTCAAACCAGGAGAGGGTAAGTGAGTACTTCAGGGAGACATATGAAAGTTCAGAATGACTCGTGAACCCTCACCTCATGAATTAGTTGAGCATAGGGTTGGAGGGGAGCTTCCGTTGTGTTGAGAACGGGATTGGTGAAGAGAAAAAGAAAAAAACAATTTGGACACTACTTCAACTCATTTATTGTGCACACACACACACCTATTTTGGGTTAGACATTAAAAAGAATGGCCGGGCTCACCCCACCTCCCCCTGAAGCAGCAGACCCAAGAATGAGCCCTCTGAATGTGGGCACATTCAAAAGATGAAAGCAACGGAAATTTTCTTCTAGAGAGTCAGGCAGCGATCTTCAACTGGTGGCCCACAAGAACTTTTAAACCATGCAGCACCTGACTGTTTAGTCGGGGCACTGACCTCTTTTCCCTTAGATTGGCAGGTAAAAAAAATGACAACAGCCAGCATAACAACAGCTGTCTGTGCCAACAAATCAAACTTACACCTATTTCTTTTGTCAGATCGGCAAAAAATATATTTTGGGCATGCTGGAGAATTTTAGTAATTTATGTGTGCCTTGAGATAAATGAAAAAGGTTGATAATTCCTGATCTAAGGTCTACAGATAAAGACAGAGTAAAACCAAGATGGTTCCCTCTCCAGGGGGCCTAAGAACTGTCTCTCTTCAGGAAAGTGGCAACTTGGAATAAAACTGGGCGTGCCGCGGGTATGCAAGGGAGGGCGTGATGGTGTGCTTTCCTTTGCTTTCTGTTGGCTGCCTACATGATGAGTGTGTGTGTGTGTGTGTGTTTGTAATAAATATACACATGTGTGTATGTGTGTGAAATTTACTCTCGATGAAATGTGTGTAGGGCACAAGATAAAATTGATGTGCATGTGATTCTTACATTACTTGGCTCGGTCTGTCTTGCACAGACAGAAAACAAAAGGTGCAAGAATGGCTCACAATAAAGTAGAGATCTCAGCTCAGCAAGTCCATGAGCTACTGCTTTTACTTTTGCATCTTCGGATGAACAAGGGGAATTTCAAGTGATTCCAACACTGGATGAAATGTGATCCTCCCATCCAGGCCCGGCTCAGTCAGGCGTGCCCGGTGCATCTCCGTGATGCCAGGGCCCTGGGAACACCTCCCAGGCCAGTCAGCCTGGAGAAGGGAGATTGCCTGCCCCTATACACCCATCAGCTGGCTTGCCGCTGGGGAACGTTTCCTCTGTTATGGTTTAATTTCAAGTATTTGAACCCCAAATCTAGCCTTTGAAAGAAGAACACTGACTAGCTCATTTCTGGTCTGAGGGTAAAAACTAAGCTGTGGAAAATCACATAGGGTAAATATGAAAAATTGCTGAAAGCATGTATTTTTATCCACATGTGTAAGGGAGTATGGGATGGAGTACTGTATTCATGTAGGTCAGGCATCTTTATACTATTTTATGTCATCTAATCCTCCGAGATACTACGATCTCTCTTTCACAAGTGAGGGACATGAGAATGCACGTTAACTTGTCCAAGTCCCCTCCTCTGGTGCTTTATGGCAGGACTGGAGTGTCCCATTCCACCCCATGCATGAGGCACCAAATAATTGAGATCATCTACTGAAATTCACATTTTGGGGGGTGCTGATAAAGTCAGTACAGACTTGTCCCAAATCTTCCTTTGTGGCAAACCCTATTAAGTTTCCAAACTTTGGGTCAAATCACTTTTTTTTGAGAAGAGAATTCTGTAAGTATCTCAGAGAAACGCCAGTTACTTCCCAGGATCCATCTGGTCAAAGCCTAGACTTCACCCTTCTGCACCTGTGGGCCTCTGGCCACTAGAGGCTGACCCAGTCTCACACACAACCTCCAGGAATCCGGCGCCTCCCCAGAGAGCTGAAACTCAGGCTGTTCACTACACCCAGAAGACGGCCTTCACAGTAGGCGGGTCCGATGTGTTCTGCAAGAAGCGTGCCAGGCTCTCCAGAGAGCCAAGGAAACATGCAAACCAAGGCACCCCCCGGGACATGTTAAAGCCAGTTTTGGGACATACAGCCACCCCGCCATACAGCAGCACCCTCCTGTTAATACAAGAAGGAACTCACATTTCATTTATTCCAATCCCATAATTAAACACAGCACAAACAAAAGAAAAGAGGAAGAAGAAAACAGCACAAGGGAGCCAGAAAGTTTCAGTAGTCGGTCCCAGTGTCCCAGCTGAAAAGTAGAAGAATGAGAACAACTTAGTCTGGGGTATTCCCTCCCCACTACACCTGCCTGCTTCTCTGTTAGACCAAGTTCATCTTGGGAAACTTTAAGTGGCTCTGTTTACGTTCTTCTTACCCTTCATCCAGTGCTCTCTAGCACCCTTACCTCCAGTCGGCCTTTGGGAGCTCTGGGAACAGCAATTAGTTAACCCAAACTTCACTTTAATCAAGATGCTAAAATTATTGATATTATGAAGGCTGAGGCATGAGGAAAGGCTGATTCTTGCTCTGACTAGGTCGGGAACTTAAACTTTTTGGATTTTTCAGTCCTGCAGATAACCCTCTGAATATCTCCTAAAGGACCCCCATATCCAGACTTCCTGGCATCCACTATCCAGACTGCCTGACATCTGACTGACTACCATTCTGGGCCAATCCGGGGCTAAGAAAGCAGAACTGATTATTCTCAAGGAGGCACTTTTTACTATGAGAACTTTTAACTTTTCTTTCTTCTTCAGAAAACTGGGTTTTTGCCTAGCTGCGTTCCAAATTTGCAGACTGTAAGACCCTTGAATAAATCTTTATCACTTATTTCTAGCCAAAGCCACCAAACTCCTTTCAAGTTTTTTTGGTACATACAGTGTCAGTGTCGTGGCCTCTGAAGAACACTCACTGCCTTTTCTCTGCGGGGCTGCCCCTGGATTCCAACGTCACTGCTTGACTGCTCCCGTGTTCCAGTGGTCGGGTCCATTGGTTCCAAGTCTCTGCCTCTTCGGCTGAGGTTCGGAGCTTTAATTCTTGGGTCCTCTCACACCAGTTTTTGCAACAGGATTCTCTCTTTTTAAGCCTGTCTGTGGAGGAATGACCCCATTCTGCAGTGCCAGATGGATTTATAGGCTACCCTCTGCTGAGAATGTTTGTCTCGATGGACTTTTCTGCTAAGAAGGGAAATTTGGAATTACAGTGGCTGCTCAGGGTGTCTTTTGAGATCCTGAAATTAATATATTTACATGCACAATTGAAAAATGTTTCTCAGTCAGAGGTTGCTAAAAAGCCAATGGTTCAAAGATAGCCTCCCTTCGAGAAAAATTTGAAACTATGTAAAGCAAATTCTGAATTAAACAATGAGAAATCTGAACTCACTTCTTATTCTGAAACTTCCTCAGCCAAAAATAAGAAAAAGATTTCATAAGGGAGGACACAGTCATTAATTCGATAAACCTGTTTTCCAGGCTCACCCCAACCCTCTTCCGCGCAAACTAACTTAGCTTGCAGATAAACAAACTACCCGGGGCTTTTGACGACACGTCCTTTGTCTTTTCTTGCCCAGCTGTGACACCTTTCAGGAGAATCTATCTTTTAATGTGAGATCTTCGCCTCTTAAAGTCCCCACAAGCTCCTTCCTCAGGAAGTCGAGCCAGTTATGGGTACAAACACTTTGATTCCTCCTCTTCTGCCTTTTGAATCAAATGCACCAACTTAGCTAAAATAATTTAAAAGTCTAATGGCCATTAAGAAAAACTTTGTCTTAAGTCCACCTCCCTTAGGGAATTCTAAACCACAGGGATGATGGGATTCATTCTTTGATTTGCATAAGCTTCTAAAAGGCAAAATAACTTTCAAAAGAGCTCTGAAAGAATCCTAAAAGAAATTTTCATCACCTGAGCAGGTAACTAAAAGCAAGACTCTTTTGTAATAGGCTAACAAAAAACAAAAAAGCAAAACAAAACATAACAAAAAATTATATATATATATGAAGTACCTAAAACAAAAGACTGTAAGACCAATGCGTTATTTACCCTTTCTCTCCCATGGATAGCTTTTCCTGTGCCCCAAGGCTTGGCTTGACTTTTTGCCTGCCTGCTGTTACTGAACAGAAGGAGTTCATCCCCCCACCCCAGCGCTCGCAGAATCAAACACTGGACACTGAGAATTGCTGTGGAGAAATATTGGCTATTTATTTGTGAATGACATCATTCAGGAGAACAGGAAGCTAATGCTCAAGCCTGAACTCCCTGATGCAATGTAGATTATAGATTATATGGGGCAAAGATCACAAGACATCGTGGGTTAGGGGGTTGGGAGTTGTTGGGAGCTAATTGGTCAGAAATGAGTAAGGGCAGTGAATCATTTCTTCAGGCCTGGAGGACAGCTGTAAGGTCTGTTTCGGTGTCCCTCCACTGGGAAGTAGGCAGAGGGTCGCTCCACCTTAGGGCTCAGGAAATGGAACATAACTTGGGTCACATGTTACCTTTAGCCTGCCAGAAGTCCTGACCATAAGACCTTTATTCAGATACAGGCCACTGGCTTTTGTGCCTTGGGGGTTGCTGATTATCGGAGGAGGGGGAGGGAGGACAGTCGTCTGAGAGCTGTAGAGTGAAAGAGAGGGTTTCTAGAGCTAGAATTAAAAACGAAATTTAATCAAAATCATGAGGACCCTCTGTTTCACTAGGGTAAGCAGGCTGAGAGCTCTTCCTTTTGGCTCCCAGATGAAATGATTCGGGAAAATAATGACTTAGGCATTCTCTTGAGTCCGTGGAATTATTTAGCACGGCCTGACATAGTTACTGCTTCTCCCAGCTCAAATCTGAAAAGGTATTTGAAAGGATTTAATAACTTTTTGATTAGGAATCTGGCAAAGCTAGAAACTAAAAATTCAAAGCCTGACAGAAATTTCCTAAAGCCTCCTCAAAATTAAAATAAAACTGTGTATCAAGGGGAAAGAAGCAAATTCAGATGTGGTAAGACTGGTAGATCAACTTATGAGGTCACTTACCTCCCAACCCAATTCTCTGGGGAACTAGAGCAATTCCCTTTGTCTTACAAATGTTTGCAAAACCAGAAATGCAGCTCCGGGAGCAGCTCCAAACCCACCTAGTTTCCCCAACCTCAAGTCCTTGGACAGAAGGGGAAAAAACCTAAATTTTTATTCTGTTTGTTTTGTTTTGTTGGCATAAACTGCTGTTCTGGCTGCAAGGCTCCTTGCTAAGGTCAAACACAAATCTTAATTATCTTTCCCACAAATGTTAATTTAAATATGCCTAGATCTGAATGAATATTCCCTGGCTGGTGTGGCTCAGTGGATTGAGTGCCGGCCTGTGAACCAAAGGGTCACTGGTTGGAATCCCAGCCAGGGCACATGCCTGGGCCAGGTCCCCAGTAGGCAGTGGCGGGAAGGGGGGGAGGGAACCACACATTGATGTTTCCATCCCTCTCTTTCTCCCTCCCTTCCCCTCTCTCTAAAAAATAAATATGTAAATAAATCTTTTTTAAAAATTCAGATCACACACAAAAAAATTCAGATCACATGTCACCCTTGTGAACACATTCCTGATCAATTCACCTGTATCACTGCCCTCTCCTCTTTGCTGGACTTGTACCTTATGTTGGGTTGGCCAAAAAGCTGGGGGTTTTTTTGGTTTTGTTTTTTTCATAAGATGGTTCTGGTAGCTCTTAGTTGTTTTTAACATCATTCAAAACAATTTTGTCAGATCGTATTGTGACAGTGTCATATGAGCTTCCATTTTAAAAAAAATGATCACAATTGGTGAATTTTTGTGTAGCCATTTTAATATTGAAGATGGAAGAAAATATGTGACATTCTGGCATATACTTTATTATTTCAAGAAAGGTAAACATAACTGAAACACACACACACACAAAGATTTGTGCAGTGCATGGAGAAGGTGCTGTGACTGAGTGAACGTGTCAAAAATGGTTTGTGAAGTTTTGTGCTGGAGATTTCTTGCAGGACAGTGCTCCATGGTTGGGTAGACCAATGGAAGTTGACAGCAATCAAATCGGGACATTAACTGAGAACAATCAACATTATACCACCCAGGAGATAGCCAACATGTTCAAAATATCCAAATCAACAATCAATTGGTGAAAATGAAAAACGTGTCTTTTATTTGATGGACTCTTTGGCCGACCCAGTACATCATCTACTATCACCATGGCTTCTGCTACTGACTACGATCACTACCACTGCTACTGAGAACAATAATAACTTTGAGTTCTGACACCGAACTAGATGCTCTGCACATAGCAGCTGGCTGGATCCTCAAACCCCTCCCCCACTGCAATTGATGTTATTATCATTAACACTTAACGGACAGGAGAACTGAAGCTCAGAAAGATTAAATGACTCACCCAGCCTTGCAGAGCTCCAAACTGGCAGGACTGGTATTCAAATGGAGGTGTTTGGGTGCATAAGCCCTACTTCTACATGTCGTGATTATTTGACTTAGCACAGTTTGTGCATATTAACTCTCTCCTGCTGGTGTGTGGGCTTCTTGGGGGCAGGGGCTGTGTCTTCCCTGCAATGATGTAGATACTCACCAAATGTAACCTGAGTGAGAGGAGGGACAGTGGTAAAGGGACGGGAAGGTGTTATGTTGTAGAAGAATGGTTACTACTGCAGACCAGTGCTTCCCAGCATTTTTCACAGAAATGGTAATGTTTGCATGGCACACTGGGGGAAACCGGAGGGGACCTGGATTGTAGGAGCAAGCTGCTCTAGGCTGGAGGAAACTGGACCGTGGCTGGGATAGTATGTCCAGTAGTCTCAGTCCTTATTCGGTTACCATGGTGTTAAACAGATGATTACATCTTGACGTCTGTTGGACAGTCTGTGCTTAATATGAAGGGTTAACAAATTATTTCTTAAAGGGCCAGAGAGTAAATATATTTAGGTTTGTGTGCTACAAAATCTGTTGTAGAGTCTGCCATTGCAACATGGAAGCACTTACAGATAATACGCAAACAAACGAGTGTGGCTGTGTTCCAATAAAACTTTATTTACAAAAGCAGGTGCTCTGTCCGTAAGCCATGTTTGCTGACCCCATACTTATATGAACACTAAGCTTCAGAACCTTAAGTCCTTGTCTTTTTAAGTTTTGATGAAATTGTAAGGGACGCCAAACTCAGCCCTGGTCATCTTAGGTTTTCAGCTGAGACTCTAACAAAAAGACAGATGAACAAGAGGATATTAATTTATTAAAGCAAGATGCACACATTATGCAGGAGAAACCTGAACTAAAAATAAGTCAAAAGAGCAACATAGCATCTTACACAAAGGATAAATTTATGGAGAAATGATGGGACAAAGGCAAGCTTAGACTTCTGAGGGCTTCCAACTATGGGTGGGTAAACCGAAGGAGTGACATTGGTTTGCGATTTTGTTTCTGGTTTTTCTGGTGCATATCTGGGTTGATAAGAGTCTGTCTTTAGTGAAAAGAATTTATAGCCTGCCTTTAGGCTGAAAAGGAGGAGGATTTGTGTGTGTGTGTGTGTGTGTGTGTGTGTGTGTGTGTGTATTCTTAATTACTTTTAGCTGAAAATAATTTTAATGTCTAAGAGAATATTTTAGAATAACATGGTCTGGTTTCCTTCAGGTCTAATTTATTAACTTGTTTTTTTTTAATGGATTGTGCTTTTTTGTGTCATATCTAAAAATCTTTGCCTAACTCTATAGTCAGAAAGATTTTTTCCTATATTTTATCCTTTAGTGTTTTATTTATTTATTTATTTTTTTAGCTTCATCACTTAGTAAAGGATCAGCCTTCTTAAGAAGGAATGAATGAATGATTTAAATGCTTTACTCTTCTTAACTTCTACTCTCCCCACTTGGGACTTCCCAAACCATGAAGCTCAACAGAGACTTGAATCCTCGTCTGATTTTTGAGCTCCCTACCTTGCTAATTTGTTTGCCTACAATGTAGTGGTTCCCACCCTTTTGATGCGGCAACACATTTTTTTCTCTTTAAAATTATCTTATTGTTGTTCTGCAACACATTTTTTAATAACATACACACATCCCACTTTTATTTACAACCCTCAACATGCTTTAAAAAACAACAATTAAGCTTAACATTAGTTTTCATTGTCCAGTTTTCAGGAACCCCTGGAGATCACCGGAGATTGTCTGGGTTACAGAATTTTCCCTCTCTGGAGTACAGAGAGCACTCGAGAGACAGGATGCCTTGGGACCAAGCCTAAGCCTAGAGGTAGGTGATAGTGGAAGACTGAATGCCTGAGGCAGGGCCCCGAGGCGGACCAGGAGCTTTCTCGTAAATCACAGCCACAGCTGCTTAGCTCTGAGTTCATTTCTCTTTATTTTAAAAAAGATACTGATGGTGTTTTGTGTCAGTCATAGAACATAAAAATCTGGAAAATGAGTTAATCAGCAGAGAATATAAAGGCAGAAACGTTGGAACGAAGATTGGATTTAACAACAAAAATGTTGTAGAAGGGGCCAAAATGTGGGTCTAAGCTTTCTGGAAGTCGAAATAAGGAGAAAGATCTTTTTGTTATATGTCATTTACAATGTCCACAAGAGAGCAAGAACCCCGTTGTCTAAGAGTAGCCTGTTCCCAGTCTGCATTCTGTCATCAGCCGGGATGAAATTTCAGCAGCCTCTCCACCCTGCTCCTCCCAGTTCCGAAAGGAACGTGGGGACTGGACGCTTACACCATTCCACCCCCTCCTGCTTTCCCGCCCCTTTTATTTTTATCTGTGTGCTTGCCTGCTTAGAATCTTTTGAGACAATTAAAACGGAGTATTATTCATCTTTTTTATTTACTCAAGCTATTATAGTGGGCAACACAAGACTTAAGACTGGTATTTTAATGAAACAATAATAAAAGGTTTAAGAATCCAAGAGGGGCAGCTAGCCTAAAACGATCTGATAGATGGGTCTTATCACCCGGGGCCCCAGGAGACCTCCTGGGGGGCCCCTATCAGGTGTTGCGCCCAGTGCTGAGCTCTGGAAGTCCAGGCGGTGAGCAGGACACCATCCCTCCCCCACGTGAAGAGCTTGCAGTCCAGTTGGGTAAAGAACTCATGCAAAGTAAGACATTCCTAGTCACATGTTGCTAAGAGGTGAAGAGGAGTAAGGCATGCATTCTTCCTGGAGACTGAAGGAGTATGTGAGGGTCCGGAGTGACAGGGTATAAAAAGGTATTCTCAGTGCTGGCTGGTGTGGCTCAGTGGATTGAGCGTGGGCCTATGAACCAGACAATTGCGGTTCAATTCCCAGTCAGGGCACATGCCTAGGTTGCCAGGCAGTTTCCCAGCAGAGGATGCATGAGGGGCAACCATACATTGATATTTCTCTCCCTCTCTCCTTCCTTTCCCCTACAAAGATAAATACATAAAATCTTTTAAAAAAACAATTAAAAAAAGGTATTCTCAGTAGAAGGGACATTTGAACCCAGTCTAGATTAATGAGTAAGATTTCAACAGGCGAAAGCAGAGCCAGGAAAAGACATAACATGGCAACCAGTGGGCACAGCGCAGGCTGTGCCTCACAGGGAGAGGCTGGTGGAGAGCAGGGTGACGAGGTGGGCCAGCCCCATGGCAAACGAGTCACCTGTACAAGTGGAGTGACATGTTCCAGTCAACATGTCCTATTTAATTATTAATAGTGCCTCCTTTCGTCTCAACAAGAGTTTAGATTGGGACTGTAGGGCCATTGATTCTGCCCCCTTCTTTCTTTGTTCTGTGTCAAAACCTTCATCATTCCCCAATCACCACCTCACCCATCTTGGTGGGAGGAGCTCGGTGTTTGCAGCCTGGGGGCCTTATTTCAGGAAGTGAACTAAGACCGACAGAGACGGGCCTTTAGTTGCTGTTGAAAGGATCCTCCCAGGCCAGAACTGAACAAATCTGAAAATGTACCTGGCTGAGAGCTGTCCTGTCCCATCGCAGAAGCCTTGCCAGTGCCCGGTTAGAATTTCTGTCCCCCTTTCATTTTCCCATAATGTTTTGTGTGGCGCTGTATGACATTTCACACTGAGTATTACATCTTGTGGGTGTCTGACCCACTCCGCTGTGAGCCCTGATCACGCGTCTTTGTGCCCTGTACCGGGCTGTTGCTCACTTCTACACTTGACCATCAGGACTACCTCCACATCAGGACAGCTTCCTGTGACATGCCAGACACTGCACTAAGGAGTTTCCTTGTAGTACCTCTTTTAATCCTTGTGACAATTTATGATGCCAGTCACATGATTACCATTTTGTAGATGAAATTAGTTCTCAGAAAGGTGAGGCAACTTTCCCATGGATCACAGGACTGGTAAGCAGCGGTTGGGGGACTTTGGCCCAGCTCTGCCTGATTTGACTCTGGGGCCTTACTCTTAATACAGAGGCAAATCAGACGCCTAGTGTTAGTATGATGGATTTCAAATTTAGGAAGGGCAGGTTGTTTCAAAGCACTTTGCTTTCATTAGCTCATTTAATCTTCTCAAATAACCTAGGAACTTAGCGTGCCAACTCCATGTTAGAGAGAACAAAACTAAGGCACAAGAAGTTACCAGAGGCCAATATATGACTCAGAGCCAAGCCCATAGCTTTGCTGCTATGCTCAGCTTCGGGTTCCTGTAAAAGCTACTCAAACTCTCTGAGTTTCAGTTTCCTCTCTGGTAAAATAGATGCATTCTCAGTTCCTAACTAAACTTGTTTTTCAAAGATGTAAATGAAATAATATTTTCCAAGGCTAATTTTTAAAAAAAATATTGTATTCTTTATGCTATTACAGTTGTTCCAATTTCCCCCCACTTGGTCTCCTCCCACCCAGCCCTATCCACTCCCTCAGGCAACCCCCACACCACTGCCCATGTCAATGGGTCCTGTGTAGTCTATGTCCTTTGGTGAAGCCCTTCACCTTCTTTCATCCAGTACCCACCTTCCCCTGCCCCTCTTACATCTGTCAGTCTGTAACATGTTACTATGCCTCTGCTTCTATTCTGCTCATTAATTTTGTTTATTGGATTCCACTTATAAGTGAGACCATATGGTATTTGTCTTTCTCTAACTGGCTTATTTCACTTGCATAGTGCTCTCCAGTTCCACCCATGCTGTTGAAAATGGTAGGAGCTCCTTCTTTCTCTCTGCTGTGCAGTACTGCATTGTGTAAATGTACCACAGTTTTCTTATTCACTCATCTACTGATGGGCACTTAGGCTGTTTCCAGCACTTGGTTATTGTAAATACTGCTGACATGAACATAGGGGTGCATATATTCTTTTGAATTGGTGTTTTGTGATTCTTAGGATATATTCCCAGATGTGGAGCTGCTGGGTCAAAAGGCAGTTCCATTTTTAGTTTTTTGAGGAAATTCCATTGTTTTCCACAATGCACCAGTCTGTATTCCCATCACCAGTGCCTTAAAGTTCCCTTTTCTCCACATCCTCACCAGCACTTGTTTGTTGACTTATTAGCCATTATTATTGTTAGTATTTGAGTCACGTGACTTTGAGCAAGTCACATAAACTCTCTGAGTTTCAGTTTCTTCCCCTATAGGATGACAACTACTTCCTTCTTTCAGGGTTTGTGAAGATGAAGGGAGATGCTATTATAAAGGTATTTTCACACATAGAAGTCTCTATGAATTGTCGTGACCACAAGTCCACAGAAGGCTGAGGACTGCCACTAGTCAGTAAGTCCCTAGCTCACAGTCAGCCCTAATGTGCCCAAATCAGACCAGAGGGAACACAGCCATCTCTAACGTTTCAGCATTGTTCGGATTTCAATTGTCTCTTCCTCTCAGGACTCAGAGTTTACCCCAAGCCTATCTCATCCCAATCCTGATATATTCCAGCTTGTAGCTAGAGGAGTTGAAATCCCAAGTAAAATGACTCACTTAGGTCACCCTGGGGCCGTGGGGTCTTGACAACCCTCTGAGGTCATACTCCCCAACTCCTAGCCCCGAGGGTCTCTAAAAATTAACACAACAAGGGACTCATTTTGGGCAAGGTTCTGCATGCCCTGTGTGTGGTTCCAAGGTTAGGGTTTAATGTGACACCAGGTTCTTGTGACAACCAGAGACCCACACTCCGGAGTTAAATTGGGATGAGGTCTGAGTTCCAAGAACATTACAAAACTCAACCTTGTCCCCAAGAAACTGCTGTCTCGGGTTAGAGAGTGGCACTTTACTCCAGCAAACTCAGGTAAACAGGCCATCCAAAGGCAGTGTCTTCCATGGGGACCGTTGGGCTGAGGTAGGGGGGTGGGGACTCAAATACATTTTCCAAAGCTAAGTTTCACGAAGCACCCATGGGAAACATTCAAGGACTCTTTAAAAGTTTTGGCTGATCACAATTTGAAACATATTTTGCATTCTGACCCAGTGTATTGATACATATATATTAGTTTAAACCATAGAAAATGGCCAATTTTTGAGTCAAAAAATAATTAGATAGGAGCAATTTTATATAATCAACTTAATGTAATACTGAAACAAAATGTCACCAAATAACTCTTATATTTATTTTATGCAAAGCACTATGTTTTTTAATGTCAGCTCATGATTCACAAGTAAGTCAGGTCCTGTTTAAAAAAGAAAAGCTGTGACTGAGATCCAGCCCCAGAGAGAACATTTGGGGTCTGACCAAAGTGATAATTCTGGGGAAACAGTGATAAAGAAAGTTTTATAATAATTGCAAAACAGAATTCTAACTTCAAAGCTGCGTCTTACATGTTCTGTCTTCTTGGCTGATTCCCCCCTGCCACCAAGAACACGCCTGTATTTGAACAAAGTTGACTTTATTGGCTCCTTGCAGCAAGGGAGGCAGCAGAACACTGGAAGTCACCACAGAGAGCAGTGGGGCTTCTCCGCAGGTCGCGTTGGGGAAGGGGCTTGTCACAGGACTTGAGCTGGAGTTAGGCGGGTTGGAGGAGGATTTGAGGAAGTGTCGTTTAGTTCTATACATTGGTAACTTCAGCAAGTGGGGCCAAGTCTCTGGTTGGTTATCACACTACTCATCTAGGTGGCAGAAGGAACAGCATGGGCTAAAGCTTTAATTAGTAATGAGGCACCGTCATGCTGGGTCAGACAGAATTCTCGTGGCCTGGGCACTCAGACAGAGGTGGGCGCTGCGATTTCAGTGGCCCCGTACGTGCTCTGATCCTGAATCAGCATGCCCCTCTGCATTTTCCGGTAACACCCTTTCTTGTAGTACCTAAAGCCATAGGTCACCCCTAGAGCAACAGCCACCAAGGCCACCATGGTCCCCACAGAGATGCCGACAACAGCTCCGACAAAGGCCCCGGAGTCAGGCTGGCTCAAGAGATTGGCTGGCAGGGACCCGTCGTTCATGCTGGTCTGCTGCCACTGGCTGGAGCCCTGGAGCCTCACCCAGACATACTGACCATTGGAGTCCACCAGGACAGACAGCCTGCGTGAGCTGCGGTTGTTGTTGAGCAAGGGGGGGCGGGGAAGAAACGGGGGCATGCGGACAGTTGCTTGCTGCTGCTCCAATAGGGCCCCAGCTCTAAGGCAGTAGAGGATTTGGCACCCGTCAATGAGGTAAGCCTGGTGTTGGCTGTACCCTGCTGGGCACTTCATGGGATGGTCTGTGGGACTGTCCCGGTAAAACATCTCCTGCAGGAGCCCAGGGCTCTGGCCCTTCAAGAGTCCAGCCAAGGGGTTGCCTACCTGACAGCTGAAGAAACCCCCAAAGGGAACTGCCTGAGCCGTGCACAGCTCGAAGTCGCTGCTGACACACACCCTGAGGTCACCAAAAAGCGTCAGTGGGTAGAAGTAGGAAGGACAGGTCTGGCCCCCAGTCAGTGGGTTTGGGTGGTCAGGGCCATAGAGGCCTCCAAAGAGGAAGCCGACCGAGGCGGGCAGGGAGGCCTGGGAGGGCACGCACCAGGACGCAGCCAGGCGCACCACGGTGCGCTGCTCGCGGACCGTGCACACGGGCTGACAGCAGTGGAAGAAGAGCCAGCACTTCTGGCACTGCTGCTGGCACTCGGAGCGGGTCTTGCTGGATGTCTTCAGCTCGCTGTGCAGCTCGCTGGCCTTGTAGCTGGACGGGCAAGAGGTGTTGCCGGTGAGGGGGTTCGGGGTGCGATAGGCCTGGCAGAGACTCTCTGCTTCCTTCCCTGACACGGCCTCGCATTCCTGGAAGACGCCCCCGAAGCTGAAGTTGGCTTGGCGGTCGCCATCGCACGAGCCATCGTCCACGTTGGCCTGGGGATTGAAGGCGGGCGCCCCACGCTTCAGGCAGCCCGGGTGCGCGTTGACTGCGTAGTAGCGGTGGATGGCGCGGCGCACGACGGCCGCCAGGCGGCGCACCGCGGGCGCGGGGAGCCGTGGCAGCGCCTCGGGCTCCAATAGCTCAGGCAGGGGCAGGCCCGACCTGCCGATCGCCACCAGCCTGTTACCAATGCCCTCTTGCCACGTCTTCAGAGTGATGCCCGGGTAGAAGGGTGCCCCGCCGTGGCTGCGCGTCCTGGAGGTCACCGTGTTCCTTACATAGTCCTGGAAGAGCTGGCTCTGCGCCTGCCAGGAGGCCGCAGCCCCAACATTGACCGTGTGGAAAAACACGGCCGAGGCGGCCAACGTGATGTTGCTCCTTTCTCCGGCCTTGCTGCCCACCAGTTCGCGCTTCACCTGGTCCTCCTGCACCAAGGTAGCCCCGGCCTCCACGTGGGTAAGGACGTGCGTGCCATACCTGAGTACAAGCATCTCAGCCAGGTACTCGGCCTCACGGCTCTGGTTGTTCTCCAGGTAGTCGCTGAGAGTCAGCAGGTGCTGCAGAAAGGCAGGGTGGAAGTCAGGGGACTCCGGGGTCTTCACGGAGTAGATGCTGTGGCGGACCTGCACCCTGACCGTGACTGTCTCATACTCCAGGTTGTACTTCTTGACGCTCTGGAAGTCGGTGGAGAACTTCCCATTGAGGCTGGGGAGGAAGGAGAGCTCCGCGTTGATGGAGGCCGCCCAGGCATCGGTGTAGCTGAACCACTCGTCCAGGAGCTCAGCGCGGGTCTCCACCACACTCTCCAGCTTTGGCACCACGTGCACGTTGTCTGGGATCAGGTACTCACCGTCCTCGGTGGTACGGCACTGAGAGTAGTTGTGCCAAAGCACCAACCCCAGCTCCACGTTGCGCAGGTTGTCCCAGCCGCCTCCCGGCAGCACCCCCAGTGCATTCCGTGCCTGCTTGCAGCCTAGGGCGCTCAGTGCCCCTCGATCCCCCAGGCTGCCCAGCCCCGCGAAGAGCAGGACCAGCAGTGGTGCAAAGCACAGGGCCATGGCTGGACGAGAGCTTCGCCGTGGTAGAAGCTCCTCCATGGCTTGGGGTAGTGGAGGACAAGTCCTTGAGCTAGGATCTGAAATTTACCCAGCCAAGGGACAGTGACTCAGCCAGACCCAGGCCCCTCCCCATGGAGCAGTCCCCTGCCCCAGGCGCCTCTCGGAGAAGTCTTGAGGAAAGACTTATCACAAGCACCAAGACAAGTGAAATCCAGCAGATTCCTGGCTTTAGGCTGGGCTCCAGAGAGATGAACTAGGCTTGCGAAGAGCTTGCTGCTGCCTCAGGGGCCTGAGAATTCATCTATATGAAGAAAACCAAGCCTTATTTATTGAGCACCTGATATTTGACCCCGGGTCATAGAATACAGGTCAGGTCCTGCTATTGCAAGTGTCAAAGGTAGATCGGGTGAGGAAGTGGCCTAGGGACACAGCCTGAGCCTCCCGCAGGCGGCCAATCAGCCAGTGGGCACTGTGGCTGGGAAGTCACAGGTCACATTCATTCCAGGCTGATTTCCTGGAATATCAGCAGATAGTCCAGAAAGGAGCCCTTCCTGGACTGGGGCCAGCTCAGGGCAACTCTAAGAGGTGAGGGGTGATGGTGTTGGTGTTCCAGAGTGCTGGGCCTGGGCCAGACAGAGCTTCTAAAGTGGGGCTTAGCACACCCCACCAACGGTCCAGGGCCTGAAAATTTTCCTCCTCCTCTTCCGTCTGCTTGGAGCCCTCTAGGGCCCTCCTTCCCCTGAGATTAATTAGCAGACGCTCAAAGCGAGGCCCTGGGCTAGGTGCTTTATAATCTTACTTTAACCTCTCAGCTGCCCCCAATCACAGGTTAGGAAACTGAGGCCCAGAGAGTCAGGTGCACAATGGAACCAGCATTTGGCTCCACACTCATCTGAGCCGAAGAACAGTTTCCATCTGCTGATCTGAGCGTGTCACCTCGCCCTTGTAGCCAGGGTCAGGGCCTTGATTTTCGTCCCTCCCAGGGCGTTTGCGGTTAAAGAAGGCTCCTGGAAGGGGCATACGGGATTGTATAACCCGGCCTGGGTTAGACCTGGTTAGAGCAGTGAGCTTGGGACAGATGGCTTTTGTGCCTGTTATGCAGGGGAGGGCTGGCACCATCCAGAAAAGTGGTGCTGGCCTTGACCTCTCGAGATCTGAATAAGAACCTGGGGTCTCTCATTTCATCAGCTGAGCCCTCCCACTTGCATGGCCTTCTTCCGAGTCCCACTTCCCTTGTCTGTTACAAGACGAGAACAATATAAACCTCTTGGGGTTTCTATTAAACCTGAATAGAGGTTAAACCTCATCTGCTAATCTCAGGGGAAGGGGACCCTAGAAGGCTCCAAGCAGATGGAAGAGGAGGAAAATTCTGGGCCCTGGACTCTTTGTGGCGCATGGTAAGCAGCCGCTCTACCCCACTTAGCGGCTCTGTTGGACGTAAAATGCCCAGGAGAGTGCCTGGCACAAAATAGGGTTTTCATTCAGTAAAGTAGGTTAAGTGACTTGTTCAAGGCCTGGATTTGCACCCGGATCTGTCTGGATCCGAAGCCAAGTGCTCGTTCTCCCCCACAGTCCTTCCAATCTCTGTCCTTACATTCTTTCATTATAAAGTGTGACTTACCACACAGCCATTTGGGATGGATTGTCTGCTAGAGAGAAGACTTTCTCCAGGGAACACAGGAAAGCTTATTTTCCCTCTCTTGGTGTATCCTGCTAGGACAGGGACAAGTATTCATTTTGTGTTCCCACATCCCGCTCAGTCCTCCAGGCTTGTGACTTACGAACAAACACCTCATGTCATTATAAATCCAAGGAAGTCTGGAAATCCATCAGGTTTGTGGGCGCTTCGTAGCAGTGGGCACAAGAGAAGACAAACATGCTCGGGCTGAGTGGTGGCGGAGCACTTGCTGACGTAGGTCCACTGCCAGCAGGGCGAGGGAAGGACAGTCTGGGAGGGTGTCTGGTCACCGGCCCCGGGCAGCCTTTGTGGAGGAGGCCCAGGGATTAGGAGAGTCAGATGGCGCCCAGCCCCACATCCCCCACTTGCTCAGAGGCAGTGTGGGCAACACATAGGCAGGACAGCCTGGAGTCAGATGCCAAGGCCTCGTGTGACCTCGGATAAGAAGTGAGACTTCCTGCAAAACAGGAACAAATGGGACTTTTTAAGCTGTTAATTTAAAAAAAAGGCCACAAATGCTTGTTATGGAAAAGTAAAAGAGGTAAGATGAAGAGGAAAAGACCTCTTTCCCCCAGGTCTGCTCCCCAGAGACGACCACTGTGGACGGGTGGGTGCGTGTCCTTGCCAACTTACTTCCATGGGTGCACACAGGCTCATGGACACACACTGCTTTCTGTTACAAAAATGGTAACACGCCGTACACACTGTCTTACCCACAGGGAAACTCATTTCCAGAGAAAGTGATGTGCGCACGGTCACAGGTTGGAGCAGGGCAGGCTCTGAGTCTCTACCTCTAGACTCCGCCTCCCAGGCTCAGTCCCCACCCTCCTCCTGGGCTGTGCACCTTCCATCCCAATGACCTTAGAGGACACACACACAATTCCCCTGGTGGGTAGGCTGGGGAAATAGCACAAACACTGAGTTTGCTGCGAGTCGCAGGCCCAGCTAATCAGAACTGACACTGGCTGCGAATAGCCTCCTCGAGGTTACTGGCTAAATATTACCCCCATGCAGAGCACGCGCATGTCCCTCAGTGCATAACTGGGGAGGGAATACATAAATGAACGAATGAATGAGGAGGCAGAGTGGTCTTACTACCATAAAAGGACAAACTTCTTTCAATGGAATCACAACATTACTACCTGCAGCATTATTTGTCCATATATTTTTACAACAAGAACAAGAGACAAGTAATTGTGCAGTTGGAAAAATTATGCTGCTTGTAAAAAAGGGAAGCAGCGATAATGGAAAAGGGAAAGAAGCAGAGAAAGTGAGTTGGCTGGTGTGTGGAGGACTGGACTTGGGAGATACCTTTGCCCTTAGTGGTTCTGAGTCCTTGGATGAGAAACTTAGTGTCCGCGAACTTTTTTGTAAACACCTTTCACTGATAGGGTGTGGAGAGGAACAAGGACTAATTTAACCAGGATTATATCTGTTGAGGGTCAGATAGGCTGAGGGGTCTGGGGGACTTTTACTCTGGTGGGCTGACCTTTCAAGTCAGGGGCGGCCCAGGGATCCTAAGTTGCAGTCCAGGTCTTCTGGCCTCTCGCACTCTGAATGCAGGTTGGTGGTGATGCTGGGTGAAACCTCTAAATCAGCCCTCTTCTCTCCATGCACCCCACTCCCACCCTGCCAGGCACGCCCTAGAGCCACTGGCCACGGAAGCTGCAGGCTCAAAGACACTTCCAGTTCCCGCTCCCCTGCTTCCACAGGCACCTGGGAGTCCCTGCTTCCGGCAGGTCCCCTGACTCTCCCGTCATGTGTTTCCTCAAGGGTTTCTCCTGGGTTGGTCTTACCTGGCGATGAATACATGTGTTCTCTGTAAATTAGCCTGGAGGAGACCCAGAATCATAAAGAGATGAGGAAGACAGAGAAGAGAAAAGCCTTGCCCAGCATCACCGAATGAACCCGTGTGCTCAAAGCTCACAGTTGACAACCCTCATTCTACCTTGTCTGGATGGTTGCTGGAGTCCCCGAATAGGTGTCTCTTCGTCTCCACGAGCACAGCTGGGATCCGCGCAGACACAGATCCTGCAGTGGTTTGCTGCTTTGTAGGCAACGAAAAATGAATTCCCTGTATCCTGGGATGTTAACTGCGACCCCGTGTGATAAAAGATCAGCAAGACAAAAACAGAAGCTTCTAACAGGTACAAATGGGAGATACCCAGGGAGAAATGAACAACTCGAAGAGTGGCTTTAGAATTCAGTCTTAAATGCCATGCTCCTATGGAAATTAATGGGGAGTGTGTAGACCTTGTAAGGGAGAGTAAGTGACTTTTAGGAAAGACGAATAGGCCCTTAGAAGACAATGAGAGGGGAGGTGTGATTGTTTGTGACGGTTTAGCCAATTGTGGTGCTGAGTTCCAGTCTGTTGTCCTGTGTTAAGGGTCAGCCTTCCCTGGTTGATGAAACTGCCAGGGAGGGGACTTAGGACAACTGAGCTCCTTTCGCAGGGTGTGTCTCTTGGTAGATAAGGGGAGTTTGGGGAAAGCTCCCCCTGCGTTTACTGTCTTCCGAATGCCTTTAGCCCAAAATGAGCAATATACCAGAGCAGCATATTTTGGGGTGGTGTGTGGGCCCCACTAGCCTTCAGATAATGGAATTGATTCTCAATAAAGCCTGCTAAGAGTGGAAGTTCTGGGGCTTCATCCAGTAAGAACTTTTGAAGATCAGTCTTGAGAATGTGTATATTGACAACGTTCTGAGAACCAAATTACCTACATTCCGTAGAGCTTACTCTCTCCATTAACAGGGTGCTACCCTTGTAATGCCTTCATTAGCATAAACTTGACTGTTCCAGGAGATTCTTGCCAAAACAAATACCTTGATTATTCATTGTAGAAATTTCCCAAAATATCCATGAACTCTTCAACAACAGCATTGTGTGTGTGTGTTAAGACAGACAGTGTGTGTTAAGATTATGGGAATCCTTTGCCTACCTTGCTTGGCTGTTAACCTTACCTGGTTGTTACGATTTTTACACAAACCTAATGAAGACCTCCCCCTCTCCAGGGAAGGGCCTGCCTGAAACCAAGTGTCCAGTTCTCAATAAATGCTAACCTTGCCTTTCACCCTCCGAGATGCTGTCGAATCTCTGCTGAGACGGTGCCATCTCTGCCTCGTTGACAGGTTGTACTGTGGTTTGGGGGGAGCCGGTGTTCCATGGTGGAGTGGTCAGACTTGACCACGACCAGACGAAATGAAATTCAAACTGCGAAGCCTGCCGTTCAGCCTTCCGACTGTTGTCTCCTTTCTACCTTTGGTTCCATTTACTCTTCTTTTCAAATTATACACTTTAAACCAGGCCATTCTTTTGTATTTTTAGCAACTCTACGGTTTTGTTTAGGCTTTTCTTTCTGCTCACCCTCCTATATCTCAGCATCTTCTTCTCACCCCTTGTTGTAACCAGTCTCCAAAGATGGTCTCCGATTAGCCATCTCTCCAAGGATTCATGGCGTCCTGTGGTCCCAAACCACAGTGACTGTGGCTTGGCCCTGGGGCTCTCTTGAACCACCTCCATGTGGCAGCCATGAAGCGGTGTCATTTTGGAGTCTAAATGTTGCACTTCCAAGAGCCCTGAGCTGACCAGTTATCTGCAAGAGAGGCCCCGTGGGAAGGGACCGTGAGACTATCTGGAGAGGCAGAGAGTCCCACTCAGCCAGCGCCTGGCTTAGCCCAGCCTTCATGCCACCTCTATGTAGGAAATGTGAGTGAGCCTCCACAGACATTCTGCCCAGCTCAGCTCCGTCCTGGCCAACATCCCATGGGCCAGTCAAACCACAGAAGAGGAAGGGTTAAAAAATTGTTTAAAGCCACTAAATTTTACTATATAGCAACAGAGAACCAAATACACACCTTTAAGCCTTACCTCAAAAGCCTCCCCTTTATGAAGCTTTAAAAAATTTTATTAAAAATTTACCTTTAGAGGAGAAGGGAAGGGAAGGAGAGAGGGAGAGAAATATCATTGTATGGTTGCCTCTCGTGCATCCCCTGCTGGGAACTGGCCTGCAACCCAGGCAGGTGCCTTGACTGGGAATTGAACCACGGTCCTTTAGTTCGCAGGCCTGAGCTCAATCCACTGAGCTACACCAGCCAGGGCTTTATGAAACTTTTTACATTGTCTCACTCAACTCTCTCCTCCCAACCTCCAGCTGAAAGTAGAAATCTCCTCTGCTGAAGGCTGATGGAAGACATTCAACTTCCATCTTTTTCTGGCCTCCTGAAGAGTATTCCAGGAATTTAACCGTTTCTAGGGCCAGCTGGCCTTGTTAGGGGAGACCAGAAATTTAGGAAAAAATATTTTTCCATTAAGGGTCAAAAGAATTTGTGATATAGAGTCCACCCACCCCCCAGCAGATCAAATGCATTGCTTCCAGAGCTAAAACCAGTATCCTGGGAGCATATACATGACCAGGGGGTGGAGGGGGGTGAATGTTATACTGTAGTGGCCTGCCCAGGGGGGGAGCTAGCTGGTGAGTCAACAGGATCAGGGAGAGTAACGAAGTAACTGAGGAGTAAGAACAAAGAAATTCGTATTAACTCCTATCAGCAGTTCCACTTTCTTGCTTCTGTAAGCTGCTTTCTGCTTTAGAGCCAGAAGTAAGGGTCCGAGTGACAGACTGCCCCCCTCACCCTATATAAGCCATTACTCCCCACTGATTGGGGCCCAGAATTTGGAGACTGACTCCTCTGGGTCCGAATGCGTGAAAATAAACTTCCACTCCGTACACCCGAAATCGGCTGAGTTGTTTTCCGTAACAATACTAATTACTGAATGGGCCCGCCCTTGTGCTCCAGGGGTACCCTACCCTGTACTAGGTTCTCCTTTCCCACTGCCAGGGAAAGATGTCTCTCAGTGCCAGAGATTGGTGAAAAGGGATTACTTATTTAAAGAGTTATACAAACTTAAGAGTAATGACTTAATGTCTTCATGGAGATCCCAAAGTCCTTTAGAATACCCACAAATGCACAGTCCTTCCTTCCCCCTCTGCCCAGTCCGGGGTACCGTGTCTCAGAAAAAGAAATAGAACTCTGTGGCTCTTCTCTGCCTGAGTGGAGTGGTCCCAAAAAGCCCCTGCGTGGTCCCAGAAAGATGCTGCATGGCTGCCGTGCCTGGGTTTAAATCCCAGCACCTGGCTTCCTCTGCTGCACCATTTCCGACTCCTCCCACAATTGGCCACAGCTGCCAGCATTCCAGGTGTTTCCAGCTTTACTGGGCTGCCATAGTAAGTCCTGGCAGGTGTGGCCCTGTGGTGTGGTGCCACTCGTTTCCAATCTCTTACCCAGGCTCTGTAACCAGGGGGAGTTGCCTCCCAGTTACATCCTGGGTTGAAGTCACTCCCATCCCCCTGGTTCAAAGCATGGCCACAGCTGTTTAACATATCTATGAAACCAGTTAAAGGTTATAGATATGTTAAATGACCATTCTAGAGGTTACCTGCAAAACTATTGCTGTGCAAAACAACTCAATGGCCCTGTTCCATGTGTCCCATCCCCCAGCTCAGACTTGTGGGGGTGAGGACACCCTATATATATACATATATTTTCTAATATTTTCTGGACACCAAATCCTGGACCCCATTACAAATCCCTACTTGCCACCCCCCCTTTAGCCGCACCCTGTTAAAGGAGGAAAGTATTGCTTTTGATGCATATTAATTGTATTTAATTATTTATGTTATTATAGTTGTTCCCACTTCCCCCCCTTTGCCCACCTCCACCTAGCAACCCCCTCCTTCAGGCAATCCTACACAACAGTTGTCCCTGTCCAAGGGCCATGCATATGTGTCCTTTGTCTAATCCTTTCACCTTCTTTCTTGCACAGGCAAGTGTAATGGGGAAAAGGGGAGGAGGAGGCAGCTGTCCACCCTCTTGGTTTATAGTGCATCCTTTTAACTAAGTTCTGAGCCCACTAGTTCACTTTCTGCCTCTTTGAAAAACCCAGTGCCCATAAAGTAAAAGGCTCTCCCAGTGGTGTGAACAGACCTTCCTGTGGAAGCCGGGAGCGCTCTTCTCTGCGTTGGCATCACCTACCAGCAGAGGGCAGTGCAGACCGCAACTGCTGCCTGCCCCAGCAGCTTCCTTCTCCAGGAAGTTAAAAAAATTGTATATATATAAAAATATACATATATATCATATATAATACATGTTATATGTGTATATATACACACACACACACCATATTTTTCCAGGTATAATGTGCTCTTTGTTGCCCAGATTTTTGAGGGAAAAATGAGGATGCGCGTTATGTATGGGTAGTACCTGAAATACCTGTATCTGTTCTTGTGTTTTGTAATTATTTGTTATATAAAATTTCTTGTACCATAATATGTTCAAAAACAAATGCTAAAATTTCTTTATAATACAGGAACCAAGTACCTGAATATAAATAAATACATACATACATACATACATAATTGAATTAAAAATTAAAACGAAAGATTTTTGTCCTGAAAATTTGGGCCCAAAACATGGATGTGCATTATACATGGAAAAACGTGGTGTCTAAATAAAAGACTTCCTGTGGTTATTTATTAAATCGACATGAAAAGTGAAAGGAGTGTTACTAAGCCTTAATAAGCAACCATGGACCCAACTGACAGCGCCCTCTTCAACGTCCTGGTCGCGCGCCCAGCCTACGCGGCTGGCTGCGGAGACAGACTGCCGCTCCCTCTAAGGACCGGCGACACTTGCCAGTGAGCGCCGTCGGTCAGTGGGCGCTCTCCTTCCTCGCAGATGCATCAGCTGGAAGGCTGTTGGGTGAGACCGAATGACCCCGCCCCGTCTGCGGTTAAAAGAAACACAGAACACAAAGCTCACCACTGTAACTAACCCCTTCGACCCTTAAGCATAGTATCATTGTTGTGCCACGGTCGCCGCCCTGCATCCCCAGAACGTTCCCGTCTGGTCAAACTGACACCGCGTGCCCATGAAACCACAAGTCCCTCCGCCCCTCCCTCCGGAGGCCGGCAGCGGCCGTTCCACTTCAGTTAAATCCTCTAGATAAGTCCAGTGCATCTGCGAGTGGGAGGACCTCCACTCTTAAACCCCTGGTTCTCCACCAGAGGCAATTTCGCCTCCAGGGGATGTGTTGTCAAGAGCCGGAGACATGTTTACTGGTCAGAACTGGAATGGAGGCACTACCAGCATCCAGCGGTAGAGGGCAGGGATCCTGCTACTCATCCTAGAAACGCACGGGACTGTCCCAGTCTCAAGTGCCCCTTGTGCCAAGGTTGAGAAACTCAGCTCTAAACTGGGCTTTCCCTCTATCGAGCCGCCGAGAAGTTAAACCTCGGTCATTGGCTTTTCGGGGGGGAGGGGCTTCATCCCCAATTCCATAGCCTAATTCCAGTTGTAGACGGACCAAAAGGGAACAGGTTCTTGATCCAGGTGACTGCTTTCAGTCCAGTGCCCTCTTTGCTGCACAGTGCTGAGGTCTAGTGCTGCTTCCCTTGAAATGCTGGGGCAGGAAACTCTCCCTGCTACCTTGTTAGAATCAGGAAAACCAACTCTCCACACCACCAACCAGTCTCTCCCAGGACACTATTGTCTGAACTGCATTTCAGGCCTCTTGAAACAATGGGCCCAGGTCAAGTGAAACAGGAGGTACCCATGCTCTACTGCCCCTCCCTCAACTTCTACCTCTTCTCAAAATCACCCACCCCCTTGGGTCTGGATTCTGCTGCTCTCCATAAACTAGTCCAGGGTCTTCCCATCATGAACCACTTGACTTCACCTTTTACAATCAAACACACAATCTCTTTATTGTTGGGGGATTTTGGATGGATTTAGGAAGCTCTGCTTTTAGAAACAATATTGAATCATTTTCCCTGGTGTGGAGTGAGGAGAGCACAGGCTAATATAGTTCGTCCTTTTCTTAGTAACTCTCCCTGTGACATCATTGTGTTATGTTTAACCTAATGTTTCAAGTATATATATTTGTGTATAATTGTTGAATGTACCAATAAAGCAGCAATCAGAGGAGAGGATAATTTCTACAGACCTAATGAACAGAGTTTACTTGCTGATTAAGAGAAAGAGAGACTTCCAGCCAAGATTGAGGCATAGGCAGACACACTGTGCCTCCTTGCACAATCAAAATGACAACAAAAATTTAGAAACAAAAAAAACAACCAGTACTGACAGAAAATTGAACTGGAAGTCTGACAACCAAGGAGTTAAAGTAGACATATTCATCCAGACTGGTAGGAGGGGTGGAGTCGGGAGGAATCCTTGGTTAAGTTTATTCCTCAGTACTTTATTTTTCTTGTTGCTTTAACAAATGGATTTTTTCCCTCTGATTTCTGTTTCTGATATTTCATTGTTGGTGTACAAAAATGGTTTCTATTTCTGAATATTGACTTTGCATTCCACCATTTTGCCTAATACACTTATTAGGTCGAGTAGTTTTTTTGTGCAGTCTATAGGGGTCCCTATGTATACTATAATGTCATCTGCAAACAGTTACAGTTTCACTTCCTCTTTTCTAATTTGGATACCTTTTATTTTTCTTGTCTGATCACTGTGGCTAGGACTTCGAATACTATGTTGAAGAGAAGTGTTGAAAGTGGACAACCTTGTCTTGTTCCTGATCTTAGTGGGAAAGATTTACTTTTTGCCCATTGAGTATGAGGTTGGCTGTAGGTCTCTCAATACATGGCCTTTATTGGGTTGAGGAATGCTCCCTCTACTCCCACTTTGCTGACTGTTTTTATTATAAATTGGTGCTGTACCTTATCATATGCTTTTTCTGCATCTAATGATAGGATCATGCAATTTTTGTCTTTCCTTTTGTTTTTTAAAAATACTTTATTTATTTTCAGAGAGAGGGGACCAGAAGAAGAAATTGGGAGAGAAACATCAATGTATCGTTGCCTCTCATGTGTCCCCTACTGGGGACCTGGCCTGAAACTCAGGCATGTGCCCTGACTAGGAATTGAACTGGTGACTTTTTGCTTCACAGGCCCATGCTCAATCCACTGATCTACACCAGCCAGGGCTCCTTTTGTCTACGTGCTATATTATGTCTATTGATTTGCAAATATTGTACCATTCTTGCACCCCTGGAATGAATCCCACTTGATCATAGCGTATGATCTATTTAATGTGTTTCCGGATGTGGTTTGCCAATATTTTGTTGAGGATTTTAACATCTATGTTCATCAGTGATATTGACCTGCAGTTCTCTTTCTTTGTTGTGTCTTTGTCTAGTTTTGGAATTAGGATGATGCTGGCTTCATAAAAAGTTTGGGAGTCTTCCCTCTTTTTGGATTTTTTGGAATAGCTTGAAAAGGATAGGGGTTAGGTTCTTTCTTAAATGTTTTATAAAGTTCTCCTTTGAAAGTGTCAGTTGTTTGATTGCTGCTTCTATTTTACCAGCTGTTATTGGTCTGTTCAGGCTTTCTCCTCTTTCTTCATTGAGTTTCAGAAGATTATATTTTTCTAGAAATTTGTCCATTTCACCCAGGTTTTCAAATTTATTGGCATGTCGGT
This sequence comes from Artibeus jamaicensis, assembly GCF_021234435.1. Lineage (NCBI taxonomy): Eukaryota > Metazoa > Chordata > Mammalia > Chiroptera > Phyllostomidae > Artibeus > Artibeus jamaicensis. The sequence goes on along the minus strand of NW_026522050.1, from coordinate 5,312,465 downwards.
GTTTGTAGTAATTTCTTATAATCCTTTGTACTTCTGCAGTATGAGTCGATATGGGAAAATATATTTGCAAATGATACCTCGGTCAAAGGTTTGATCTTCCAAATATATAAAGAACTCACACAACTCCACTCCAGGAAGATAAACAACCCAATTAAAAAATGGGCAAAGGACCTGAACAGACACTTCTCCAAAATGACATATAGAGGACCCAGAGACATGTAAAAGGATGTTCAGCATCATTAGCCATCAGAGAGATGCAAATGAAAACCTCAGTGAGATATCATTTCACACCAGTCAGAATGCCCATCATAACCAAATCAACAAACAAGAAGTGCTGGTGAGGCTGTGGAGAAAAGGGAACCCCAGTACACTATTGGTGGGAATGCAGACTGGTGCAGCCACTGTGGAAAACAGTGTGAAATTTCCTCAGGAAACTAAAAATAGAATTGCTTCCTGACACAACAATTCCACTACTGGGATTATACCCTAAGAATCTTGAAACATCAATCCAAGATAACCTCTGCACTCCAGTGTTCATAGCAGCACAATTTATAATAGCCAAGTGCTGGAAGCAACCTAGGTGCCCATCAGTAAATGAGTGGATCCAAAAACTATGGTACCTTTACACAATGGAATACTACGCAGCAGAAAGAAAGAAGGAGCTCCTACCCTTTGTGACAGCATCGATAGGATTAGAGAGTGTGGCGGACTCTGGCCAGCAGAGTACACTTGTTGTGACTGAAGATGAGAATAAATGCACAGGCACAGCAGTCCTGTGGAGAAAAGGGGAACAGCACGACCACTCTCTCAAGAGGAAAGCACGCCAACCCTCGCTTAGACAAGCTTTTATTGCTTTTCTCAGGTCTTACATCAAAGAAGGATTTATCTTTCTTTAATATCCTAATATACATTAGAATATTATTGTCTACATTTTAGGTACAATCAAGGAAATGGAAATAATGTGCAGAAGGGAAAGGCAGTGAGCTGATTGGTTCCGTCCTTGGGAAAACTCACAGGCTTTGGATATTACCTTGAAGATAGACAATACACATTTATTGTTTTAGACCAGGGTGATGGAGTTTTAGCAACAGCAAGCCATAATAATCTCTGTGCATTTTCTAGGCCTGAGTCCCATGGGAAAACTCGGTTTGAAGGTCTGGCTTCTGCCCACCACCTCATTTCTGTAGGTTTTCTATACAGAGCTGAGTCACATTTGCCTGATCAAAACAACCCGGTCTCCTACAAGAGAGCATTATACTAAGTAAAATAAGCCAGGCGCTGAAAGGCAAAGGGAAGCCTCTTGCAGGTTATTAACTTTCTCTCTCTTTTGCTGCCTTTAAGATTCTCTCTTTATCTTTAATATCTTCCATTTTAATTACAGTGTGTTTTGTTGTGGGTATCTTTGGGTTCATCTTGATTGGGAGTCACTGTGTTTCCTGAACTTGTGTGACTTTTTCCTTCACCAGGATAGGGACATTTCTGTAATTATTCCTTCAATCAGCTTCTCTAGCCCTTTCTAGCTTTTTTTCCTTCTGGTACCCTAATAATGCAAATGTTCTTACATTTCATATTGTCCTGAAGTTCCTTTAAATTATCCTTGTTTTTTAAATTCTCTTTTCTTTTTGTTGCTCTGATTGTTTTTTAACCTGGTCTGATGAAATCCAAACCATATGTTTGGTTTGATCCTCTGCTTCATCCAGACTACTGTTTACAGCTTCTAGTGTATGCTTTATTTCAGATATGTTTATTCATGATTTCCGAATGGTTGTTTTTTCATGGGTTCTACATCCTTTTTCATGTAGTTGAGCATCCTTAAAACAATTACTTTGAACTCCGATTCTGATAAATTGCTTGCCTCGTTTCATTTATCTCTTTTTTTTTCCTGGAGATTTTTACTGTTCTTTCATTTGAGGTTTCTTTGTCTCCCCATTTTGGGTGTCTTTTTGTGTTTGTTTCTATGTGTTTGGTAAAACCTCTGTGACTTACAGTCTTTGTGGGGTAGCATCATGTAGTGTATGTCCTCTGGGACCCATTGTTTTCACCTCCTTGATCTCCTAGGCTGGGTGCTCTAAGAATGTGCCTTGTGGGGGTTATGAGGACCCTCCTGTTGTTATTAGTTTTAATTGCTTTTGGCCTATCCAAGGAAGGTAGGCTCAACCCTCAGGCTGGCTGACTGTGAGGCTCAAACCTGGCCATGGCAGGTAAGCTGCTGTACAGGTACAGTCTCACAGTGATTTCTTCTACCAGTACTTGTTTACAAGTCTTTACTTCAGCTGGCCTTAGTTGGTAATTCAGGGTGATTGTTCCTCACCTTAGTTTTATTTCCAGTTCGATTCTGTGACTAGGTGCAAGAAGATCCGCTACCTCTGCTGCTCTTTTAAAACTCCTCTCAAGCCATTTTTATTTTTTAAAGATTTTATTTATTTATTTTTAAAGAGAGGGGGAGGGAAGGAGAAAGAGAGGGAGAGAAACATCAATGTGTGGTTGCCTCTCACGTGGCCTGCCACTGGGGACCTGGCCCTCAACCCTGGCATGTGCTCTGATTGGGAATCAAACTGGTGACCCTTTGGTGCTCAGCCCCCACAAAATCCACTGAGCTACATCAGCCAGGGCTCAAGCCATTTTTAGATAAAGATAAACTGCTAATATAATTTATCACTGGAATCTACACTGTTTTGTGTTTTCAGTATTCAGAAAATTTCAATGTTGTAATGATAATCACAAATGCCACAAAGAAGTGCTTAGGCCAGCAGAATTTTAGGTCATCTTGCTTTTTCCTTGATGCTTTGGCTTAGAGTATTCTGTGTTTTTCTCTACCATTGTACATCCCCAGTGTCTATCTTCTCTGGTACTCATACCTGTGTTACACCAAGTCATGAGAGATGTGAGAATTTTGTTGTTTAGTTTTCTTGATGTGTTAATAAATTAACACACTATTCTATTCTGAAATGAATGCACTGTCCTTCCTCAAATTCCTTTTTGAGGAAGACAAGTATTTATTAATTTACACCTATATATGACAACAATGCAAAATCCTTTCTTCTTACTTTCTGAAGTTTTAGAATGGTGGATTGTGCTACAAGAGAAAATTCAATGTAAAGTCATCTTCCTGAATATTTTTGAAACTTGAAACTTCTGGAACTGCACAAAACATTAGTGCATACCATACAGTGTTAGTAGGAGGGTTGCATTCAATATATTATATCTATCATTAAATTGTATAAAACATCCTAGAATTTGATATAAGAGTAATGGCTGCTATTAAAATCCTCCTCACACACAACAGACAATTCTCTTGGTAATAGCGCTCACTACCCAGAGTAGTCTTGCCTAATTCATGTTCATACTACAACTTGAAACAAGTCAGTAACATGTCATTTTTTCCTCATCCATTTAGCAAAAGTTATATGCAATATTGATCATTTTAATTTATTATATAGAATATAAATGTTATGTGTGGTAAAATTTCAGAGGTTATATATGATTTTGTAGATTTATGCTCATTCACCTTAAATTTTGAACTAGTTTGTCTATATAAAATAACAATTGTACAATTTTCTTACTGCATGCATATTGTTTCTGAATATCAAGATGTTAAATTGTTTTTGTATTGTATACAACATGGCACTGCATTCTCTACCTCTGGGTCCCAGGACACAGTCTAAATAATGATAAATATGCTGATGCAAAAATAAATAAATGGCACAACTAGAATAGTGGGTTGAAGGTATTCTTTGTTAACTATGCATATTTTCCTTAATCACTATATGTAGTAAAAGATATTGGTAAAGCAATGAAATAAGCCACACAGAGAAACACAAGTGCTCCAAGGTGTCACTTATATGTGGAATCTAAAAAAGAAAAGTCAAACTCATGGAAACAAAGTAGAAGGTGATTGTCAGGGTAAGGATGAGGTGAAAATAGAAGTTTTGTTAAAGGTATCACTTTCAGTCATAACATAAGTTCTGAGGATTTAGAACATGGTGACTGCAGTTGATAATATTGTATTGCAGCATAGAAATTTTCTAACACAGATGACATATGATCCAGAAATCACAATAGCCATGCTGTAAGTCATAAGAATTTTTGTAGAAAAAAAGTAAGTATGGCCCTGGTTGGTGTGGCTCAGTGGATTGAGCACTGGGGCCTGCAAACCAAAGGGTCATGGTTCGATTCCCAGTCAGGGCACATGCCCAGGTTGCAGGCCAGGTGGGGGTGTGTGAGATGTAACCACATATTGATGTTTCTCTCCCTCTCTTTCTCCCTTCCTTCCCCTCTAAAAATAAACAAATAAAATCTAAAATTTAAAAAAAATAAGTATGTTAGGTGACGGATCTGTTAATTAACTTGATTGTGGGAATTCTTTCACAATATACATGTACATCAAATTATCACATTGCACACACACACAATATATACTTTGTCAATTATACCTCAATAGAACTGAGTTGAGAAAACCAGAGGGTAATGAAAGGACGTGGTATAAATTACACTACCTATAATACCACATCTTTCAAAACAGGTAAAATATACTTATTGGCAACAAACCATATGTGACATAAGAGTTCCGGAGAAGTATTAGGGCAGCATGAAGCTGAATGAAGAGTATCACTGAGATCCAGAAGTGTAGGAAAGAGAAAAAGACCAGTGTTCACTACAGGAAGGTCTGCACATGCCAGGACTGCATGTGCCAGGTCTGCTGGACCCAAAGGGAAATCTGTTAGTGACTTGTGAACAGGGACAACATCAGTAATGTAGACAATACAAACTACTTCCCAAGAGCCCAAATAAAATGAACTGCTTTAATGAAGGTCATCATTTATTTTTTCTTTCCTTCCACCTTTATGTTCCTTTTGTTATATGACTAGCCCACCCAACACTGTCTTATGTTCAGGGCTACTTCACAGAGGCACACATTTTCACTGGTTCCAGTCACATGGCATGGGGATACAGAGCATATTTTCACTGGCTTTCTGAATGGTTTTGTTGGCTCTGTCTGTATTGAGATATATAGGAAATCTGAGTTTTTCCAGAGCCTGAAAATAGGCAAACAGGATATGTGATATGAGACCCTGGCCTCGGTACTCAGGTATGGTGGCTCCCATCCGAATCTCTCCTGTCTGGTCCATGACACCCCAGCACACAGAGTTCCTCTCAGGCCCCAGCAGACATAAGCTGGGGAAGTTCTGGATACAGCGTTCAATGAATCTCTGGCTCTTCTCATTGCCACCGAAATGCCAGAACTGATTCACCAGGGCAGCATGGATTACACTGAGGGATGAGAATTTAAACATGTCTTCAATGCTGTAGGAAACAAGGGAGAAGAAGAGCCCATTATATCACACACACTTTGGAGTACTACGTTTGTTTTCCCTTAAGTTGTCTTTAGACAATGAGAAAAAGAACACAGGTAAAGGTAAAGGTTCTGCAGCCAGGAGGCCTACATGCATAATCTGACCAGCTGTGCAATCCTGAGCAGGAATGTGATGTTCTCTGCCTCCATTTCTTCTTTATAGAACAGGAATGTTAATAGTGTCCTCATCAAAAGGCAGATTATGAATATTACATGACATATCATGTAAGTATAGGACTTGTGCCCCACAAACAATAATAATTACATAAAAATTAAATATTGTTCTTTTGGACATTGCTGTGATGTTCCACTTAAGATGAGGGAATTGCTATCACCCCTGTTTTACAGATAAGAAATACAGGCAAACAGAAAATAAGCAAGAGTCCCAAAGCACCTGCTAGTAAGCTTTAAACCAGAGCTGATAATCATGAACTCTTAGAATGTTAGTGGGAGGAGGACCTTGGCCGCTGTGGGGAAGCTCAAGTCCAGAAAGGGGCAGTGATGTGGGTGGAGTGCAGGTGGCACCCCAGGTATAGAACACTGAAGTGTGAAGGCGTCTGCTATGGTGTAAATAGCTTTCAGTAAGTGTCCTGGAAAGAGTCCACAGTGCAGAACTGGAAATGGAGACTCAATCCCCAGTTAAGGTTTGAACTTCCACGTGATATAGCTGAACAAGCTATTTCCTCATCTTACCCTATTTCATGTCAAGAATAATTGGACAATATCTCCTACTTTGTGTATCTCATGGGAAAAATGAGAAAACCCAATGAGATTATTATGCACTTGGACATGTCTTTCAGGTGTAATATGTGATGCAATGTGAATAAAGCTTGTCCATGCTTATTCACATTAACCCACAGAAGGAGAACCATGGAATTGGGCATCTCCAGTTCAAACTTCCACCATTACTGTTCTGTTATATTCAGTGTTGGACTGGAAATCAGAATTTGTTTAAATTCTCATGACTGGAAAACTTCTGCACTAAGAATTTATCATGAGTATTCAGCATCTAGTATGTGCTGTGTTCTGGCTACTGAGAATCTATCATTGAACAACATAAACAGGACACTTGCTCTTGTAAAGTTCGAAATATCATAGAAGAGGACCAAGCAACAAGCAGGTAGGCAAATACCTCAAAGAACATGATTTCAGATCATAATAAGTGCAATAAAGTAAATAAAAATTGGGTTATGTCTTGAAAAATTATGTGAGAGGGTGTTTTCTGACACAGTGCTCTTAGAAGTACTTTCCAAGGAAATGCCATTTGAGAGTACAAATGTCCAAAAAAATGAGAGACAAGTATGTGAAGATTACAGGGAAGGGCATTTAGGTAGACAAGGAGCAAATTCAATGGCCCAAAGTCATGTGTGAGTCTATGAGATCAAGTTGCAGAAAGAACAGAGCTGTTCACTTGAGTAAGCAAGACAGACAAGATGAAATCCCAAAGGTGATAAGTGCCCAGTCTTGCGGGACCTGGAAAGTCCAGCTGAGAAACAGCAATGGCTTTTCAGTGGGTGAACCGACATGAGTTGTGTTACTTATTACAGTAAAAGAATCACTCTGGAAATGGATTGCTGGGAGGCCAGCGTGGATGTAGGGAGGGAAGTAGTGAAAGATGTGAGTGGCGAGAGCATCTTTTTTCAAAACTCAGAGTTTTGATTTTGCCAGCTTTTAGAGGGAAATTGTTTGTCTGTGGCAGGGAAAGGAGAAGTCTTCTTGTCGTCTTGGACTCCATATAGAGAATGCATTGTGTCAGCTCGGCCTGGACCCGTTTAATAACTGCAAGATTTTGTATTGCCTCATTCAGGCTGGACTGTGAACCTACGGAGGGGTAAAGTATGGAGAGAAGTGAGATGCTACAAGAAGATTCCCAGTGGAAGTTTTGCAGGATTCAAAGTCAGGCAATGTTGTTTCTGGTGTTACCCATGACCACATGACCTTGGCTGTGTCACTGCCTGAGCACTTTTCTCTTATGCAAAACAGAGATACTACTAGAAATCTTGGCTATATCATTGTGAAATCAAAGAAGAAGTGATTATGAACAAATAGTAGCCAAACATGCATGGGTCTCTACAATATGTCCAAGTAGCGGTTTAATATCATTTTGATCCTTATATTGACCCTATGTTTTATGTATTCTATCATCTTCAATTTTTTATATATGAGAAACTGAATAATGGTTAAGTTACATCACTTGCTCAAGATCACAATGCGAGTAACTGGCAGAGTAAGGATGCCACCCTAGGGAGTCTGGAGTCTGACTCTGGAGGGCATGCTCCTAACCATGGCCATGGTCCCTGTGACCTGGGAGGTGCTTTAGGGCATAATGAGCTGTCATTCTTATTTTGAATGCCACAGATCCGAAGGCTGCAGAGGGAGCTTAAGAGACCACCTTAAGAGATCCCGAATACAACTTCAAAATATATCCTCAGATAACATGAAATTACATGACTCACATTTCTTCATATTAACTCCATAAATTGGAATGTTTGAATTCTACTCCTCTGCAGAAAAAGGTATTGGCAGTTGCTACAAGGAATGAACAACAAGGTGAGTGTCTGGGTTTTAACATAAGGAAGTAAAGGTAATAGGGGAGTGTGCTTGGAATGAAAAGTGATCTGGCAGGTATACACATTAGCAGTCCCAGCTGCCAACACACATCACAGATGTTACTTACTTTGGATCTGTAAATGTTGTTTCCAGTTGATGACATCTGACCTACCAAGGAATTCTTGACAGTTTTGGGGCTTCTTAGAATAGATTAGGTAGGTGTTGGTGTAGTGATCAAAGTCATCTTTCATCTCCTGTTTGGTTGAGTAATGTGGGATAAATCAAATTGATTAGACCAAGTGATTGGAATACTTGAGTTAAGAAATTTCAGTATACTTTACTCTTTTGCAAACTTAAATATTGATATTTTTCTAATGTACTATCACAATCCCTGAGTAATTTACACTATGAGACCACATCCTAGATTTATTGATGATTCAATTTGTAACTAAGTAAAACTTGCTAAACTGGGTATTCATATGCTTCATTGCAATTTTGAATAAACCAGACTTATAGTATAGCAATAGTATAGCAATAGTATAGCAAAATTATACTATTTTGCTATAATTCTGAAATCCTCAGGAGAAAGAGAGTATAATTATTAAAGGCAAGCTACCTTCTATTACAAGAGTAAATCTTACTCTATTTTAAAGAGTCTCAGAAAAAATGGATTATGAACATGACAATATTGAAATCAACAAGGTAACCTTCTATTAGAATTTTCACATATATATGATAATGCTATACAAGATAAAGACATCTAATCACTTTTAAATGTATACCACAATGCACTATTATTTTAAAAGTAATTTGCATTTCTAACAAAGCTGAAACTCAAAATTTCTTTAATATATCTTCTCAAAGTTATTACATCAGATGGGTTTATTGGAGAATGAAGAAGGAGTTAGAGAACAACAATCCAATGAGGGTAGAGTAGCTGAAAAGTGTCACACAGAAATACACTAATACTCAGTATTAATACCACTGGCAATCATTGCTTTTAAGATCAATTTAAAAAGAAAAATCTATTTTTAGATTTTAATATTTAATTTATTTTTAATACATATTTTCTTTTTTATTTTATATATTTATTTTTAGAGAGGGGGAAGGGAGGGAGAAAGAGAGGGAGAGAAACATCAATGTGTGGTTGCCTCTCAAGTGGCTGGCACTGGGGACATGGCCTGCAACCTAGGCATGTGCACTGATTGGGAATTGAACTGTGATCCTTTGGTTTGCAGGCCAATACTCAATCCACTGAGCCACACCAGCCAGAGCCAATATTTAATTTAAATATCTTTGATTGCCTTGTGTTTAGTTTGATATTTTTTAAACTTCATTTTATTGTTTACACTATTTCAAACGTCCCCATTTTTTCCTCTTTGCCCATTTCCACCTAGACCTTGTTAAGGCTATCACCCCATTGTTGTCTGTTGGTAAGGTTTATATGTCCTTTAATCAATCCCTTCACCTATTTTCATCCAGTCCCTCCCTTCTCCATCCACCCCCCACCCCCTCCTCCTCTGCCACACAGCTGTCAGTCTGTTCCATGTAGTCATGCCTCTGTCATTATTTTCTTAAAAAGAGTTACAAATTTAAATTTTATTTCTAAATATTTTATGTTGAAATGATATTACATGGCTACATATTCCTATGCATTTTTGCTTTATATTTTCTAATATGCTTATAGCATATTTGTATTTGAAATGAACAAACTGCTTAGTGTTTTTTTATTTTTATATATTTTTAAAAGATTATATTTATATATATTTTAAAATATTATATTTATTTATTTTTAGAGGGGAAGGGAGGGAGAAAGAGAAGCAGAGAAACATCAATGTATGGTTGCCTCTCCCATGCCCCCTGCTGGGGACCCGGCCTGCAACCCAGGCATGTGCTCTAGACTGAGATTCAAACTGGCAACCCTTTGGTTAGCAGGCTGGCACTCAATCTCCTGAACTAGGGCTATTTTTTATTTTTTAATTTTATTTTTCATTAAAGTTTACATTCAATATTATTTTGTATTAGTTTCAGGTGTACAGCATAGTGGTTAGACAATCACATACTTTGCAAAGTGGCACCCTTATATTTTTAGTACCCTCCTGGACCATACACAGTCATTACAATATTACTGAATACATTCTCTATGCTGTACTTTACATCCTTGTGACTATCTTGTGACTACCGATCTGTACTTCTCAACCCCTTTACCTTTTTCACCTGGTGCCTCAGCTACTCTCCCCCTGGCAATCATCAGTCTTTTCTGTACCTATATTATTTGTTCAACTACTTTACTCTTTCAATTGCACGTATGAGTGAAATCATATGGTATTTTTCTTTCTCTGACTGATTTATTTTACCTAGCATAATACCCTGTAGGTCCTTGTCCATTGTCACAAATGGCAAGATTTCACTCTTTTTTTATTGCAGAGTAACATTCACTATACACATGTATGAACCCTTCAGTTATATACTCCTAAGTGAAGTCACTAGATAAGGCATTTCTATTTTTAATTTTTCTGTGGAAACTTCATACTGATTTCCACAGTGGCTGTACCAGTCTACATTCCGACTTAAGATTTGCTTTGCTCCACAACCTGGCCAAAACGAGGTGTTTATTGATTTATTGATGATAATGATTCTGATAACTGAAGGTGACATCTCAGTTTTTTCTTTTTTTATGATTATGAGCAGTTTATTTTTAATATATTTTATTGATTATGCTATTACAGTTGTTCTATTTCCCCTCCTCCGTTCCTCTCCACCCTGCACACCCCTCCCCCACCATTCCCCCCTTTAGTTTATGACCATGTGTCTCAAGTTCTTTAGATTCTATATTTCCCATACTATTCTTGTTCTCCCCCTATCTATTTTCTACCTACCATCTATGCTACTTATTTTCTGTACCTACTACCCCCTTCTCCTTCTCCCACTTCCCTGTTGCTAACCTTCCATGTGATCTTCATTTCTATGGTTCCATTCCTGATCTAGCTGTCCTCTTAGTTTGCTTTTGTTTTAGGTGTGGTTGTTAATAACTGTGAGTTTGCTGTCCTTTCACTGTTCATCTTTTTTATCTTCTTTTTCTTAGGTAAGTCCCTTTAACATTTCATATAATAAGGGCTTAGTGATGATGAACTCCTTGAATTTGATCTTATCTGAGAAGCACTTTATCTGTCCTTCCATTCTAAATGAAAGCTTTGCTGGATAGAGCAATCTTGGTTGTAGGTCTTTGGTTTTCATGACTTGGAATACTTCTTTCCAGCCCCTTCTTGCCTGTAATGTCTCTTTTGAGAAATCCGCTGACAGTCTGATGTCACTCCTTTGTAGGTGACTGTCCCCTTATCTCTTGCTGCTTCTAGAATTCTCTCCTTCATTTTAATATTGGCTAATGTAATGATGATGTGCCTTAGTGTGTTCCTTCTTGGGTCCAACTTCTTTGGGACTCTCTGAGCTTCCTGGATTTCCTGGAAGTCTATTTCCTTTGCCAGATTGGGGAAATTCTCCTTTATTCTCTGTTCAAATAAGGTTTCCACTCATGGGTGTTCCTCTCCCCCTTCTGATACCCCTATAATTCGGATGTTGGAGCATTTAAAGATGTCCTGGAGATTCCTAAGCCTCTCCTCATCTTTTTGAATTCTTGTTTCTTCATCCTTTTCTGTTTGGTCATTTTTTCCTCTTTCCAGTCCAGTCCTTTGATTTGAGTCCCAGTTTCCTTTCCATTACTATTGGTTTCCTGTGCATTTCCATTCATTTCATTTAATTTAGCCTTCATATATTCCTCTAATTTGTGACTATAATCAACCAGTTCTATGAGCATCCTGATCACCAGTGTTTTTGAACTGTGCATCTGAAAGTTTGGCTATTTCTTCATCGCTTAGATTTATCGGCTCTGGGGCTCTGAGTTGTTCTTGAGCCATGTTTTGATGTGTTCATGCCTATTACATACGAGGAGAGGCGCCTTGGTGTTTACCGGGGCGGGGCCACCCAGGTCTCAGGTTTGTGACACTGTATGTGGGGGCAGCGTCAGAGAGGGAGCAATGGTGGTCCTCTTTTCTCGCCCCCGCCTGCTTATCCAAGCAGCATCCCCATGTCCTCTGGGAGAAGCACTTCCTGGCTCTAATCCACTTAAGCCTAAAAACCTATGATGGGGAAGGCAGTGCAAGCCTTGTGCTGGGAATGGCAGGCTCCCTGAGTGATTAGGCCTAAGAAGGAATATGTGAAACCCTGTGAAGCCTGCTTTGTTTAAGAATGCTTTTAGTTAGATGATAAGGGCCTGAGCAGAAAAAAAGTTTGTGTTCTCAAAGTTCTGTAGCCTTTTAGCTGACAGGCTAATGATTCTTTGTGTACTATCTACTGTTTACTGTTTGACAATGATTAATAAGCCGTACCTGAACTCCGGTGCAAAAATCCCAATAAAAGCCTAACTAGGCAAGGGTCAGGGCACTCTCTCTCCCCTGATGAGAGAGTTGCCCAGCCAATCAGTGCTCCCCTTGAGAGAGTTGCTGAGGCTGCTCCAAGCCACTCTCCCTTGAGAGGGTGACGAGGCCATTCTGAGGCTCTCCCCCTTGAGGGAGTAGCCTTGCCAGCTCTTTTCCTCCACAGGACTCAGTAGTCCGTGTGAATTTGTCTCATGTCTCATCTATGATGCCACAGGCACTGCTTGTCAGTGCATGCATCATTCCTTAACATATCCTACAACACGAGCAGGCTGAACTCAGCAAAATAAGACAGAAATCCCAAGGAGAATAGCTAGGCCTACTGCCAGGAGCCAGATAAGAAACCCAAAGACCACAACTACGAACCCAGTTTGCATAGGGAATATCCAAGATAACATTCAAAACCCCTTCCCAAGAGACCTTCTGATGAACTTTCCATCATTTCCACACTAAAAAAAAGTAACAGTAGACCTGGGCTCAGGCAATGGACAAGGCTAAGGCCACCACTGTCCAGAGCTGAAGAGGCCCACAGAAGCTTTGGAACACAAGTCAGATTCTTTAGCATTTTCCAGGAGCTTTGGGAGGCACTAAGGTTTTCATCATATTCTGATGTTGTAATCGTAACATAAAAAACATATTCACTGTTCCCAGACGGATGTGTGAGGAGCACACTCCTGCTCATAACAACTCCTCTGGGTTACCGTGTTGCCCAGTCTAGAGGGCACCTGGAACCAGTGAACCCACTAGCTTTTCAGCAAACTGTTGTGCTACAGGCAAGCAGAACACAGTGCTTCAGCCCTACTATGTGGAGACACTACAGTCAGCCTGGCTGTTAGTCTGAGCATGAAGGGGAAAAAGGAAGGATGGAAGAAAAATGATAAAAGGCAAGAGAGGACAAAAAAAAAAGGTAAGACCCAGGTAAGAAAAAGCTGAAATAGTTCATCACCACCAAACCAGTATTACAAGACATATATTTAATTTTTTTTCTTAGAGGAAATGTAGTTACTAAAAATGTTTATAACTACAAGGGCCACAGAGCTCTAAGTTGGAGAGTCCAATCTACACTCCCACCTGCCAGCGCAGCTGCACTCAAGTTGGCCAGGTGCAGAGTGGAAAGTGGGGGTGGGGCTTCTCTGGTTTTTTGGCCTCTCCGGGCTTGGTGCACCCGATACACACACCCCTGCCTTTGCGTGGGAAACCAAAATTGGCAGCCGCTGCCAAGGCCCAGCCTACCCCCAGGTTTTTTGTTTTGGGGTTTTTTATGGTTGTCAGTGGTTTATTGGTAACATTATAGCACAGCAGAAGGATTTGAACAGCTCCACATGGTGCTCTGAAATTCTTCCCAACTGTAGGCTGAGTGACCCGCAGGTTGGACAGACTGCCGAAGTCCAAGAGCTCCAGCATCTCCTTAGTGTCAGGATTACCTTCAATGATCTCCTGGCCCAGGGCTGAGACCTCAGGAACATCATTCTCTCTCCCCATCTCTCCTTTTCCTGCAGCTTCCTGGAGATGCCTCATACACGGCCTCTCTGAACCCGCTTCATCAGATGTGTGACATAGCTCGCTATCTTGTTTCAGAGCTTCTTGCTGGGCCTAATGGCTCTTTTACCAGGGACCTGCCAAGATGGACCGTGTTCCCACTAAGACCATGAAGAAGGTGACCCAGGTCATCACTGAGAAATACTACACACGCCTGGGCAATGACTTCCACACTAACAAGCATGTGTGCAAGGAGAGCAACCCAGGTTTGACCACTGGCTTCCAACCCCAGCCTGAATCCAGACTCCCAGCTAGGACCCAGCTCTGCCTGTGGACCCCACCCCCGTCCACACCCGTGACCACTCACTTATCAGAGGGCCTGTCCACCCTATCGCGGTGGCTGAAGGCCGGCCAGGGTCAGGGGGTGGGGACCGGGTGATCTAGAGGCCAGACAGTCTGAGGAGTCTCAATACCTTGACATCTAAGAAACAACGCTGGAAGGCTGGGGAATGAATATTAAAAAGGGCTTCAAGACCTCTCTTTCCAAATATCCCAAACCAAAAATAAATATTCACCTGTTAGGTCTTTTGATAACCTGGCTAATAGTGTATCAGGCTGCCTGGCTGTGGTGTTAGGAACCATTATTGGCTGAACTGCATTCTCCTCAACATTCATATTTTGAGTTTCTAATCCTCACTACCTCAGAAAGTGTCTGCATTTGGAGATAAGATCTTTAAAGAGATAACTGAGGTAAAACGAGGTCATGTGAGAGGGGCTCATCCAATATGACTCATGTCCTTGCAGGAAGAGATCAGGACAAAGACACACACACAGAGGACAGACCTTGTGAAGACAGAGGGAGAAGATAGCCATCTATCTACAAGCCAGTTGGAAGGGCCTCACTGGACACAACCCTGCTGGCAACTTGTTCGTGGACTTCTAGTCCCCGTACTATGATAAAATAAATGTATAGTGTTTAAGCTATTAAGTTTGTGAAATTTGCTGCTGAATAAATAAAAGAGACTTTTCTGTGAAGGAAGCCAAAAAGGAATCATGAAGTCACTTCCTAGCATTTCTCCTAAGGCCACAGCACAGCTTGGAGACTGGTCACAGACTCTAGGGTTGGTGTGTTTGGGGACCATGGGTCCCACAGACATGGAATGGGCGAGGTACTGTTACAATGATCGGGGTTCCTGAAATTTGACTAAAATATGGTTCATCTGTAGGGAGATGGTAGCTTACAGACCCCAAGAAAAGAGAAAATAAAAATATAATGACCCCGAGTCCCCAAGTGGGATTGGGAGTGTTGACAAAAACCTCTGATGCTCAGAGTTACCCATGGCTCATTGTTAGTGTGGCCTTGTTAGTCAGTGGAGTTTTTTTTTCTTTTTTTTACCTGAGGCAGAGAAATATGTAGCATTTGG
This sequence comes from Artibeus jamaicensis, assembly GCF_021234435.1. NCBI lineage: Eukaryota > Metazoa > Chordata > Mammalia > Chiroptera > Phyllostomidae > Artibeus > Artibeus jamaicensis. The sequence goes on along the minus strand of NW_026522050.1, from coordinate 5,297,226 downwards.
TTAAGAATTTCAGAGTAGCTTTATACCTTGGACTGTAGGAGACCACAGATGCCCTTGATGAACAAAGCACAGACAAGAGAGAGGACATTTGTACCTACTGGGCTGAGCACACAAACCAAAAGTCAGGAGGCTGGAGAGATCACAGCCATCATGTGTCTGTTAGGCAGGGAGGACAAGGGATCCATGTCCCACCCACTGTCCCATCAGTCCTTGAAATTCTATGTATCTTTTCCATTGTCTGGGAAAGAAAGCCTTTGAAACTGTGTTTTCATCCCAAGGCCTGAAAGGCCAGAAAGGGCCCATAGTGCCTAAAGGAAGAAGCCCATTAACACCTTTGGGTATTCACACCCCCATCCTGGAAAGCTAGCACACCTTTACCTGTCAATCAATAAGTAATTTCTTCACCCTCCTGCCCACTATATGAGTCCTCAGAATAAACAATATCTCTCTTGCTTTTGCCACCCCTGCCCTTGCCCCCTTGCTCTTGTCTTTCTTCCCCACCTTGGTGAGGCCCATTCTCTTCCATGAGAACACATGTCACCAGTAAACCCTGCTTGCATGCTAATAGACTTGCTGATATGTAACTGCTTACTGAGTTGGTGAGAAGAACTGAGTTTCTGGGAGTTTCTCCCATAGCATGTCTTGAGGACTTGCCAAGTCCTTCAGCCATCAGATGAGAAGAGACGAGTTCACTGTAACTGGGCAAGAGTGACTTCTCTTGGCGCTGACTGATAATTGTTAGGAAAAGGAGATGTTCAAGGCTTGGAGGGACAGCAGGGAAGTAGAAAGTGAGGAAGAGTGGGAAAACCAGGCATCCTAGGTTCAAAGCATAAACATTTCTTCTCAGAATTATCCTCCTTGGGAGGGTATTTTTTGAAACTATTGATACATTTATGTGTGTGTGTCAAGGGGTGGGGGGCTCTGCTAGCTCCTTTTAAACAGTCCAGATGCCACAACATGCAAGAGGCCTTCCCTGGCTCCCTACCCTTCCCTGCACTGGATTGAGGACCTCTCCTCAAAAACTCTAACAATTCCATTTTTTTTATACCACAGTATTGGAGCTTTACTTCATGGTTTTAAGTTCTCCTTTTGCTTGTGCTCCCCCAGGCCACTATGCTATAAACTCTTTAAATTATATCATGTTTCTTTCTTTCTTTTTTAAAATTATATTTTATTGATTATGTTGTTACAGTTGTCCCAATCTTTCCCCCTTTGCCCCCAGACCCAGCACCCCTCACTCCCTTAGGCAATTTCCCCACATTGTTCATGTCCATGGGTCATGCGTGTAAGTTCTTTGGTTACTCCATTTCCTGTACTATACTTTACACCCCCTGGCTAGTCTGTAACCACCAATTTGTATTTCTTAATAACCTCACCTGTTCACCCATTCCCCCACACCCTCTTCTATATGGCAACCGTCAAAACAGTCTCTGTATCTATGATTCTGTCTCTGTTCTTCTTGTTTGCTTAGTTTCCTTTTTAGATTCAATCGTTCATAGGTATGTGTTTATTGCCATTTTATTGTTCATAGTTTTGATCTTCTTTTTTTCCTTAAATAAGTCCCTTTAACATTTCATATAATAATGGTTTGATGATGATGAACTCCTTTAGTTTTTTCTTGCCTGGGAAGCTCTTTATCTACCTTTTGTTTCTAAATGATAGCTTTGCTGGGTAGAGCCATCTTAGCCATAGGTCCCTCCTTTTCATGACTTTGAATATGTTTTGTCAATCCCCTCTAGCCTGCAAAATTTCTCTTGAGAAATCAGTTGACAATCTTAGGGGAAGTCTCCTATAGGTAACTAACTGCATTTCTCTTGCTGTTTTTAAAATTTTCTCTTGCCCTGGCTGGTGAGGCCAGTGGATTGAGTGCTGGCCTGTGAACCAAAGGGTTCCCAGTTCAATTCCTAGTCGGGGGACATGGCTAGATTGTAGGCCAGGTTGGGGGGCTGTGAGAGGCAACCACACATTGATATTTCTCTCTCTTTTTTCTCTCTCCCTTCCCCTCTCTCTAAAAATAAATAAATAAAAATAAAGTTTTAAAAATAAAATAAAATTCTCTCCTTATCTTTAACCTTTGGCATTTTAAGTATGATGTGTCTAAAAGAAATTACTTAGGAATCCAGTGGCTTCTTTCACCAACCCAAATAAACCCTGTTGGCTTTTATAGCCAGAAGTTATGGGGGCTTATCTTTCTGGCACTTGAATTCTGGGGTTGGGTGGAGGCTGGTGTGAGGCTAGGACCCCTTGCTCCCAAGATATTCCTCCTGAATGTTTATCTATCACAGGTGGGTATGAGGCCAGACTTTTCCATGTCTCCGTGTCTCCTAGTAGCCTAGATGGATGTGGTTTCTTTAGTTCTACAGGTGTTAGACTTCCACTCAACTCAATTTCTGATGGTTCTGAGTAACAGTTGTTCTTTAATTTAGTTGTACTTTTGATGGGGTTGGGTGAGGAGGTGAGCTGTGTTTACCTGTGTCTCCATCTTGACTGGAAGTTCCACATCATGTTTTTTTCATCTTTGACACTTTAGTACGAGGTCTGGAATATTTAGGGATGAAGAACAGGTGAATGGATGGACAAAGGAAGGTTCAGTGTGGGGAGCAGTGATTCATCTGGCCCACAGTATGAAATGCCAGAAAGACAGCCTCGGCACACTAAAGGACTCTGGCCTTGGCATCCAACGTGAGACAAAATCACCCTTGGAAGCACTGCTCTTGGACAATCTATTTACCTTGTTTCTTAATCTGTGAAACAGAAATTGAATTGAATAGAAAGCAGATAGATTGTTTCATAGGAATGAGACAATCCTATGAAAACTTCCAGAGCACAATGCCTGGCATTTGGTGGGTCCTTCTTATAAGTTATCTTCCTCTCAACTCTCTTCACTCCCACTCCCCCACAGTGCCAGAAATGACAAGCACCAGGCTGACTTTGCTCCCACAAAGGCAAAAACCCTAAGGACCCAGACTGAAGACAAATTTGCCCAAAGACAAATGAAGTAGGGCTTAACTGAAAAGAGGGTAAATAGGAAGAAAACAACGACCATCATGAGCTGTAGCAACTTTGGACTAACATGTGCACCTTCAGGGAGAACTAGACGCAGCCTCTCCAACCTGCATGTCTCCAGACGTGTCCACAAGTGCAGTCCCCTAAAGGGGTGGGAAGCTCCAGATAATCAAAGAGTGGGCAAAGTGACACCGTGCTGCCGTTGGCAGCCAAGAGTGTCAATCTTCATGCCGCTTCCTGCCCCCACCCCCTCCTTTATCTCTCTCAGACCCATCAGGCTTATCTCCTAGTGCCATCTTCAGGCTGAGCCCAGCACTCCAGCCATCCTGAAGAAGCCTTTGGTCACAGCGAGTATTGCTGGCCAAGGGCTGGGCGTGGTTCTTGGGGCCTCTGTTTGCAAGTGCCAGGGTGGTCTTTGAAGCTGCATATAGGGGAGTTGAGGCTCTGAGGTAGGGTCACAGAGGGATGAGTGGGACAGTAGGAAGCCATACTAGAAAGGAGCAGAGCCAAAAAGTGGGTTGGAGTCTTGCAGACTGACTGGAACAATAGAGGAGAAAGCAATGGCTAGGAGTTAAGGCCACTGTGCCTGACTGCTTGGGTTTGATCCTGGTTCTGCTAATATCTGTGCATGTTGAGGTCAATTGCTTGATGTCTCTATGACCACAATTTCTTTTGAAGTGGGGATAACAGCAGCTGCCTCCTACAGTTGTTATGAGGATAAAATGAATAAATATTTGTAATATACTTAGTTTATGTCCAATGAAATTAACAGGTGGCCTTCAGGATAGTGGGTCACCAGCAGCACTGGCCTCACCTCTTGAGAAATGCCCATTCTGGGCCACATTGCAGCCCACTGAATCAGACATCTGTAGAAGGAGCTAGGAGAAATACTGCCCTTTGGGAAAACATGAATGGACCTTGAGAATATTACACGAAGTGAAATAAGTCAGGTAGAAAAAGCTAAGACCCATATGATTTCATTCATGTGTGGGGCATAAAACTGAAACTCATAAACAACAGTATGGCGGTTACCAAAGGGAAGGGCTTGGGGAGGTAGTAAAGGGTACAAGGGACAAAATATATGAGGACAGAAGATGATTTAACTTTGGCTGGTGGGTACACAATGTCATATACAGATCATATATCATAGAAATGTACACTGAAATTTATATGATTCTATTCACCAATGTCAGCCCAATAACTTTAATAAATAACAAAAAAAGAAATACTAGTCAGTCTCAAATGAAAAGCATGAGTTTACTTTCCTCTCAGAGAAACAAAAACTTGAAGCTTCTGTGTGGTAGGTTAAGCAATGATCCCCAATAATATCCAGATGTTAATTCTGAGAAGCTTTGATTGTTAAATTATATGACTTTACAGAGATGACTAAGTTAAGCATTTTGAGATGAGGAGGCTATCCTGGATTAGAACCCAAATGGGCCCTAAGTGTAATCGCAAGTGTCCTAGTAAGAGGGAGGAAGGAAGATTTGAATATAGAGAAGAAGGGTAAGTGGAATGGATGGGAAGAGAGAGAAAAGGTCGTGTGATGCAGGACCCCACACCCGGGCACGAGGACAGCCTGTAGACACTGCAGAAGATGAGGAAACGGATCCCTGCCTAAGAACCTCCAGAAAGAACAGGCCATGCTGGCACTTTGACTTTCATCCCAGAAGACCCTTTTTGGATTTCTGACTACTAAAAATATAAGGTAATACGTTTTTGTTGCTTTAAGCTGGTAAGTGTGTGGTAATTTTTTACAACAACAATAGGAAACCAATGCAGCATAGGTATTAAAATAATATTGAAAATATGATGTCACACAACTCAACCTGCCAAGCCCCTGTCAGAAACCAAACTGTCACTGACAGCTACATATGGACATTCAGGAGAGCATCTTAAAGCTCTTTAGAGACACCAGGACCAAAAGCAATGATGCTGAGTGAGAGAAACACCTTTGAAAGATCCTTTGGAAAACTTTGTAAGAAGACAGGGAGGATACTAGAGGAGACACTTGTCAAAGTAGACTTTTTATTTTCAAACACAAAAGCATTAAAAAAAAAGCATGATTCTTTTCACAAAAGATAGCTTCTTCAAAGAAGGACATACTGCTTTGAGGGTTCTCTTGACACTAATGATTGTCATCGGGCAATATTAATTCTGAAATGTCTGTCACCATAAAGAAAAAGCATGGCCTCTAAAGGTGAAGCTTCTAATTTTCTGTAATATGAAGGAGAAGGAAGACTAAAATATTGCATAAGGATGGGCTGAAGTAATGCATGGACTGTGGAGGCAACTTTGCCTGCAAGTCCCCCGTCAGCCACAGATGAAAGTAACACTACCAAGACATGATCTGCTTGGGGAGGAGAGGTGGCCAATTTCTCAGGGGAAAAAGGCCTGGAGCCCTTTCCTCAATGGCTTTTATTGGGTTGTAATACACAGGAATAGAGGTGGCAAGGATCAAATAGTAGATAACATTTCAAAGAAATCTGAGGGCTTAGTTTGAGTCATTGTTTGTCAGGAAAGGGGGTTGCTGAAACTTTGGGACACATACTCATTTCCTGCTCAGACCCTTAACATATACATGAAAGCACTCTTAGCAAAGCAGGTTTCACAGGGCTTTTAGGAATTTTTTCTTATGCCTGATTACCCCAAATACCAAATACCGGTCTAGCAAGGCAAGGAGCTGCACCACCTCCCCATCACAAGTTTCAGGCTTAAGTGGATTAGAGCCAGGAAGCGCTTCTCCCAGAGGACATGGGGACTTGGGCTATGTCAGAATAGCCAGGGGGTGAGGGTCCATTGCTCCCTCTTTGTCGAAGCCCCTCGAGTCCTTCCATGATGGCCTCCCAAGTGATCATGTCTGGCTTAGGTTGCCCCTCTCAGAGAGGAGTCTTACCCAGTCGGGAATAACTGATCATACTTTGGGGGCTGGGGAGGAAGCAGAGGCAGCTTTTGCTACCAGAAAAGCTTTGTCTCCTGTGGCTCACATTTTGAAGGTTGCTCACTCAGCCTTAGCCATGGGAGGTAGTTACAATTCCTGAAACCAGGCAAAGAGGTTTCCAACAATGAACCTCAGATAACTGGATGTTTTTTTGTGTGTGTTTTTACTGATGCGTTTTCACTGATAAGAAAGGCTTAGGACTTCCACCAAGATGGAGGCGTAGGTGGAAGCACTGCACCTTCTCACACAATCAAGTTTAAAAACAACCAAGTTTTAGCAACAAAAACACAGCCAAAACACAGAAAATTGAACTACACGGAAGTCTGACAATAACGAACCCTTCAGCCAAACCAGTAAGAGGGGCAGAGCCAGCAGCAGAGCGGGGTCAGGCAGGAAAGATCCACCGGACTGACCCGGGCGCGCAACCCAGGTGCACAACCCAGGCGTGCCAGCAGCTGCAGGCAAATCCCAGGTGTGGAGTAGTGGGCGGATCCCCTGAGGGCACAAGGCAGTGCTGACCACAGTCTGAGGTCTGACCACAGTCACACATTCGAGCGCAGATAGACTGGTGAAGGAGCAAAGCGGTGAGACAGACTGTGCAGGCCCCAGTGGAGGGCAGTGGCGGAGGGGACCGCCATTGTCCCTCTCTGACCCTGCGCCCACATACAGTGTCACAAACCAGCGACCTGGGTGGCTTCTCTCTGACCTGCCCCCACATATAGCATCACAAACCAGTGACCTGGGTGGCCGCACCCCGGTGAACACCTTCTTGTATGTAACAGGCGTGAACAGATCAAAACATGGCTCAAGAACAACTCAGAGCCCCAGAGCCAATAAATCTAAGTGACAAAGAAATACCCAAACTTTCAGATGCACAGTTCAAAACACTGGTGATCAGGATGCTCACAGAACTGCTTGATTTTAGTCACAAATTAGAGGAATATATGAAGGCTAAACTAATTGAAATGAATGGAAATGCAAAGGAAACCAACAGTAATGGAAAGGAAACTGGGACTCAGATCAAAGGAGTGGACCAGAAAGAGGAAAAAGATGACCAAACAAAAAAGGATGAAGAAAAAAGAATTAAAAAAAAATGAGGAGAGACTTCGGAACCTTCAGGACATCTTTAAACGTTCCAACATCTGAATTATAGGGGTATCAGAAGGGGAAGAGGAACACCCATGAGTGGAAACCTTATTTGAACAAAGAATAAAGGAGAATTTCCCCAATCTGGCAAAGGAAATAGACTTCCAGGAAATCCAGGAAGCTCAGAGAGTCCCAAAGAAGTTGGACCCAAGAAGGAACACACTGAGGCACATCATAATTACATTAGCCAAGATTAAAATGAAAGAGAGAATCCTAGAAGCAGCAAGAGCTAAGGGGACAGTCACCTACAAAGGAGTTCCCATCAGACTATCAGCGGATTTCTCAAAAGAGACATTACAGGCAAGAAGGGGCTGGAAAGAAGTATTCCAAGTCATGAAATCCAAAGACCTACATCCAAGATTGCTCTATCCAGCAAAGCTTTCATTTAGAATAAAAGGACAGATAAAGTGCTTCTCAGATAAGGTCAAAGTCAAGGAGTTCATCATCACCAAGCCCTTATTATATGAAATGTTAAAGGGACTTACCTAAGAAAAAGAAAATAAAAAAGGTGAACAGTGAAAGGACAGCAAACTCACAGTTATTAAGAACCACACCTAAAACAAAAGCAAATTAAGAGGACAGCTAGATCAGGAGCAGAATCATAGAATGAAGATCACATGAAGGGTTAGCAACAGGGGAGTGGGAGAAGGAGAAGGGGGGAGAAGATACAGAAAATAAGTAGCATAGACGGTAGATAGTAAATAGGTAGGGGGAGGGTAAGAATAGTATGGGAAATATAGAATCTAAAGAACTTGAGACACATGGTCATAAACTAAACGGGGGAATGGTGGGGGAGGAGTGTGCCGGGTGGAGGGGAATGAAGGGGGGAAATAGAACTGTAATGGCATAATCAATAAAATATATTTTTTTTAAAAAAAGAAAGGCTTAAATGGACAATGGTACTAATCAGCAATATTTCTTGGGGTTGCATTTCCACTGATGCCAGCCACAAGGATAGCTCTTAAATCCAGAACTTATCAGTTTCTGTACAATCATTGGTTTACTTCCTGCCACATGAAAATAAAATGGTATTTTTTTCTGAGTTAGATACTTTGATGAGTGATTATAAATTAGCCACATGTTGCCTTGTTGTCGATATTTAGGGGCTGTACAAGCCATCCTCAGCTCACAGGACTGTTCCATCACAATCCAAGAGACAAGGAGCCCCTCTGGACCCAGCACACCAAATGCTGGGAAATTCTGGAGGCAGCATTCAACATATTTCAAGCTCCTTTCATTTTTTCCAAAGTCCCAATGCTCATTCACAAGCCTTGCATGTGAGGTATCCAAGAAGATGCTTGAAAAGTTTTTTTCCCTGTCAAGAAAAAAAAGAGCGCTTATTCAGCAAACTTTTACCAAACACCAGGACTACAGAAGATTAATATGACACCATTCCTTTTCTTGAGGATCCCACAGTTAGAGGAGGAAACAAATGCACAAGGAAAAGTATTATTTCTATGTCTGTTTTAAAATATTTCCAAATAACCAAGAGGGAGAGAATCCTAATTGCTTTATGCTGTAGAGAGCACATCCAAAAAAAAAAGTCCAAGCAGATGCCCCAAGGAAGAAAAAAATGAGCTCATGTCCCTAAAATAGCAAAGATGTGCTCCAGGGCTACCTCCCACACAGCTGACTTTTCTTTGAAGAGCTACATGTGAAACACGTGGGTTCTGAATTCTATGCCACAAAATATCTAAATACAACAAGGTATTTCTTCTAACAGATATCTCAATAAAAAGTATGTCACTGGAATATGAGAGCAATGTTACTCCTACAGCTTCGTGTGTGGCAAAGCCCATCACCACACACCTCTAGGGAAGTACCAAAAGTGCTATTGAAGAAGCACCGATGCAAGGAGGGCATTGGATTTTGGGGGTGGGAACAATCAGGATTTTAATCCTCATTCTCTCATTGGATAAGCTCTCTGAGACTGAGTCTTCTCAGCTGCAACATCAGTATAACACCTTCCATGTGAAGGGGAAGTCGGGGCAGGTGGAAGATCCCAAAGAAATTTTACCCCTCTCCAGAGAGAAAGAGTTCTCAGGAACTTGTTGGTTTCAGGGTTGCTCTGTGTTTGCTAGAGGGTGAGGTCACTGAGCACTAACTTGTCTGCACATCGGTGAGGCTTTCTTTTTGTTCTTGTTCATGCCTGACCAGATCCTAGTCTTGCTTCCTCAACGGCCTCAAACATTGTCACCTTCCCTCCTCTGGTAGGATGGCTGTGCATGTGGACTCAGAGGAAAGAAACACTTGAGGACAAATACTTTATTCCAGATCGCTGGAGTTTTAATATCAAGTATTATCCAATCCCCATTTGCCACTTCCCCCCGTGCATTAGTTTATCTTAAGAGTCTCATGGAAACACAGCTGGGCCAAAGCAAGATTTGTATAATGTTGGCTCTTCGAGCTATATCAACTTGCATATGAGTAGGTGTTTAGATTTTAGTTATTCTTTTGAATTAGTAATACAATTATAAAGAATAAATAGATATTAACTGAGAAGAATTACATCTTTCTCTGATCCCCTGTTACCCAGGTGCCTTCTCCAGTGGGAACTGGTAATACAATATATTCATTCGTCTTCTAAAGGGACTCTGCAATTTTAGATGGGTGCGTACTGTGATAGCGTACAGTGGACACTGTTCTGTTCATCCCATTTGTTGTTTCTTTTTTTCACTCAGCAATATGTTTTTGAATTCTTACCAGTTCATATAGAGCTGCTTCATTCTTGCCAATGGTGGCATACTATTCTATTGTTTGGATTGTACTTTAATGAATTTATCCATGCCCCCACCTACTCATGGACACATAGGTTGTTTCATATGTTATGCTACCACATATGAAATTCATCAAAGTCTTACCATCTAATTTGGTAATATTTTCATTTAATATACATATTTTTTATCCAACTACTTCAAATCTCGGAGTCCATCTTTCAGAAATATGTGTACCACTTATGCCATGATCTACTCACAAAGGCATTTATTACAGATGTTTTGTGTTAATACAGAAATATATAAGTATGTATCTCCATATTACAGATATCTATGCAGCTACTAAAATAAATGCAAGGTATCTGTGTGAGCTTACACAAAAGATGTATGTATAACATATGGCTAAGTGAAAAAAGCAAGCTGCAGTATAGTATGTATGTATGTTGTGGGAAAAAAGAACAAAAACACACATAGCATGAAAGGCGTATACACCAGAACTAACAATATTTATACCCGGACAGGAAAATTGTGGGGAATCCAAGTGGACAAATGTTTACTTTTTACTTTGAATACATGTATACTTTGTGGAGCATGTAGCATTTTTGCAAAATTCAGTAAAGATTTTTCAGTGCCATCAGGATGTCCAATACCCTCCCAGGAACCCTCTTGTGAGACCTGAGTTAGTATATGTAAATGATTTCATCTAATGAAGACCTCACCCATGCTCAGAAAACAAAGGTCTCTTCCTTTACCCATGCAACTGTGTACTTCATCATAATTTAGTCTCAAATTTTACATTTCCAAGTCTGGCCCTTATGGCAACTTAATTATTCTATCAGGAATTTGAAAAGCATAAAAGTAAGATCTCACCTGCTAGCTCCATCCATGATGGATATTTTAAATGTCTGTGTCAAATCCTCTTTGCCATCATTTGATTTCTTGATTTCCAGTGGTGTTTCTACTGAGAAGAGCATGGTCCTCATGTAATCCACCTGCACTGATTTTGAAGCTGAAACCTTTCTTATTGCCTCACTCAGGTCCTCTTGGCAACCTGGAGGGAGGAGGAAGACAGGCTCTGCATAACCCCACCCATACCTGCTGTGAATAAACCAGGGAGTATGTGCCTTTTATCTCAGACCAGTTACCTTGGATCTGGAGGGCTTGTTCCCAGTTGATAACCTGGGGGCATGCCAGGACTTCTTCTAAGTTGTCAGGAGCTTTGGTGAAGATGTGGTAAGTATTGGTATAATGATCCAGATCATCTTTCATCTCCTGATATAACAAATATCAATCATAGTTACATAGCTCTATAATTTACCAAATATTCTTGCATACCTCTGGACTGCTGGACTCAGTTGTTTGATACCCTCTGTTTTTCTGGGAGAGATGCATAAAATGGCCTTGGAATTCTTTGCCACACTGAAGGTGTTTCCTTTCTGATGATGCACTAAAGTTAGTTGACCTAGGGTGGGTGAGTAAACATTGTCTGGGATGGAAGGAGCACCAGGACTAGTTAAGGATCTAAAACAGAGAGTGTCTCCAGTATGGAAAAAAGTATGAGAAACAGTGTTGGGGGGGGGGTCAACATTCTGGGACTGTAAGGAGATAATGACTAAGCTAATTCTGACCCCACATTCTGGGGTGATTTGATTCTTGGTGTGCATTTGAATAGAGAGGACTTTGAGAAAGATCCATCATGCCAGAGCTCACAAAAGTACCTGGAGTTGAAGGTCAAGTCTGCCATTGCCTACCTGCTATCTTTCTAATGTTGACACTCTCCTGGTGGTCCTAGGGGTCACTGCAGGTAACTGTTGTATTCTAATTCCCCTGATTACTATGTAAATAGAGGGAGGGTAAAATATCCCTACTCTGGGTTGAAAGGGATTCACTGCTTATACTTCCCAAACTTGGAAGATGGGGAAGACATTTCTATTAAATATACATGATTTTCCTATTGTTTAACAATTCTCTCACATGCAAGGGGGAACCCAAAACACAGAATTATCTTCTGGAGGACAGACCCCTTGTAGTACAGGCTTCCTCTGTTAGATGAGCATTCTAGAAATCCATCTGTATCAGTGTACCAGCTGATGTTTTTTTTTGCAAGAGTCTGTCTTCAGCTTCAGTGACTTTTTCTGAAGACTCTTCCAGTGCATTTGCCCATTACATGGTGGGTGATTTTCAAGCACACCTGCCCACACCATGCTGAGTGTTCAGCAGTTTTTGGCCAAAAACAGCATGATTCCCAAACCCCATCCTCCCTCTTCACCCAATCTTGCCCTGACCTGAGTGACTTTGTTTTGTTTCTTTCCCCAGATAAAAAAAAAGTCCTCAAAAGGAAACCTTTTACCGATGTGGAAAAAGCGAAACAAAAAATGGCAGAGACTCTAACAGGCATCAAAATTGATAAGTTCGAACACTGTTTTTGAGCCGTGGAAACAGTGTTTTGATAGGTGTATTGCATGAAATGGAGAGTACCGGTTCTTTGAAGGTGACTGAAGTTTAAACATTAAGGATAGATACACATTTTTTAAATAAATAAATTCAGGGTTTTTTTGGGTCCCTACTCCTTGTAGTAATTTTATCAGCCTCACTTTTCATAGTTAAGAGAGTAGCCATCTTCCTAACGTCACACAACTAGTCACTTGGAAGTTTCAGATATCAAATTCAACAGTGATTCAAGTATATATTGAATTATCTGGTCATATGGAAAGAAAGGCATTTCCTAACCACTTCCATCCATAAGCGTCTATGTTAAGGTGTATGCTTGTAATCAGAACCTTAATGGAAAAGAATTGACTAGATGGAATCCTAATGCTACTTACAAGACATGGACTATTAGCTGCTTGGGCTACTCCCATGCCTTATATAATCATCCTACCTTCTCCCTGAAGCAGTCTTTCCAAAACCTGTATGAATCAAGGGTGACAAGCTTCTTCTCCCCAGTTCCCAGCTTTAGTTCCTTCATTCCCACACAGAGAACATCCAGAGCATGACTGGCCTTGTATTTAGTAACCTGAGGTCTTACCTCTTTCTTAGGCCGAGTAATGACTATCTGGTAACCTGGCCAGGCATCCACTAACACCTCCAGATTGAATGGGTTTTTATTTATAATGTTGAATATGGCACCATACACCTACAAGAACAACAGAACAAAACAGGAGAGGATGAAGTGTTTCTTTGAGATAAGGTCTTGGGTGTGGTATGGGAAATAAAACCAGGAGTTAAGAAGACTAGACAGGATAGAACTAGGGCTTCCAGAATAGCTCACTGGACTATTATTGGAAGGTATGCTGCGGAATGGCCCAGTAAGAGCCCACAAAAAATCCAAGCCAATCGCTGAATCATTAGGAACTAGGTCCCATGACATTCATTGTTTCAAAATTCATACCATTTTCTCATTTTTAAATTTCCGAACATATCATCTATTTGGTGTCTTATATATCAGATGTGTTTCATCTGATACAGAGTTCAAAGGTGTTTCATCTGATACAGAGTTCAAAGGTGCAATATAGAGAGTTCAAAGGTAAATTCAAGTGTAGAAGGGTAGAGAAGTACATAGTCTGGTCATAATGAGAAACAAGGTGGTGAAGGTATGTACATGGTGGTGTGGAAGAAGTGGTAGGGGACTGACAGGAGGAGTAATATTTGATTTGAGTCTTGTTAGGTAAGTAAAGTTTTCTTTGGCAAAATAAAGAGAGAAGTGGGGCCAGTAATTTCAGGTAGGAAGAAAAGCATGAATGAATGCTTGAATGGGCAGCAGATTGTATCCTATATCATACCTGCTGAACTGTGAGGGGCTCGATAATTGTGGCATGTAGCTTTCAGCAGGTCAATGTTGGGAAAAGTAGAAGAAGCTGGTGTGTGTATGTGTGTGTGTATCTTTGTATACCTGACTAAGGATTGTTGGCTTTATGCAGGGACATGGACCTCTACTAAAATTTTAAAACAAGGGACTGTTATAATTATATTTGTTCAGATAGATGACTCTGTTCACCAAGTTGCAGGTGGAATGGTAATAAGTGAAAACAGGGAGATATTGCAATAGCCAGGAGCAAAAAAGGAATTTCATTAGAGATAGCATAGAGCAGAGTCAAAAGATGTTTAAAAGGAAAAAAAAGAAGTAAAGATGAATACATATGGGTATTGAGGTCATCCCTGAGGAAATAGTCTGACTTTGAACTTGTACTTCCATCTACCCAGGAAAGGTTCCGAGCCCTGAAGCCATCCTCCTCACTCTTCAGCCCTCTCTCCCTACATCAGCCCTTACTCCCTCACCTTAAAGGACTCAGGGATGCTCTTTTCCAAAGATTCATACAGAAGTTGCAGCTTCTGGGGTTCATTAATCACAAACATCCTGTGTAGTACCTCAGCCTCCTCCCCTCAGGAAGATGGTCTAAAAAAATAAACACACAAACAAAAATACCTGGAAAGATGTGATAGGAAGGAGAAGTCATTAGGACACCATACACTGACTGCCAGAGGTAAAGAACTTGAGAAATTGTCTAGTCCAAACCTTTCATTTTACAAATGAGAAACTAAAGCCCAGAGCTGCCACTGGACCTCAGGGCTCCTTGGTGATTTCTCTACAACTCCAAGGTAAGAAATACAGTTAACATATCTAGCGAGACAAATCTCTACAAGTCCATTTGATTCAATTCAGGCCGAGAATCTGAGAGGTGAATGTCTTCAGTTGTTCAGATGCAAATAATAATGTATATCTTCAGAAACCATCCCTAAGGACCCTTGAGGGCCCCAGGCATCGAAACACCCATACTCCAACATTGCCATAGCATCAGTAATTTTTTGACAATCATAAAATAATGAGATCTTCTGGAAAAGGTCTTGAAAAGCATATTGTGTGTACTCCCTTTTTTCTAAGGAACAAAATCATAGGAAGGAAAATTGTTGATTAGCAATAAGACTACCCAAGTATAAATTGGCAAAATCTATTAATTATATCTTAGTAACCTTAAAAACAAAACAAATGCTTCTGTTCAATAATTCCACTTCCAGAAACTCATCCCAGGAAAATGAATCTATAGAAGATATCTATAAACACAGGGAAATCCATTATAGTGTTATGACATTATCAATTTAGACATGATCCAAGATTTATAATAAGGGAATGGTTAATGATGGTATATCTATTTTTTAAATATATTTTATTGATTATGCTGTCACAGTTTGTTGGGAACCACTCTGCCTGGTTTCAGGAGTTGTAACTGTCCCCCATGACTAAGGCCGAGTGAGCGATCTCGGGGCTGTGAGCCACTGAGGAGACAAAGCTTGTCTCTGACAGCAGTGCTGCTTCTGCTTCATCCCCTGCCCCCAATGCTCGGTAGGTTAGTCAGAGATGGGTAAGACCCCTCAGAGGAGGGGCAACCTAAGCCAGACATGATCACTTGGGAGGTCCTCAAGGAAGGACTCAAGGGGGTGCAGTAAAGAGGGAGTGATGGACCCTTGACGCCCAGCTATTCTGACATAGCCCGAGTGCCCATGTCCTCTGGGAGAAGTGCTTCCTGGCTCTAATCCACTTAAGCCTAAAACCTATGGTGGGGGAGGTGGTGCAGCCCCTTTCCGGCTAGAGTGGGTTCCAGGGTGATCGGGCATAAGAAAGAGTTCCTAAAGTCCTGTGAAGCCTGCTTTGCTAAGAGTGCTTTCATTTATATGATAAGGGTCCAAGCAGAAAATAAGTATGCCTCCCAAAGTTTTTGCAACCCTCTTATCTGACAGACATTGACTCAGATTAAACCCTCAGATTTCTTTGAAATGTTATCTACTGTTTGATCCTTGCCACCTGACATTGATTGATGAGCTTTACCTGTATTCCTGTGTATTACGAACCTAATCAAAGCAATTAAAGAAGAGGTTCTTCATCCTTCTCCTCTGAGAGATTGACCACCTGTCTCCCCAAGCAGATCATGTTTAGGTAGTGTTACTTTCATCTGTGGCAGATGGGGGGACTTGCTGGCAAAGTTTCCCCCACAACAGTTGTCCCATTTTTTTCTTTGCATTATTCCCCTCTGCCCTGTACCCCCCTCCCACCATTGTTCCCCACCTTAGTTCATGTTCATGGGTCATATGTATAAATCCTTTGAATTCTCCATTTCCCATACTATTCTTAACCTCCCCCTGTCTATTTTCTACCTATTATTTATGCTTCTTGTTCTCTGTACCTTTCCCCCCATTCTCCCTGCTCCCTCTCTCTGCTGGTAACCGTCCATGTGATCTCTATTTCAGTGATTCTATTCCTGTTCTTAGTTTGTTTTTGTTTTAGGTTCAATTGTTGATAGTTGTCCTTTCACTGTTCATAGTTTCGATTATCTTCTTTTTCTTGGGTAAGTCCCTTTAATATTTCATATAATAAGAGCTGAGTGATGATGAGCTCCTTTAACTTGACCTTTTCTGGGAAGCACTTTATCTGCCCTTTCATTGTAAATGAAGCTTTGCTAGGTAGAGTAATAACCATGGTGATAGACTGGGGGAATATATTCACAGACTAGGAGATTGGGTTTGGAAATTAGGCTATTAGAGGTTAGGATTTCAGAAGTAAATCAGTTCTGGATATACAGCTGTTGACTTGAAGGCAACAGAGAAGGAGTCAATAAGGGGATGGGTGTTGCCGGTGTCATAAACATCACCAGGATGTGACAGGAATTTAATGAAGAAAAACATCTGTGAGCTGGGTGCCAAATACATCAGTGACTAGAGAGAAATTTGTCAGAGAGCAACAGGAAAGTATAACACTTCATCTTAACCACATGGTATATCATTCAGAGAAGGAAGAGTTTTTCTATGCAAATGGACAAGCAAAACTTTAGAATCAGAGATTGAAGGCCAGGAGAATGCTGATTCTTGTCTTTCTTTATTCACTGTGTTACTATGGGTGCCTGGAGGATGGCAGGAAAAGGTACACACATATCAACAATTTATAATGCAGGGGAAAGATTTTGGCAGCTTACCACTTCAAAATAGCACACACTGGCTTTATAGATTTTTAAAGTGTTTTCCTGCTCCAGGGACTTACAATGTTTTGAGGAATTGGTTCTCAATATTGGATTCTGGTGAGTGCTCCTCCTGAGGGTTTGCATGGAGAATAAAATGAATTAACAAGTACAAATTTTTGGCGGGGGTTGGGGGTGGAGGGAGTTTCTACAGACTCTATTTATTTTTTCTTCTTTTTTGACTTTTAATTATTTTTAATTTTTCAATTGCATTTGACATACAATATTTTATTACTTTCAGGTGTACAACTTAGTGACTAGACATTATATAACCTAAGTGATCATCTCAATAAATCTCATACTCATCTAACACCAACATATTTATACAATATTATTTACTGTTTAGAATTGGAGGACATATAAACAGCTTCCCAGATAAGACAAAGCTAAAGGAGTTGATTACCACCAAAACAATATTGCATGAAATGTTAAAGGGTCTTTTTAAGGAGAAGAAAAAAAGATAAAAATATGAATAATAAAATGACAATAAATACATACCTATCAACATCTGAATCTAAAAAATAAAATAAATTAACAACCAGAATGGAAACAGACTCATAGATACAGCAAACATTTTGACAGTTGCCAGATGGGAGGGGGTTTAGGTGTGGGTGGGTGAAAAAAGTGAAGAAATTAAGAAGTACAAATTGGTAGTTACAGAAAAGTCAATGGGGATATAAAGTACAAATACAAATTCTTTAGAATCAGGATGCTAATTAATTGAAAAGATGAAAAGCATAAGACACTGGCTGTCCAGAACAATTCTGCTTACCTGAAGTTTTACTGTAGACCTGGACACACAGGACCTTCTGTAGTTACTCAGTGCAGCAATGGAGAAGCTACTGTGGCCACTACCTTATAGACTCAACTGACTGAACTTGAACTGTCACTGTTTAATATAAATCTCCAAGAAGTACTAGGTTCCTAAAGAGCAAACTGGAGTAACTGTCTATGGAAGTCAGAGACTTTGTGGACCAGAAAGATAGGGTGTATGCTCAATATTGGGAAATGTCTACACTTACAAAACATTTCCCACTGAAGCTTTTAACTTATATATTGTCCCTTGTAACTGATTGGCTATTCAAAAGCAATAATAATAAGACGATGTTATGTAGTTCGCAGAAATTGTCCAGCTGCAGGGTTATTTAAATTATATCATTAGAGCAAACAAGAGATTGAATTTTTGGCTTCCCTTCAAAGTGCCTCGTCCAAAGCCCTCAACCATGTGACCTGGGAAAAGCCAAGACCTCTCCAGGGGAGTTGCTGTTAGAACAAGAACTGAACTTTGTACATGTTGTCTTTTGTGTGGTTTAAAGTGAATGGAGTCATACACGGGAGTGGGGATTGTAAACACAAGAAAAATGAACAGTTATTAGACAAAAGTTTGAAGGGATTGTAATTAGTTTTGGAGAGGAATAGAGATAAAAATTATTTCTTAAAAGTGTGTTCTTCAGACCATCCACATCAAGATCATCTGAGCTGGCTTATTAGAAATACAGGAACTCTCATCAATGAAACAAACAAGCAAGAAAAATACAGCCAGAGACACTGAAATAGAGAACAAACTGACAGTAACCAGAGAGGAAGGGGGAGAAGGACAATAGGAGATAATAAGGGGAAGGCCATCAAGGAACATGTGTAAAGGACACATGGACAAAGCCAAAGGGAACAGGTTTAAGGGTGTGAGGCAGGGATGAGTGGGGCAGGAGGGTATGGTAGGGTAAAAACAAAGACAAGTGTACTCAAACAACAACAAAAAAAGATTAAATAATAAATAAATAAATAGAATTAAACAGCAAAACTAAAAAAAGAAATACAAATCAACAAAATCAGGGTATTCCAGAATTTTTAGGAATCTGTATTTTATAAAAATCTACCTAAAAAAGTTTGATCTACACTAACATTTTGGAGACATCTTGACAGAGGAAAGAGAAAAGAAGCTATGGAAATTTTATCCACTTTCTAAAATGATGTTGAAAGTGGATAAACTTCACACATTTTGATTATTCATGAAATGAGAAAAGCAAGAGTTGTTTTCACACAAATGAGGAAAATGATGTTGAAAGAATTAATGTCTTTCCTGGGGTCACAAAACTAGCCAGCAGCAGTACCTCAATCAGAAGTCAAAACCAGGTTCTTTTAATGAGATCATGATTCTTCAGTGATTGGTCCCCGACCCATCCATGGCCATTATATCTTCTTACAGACCTGCTTCATTCACTTCAGATGACATATGCAAAACCACCAATGAGGATTTATCACTAACGATGTACGTGCTTGTTAAGTAAGGCCTTGGGTCTTACAGTTCCAGCAATTCCATTTTTTGAACCAAAAATAGTTAGCACTATCTGTCGAAGAATATTTACAGATTTGTAATTTCATGCAATTAATTTGTTCACAAAATTGTATATGATTGTATTATTTATTAATTCATTTTTAAAAAAATGTTGGTCTATTTCTTTTGCCAGTAAGTGCATGTTTTTGCAGAGCTGAGATCACACTGTGCAGAGCAGAGATGACACAATTTTGTATCCCACCATAACTACTGCATGAGGAATTTCTCAAATCATCAAAAAGTTTTATGAAGACAGTTCATAATGGTTGTACAATTAAATTGTGCATCTGAGAAAAAAATTATTTCATGATATTTAAGTTTTCCTAGAAACTCCCCACATCTAGGATACATATGACTAAGTAAAGTTTCCTGGATGCACCTTCTTATATCCATAGAGTTCTATGGATAGTCACATTTTTTCCTAATCACTTCTTCTACCAGACAGTCCTACCCAAAGTGGCATCACTCATATGACTTGTGCTTTCACATAGATTTGCATCTTTCATATGCACATTGTCAGTCTTTGTAGAAAAGAAAGTTAAAAAATAGAAAAGGAAGGGAAGTCAGATGATACAGTAGTATCATAAGACACCTTGTCATTGAGATGTTGCAAGTACAAGTGTATACAAGTCAGGGCAGATTACTCCAAAATTTTCAGTGACTTAGCACAATAAAGCTTTACTTTTTGCCCATAACATGATTCCATATGAAGTAGCAAAAGTACTCTGTCCCAAACAGTCCTATCAGGATACAGGCTTTTCCTGTCACATGGTTCTGTTTTCCTCGGAGACCTCAGACTTCCCTCCAATCAGCTCATGGATGGTGATAAAGACCAAGGGCCAGCCATAGAAATGATGCCACCACTTCCCTAAAAATCTACTGTGCATAATTCATACATATCATAGTCATACTTAACTATCAATGAGCATGGCAATGGGGTCTAACTGTGGTCTTAAGGAAAAAGTAGAATGTATATATTGGTGAGCATGTGCAGAACATGCTACAATAAGAGAAAATAAGCTATTGTGGAAAGTAAAGAAAGAAGACTGATGGAGGAGGCAACCAACATCCTTTAAATGCTAAAATCAGAAAGACATAGGTATGTAGATGGAAAACCAAACACACACACATAATGTGTTCTCTACAACAGACTTCAGTTCCTCTATCTTAGGGAAACTGGAAAAAAAAGAACTATGGCTGACCCTTGTACAATAGAAGTCTAAACTGCATGGGTCCACTTATATGCAAATTTTTCAATAAACATATTGGAAAATCGGGGGAAGGTTTGTGACAATTTGAAAAAATTGCCAATGAACTACACAGCCTAGAAATATTTTTTAAAATTAAGAAAACGTTAGGTATGTCATGAATACATAAAATGTATGTAGATACTAATCTATTTACTGCTATAAAATATACACAAATCTATTACAAAAAGTTAAAATTTATCAAAATGTATGCACACAGAGATACAGAATGACATCATTTACAGTCACAAGAAATGTAACAAATATAAAGATGTAGTGTTAAATCACAACTGCATCATAATAACAGAAGTACATAACCTTTTTCATCATGTTTAGTGCTATGCTATGAGTAACATCATGGGGTTCATGCAAGTGATGCTGGGAGTGGTCCCAACAAGCAGTCATGACATTCCAAGAAAATTTTAATTGCTTGATATCCACTGTAGATTGAGGTCTGCAGCTGCCCACCATTTCAAGATGAACAAATCCAGTGTAAGGGGCATTGTAAGAAAAAAAATATCCATAAAGCTGCCACTGCAGCTATGCCAGCAGGCACGAAAACCTTGCACTTTTTGCAAAAGATCTTTTTATGTCATGTTGAAAATGCAGCTTTTGTGTAG
The DNA here is from genome assembly GCF_021234435.1 of Artibeus jamaicensis. Classification (NCBI taxonomy): domain Eukaryota; kingdom Metazoa; phylum Chordata; class Mammalia; order Chiroptera; family Phyllostomidae; genus Artibeus; species Artibeus jamaicensis. Next base: position 5,276,210 of record NW_026522050.1, on the reverse strand, counting down.
GTACAGGATTACTCTAAGAAATGCATACCTACAGACTTTAATGTGATTCAAGAAAATGTGAAGCCATCATATGACAACTTAAAACAAGGGAAGGGAAAGGAGTTAAAAGTTGGAGAATTTAATGCCAGCAAAGGAGTGTTTCATAATTTTATGAAGTGGTTTGGCTTAAAAAATATAAAGGTAACAGAGGAAACAGCTTCTCTTGACCAAGAGAAAGATGAATTCTCATATGCCAATAAGAAAATCATTGAGGAGAAAGCATACATGCCTGAACAGGTATTTAGTGCTGACGAAAGTCCCCTATTCTGGGGAAGAAATGCCACGGAGGACATTATTAGTAAGGAAGAAAAGCAAGCACCAGGATTTAAGGCAGGAAAAGATAGGCTAATCCTGTTGTTTTGTGCAAATGCAATCAGATTATGATCAGGACTACTCTCATCTATAAAGCTGTTCACCCCGAGCCTTGAAAAAAAAAGATAAACACCAGCTGTCAATCTTTAGGCTGTATGAGATGGAGGCCTGAACAATCAGAAACTTTTTTCTGGATTGGTTCCTCGGATGATATTCCCTGAAGTCAAGAAGTACCTAGGCAGCAAGCATCTACCTTTTACGGTTATTTTCATATTGGACCACCTGGCCACTCAGAATCCTATGAGTTCAACATCAAAGGCATCAAAGTGGTCTACTTGTCCCCAGATAGGACATCTTCTCATGCAGGCTCTTCTTGATGAAGGGGTCATTTAAGGACCATCACTAAACATGGTAACATGGTACTCTATGGAAAAGATTGTCAATGTAATGGAAGAGAACCCCAATAGAGAGCATTGTGAAAGTATAAAAGGGTTACACCATTAAAGATGCCATTGTTGTTACAGTAAAGTATGTGAAAGCCATAAAGATGAAAAAAAATACTGTTTAGAAAAACCATCCAGCCCTGGCTGGTGTGGCTGATTGAGTGCCGTCCTGTGAACCAAAGGGTCGCTGGTTCAATTCCCAGTCTAGGGCACATGCCTGGGTTGCAGGCCAGGTCACCAGTAGGGCGTGCACAAGAGGCAACCACGCATTGATGTTTCTCTCCCTCTCTTCTCCCTCCCTTCCCCTCTCTGAAAATAAATAAATAAAATCTTTCAAAAGAAAAGAAAAGACAAAAAAACTGCCCAGCTGCTGTGCATGACTTCACAAGATTTACAACAGGGCCAATCCAGGACACCATGAAAGAGATTGTGGATATGGAAAAAAGCAGGTGAAAGATTTCAGGATATGGATCATGGAGAAATTCAAGAACTCACCACACCACACCAGAAGAATTAACAGAAGATGACTTGGTGGGGATGAGTGCTTCCAAACAAAGTGCCAGATGATGAGGAAGATGACATAGAAGTACTGCCAGAAAATAAATGGACATGACAGTCTGGCAGCAGGGTTGCAGTTATTCAAGGCTACTTGTATCTACTTTTATGACAGGGACTCTTCTATGATATGAAACTAAGGCAAATGGTGGGAGAAGAATCCGTACCATGTGGAAACAATGTCAAGAGAAATGAAAAGGCAAAAAAGTCAGAAATTGTGATGATTACACTGAGTGTGCCTGCTGCCCCTCCTGCCTGTTCTGCTTCCCTTTCACCTCCTCCATCCCTTAGATGGCAAGACTAACCCCTCCTCCTATGCCTACTGGACATAAAAATGATGAATAATAATCACCATGCCATGCAATTAATAAACTTCTCTGCTGTGCATGTATGTGAGCATCTTCAAGTCTTGGTTCAAAGAAAGACAAATAGAAATAATTGCCTTAAGTTCTTTAGTGGACATGGCTAGATACAGTAAACTACTTATTTTCCATTCCTTTATTTATCTCACAAATACTGGTTGAGTACCCACTCTGTTAGACACTGTCTTGAACTGGAAAATGTGATAATTAAGACAAATCTGAAGTATAAATTAGAGCCAGCCAAGTGAAGAACAGTTGGGAAGTTGGAGCTGGTGAGGACCACGCTTCTGACAGAGGAACAGCATCTGTGACTTCTCAGAGCAAGAGAGAGGACCTAACTGAAGAACTCAAGTACTACTAAAGTGTAGATGGGAGGGTTCCAGGTGGAAAGAGATTTATCAGCCCTACTAAGGAGTTTCTAATTCATCACAAGGGTGGTGGGAAGCCATTGGAAAGTTGGGACTGGAGCAACATGCCTAGGAGGCACATGTCTGTTGGAGGGATACACACCAGAGATGCCACCTGAGCTAGTGCAGTAGCCATTGTGAGGGAAAGAGGTAAATGGATTGGAGATAGTTCAAAGGCAGGACTGGAAGAATTTGGTGACTGAGAAGTAAAAGATGACATCTAGGTCTATAGACTGATCTACTAGAGGAAGTGTCAATAATCTTATTATGTTAAGAAAAAATATGTACACTGATAACAATGTTACTTCACTTGAGGTGTTTATTACAGTATTTCAGTGACTGTAAAGCCAAATGTGTCTCTATGTGTGAATGTACTTACTTTTTATAGGGCTCTCATGGTCTATGCCTTCTACAGTCAGTCCCCTTAACCCTATGCCTTACATGAGATTATATGTTTCTCAATAACGACTTTTGCAATAGGTTGTAATTTATGCCCGAGCCTATCTTTACCCTCCTCTCATGCTTCATGAGGAAGGATTTGCCATTTGCTGAGGAAGCTTTTTAAATCTGCCTACGAACATTCAAGTAGAGGGCAATGAGAGTGTAACTAACAGGAATTCAAAGATATTCCCAAGTTGCCTGACTCTGGATTTTGAATAATAATGGCTAACATTTATCGAGTAATTAGCAATATACCAAGCCCATTCTAACTGATATATTGTTTTAGTTGATCTTCACACCTACCTTATGAGGTTAGCATGGCTATTATTTGCATTTTATGGAGGAGGAAATTTAGATCCAGAGACATTAAGGAGCTTGCTCAAGATCACGTAAGATGGAAATAACTGAGCCAGGACTCACATGTAGTCTGGTTCCAGGGCTTAAGGCTTTGGAACCTTCACCCAGAACATCCGGGTGAGAAGAGTATCGATGAGAAGGTAAACATCATTCTTTTTTTGATTGCCATCAGCTATTTGAGACCATATTACCTGCCAGTTTCCTCATTTATGTGGAAATCTGTATAAATACTTAGAGATACTTTTGTGCCACTGTTCCTATTGAAAAATGAGTTCCCAAAAGTATAAGAAAGTGCTTGATTCAAAGGGTGAGAAATTATTTTAAATTGCTAAGTGCAATAAGCCAGGCAGTGAGCGAACAAATACCCTATGATCTTACCTTTAACTGGAACCTAATCAACAAAGGAAAAAAGCAGACATAATATAACCAGAGACATTAAACTTAAGAACAACCTAACAATAGCCACAGGTGGGGGACAGTGGGGAGAAGGGCTTTCAGGAACTACTATAAAGGACACATGGACAAAACCAAGGGGGAGGGTGGAAGCAAGGGAGGGAGATGGGTTTGGCTGAGGTGCGGGGGAGTGGTGGGGAGAAAATGCAGACAACTGTAACCGAGCAGCAATAAAGTAATTTATGAAAAAAAGAAAGAAAAAGAATCTGTGTGCTATTGAATGAGAAATTCTACCTCCCATAGCCCCAATTTACAAAGCTGCCACATTTGAACTCTACCTCATAGAGCTGTGGTGAGGGTGGAACAAGATAATACATGCGATGCACAAGACACACTTTCTAGAACTTTCTGCATGTTTTCAGAGTATTATTTTCTCTGCCAGGATACCAGTATACTGGTGTATATTGTTTTATCAGGTGGCCCAGCATCTATCCACTTTTCCTAATAATGTCACTTCTTACTCAAGGAAATAATTTATTCCCCCGAGCCCCTGGTGTCGAGGGAAGATCAACCACCCAGATGTTTCACTTGGGGATGTTGAATCCTGAGTGGGTGATGCAAGGCCAAAAGCTTGCTGGTGATCAAAGGGGTGCTTCTAGGGCACTGCTGTTATACTTCTCGCTTCCTGGGCCTCCAGAACTTTCCGTAGTCGCTCTCTGTTTTCAGAGCTAACTCTAAGTTCTCTTCTACCACAATGAATTCCTTTTCACTTTAATCAGCCAGAGAGTGGCCTGCAAACAATAATCCTAACTGATACGGTGTTTTTATATAATAGTAGTGTGTCTGGTATTCATTCATTTGATATTCCTTTGATGTATTCATTTATTCAAGAATTCCATTCACTTAGTCATTTATTCAAACCTATTTTTAGTTTTGCCATTTAACTAGCTGTGTGACTTTAGGAAAATTAACCTACATCTCAACCACTTTAACTGTCAAATGTGGAGAATTATACCAAGGATGCAAAGTTGTTTGCAGGATTTCAGGTCATATAGATATATGTAGGTATTGAATACCTTGACAGATAGTATTAACACGAACATACATGTTTGGGAGAGATCTGACTTTCATTAGAAAAGGGATGCAATAAAAAACCGAGGGATCAATTATTAATTTCTGTTTCTCAACAAGACAGTGAAGCAAAGCTTTTTTCTCCTCCTTCTTTCTCTTACCAAAAACCAAACCTGGAAGGACTCTTCTCATAGACATTTTTCCTTCTGCTTACATCACCGAGGCCGTGGGAGTTGCTGCCCTATGAAAGAAAAAGAGATAAGACAAGGAAGACACCCTTTGAGTGGTCTAGGACAGAGAGAAGAGGGAGAAGGAGAAGCCTAATCTTCAGACATGTGATTGTTTTCCTAAAAGTTTCTGCTTTAGAGAAGGAATGGTGGGGGTTGGGGGGCAGGGGTGTCAGGTGAGTAAGGGTAATAGTGCAGGTGAGAGATTCCTGACTCCACTTCCTCCCTTGGTGACTTGGAGAAAGTCTTGTGGAATTCCTTGTACAACCTTGGGGTGCAGACCATCAGTGTGCACTTGGTGCATCATAATCAGAGGGAGAACTTGAAGTTAATTGTATTTGGGCAAAAGGGGCCTTTGACCCTTGACCTGGACACCATATTTTAGAGTAATCACTATATCACAAATATACACAAAAATTTTTATTCAAAAACACATGAGCAACACTACCACTCGAAATCCAGTTCTCTGTGCTGACATAGTGCTACCTATAATGGTAAACATTTGTTCTTGTGATTACCACTGTTTGGACCCCAGAAAAATGCTTCTCCACATTTTAAAATGAAAGGCCACCATCAAAATGCCATGAAAATTTGCAGGTAGTGCCATTATTAAAACACTGTAAGAAAAAAAAAGAAATAATCTAACTTTCCAAATCCTCTCAGGTAACTTGAATGCAATATAGTATTGCATAAATTCCATGTTTCCACTTTTTTTGCATTCCCAGTCCTGTGTCTGGAGGTTTCAATAATAAAATAAGTAACCCTTCTGGCCAAGACAGAGGCATAGGTGGATACACTGTGCCTGTCTGCACGACCAAAAGGAGGACAACAAGAAATTGTGCTGCTATGAACATTGGGGTGCATAGGTTCTTTTGAATTGGTGTTTCAGAATTCTTAGGGTATAACCCTAGCAGTTGAATTGCTGGGTCATGGCCACACCACCCTGAATCCACCCAGTCTCATCTGATCTCAGAAGTTAAGCAGGGTCGAGCCTGCTTGGATGGAAGGAACTGCCTTTTGATCCAGTGATTCCACTGCTGGGATTATACCCTTGGAATCCTGAAACACCAACTCAAAAGAACCTATGAACCTCGATGTTCATAGCAGCATCATTTACAATAGCCAAGTGCTGGAAACAACCTAAGTGCCCACCAGTAAATGAGTGGATCAAAAACTGTGATACGTTTACACAGTGGAATACTAAACAGCAGAAAGATAGAGGGAGCTCCTACCCTTCACAATAGTCTAGATGGAACAGGAGAGCATTATGCTACGTGAAATAAGCCAGGCAGTGAAAGACAAGTTATGACTGATTTTTAGAAACCAAATCAGCTTTTATACATTCCTGAAATTTTCTTTCAAAGTATAGGGTACATAGAAAATCACTGGAATACTCTGTTGTTGCTACATTGAACCCTAAGTTTCACTCCCAAATTGTATTTTGCGTTGGGCCATTTTCCTCTACTCACTTAACCAAATTCCACATTACTTTATGATATTAAAAAATTTAAATTTACTATTTAAAAAAATTTTTGAGGAAACTCCATACTGTTTTCTACAGTGGCTGCACCAGTCTGAATTCCCACTAACAGTGCATGAGGGTTCCCTTTTCTCCACATAGTCATCAGCACTTATTGTTTGTTGATTTTTGATGAAAGCCTTTCTTTCAAGTGAGCGGTAGTATCTCATTGTGGTTATAATTTGCATCTTTCTGGTGATTACTGATGTTGAGCATATTTTCATATGTCTCTTGGCCCTCCGTATATCATCTTTGGAGAAGTGTCTATTCAGGTCATTTGCCCATTTTTATTGGATTGTTTGTCTTCCTGGTGTTGAGTTGTGTAAGTTCTTTATATATTTTGGAAATTTAACCCCTTATCAGATATATCATTGGCAAATATGTTCTCCCATACAGTGGGTTCCCTTTACATTTTGTTGATGATCTCTTTTGTTTTGCAGAAGCTTTTTAGTTTGAGATAGTCACATTTGTTTATTTTTCCCTTCTTTCCCCTGCCTGAGGACATACATGGGCAAAAATATTGCTATCAGAGATGTGTGAGATTTTACTGCCTGTTTTTCTTCTAGGACTTTTATGGTTTTAGAACTTCCATTTAAGTTTTTATCTATTTTTAGTGCATTCTTGTGTATGGTGTAAGTTGGTGGTCTAGTTTCATTGCTTTGCATGTACCTGTCCAATTATCCCAACACCATTTGTTGAAGAGACTGTCTTTACTCCATTGCATGCTCTTTGCCACCTTTGTCAAACATTAATTGACTATGTAGGCAGGGGTTGATTTCTGGGCCCTCTGTTCTGTTCCACTGATCTATATGCCTGTTCTTATGCCAGTACCAAGCTGTTTTGATTACAATGGCCTTCTAGTATAGTTTGATGTCAGGTATTGTGATACCTCAAACTTTGTTCTTCTTTCACAAGATTGCTGTGACTACTGAGGATTTTTTTTGTTCTACATAAATTTTTGGAATATTTGTTCTAGATCTGAGAAATATGTCATTAGTATTTTACTATGGTGTGTTGAATCTATAAATTGCTTAGGGTAGTATGGACATTTTAACAATGTTAATACCATCATTGTGTTAATACCAACACAAGGGCATCCTGATACAACTGACAATGCATTACATACAATACCTCCATCTGGAGAATATTGCGTTTTACCTCTCTGCTGGCAGAGAATGTAAAATCCCACACATCCATGATGCAGCTGGTTGCCACGTGTGTGGCGCCAATAGCGGTGTGACCCACAGAAATGAGTTAGTTCCACCAACTGTGAAGCTGTTTAGCCATCTTGGGAAAGTCCTCTCAAGAATGACATTGCAAAAATAACTCTTTCACTCACTAATGTTTATTGGGCATTTATGATATTCCAGGAACTCTTCTAATACAGAGATTTGGTCTTTTTAAAAGACACCATCACAATCCTGAAAAGCTTACAATCTGGAGGGGTTGGGCTGTGGGTGGTAGTGTGGACTTTCAAAATGTACAATGTGTTGTGGGGAAGTAAGGGGTTTACCATTAAGCCTGCACCTGGGAAGCCAGGGGCAGTTCTTGCTTCTGGGGCTCAGAACTCTTTATGATCATAAAAACTGGAATGACAGAATCTATGATCTGGAAGATAAATGGGGACTTTAATAAAACTGTCACTAGAATATACCTAGTCTGTATGGGTGGTATACGCAAATGCACTGAAGCAAGGAAGCCAGTCTCATAGTTTGTCACTAGCAAGGCATGAAAGGTGAGGAAATTCCTAATAGATGGCTCCCCTAGGCTAACTTCACCCACTCACACAGTTATCACCAGTGTCGTGTGGAAAATGGAGCCCAGAGACTAGAGCCTGGCGGACCCAGGGCCTCTGTTACAGAGGGGCTGTTTGCTGTGGCTCCTCCCTTGTCCCCTTTGCTAATCGTTCGTGAAGTCGGCTCTGAGGTAAGGTGTTCCCTGAGACTCTGGCTGTTTGCCTGGCCCTTTTTGTTTGTGCTGTGGTTGTCTCAGAGGTAAGACTGGTACCAGGGCAGTTTCTGGAAGAAGTAACAACAAGGTGAGGACTGAAGAGTGAGCAGGAATGTGCCAGAAAAAAGTGGTGGAAAATTCCAGACGGAAGAGAGACCATGTGCAAAATACTATTAAAAAGTAGCTTATGATTAAAAACATATATTACCAATTCAGAATCCCTGATTTAAAAAATAAATGCACTTCAGAAACAGCACAGACAGAACAATGGATTTTCTGGCACTGCCTCACAACCCTGCCACTGGAACCCAGGCTTTCATGGACACTGTGGCTTGTGCAAAAAGAAAAAAGTCATAATAATGGCTTTGGGTAATTAACCAATGCCAGCCCCATCTCTTCATAAAAAGGTAAACCTCCATAGAATGTAATGTTTATATTTTATATAGTTTAAAGAATGAAATTCCAGCAATTATAGAATTAAATATATAAGTTAGTGGGCTTTTTAAAAAATCTAGTTCATCTTAGAAGACTGTGGTAGGTTTATCACTCTCACTTTAGTATAAATCAATCCAATCAGATTGTTAAACTCCTAAGATCTGGCTGAAGTTATATAGATTAAATGAAAGTGTGGTATGAGAATAAAAAAGCAAAGACATTTTGAATTTTGAAGGGTAAAAAAGTCTCAGCTAAAAAATAAAATATACAGCTTAGGGTTGTATAAAAATATTGTAACTATATTCTGGTACTCAAAATGCAGAGGTGAATACGAAGGTGAAAAAGGGAAAGTAAATAAAATTTGCCTATTCAAAAATGGTGCCTCGGGCAGGTTCAAAAGAGGATATGCATCCAGGGTTTGGAGCTCAGGCCACCTTAGCACAATCTACCTGGCAGCTTCCCACACCTGTCCCTGGATGGCTCCATTAAGACAGTGATTCTCAAACTTCATCATGCACCTGGATTGAAGAAACAACAAGAACGCACAGAAAATAGGAAAGAGATCTTTTCAATATGACAAAAATAAGAACAAATATCAAGAACCACAATAAAAGTGAATGGATTCCTTTTTTTGTTAAAACATTGCTCTCCCATAAATTGGCTTCCACACAAAGTCAAGGAAGCATGTATTATTTCAGACTGCTATAATGAAATACCACAGACTAGGTGGTTTATAGAAATGTATTTCTCACTGTTCTGGAGGCCATGAAGTACAAGATCAAGGTGCCAGCAAGGAAGGTATCATTCTGAGGCTTCTGCTCTTGGCTTATAAATGGCTGCCATCTCTCTATGTCCCCACATGTGGACACAGGGAGAGCTATGGTCTCTCTTCCTCTGCATAAAAACCTTTTATCGGGGTGGGGTTGTAATAACACGAGAGGGTTAAAAATGGAAAAAAAATACTAGACCAGTAACTTTCCACCTTTTTCATCTCATGGCACACATAAACTAATTACTAAAATTCTGTGGTACCCCCCAAAATATATTTTTTGCTGATCTGGCCAAAAATAGATATAATTTTGATATTCATACCAGACAGCTATTGTTGTGTTGACTATTTTCTTTCCCTTTTTAAAATCTGACAGCCTAAAGGAAAAGAGGCCAGTGCCCTTGATTAAATAGTAGTCAGGTACTGCATGTTTTTAAATTGTATTTATTTATTTATTTATTTATCTTTAGAGGGGAAGGAGAGAGGGAGAGAAACATCAGTGTATGGTTACCTCTAGTGTGTCCCCCGCTGGTAACTGGCCTGCAGGGAACTGGCTTGCAACCCAGGCATGTGCCCTGACTGGGAATTGAACCACAATCCTCTGGTTCGCAGGCCTGCGCTCAATCCACTGAGCTACATCAGCCAGGAGGTACTGCATGTTTTCAAAATCCTTGCTGTACACCTGTGTGCTGTGGCACACTGGTTGGAAATTACTGTACTAGACTAATGTTGAACTGAAAACAAGGTAACAGCATCAATATGTAACAAAATAGAATTTCATCTGATAAATACAAAAGACTTCCATAAGGTAGGTCATGAATCTTCCTAACAAAAATGAAGCTACCAAATATTAAACACACAAGGAGAGATTAGTAACTCCTAGTGGGAGGATTCAAGACACTTTCCCTACCAAGTAACAGAGCAAGTTGACTTAAAAACCAAAAAAGAAGACGGCCGTTTGGATATACAGAATACCATTATAACTTGATACTTTGATGATCTTTGGTTATCTACTTATTTTGTGTTTGAGAACTGTACATCAGTCTATCTATTATGGTTGACACACAGGGACTATGGGAGAGAGGAGGGATATGCTGCCACCAGGGGGTGTGGGTACTAGTTTTTAAGTCTAGACATTCCCCCCTGTGATTATCCTCTATCTATTGGGCAAGCTTTGCATCTTGAGCCCCAGTGGCAGACAGCTATCTCTCTAGCCTGTGAATAAATGCCATAGCTGTCATGAGGCTTTGTTGCAGACCCTGTCCAGCAGAGTCTGCCTGTTGTGGTTTACAACCAGAATCAAGGCACAGGTGACAACAACCCTGTGTGAAAAAAGAGAACAGGCACGACTACTCTCTCAAGGGGAGAGTGCCTATGGTGCCTCGGCCATTCCCTCAAGAGGGGAGTGCCCCAACCCTTGCCTAGACAGGCTTTTATTGTTTTCCTGGGGTCTTACATCATAGAAAGATTTATCATCTATCACATAGAACATTATTGTCTACATTCTAGGTACAATCAAGGAAATAAAAATAGCATGCAGAGGGGGATGGCAATGAGCTCATTTGCTCTGTCCTTGGGAGAGCTCACACAGGCTTTGGAAGTTACCTTGAATACAGACAATATACATTTGTTGCTTTAGACCAGGGTGAGGGAGTTTTAGCAAGAGCAAGCCATAACAGTCTGTAAGTATTTTCTAGGCCTGATTCCCACGGGAAAACTCGGTTTGAAGATCTGGCTCCTGCCCACCACTTTGCATCTGTAGGTTTTCCATACAGACCTGAGTCACATTTGCCTGGCCAAGACAAACCGGTCCCCTACGAGGCTTAGGACAAATGAGGGTGTAAGGATGGAAGAAAGGCAGGGTTGCCTAGATGGACCATGATGAAGGCACACCTTAGGCTACCTCCCATCCACTTCTTATTCTGTCATCCCCAAACTTGAAGGATTTTTACGGTTCCCATCTCCACGGTGTCTGCACCCACAACGTGTTTCCTTCAGGCTCTTTCATCTGCTCAAAATTTCTGGTTCAATGACAATGCTTTTTTGTTTTGTTTTGCTGTTGTATATTTACTTTGTTTTTATTTCTTTTTATTTTTTTCATTACTTAATATCATTTTTAGTGTGAAGAAAGCAGACACATGTTTGGATCAGTACCTTTTTTTCCTTGAAAATTTAGAGTTTTATTTTTTTTTGTAATTTTTTAATTTTTGTTCAAGTACAGTTGTCTCCATTTCCCCACCACCACCTTGATCCCAACCCTCATTGTATCACTTCCCTCCTGTTTGCCTCAGACACTTGTCACTGGAATCAGATGAACCTGGGCCAATCCTACTTTACCACGGACACCAACTCCTCTCAAATACTACATCAGTCTCAGGCTTTACATAGGAATCTTCCCTTGACACAAAAAAACTCTTATTTTTTTTTTTGCAGTGGTTCTGATTTATTTTTATTTTTTAATTGTTGGTCAAGTGCAGTTTTCTGTCTTTTACTCCCATCCCAGCCCACCCAGCCAGCCCCACCCGTTCCCTCCCATTTCCACCAAAAGGACTCTTCTTTGACCTCCACTGAATGTTTCAATTCAGGAGTACAGGCAGCACCAGAGTGGATCCCAATGCACTGTCTCAGAAGGTGAACTTGCTGCACCTTTGCAGGGTACAGGGAAGAGACAGTGGATTAAAGGAACAGTTTCTTCCTTACTTACCCTGAAGGAGCTCTTATTTCCATAAGGAAAAACTAGGGATAGTCCAGCAAAACTTCTTGGCAGCTGAGCCTTGCATTGTTGCCAAGAACAGCCTGTGTGCCCAGAGATGAGTTTGTTTTTTTTTTAATTTAACGAGATGCTCAGAAATGACAATCAAAGTGTTTAAATCTCAGTAAGGGCCCCAAGCATTCAGAACACTCTGTCTTCCCAAGGGCCTTCTCCAGAACCTGGAGACTAGCTATCCACCTGCCCCCTCACACAGACACACACACACAGAGCTATCGTCTTTGGCCCTGATCTCATCTAAAATCAGTCCAAATCTTTAACTCCCTCTGCCCCAAACTCATGTGTTGTAGTACTTTTGTGAATCCCTTTTTGAGCATGCTCACAGACCTTCTAAAAATTATTCAGGAGAAATATATCTGAGGTAAAACTTTCCATCTCAGGCCAGATCAGCCAATCTCATGCACAAACACTGAACTGCATAGTTGCTGCAAAAATATATAGAAAAGGATATGTATATGTATATGTGTATGTATATGTTGTTGGTATGTGGCATTATTCAGTTGGCTCTGACTCTTGACAACCCAATGAATGAGTGATGTCCACTAACACAATGACTGGACAACAGGACTATTCAACATGTCTGTAGAGTCATAGATTATCTCTGGAAAGGTTAAATGTCCAGAGAATGTAGTGAAATTAATTTATTATACCTGTGTATGCTTTTTCTACTTTTGAAAAGTATACTTTGTCTATTCAAAAGATAGTGTTTTCCAAAAAGGATATTGCCTCCATTAAAACTTTATTAATTCACTTACTATTATATTCCCTTGTTAAGCGGTTATTAAATCAACTGAATTTTTTCTAGTGTTCATGGTCGAACTCAAATTTCTCTCTTATTGTATGAAATGATGTACCAGCTCTTCTCCCTCTGCTTTCTCTTGCATCCCAATAAGATGATTCTTTTTCCAAAAACAGTCATTCCTCTATTCTTCTCCCTCCTCAAACCCAGAAGAGTGACCAGATGAGAGACAAAATGTTTCTGGTCCTTTCCCCTGCTCTCTCTGAGCCCAAGCCCTGGATATTTGAGTTCCATTATCATAGAACTCCCCTTTCATTGAATCACTTCTATTTAAAGAATCCTTCTCTAACCAATAGACGTGTGGGAAAAAATGCTCAATGTCACTAATTGTCAGAGGAATGCAAGTTAAAACCACAATGACAGTGGACAACTGTAATACCATAATGAATAAAATAGACTTAAAACAAGGAATCCTGGTGGTGAGGATGTGGAGAAAAGGGAACCCTGGTGCACTGTTGGTGGGAATGCAGACTGGTGCAGCCACTGTGGAAAACAGTATGGAATTCCCTCAAAAAATGAAAAATGGATCTGTTTACAACTCAGCAATTTCATTTCTGGGGATTTATCCAAAGAAACACGAAATACTAATTTGGAAGAATATATTCACCCTTATGTTTACACAGTGTTGATAACAATGGCCAAGCTATGGAAGCAGCCCAAGTGCCCATCAATAGATAAGTGGATTTAAAAAAAGCTGTGGTAGATTTGTACAATAGAATAGTACTCAGCTATAAAAAAGAATAAAATCTTACCATTTGTAACAGCATGGATGAACCTAGATAGAGGGTATCATGCTTCTTTAAATAAGTTAGCCAGTGAAAGACAAATATCATATCATTTCACTTATATGTGAAATCTAAAAAGCAAAATAAATTAACAAACAAAATTGAAACAGATCCATAGATACAGAGAGAGAACTGGTAGTTGCCAGAGGAAGGGGTGTTGGGGCACTGGGTGAAGGAGATGAAGGGACTAAGAAGCACACATTGGTAGTTTCAAAATAGTCATGGGGAAATAAGTAAAGCATAAGAAATGCAGTCAATAATATTGTGATAACTGTGTGTGGTGCCAGTTGGGGTACCAGAAATATTGAGGGGAATACGACATAGAGTATATGATTGTCTAACCACTAAGCTGTACATCTGAAAGTAATGCATAATAATTTTTTTAAAGAATGCTTTTTAAAAACTTTTAAGTACACATTCCCAGAGGGTCTATCACTGTCCACTTAGATTTAACTATATATATAAAATTTGCCAGATTTTTTCTCAACTGTTTACTCTCTGTTTTCTCTGCTCTCAACTCAGGCCTCTGCTCCTATTTATTTGATGTTTGGTTAGACTTCTTACTCTGGTATTTTCCACATGTATGTTAGTGATATGATTTCTGAAGTCTTCCAAAACCACAATGCCTTTCATTGATCCTGGGGAAACCCAAGTTTTAGGCTGGCCAAATTTTACTGTCTCCATTATACACATGAAGACACTGAGAAAGAAGAAAGAACGTAATCTGTTCGAGGTCACGCAGCTAGTCAGAGGTGAATGAATGACTGACACAGTGGGGGTTTCAGACTGGAATTAACAATCAAAATCATAGGATAAAACACAGCTTAACCCAAGTTCAAGTTTAAAGAATGCTACAGGACTGCAAAGAGCTGGCAGAGCATATGTCTTCTCATCAGGAGGGCTGCAGTGACCCACGTGAGCTTCCAGTTCCAGCCACAGTGAGGAGTATGCTTGGCTGCTGGGTGTGAGGCTGGTGTAGTGTGTACCATCTCAGTACAGAGAAGCAAGTTCATGTCTGCACGCCCAACTTTATACCTTACTATAAATGCTAGCTCTTGATAGGTCATGCTAGCTCTTTGATGGGAGGGGAAGGTGTGACTGGTTCCCATCCACAGTGTGGCTGGGTCCGTGGATTATAAGCCCTATGATAAATAATCTCTATATTACATTATAAATCATATAATAGAATAACTTCTCTGTGTAGGTTTCTCAGGATGTTCTCCTTACATTACAGAGAAATTGCAATCAGAGAAGGTTCCTCATTTATCATTAGTTCAGGATACAGTTTTGGCAAGAAGTCCAACCCAGGGTCAATTCTTAGGTGTCCATGGCTCCTATATAAGCGAAGGGAATTGGATACTGTGGGGACAGGGTGTTCAACCATTTCATTCACTCCTTTCTTTGGAGGCAAACCCAGGTATGGAGGTTAGATTTTCTGGCTCCTAGCCCAGAACACTTTGTACAACCCCACAAATGCCTAAAATGAGAAGATGCTGAGAGAGAAAAATGGCAGCATCATTCTTCGAACTATAATTGAATCTTACTGGAGGTCTTTGCATATCAGAACTTTATTTTGCTACCTGTGGTGATGGGGACTGAAAATGTGCTATTTCTCACTAAAAGTCAGAGAGAAGAGGGCGAGAATGCAGATAACAAGGGTAGAGGGAAGGGCTGGGTGATTCTGGCCCTGAGGACTGCAAGAATTAGGAACCAGAAGGATGGCCCACCTTCCTTCTGCCCCCACCCCAGCCCTAGCAGTTGCTGGGAGACCCTACACAAGGCTTTCCCCCTCCATCCCCAATTCTTTAGATTTTATTGCTTTCCTCTCATGTTCACCAGTCTTGAAAGCACCTCCCCACTTGGGGCTTACACTTTGATGCCAAAAGACAAAACCTAAACCAATCATCACATTTACTATCCATCAAAATGTAGTGCAAATTAGGATAAGGGGACAGAAGGTGACAGAGGGGGAGAAGGTAACATGGTACAGAAAGTCGTGGGGGAGGCCGTGCTGCAAACCTTTTTCTGACAGAGACCTGAATGAAGCAGGGAGAGAGTCAGGCACATTCCTGTGGTCGGGGGTCCCAGACTAAGGAGCCCCCAGGAAGGGCCCAAGATGATCACTGGGGTGAACAAAGAAAATGCTTGAAACCCCATTAATATCTTTATCTGAAAATAAGAAATGAAGTGTGCCTGACATTGAGGATACTAATTTTAAAAGGAAAATATAATTCAAGTAAGGATATATGGGGTAGATGCTCAATTTGTTAAAAATTGTAGGGGTGGGAAATGAAAAGTTCAGAGATTCCTACTGCCTAAGGCAAGGGTAGATTTTCTCCTTGTCTGTATCTTCAGACCCCAACATATTATCTGAAAAAAGTAAGTATCAATATCCGGTGTGTATCTTTTGAATCTCCCCTACTTTACAGCAGAGTCCCTATCCTTTTGTATTTGTATAGCAACTAGACCCATGTCTTGCAGGCAAGTCCCTCACGAAGAACAGGTGAATGGATGGACGAAGGAAGGTTCAGTGTGGGGAGCAGTGATTCACCTGGCTCATGGTATGAAAACGCCAGAAAGACAGCCTCGGCACACTAAAGGACTCTGGGCTTGGCGTCAGACATGAGATAAAATAACCCTTGGAAGCACTGCCCATGGACAATCGATTTACCTTGTTTCTTAATCTGTGAGACAGGAATTGAATTGAATAGAAAGCAGGTAAAATGAGGCAATCCTATAAAAAATTCCAGAGCACAATGCCTGGCATTTGGTGGATCCTTCTTATAAGTTATCTCCCTCTCAACTCTCTTCACCTCCACTCCCCCACAGAGCCAGAAATAACAAGCACCAGGCTGGCTTTGCCCCCAAAAAGGTTTTTACAAAAACCCCAAGGACCCAGACTGAAGATGAGTTTGCCCAAAGATGGATGAGGTGGCCCTTAGCTGAAAAGAGGGTAAATAGGAAGAAAAAACAACCACCATGAGCTGTAGCAACTTTGGACTAACACGTGCACCTTCAGGGAGAACTAGACACAGCATCTCCAACGTGCACGTCTCCAGACCGATAATCAGAGTGGGCAAACTGACACCATGCTGCCATTGGCCATCAGGAGTGTCAGTCCTCACACAGCTCCCTCCCACCTCCACTCCCTGTGTCTCTCCCAGGCCTATCAGATTTATCTTCTGGTGCCATCTTTAGGCCAAGCCCAGAACTCCAGCCGTCCTGAAGAAGCCTTTGGTCACAGCGAGTACCTTTGACTTCACGCGCAGGGCACGGTTTAGGTGCTGTGTTAGCAAACGCCGGGGTGGTCCCTGAAGCTGCGAATTAGAGAGCCGGGGCGCTGAGGCAGGGTCACAGAGGGATGTGTGTGTGGGGGGGGGGCAGCGGGGAGCCGTACAGGAAGGTACCCTCCTGTGTGTGTCTTCTTTTCTTAGCATAGTTGGGCCACGGGTCTGTATGGGAAGGTTTGCCCGCTGAGGCTTCAGGGCTGCCCCAAAGCTGGTTGTTGGAAGTTTAGAGACCCTGCCTCAGTCCTCTCTAAAACAGAGGGCAGCTTCTAAGACAGGGCGGGGTGACCCGTCTGAACTCCTGGAAGGAGAAGAACAAACCGTGGGTGTGTGCCAATGGTTCTGCTTTTGACACGGAGAACAAGAGATGCTAACCCACTCCAACTGGAAAATAAGGAATGAAGCAGACGAATGCACTTAATGCTGGAAGCCCAGGGAGGGTCAGGAAGGGCCAGGGAGTGTGCGTGGGAGGGAAGAATACAGATCTCAAAAAAAGCCAGAGAGAGGGGCTTTGGCCCATGATGATAATGCTGCTGGCCATTAAGAGAGACGTATATTTGAGGTAAAGTGAAAATTAAAAGAAAAACCGTTCACAGAGAGATATTACCTCAGCAGAACACAAAAACGACTGCCTTGCTCGAAGATCCTGTTTCTTAGGTGACATGTATATTTTTAGTGCCTGCTGGATCACTGTTGTCTGTAATGATCGTCCAAACAACACATCCTTTCTGCTAATCCCAGAGTCTCCCAGCACCTTGAATCTAGCTCATGTTGAATGCTTCTCTTCCCTCTTCATTACCAGTCAATGTCGCTTGAACTAATTAGTGAGATGCCACTTGAGGTGGCATCTCCCATTCCGGCGTTAAGGGTAAAGCTGACCCACACGAAGGAGCCAACGGCCTACAGCCGGCTGGGTCAGGACCTACAGGTACAGAGCAGATGTCGTGGCTGTGCCCTGAGAGCTTTCACGCAAACCCACGACAACTTGGCAGTAAGACAGAACAGGGAGGGTTCAAGGAGGCTGTGGAGCCCCCAAGGAAACGTCACCTTCAGCTGATGTTTATGTGGAGCAGATGAAATTTTTCAAGTCCCCAGGAACACAGTGTTTACCCTGAAAGGCCACCACTGCCCATCCCCTTGGAACCATGGACCTTGTTAAGTGTATACAGTAAATCTTCTGCATTTTATTTTAGTGCAGCAAGAATACACTCGGCCAAGTGGCAGGTGGCGGGGCAATTTTACGGTTGTTAATCCCATAAACTGGTAGAAACCACTACGTGGCTGGTAGAAGCGGGAATGCATCGAATTCAGTCAGGGACAAGCCAGTGCCTTTGGGAACTGACTGCTTCATGAATCCCTGGAAGTCACCATACCAACAGGAGAATTACTGACACACACACTCACATGTGCACACATACACACCATTCATGTAATACACAGCAGCCCCTCCCTCAGACTTCCCCACATGAGTTAATGCAGACTATCTTTTGCTTGCGAAAGGCAAAGCCCAGGAGTCATCCAAGAGCCCTCTTTCTCTCTCATTTCTGGAACACCATGCCCACAATTACACAATCTCATGGGCTTGCCCTTCAAAATAAATGCAGAAAGCCACCGCTTCCCACAGCTCCACCCCTTTGAAATCCGGGGGCCCTGCCACCCTTCTTCTGCATCCACCTCCCATGCCCACTTCACTGTCCACGCTGCTGCCAATACTTTTTTCTTCAAAATATAAACACGTTATATTATGCCCCTGCTTAAAACTGTTTAGAATACATCTCCCACTTATACTACATTCCAGAATTTTACTATGGTCTACCAGGTGCTTAGTGCCAAAGGAACATGCAAGCACTCCTGAAGGTATGTTTCACCGCATGGCGCATTTTCTGTCTGCAGAGACGTCAGGTGACTTCCACGGCACCACTGAGACTGCCTCTTCTTCCCTTGTCACGTTCAGTAGCTACAGGTCCTACGAGGAAAGACAAACTTTGCTCCGAGTGTGTGTGCTTATCAGTCCCCTGTACCACTTGAGGATGATTTAAGGAATAACCGGGATTTGGTAAAATGCTCAGTTTTTCCTTTTCTTTCTAACTTTTTTCACCCTATGTTTACATGTAGGCTCCTAAGGTCTGCTCTGTGCAAACCCCACCCAACACCTGGAGGGCAGCAGTGATTCTACTTCTCAGAGGGTGATTCATATCCCACCAAGTCGGGGAAAAGCTCTCCCCTCTGCTCCGCCCACATCCCCAACTTTCTCATAAACGTCTACCTTTCCCTGAGTTAGGAAAGGAGTTGTCACCATCGTCACGAAGCAATTATGTCCTCCCCCTCTTTGACCAGCTTTTCAAACCCAGCTCCCAGTACTGAAGGGATCTGCCCCTGTTCGGGTTCTTAAAGAGCAAGTGTTGTCCGAAGCCCCTCCAGGGCGTGCCTTTGGTCGGTCGTGCTTTGGCAGACGCCTGACTCTGAGGTCCTCAATGGGGACCTGCGAGTTCTGAGTCCAGCAAGGCGCCTCCAGGACCTCAGGGGGGCGGGTGCGGCCCCCTCCTCCATCTGTCAGCGTGTGATGTGCGTCAGGCCCTGGGACAAGCTGGCTCACTTGCTGGTGGGGAAGGGGGGAGGTGAAGTGGGGGGTCCCCAGGTCCCTGC
Source organism: Artibeus jamaicensis (assembly GCF_021234435.1). Lineage (NCBI taxonomy): Eukaryota > Metazoa > Chordata > Mammalia > Chiroptera > Phyllostomidae > Artibeus > Artibeus jamaicensis. Next base: position 5,256,643 of record NW_026522050.1, on the reverse strand, counting down.
AGAACCCACATGGAAGCTGCGGGCTGCTTCCTGCCTGCCTGCGGGGGGGCCGGGGTCCAAGTTTTCCCTTGGAAGCCGGTGGGGTGCGGGGCACGGAAGGAGGCCCGCGGGATCAGTACAGCTTCCCCTTTGGGTGAGGGGCGGGGACGAGAAGGCGGGTCCGGGTTCCTTAACTTCTTCTAGAAAAGGAGAAAGCCGGTCGAGCAGGAAGCAGGTAGGCGGGTGAGGTCGGGCGGGAACTGGGGGCCGCAGGTTTGGCCTCCCCACAACCAGCCCGTTCCTGTCGTGCCTGCCACTCGCGTGCGCTACCTCGCCATCTGTGGTCCAGAAGAGGCGCCCGGTCTGCAGCGCGGGATTTCCCGCTTCCTCCCGGGCTATAAATTCAGGGGACAGCCCTCTGAGCGCCGTCTCCGAAGCTGCTGCCACTCCCGGGGCGGCGGCCGCGGGCACGAGCGCGGGCAGACTCTCGGCTGCTGTGAGTTCTTCTCCTGCGTTCCAGTCGGACCTGGAGCTCTTACTGGGGGTGGTTGGCCTGGGGGCTTGGGGGGTGGGGGCGGGGAGGAAGGAAGGAGAGGCCCCTTCCCATTGTGGACAGCTCCCCGCTCCCGGAATGTCACTTGGAGACAGTCTAGGCAGCTGTTCCAATCCAAGCTGTGTGAGCAGCTGCGGGGCGGGGAGGGGCTCTGTGTTCGAAGAGCGACCTCCAGGACTGCACTTAGACTTGCCGGGTGGAGGTCCTGCAGGGCGAGATCCTGTCACAAGTCCACACAGGCCTTAGGTCCTTCACGGGCACAATCACAGTTTAATCCCAGCCAAGCTCCTTCCTTCCCAAATGAGAAAACTGCCATGCCCCCTGCCTCCGTGGGGTGCAGGGACAGGCTTGGGGGAAAGAAATCCCCTGCTTGGTTTTTCCTTGTTGTGGGCTGGGGCTGGGGGGTTCTTCTCTGCCCTCAGGTAGTTTCCACCATGGGTCTCCTGGCCCTTCTCAGCTGAATCCTTGAGGGGAGCCCTCTGCCTGTGGCCCACAGTTCCGTGTGTCTCCTTGGCATCTCAGCTCTATCTCCTCCAAACGGGAATTCCAAAGCCTCTGCCCTGCTGCCCTTTAGTGCCCGCTGGCCTGGAACGTCTCAGGGCAGTCACCCCCAGTAGTCACAGTGTGCATGTCCTGTGGAGTGGTCTCTAACTGCGTGATGTCCAGTCCCTTGCCAGCCAAGGTTTCATTTGTGTTGCCCATTTTCTCTTGTTTTCTTTCCAGACAGGAGGGTAAGTCCAGTCCCTCCTCTCTCCATTTGGCCAGAAGTCCAAGGTAGTATCTGTTTTACTGTTCTCGTTCTATCCAGGTCTCACCTCTGGGCCTGTTATTCTTCATTGATGGATGGCTCTCCTCATTGTGGGCAATATTTTCCTGCTTCTCTCTATGCCCGATCATTTTGGACTGGATAGCAAGCTCTGCTAATTTCTGCTAATTTCACATTTGGGGGCGTTGCTGGAGATGCTTCTGTTTCCCTCACTGTGCCTCCGCTTTGCTCTCATGCACAGTTACTGTCCTCGGAAGCATCTGTATCCTTGTAAGTGGTACTTTCTGGGTCCGTCAGGTGGCACCAGAGCAGCCTTTCCCGGAGGGCTGCTTTTGTCCCGCTGTGGAGGCGACACCTTTCTGAATGCTCTGCCTGGGAGTTTATGAATAATGCAGTCCATGAATGATCACTGTTGGGCGCAGAAACTATTCTCAGCCCTGTGTGAGCCACAGGATTGTCCCACGTTTCCCTCAGAGGGGAGGGCTCCTTCGTCACTGTCCCCCAGTGACAGAGACTTGGCTGGAATTCATGGGGAGCCCACCACGGGCCTCCTCTCCCCATTTCTCTGTCCGGGGAGCTGCTGCGCTCCTCTCTCTCTAGTTCTTTGCCCCACAAACTCAAGCCTCCCAGCCCTCCCACAACTCTCCCCTCGTCTTCTCAACCCAAGGAAACAAACTGCCAGGTGCTGTGTGCTGCCCCTCCCAACACGTGCGTGGGCTGGAAACTCTCCACAAAGTCATCTGGTCGTCCATAGGGCTTAGCTCAGGTGCCTTCCCTCTCTCAGGGGTCAGGGATCACGTTCTGAGATGCCCGATGCCCAGTGTTTGAAAGCTGTGTGACATTTCGTATATCTTGCCTTGTATTGTTTCAGTCATTTGCAGTGGGAGGATCCACCCAGAGCCTGTTCCTTCCCCTGGGCCAGCAGTGGAAGTGAGTGAGATTCTCTTAGGCCTCATCATGAATCCCGTGAAATGTGAAGAGAACAAGTCACTGGGTGCCATTGAAAAGGACCAGACCTCCAGACCTGAAGTCACAAAGGTATGCCTGCACTTTGCACCTCCTGCCTGGAAGAGCACTCTCACCACAGTGCTTGCTGCATTAGGGCCCTGGGAGGGCTTAGTTCGTAAAGAATGGCGGTCGCAAGCCCTTCTCGTGGGCTGCCAAATTCGTTTGGGGATATCACCTACATAAGTGCTTGTGAAAAATGAAGTGATACTTTATGAACTCACCATGCCAAAAGCACCTTGTTGTACCAGGTGACTAGTTGACAGAATATACACTTAATGTCATTGGGGTCATAGACAGACGTAAATAGTAACAGTGCTAATATTTACTGAGAGGTGACTGTGTCCCTGGGATTATGCTTTTCACCTCCTAGGGATTATCTTAGTTAACACTTAATGCAACTCTCTGCAATAAATATTACTACCGTCCCTCTTTCACAGAAGAAGAAAGTGACCCCCAACTTTATGAGAGTAACAAAAGACATGGACTTCAGAGCAAGGGTTTTTGCACCCAGTCAGTCAGGCAGTCAGGACCCAGTTTTTGACCAGCCCTCCCTGTTTCTGAAAAATAGGCAAAACAGTAATATTAAGTCGAGGTAGTCACAAGTGGTTTTAGGGTGCAGAAAGAAGAATGCTTATTTGTTTCTATATGAATATGCACACTTGTTTGCACTTGAATATGTTTACCTGTTTGTCTATCTAGTCTTGTAATTTATCAAGCATTTTATTGTATTTCCCTAGTTTTCTTAAAACTGTGTACACGTAGAAGCTAAACAGATAAGATACTTATTGAGAATGTTTGAAAGGGGATGTTTCCAATGTCCAAAAGATGTGTTAAGTAAGTCCAGCTTTACTAGTAAGGGAACAATGTTGACAGATTAAAAAACAGTCAAATTAGATGCCATTTCATCTATCAATGGGCAAACATTTGTAATACTACTACTGAGATGCTTTAGAGAGTCAACCACACAGTTCATCTCATTGGACAGTGGGGCAGATTGATGGGACTTATCTGGAAAGCAGCTTGGCCGTGGATATGTTGTGAAAGACATTTATAATCTTTATCTCAGTATTTCCACTGCTGGGAATCTGGCCTAGGGAAATAATCGGATGGACAGACAGAAATGTTTTGAGTGTAGAAATGTTTGTCATATGAGAGTAGTTAAACACTGGAGACAGTCTAAATATCCAGCAATCGAAGAATAGATTGAAAGTTATTGTGGGGGGGGCGACTTTTCCCACAAGTCCCCCCATCCACCATGGATGAGAGTAAACACTACTAAGACATGATTGCTTGAGGAGGAGAGGCAGTTTCTCTAAAGAAAAAAAGGCCTGGAGAGGTGGCCAGTTTCTCAGAGGAAAAAGGCCTTGAGCCCATTCCTCCAGGGGCTTTTATTGGGTTGTAGTACACAGGAATACAGGATCGAACAGTAGATAATATTTCAAACAAATCTGAGGGCTTAGTCTGAGTCAGAGTCTGTCAGGGAAGGAGTTGCAGAGACTTTAGGGTTTCCTGCCCAGACCCTTAACATATGAATGAAAGCACTCTTAGCAAAGCAGGTTTCACAGGATTTTTAGGAATTCTTTGTGATGGCAGATTTTTCCCAGATCCCCCCTAGCAAGGCAAGAAGCTGCCCCCCTCCCCATCAGGTTTTCAGGCTTAAGGGGATTGGAGCCAGGAAGCGCTTCTCCCAGAGGACATGGGAACTCGGGGTATGTCACATAGCTGGGGGGAGGGGAGCGGGGGCAAGGGTCCATTGCTCCCACTTTGTTGCAGCCCCTCCCCCCGCCCGGAGTCCTTCCATGAAGGCCTCCCAAGTGATCAAGTCTAGCTTAGGTTACCCCTTGCTGTGAGGAGACTTACCTGTCATTGACTTCCGACCATGCTTTGGGGGCAGGGAGGAAACTGAGGCAGCATTCACTACCGGAGGCAAGCTTTTGTCTCCTGTGGCTCGCAATTCCGGAGGTTGCTCACTCATCCTTAGCCATGGGGGGTAGTTACAATTCCTGAAACCAGGCAAAGCAGTCCACAACAATTGTGCACTGAAAATATAATATGGCCCATCGAATTCTGCTTTCAAAGGTTGTCTAATGACCTGAGAAAGCAATGGTGGATTGCTCACTGACAAACACACTCTTAACCTAGTATAATTTCAAGTAACTTAAGATTTCTATCTGCATATCAAGTCTTTAAAGCAAAAAGAAAGTGCAGAATGGTAGTTTTCGGTGTTGGACTAATGACGGACAGTTTTCTCCATTATTCAGCATCCATCACGTCATCTAATTTTTGCCCAGATATGTACTAGTTTTCCAATTATAAAACATGAAACATCATTATTAAGGGTGATTCTTACGGGAAGTTTCATTTTTCCTTTCTTAAGGATATTGTCACGAAGCAGACATGTCCCGGCACAACAGTTGACCCTTCTCCATCTGACGCGGGCAAGTGTAGCAGCACCGTTCAACGTGAAGGTGGTGGGCATTTAGCATCCCCTAAAATTCAGAGCTCAGGGCTGAGCAGGAGTGGCAAGTGCTGTTTCCGCTTTACTTTCAAAGAAGGCTCCGGGAAAAGAGACCATAGCGTGTTTAGAGCATGTGGCCAACTCAATGAGAGTATCGACTCAGCTCTGAGAGCTAATGAAAATGTCCTCAAAAGGATAGAGAATTGTTTGAATAAGAACATTTTTGCCTATGGACAGGAAGCAATACAAGGATATATCAATTTAGGAATGCCTCTCAAGTGCCTACCAGAAGGTTCTAAACTTGAAATATCAATTGGTCAGAGAAAGGGGACTCAGGAGGAAGGTGATCAGATATTACGCCACTATGAAAATCCCAGCATCGAGTGCGTTCTTTTCCACGTTGTGGCTATTGGGAGGACAAGAAGGACGATTGTTAGCAACAGGGCCCTTCATGAAACAGGAAGTACACTTTGTATCTACGCCTTGAAGGGTGAGACTCTCCGAGACGCCCTGTGCAAAGATGGCCGATTTCGGTCTGACCTGGACGAATTCGAGTGGAAACTCATAGAAAATCATACAAACATTCATGGAAAACAGTCCACGGTGGAGGAAGTAGCTGGAAAAACCTTAGAACTGGACATTTCTAAAAAGCCACCAGCCAGGAAACGTACCCCCCTGAAAACTGAACAGAAGAATGAAAACGCCACGGGTGAAATCAGGCCCTATGATGTGATGCCAAGGCAGACTCAGGTCCACCAAGCAGAGCCCGATGGAGAGTCTGAAGGTGTAGAACACGACCGAGAAAACGTTCTGCCACTTCGAAGTCTAGGCAATGGCCTGGAAGGTAAAAAACACCGGACAAATTCCAGAAGTAAAAATGATTACAGAGAGAGCAACAGAAAACGTAGGAAACAAACTTCACAGGCTTTGGAAAGGCCTCGTCTGCATATGGAAAGTGCTATTAATTGGGATATGCAGGGGGAGGCAACCCATCTCTGGGTAAAGAACTGCACAGTGTTGGGCCACGTTGTTATGCGATGCAATCCGTATATTAGTGAGGATGCACTTTGGATGAGAACTTTCTTTGAGGAGGAACAGAAGATAATCCAACGGCCTTCATCCCAACAATTCAAAATATATAAAAATTGCTTTGCCAAAGTAACTAAAAATTCTGTTTCCGTTGCAACCTGTGAACGTCATACTCAACTTAGTAAGTCAGTTGGGTTCGTGAGATGGGAAAATAACGGCACCACAGGCAATGCTACTTGCTTCCTGTTCAATGATGGTTATATCTTCACTTGTCGACACGTTGTACACTTGATGGTTGGAGAAGAGACAAATCAGAGTCTGTGGTCAGATATGATAAGCAAATGTGCAAAGGTAACTTTCACTTTTAAAGAATTCTGTCCCCCTGCTGAAGAATGGTTTTCCCTCGAGCCATGGCTTCAAGTGTCTAATGAAGGTCCAGATTATGCCATTTTAAAACTAAGAGAAAATGGAAATGGATTTCCTCCAGGACTAGTTGGCCACACTTCCTCTCTGCCACCTAGTGGTTTGATTTATATAATTGGTCACCCAGAAGGCCGGAGGAAGGAAATAGATGGGTGTGCTATCATTACTCTAAAAAAGCGTGAAGAGAGGTACTCCCAGCTCCTTCAAGATAAGGTGGAAGTGGTGGGACTGAAAGCTGCCACTCATGTTCTTTGCTCGATGTTCACCCCAAGAAGTTTCCCACCAGAGGCTTACAGCACTGAAACACTTAGTTATGATACTTGCTTTGCGAGTGGGTCCTCAGGCTCCCCAGTGTTTGATGCAGACGGCAAAGTGGTTGCTGTGCACTCCTTTGGGATGTTTTATAAAAGGGAAAATAAGGAGCATGCCTTTATTGAATTTGGCTATTCTATCGATTCAATTCTTCGTGATCTCCAACAGAGGAACGAGCCATTGTATAAACTGTTAACTGCAGAGAAGTAGGAGAACCTAAATCAAGAGAAAAATAACCAACAAGAGTCATCACTTCGAGATGATCAGGTAGAACCCATGGAACATTAGGGGGAAAGGAGCCCTGGCCAGGTGGTTTTGCTGGTTAAAGTGTCATCCTGTACACCAAGAGTCTGTGGGTTTGATCCCCGGTCAGACCACATACCTGAGTCACATGTGGGATTCCTGGTTGTGTCGCAAGTGGGAGGCAATGAATTATGTTCTCATATCAGTGTTTCTCTCTCCCCACTCCCTTTGCTCCTTTTCTCTCTCTTTCTCTCCCTCTAGCTCTCAAACTCAATAAACATATAATTATGTGGGGATTAAAAAGAAAATATGTCAATAATTGAGAGTGTCCAGAATGGCTTCTTTAAAGTATACTGAATATGCTTTCTTATTTAGAAAACTTTTAGAGAATTATGTGGCTGTGCAGAACATGTGTTAGAGCTGAAATAAATACTGAGTTTTTTGCTCATTGGCTTGTTTTTTAATTTGAAATGCTTTCAACCTCACATCAAATACTTAGGGTTTTTTTTTTTTTTTTGCATATAAAGAACTTGGCATTTGGCATTAGGTATAGCCCCCAGCTTCACCATGGGAATCCAGTCTCCTTCCTATGGCCTACAAGGTGCTTAGTGCCAAGGGCATATATAAGCACCCTGTGAAGCACATTTCATTTCGAGGGTACGCTCTCTGTCCCCGGGGCTGTGAGGTAACTCGCACATCACCATTCCCTACCACCTCTCACCTCCCCCTTTTCACATGTACAAGGAAAGACAAGCTTCTACACGGAAGACAATTGGCAAGTCCCCTTGTACAGTAACTTGTTCTCCAGCTCTGTGTGTGTTTGTGTGGGCACCTGTCGACTATACCTCTTGAGGATGATTTAAGGAATAAACCGGACTTGATAAAACTCAGTTTTCGCTTTTTCTAACTTTTTTCGCCCAATTTTACATGTGTGCTCCTAATGTCTGCTCTGTGCAAATCCCACCCAGCACCCGGAATGCAGCAGTGATTCTACTTCTCGGTGGGTGATTCACATCCGGCCAAGTCGGGGAAAAGCTCCACCCTGTGCTCCGCCCACATCCCCAACTTTCTCGCAAACCCGGACCTTTCCTTGAGTTAGGAAAGGCCTTGTCACCATCGTCAGGCAGCAATTATGTTCTCCCCCTCTCTGACCAGCTTTTCAAACATCGCTCCCAGTACCTAAGGGATCTGCCCCGTTTGGCTTCTTAAACAGCAAGTGTTGTCCGAAACCCCTCCAGGGCCCGCCTTTGGTCGGTCGTGCCTTGGAAGACGCCCGACTCTGAGGTCCTCCATGGGGACCTGCGAGTTCTGAGTCCAGCGAGGCGCCTCCAGGACCCAGGGGTGCGGGTGCGGCCTCCTCCTCCAGGTGCCAGAGTGTGATGTGCGTCAGGCCCTGGGACAAGCTGGCTCACTTGCTGGTGGGGAAGGGGGGGAGGTGAAGTGGGGGTCCCCAGGTCCCTGCAGACCCCACACGGCAGCAGCGGGCTGCCTGCTGCCTGCGTGGGTGCCAACTGGTCCCCTGGAAGCCGGTGGGGCGCGGGGCACAGAAGGACGCCCGCGGGACCCGGACAGCTGCCTCTGTCGCGTCGGGGCGATGTCCTGCAGCCGCTGCCAGGTTGAAACCGGGATGCTTGTCCCACCCTCGCCCACCCCGCAGTGGCCAAGGGACTGCGAGCACCGTGCACTAAGCACCAGGGGCGGCGGGGAGCGGCCGTTCGCTCCGCAGCTCCTGAAGCTGGGCCTGTGGCTCCGGCTCTACAATCAAAATGCGGGAAGAGTTGGAAGCAACCTAGGTGCCCATCGGTAAATGAATGGATCAAAAAAGTGTGGTACATATACACAATGGAATTCTATGCAGCAGAGAGAAAGAAGGAGCCACTACCCTTTGCAACAACATGGATGGAACTGGAAAGCATTATGCTGAGTGAAATAGGCCAGGCGTTGAAAGACAAATACCATATGATCTCACCTTTAACAGGAAGCTAAACAACAAAACAAACAAGCAAGCAGGAAAAAAACAAACAAACAAAGACACTGAAATAGAGAACAAGGGGACAGTGACCAGAGGGGAGAGGGAAGGGAAGTTAAGGGGGAAAAGAGGGAAGGATTTGGAAGAACAAATAGGAAGGACACAGGGACGAGAACTAAGGGGGGTGGAAATGGGAGGGAGGTGGGGAGCAAGGGGCGGGGGAGGCTGGGATGGGAGAAATAGACAAAAAACTGTACTTGAAAAATAACTGAATAAAATTAAAAATTAAAAAAAAAAACGCGGGAAAATCGCGGGTCACCAGGCTTTCCCCCCGCCGGCCCTGCGCTCGCCCAGGTCCACCCGCAGCAACAGCGGACACGGAGGGGAGAGGCAGGGAGAGCGGGTCCCGGCGGCTGGAGGTCTGCGGGGAAGGCGGAAGCCGGCAGAGCGCGGGGCTGGGAAGGCGCGAGCGGGTGGGTGGGGTTGGGCGGGAAGGGGGAGCCAGCGGCTTGGCTTCCCCACTGGCCACTCTTTCCCGCCGCGCCACTGGCGGCCACAGTGTCTCCTGCTATTGGCCAGAGCGGTGCCGGGTCTGCAGCAGGTGATTTCCCTCTTACTCCTGGGCTATACGTTCGGGGGACAGGCCACCGAACAGCCCGCTGAGCGCCTTCTCGGAAGCTCCTGCCACTCCCAGGGCGGCGGCCGCGGGCAAGGTCAAGGGCAGACTCTCGGCTTCTGTGAGTGCTTCTCCTGCGTTTGACTCGGACCTGGAGCTCTTAGCAGGTCATTTAGCTTGGAGGTTTGGGGGTGGCGGGAGGGAGGGAGAGGCAGCTTCCCCTCATGGGAACTCCCTTCAGGTCCCGGCCTCCAAAGATCAAGACACTTGCAGACCGTCTAGGCAGCTGCTAACCCTGGAAGAGCCTTGTAGATATGAACCTGAAAATAACCGTGCTACCAGCAGACGGGTTACCCAAAGATGGGAAAGCTTTCACATCTCACTCCCACCCGCCGCCTGCCCAGCTGGTCGGAGCTAACTTGGTTGCTCCTTTCTGCGCAGCTCCAACAAGAACTGACCTCGGGTTGGCTCTGGATTAGAGTTCGCGCGCTGGTTGCCGGCAGGTGCTCAGCAGCTGGGAGAAGAAGGACCCGGTCCCCCCTCCTCTGGACTGTGTTGGACAGCGCTGCCCACCTGCCTGCCCAAGACTGCCCAGGTTTTATTGCGGTGGCTGCTTTTTGTCAGGAGCTGTGTACTGGGACGGAGTCGGGGGGACTGAGATCGTGGTGGTGGGCTTGATGGAGGCCTAGGGTCAGCCGGATCGCAAATGTGCCCTCTACAACCTAGCTCAGCTCTAGCAGGCCAGGCCAGCGCAGAGAGAAGAGTGAGAAGGGAGAGTGGTGAGGGTAGGATAGGGGAAGAAGGAGGCGTGGAGCAGAAGGGGAAGAGAGAGACAGGGGTTGGGGTTGGGGGGGCAGGGAGGAGGGAGAAGAGTGCAGACTGAGGAGGAGCCGGAAGGAGAGGGAAGTAGTGGGGAGGTCACAGAGATCTCAACAGAGATCACAGAGAAAGAGAGAGATAGGAGATGAGGGGGGAGATGAAACTTCAGGGGAGGCCCTTGGGAGGGCTGGAAATGGACCCAGGACAGGCTGTACATTTCTCTTTACTGGAGAACATAGGGTCAGCCCTTTAGGTCAGTAGAACCTTCACTCCTCCAACCATAATGCTGGGTTTGGAGCAGGGTCGCTTAGGACACTTCACATTTCCATATAGCAGGGCTCAGTCTGGATACAGAAAACCATGTTGGGGAGGGGATACAGGGTATTTTCCTAACCTTTTGCCCCCTCCACTATGACTGCTCAAGTTCATTCCAATAGAGTGCAAAACTCACAACTGTTCCTTCCCACTTTATATTTCTTTTTTGGTCCATGTGTACTAATCACTTCTAAAGCACCTGGGTCTTCTCCCAAATTCCAAAAGATGAGTCAGTGGCAGCAGCAGACACAGTGAAACCCCCACATTCTTTTAGTTTGGGGGTAGTAAGTTCCTGCCTTCAAGGACCTGTGCAACATGGCGTATCTCCTCTGTTACAGGTATCTCATTTTTGTTTTCCCAGGGTCTCTGCTATTCGTAAAGTCTCCCTGTGGTAAGTATATTGATGATAGTAATAATACTAACCATAGTAATATTTACTGGGCAACCTGTGCTGTGCCAGGCACTGTTCTAGCAACATTCCATTCATTATATTCTTTAATCTTCACAACAAGGGAGGCTCACAGCACCACTACTTCCATCTTAGAAGAGTGGAGAGTAAGGGACAGTATTAATTAACATGCCCAAGCTCAAGCAGCTAGTAAATGGTGGTCTGAAATTTGAAGCTAAGTGGACTTACAAGTAACATTGATATAGCACTTCCATATTCATTATCTCGTGTGGAATCATTGCCTCAGTGTACAAACAGAAAGCTAAGGCTGAGAGAGGCTGAAGTGAGGCTCCTGAGAAGCTCATGATCAGTAAATGATGAAGCCAGGGCTCCCACTGCATAGTGGAATGGTGAAGAGAGGAAGCAGAGTCTGTATTGATTTGTTGCACCTCAAATTTTAAAATGGTACTTATTAGTATAGTTAATAAATAGCTAAAGTTGAAGATAGTTATTTGTGCTTTTTAGGTTTTTTTGTGTGTGTGATTTCAAAAATTTTATTGCTTAGAATGAGGCTGAAGGAAGTAGCATGGTCTGTTTTAACACTGGCAGACTTGTGAGTGATGTGGCCACACCCGAACTAGTTTAATGATTGTATCTGTCTTTTTTTTATTTAATTATTTTTAAGTACAGTTTTCTGCCTATTACTCCCATCCCAGCCCACTTCCCATGCTCCCCACCGCCCTCCCATTTCCACCCTCCTTAGCTGTTGTCCATGTGTCCTTTATGCTAGTTCCTGTAAATCCTTCCCCTTTTTCCCCCTGAAATCCCCTCCCCTCTCCCCTCTGGTCACTGTCCCCTTGTTCTCTATTTCAGTGTCTTTGTTTTTATTTTGCTTGCTTGTTCGTTTTGTTGTTTAGCTTCCTGTTAAAGGTGAGATCATATGGTATTTGTCTTTCACCACCTGGCTTATTTCACTAAGCATAATGCTTTCCAGTTCCATCCATGCTGTTGCAGAGGGTAGTAGCTCCTTCTTTCTTTCTGCTGCATAGAATTCCATTGTCTATATGTACCACAATTTTTTGATCCATTCATTTACTGATGGGCACCTAGGTTGCTTCCAGCTCTTGGCTATTGTAAATTGTGCTGCTATGAATATTGGGGTGCATAGGTTCTTTTGGATTGGTGTTTTAGGGTTCTTAGGATATAGTCCCAGCAATGGAATTGCTGGGTCATAAGGCAGGTCCATTTTTAGTTTTCTGAGAAAATTCCATACTGTTTTCTATAATGGTTGTACCAGTCTGCATTCCCACCAACAGTGAACTAGGGACCCCTTTTCCCCACAACCTCTCCAACATTTGTTGTTTGTTACTTTGTTTATGATGGCCATTCTGACTGGTGTAAGGTGGTATCTCATTGTGGTTTTAATTTGCATCTCTCTGATAGCTAGTGATATTGAGCATCTTTTCATGTGTCTCTTGATCCTCTGTATGTCCTCCTTGGAGAAGTGTCTGTTCAAGTCCTTTTCCCATTTTTTAATTGGGTTATTTGTCTTCTTAGAGTGGAGTCGTGTAAGTTCTTTGTATATTTTGGAGATTAAACCCTTGTCTGAGGTATCATTGGCAATTATATTTTCCCATACACTTGGTTGTCTTTTTATTTTAATACTGTTTTCTTTAGCCACGCAGAAGCTTTTTATTTTCATGAGATCCTATTTGTTTATTCTTTCCTTTATATTCCTTGCTCTACGGGACATATCAGTAAAAATGTTGCTGCATGAAATACCTGAGATTTTCCTGCCAATGTTCTCCTCTAGGACTTTAATGGTGTCACGGCTTATATTTAAGTCTTTTATCCACCTTGAATTTATTTTGGTGTATGGCGTAAGTTTGTGCTCAAGTTTCATTTTTTTTCTTTTGCACATAGCCATCCAGTTGTCCCAACACCATTTGTTAAAGAGCCTATCTTTACTCCATTTTATGTTACTGCCCCCTTCGTCAAATATTAATTGACTGTAGAGAGTTGGGTTGATTTCTGGGCTCTCTGTTCTGTTCTATTGGTCTATGTGCCTGTTTTTATGCCAGTACCAGGCTGTTTTGATTACAGTGGCCTTGTAATACAGTTTGATATCAGGTATTGTGATCCCTCCTACTTTGTTCTTCTTTCTCAAAATTGCAGTGGCTATTCGGGGTCATTTATGGTTCCATATAAATTTTTGAAGTGTTTGTTCTATGTCTGTGAAATATGCCATTGGTACTTTAATAGGTATTGCATTGAATCTGTAAATTGCTTTTTGTAGTATGGACATTTTGATGATGTTAATTCTTCCAATCCATGAACACAGTATATGTTTCCATTTGTTTGTGTCTTCCTTGATTTCTTTCTTCAGGGCTGTGTAGTTTTCTGCATACAGGTCTTTTACCTCCTTAGTTAGATTTATTCCCAGATATTTTATTTTTGTTTTTCCTATATCGAATGGGATTTTTTCCCTTGATTTCTGCTTCTGCTGATTCATTGTTAGTATACAAAAATGCCTTTGGTTTCTGGATATTGACTTTGTAACCCACTGATTTGCCAAATTCATTTATTAGTTTGAGCAGTTCTTTGGTAGAGTCTATAGGATTTTCCGTGTACACTATCATGTCATCTATAGACAGTGAGAGTTTTGTTTCCTCCTTTCCGGTTTGGATGACTTTTATTTCCTTTTCTTGCCTGATTGCTGTGGCTAAAACTTCCAATACTATATTGAATAGGAGTGGTGAAAGTGGACAACCTTGTCTTGTTCCTGATCTTAGTGGAAAAGATTTTAGTTTTTTCCCGTTGAGTATGATATTGGCTGTAGGTTTCTCATATATGGCCTTTATTATTTTGAGAAATGCTCCCTCTATTCCCACTTTGCTGAGTGTTTTTATTATAAATGGGTGTTGTACCTTATCGAAAGCTTTTTCCGCATCTATTGATATGATCATGTGATTTTTGTCTTTGCTTTTGTTTATGTGATGTATTACATTTACCGATTTGTGAATATTGAACCATCCTTGCATCCCTGGGATGAATCCCACTTGGTCATGGTGTATGATCTTTTTGATGTATTGTTGGATGCAGTTTGCCAATATTTTGTTGAGGATTTTAGCATCTATGTTCATCAGCGATATTGGCCTGAAGTTTTCTTTCTTTGTTGTGTCTCTGTCTGGTTTTGGAATTAAGATGATGCTGGCTTCATAAAAAGAATTTGGGAGTTTTCCATCCTTCTGGATTTTTTTGAATAGTCTGTGAAGAATAGGGGTTAGCTCTTCCTTAAATGCTTTGTAGAATTCTCCTGTGAAACCATCTGGTCCAGGGCTTTTGTGTGATGGGAGTTTTTTTAATACTGCTTCAATTTCACTTGCTGTTATTGGTCTGTTCAGGTTTTCTGCTTCTTTTTCATTGAGTTTTGGAAGATTATATTTTTCTAGAAATTTGTCCATTTCACCTAGGTTTTCAAATTTCTCGGCATATAGTTCTTCAGAGTAATTTCTTACAATCCCTTCTACTCCTGTGGTATCAGTTGTAATCTCTCCTCTTTTATTTCTGATTGTGTTTATTTGGGTTCTCTCTCTTCTGTTCTTGATGAGCCTACTTAAAGGCTTGTCTATTTTGTTTATCTTTTAAAAAAACCAACTCCTGAATTTATTGATTTTTAGAATTGTGCTTTTAGTCTCTCTGTCATTTAATTCTGCTCTGATCTTGGTTATTTCCTTCCTTCTACTTACTCTGGGCTGTCTTTGTTGTTGTTCCTCGAGTTCTTGCAGGCATAGGGTTAGATTGTTTGTTTGAAATGTTTCTATCTTCTTTAGGTAAGCCTGTATTGCTATCAACTTCCCTCTCAGGACTGCCTTCACTGTGTCCCATAAGTTTTGGGTTGTTGTGAGTTCATTTTCATTTGTTTCCAGAAATTTTTGATGTCTTCCCTAATTTCAGTCTTGACCCATTCGTTATTTAATAGCATACCATTCAGTCTCCATGATTTTGGCTATTTTCGGTTTTTTCCTTTGGGGTTGATTTCCAATTTCAGTCCCTTGTGGTCAGAGAAAATGCTTGGTATGATTTCAATTTTCTTGAATTTGTTGAGGCTCGTTTTGTGTCCTATTATGTGGTCTATCTTTGAAAATGTTCCATGTGCATTTGAAAAGAATGTGTATTTAGCTTCTTTGGGATGAAGGGCTCTATATATATCACTTAAGTCCATTTCCTCTAGGGTGTTGTTTAATGCCACAATATCTTTGTAGATATTTTGTTTGGAAGATCTGTCCATTTTTGACAGTGAGGTGTTAAAATCCCCTACTATAAATGTGTTGCTGTCAATATCTTTCTTGAAGTCCTCTAAGATTTTCTTAATATATTTCGGTGCTCCTATGTTGGGTGCATATATATTTACGATGTTAATGTCTTCTTGGTAGATTCTTCCCTTGAGTATTATGAAGTGACCTTCTGGGACTCTCTTTATAGCCTTTTTTTGAAGTCTATTTTGTCTGATATGAGAATTGCTACCCCAGCTTTTTTTCTTGTCTGTTTGCTTGGAAAATTTGTTTCCAGCCTTTCACTTTTAGTGTGTGATGGTCTTTTGTCCTGAGGTGGGTCTCTTGTAGGCAGCATATGTGTGGGTCATGCTTTCTTATCCATACAGCTATTCTGTGTCTTTTGATTGGAGCATTTAATCCATTTACGTTTAAGGTTATTATTGATAGGTACTTATTGATTGACATTTTTGTACCTGTGTTCCTCTCTCTCTCTATCTTTTCCTTCCTTTTCTTAAAGCAGTCCTTTTAGTATTTCTTGTAGAGCTGGTTTGGTGGAGGCATATTTTTTTAAGACTTATTTTGTTTTAGAAGCTCTTTATGTGGCCTTCTATCTTGATTGAGAGCCTTGCTGGATAAAGTAGTCTTGGTTGTAAGCTTCTGGTTCTCATTACTTGGAATATTTCTTGCCATTCTCTTTTTGCTTGGAGTGTTTCTTTTGGGAAGTCAGTAGTTTACCTTATTGGGGCTCCCTTGTATGTTACTTCTTTTTTTCTCCTTTGCTGACTTTAAGATTCTCTCTTTGTCTTGGAATTTTGCCATTTTAATGATGATGTGTGTTGAAGTGGGCCTCCTTGGGTTCCTCTTGATTGGGACTCTCTGTGATTCCTGGATTTGTGTGCCTTTTTCTCTCATCAGATTAGGGAAATTTTCTCTCATTACTCTTTCAAATAGGTTTTCTATCCCTTGCTCTTCTTCTTCTCCTTCTGGTATCCCTATTATTTGGATATTATTACATTTCATATTGTCTTGTATTTCTCTTAATCCCTCTTCATTCTTTCTGAGCCTCTTTTTCTTTTCTTGCTCTTTCTGTGAGTTTTTTCTACTTTGTCCTCCAACTCACTGATTCGATCTTCTGCTTCATTGATTTTACTTTTGGTACCTTCTACTGTGTTCTTCAATTTGGAAATTGTATTCTTAATTTCCTCTTGTCCCTTGCTGATAGTTTCTATTTCTTTTTCATGTTGATACAGTTTGCGGTTAGTTCATTGTAACTCCCCTGTAGTTTCTGGTAGCTCATTGTGAGCTCTTTGAAATTCCTGATAACCAGTGCTTTGAATTCAATATCTGATAGTTGACTTGCCTCTATTTCATCTGACATTCTTTCTGAGGCTTCCACCTTTTCTTTCATTTGGGGATTGTTTCTTTGTCTTCCCATTGTTTGTGAGACTCTTCTTGTTAGCCTCACCTTCTTAAATTGATCTGTTCTGTCTCCCTGGGTTTATGGTGTGAACTTCTGTGGTAGTATAGCTGTGAAATTCAGTGGTGCAGTCTCCTGCAGATATGTTAATGTTCTCCACTTCCACCTACTCCTTTTTGTGTGTGTGTGTGATCAGTTGGAGGGGGAGGCAAAATGGTTTATGACAGCGAGAAAGTATTTTATGATATTTACAGTCACAGCCGGTAGAGAAGAGATAGAAGATCTATAAGCTATATATAGTGTTAATCATAATCTTCAATCCAACTTGCCACTTTTGTGAAAGGATGGACAAAAAATAAGTCTCTTTTTGGGGAGGGAAGGCTTGTGAGTTGGATCTAGAAAGCAGTGAGGTTGCAGGTGGTAAGATTTTGAGGTAAGGTGAGTAAAGCATAGTAAATAGGTGTAGTGTGTGAACAAATAGACTTAATTACTCCAGTAATAGAATTCAGGAACCTGTAAAGTGGGCTAAGATCCGGGAGATGTTTTGTGAAGTATTTACAGTTGTAGAGAACAGGTATTATTTACAATAATATTAGAACAGCAATCATATAACAAACTCTATGTGATCTGTCTGAGTAGGGGGTATAGAGCTTTGGGTAGTGTGCTAAAGAAAAACAAGTGTCATGAAGTGTAGAAAATTAGCAATATACTGTGGAGGAAAGAACAGAGGAAACCCGTCAAATAATACAATATAACCAGCCAAGACTAAGAAGCCTATACAGAAAGAGGAGGAATACAAAGATACTATTAAAATATAAAAGAAGTGAGAATAATGAAAAATAATACAAGTATGCAGCAACTTGTGGTTTCTCTGCTATAGCAAAGTGAAATTTGTCTCTCTGTCTGTATTGTTGAGATGCCCCCTCTTTGGGTCCCACTCTGGTCTTTTCGCAGTTCCCAGTTGTTTGTGTCTCTTGTGGGTAAAAGAAAACAAAGCAACAACCAAACAAAAGAAAACAGCACAAAAAATAAGGCAGAAGAAGGGAGAAAAAAGTGATGTTTGGGAAGAAAAGAAGAATGACTAAAACAGGAAAAAAGAAAGGAGAGGAACAAAGTATTGAAATAAAGCAATAATAAAATAAAAAATATGTAAGATTACTAAAAAAAAAAAAAAACTTCCCTTGTTGGTTTTAAACTATCCAACCCGGTTTTTCTGGTTGCAGCAGGACCTCTCTGTGGACTGGGGTGCAGGCACGCACGCCAGCCAGGCCACCAGACTGGGGTGCGGGTGCCCACACACCCACCAGGCTGCCTGGGTCCAGCAGGATCTGGCACAGTCCATCCGAGTCCTGTGGCGGGAATCAAATGCTTCCGCCCCTCTTCTGGATCCCTGCCAAGCTGGGTGGGAAGCAAGCCAAGCTGCTGTCGCAGAATACTTCAGTTTACTCTCTAAAGAAATTTCTCCAGAAAGCCTGCCTCTCAGCCCAGCCTAATCCCCAGCCAGACTGGTGACAACAATGTGCCTCTCAATTCTCCTGGGCTGGCGACCACAGAGTCCAAGATTGAACATGGCCCTTTGTCCTTATTACCCTCTCTGTAAACTCAAGCAGACAGGTCTCTGCCCAGTGTTGCCCAGCCTTGCTCAGATAGGGAGGGAGGCAGCTGATGACCAGCACTGGTCACCTATGAGGCTACTGGGTGCCGGGGCTCCCGTGGATAACACTTCCGGCGCTGGTCCAAGACCGATGCCTCTGAACACAACCGGCCATGGCGGTGGCAGCAACACCAGGGCCACGGGCGCCAGCCTGCCGCCGCCTCTCCTGTCTGTCTCCGCTCAACTCCCCCAGACCCCACTGACCTTCTGATGACCGGTCCCTCAGAGTTCGTCACAATCTCTGGTTTCCCAATTTCATAAATGCTGGGGAACTGTTGGTTGATTGCGCTGTTCCTCAGTAGATCTGCCAGGATTTTCTCTCATGTGTGTAGGAGCTGGAATCTGCTCTGTCCTACTCCGTTGCCATCTCCCCCCGTGTCTGGTTCTTTTTTTCAATTAACTGCTTACATTCACTATCATTTTGTGGTTTTTGCAGGTATACAGCACAGTAGATCATATACTTCACAAAGTAATCCCCCCATAGGTCCAGTACTCAGCTGACGCCATCCACAGGAATTACAATATTATTGACTATATTCCCTATTCTTTATATCCCTGTCAGTATTTTGTAATCACCAATTGCCTTTCTTAATCCCTTCACCTTTTCACCCAGCACCATCAGTTGATTCTGTGTATTTATGAGTCTGTTTCTGTTTTCTCCAATTATTTTGTTCTTTAGATTTCACACATAAGTGAAATTATATGGTATTTGCCTTTCTCTAACTCTCTTATTTCACTTACCATAATACCATCTAGGTCCATCCATATTGTCACAAATGGTAAGATTGCATTCTTTTTACAGCTAAGTACTATTTCATTGTGTATGTGTACCAAATCGTCTTTGAAGCATAGTCTTTAGATAAGTTCTACTTGACAAGAACTACAGGGGCTGAGCATAAATTAAGCAACAACACGAAGAGGCAAACCAGGAGATAAACTGTCTGCTAACAACTTTTCTGTTCTTTTCAATAAATCAATTCTTTTCCTAGAAAAAAAACTTAAGAGATATAATAATTAAAGACAACTTATACATCCCAATTGGATCTTGTCTGAATAAATTAGTATTGTGATTATGTAAGAAAAAGTCCAAAATTTTTAGAGCTGGAAAATGATAATTATGGTTAAAATGTCATGATAGCTCTAACTGTAACATGATCTAGTAACATAAAAATATGATACAAATTTGCACAAAAAAAAACCCTAGCAATTATTGATCCTATGTGATGAGTATATGGAGGTTCATTATGTTACTCTCTCTCTTTTTCTTGTATAATAAAAAGTCATTAAAAGTATACTCTCTTGGCTTTGTGACCTTGAGTACCGGTAAATACCTTCATGTCTCTGGGAGTTCAAGTTCTTTCCCAATAAAATGGGACTAATCACACCTACCTCACGGGGTTGTAAGAATTATACAAGGTAGTTGATGAAAAGCACACAGAACAGGGCATCATATGCATGTGCATTCATTCACTGACTGTATCTTTTTAAATGTGTCTCTATTGAGGGCTTGACAGGACAGGCATGTGTTACATGTTGAGATACTGAAGACAGGAGGTTGCCGCCCGTCCATGGCGTCCATTCTAGCGTGTTTGTCAGTATTGAGGATTTCACTCTTGCTTCATTGTTCATTTTCCTCTAGGGAGACATCAGAGGAAATACAGAGGAGAAAATACCTCTTTAAACAAACAAAAAATCTACAGCAGTGACTAACATCCCTCTCTTCCCAGTCAAACTCCCATTGTGAGTTTACTTTGTCTGTATGTTGTTTTTTGCTGTTTATTTTCCTGCAATTATACCATCCCCGTGCCATCTCCAACTTAAGTGGAGGCCATAGTTTAACATTAATGGAATCAGAACACACTTTTTAAAGCTCCAACAGCAAACCCTCCTGAAGAGTATTTATACCTGCCCTTGAATTCCACCTCTGCCATGTCTCTCTGGCTATGGAGAGCTCACCTGTCTTCTCTGAGTTATACTTTCCTCAACTGCAAAAGCAGATATACCTATTTTGCCTGGTATCTGTGGGAATTGGCAATTAGAGATAATTTTTGTATAGTATCAAGTACAGCTCTCCATCATGGGGAGCTTTTATTATTGTGGTGATTAGAGTTGGTGGATAAACTGTCTACTTGCTAAGTTAACATCTCTGAGAAGGGCATGGCCAGAGCTAAAGGGAAAGGTGGGACACGGGGTCCCCGATAATCTTATCCTCTGTACAGTTAATGGTAGCTGTGAAGATACTGCTCTAACTTGAACCTTTTTAGTGTTTCAGCTGAACTGCCTATTCATCTTCAAGCCACCATGAGCTGTAAGAAACGCAGGTCACAGAAGGTCTCCTTGGATACAAAGAAAAATAAGAAAATTGAGGACTGTTTTTCTCAGGTACAATATGTTTGTAAATACTGTTTACAGAATATATAAATACTAGACTTAGCCATTCTTGACACTAGGCTTCATAGTCCTCCTGTCCAGAAATCACCCCACTGAATATAGGAAATGTTACGTAAGTTAAAATCTTTCTTGTTCATTTTTATTCTTTTCATTTTCGTGGGTGGTGGGTAAGGAGGAGTTTTAATAAACATCTTAGCCATAGCAAATCAGCCTGTAACAAAAAGCTATTATAAGACTTCCTGAACAACAAAAAAATTAAATATAATGTACAGTAAAATATGAAATAAAAAATTAAAGTTATTTCATAGCTTGACAATATATACAATGTCATGCAAATGTGGCTGATGTATTTGATAACAGCAATACAACTGTGTACGGCTTTACAATTTATGAAACAATTTTTTAAATATTTATTCTTGGTATAAGCTTATTAGGCAGGCAGGCAGGATTTTCTCATCCTCAGTTTGGTTTATAAAGAGAGGAAAGAAGTGATTTGTTCTTAAGGCCGTAGTGGGATGAAGTTTGGACTTAAGTTTGCTGACGTTAAGTGGGGGTGCTTTCTACTGACTGGGCTCTGTTGTTACATCAAACCACCAAATCCTGTCCTGAGTCTAAAATGCTCCTTGTGTTTATTAAGAAAAACAAAGGCTGAGAGATGGTGAGCAATTGAGAATGCAACTTAAAAAGCCCCTTTAAGTTCTGCTCTGATTCCAATGAGAACATCCAAGTAGGTAGAAAAGCCCATCCAAGCCCAGTTCTGTTTTTCTCCGTCCATCTCCATGACAGTGTGAGCCAATAACCATGGGGCAGGACTGACCCCAGGCCCCCTTTTAGGAAGTGTCTGTATCTTCCCCAGGATCACCGGAAGAGTTGAAAATCCCTCAGAGTGTTCCAAGGGCTGCATATCAAGGGTGTTTCTAACAGCAGTATGCTGAAGAGGGTGCCCTTTGCGAGTTTGGATGTGTGTCCAGAATAAATGTACATTACCTTATGTTTCTTCTCCTTTATCTAGAGTATTAGCACCATTACAAAGAAGGAAAATAAAAGTTAACTTACTAATGTGCTGATCATTGTGCTAGGCATTGTCACACAAGATGTGACACTTAATCTTTACAACAACCCGAGCGTTGTTATTCTTACTATCAGCAAGTGGCACCCCTCACCACCCATGCCAGGATGACTGTGACTCGGCAGAATGTATCTTTTAGACGTAGGAATCGGATGCTCTTAATTGTTTACTGAATTTTTGCGATTTGATTAATCCTCCTTATGTAATTCCTCTCCCATCCCCCAACCCTGGTTTTTAAGATAATGCCCTATAAAAAACAGGAATTTACCAAAAAAGTATATGCAGTCTAATGGAAAATATGTTGGACTATGTATTAGAGTTCTGATACTCACTTCATTAAATTGGTTACTATGTAACCCTAAGAAAGGCAGTTACAGGAGAAACTTTCTGTGCCTCGGTTTCTCCATTAAAAAGACAGAAAGGCCACATTTGTTGCTCCTCGTTTCATAGGAGTTTGGAACTATTTGATAAAGAGGAAATAATTTGAGTTCTTTGCATGTTAGATACTGGGTGAAACACAGTTTTATTTTTACAAATAACAATGTTATCATGAGCAAATAATTAGTTAACTGATAATGGTTTGTTTAACATTTAATTCTCAATTATAAAATCAATAATGGTACTTTATTCTTGCTGATTTTGGTGTTTGAAGAACAATTTTTGGCACAATCCGTCACTGTGGTCAGAAATAGTAAAAATTCCACAGCTGAAAATAGTAAATAAGACCTGAGAGAACACTGTGAGAAATGGCAAACTTTTAAGCATCTCTGTTTTTGATGCACCTACAAAAAAGTTGTTTTTCCTCATGTTTCTTATAAAAATGTACAAGTCCAGCAGTATTAAAAGCTTATCTAACTGATGGAATAGGAAACTCACCTTATATTTTGTCTCTCAACTCAAACTCTGATTTAATTCTATTCATTGGGGTTTTGCAGATTGGTTCAGAGTTTTCTATAGAAACTTTTGAGTTGCATTAGTTGATTTATAATCTTTAACATTTCCTTTTAGGTCAATAAAGAACAACAGGATAATTCCAGTGTTCCTCAAATGAAGAACAGCTCCAGAAGAAGCCCAAAAGATATAACTAATACCCAGGCTCAAAGACCCAAAGACCAGGCTGTATCCCAAAATAAGGTACTTGACATTACCTTAGATGTACCTCACAGGAAAAACAAAAAAATGAAATACCAGATCACATGTAATGAGAGGCATACTTTATCAACAGCACTTGACACTCTTCAGGTTGTCAAAGAAGAGAGAGAAACTCAGCAAGGCAAAGAAATGCTGGTGCAGGGCACAGAAGAAATTGAAGGCCACCTGAACCTTGGAATGCCCCTCAGTCATTTGCCTGCAAATTGCCACCTGGAAAATTACATTTTTAAAGTAAAACTTATGGTACTTTATTCTTGCTGATTTTGGTGTTTGAAGAACAATTTTTGGCACAATCCATCACTGTGGTCAGAAATAGTAAAAATTCCACAGCTGAAAATAGTAAATAAGACCTGAGAGAACACTGTGAGAAATGGCAAACTTTTAAGCATCTCTGTTTTTGATGCACCTACAAAAAAGTTGTTTTTCCTCATGTTTCTTATAAAAAATGTACAAGCCCAGCAGTATTAAAAGCTTATCTAACTGATGGAATAGGAAACTCACCTTATATTTTGTCTCTCAACTCAAACTCTGATTTAATTCTATTCATTGGGGTTTTGCAGATTGGCTCTGAGTTTTCTGTAGAAATTTTTGAGTTGCATTAATTGATTTATAGTCTTTAACATTTCCTTTTAGGTCAATAAAGAACAACAGGATAATTCCAGTGTTCCTCAAATGAAGAACAGCTCCAGGAGAAGCTCACGAGATATAACTAATACCCAGGCTCAAATACCCAAAGACCAGGTTATATCCCAAAATAAGGTATTTTATGTTACCTTGGATGTACACCACAGGAGAAACAAAAAAATGAAACACATAGTCACAGGTAACGAGAGGGATAGCTTATCCAACGCACTTGACACAGTTAAGGCTGTCAAAGAAGAGAGAGAAGCTCAGCAAGGCAAAGAAATGCTGGTGCAGGGCAAGGAAGGAATTGAAGGCTACCTGAACCTTGGAATGCCCCTCAGTTGTTTGCCTGCAAATTGCCACCTGGTAATTACATTTGCCCAGAATAAAAATGAGCAGAGTGAAGAGAACCAGATATTTGGTCGGCATGACAAGGCATCTACTGACTGTGTCATATTCTTTATCAACCCAATTGGAAAGACGAGGAAAAGGATTGTCAGACGCGGGGAACTTCACAAGGAAGGGATCAAACTCTGTGTCTATGCTTTCAAAGGAGAAACCATCAAGGAAGCTGTGTGCAAGGACGGCAGATTTCTTTCCTTTCTGGAGAATGATGATTGGAAACTCATTTTAAACCTGGACTCCATTGTAGAAAACACACAGTGTGTTGATGAGCTAGAGGGCAAGCTCTTCCAGGTTGAGGTTGAGAAAAAGAGGGCATCTAGGGCAGCAGCCACTCAGAGCTGTGGTGTGGTAACCACTCAGAACTGTGATTTGACAACCACTCAGAATTCTGAGTTGGAGGAAAGAAACACCATTGTGTTGAAAGGACAAATTGTGGCCCAGTACCCTAGTTTGAACAGAGAAATTGAAAAAATTAGAAAATGCTTCGAAAAAAAGATTAAAAAAAGGCAGGGGAAGAAATTATATCTTATACACAAAACAAACTTTGGGAAACTGACAAAAAATGCTACTCCGGTTAAAATGCTCAAACTTCTTTCTCATCTCTGTGACTCAGTTGGGTACTTGTCCTGGGACAACAATGGAATTAGGGGTTCTGCCACCTGCTTTGTTTTTAGAGGGTTGTTCATTTTCACTTGTCGGCATGTAATACATGATATTGTGGGAAAAGGAATAGAGCCAAGTGAGTGGGCAGACATAATTGGCCGATGTGTGAGGGTGACATTTGGCTATGAAGACAGCCAAGCAGGAGGGGACTACTTTTTCATCAAATCTTGGTTTGAGATATCTGATGAAACTCTTGATTACGCTGTTCTGGAACTGAAGGAAAATGGACAACCAGTACCTTTGGGACTATATAATGGAATTGGTCCTGTGCCCCTTAGTGGGTTGATATATATTATTGGCCATCCAGAAGGAGAGGCAAAGTCTTCCGATGCTTGCGCTGTAATCCCTCAGGGTCTGCGAGCACAGAAATATCGGGAACATCTGTGTGCTCAGGGTTTTGATGAGCATATGCAGTTTATCCATATGTTCACTCAAAGAAGTTTCCAGGAAATGGCTCCCAGAACTGATGTGATTACCTATGACACCAGTTTTTACTTTGGGTCATCTGGCTCACCAGTATTTGATTCAAATGGTTCATTGGTAGCCATGCACAGTGCTGGCTTCCGTAATTACTACCAACCTAAGTTTTCCAGTATCATTGAGTTTGGCCCTACTATGGAATCCATCCTCCATGATATTAAACAAAAGCATAGAACCTGGTATGAAAATGTCTGTGTAATGACACAGGAGGTAGAAATGGTGAGTGATGAGAATTGAGGACAGTGAGAATCCCATCTACTTCCAAAATTTAAGAGAATTAGCTGTGGAATGTTATTCCACAGGCCCTGATGAAAGTTTCTAAACTCAAAATGGATAATTGCTCACTGACCGACGTGACTCACTTGGTTGGTCCTTGTCCCACAGAGTGAAAGGTGGCTGGGTAGATTTCCAGCCATGGCACATGCCTTGGTTGCGGGCTCAGTCCCTGGTCGGGGCATGTGATAGATTTCTCTCCCTCTCTTTCTCCCTCGCTTCCTTTATCTTTAAAAATAAATAAATAAAATCTTTAAAAATTATTAATTTCATCAATAATAATTCATATTACTGACCACTTCTTTGTACCAAGCATTTTTCTAAGCACCTGTGTAAATTAGGTCTAACAACTCTACAAGGTGGATTCATAGCTCTACTTTATTTTATTGTTTAAAGACTTATTTTTAGAGAGAGTTTGCTTTTTCCAGAATGTCATGTAATCACATAGTATATAGCTGTTTTCTGATGAACTTCTTAGCAATAGGCAGTTGAAGTGCTTCTGGGTCTCCTTTCAGATTGATAGCGCATTTCTTTGTATCACTGAATAATATCCTGTTATATTGGTATACCACAACTTGTTTATTCATTCACCTTTTGAGAGAGCTCTTACTTGCTTCTAGTCTTTGGTGATTATAAATAAAGTTGTTATAAGCATTTGTGTACAAATTTTTGAATGAACATATGTTTTCAATTCAGTTGGGTAGTTGCCGAGGAGGGTGATTACCAGACTGTGTGATGAAGTCATGTTTCATTTCGTAAGTGTTGTATGTGCCGAATTGTGTTCTAACAGGGCTGTACCATTTTGCATTCTCATAAGCATTGAGGGAGAGTTTATATTCATTCACATACTCACCAGCATTTGGTATTGTAACTTTTTGGGGCTGAGAGCATATTAATACTGTTGAAATTAATAATATTCTTCAGGGGATTATAAGACTAATTCACGAAATTGGGGCCATCTTCGATAATTTAACATACATACGTATAGTTACAGTATCAGTCTGTATTCTGACAGGAGAGTAAAAATTACTATAAGTATTACAAGAATGTGGTGTTTGATTAGGATCAGGGGTTCGATGAGTGGGAGGAGCAGGGGAAGAGATCTGTAAGGCTGCAGCCAGAGGAGTGAAGTAGCTGATTGAAGTGGGGGAGTCTGAGACCGTCCCAGCTCTTGTCACCATGATGGCTAACTAGTCACTTACAGAAAGGCTGCAAAATTGCCACGTCAGATACAACCTACAAGTGGGAGCTTGTGTAGATATTACACCATCCTCTCTCACTTCCATGATCATCCAAAAAATAATGTCGAATACTTCATTTTCTCCTCCCTGGTTTCTTAAGAGTTATTCTCATTGATGAATGTGCTGACCTTTAACACACAGGGATTCTGGGAAAAAGTAGTTCTCAGTTTTATAAGGAAGTGGTGTTGGCCAGTGAAGTTGTAATGCAGTTTTTATCATGAAATGTATGTCACAACTTTGATTACTAACTGCAAAAAAATCAGCATATTCCTATTGCTATTATCATGCTATATATAAATCCTATCACCAGGTGTTTCTTGTTAGATAAAATAATCTAACACAGAGAAGTATCAAGTTGACAAATCAGGCTAAAATTTGACACAGGTAGAAAAAGAAAACATTTTCTTCCTGTTTCTTTTTTATCTTTCATAGTGCCCACCTCTTTTCTGTCCTTGCTTATTTCCACGTGGGAATTCCAGGTAAGCTTGGAAAGGCATTAAACAGGGCCCTTTTTTTCACACTGATACTTTCTTTCCCAAAGCATTCATTTTTTGTGTGTGTCCCCCCCAAAAACATATGTCCAAGTCCTAGCTGTCGGTTATCTGTGAATGTGAATTTGACTTTTTCAGAGATCAAGTCTTTGCAGATGTAATCAAGTTCAAGATCTCTAGAGGAGATCATTCGGATTTCTGGTGGGCCCTAAATCCAATGACTTGTGTCCTCATGAGGGACAGAAGAGGCAGGTTTGACCCAAGAAGAAGGCCTTGTAGGGGGAAAGAAAAGAAAACATGAGTATGTGTCATGGAGGTGGGCCAAAGGGAGAGGAGAAAGAAAGCCAAGAAGCCCACCAGCTTCCCTCCAGGCTGGAATCCATTTCGCAGCCGCTGCCTCATTTAGATCCACCCTCCCTTCGTACACAGTGGGAGCCAACCCTGTCACTTGTTTGCCAGCCCCCAGGTCTCTCCAGTCCTTTCATTTCCTCTACTCAACTTCTGAACGCTGTCCAGAGCTCTCGATGCAAAGATGCTGGAATCTGTGAACATGGAATGGGACTCTGTCACCATGGCATGGTGCAGGCATTCGGGAATTTAAGACCCGAGGTGTCACCAGGGCAAGGTGTAGGGGAAGGGGCACAGAGCCTCCTGCCCATTCCAGGGGCTCCACTCTCCCAGCACCTTCCCACGTTCACCAACTGATCTTGCTGTTTCATGGCAATAACTGTTGAGTAGCTTTAGGTGGGCTAAACCTTGAAAGTTCATTCAGTTGAAGCCATGGAATATTAGGAAAAACGAGGAGCCCTGGTCATGTGGCTCAGGTGTCTGGAGGTTCATCCTGCGCACTTAATAGTTGTGGTTTGATTCCCGGTCAGGACACACACCTAACATGCACCTTCAATGCACGGTAGTGGTGTGGACCGAAGGCAACCGATCAGTGTTTCTCAGTGACATTCATGTACCTCTCTCCTCTCTCTCCCTTACCCTCTCTCCAAAATTCAATAAACATATCCTCTGGTGGAGATTTAAAAAATGAAAATACGTCAAGAATTTAGAGTGTCTGTGGCTGCTTTTGTAAAGTGTAATGAATACACCTTCTTAATTAGACAACTTAATTAGAAAAGTTAAAACATGGAAGTTCATTTGGTTGGACCCAAAGCACCACAGCCACTAAAAACCAAAAATAAAAGCTTGCAGTCCCTCTGGTCTCCCTCCTCACTCATCCCCTGATCCCTTTTTTCCCTTTACAGAAGCCTCCACTGCTTTTGGGGAAAGATAATTAGAGATGGAGCTGAGATCCCCCCGCCCCCAAAGATCCCAAGACCATCCACTCTCGTGTGAACACTGGAGGGAAGGAATCCAACTTGGCCCAGTTGACTCCAGGTGCCCAAATTACCTTCCTTCTCTATTCCATAAAAGGAAAAGATTCTGGGCGCAGGAGTGGTCAGACACCAAGAACTGAGGGATGGAGCTGATGCATTGGGGTGGGGGGCGTGCAGAAAGGGCTCCTGGGTCTGGGTGCTTACCAGACACCGAGAGGCACCTGGGAGAGGAACTAACACTGTGCCTAGATGCTAACCTTGGAAAAATAGGACGAGGTCAGGAGAAAGACTGGAGTGATCCGTTAGATGGGGCTCCGTGTACAGTCGTGGGCTCGACGCGTTCCTATGCCAGCTCTTCTCTCTCATTAAGTGCCAGAGGGGATTCTCCTATTCAGAAACTGCTTCATGTGGAGCATATAGATTGTCCCCAAACCATTTCACTGTCTCCTCTGAATATCCCAACAAAAATAATATAGAATCCCCAAAAGAAGGAAGGGAAATCCCAGATTGGGTTAAACACTGAAAGGCTGCAGTGCACGCACAGGCCATTTTCTGGTGCACACTGCCACCTGCTGGATGCAGCCTCCAGGGCACCCCTTCCGAACAGAGGCAACCATTATTAACCTGTTGCTAAACTGTGTTGAAACTGATTTCTCCACCCAAAGGGGTGTCTTCCGTCTGGCATTCCTTTCTGGGGGTGGTTCGGCTCAGACTCATTGGCTTAAAAAGGAAGGATACAAAATGCCTTGGTACTGAAACACAAATGGTGTGTGTGTGTATATTCAGGAGCTCAGCCAGCTTGGCCTTGGCATCCTCTTGGATTTTACATGAAAAAAAAAAAAAAGACTATTGCCTTTCTGGGGAAAACTTAATGCCTTACTTCGTCATCTGGATTTCGTTCTTCTCCTCCAAATAGGGTCACCCTGTCGTCTGACAGGCAGAGCGATGCAAGATCATCCCGATTCTGTCAGAGACAAAAGCGACTTGAGACCGAGTCACAGCATGTAAAGCTCTATCTACCTCTGGTCTCTCCACTTCTTGAGTTTAGCCTTCAAGGGATCCCAGCGAAGAGCTTGCGATGTTTCCTCGCACCCGTTCCCTTACCCAGCCCTGCACTCCAGCACTCTGCCCCACTTTTCATCGACTCACCGGGATGGAGTGGTCAGGTAGCAGGGCAGGAAAGGTAGTGAAGTCCTTAAAAATCTACAGAATATAGAAATAAAGATCTCTGTTATATATGCATTTCACTTATCAGTCTGGCCCCCTGCAGAAACCGGGTAAGTCCGAGAGAACGACAGCTGACTACCACGGAGGAAAACCAAGGGGTAGGTCCAGTCGCAGCCACTGTGCCAGATGTGGTGTTAAATTAGCACTGCATTGTATGTGGCCACTGATTGAACAAATGCATTGTTTTCTGTCACAGTCAGGAAAGGGGATCACAACCAGTTCAACAGAGATGAATGGAGTAGACGATAGAATATGTATTTTTGTTTAAATCCAGGACTATATTAATACTCTCTTCTTTTGTTGTAACACAGATAGGAAATGTCTGGGCAACTTGTGCTTCCTGTGGCCCACTCCATCAATCCACTCTATCAATGATATCATGAATATCAGGCCAGATGAACAACACTGAGAGATGATGGTCCACACACATTTCAGATGATGGAAGGTGAAGAATCAGAGGTGAAGAATCAGAGGTCGACTAGACCAGGGAGATGCCCAAGATATCTCCTGCAAAGGAAAAGATAAATTACTGAATCACACACACCCCACTGTGGAGAAAGACGTGCATTGCCTCTTTGGTTTCCGAAGGCAGCATATTCCACACCTGGATACACTGCTTCTGCCTGTTTACAGGGGGACGCAATAGGCTGCCAGCTTCAAATGAGGCTTAGATTAGGGAAGGGTCTGAAGGAGATCCTGGCTGCTGCTCGGACCGTGCAGCCCAGGTGACCCTATGGCATTAGAAGTATCAGATGTGGGAAACATACCAGGTGGAGTTTCTGGCAAGCCCGCATGGAAGAATCACAGTGCAGGCTCCTGGGATGATAGAGCAAGGCCATCCCCTCTGCAGTGGAAATGCACACCTTTTGAATGACAACTCCTGGTGTATACTTGGCCCAGTAAATATGGAGCACCTGACCTTGAGACATTGCATGACTGTGCATCCAGAACTGCCCATGGTGTAGTGCATTCCATTAGATCTGCCAAGTCATAATATCAGATGTGGCCAGAAACTGTGTCTTGCAATATGAAGGTGATGCACCCAGGACTGAGTATGAACAGCACAAAAGATCAAAAGTGAGCCACACGAGCAATGTCGGGAGCAATTCCTGCAAAGTCATCCACACCTGATTTCTGGGACTGTGTTAGGTTACACGGCAAAGGGAAAATGTGGGGCACCTCTGATTGGCCATTTAACTCCTGAGCTCCCTGTTGGCCAACACTGGTACAGCCTACAGTTCAGAAGGCCCCAAAGATCACCTTCAGGTTCAACAGTTTTGTAAAAGGACTCCTAGAACTCAGAAAACTGTTATCATCATGGTTATGGTTTATTATAGTCAAAGGATGCAGATGAAAATCAGCGAAGAAGTGGGATTTATTCCAAGAATACAAAGTTGATTTCACTATTTAAAAATATATTTATGCATGAAAGACAAATACCATATGATCCCACCTTTAACAGGAACCTAAACAACAAAAGAAACAGGCAAAATATCACCAAAGACACTGAAACAGAGAACAGGCTGACGGTGACCAGAGGGAAGAGAAGAGGGAATTTCAGGGGAAAAGGGGAAGGGTTTACAGGAACAAGTATAAAGGACACATGGACAAAAGCAAGTGGGGTTGGAAATGAGAGGAAGGTGAGGAGGGCTGGGGGATGGGCTGGGATGGAAGTAAAAGACAGAAAACTGTACTTGAACAACAATTAAAATTTTTAAAAAGAAGTAAAAATATGTTGATGCAATCCGTATATCAACAGGCTATAGAAGAAAAGCAATGTGATCTTATCAATAGATGCAGGAAGAGCATTTGACAAAATCCATGACTCATTTATAAAAACTCCCAGCAAACTAGGAGGGAACTCCTGCAAACAGACAAAGAACATCTACAAAAAAATTTATGGCTAGTGTCATACTTCATGGTGAGAAACTAAGTGCTCTCCTGCTAAGATCAGAAACAAGGCAAGGATGTCCTCCTTCACCATTCCTATTTAACATTGTGCTGGAAGTTCTAGAGAATACAATATGATAAGAAAAGGAAGTAAAAAAGGAAGTAAAGATGTACTAATTGGGAAGAAAGAAAACCACCTTTGTTCACAGATGACATGATTGTCTCTGTACCATGTAGAAAATTACTAAGAACCAACAAAAAAATTCCTGAAACTAATAAGCAATTATAACAAAGTTGCATGATATACTGTTAATATAAAAAAAGTCAGTTTCATTTTATATACCGGCAATGAACAATTGGAGTTCAAAATTTAAAATATAGTACTATTTATTCTACCACCCCCCAAAAGAGAAATAGTTAGGCATAAATCTAACAAATAAGTACAAGATCTATATGAGGAAACCTCTGATGGGAGAAATTCCAAATAAATGGGGAGATATTCCATGTACAAGTAGAGGAAAATGCAATCTACTATAATCAATGTAATAATACCAATCAAGATCTCAGCAAGATATCCTGTGAATATTGACAGATTGTTACTGAAGTTCATAAGGCAGAAGACCCAGAATTGCCAATACAATATTGAAGGGGAAGAACAAAGTTAGAGAACTGTCACTGTTGAATTTCAAGACATACTATAAAGCTGCAGTAATCAAGACCGTACAGGATAGTGAAAAAATAGAGAAGGATATCAATGGGACAGAAGAGAGAGCCCAGAAATAGACCCCCATATATGTAGTCAAATGGTCTTTGACAAAAGAACAAAACAATACAATCGAGCAAATACAGTCTTTGCCACAAATGTTGCTAGAACAACCGGACATTCCCCAAAATGAATCTAGACACAGACATTACACCTTTCACAAAAATTAACTCAAAATGAATTAGAGACCTAAATGTAAAAAGCTATAAAGTACCTAGAAGCTAACAAAGAAAAATCTACTTTGGATTCAGTGAGTCTTCTTAGATACAACACAGAAGCACAATCCATGAAAGAAAAAAATTGTTATTTTGTGTTTGCAATAAAAAAGTCTGCTTTGTGAAAGGCACTGTTAGGGAATGGGGGCCCACACCATGCAGCTCAGAGGAAGTGTGGGCCAGGCTGGAGGACGTCCCGTGAGCTTAAGCGCTGGGACTCTAAGGCGCTTCTTACCACCCCTGGGCCCTGTGACATCAACAGCACACCATTCTTAAGCACCTATTCTTAAAAGAGAGAGAGAGAGACATAGAGAGAAATAATAAATGAAAAGATAAGCCACAGACTGAGATAAAATATTTGTGAAAGACACATCTGATAAAGGACTGTTATCTAAAATATACAAAGATCTTTTAAAACTCAACAATAAGAAAGCAAAAACCCCACTTAAAAAAGATGGGCCAAAGAACCTTAACAGGCATTTTTATCACAGACAGCAAATAAGCAGGCAAAGAGGTGCTCAATGTCATACGTCCTTAGAAAACTGCAACTTTAAACAGCAATGAGACACCACTGCCTGTGTTCTGTGAGGTCCATGTCAAAACCCGCAGACTATACAACACCAAGAGTGAACTTAATGTAAGATACGGACTTTAGATAATAATAACATTAATATTAGCTCACCAATTGTAGCAAATGTACCACATTAACACAAGAGGTTACATACTCTCTGATTCCATTTACATAACATTCTTGAACCGGCAAAATCACAGACATGAGGAACATGTTAGTGATGGCCAGGACGTAAGGGCAGACTGGTCGTGGGGAGGATTGGGTTTGGCTGTAAAAGGGCAACATTGTGACCCCTGTGGTGATAGGGAGTATACTGCATACACTTGTATATGAACTGTATATTGTATGATACACGTTCATTATAATACAACATGTATTATAGATGATTAATATGATAACACATATTGTGTACTATATGATGCAATTACACTGTTTCAGTACAAGAGCAGAACTGTAACTACTCTGCATCTTCACTGTGTCGATATCAGTAGCGACTACAGTTTTGTAAGTCGTTACCATTGAGTCACATGGGGGAAGAAGGTACATGGGATTGCTCTGTCTTATTTCTTACCATGTGAATCTACAATTATTTCAAAATTTAAAAAAAAACACTTAATTTTAGGAGAAGACAGTGCAGTTGCTGCCCAGCTCTTCCTCTTGGGCCAGGCTCATTTGGAACCCAACCTCCTCTCTGCTGTGAAGAAGCCAGTCAGCAAAACAGACAGGCCAAGTGTGGGTGTTGGGGCTGCAGCCCTCGCTGAGTTGGCAGGTGTCTGCCAGCATGAAGCACGATGCCCGGGAACGAGCAAAGCCCACAGAGGATTCCAGCTCCCAAGCATCCTGTGAGCTGCCTTGAGCTCCACGTGGCGCAGAGACTGGCTGTCCTCAGCAAGCCCTTCCCAAACTTCAGGTTCGTGTGAGAAGTAAATGCCGATTGCTGTTTTCAGCAAATAATTTTAGGGCCATTTGTTATATAGTGCAATAGGTAACTGGGGGTAAAAAAAAAAAGATGACTTTTATCAGTGACTGTTCCATGGAAAAAGAAGGCAATTGGTTTTTTCATTGAAACTTGATGTTAACCAATGGTGGTAATTTTTGGAGTATCATCAAAGTATAGCTTTGAACAGTACAGACTGGCTTCATTCCAGTTTTAATTAGTGAGGTTTTATTGTAGCTGCCACATCACAAATTACAAATTGGGCATATCCTGTGGTTAAAGATTATTAAGCCATTTACAGGGTGGGCACAGAAGGCAATTTAGAAGATATAGTTTGGATGCAAAAATGAAATAAGTTTTTCAAGCATGGTACAGATTATTTGAAATTAGGATTGTCTTGGAAGATCTAAGAAACATAAATACAAATATAGTGCTATCATTATGGACATAAAATTATAAATTATACTTGCCAAGTGGATTATTATGAATTACAAATTATCATGGCATATCAAAAATACACATCATCTTACAACTGTAATTGATTACTGACATCAAGCATCTAAATATTCACTTCTGACTTCCGGCCAAGATGGAGGCATAGGTGGAAACATTGAGCCTCCTCACACAACCAAGTTTAAAGACAACAAAGTTTTAGTAGCAAAAACGCAACCAAAACATAGAAAATTGAACTGTACGGAAGTCCAACAACAATGAACCATTCAGCCAGACCAGTAAGAGGGTGGAGTCAGCGGCTGGCAGAGCAGGCTTGACCCAGGTGTGCAGGGGGCAGATGGCAGATCCCAGGTGTGGAGTGGCAACGGGTGGACCCAGTGAGGGCACACGGCGGCTGACTGACTGTGGTCACACATCCACACACAGATAAACCAGGTGAAGGAGCAAGCAGTGAGACAGACCGTGCAGGCTAGGGCCCCAGTGATGGGAATTAAAGCCTAAAAGCACCAATTGGAAAAACTTTTGGGGTCGAGGTGGCAGGAGAAGCTCCCAGGCTCACAGAGAATTTTTTGGAGAGACCCATAGGGTCCTGGAGGGTGCACAAGCCCACACACCCAGGAGCCAGCACCAGGAGGGCCAGGTTTGCTTGCGGGAAGCAGCAGAGGGGGCTGAAATCTGAGAAAGAGTGGAACAAATGCCATTACCCCTCTCTGACCCCACCCCCACATACAGCATCACAACCTAGCGACTGGGTCAACCCGCCCTGGTGAACACCTAAGGCTCTGCCCCTCAGACGTAACAGATGCGAACAGACCAAAACATTATGGCTCAAGAACAACTCAGAGCCCCATAGCCAATACTTCTAAGCAACCAAGAGATAGCCAACCTATCAGATGCACAGTTCAAAACACTGATGATAAGGATGCTCACAGAACTGGTTGATTTTAGTCATAAACTAGAGGAACAAATGAAGGCTAAACTAAGTGAAATGAAGGGAAATGCACAGGAAACCAATAGTGATGGAAAGGAAACTGGGACTCAAATCAAGGGAGTGGACAAGAAGGAGGTGGATCAAACAGAAAAGAATGAAGAAACAAGAATTCAAAAAAATGAGGAGAGGCTTAGGAACCTTCAGGACATCTTTAAACTTTCCAATATCCAAATTATAGGGGTACCAGAAGGGGAAGAAGAACAGCCACCAGTGGAAGACTTATTTGAAGAAATAATAAAGGAGAACTTCCCCAATCTGGCAAAGGAAATAGACTTCCAGGTAATCCAGGAAGCTCAGAGAGTCCCAAAGAAGGTGGACCCAAGAAGGAACACACCAAGGCACATCATCATTATATTAGCCAAGATTAAAATGAAGGAGAGAATTCTAGAAGCAACAAGAGATAAGGGGACAGTCACCTACAAAGGAGTTCCCATCAGATTGTCAGCGGATTTCTCAAAAGAGACCTTACAGGCAAGAAGGGGCTGGAAAGAAGTATTCCAAGTCATGAAAACCAAAGACCTACATCCAAGATTGCTCTATCCAGCAAAGCTTTCATTTAGAATGGAAGTGCAGATAAAGTGCTTCTCAGATAAGATCAAATTCAAGGAGTTCATCATCACCAAGCCCTTATTATATGCAATGTTAAAGGGACTTATCTAAGAAAAAGAAGATAAAAATATGAACAGTGAAAGGACAGCAACTCACAGTTATTAATAACCACACCTAAAACAAAAGCAAACTAAAAGGACAGCTAGATCAGGAGCATAACCATAGAAATGAAAATCATATGGAGGGTTAGCAACAGGGGAGTGGGAGAAGGAGAAGGGGGGAGAAGATACAGAGAATAAGTAGCATAGATGGTAGGTAGAAAATAGACAGGGAGGGCAAGAGTAGTGTGGGAAATATAGAATCTAAAGAACTTGTGACACATGGACATAAACTAAAGGGGGGATGGTGGGAGGGGGTGTGTAGGTGGAAGGGAATGAAGGAGGGAATGGGAGAACTGAATGGCATAATCAATAAAATATATTAAAAAAATAAATATTCACTTCTGCTTGCACATGAATCAGGCCATATACATACCCTTTCACGTGGGTCTAGGCGTGTGTTTTTGTTCATTTGTAATACTCTGCCATGTTTCACGTGGCAGATAGAAGAACAGAAACGAAACCAGGCTGGACATAGGTAAGAGCCATTTTCTTCCTGCCTCCCATTCACTTTCCAAACAGCTCATCTGACACTTGTCAATACCCCCTCATCTTTTTCCAGCTGCGGATTCATCATTTGGCTGGTCCCATGTTGATTTCTACCTGTTCCTTCCAGCCTCCCCTTGCATCATCACTGAGAGTTTCTGCATCTCTACCCACCTGGATCACGAGAAGTTTTGCAGAGTTTCTTTACACTCTTGGTCTCATGATTAAAAGTAAAAGTAGCTCAATAAAACTTAGATTACTTTTTCTTCGAGTCTATTCTTGTTTTTTTTTCCAGGACACACTCTAACCTCCTTTTTTCTTTTCCTTCTTTTACATCGAGAAACTTTTACATTGCCACATCCCTTGCAATATGTGTGGGGTTGGGTTGTTTTTTTTTTTAAGGGGGGGGTGAGGATCTCACCTAAGGTTTGAATACCAATTTCCCCTCTGGCTAAATATGTAATCTCAGACACATTGCAGAAATTTCCAAAGCCCTGTCATTTTGAAATCAGAATAATAATGGCTCTTGGCAGGATTAATGGAGGTGTGCTCTACTCCTTTTCCTTTTGTCCTTCAAACCCTAAAATTTGATATCCTAATAAACGACGTTGATTGAGTTGGACGGGGAGACCGGTGGTAGCGGAGACTGGAGTTTCTGGAGGTGGTGGTGGGGAGGTGCCTGGGCCAGGGCGCCATTGGTGAGAACAAAGCTCTGAGGCACGCTCGAGTCTGGTGCGTCTGGAGGCACAAAGAGGAGCGTGTATGATATATTTTTTTCTTTTGCTTTGCAGTTAGAATTCTGTAAGGAGCTGGGAGAAGCATGAGAAAGATATGGAAAATGCCAATAATGGTACTAAGAGTGGCTGTAATTCAAGAGAGCACAAGAACGAGGTATGGAAAGCAAATCTTGCCACCCAAAATATTGTAAGATATTACAAAAAAATGATTACTTCCAATCCCTAATACATCATAGATTTTTAATTTTTTCCATATTCTATCTTGGATCTTGATCATATAAATTTATTGTTTCGTGTAGTTGCAACCTCAGCAAAACAAAGCTTGTATTCTCAGGAAAGAATATCTTATATTCCTGATGGCAGTCGGCCCTTTTGGATTACTTCCCACATTAATTACTTAAGACCAAAATAAACCAAGGCTAGCTTGTGTGTGTCTTGGTGCCTCATTATTTTGGTCACGGAAACCCTGCAAAATAAACCAATTTACCGTGAGTCTTCCTGATTTAAGTAACTCGAAACGGGCCAGAAAAAGCACCTATGGACACAGACGATGTAAAGCCACCATTTACCAAATTGCTGCGTCCCTTGGCACTGGGTCTCCTTAGTCCTGGTTGGAGTTGAGCATCAACTAGTGTGTGGCTATTGGCCGGCGCGCGTCGCCCGGAGCCAGCAGGGGGCGAGTGAGCTGCAAGCCCTGCTCTGCATCCTTGACTGACAGCTGAGGATGCCGACGAAGATGAGGTAATACCACCCCAACCCGGAGGGCGCGGGGGTGTGGGCGCGCGCGTGTGCGAGTTGGAGTGTGCGGGTGCGTGACTGAGCCGGAGACACTTCGAGTCTCAGAGCTCGCACTGCAGACACTGATCACGCTGCATTTAAAAAAAAGAAGAAATTCCATTCCTGGGAGGGAAGCCTCCCTCCCACAGCAAAGCTGTGGCCCGGCGACGGCGGCGGTATCGGGGCCGTGTCATGGCGGGTCTCTTTTCGGCGTCTAGGGACTGGGGTAACCTCCGCAGACACGGGTTTGCCTTGGCGCCCCGCTTGGAAGGAGCGATTCATTCTGGAAGCAACTGAGCAGAGCCACAGGGAGGGGGAGCTCTCGCCGAGGCGGCGACAGCTTTCGTGCGGCGCTGGGGTGGGAAGGGAGGAGAAAGAGGGGAGGGGAACACCGTGTCATTCCCGGCGCGAGCGCGCGGCGAGATCCCACCCGGGCGACTGCAGAGCCCGAGGCGCAACTGGTGCGAGGGCTGGTTCCTCGCCTCGCCGTCAGCGCCAGCTCGCGGCCGCTGGGGCTCCCGCGGCGCGCCCGCCCGGTAGCTTTGCAAGGCGGGGGCCTGTCTGCAGAGAGCCGGACATTTGCATGAAGCCACCCGACCGCACGGAGCAGCGGCAGCAGCGGAGGCGGCGGCGGACCCCGGCGGCGGCGCACGGTCGGAGCCGAGCGGCCCCGGTCTCCGGGCCCCGGTGGATGCGCGGCTGGGGAGCGGCCCATGGGCCGGAGCTGAGGCTGCCCGGGGCGGCGGGGCGCGGGGCGGGGGGCGCGGTCGAGGCCCGGAGGCGGCGGCGCAGAAGGAAGCGGAGGAGGACCGGCGCGCCGAGCCCGGGGGAGGGAGAGCGCAGCGCCGCAGCCCCGGGCTCACCATGCTCCTGGCCTCGGCCGTGGTGGTCTGGGAATGGCTGAACGAGCACGGCCGCTGGCGTCCCTATAGCCCGGCCGTGAGCCACCACATCGAGGCGGTGGTCCGCGCCGGGCCCCGCGCCGGGGGCAGCGTAGTGCTGGGCCAGGTGGACAGCCGGCTGGCGCCCTACATCATCGACCTGCAGTCCATGAACCAGTTCCGCCAGGACACGGGTGAGCCGGCCGCCCCCGCCCCGCTCGCGCGCACCTCCGCGCCCTGCCCTGAGGTCTGCGGCCGCGCGAGCCCACCGGGGCCACCCGGTCCGCACCTCCTTGCTGCGGTGTCACCCAGAGGTGGTCGTGGAGGGGGCGCTTCCTCCTCACGGTCCTCTTATAAACGGCCATGTAATTATTGTCAGTGTCCTGGCTATGCGAACCCAGCTGCACCCTAGCCCCTAACAACTCCACTTTTACGCCCCTTTTTAAGCAATTGGTGGGCCCAGGTCCCCCCTCCCCCACCGTGGAGATTCTGGGGCCGCCCCTCCCCACCGGCAATCCCAGCCCCCAGCAAGGGCTTCCTGCTCCCGTAGCGCACACGCCTGCCGACCCCGCTTCGCCCCTGGCATCCTTGGGCCGGCTACTCCTCCCTCCCGCCACCTGCTCCACTGCCTCTGCCCCTCCTGGGTGGGGCGCTTCCTACCGCGGGGCGCTGGGCGTGGGGACTGGGGGAAGGAGGCAGGGATTCCCCGGGGGCTCTAGCGGTAGTCTGGAATGGCGAGGGCCGGGCTCCCTGGGAGGGGGACTGGAGTTGGGGGATTCGGGGGCATGAAGCCCCCCGGATGCGGTGGCGTCGGCGAGGGCGGCTGCTGGCGCGCTCCGAGCGCTGAAGCAACAGGCCGGAGCAGATGGAGAGCAGGGGGGAGGGCCCGGGCTCCGGAATGCCTGGCAGGGAAGCCGCTCGGCTCCCTTTGTCCGCGGAGGAGGAGGCGGATTCCTCAGCAGAAACTGCCCTCCAGCTTCCTCCTGAACCCGTCGCCTAGGAGGGACGCGCTGCACTCCCAGGCCACACCACACCCCTATCTTGTCGTGAAAAGCTACTTGGCACTGTGGCCACAATCCCACTTCCCAGCTGACCAGCCTTCCCACGTCAGGGCAAAGCAAGAGGCGTCGGGGAGGAGGTCCCGGTGGCGGGTCCCGGGAGGGAGGGGCAGAGCAGGGCCGCGTCCCTCCGCTCGGCCCGGTGTGTCCAGGCTTCGTTGATGGTTTGGGACAAGCCTGGCTCCCCTGGTCTCCTCACGAGGGTGGGGGTTGTTTCAGGAATTCTAGCAGAGCCTGTGAAAAGTGTGAAGAGGAGCCTGGAGAGGCAGGTGGGGAGGGGGGGCGGGCGGGGGGGGGATACTAGAGGGGTGGCTGGGAGCGGCCCAGAAGGCCAGAGGACAGCTGCAGGAGCTGGGTATCTCGGTCCCTTGGAAAGCCCCCGCATCCTGTGTGCTAATTAGGGCCGTCATGGGAAAGGGGTGTCTCTGGTCATGACTGCCAACAACCTCTCTGCCAACGACTTTGCAGACACTGGTGAAGTTTTCTGGGGAAAGGCTTCCAGAAGTGTTATCATCTGGGGCGGGGGCGGCGGGGAGGGAGAGAGGACTTAACCTCTGGTGGGAAAGGGTGGGAGGTGGAGCCCAGAGGACTGAGAGGAAGAGGGAATGAGGAGTACATGGGAGATTGAGAAAGAGGGGGAGGGAGAGAATGTGATTGTGCAATGTGGGTAGAGGTTGTGCAGGTGAGAGGGCAGAGATGTCAGACTGCTGGGGATAGGTGTTGGGAGAGGGGGACAGCTGAGCCGCGGAGATGAGACCCGGAGGTAAAACACCTGACAGGGAGTTCCTGCTGGAAATAAAAAGGCAAGTGTGAGCTTTTTTATTTGACACTAAATCTCTGCAGAATAAGGAGAAACTTCCCTGGTGACATAAAGGCCCCGAGCCTTGTCCCACAGTTGAGAAAGGAGACACAGTTCAATCAGTGCTTAGGGACGTGGTACCTAGGAAGGGTCACGGCCTGAAGGGCCCTTTCTATAGAAGAGAAGTTCTAGAGAAAATTGGGTTCGAGGTAGAAGCTGCCTTCCCCAGGTCTGATCGCTCTTCCCTGGGGACAGGCTGACCACCACCTGGTGCTCCCTCTAGCCCAAGCTCAGGCACCAGGCTGTGGGCAGCCTGTGCTCAGGGAAGAGTGGCTGGGGTCCAGCCGATTTTAGACAGAGAGCCTGCCCTGGATCGTTCAAAGCCTCCCTCGGGTGTGCTTCCCGCTCGCATCTGTCTGCTCAGCCCTGCAGTGGGTGCTGGAGGCGCTGGGCTGCATCCCAGGAATGCTGGGTCTGTCTCGGAGCTTGTCAAAGTAGAATAGGATCCCTGGGTTTCTGGACTCGGAGCCCCATTCTCTCCATTCTCCACCCACAGACATGAGCTCCCCTCAATATAGCTGGTTGATGAGGCCATGACAGGGTAGGAACTTTAAACCACTGTCTCCCAGGCAACCTTGGCCAAGCCCTGGCAATGTTTAATTAAATGACCCACGTCCCCCCTAAGCCATAGTTTGAAGCTGGGAACCAGAAACATCCCCATAAACAAAGGAGAGCTGGAAGTCCCCTGTGTAGAGGCGATTCTTCTCTCTTTTCTTTGGTCTCTGTATGTGGGGACATTTCCCGACATGGGAGCTTTGTTCTTCAGGGAGTCCCCCCCACCCCGAAGTTGCGCGCCTTGCCACCATGGGAGTCCTCAGACTCTCAGCTCTCCTGGGTTCCTACTTATTCAGCCTGTCTCCAGGGAGGTGGCTAGGAGGTTGCAGACACCCTCTGCCGGCTCTGTTTGCCCTGGACCCTTCTTCCCTAGACAGCCTCCCAGTCTGAGCTTATGTGCGTTCTGTGCTGGTCTCCTCAAAGCATGCGGGGCTAGAGAATCTGGAAGAAGGGAAGAGATGGGGTGAGACAGAGGTGACTGGGGCTTGGCTGCTTCTGAAAGCCGCAGTTGGGTCCTCTCCACCCATGGTCATATACCTTGCCTGGGCTGGCCTTCTCCTGTTGTAAGACAGGAGAGCCCTGTGCTGTGGCCCCCCTTTCCCCTGTGTCTTCTGATGCAGCTGATCGCTTCCACCTCCTGGGCTCAGGCAGCAGGATGGAGGAAGACCCCCACTGGAAAGGGGAGACACTCCCTTACAAGGTGACCTTGAGCAAGTCCCTTAACTGCTCAGACCTCATTTTACTCTGCAGAGTGAAGAACAGGCTTTAGGTTTCTCTGGCTCCTTTCTTTCCACCCTGCAGATGGGCATGTGAATGGGTTTGGCCCCTCCACCAGGGAGGACGCTACTTAGAAGCGGCATGGTGTGAGGGAGGGATCTTTCCAGCTCAGAGTTTTCTGTGCGACTATGGCCTCTTTCATGTCTTTCATGTGGTGAGAGGGTCAGATGGAAAGAGAATAAAGGATGTGACAGAGCTAATTTTAGGGTGCCCCTCCAAGTACACTCTATCCTCACAGGAATGGAGGAGGCAAAGGTCTCATGATGACCACATGACATGATCACATGACCACATCCAGGGCAATTTTAGGGGATGCCCCAAGCACATTGCTCCCATTATCTTGTTTAATTCTGCCAACCATCTTATGAAAGACCTATTGTTCCCATTTTATAGGAAAGGAAGCAAGTCGAGAGGGAATAAGTTGTTCAGAGGTTCACAGCTAGTCAGTGGCAGAGCTGAGGTTCCAGATGAAGTGCTCCAGGTTCTGCTCCTGTAAGTGGTATAGCCACTGTTCCGGGCACAGCAGTAACAAACACCCACGTTTCTGCTCGCGTGGAACATTCTAGGAGAGTGAAGGATGATGGGATTTCTTGGGCACAGCAGATGCTCTGACCACGTTGCCATGGTGAAATGCCCTAGAGATCTCGGGTCATTCTTAGAGAGTGTTGTCTCCCCAGAAATATCTCGGGTGTGTTGGGGTGCAGGTGTCTGAATTGCCAACAAAATTTGATTTTCTTCCTCTTTTTTCCTCCTTAGTCTGGGGACGTCCTTTATCTCTATCCCAGTAGAGGCCTTTGGCGTGGGTCACTGTACCTTAGGGCCAAGTGGATTTCCTCAGATCATCTAGTTCATGGTTCTGATTATAGGAAGGTCTAGGACTAACCCACTCC
Organism: Artibeus jamaicensis; assembly: GCF_021234435.1. Lineage (NCBI taxonomy): Eukaryota > Metazoa > Chordata > Mammalia > Chiroptera > Phyllostomidae > Artibeus > Artibeus jamaicensis. The sequence continues at coordinate 5,213,529 of NW_026522050.1, read as the reverse complement.
AGATGGAATGGACTCCAAAAATAATCTGAGAAGTAAATCCCACCATCTCTGCCTCCTCACTGCCTACAAATAAAACCATCTCTCTTGTCTCAAAACTTTGCTTCTGAGGTCTGCTTTATACCTATAATTAACCTACTAGGACTGAACTGAATTCAACATTTTCCCCTTCCTCACCCAGCTCTTCCTCCTGACACCCCTCTCCCTGTTACTGGTGCCTCCATTGACCACTTGCCCACTGTCAGACCTAAGGGTTCTCTGACACATTCTGTCATTCGGAGTCTTATTCAGGTGCCAGGCATGATGAGAACTCAGGCCCAGTCCCTGGAGGTGCTGACCCCAGAGCTGGAGGGCACTGTACTCTAGGGGATGCTGAGGCAGGTGACCCTGGAACCTGTCCTGTAAAGCATTCAGCTCCTCATGGTCAAGTTCTACCGATTTCCTCTCTGTAGGGCCCCTCCAGCCTGTCCCCTCCTTTTCATGTTCACTGCCAACACCCTCATTATGTCTCACTTAGAACCAATTAGCAGAGCAGCTCTGGTCTTCTCACTTCTCTGTCACAGACTTCACTGCCTCCTCATTGCCTACAAATAAAACCCAGCACAGCCAGGCAGCCTGACCATTTATGCCCTGGCTCTCACATACCTTTCCAGGTTCATCTTCCTCCATGCCTCATCTTTTCCTCTACACCTGACAAACAGATGTCCCTTTAATCCTCGTGAATTCCCTCGGTGTTCTCTGACCACCCACCCCCCACAACTATTTACAAGGTCTCTTCAACTGAAATGCCCTCCTTTGCCATTTCTGCCTATTGAAATTCTCCTTATCATTCAGATCTTACGCTGTTTGTCATCCATTTCTTGAAATGCTCTCCAAACCATCCTTACTTTATCTAATGTTTAACTGATATTTATTGAGCCCCCGAGGACATTCCAGGCACCGGGGATACAGCCCTAAACAAACACCTGCATGCCCACTCTTGTGGGGTTGGGAGTCTAGTGGAGGGAGACAGACATTCACCAAATTAATCGCACAATAAATGGGTAATTTGCCATCAAGATAAATGCTACATGGAAAATAGGAATGAGAATTTGACCTGGTCAGGGCAGCTCAGAGCAGTCTGAAGGGTGAGCAGTGAGGAGGGTTGCCAGAGTGTTGGGGGGCGGTGCCGGCATTGTGAAAAGGCCCAGACAAGCATGGCACAGTGGGCAGAGACTGAAGGAGGCTGGGGTAGCAGAAATGTGTGCAGAGGGTCTTAAGGTGAAGTTGGTGGGCAGAGGGGATCCCCTGAACCCAGGGGAAGTCATGGAAAGGATTTAAGCCCAGTGAGAATGTGGTCAGAGTTTCTGCCAACGTGCTTCCTTCCAGCTGGCACCCTTCCTGTGGCTATTCTGCCTCATGAACAGGCATCCGCACACCTGTCTTGTGTTATACTGTAAGCCACTTGAGGATCGTCTAGGTCCTGGCATCCCTCAGAGCAGCTGGTGGACACTCGGCAGTGTGAGCTGAACAATGAAATGCTAAAGTAGCCGGAAGTGGTCAGTTTATCCGCACACGCTATGGAGCACTCGTTGCTGCCAGACACTGCAGAAGGCACTAGAAAGCAGAGGCCTGCACGGTGGTGTCTATGCCTCCACTTAGGGCACCAGCACGAAACATGGGGAGAGGCTAGTGCACCCCAGACTTCCTGAGGGTGGGGCCAGGGCTGGGAGAAACTTCCAAGACATGGATGGCAAATGGCATAGGGCCTGAATGATCAGGAGGATATCAATAGGTAAAAGAGGCAAAGGAGAGCATTTCAGTAGAAGAGGCCTGATGGATAGCAGCTGCAGAGCTCCAGGAGCCCTCCTGAGGGAATCCATGGGGATAAAAGGGGTGTCTCTTTGTCAGGAGCTGAGGAGACAGAAGACCAGGGGAAGATAAACCCAGAAAGGTGTGTGAGCGCCAGGGCTTGGTCTCCAGATGTTCTGGGGCAATTCTCGGACACCTCTGGCATTGCTAACATTGTTGTAAGAAAACCCAAAACTGCCTTTTAAGCATATCTGTGAAAATTGGCCAAGCACAATACATTGTCCCTGCTACCCTGAATAGAATATAAAACAGTGTCATTTAAGCTCTCTAAGCTTAATTTTCTCATCTCTAAAAGATGTTTCATAGGATTGCTGTGAAGATCCTGTGGTCTGGGATCGGTGAAGTTGCTTCCTAAGGAATAAAGACTATAAATATGAGTTACATACACACATTCTCTCTCTCCTCCCCCTTCTCTCTCTCTCTGCATCCCCTCAACTAAACTTTCCACACAACTCCTGCCTCCTGCTTAGTCACATAATAGAACATAAATCACAATTGTAATCACCAACTTTTACTGAGCTCTTGCCATGTGACAGGTGTTATTTCAGTGCTTTATGATCATTCCTTCATCTCACCCTCAAATTCACCCATTGGAGTAGCTTCCCCAGGGCCCCGAGCAGATGAGGAAACTGAGGCTTTGTCACATGACTGGAAGGGGCGGGGCCTTCGCCGTGGGACACAAAGCCTGTGCTCTTTGTTCCCTGCATAAGAAGGAAATGGAAGCAAACCAGGACACTATGGCCACCCCCTTCCTCCCATCCTGCTAGCTACCCCCGTCCCCCAGCAGAGATCCTGCTGCTGAATAGGGGATTGTTCTGCTTCTCCCTCCTGCCTCTGCATGTTGATGTTTTGGGTCATTAAGGGGCTTGGAGATGGGGTGGGGGGGCAGGTTATGACCCTGGCAAAGGCTTGAATAGCCATTGTTCCTTTTCTTCCCCCCTTGAATGGGATTCTGTCCCCAGTCCTGGTATCTCCCTCTGGGTTGGAGGAGGGCTGGGTCAGAGGCCGGAGGAGGGGAGCCTTTTCCCACCACAGTGATGGATAGAGCTCGCGATGGCACATTTGGCAATTCTGGCCACCCTGGTGCTCTCCCCAGCTTCCCCGCCGCCTTGAGCTGGGCATCTTTAGCCTCGATGATGATGCCCATGAAATGAGCCCCAGTTGGGTCTGAATTCAGGTTTGGGGTGGGTAGGGGTGAAAGAGGCAACAGTGACAGGCCTAGTATTTCCTTCTGGTCCTGCAGGCTCATTTCCGCTGTGCTGTTCACCTGCAATGACTCTGGTCTTGACCCTACCCTCACCCCCAGCAAGACTGTGACAATTAAGATCTCTTTAGGAGGGGTTGACCTTCTTGAAAGAAAGACATTAGATAAATAGAAAATTATCCCTGCGGTCATTATCGTGGTTGATATAAGACAATGCTGCAGAGTTGGAGAGAGTGCTCTTCACCTGCTTTTCCCTTCTCTTCTCCCAGTGACGGGCTCGGTCACCGATGGCCCCACTGTCACTGTGCAGCCTTCCCGGGAGGAAGCAGAGTCGTCCTCTGCCTCCTGGGTTCCAGGGCCCTGTGCTCTTTTCCCTCGTGATGCCAGAGGCGGGCATTTGGAGGGATAGGGAAGAAGGGGTAGGATATTTAGGAGTGCCTGCCGTGTGTCAAGGGGGAAGAGAAATCCAGAACCTGGCACAAACAAACGCATATTTAGTAAGAAGCAGCCACAGTTAATTTTCACAATAACTCAGCGCAGGAGTTACTATCCTGTTATCTAAGGGGAGAAAAGGAGGCCGGAGGCTCTATATCAGTTAGCAAGTGACAAACTTGACTGCAGACCAAAGGGTCCCCACTGCAAGCCAAAGGGTCCCCACTGCAGACCAAAGGGTCCCCACTGCAGACCAAAGGGTCCCCACTGCAGACCAAAGGTGCCCCTTCTGGTAACAGGCACTGCCTGGCCCATCGCTGTCCTTGTTACTCATCTGTGTTCACCCCGGGGTGACAGACTCCTGAAAGGCAGAACGGAGTCTCATTCAAAGCTGACCCTTCACAGGCAGCCTCATGCCCGGCGCACAGGAAGACTCACCTAATATTTGCCTGTTAATGAAACACAATTCAGTGTCATTCTCTGCTGACCCTGACCCTTTCCTTTGTCCCCCTCTGGCAGGGACCCTCCGCCCAGTTCGCCGAAACTACTACGACCCGTCCTCGGCCCCCGGGAAGGGCGTGGTGTGGGAGTGGGAGAACGACAATGGCTCTTGGACGCCCTACGACATGGAAGTGGGCATCACCATCCAGCACGCGTACGAGAAGCAGCACCCTTGGATCGACCTCACTTCCATCGGCTTCAGCTACGTCATTGACTTCAGCACCATGGGCCAGATCAACCGGCAGACCCAGCGCCAGCGCCGCGTGCGCCGGCGTCTGGATCTCGTCTACCCCATGGTCACTGGCACCTTGCCTAAAGCGCAGTCCTGGCCGTCCAGCCCCGGATCCGCCGCCTCGCCCCCAGGCCCTCCCTGCTCCTGCCCGCAGTGCGTCCTGGTGATGAGCGTCAAGGCGGCGGTGGTGAGCGGGAGCACTGGTCCCCTGCAGCCTCCGGCAGCCCGCAAGAACATGCCCCCGTCTGGAGTGGTCAAGCTGCCCCCACCACCAGGACCTGGGGCCAAGCCACTGGACGGCACGGGCACCATTCGAGGCCCAGTGAAGTCCGCCCCATCGCAGCCGATCCAGCGACAGGCCTCCAGCTCGCCCGCAGGGGCCACTGCGGGCCCTCCCACCAGCCCCCCAGGTGCCAACGGCAAGACGGGAAGGGTGGCCCTGGCGACCTTGAATCGGACCAACCTGCAGCGGCTGGCCATCGCCCAGTCCCGGGTGCTGATCGCCTCTGGGTAGGTGCCTGCGTGGCTGCCTCTGGGCCTTTATTCATCAGGGCCAGCAAACGACTGGTCATCCGGTCAGAGATGGGGGAGGGGCCGCCAGGACTTAAGCTCCCTCTGGTCCAGTCCTACCTGCGGCTGCAGGTGGAAGGCAGCGTGGTGTGGTGGATGAGGAGGCTCTGGCCTTTGGGGGCCGAGCTCACCCTCCTTGAGACTTTGCCTCTTTCTGGCCCTGAGATGGGCAGTCCCTAACATCAGAGCCCTAACTTCCTGCTCGGTAAATGCCAGCAGTCATGCGTGGTGAGTGCCGCAGGAGATCACACATCCTTAGTATAGCAGCAACGTGAATTGTGCTCCCACCGTGTTCCAGTTTGGGGGTGCCATCTCATTTCATCCTTCACAGCAGCTCTATGAGGGAGGCGTCTGGATCCCATTTTACACATGAAGAAACTACAGGTTCCCTGGCTCAAGGGCACATAGCTGACCACCAGCACAGGCCAGGATGCGCCCGTTAGGAAGTCGGGCGTCAGAGCCAGACTCTCTGACTCCTTGCGTCCCTCCCGTCCAGCACGCACCACGGTGCCTGGCGTTCAGCAGGTGCCACGTAAGGGTTTGTTCCTTTCCTCTGGTCTCTCTGGCCCCCGGAGGGGAGCCTCCAGATTAGATTAGCAGCCCACATCAGTGAGCACTTGCCATGTGCTGGGCACATTTCCTGATTGCCTGTTACTCCCGTAATAACGCGACGTGTGTTCTGTCATGATTGCTTTTCATGACCATCTTGGTTGGCTCGATCCTAAAATGGGAGAGTCCCAGGTCCGGAGGTGCCTCCATCCCCTGGTTTTTTATGAGGTCGGCCTCTCATGGCCACCCAACCTTCCCTTTATCCTGAGGCGCCTGGCCCTGCCGGCACCGAGGAGCCTGGGCAGCAGCGTGGTGCAGAGTCAGGTTGGACAGCTGAGAGTAAAACTCGGGCTGCCCAGGAGGCGGTCTCTGCACAGAGAGATTCGGTGCTGAGAGGGGAGGAGGAGGAGGGTGTACTGCAGACCGAGAGGCCCGGCCTTTACTCCCACCTCTGCCACTCAGATGTCGCAGAAGCTGTGCAAGGAGTAGTTTCCTCCTGTGTGTAATGGGGAGCATCATGCTTGCCCTGTCTACCCCAGGGAGTCCTCCTGAAAACCTCCACTGAGGGCGTTCAGCCCTTCACAGTTCACCAGGTGCCCTCCCCGGCGTCACCCCCTTCCCTTACCCTCTGATGTAAGTGTCAGTCATGGCACTTGGCTCAGAATTAACTCCCCAATGACAGCCGCATAGCTTGTGTGGTATAGGCTGGGGGTTGGAACTTGCTTTCAGTCTCCTAGTCCACTGCTTTTTTTTTTTTTTTTTCTGCTTAAGCCCAGCTCCTCGTTTATGCAAAAGCAATTTGCACATGGTCAAATGCTGGTCAGATGCATGGGGTTTCCATACAACTTCCTCTGAGTGCACAGAAGTATTTGGGAGAAGGGACTGGGTACCTAAACAGTGCCTCTGCATCTGCTCAATTTCTGTGCATTGTCACACAGCAGCCTCCTGGGGGCCTCTGCCACAGTTCAGCAGGATCACCGGCGTGGGTAAGAACCCAGCCTCCAGAACCTGACTGCCTGAACTTGAACCCAAGTTCCTTGCTGTGTAATGGGGTGGGGGGGTAGGGGCAAGTTTAGCATCCTCTGTCTTCAATTTGCTTATCTGTAAAATGGGAGTAATAGTAGCACCTTCCTTAGAGGGTTGTCATGGTGATTAAATGAAATATTTGATGTATAGATTTAGCACAATGCTTGATACATAGTAAGAGTTCCATAGAATTAGTGGCTGTTGTTGTTGACTTTTATTAGCCACAGGTACTTAGGGAATATGTGCCAGGTAGTTGTTGAATTGAAGTCCGAGATAAGCAGCCTTGCCTCATCGCTGGCGCCCTTGACAAGTGCCAAGTGACCCCCTGCCATAACCAAGTGAAAGGAACCCAGATCGCTTTAAATCCCAATCAGGGCATGGGCAGCTCTTTATCTCTCCGCTTTATTCCCCCTGCCAGGCAGCAGACTTGGAGAGGGAGAACAGGCTGGAGGGCCGGCCGTGCAGTTTCAAAAGGGCTATAGAAACAAGTTGATTTTTCTCTGCTCTGTTTCCCGGACAAGGGAGGCCCCTCCCCATCTTGCAGGCCTCTTCTTTTCACCCCTTCCCACTTCCCTCACCCCCACTCCCATCTTCTGCTCCGGTCTTTCTTGGCCATTTAATTGGCGTGTTTATTCTCTTTGTCTGGTATTGCCATCGGCCTTCTGTCACCCAGTGGCCCCGCCCCCTCCTCTCGGCTGCCCATGACCTCTTCAAGCAACTTTCCCACGGATAAAGGAAGACCCGGGAGGGTGGGATGGAGAGAAGGGTTTGGGGGGGAACAAAAGACCCCGTGAATTATTCAGAGACACAAACAGGGGTCTTCTAAAGAGGAGGAAGAGAGGGACTGTACAGGGGAGGGCGAGAGTCGCCCCTCTGGCCCTTTGCTCCAGAACGAGGCTTCTCTATCTCCAGCGAGGCCTCGGTTGCTGGAGAGACAAGGCCATTGTTCTGTCTGAGGGTCCTGGGTTGGCCCAAGACTCCAAGGAAAACACTGCTTCTCAGCCTGGTGTCTGCCTCAGACTGCCCTCCCCTGCCACCTCACTTGCTTTTCTCTTTTCTTGGTTTTATATTTTAGGGGCAGAAATGAAAACTTGCACCCTCCGTAACTGGGGTCAGCCCAGGAGAATGGGGGCAGACAGAGTGCCCTCTGATTGGCCCCCAAGTGGTCGGGCAGACAGCTGCGGCTGCGCGCTGAGTTGCCCGGAGGGTGGGGAAGCCTGCCTGCCATTGGGCTGCTGGTTTCTAGAGGGAGGGCTCAGGCCTCTGGAGCTGGGGCCCCAACAGGGTGTCACCTGTGGGGACTACAGGGGCCGGTCTCCTGGTCCTGGTTTTGTCTGCCGGTATCAGTGGGGGAGGGGTGACCAGTTGTTGCTAGCCAACCACCCTGAGCACCCTCCGGCACTGGACTTGGCACTTCACACTTGATAGCCTCAAGAACCTGAGAAAATTGCAATGTTACAGCAGGAGAAGACTGTATCGAGCCCAGCTTCTTCTTACAGGGAAACGAAGATGTAGATAATCACTCGAATTTGCATAGGGCTTGGCTATTTACAAAGTATTTTTCTCAAGATCCTTTATCCTTACCAGGACCCGATGGGACAAAGATGCAGGGGCCCTGTTTACTCAGGTGTGGTCGACAAGTGCAGAGAGTCTGTGTGGCCCTCTCAAAGGCACATGCCACTGTGCAGCTGGGCTGCAAGGCGGACTTCCTGGCCCCTTGGGGGGGAGGGCTCCTTCCTCTATACCCTTCTGTATTTCATAAATAAATATCCCCTTCCTCCCCAAGCCCCAGTGCCACCCAGAACCTAGTGACAAGCCCTTCTGCCACGCTGTCTCTTTCCTGGCATAGCAGGGACACCCACCTCTCCCACAGTATTACAGGGGTCCCTGGCCCCAAGTGCAGACCCTCCCTCTCTTCAGACTCTGCCGCCCCCCCCCCCCACCAGTTCTTGGGCTGCCTGGGGGGGGGTGCTGGGCCGGTTGGAATATTTCCTGGTTAAGCAGATTGGGTGTGGAAACCTGCCAGTCCAGTTTGTGGGAACAAAGGTAGCTTTTGTCACCCAGATCACAGCTATCCATCAGCGAGAGTGGGGGCCTTGGAGTGGTGAGGGGGTCAGGCAGATGCGGGAAGGGGGGGGGGGGTGACTGGGTGGTGCGCTGCCCCCTGGTGGGGAGCTGGGGACAGGCACAGGGGACCAGACCTTCATTCCCAGCCTCTCCAGGCGCAGCCCAGGGAAGGAGGCATCTCAGTTGCGGGCAGAGAACCCAGGACTCAGGCTGCCACCCAATCTTAGGGACTGGGGTGGAAAACTGTCAAGAAGTCTCCCTGGTGTCTTCTAACCCCAGACCCTCACAGGTTCACGGGTAAGGAAATGGAGGCTCAGAAAAGTTACTGGCAGGATTTCCTGACTCCCCATTCACCATAACCATGCCTGGCCCCTTGGGGCAGGTCACAGGGTCCAGAATCTAGTCTGAGCCTCTCTTTTTTTTATTGGCCTACTTTCCTTGTTTTGAATTCCCCTCCCCTCATATGAGTTTGATTTCTCCTATGGACAGTTTCTGAGGAAAAGTAGCCTTTGGTGGCCTTCTGAGACACAAACACTTCCCCATCTGTTATTTCCTCATCCTTCTCACACCCCTGGCGCGGTCCCTGCGGAGGCACAGATGCCGTGGAAGACTCAGCGTAGCAGGGGAATCAACCCTGGGCACACAGGGGACAGGCGGACCCACTGCTCGACCCTGAGGTCCATCCCCACCCTGCTGCCTCTTAGGTGCGGGCTTATTCGGAGGGAATAAGCTCTCTGAGCGTCATGTTCTCCGTCTGCAGCGCGGGGTGAGGGGATGAAGTAGACAGGAGCATTGTGAGCGACTAAAGCCAGGCGTCCTGCTTTCAGATCCTTAGCTGTGTGATCTTTATTGAGCTCGCTTAACCTCTCTGTGTCTCGGCTTCCCGGCCTGTTGAAATACGGTTGATAATTCTAACACCTCTGGCATAGGTTGCTGGGAGGATTGGATGCTGTCTGTGCTGTGAGCAGTGAGAATGTGCCTGGTAGGAGGTGCATGTTAAGCATTATAACACATGGGTGAAAGCTCACGAGATCTCTTGTTCATGACAAGTAGACAAATAATAAACAACACAAGCAAACACCCCAACGTGCTCTTTCTCCCTCCTCCTGTTTCCCCAGCACCACCCGGCCCGCATCACAGAATTGCCGTCTTCTCAGGCTGCCTGGCTGCTGGAGTCCTCTGCGACCCAGGCCACCGGCCTCTCCACGCTGCCCTCTAAGCCCAGCTGCGGAAGCCTGAGCGGCGGGGGTTAGGAGGGAGGTGGCGCAAGACCCAGCCCCACATGTCCCCTATTTTTCCAGGAGTTGGCGCTGTGGGAGGCCTTGTCTTTCCCAGGCAGCTGTGCTGTCTCCTCTCCAGCTTGGCTTCAGTTGCTGGGAGAGGGACAGAGAGAGGAGGAGGCTTTGCTTGATATGTGTGTTTCTCAGGGACAAGAAGTGACAGCTGTTAAGGCAGTGGTTTCCAAATGCTGGACAGGGGATTGGCTGCATCTGCAACCTCTCCACAGAAGCACACGAAAACGCAAGTGTGTGCGCCCCAAACAAGCCTGGGGCTTGGGCCCTGGCTCTCTCCAAGCTTCTCAGGTGGCGCTGGTGTCCACCCAGGTGTGAATGTGCTTGTCTGTGTTTACGTTCCTTCAGCAAATAGTCGTCGAATGCCTACTGGTGTGAGGCTTCTGAACAAAAGGAGCAAAGGAAGTTGCCCTTGTAGAGCTTAGCTTCTAGAAGGGGAGATAATAAGCAACGACTTATTTTAAAAGATTGTACGTTCTGTAGGGGAAAAGTGCACCCACATAAGAGGGTTTGGGGCCCTCAAGGTAGGATGGGTGAGTGGGCAGCAGTATTAAATAAAATGGTCTCAGGAACCTCTCTGGGAAGGTGACATGTGAGCCAAGAGTGAAGGAGGCATACGAGGGAGCCGGGAATATATCTGGTGGAAGAGTATTTCAGGCAGAGGGAACAGCATTCGCAAAGGCTCTGAGGCAGGATGTACCAGCCGTGTAGGACGTACAGCTAGAGCAAAGAAGCGAGCGATATGAGGGAGAACTGAGAGACAGGAAGATTGGCTGGGGAGGGTGGGCAGAGCACGCAGGCTGGGAACTCCGAGTGAACCGGGGGGTCTTCCTGAGGTCTGAGGCTCAGAGTGCGGGATGACATGGCTTGACTTTGTGTTGAAGGTCTCACCTCCAACTGTGGTGCTTAGCACTCGGTGCATCTCTAGGAAGGTTGACTAGTTCCCTTAAGAAAGGGCAACACTTCGTGGGTGAAATTTTGGGGTCCCACTTGTCAGAACCATGATGCACCTGCTCTCTCCTCCCACAGGGTCCCCACGGTCCCAGTGAAGAACCTAAATGGGTCCAGTCCTGTCAATCCCGCCCTAGCAGGTAAGAGAGACCCTGCACTGGTCTTGTGAAAGGTAGAAAAATGAAAGCAACGAAACAGCTAGTGAGCATTTGTACAAGAGAGAGAATTCGGACGTTAATTCAAGCAAACGGGGATTTTAGGAGTTGGGTCGGATGAGCAGGAAGAACTTTAGGGAAAATTGGCTGCTGAAAGCAAAGCGTGATGTTGAAGGTGAACAAACGAATCTTTCTGGGAAAAGTAGAGAATCTGTGTGTTACGAGAACTCTGGAGCGAGGAGGAGAGGAGGGTCGTGGGGAGGGAGGAGTAAAGGGGGTGTTGGGGCCTGACCCTGGTCCTTCCGGACTCTCGCTCTTCCCTTCCAGGCATCACGGGAATCCTCATGAGCGCAGCGGGGCTGCCCGTGTGCCTCACCAGGCCGCCAAAGCTGGTCCTCCACCCGCCCCCCGTCAGCAAGAGCGAAATAAAATCCATCCCAGGGGTTTCCAACACGAGCCGCAAGACCACCAAAAAGCAAGCCAGGAAAGGTATCAGCCTCCTCATCTTCTGGGGGCGGGGGAGGGGCTGGCAGCCACAGCCTTGGCTCCCAGCCCTGGCTCTGCCTCCACCGCTGAGGGTCACCCCCGTGGCTCACCCACGCTGGGCCTTAACTTCTGCCTCGGCTAAGCAGGCCGAACCTGTGCCTGTTCTGATGATTATTCCACACTAGCCCGTGCATGGATCGGATCGAGATGCCAAATATAACAATGCAGGGCAGAGTTACAGAAACACAGAAAAGTGTGACGTGTGACACAGGTAAAGTACGTTAGCAAGAAAGATCACCTTGGCGTTGGAACCAAAACAGGCTGAATTCAAACCCCGACTTTGTCACTTACAAGTCATGACCTCAGAGGGCCCGTCTCTTCTCACCTTAACTTGGGGTGGAAGTAGTCACAGCCAGTGTCCAGCAGGTATGCCCCGGGATGTGTCCATGTCAGCTGGGAAGTAGCCATGGCTTTGTGTCCCGCTCGAGCCTTCAGGCACTCTGGCTACTTGGACCCCCTGCAGGAGCTCCTTCCCACCTGCCCACGACCCCACAGGGCTCTGTGCCTGCCCTGGTACCAGGGGGCCCTGCCTCAGCCCCGCGGCTGGTCTACCTTGTCCCTGGTATGGTGGCCAAATGTGTGGACCGTCACCTGTAAGTCCCCACCTTGCAGACATGTTATTTAGTTTCGGTTCAATCGTACGTACACTGCCCTTAGCTCGGGGCCTGGCAAGTCACACGCTGACCCTTAGTGGGAGCTTAGTTCTTATATGAGAAGCAGGACAGTGGGAAGGGAGGGCCGGCGTCCAGCACTGGGCTGTCGCCTGGTCCACTCCCTCAAACCCTTGTCCTACTTTTCCAGTCCGTTAGAATCTCCGCTTAAATGAACTCAATTGCCTGTGCTTGTTATCTGATAGGAAATGACAGGATTCGGCACTTTCCCGGTCTTCCTGTGGTTATTATTAATAGCCCGTATGGGATCCTCAGCTGGCAATGTGCTAGGAGGGCTGCATGTCCATTAGCTCATTTGATTATCAAAACTACTCTTGAGTAGGTCCGGTCGGCTCTTCCTCCTCTAATAAGTGAGAAAGGAAGCACAGAAAAGTTGCGAGTGCCGTCCCAGGAGGCACTGGCCCTTCTTCCCTTCTCTGCCTCCTTGCGAGGCTCATTTCCCTGCCTTCGGGCTGGGCTGCTTCCAAGGGGTCCAGTCCCCCCGTAAATTCCAGAATCATCGCACCTTCAGGATGCTTCCCATCAGCCTGTCCCTGCTGAGGAGCTAGGTCTGCGGGCAGGGACCACGCCGCTGACCACCAGGGAAGGCCTTTCAGAGCTGTGGTCACAACTTCCTGGCTTCCCAGGGAAATAACACCAGTTCGATGCCACATTATAGATTGCGACAGTGCTTGGCAGGTTGTAAAACAAATGCAATGAGCCTACCTAACTTTTTATTTTTATTTATCTTGTAACAGGGTACGGAGTGCTTTTATTTCTGCTATCTCATTGCATTGTTTGGGCAGGCCCAGGCTCTGTGATTTTATGGGAGAGAAACCCACTCAGTCTTTCCCTGTAAAAGTGGCTTTGTTGTGACTATGGGGGGGGGGGGCAGTCAGGGAAGTGATGCAGGAGGTGAAGGCAGGCAGAACTACCTCCCACCTCCCCAGACCACCTCTCCGCCTCTTCTACCCCCTGAGTCCCTTTCAAATTCTCATACCCCATTGCAGAATGAATTTCTTCCTTTTCTTGCCTTTAGCCAGGTTGATAACGCTCCTCTCTGGTATACCCAGCTTGGCGAGGCTGTTCCATCCCTTGTCTCAGTCTTGGTGGCTCTCTCTGATCACCCTGTCCCCACAGGTAAAACCCCAGAGGAAGTGCTAAAGAAGTACCTGCAGAAAGTCCGGCACCCACCAGACGAGGTGAGTGCAGGGGTGGGAGGCAGGGCTCACCTTCCCCATCACCCACCGGCCTTTCCACTGCCCATGAGGCAAAAGCTGCTAAGTCCTGACAGGTACAGAGCTGGTCGGAAGGGATGCTCACCTGGGCTCCAAGGTTGGTGGTCGTAAGAGGCAGCTTAAACTCTCTCACCTCCCCATACAGCAAAGAGCTGACTGAGTCTAAAGTACCTTAACATGACAGTCTGAATTTAAGACAAACAGAATGATAAGCAGTGGGAATTGACTTCGAAATGAGCAGGATGAAGGTCAGTGGTTCCCAGCCAGAGGGAGTTTTGCACAATTTGGGTGAGGAGGGGAGGAGAGGCTACTGGTATCCAGTGAGCAGAGGCCGGGGATGCTGTCGAACGCCCTCTAATGCCCAGGACAGCCCTGCGGCAAAGAATTACCCAACCCCTCTTGTGGATAGTGCCAAAGGTTGAGAAATCCTGTTGTAGGTTGATTTAAATAGCAGTCCCTCTGGTGTACTAGCATTATAATTCTTCTAAAAAGTCCGCTTAAATAGAGCTTACCAATGGGGCTGTCAGCAGCATTTGTTTCCTTCCCAAGCCATTGAAGGCGCCCAGGAAGGTTGCTGCACCGTCGCAGCCCTCAAGGAGACCGTCGTTTTGTTGGCCAGCTCAAGTTAACATGTTCTGACACCAGGAGTTATTTCAGGAATTTTTCTGTTGTGTAAATTAAAGCAAGGCACAAATATACTTAGATTCCCAAAGGCCAGGCTATACTTAGATTCCCAAAGGCCCGGCTACCCTAGTCTGTAGGCTTCCCAGCAGAGAGGCAGTGACAGCTCACCTGACCTCTGAGCGTTCGGGGACCAGCGTGGGGATGCTGCACAGTCCCAGGCTGGAGGAGGCTTGACGGCCTCTCTGCTCTGTCCCCTGCCCCCAGGACTGCACCATCTGTATGGAGCGCCTCACGGCCCCCTCAGGCTACAAGGGCCCGCAGCCCGCAGTCAAGCCCGACCTGGTGGGAAAGCTGTCCAGGTGCGGCCACATCTACCACATCTACTGCCTGGTCGCCATGTACAACAACGGCAACAAGGTGAGTGCCAGCCTGTGGGGCTGCCGCCACCTCCAGCCCCGCCCTGGGCCCTGGAGGAGCAAGAGCAGGAAGGCCTTGCTGGCGTTGCGCCTGGGGCACGTGGGAAACCTTAAAGGTGTCCCAGGGCAGCAGGAGTGGTCATTGTGGCTTTTCTGAACAGGATCTGTCCTCCACAAAATCACAATGTAACAAAACCTGTCTTTATCTTTCCTTTGGGCTCTGCTACCCAATTCCCCCTGATCTCAACACGAGGCACCGTGGTCGGAGAGGTACAGACTTCTGCCCGCGAGGTTTGTGAGAATAGCGGTCCATTGTCATGGCCTGTTGCTGGGCGAAATGGGCCCCCATCAGTGAGGGGGAAGGAAATTCTCATCGCAGCACTGGGTGGGTGGTGAGCGTTCACTCACACAGGCAGAGATGGGTTTCCCGATCGTCTGTCCTTCCTCTGGTTATAATTCATTTTCTTTGGATATTTTCAAAATACCCTTGATTGCCCCTTCGAAGGCATTCGGGACTGTTGTCGAGGCCTACTTGGCAATCCCGTAAGATGCCCCTGCTGGAGGCGGGGAAGCCGAGATGCTCATCTCGTCCATGATGGACTGCGGTGTGGTGTTGCCCGGTCAGAGCTGGTTTCTGGGACTCTGGGCATGTCCCTGGATGACAACTCTCTCCTTCCAATGTCCCAGCTTTTTCTAAGTCCTGACTTTTCTAATATTCTTTCCTGTGCCTACAATAACCTCCATTTCCTCATCTCCATGAACTTGAACCCTGCACATTTCTCCAGGCCCAGCTTGGATTGCATCAGAGTCTGAGATTTCTCTGATCTTCAACCTCTTACTCATCCAAAATAAATGTCTGGCTTTCGGGGGGCTGCTGTGTGGTTCCCTTGTTGTGGGAATGGGTGGAGGCAAGAGAGGGAGCTGACCCAAGATTGAACCCTGGCGCAGCAGCCAAATGACCTCGGGCAAGATTTTCAACTCCAAGTTTTCATTTTCCATCTGGAAGATGAAGATAAAACAATACCTACTTTATAGGGGGTTATTACCATTATGACTTAAATTGATATCTCCTTTATATTAATCATGACTATAATTTTTCCTTTCCTCTTTTTGTATCCTTATGATTGAGTTTCCGAAAGCACCAGGGTCCTTTCGGAGCACCTCGGGGAGAGCACATTCAGTCACTGATGGATGTTGCCTGCCTGGACCCCATGCTCACCTTCCTGACCCTAAGTAAAAGGTGTCATTGGGACTTTGCACTTTCAGAGGTTGTTTTGGGTTTAAAGGCGATTTGAACATACTCAAGCCCTTTTGGATGACTGCATTCAAGAATAATCCAGTACCTTTTTGCATTTATTACCATGGTGCTTTTAAAATGTTTTGTTAGACACTATCTTTTATTCTCTTTGGCACTAATACTTTGAAGCATGGGGTTTTTTTTTTTCATTCTCTTTACACAAAAGAGGAAAGAAAAGGGCCCAGAGTGAAACGGAGTGAGTCACCCAAGGTCATGAAGCATGTTAAGGCAAGAGCAGAGAGTGGGGCCTGGCTTCCTGACCCCAAGCCTTGGGTTCCCGTTCCTTGGTCACATGCTGTAATTGCTCTGAACACAAGCTATGCCTTTCAATGAGTACGCCTCGAGTCGGTATGTCCCTAAGGAGCTCCGCAGAGGATCCCCGACGTTCTTCCCGAGCAGAGCTTTGGTGTCATCCGGGTGGCAGCATTTCCTACACAAGTTGCTCTCTGCACATTCATGCCTTCCTTCCCCTCCCACCCTTCCTCCTTCCGAGCCTGGGAATAGAATTTGCTGTCCAGGCTCTTGTCCCTCCCCTCCAGGTGACAATTCACCAGGCCCTGCTGTGAAACAGTGACCCCTCTGCAGCCAGAGTCCCCCCAGCCCACCCCCAACAGAGCCCTGGGGCGCAGTGCAAAGCCAGGTCTCCTCCTCAAGCACAGGTCCCCTCTTACGAGTCCCTGAGAGGGTGAAGTAAGGGGCTGTTGGTGGATTGCACCTCCTGTTACTTTGGAGAAAGCAGAAATGGCCTTGGCAGCCCAAGCAGGGGGAACGGGACAACTAAGGTCTGTTACTCATTTGGGTGCACTTTGTCCTCCAGACCCTTTATCTCTGGTACCTTTTGGCGTTGGTTCCAGAGGTCATTACTGAAACCGCTTCCAAAGCTGGTCATTCTGGCCTTGTCTCCCCAGGATGGCAGCTTGCAGTGTCCAACCTGTAAGACCATTTACGGGGTGAAAACAGGCACCCAGCCCCCCGGGAAGATGGAGTACCACCTCATCCCCCACTCCCTGCCTGGCCACCCAGACTGCAAAACCATCCGGATCATCTACAGCATCCCTCCCGGCATCCAGGTGAGACCACCTCGGCCCTCGACTGTTGTTGTTTTAAATGTTTGCATGTAAATGTTTTTCCTAGTCCATTCAGGCTGCCGTAGCAAAGTACCGCAGGCTGGGTAACTTTTAAACAACACAAATTTAAGAGCTGGGAAGTCCAAGATGAGGTGCCGGTAGATTCAGCGTCTGCTGAGGGCTGTCTTCCTGCTGTGTCCTCCCCGGGTTGAAGGGGAGATGGTGTAAGAAGGCACTAATTCTGTTCCTGAGGGCTTCATTCTCCTAACCTAATCACCCACCAAAGACCCCCCCACCTCCTAATACCATTATGTTGGGGATTGGGTTTCAACCTATCAGTTTTGAGGGGGACACAAACTTTCAGTGTATAGCATTTCGCCCCTGCCCTCTCAAACTTCATGTCCTTCTTGAGTACATTTATTCCATTCCAACAAACTCAAAAGTCTTAACTCATTGCAACATTAACTTTGAAGTCTAAGTGCAAAGTCTCCACTAAGTAGCACTGAAACCAGACGTGGAGGAGACTCCAGGTGCGATTCATCCCGGAGCAAATTCTTCTCCAGCAGTGAGCTTGTGAAACCAAACAAGTTACGTGGTGGAGCCTCACCAGACGCTGAATCCGCCAGCACCTTGGCCTTGGACTTCCCAGCCTCCAGCACTGTGAGAAATGAACTTCTGCTCTTTCAAAGCCACCCAGTTTGTGGCATTTTGTTAGCACAGCCCAAGCTGACTGCGACAATGTTATGTTCTGAAAAGCCCCCTTCCCAGTCTTGTCCCCCATCTATGAGGCCGGAACCACCCCCACCCTCCACCATTGTTCTTACTTTCTTTTGTCTCCTTCCCGGTTCTTTGCACATACGCAACAGAGACTGCATCCACTTCTCCCATTTTTACACCAAGTGTGACATATTAGACATATTGTTCTGCACTCTGCATTTTTCAATGAACAATATAGTCTGTATATCTTTTCATGTTTGCAGAGAGGGAGCTTCCCCATTCTTTCTTGGCTCTGTGCAATAATCCATTGTGCAAAGCTACCATAATTCATATTCAACACCCTCTGTTTGATGGGCATATGGATTGTGTCCAATCTTTTGCTACAACAAATAATGCTGTAATGAATAACCTTGTATGCATGTGAGTGCGTCCATAGAATAATTTTCTGGAAGTGGAATTTCTTTGTCACATGGTATTAGCATTTGTAATTTGATAGCTAGTCCTTGGCTCTGGTTTTCACAGTCATCTCTTTCCTCTTTTGATTCTTTGAAAGACGGTCGAAGAAACAAATAGAACAATTTTCCTGGCAGTAAATACAGACGTGTTTCTTCGTCACACATGGAAGTGTTTTCTAAGTGCTTTAGGGTGCTTACTGGATTCATTTCTTTAGAAAATATTTATGAGTCCCCCCTCTCTTTCCCTCTCTCCTCCTCGTATTTTTCTTTTTGTTCTTGTTGTTGTTTAACAAACATCTGAGTGTGGATCATGGGCCAGGTGTCTTCTAGGCGCTAGAGAAACAATGGTGAACAGAACAGACACAGCCCTCACTCCTCTGAAGTTCCAGCAGGAGGAGGAAGATAGTAAAATACAGATAAATAAACGGGGCATTTCCAGATAGTGATAAGTCATGTGGAAGAAATAAAACAGGGAGATGTGATAGCCTGTAAAAAAAAAAGTGAGTAAAAAATATGGTGCTTCTTTGAGGGACTTACCAACCAGTTGGGGGAAAAGTCACTGTGCATCACTAAGCTTCAGAGTAAAAAGAGGGTGTGCGGTGCCAGGCTTCCAACACCTGGCTGATCCTCAGGAGCTGGGGACTTTGGACAGCCACTTGACCTTCCTGACTCGGTTTCCTTCCTGTGCAGCTGGGAAACTAACATTCAGGGGCATGTTGTGGTACAGGGCACAGCACTAGGGTGCTCAGTCCCTGGTCACTGTCATCATTGGCGTACCTTCCTTGTCTGGGTAAAGAGGAAGGCCTGTGTCCCTCTGACAGGGAGGCTTGGGGGAGACTTTCTTGTGCAGGGCAGTTGCTAGTAGAGCCTTGAGTGACGTGAAGGAATGGAGAAGAGAGACTTTAGGAGGAGGAAGGTGCAAAGTCTCAGAGGAGAGAAGGTGGGGGTGTTGGAGGGCGATTAGGAAATGTTTGTTTGGGGGCCTCCCTGCTTAAGGCCCTTATTTTTATTTTTTTAATTTTTAAATTTTTATTCGAGTACAGTTTTCTGCTTTCCCCCCCACCTCTCTGCACCACCCCTGCAGTCCTCACCTCCCTCACCTGTTTCCACCCCGACCCCTTGTTATTGTCCATGTATCCTTTATAATTGTAGGTCAAGGTCCTGATTTTATTGCCCTTTCTCAGCCGGAGGAAACTTGGGCTTCCGTGAGGAGTTGAAGCCTGTAAGCTCGGCCTTCACTGCAGGGAGCAGTTCCCTGGGGGAGACACTTGGAGGCCAGTCCTGACTGCATGACTGCTTCGCTTAGCAGTGCGCCAGGAGCACGCAGCCTTGCTGGGTCAGCGCCAGGCAGGCCTGCGGCCGTGCCAGTGCGGGCCCTGCTGCGGCTTGTCCCGGGCAGCGCGGCGGTGGGAACCGGCCCTTCAGTAGAGCAACCTGGCTGAGAAACGGCCGTGGCCACGGGGATGTTGCACCTGGGGAGCGATTTCCTACGAATATGAAATTCAGGACGGTCTAGTCCTGCGTCGCCAAGAAGTGGCTGTTGCTGTTTCAGCAGGGAGTGGCCTTTCCCTTCTCTGAGACGCGCTGCCCTTACGGTGCGTCCAGTTTGCAAAGCCACAGGCGAGCCCAAACCGCGCTATTAAAAAGAAGCAACAACAACTAAAACGAAGCCCCAGAAGTTAAAAATGATTTTAGACTCATTGCCCATAATGAGAAAAAAGGAAAAGCCTGTGCTTTCTTGCAGTTCTGTCACGCATGCGCACGTTCACTCGCTCGTTCACCTCTGCAGCCAGGACGCAGTTACCGATCGCTGGTGCGGGGGCCAGTGTGCTGTTATCAATATTATGTTGGTTTCACCGAGAAGGGGTTTTAAAACAGGTTTCACAGATTCCGAGGGGGTCAGGGATGCTCTGAAACGATAGACAAATATTTGTGTTTAGGTAAAAAACGTGTTACTAGGGGAAAATCGCTCACTTTTCATGAATTTCTCGAAGGGGCCTGTGGGCCCACTCTGAACCCTGACTGTGCAGCCTGGTTCCTGGTTAAATTCTGCTTCGGTTTTTTTCCTCCCCCGGGGCCCAAGGCTGCTTAATAGGACCGAGCCACAACAGTGGAAGGAAATGTTAGATTTTTAGCCATGAATTTCCCAGTTCATATTGTTAAACAAGGAAACAAACCAGAAAGCCACGAGGGCGGACAGGAATCATTCAGACAATGCTGCCTGCGCGGCTCAGGGCAGTTCTCCCAGCTGGAGTTCTCCCAGCTGTTCGGAGGTCAACAGTCCAGCGCATGCCTCGGAAACCTGAGGCTTAAGTTTTAGCAAAGCCATTGACCACGGAAGTCATTTTGCCTCTAAGGGTTGCAGTATTCTCTGGTAAAACGAAATAGTCAGAGTAGTTGATGGTGGTGAGCCCAACATTTACTGAGCTCTTTGCATGCGAGCAGGCACCAGGCTCGCTGGACGTTCAGAATAGTCTCAGGAGATGAGAATCCCACATCGTCCTGTCTGGTGGGTGGGAAACCGCGGGCTGCAGCTAGCACAGCTGGGGGGCTGATGCTCGGGTCCGAGCCCGGGTCTGAGGGCTCCGCTCCTGCTGCTCTTTGGGTCTGTTCTCCGTCTAGACTCCACAGCCATTATCAACGTCTCCATTATTTGCAGGAGTCACAGCGCGCATCTCCCCGCCAGAAATATGTGAGGACAATGCCCTTCGTTTTCTTTCTGTGCTTTCAGGGGCCAGAACACCCGAATCCTGGGAAGAGTTTCAGCGCCCGGGGCTTCCCGCGACACTGTTACCTTCCAGACAGCGAGAAAGGGAGAAAAGTAAGACCCGGGGCGTCAGGTTGTTAACTTCTGTGTCAGGGACCCCAGTTTTGCTTCCTACAATGCACGGGGTACGAAGAACCGGGTCTCCCTCCACTCTAGCTGCCCATGGCGTGACGTCATGGTTGAGTCAACCATGGATAAGGGTGGATATGGTTCAAATGTTTTTGTAGGATGGTGGGGCAGGACTTTGGTTTTTTTCCCCCTCACCTGGCTATTCCTGCAATAATTCATTTGTTTTAGAATCCTTCCTTTAGAACTTCGCTGCTTAACAGCTGTTCCTGGGACCAATACCAGTGGCAACATCTATAAGCTTGACAGGAATTCAGAACCTTAGAAACTGCTTTGTTTGCACAGGTGCTCGGAAGCGAGGAATGGTAGCTCATAGTTTTCGTGTCTGCTATGATTATTATTACTGCTGTTATGATTCCCCACCTCTGGCCCCCGACATGTCTACCGTCATTCAGTTCTGAAACCAATGCATTTTTATCAGGAACCTTCTTCCTGCTGGACAGGGTGTTACATGTTTTTTTTTAATTTTTTATTTATCTTTAGAGGGGAAGGGAGAGGGAGAGAAATATCAATGTATGGTTGCCTCTTGTGCGCCCCCTGCTGGGAACTGGCCTGCAACCCAGGCATGTGCCCTGACTGGGAATTGAACTGCAATCCTCTGGTTTGCAGGCCCGTGCTTAATCTACTGAGCTACACCAGCCAGGGCATATTTTTCTTGCTCAAAAAAAGAAATACGTAGTTTTCATTTTAGCTGAGTTAGAACACTCTGGCAAGCGCTGACACCTCTCTGGGCCTCACCTGTAAAAGTGCAACGACAATAGCTCCTGCCGGACTTCACTCAAAGTGCAGTTGTCAGGACCAGCATTACGGATGAAATGGCCTTGAAGGGGTCACAACACGTCAGCCTTGCCATTGCAGAAATAGTCCGCAGTGTTCACTGTGGGTAAATTAGTATGGCTTTCAGGTGGGGGTGGGTGGCAGGCACAGCTTCAGAAGGTCTCGGATCTGAAGTGCCTCTCGCTCCTAGGTCCCAACTTTTGGACCGCAGCTGTGATGGTGTGTGGCTAACGTTTGCTGAAGGGTGTGTGCCAGGCACTGCTCTTAAAGTCTTCTTCACACAGCACCTGCTAACCTGCTCACAGCCTGTAGTGGCAGGTCGTACCGTTGCCGTTTCGTAAATAAGGAACTTAAACCTCAGAGAGGTGCTATAACTTTTTCAGGCCACACAGTCAGACAGTGACAGAGCCGAGAGTGACCTGCAGGTCCCTGACTCCACATCCAAATTGTCCCTCCACTCAGGGCACCACGAAGCAGGAAGCAGTGGGGCCGTTGGCAGGACTTCCTCCCCTGCAAAGGGTGGCCTCTGGCCACCACTAAAGTCTGACTGTGATCTCTGCCTTTTGTCCCGAAGGTTCTGAAGCTGCTGCTGGTGGCCTGGGATCGCCGCCTCATCTTTGCCATTGGTACCTCCAGCACGACAGGCGAGTCAGACACCGTCATCTGGAATGAGGTCCACCACAAGACAGAGTTTGGCTCTAATCTCACTGGCCATGGCTACCCAGATGCCAATTACCTGGATAATGTGCTGGCTGAACTGGCTGCCCAGGGCATCTCTGAGGACAGCACTGCTCAGGAGAAGGACTGAGCTGGAAGGGCTCTAGAGGGGAGGGGTTGTGGGGACCACAGAGCAGGAAATGGGGAGAGTCGAGGTAGAAGTCAGTTCCCTGCCCTCCCGACTCCCTCATCTCCCCTCCTGTCCTGCCTCCATCTTTCATCCCTCCCAGCAACAGGGGGCAGCCAGACTGAGTAAGGGGACATCATTCATAAGCCTCGTCCATCACAAAAGGGACACGGGACGAAGGCCATCCTGGTCTGTTCCTATGGAGTTTTTGGTGCTGGGTAGGCAAGAACGCCGCCCCTCACCCTGTTAAGTGGGGGCACGCTCAGCACACTTAGGGTACCGGCAGTGCACGGTAACTCCGTACCCTGGCCTCGTGCAGCCTGAGGTCCATTGCCTCCACTGGCTTCTTGCTGCTTCCACTTCCAAATGTGGAGTTTCCGCTTTTCTCTCCTCCCCTGGAGGCGAGGAGTTCTCACTGTGCAAGGTTGGGGGACAAAGGGGTGAACCACTAAACTGCTGTGACATCAGAAATCAATGCCTCGGTGTAGAGCGAGGAAGCCCTTCTTGCCAAGAGGGTAGGGAAACAAAGGCCTCTGGGAGCACACTCGGCTCTCATGAGTCCATGGCTTCTCTGGGACTTCCTTCCTCCTCTCACCATTGACCTGCCCACAGAGGCATTTGCTTCTCTCACGCAGATGGATGGGCTTGGGGTTGCTCTCTGGGTGGCATCCCATGATGCTCCAGCCACTCGGTGGTCAGACCGGAGCCGGCATCCCACTCAGCCTCTGCACTGTCCTCAGGGAGAGGAGCCCGTGGCCTTCTTCCCAACGCATCTCAGACCAGCTCAAAGATTCCATGAGTTTCATCAGGTCACTGTGAACAGAGCCCGTGCTGGGCTCTGTGCCTCCTGTGCATGTGCGTGTGTGTGGGTGTGAGCACGCGTGTGTGCATGTGCACGCCGCTGGTGGAGAAGAATCCCATTGTGTTCTCACAGTCTGTTTTGCTGGATGTCGAACCCTAGTTCCGATGAGGATCAGAGAGCCAGACGGTGGCCCCTTGGCTTCACCCACCCTCTGCCAACCCCTGCCATAGTAAACTTGGACCCTGACCAAGTCAGAACTGTGCTTGGGGAGATGTGTAAGGTGAGGGCTGGACTGACCCCTTTTTCTGCGTCTTTCAACATTGGATTGCAGCCAATCTCCATCCAGCCTTGTTTTTCTGAGAGCTTCGATCTGAGTCGATGCAAATTTGTTAATTAGAGCCCAGAGGTGGTGCTGGGCCTCTCCTCTCCCTCTTCTGTTGCAGACTGACCTAGAATGTGGAGGGAGACCAGTTAGCTCACCCACCAGGGTTAGGACTACCTTACGGTCTAGTCCAGCATCTGCCTGGGCTGTGCCCCAAGACCCTGCCTATCTCCTCCCCGTCATTCCCCTTGCCTTTGGCTCCTGCTAAGGAATGAATTGAGGGTCAGGGAGGAGAGAAGGGGTATCAAGAAGGGAAACCCAATTCCCCCTTTGAAAGTGGGTTCTTTGAACTGTATGTTTGGGGGAGGTTCCTGTGGATACTAATTTGAATTATATACCTCATGTTTTGGGGGTTTGACGTATATATATATGCATATATATTTCATAATATTTGGAAGGTTTTTGATGCTAGAAAAATGGAAACAAAAGAACCTTCAAAAATGGTACTTCAATGAGAACCGGAAACCAAGGTCTCCTGAGAGCCGGCTTCAAAGCTGCTTGATCTCGGGTCTGCAGCTGTTTTGCTGTTCGTGTGACCGGTGGGTTTACCTGAGCATCACCCAGTTCTTGGGGGACGTGCCGCTGGTGCTGAGCCTCTCCTTCTTTTCCAAATGGCTGTAGGGACGTTCACTGGCTCCGGCAGAGGGAGCTGGGACAGGAACAATTGCGTCTGCCATCTTGGTTCCCGTCTCTCCCATCAGTGGGTTTATCTCACCAGCAAACCAGGAGGTGGGTCCTGAGCTTGCTGCACCGCAGAGTGATTTCCTGCCACAGTAGGGAAAGAAACATCCGAACTCAAGGGAAGAGACACCCCTGCGGTGTTTAATGTCACGCCGATGCCCTTGCCAGGCTACCGTGTACCGGGGATCAGCAGTGAGTCACCGTAGGCCACTACCGTCTCCACCTTCACCCTCATCAAGTCTCTGCTGGGCTTGTCACCCACAGGGATGAGGAATCAGACGGAGGGTCAGTGGGTAAAAACACAACTGTGCAGTAGAGGGTGGGGAAGAAAGAAGACAAGCTCTGACAACTGGCCAGGGGCAGCGGGGAGAAGCTGATTTCCTGCAGCAGGCAGAGGGAGTTACGGGCGGGAAAGGGGACCCAGAGAGTGACAAGGCAGGCTGTACGCCAGGGCAACACCACTTCGGGAGCAAGTCGTCAGGGCTCCAAGCCTCTCCCAGGGATGTTGGTTGTGTCTGCGCCCCATTCCTTCCTCTCAGAGGATGCTCAGCAGGGGCTACCTCATCCTCATCTTCTGGTGGGACGTCTGGGCAGAAAGAATCTTGAACTTCCCTTCTGACATGGTGCCAGCCAGGCAAGGCAGAAGGCATTCCTTTGCTCTTTCTCTTGAGCCAACTTGGAAAGGTGCAGTCTCAGGTCCAGTGGCAACCCTGCCGGCAGAGGTCCTGCGCAGCCACCACTGCGAGGCAGGAGTGTCCCCACCAGAAGCCCTGCTGAGCTCCCTGGCCCACGCAGGGGCTTCCCTGCCTTTCCTTTCATCTTAGCACCAGCAGCCCGGGTCCTCCCTCCCTGAGTCTGCAGGGATGACAGACCCTGTCAGATGCTCATTCCTTAAGGATTAATCGTGTATATGTGGTTGTGTGTGCTTTATGTTTTATCCCTTCCCTCTGTGGTTTTAGACTTGGTCCAAAGTACTCGTTCTGGTATTGCACTGTTTGTGTGCATGAGAAGATCAGGGGGAAAGGCCCCACGTGGTACAAGAAAGGGTCCTGTCCACTTTCCTTGTCTGTGGTCACTGGCATTTGAGTGGGGGTGGGTTTCTGGGAGAGGGCAGGTGAATGTCCCGATGTAAATCTTTATAACTGGTGTGCTTTGAAGTCCCTGGTGTTGCTCTGCGAGAGGACATCGCCACCTGGTGCTCATGAGGTGTATGTGCAGAACAATAAATGGCAAATGAACAACCACAAATTGTCAACCTTCTGCTTTCTGTAGGTCAGGGCACCTATCAGGAGACATTGGGGTACCTCCCTGAGCCTCTAAGCAACCACAAGTCCTTCTGCTGGGTGGGGTTGGGGGAGTCCCTTTTTCCTATGCTTTTCACATCGTTTTCAGCCACACATTTGACCAAGGGACCTGGCTTGACTTCTTGTTCCTCTAAAGAAAACCGACCCCATGACAGGGGAAATAAGTAAATGAACCTGTGGGGAACAGACCTTCTTAAAAATCCTGGATGTTCACTTTAAGCTCCCTCCACCTGACCACATTAGAGTGTATGTTTCAATAGCTTACAAGCTGTCGTTTTTCAAGTAAATGTTTATAATATTAGTCATCCTGATATTCACGAGAACACAAGAATGAACTGTAATCGTAAAGCCTCCTTTGTTCCTTAAGTGGGGCCCCCTTCTGAGAGTCCACAGGGTGTGGTTTTCCTGGAAGCCGGATTGGCCTCCCTGAAGACCCCAGCCTGAGCCCACCAGCCAGGAAAGCAAGGCCTAGGAGCTCTCTCTTCTGGGTGCTGACTTGCACACTGCCAACCCCCTGTTCCGATTTCCTCTGGGTAGACAGTTGGACGCAGTAGTCCTTACGTATGTGTTTTAAATGCACAGTTTTGTTAGTCAAAATATAAGTCTGGACCTTTTCATTTCAATGAGCAGTTCGCACATGAAAAGTCTAGAAGCCAACAGTCCTACTTTGTCTCTCTGACTCAGTAATATTTAAAGAATTCGTGGGAAAGTCAGTATTTGCAGAAGAGTGGTTAACTTGGCTGACACTCACCCACAAAACACCAGGAGGTTTAGAGAAACATTTTGATGCTTAAGAGGCGGGGTTAAGTGAAGGGGTTGGAGAAATTGGTGTCCCTGGCTGGGCAGCCGGGGAGAGGGGCTGCAGTCCTGCCATGTTCTTCATCACAGCGGGAGGTGAGGGGGGCCCCTTCCCATCATCCCCCAGGCTGGGGTGCTCCATGCTCCTCAGAAGAAAGACCTTTTGTAAACCTCAGCTCTTGACTGTGAATGTGAACCAGGAGAGGACAAATTGTCCTTCACAGAACATAACTCCCTAATGACATTCAAATGGGTAAGACATATATAACTTTTCAAAACGGTTTGAAGGAGCATCAATAGATTCACGCTGGTTATTACAGCTTGGGTGAGCTTGGTGTTAACACCGGGCAACCCCAGTGCCAGGTGACAGTTGTGCCTCTTGTCAGCTCCCTGCCGGAGGCCAGCTGACACCTCTTTCATTTCATTTAAAAGCATGGATTTGATCGTGCTAGCCCCCTTTCTGTTGGGGAAAAAGGACAGGTTAGGCACATAACTGGTGTTGGTGCCGTTTGGTTTCCAGGAGAATATAAAACCTAGGTGTAGGCTTACTTCAACTTCTTGTTTTATTTCTTGTTTCCCATCCCCAGAAAAATGTAGACTTCTTGTTGGAATGTCGGGGGGCAGGAGGGTGCGCATGATAGGAGTCAGGGAGGATAGGGTCCACTCATGGAAGAGGAAGGGGTTCTACTTTGGTAACTCGGACCAAGAAACTGCAATGCTTGACCTATTCAAGTCGGTGCACTTTTTTCCTTGTCCCATTTATGACGAGCTAAGAGAAAGGAGCCAGGTAGCTGGTCGTAGGTAAGAATTCCAATTCCCCCTGAGCACCAGACTCTTTTCTGCTTTTTACCCTTTCCTCACTCACTGCTTTTCTACAAATTACCCTTTCTCCCTTGACATCCTAATAGAACTTTATAAGGTAAAATATTTTCTGAGAACTTTATGAATTAGGCCAAAGTCCATGGGTGGTCTGAGTGAGCCTTAAATTTGGGGAAGCTGCAAAACCTGGGCTTGGTATAAACAACATTTTTTGTTCAGAGGATGTTGAGATGACCCAGAGGAAATGACACAGGCCATCAACACTAAGCCCTCAAACTGAAAAGCTGTGGCCACGAAGGACTTCTGTGTCTTCTGGGGTTCCGTCAGCCCCCAGGAAGAGGAGATCCAGACAGCTTTAGGAAACAAAACAGTTGGAGGGTAAGCTTTCGAGGCAGAAATTCTTACAGCTCATGAACTGGAAACCATGGCCAACCTCAGATCAAACACATCATCTCCAAACCCAAAAGCTAACATTCCCCCTCCTCCTGTCACACATCTGCAGTCGGGTGAAAATAACTCATGGTTCACATAGAGAAAAGATACCTCTTCATTTTTTATTCCCAGGAAGACTCTTGCTTAACAAGCCACAACTTCTCCCCACCCCCTACCTCAGAGTTGTCTGCGTAGCTGTACTAATGCCCTGGCCCGGGAACATAAAGAAGTCACCAAGTTACACCTGATTTTGACTGCACTTGCCTCTTCAATAGTTAGGAAGCAGAAGTGGAGAGAGAAGGAATGAAGGACATGCTTGAAGCTCTGCCCAGAAGTGAAACAGCGTTCTGGGACAGGTTTAGGCTGGACATCGCTCCTGCTCTTGGTCAGGGGTGTCCCCTGTCTCGGCAGCGCCAGGAGCCACACTCTGCCTCTCATCCTCGATCACCTGGTATCCCCTCTTCTTGTACTTCCGAGTGCGATAGATGACCAGGGCGATGAGAACTGCTAGGACGGTGGTGACCCCCACTGTGACGCCAGCGGCCTCTCCCCCTGACAGACCGCCGTTCCCATGGATGACCTTCATGGCCCGGCGCAGCTCTACTGGCTCTCCCAGCCTCCACTGGTTGGTCTGGGAGTCTTTAATCCAGGAGCTTGAAGTCTCAGTATTAGTCACTATCACAGTGTTGGTGGCAGCCTGACTCATGAGGGGTGGACGGGTATAAGGTGGGAGCCTGGCAGGGGGCAGAGCCCCTCCTGTAAAGACCCCAGACTTGACACAGTAGGACACTTGGCATCCATCGCTGATGAAGGCCAGGTGTTGGCTGAAACCCCCAGGGCACTTTTTCAGAGCAGGTGCCCCTAAGTCTTTGGATATGGCAGAATCCACCAAGGGGTTCCCAACCGCACAGCTAAAGAACCCACCGAAGGGGACCGAAAACCTATACCCCAGCTCATAGTCCTGAGAGGCACATACCTTGAGGCTTTCAAAGAGTCTTAATGGAAAGTAACCAGCTGGACATGACTGTGCATTTGTCAAAGGGTTAATGCTCTTACCGCTGAAGAGGCCCCCGAAAAGTAGTCCTGAGTATTCTGGTACTTGGTCACTGGCCACACACCAAAAAGCCTTAAATTCAGCCTTTGCCACTCGGAATACATCTTCACACACTGTCTTGCAGAAGACAAGGAGGGTGCACTTCCGTACACACTCCAGGCCATTGTAACCCTCCTCGTGGATCTGGGTTAGCAGATGTACTGGGGAGTAGCCAGAGGGGCAGGAGAAATCACCAGTGAGTGGGTTCTTCTGCTGCAAGTTTTGACAGACTTGGACAGCCCCATTCCCTGACAGCTGGGTACACTCCTGATAAACCCCACCAAAGGAGAAGTTGGTCATTTTCCCCTCGCAAGAGCCGTCATCAGTGTTGGCCTGAAAATTGAAGTTGGGTGAATTGAGATCTGTGCATCCAGGGTAGGTGTTGAAGGTGTAGTAGCGTCTCACAGCAGTTTCCACCGTCTTAGACAACTTCTTCACCAAGGGCCCCGGCAAGTCAGGCAGCATGTCAGGGTTGATGAAGAAATGCAGAGGCAGGCCCGTGCGGTCTATGGCCACCAGGTTGTTGGTGATGCCCTGTTGCCAGGTCTGCAGGGTGATGCCTGGGTAAAAAGGAACCCCTCCAATGCTTTGCACCCTGGAGTTGGTTCTGTTGGCAAGGTAGCTCTTGGTGAAGGCATTCTGTGAGGTGTAGTTCTCCTCAAATTTGAAGTTCACAACATCAAAAAAGACAGCTCCGGCAGATGCAGTCACAGCACTATGGCTGCTCTGGCTGTCCTGGAGGAAAGAGGACCTGATGTGGTCCTCCTGGATGAGAACCGCCCCGGCATCCACACTGGTGACAACATGGGTGCCATAGTTGAGGACCAGGAGCTCTGCCAAGTAGGTGGCCATCCGCGTCTGGTTGTTCTCCAGACGGTCAGAGATGTCCATGAGCAACTTCTTAAACCCCCAGTTTAGTTTTGAAACTGGGTTGATTTTGACTGTGTAGATCAGGTTTCTTACCTGAACCTGAGTGGTTATAGCGTGGTCCTTCACTTGAAGAGTCTTCATCTTCTGGAAGTCCAGGGAGAACTTGCCGTTGACTTTGGAAAAAAGGGAGGAGAGCTCCGTGTTGATAGAGTTGGAAGTGCTGCTCTGGTAATTGACCCAGGACTCCAGGATTTCTGAGTTCATCTCCAGGTTGCTCTGTTTCTGGGGGATGGTGAAGATTTCATTGGGGATGATGTAGTGTCCATCCTCTGTGGTCCTGCAGTTGGTGTAAGTCAAGTCCATCACCTGTCCCATGTCCACATTCCGCAGATTATCCCAACCCCCTCCTGGTAAGACTTCCAGAACTGGCAGTTTTAAGGCATTCTTGCATGTTTGAGATCCAGCCTCATCTGTCTCTCCCAGAAGTTCACCCATTTTAGCCCATGTTACCACTGCCCAGAGGAAGATGGTACCCCTAAAGCTGTTCATGGTTCAGACAGCCGCAGCCACAAGCCAGCCCTATGTAGCAGCCAGCGAGCTCTGTGCAAACTGAACCGATAGGAAAGAAAGCAGTTGCTGAAACTGCAAAAAAAACATAGTTCTCCTAAAGTCACCAGTTCCTCTTAAGACTAATCTAATTGCAAAATGGGGAAATGAGAGTTGATGGAATAGTATGGTCTGTCAGGATTTCTGAAAAATTATGGTGTACAAGGTGTCCTTAACATTTAACTACCCTACCCGTCCCCCACTGCCCCTGAGCTGGTTACACTGCAGCAGTAGAGGGTACCCAAAAGAAGTGCACCATACACCTCACCGTTCCCACCCCACGAGCTCTCCACCTATGAAAGCAAGCTTTGGTCTTGCTTTCTATTCACTCTCTTGATGCTTCAACTTTTTCCTCACTGTTCTTTCCTGGAACTCCAATAATAGTTTCTTCCTACTGTAAATGCAGACATAAATAGCAACAGCATTCTTGCTGAGACACCTTGCCTCTATCACACGTAGGCTAGAGGTAGGTCAAGGCCTGGGTTTTCCCTTCACCTGAGGGTGAGGGTTGTTCCCACAGAAGAAAGGAGTGAAAATCTTAGACACAGTCCTGTGGGGGTTAATTGTGATAAATCCTAGTAGTCTGGGCTTTGGAGGTAGCCCTATGTGGGGTGGAGTTGGAGGGATCTGAAGAGGATTCCACTTACTGTAAGCTGGGAACCTCGGTTTGCATTATCTTTAGCATTCAGAGTGAAGGTGAGGGGTCCCTGCATTCTTATTTCTTTTCATATAGCAGTGTTTAAACAAAGAGCAAATCACACTATAATCTAGACTTTGATTTAGCAAAAGCAGACAGTGGCCATAGAATACTTGTATGTACACAGCTATACACCACACGTGTGTGTGCCTGGCAATGATTTGGTACCTGCTCTTATACCTATCATTCCATTGCTAAGTGCATGTAAATAGTATAATTGCATAAAAAAGAATGTGGCTCTTCATTACTCAATTTTTTTTAAATGGCGATTCATTTGTTATATTATTAGAACATAATTTCACAGTTTTTTTTTTTAGTGTACTAATGCTAGGGCATTAGAGCCCAGAATTTAGAAGAGTGTTTCCAGGTTCATCGATGGAGAACCAGGGTTAACCAAGCCTGTCAACTCTTTGGATGACTAGCATGCATCTTAGTACATTTAGTGGTAGCCAAGGAATCCAGAGGAGTTAATGGACTTCCCAATGTACTTTCGTAGCTCCTCAAATCAGACCATGAAATGGATGGTGCCAAGGTTGAAAAAGTTGTTCTCCAGTTTATAAGTATCACTATAGCATCTGTATGCACCTGGAAAGACTGTTTCAAAAATCAGAATTACTTCAGATTGCCACAGATGCAACTGAAAGTGTTCTCAGAAATTATGAGGCCAATTGCCTATTTTCACAGGGTGAACAAACCAGTTGTTATTAAAATAACAATTGTATTGTGTTCTGTATACCCAGAAATAGACATTGTGGATCTATTCATGGCTATGTTATCATGCTTTGGGGGAATTCACTTACACCCAGGAAGGATTAATTTATGAACCAGTGTCCAGTATGTACTTGCCTAGAGAAGCAAATCTCTGCACAGGATGTTCTGGTTAATTTACAAATGGGTTATAAATTTATAGCTCAGTAGAATAATCCAAGAATTAGAAAAATTAGAGTTGAATGTCCTTTCGTACTTTTAATAAGTCTGTTGAAATATCCACACACTTTTCTTGAAACTGTTTACAGGGTTATTTAATCAGGTTCAGAAAACTCTTAGAGAGCTTTCAAGAAATGCTAACAAATTTCCTACTTTTTATTTTCCCTTTAATAAATCCCATTGAGAACTGACTCTTCTGTGGTGAGAATATAAGCAAGGTGAATATCAATAATTCTATGTTCAGGTGTTCCTATGTCCTGAAACACCCAACCATTATCATATTTTTGGACACCCTTCTTCATTTTTATCATAGCGAGAATTAAAAATAGCTAAAAGAGCCAACAAGTGTGAAATTATATTGCATCCCTATGACAAAATATTTTACAGTTATCATAGTTAAATATTCAAACAATTTTAATAACATGAGAATTCTTATGCCATGATGTTAAATGAAAAAAGCATGATATCTATATATATATATGACCTCCACTATGTATAAACATATATATATAGTAGAAGGATATACAACAACCCCTTGACAGTAGTTATATCTGTTTGTAAGTTCTGTGGACCCTGAGAAGAAAAAATAATTTGATATGGTCCCCCAGAAGGTGTGTATCTGCTCAGTAGGACTCCCCATGAAAACCCCAATTTAGAAAATCCCTATTATTTTAGAATAATAGAGTCTAGTGGCCATTTACCGACAGGGGCTTCCCATGTACTCAGTACTCCAGGAAGAAACTCAGACTGGACCTTTGGCTTCCCACACTCTGCCCCACATATTTATGCCATCTGAGTCAACCGCTGCATGGAAGCCTTGATTTTGTCTTCCTGCCACTGGATTGAGACATGCTAGTCCAATTAGAACTATGCGAGTTATATCCAATTGGAACTATGCAAGTCATTTGCATCTGTACCAGCCAATCGAAACTGCATGATTTAGACCAATCAGAACTATATAATTTGGATACCTCATTTACATAAATGGACCTAATTGACAAAAAGGAGATCTTTTGCTATAAAAGGTGACCCCCTCTTTGTCTCAGTGGAACACAATTTAAATTGTTTAGACTGTACCTGTACCCGTTTAGCTGTAGACTGTCTCCCAGGCTACAGCTCTTTTTGCCTGAAACAAACGCTTTTAATTCTTTATTACAGTCTAAAATTAATTTTAGTTTATAGCTGCACACATTATTTAATTTTTTCCTCTTTTCTGTATTTTTTGAGTTTTCCACAGTGAGTGTGTCTTTACTTATTTGACAAATTTTTATTAAGAGTCTACTAAGTACCAAACACAGCGGTGGGTACTGACTAATCATGACTTTTATACTGAGGAAACTAACTAACATACACACATTTAAAAAATGAAAGAAGTTATTTCTGGAATTTCCATTTGGATCATTACCTGAAATGATCCAAAGCCTATAACTGCGATTGCTGAGCTCAAGGAAGTTCTCTTTTCAGTTCCCAGGAGACAATGAAAAGAGAAGTGCAAGTGACGGGAATTTCAGCTCACCTTAAATTTGCATGCCAGCCCCAGCCATTGCTGCTCATCATGGTCAAGGGTGAGGAAGCAGCCCGCGTGAGTTTGACCCATTGACCAGAGCCTTACACCCTCACTTCTTTCTTGCTTTTCTCTGCTCACCAGCAATTTCCTCGACTTTTTTCTTGTACTGAAGAGCATATGCAATCACATAAATTCTCTAGATGGCCACATTCAAGGGCCCTTGTCTAAAAATTGCACTATGGTCTCTAAAAGAAAAAGTCAACTTTTCTACAAAAGGTATCCATCTGTGTTGCAGAAAAGCAATTTCACTTCCCCAAAAAGAGGCAAGAGGGAAGTCCCATGTTTGCTTTCTTTCTCAATTTGAGCACATGCAACCTTCTGGCATCATCTCACACAAAGCCACGCCATGATTCAGGCCTGAGATTTAGTCCTGTGTGGGCTTGGAGCTGGTCCAGGTGTTTCCTTCTACCGTATTTCCCCTCTGGTCTGAAATGGTGTGTGTATGTATGGTGTTGGGGGGAGTCTGACTGTGTTTGCAGGGACCACTTCTTTTCTTATTTTAAATAAGAATCTAGGAAACAAATCTGAAAACTCACAGTGAAGCAATCACTAAGTGGATCACAGTGCTATGACTCTTATAGACCCTGGAATAAACTTGGTCCTAGAAAATCATGGGGGTATCAGTCAAACAAAACGACAATATTTTCTTTCTGAACTGTTGATTCCTACTCTGGTGTTGTCAGAGTTGCTTTGTCAGCTTCTTCTCTTCAAAGACTGTTTTTTCCATCAGGATTTTTTGTGTCCTGGCCACAAAAATAAGACCATAGTGGTTTCTTGACTCCAATTAATCTTGTGGGTAAAAACAGAAGGCCCATGTGAAATTCTGCATATTCCCATTAAAACCAAGGCCAGAATTTGGCTGCCTTTAGTCATTTAATTTTTTTCTTCTATTCATACTTTTCCTTCCCAATGTTCCTAATTCTTTTTCTCTTTATCAACTGTTTCCTGTTTGCTCTATTTTCTCCTTGCCATTTCCACATTTAGGTTCTGAGAATACAAGTCTGTGATTTGAGGTGATACTCCCATTGCACTAAAGAAGGAAATCCTGATGTGGCAAAGAGTTAGTCTTTTTTCCCCAGGGTTCTAATTCTATTTGTTTTCTTCCCTTTTTTTATTTTTTAGTTCAATTTCTAGAGGTGACATTGGTTAATAAGGTTATATAGGTTTCAAGTGTACCATTCTATGATGCATCATCTATATATCCCATCACCCAAAGTCAAAGTCTTCCCTTAAGTTGCCATTTCCACTAGTCAGTCACAGCTCTGAGGCTGCCCCGGTATTCTCAGCACAATTCTCCAGGACATTCTAGTGGAGGCCTATTTCATCCACCCATTAAATAAATACTTACTGAGCAAACTGTTATTTGCCAGGCACCCCTAGGAAGTGCCATTTTTGGAGCAGCCAGTGTCAGATGTAATGCTCTTTTAAGAAGAGTCTGGCTGACTGAGTAAGCCCTGGGAGCCACCCCTCCCTTCTCATCTACTCTGCAAGATGAGCCCCATAGAGACTGAACAGTTAGGGCCAACCTCCTCCCCATCAGCCTTGAGGTTTCCTAATGACAGCAGCCTCGTTTGAAGAGAGCCTGCTGTATTGTCCTTCAGCTGACGGCAGCTTGTCGTGGAGGGCTTCGCGCACAACAGGACTGGGAACAACATGGGATTTCTCTGATATCCTCGTTGCTCAGTCCCCATGTCTTTCCTCTCTTGAAACTTCCTCTTTGAGGATGATTTGAGCAAAAGAAGTAACTGAATGGCAACTGACCTCTCTGGGCTAACTGCTGGCACATTTCATATTTCCGTATTTGTTTCATTATTGGGTAACACGAAACCAGTCTAACACTCAGCTTTTCCCTTCTCAGATCAACGTTGAGAAGAGACAAAGTAAAAAATGCCACCATTTTTCTACCTAAAATAATCACAAATAGGTTAAAGTAACAAACAAGTGAGTTAGGTGAAGTGATTCTTTCCGAGTTATGCATAATTGGGAGCTTTGTGACCTCCACTGAACTGTTCTTATTTTCTCTATTTTTTTTCTTTTTGGTGATCTAAACATAAAATTAAAAGCACGGACTGGGTTATGGGTCTATTTGGTTTCTAGAGTTTGTTCTGCTTTGTATAATTACTTAAAATATCTCAATGATGAGACTGATAAACATGAATGTGAAATACAGGTTTCAGAATTAAAGTACAGGCCCTGGCTGGTATGGATCAGTGGACTGAGTGCTGGCCTGTGAATTAAAGTGTCACTGGTTCTATTCCCAGTCAGGGCACATGACTGGGTTTCAGGCCAGGTCCCTGGTGGAGGAGTGTGTGAGAGGCAACCACACACTGATGTTTCTCTACCTCTCTTTTTCCCTCCCTTCCCCTCTGTCTAAAAATAAATAAATAAAATCTCAAAAAAATAAATCCATTTATTAAAAAAAGAAAGAAATATAAGCAACATCCTGGCTCTGTCTGTGACTCTGAGCAAGTCCTGGAGTCTCCCTAAGACTCCATGTCTTCATGGAGGGGTCCAAGAGGGTTCAGTGCTGTTTGCTTGGCTCTCCGCAGGCTTTCAGTCACTTCCTCTGCTGCCCACAAGCAAATTGGGACCTTTTGGTGCTGATTCCTGGTTGTACATTCTAGGGCCCCGTGGGTCTCTCCAGTGATTCTGGGAATTTCTCCCACTGCCTCATTCCCTACAGGTTTCTTCAGTCAGAGATTTTTGAGGCTTTATTTCCCTGCACTGGAACTCTGTGTTGCTTGCTCTGTCTCACTCCCCAGTTGTTCCCCCCTGGTTTATATGCATGCAAATGTGGGGTTGCCTGGTCTACCAGCTGCCGCCTCACCCACCCAATTCTCCCACCCAGCTGCAAGTCCTTTCCTCCCAGCTGCCTATCTCCGCTCCTCCTACCAGTCTGGATGAATGTTTCTTCTTTAACTCGTTGGTTGACAGACTTCCATACAGTTTGATTTTCTGGCAGTTGTGGTTATTTTTGTTCTTGAATTTGTTGTTGTCCTTCTTTTGGTTTTGGGAAGAAGCAAAGTGTATCTACCTACACCTCCTTCTTGGCCAGAAGTCCCTCCCAAATTTATATCCACCACATGTAGGTATGAGACCAGCTGGTTTTGCCTCCCTGCCCCTCCTACCAGTCTGGAAGGATGTGGTTTCTTAAATTTCTTAGTTTTCAGTCTTCTATTCACCTTTATTTCTGAATGTTTTGAGTGATGGTTGTTCTATATAGGAGTCGTAATTTTGATGCGGTTGTACAAAGAAGCAAGCCATGTCTGCCTACATGCTGTCTCAACTTGAAGTCCTTTAACTGTATATTTTAATGGACTTTTTGTTTGATTCTCCCCTCTGGTAAACTATCAGAGAGTTTGTTCTTGTGGGAGGAGGGTATGTCTTTGCTTCATCATTGAATTACCAGCATCTAGTGCGGTATCTGGTACATAGCAGAGGCCCAATCAATTGAATTAAGCAGACAAAGTTGACAATATTTCTCAAACATGTCCCTGAAAAATCAAGCCATGACCAATCAGGAATGAACATGCGGGCTGGAAAAACAATATTATAGAAATTTTGTTTCAGTTTACTTCAATATTTTTGAGCACTTATTGGGTCTAATTTGTGCTCTTTGTACTTCATATTATAAGATAATTTGGTTTTCTGGTCTACAATTGTATTTTGCTTGAACCTCTGAGATGGTGGGAGCCTAATGTCTTACATAATAAATGGCTTACATGTAAAATCACAGAGGGAAAGCTAATATGTGCCAAGAGCTTTTGCATTATTTCTTTCTGGTTTGGTATTGTATTTAAGACTCTGGCCCTGCAAAACTGAACCCACATCCATTCCCAGACCCACACTGGTTCCCTTCCCTGCCAAATATCTACAGTTAGTGAGGCTGGTCTGTAGGTACCCTTCCCCTTTCCCTACACACTGTGCAGGCAGGGCTTGACAGGAGGCGAGGCAAGGTTCAGAGGAGGGAGAAACTATCAAAAAAATACACCGTCTCCCAACGTCTGGAAAATTACTTCCCTATCCAATCCAACTGGATTCTGATAATCTTTCCATAATGCTGACAGTCAGGAGAAGGACTAAGGAAAGCAGAGGAAGAATATGAAAGACAAACAGGTCAGCATAATGCAAAAAGAAGATAGGAGGGGTTTCTTTAAAACATCTAATTATCAGAGAATCAAATCCAAGCTTCACTAACAAGAAGTAGGGCCTGGTGCTGGGGGTTCCTGGGTCCTGAGTAGGCCTTGCTGTCCCTCTTCTCCTGGTTCCTGTCTCAAAACTAGGTTTTCATTTCTAACTTGGGAAATGAGGGCGGCACGGAACAGTGAAAGTAACACAGGGCCAGAATGCTGAAAACCTGGGTTCTATTCCTCGTTCTGCCACTAATCTGCGAGTGACCTTAGACAAGTTACTTCCCCTCTCTGAGTCTCTGCTTCCCCTTCTGTAAGATAAGAAGTTTCTGAGATCCTTTCCAGCATCTGCATGAGGCATGGTCCATGCCTCTGCCATCCAATTACAACCTGGAAAGCCACGGCTGAGATCTTCTACTCAAAAATGTTGAGAGTATTCTAGTCCATTGCTGGTCAGCATGTGCACTTTTCCCAGTGGTGTTCCTGCTGATACTTCCTCTTGTTGACTTGTTTCCTTGCCTGGTTTGTAATTTATGACTCTCGCATTCCTTTTCCCTTGGGGTTGGCTGTGGGAAGCTGGTTTGCTCTGGTTCATGCAGTTATTCCTACAAAATAATTTTGAATGTTTCTCTGCTGAGTTCTTATGCTCCTACTGGACTAAGATATGCTAATTTCTTGGTCTGGAGTCCATGTGAATTAAAACCTCACATCTGTGTGAACACAAGACTGGGGTTCTGATAGCTCTTGGAAGATGGCAAGCCTCCTTGCCATTCTCCACAGGAGTTTTTCTCACCAGTACGTGGTGGCTGAGACAGCCCCTCTTGGCTCCCAGGACAGTTCCAGCCACCTTGAGCACTGCACAGAGGATGGGTGGTCTGGGTCCCCTCCCACAGCCCTTGAAGCCCCAGTACACTGAGACGAGGTTTATATCAGGCCCAGAAAGCCCCTTAGCCATGGGGCTTCAGCTCCCACCTACTGCTCTGATTCTGAGCTCTCACTTCCTAGGCACTCAAAGAAGCCCCTTTCTTGGTTTTGAGCTTGAGTCTCTGTATTCAGAGGAATGTGTCTGCGCTAGTGTCTAAGGGGGAGGAGCATCTTCCATGCGTCAGCCCAACCAGCCAAATTCTCTCTTGCTATGGTTATTTTGTACACTTAACTTTTTCATAGCTATAATGAGCCCCTACATGTGTACTGTGGTATTGGGATTTGGGGAAACAAACTTTCCTCCCATCACCCTCCCTCCCAGCCCCTGATACAAGGACATCTTCACTGAAGTCGGACACCCTCCTTTCCATAGCGCACACTCAGGCTCCAGGGTGATCCGCCTTTCTCTTCCCCGGCACCCCAGGTAGAGTGGAGAACTACAGTTCTCATGAGGTGACCAGAGCAAAGCTTTCCCTGAGAGCAGGGAGAGGAAAAGAGAGCAGCTGGTTAGTGCACAAAGATGGAGAGAAGGGAAGATGAAGAACGGTGAGGTCCTGGGTGGAGAAAGAGCTGAGACTGACTGAACTGACAGTCGGGCGTCAATAGGACCCGAGTGTTCCCTCTTTCCCCTTCATTGCTATGGTGTGTGTGTGTGTGTGTGTGTGTGTGTGTGTGAATGTGCCTCTCTGGGTGCATGTGTTTGCATGTGCACCAGCGTGTGTTTGTGTGTGTATGTATGAGTGAGCATAAGAGTGTGCGTGTGGAGAAAAGTGCAGAGCGAAGGCATGAGACATCAGGAGGCCTGGGTTTGACTCCCGGCCTCGTCCCTTTCTTGAAAATTGTTTTACTCTGGGCTTTCATTTCCTCATTCACAAAATTAGAGGATTTTATTAAATTTGCAGATTATAAACCTAATTTTAGCAATGGGATCTTTATTTTTTATTAAATTATTGTTTTAATTTAATTATTGTTCAAGTACAGTTTTCTGTTTTTTACTCCCATTCCAGCCCACCCCCCCCCAGTGCTCCCCAACTCCCTCCCATTTCCACCCCCCTTAGTTGTTGTCCATGTGTCCTTTATACTAGTTTCTGTAAATCCCCTTTTCCCCTGAAGTTCCCTCCCCTCTCCCCTCTGGTCACTATCCCCCTTTTCTCTATTTCAGTGTCATTGGTTTTATTTTGCTTGCTTGTTTGTTTCATTATTTAGCTTCCTGTTAAAGGTGAGATCATATGGTATTTGTCTTTCAACACCTGGCTTATTTCACTCAGCATAATGCTTTCTAGTTCCATCCATGCTATTGCACAGGGTACAAGCTCCTTCTTTCTTTCTTTCTGCTGCATAGAATTCCATTGTGTATATGTACCATAATTTTTTGATTCATTCATTTACTGATGGGCACCTAGGTTGCTTTCAACTCTTGGCTATTGTAAATTGTGCTGCTATGAACATTGGGGTGCATAGGTTCTTTTGGATTGGTGTTTCAGGGTTCTTAGGATATAATCCCAGCAGTGGAATTGCTGGGTCAAAAGGCACGTCCATTTTTAGTTTTCTGAGAAAATTCCATACTGTTTTCCACAGTGGTTGTACCAGTCTGCAATCCCACCAACAATGGATTAGGGCCCCCTCTTCTCCACAACCTCTCCAACACTTGTTTGTTGCTTTGTTTATTTTTTAAATTATATTTTATGTTTATGCTATTACAGTTATCCCCACTTTTTCCCCCTTTTCCCACCTCCATCTAGCACCCTACCCTCCCTCCCGGCAATCCCCACACCATTGTCCACATCCTTGAGTCATGAATATAGTTTCTTCAGCTAATTCTTTCATTCAGTCAACCCCAACATCTCTTACAGTTGTCAGTCTGTTCCATGTATCTATGCCTCTGTTTTTATTTTATTTGTTATTTATTTTGTTCATTAGATTGCACATATAAGTGAGATCATGTGCTATTTGTCTTTCACTGGTTAGTTTATTTCACTTAGCATAACAGTCTCCAGGTCCAGCCATGCTGTCCCAAAAGGCAAAAGTTTCTTCTTTTTTATGGCCGCATAGTAATCTACTGTGTAAATGTACTACAGGTTTTTGTTTGTTTTTTTTTTTTACCCACTCACCTACCTACTTATGGGCACTTAAACAGGAGCCTTTATTTTCAAGTGCAAATTTGCTTTGGAAACTAAGATATAAAACACATAACTACAGGGCTAACTCCGTTCACCTCTTGGAGGAGGCCTGTGCAGATCCCTCGGTCCCCTAGAACACAGCTTTGATTGCCACCAATCCACATATGTTTTCTACAGTTTCTTCCACTTGAGATCTTGCAATTGTGTTGAGGAGAAAACTTTCCCTAGCCATAAAATTCATGAGACAGCTTAAGTAGCAGGATTTCCCTGAAACCAGGAAGTCAGAGTCGCCAAACTGTGAAGCAAGGGTTTTCAGACCATGTGGTATTCGGCCTCATGGAACCTTTCACCTCTTTTGGGGTAATTTGTTGACAGGCAATGGCCAGCTGTTATACAGTAAATGGAAAGATTGCTGGGCTGGAATGGAGTGACTTCATTAACCAGCTGTGAGTCATTAGCCAATTATTTCACCACTCAGAGCTTCTATTCCTTATGAAAAGAGGAGAGCGGGATAGACTAATCATTCGGAGGTCACTGGTAACTATAAAAGCTTTGAGTGATAGACAAATGGTTAAGGTTCTCACATAAATTTGTGGTGCAAATACTATGTGTCAGGCACCACTTGGTTTGTTGGGGACATCATAGCCTACTGGGAAGACAGACATTGAACAAGGGGATGCATTGCATGGAAAGAGAAGTACAGGGTGCTAAGACAACATAGAGGAAAGGACCAGGGGTCACAGAGGGTGGTTCTTCGAGAAAAAGAGAGAGGAAGAGACAGAGAGGCTGAGAGGGAATTGGGAACACGATGGGGAAGAGGTCTAGGATGATTCCACATTAGGCAGAGGGGTATGATCTGAGCAGAAGTTAAAGACATTGGTGACTTAAAAGAAATATAATAAATTCCCTTTCTAACGCACCAACCTGGTGGGTAAAGTAAACTCTCGGTAACTTGCATATTCTACTTTGCTCCAAAATGTTGAAGCAAGCATCACACAAAGATACATAAAAAAAATACAAGATAAGAGTCAAAGAATGGGGGAAAAAAGTAGGGGTGCAGACTAGAGCCAGGAATGAGAATAAAAGCACATGCTGGAGTGACCTAAATTCTTGCTATGGTTGGGGCATGAATTTTATTCAAAACTTCTCAGCACCCAATGTAGAAAGACTTCATGTTTCCATGTTTGGTGATACATTTCGACAGGGTCTATGGAACAAGTACAGGAGAATTTTTGAGTAATGCTGCTTTAAATAAAGCACTGTCAACTGAGGGTCATTGGTGCCAATTCAGCACCAATAGGAATCCCTATGTGGGGGTTTGGTGAAGAACAAAACTTTATTTGGTGCAAACAGCTCAACAGTGATACAGCAAGGCTGTGGAGCAGCTCAATAGTGCTACAGCATCCGGCCAGGTAGTCCTGGGGCCAGCCCCTCTCAGGCTAGACAACCCTGCTTTGCTTGACTTTGCTCCCTGGAGACCTCTTCTCCAGCAAGCCTCTTTCAGCTCTAGTCAGGAAAACACAGTCTTAAGACTTCATTGGAAAGTGTGCTCCTCAAGCCAGAAGGGAACTGGCTTATATGGGCAGAAGTCTCTGCCCCTGGCCCCTGATTAATCCTCACAGTTTGATTGGCCCAAAGACCCTACACTGGTTGATCAGAATAGAACCACTTTGATTGGTCAGAGTGGTTGATCGCACAGCTCTGATTGGAGAGCTCTGATTGGATGAGAAACCTCAATCTTATTGGTTGAAACAGGATTCCAAGAAAACTTTTTAAGGGCTGGCTCAGATGGCAGCAGCACAATGGGGGCAGACAGTTCAGTGGCCGCTTCCCCGTGAAGTGCAGTTTGCTGGGAAATGCCTTGTGTAGAAATGGCTGCTAGGTTCCTTTCTTTAAAAAAGTTAAGCCTAGTTAGCCACCAGGAACCTTCTTAGTAGGTGTCTTCTTTTTCCCTCAGGGTTCCCAGTTCTTTCTGCTGGTATGTAACTTAAGTGACGATCTTACTGAAACTAATCCTGTTTGGGAGACGTCTGTTCTCCTTTTTCTTAATACATTTAAATCATGCTTGACTTGACATCCTAGTTTTGAAAGACTTTGCTTTAATCTATTTTTATTTTTTAACTTCATTTTTCACTTTGAATTGACATTCAACACTATTTTGTATTAGTTTCAAGTGTACTAATGTATGTAGCATAGTGGTTAGACAATCATATGCATTACAAAGTGGTTCTCCTGATATTTCAAGTACCCACCTGGCACAGTGCATAGTTTTTAATACATTTTTCTTTGTCTCTGGGTAATGGCAGGCATTTGTGTGTGAGAGTATGTACTTTCAGCTAATGGTCTTGGTGTCAGGTAGGTACACACCCAGGATCTGAGTGTGCGCCTTGTGTATGTTACTTAACCTCCTTCTGGAGCTTCACATATCCACCTCTTAGATAAAAATGGTTAAAACCCCTATCTGATCATGTGGTTGTGAGAACTAAAAGAAAGCAACATGTATGTAAAGAGTCTTTACATAGAA
Source organism: Artibeus jamaicensis (assembly GCF_021234435.1). Classification (NCBI taxonomy): domain Eukaryota; kingdom Metazoa; phylum Chordata; class Mammalia; order Chiroptera; family Phyllostomidae; genus Artibeus; species Artibeus jamaicensis. Next base: position 5,170,502 of record NW_026522050.1, on the reverse strand, counting down.
CATTGCATGTAAATAAGAATGATAAACAACCCTATTCAGCAGAGTAATTTCAAGGATTAAAAGAATATATACAGGGTGAGGCAGAAGTAAGTTTACAGTTGTTCATATGGAAAATAATACAATAACTGATACATAATACAAGAGCCAACTCTGTGTTTTGCATTCTTATAACTATAAACCTACTTTTACTGTGCCCCGTGTAAAGAGCCCATTAGGTAGGCTAAAAAGTAAGTTTGGGTATGAGGAGATAGGTGCCCTCACACACTGCTGGCAGGAGTGTCCACTGGTAGGCACTTTAGAGAAACTGACAATGTCTATATAAATTTTAAAGTACCCATATGCTATAAGTAGCAATTCAGCTTCTCAGTTTCTACCATAAACATTCCATATTAGCATGAAGAAAGAGGTACAGACATGCATATTGCAACACTATTTGTAATTAACCAGCAGAACTTGAAACTAAGTTATTTCCATCAATGTCCATCAACAGAGGAAGAAGTATGTAAGTTCTGGTGTATCTGTTCTGCTAGACAATTAAAAAGACTGAGACAGGTTTATATGTACAGCATGGAAAGAGCTCCAAGAAATAATGTTAACTTTTTAAAAAGTGAGGTATAAAATGAACATTCAATATAATACCATTTATGTAAATACACACAAAGCCACATAAAGCAATATTTTTACTGGCACATAATATTTATATGCAAAATGATGTCAATTTACATACCAACACAAATAGTTGTTACCCCTCAGGTAGTCCAGGATGAAATTGAAATTGAGGGTAATGGTCAAAAGAGAAATTTTCTTATGTATATATTTTTTATTTTTTAGCAAGGAATCTGGGTGCATGTTAAAGAACTGAAGTACATTTTTAAAAATCACTGGGCACAGTGCCTGGCATATGAAAAGCATTCAGTGTTTATTCCCTTCCTTGGCATAAAATCTCTAAATTATCTGTCGAGTGAATTTGGATTTGTTTTTATTCATTGACTAAACAAATACTTATTAAGCACATAATTTGTCCCAGTCACGTCCTGTGTTTTGGGGAAACAATAGAGAACAGTTTAAACAAGGATGTTAGCAACTTAGGAAGAAGACAGATAACTATGCCGAGGAGACATAGTGCAGCGACTCTCACACCAGTGGTCAGAGCACAAATCAAATGACAGTGCAAAATGAAAAAAGGACTGGGGCAGAATGGTTATAGCCAAAGTAGATGTGACCTCGGGATGGCTATCATGATTCACCAGGATTTGTATACACACTAAATAAGCAGAACTTCAGAAATGTTTGTCCTTCCTTCACAAACAATCTTGTAAAATAGAATCAGACAATTTAGAAGTCACATTCAATTCTGTCACAAACTCTTGCTGCTTGGTTGTCCTGTTTCAGTTCATGACTTGGTTAACCTATCAGATCATGCCCTTTCTCAGGCCATGGCCCCTTCTGAAATAATGTATGAAGGTGAAAGCAAGGACATCAGAACCATGAGGCAAGCTGAGCTCAAATTCCAGGGATACAGGAGACCGAATCCAACTCTAGCTTATGAGGTAGAAAAGAATTGGGGATGGGGTGAGGACAATAAGTGGGTCAAATATCCACATAAGGCCAAGAGTGGGGACTCACCTTGGAAGCAGATGTGGAATCAAAGTTTCTCGGGAAGCATCTCTTTCTTGACTGTTCCTTAAACCAGGTAGTCCCACTGAGTCACTAGTTCAGGCATGAAAATTAACTGTATGACACTCTATTCTCTACATCTTCTCACTGTGACTTTGCAGTGTTGTTATCAGGCTGGGTTTGGCTCCTATTTCTGGCCCCAGGGGACATTATGATTCCACATGTGTTATCCTTGGCTCTTCTCAGACATGGTTTCCAGGTACCCTATCACTCTCCTGGCTCTGAGTAATCATCGCTGAACACAGCTCAGTTGGGCTTCTCAAGTTTTAATCCAGAACCAGCCTTCCTGGTCAGCATCAGCCCTTGAATAAGTATGAATCCATGGCAAGAAAAACATAAAAGTTGTCCCGAATGGTGAATGGATTGACATGAGCAGTGTAATGTTGTAAAAATTTCACAACTGAATGCTTGTGGTCCTGGGGCCATGCCCCAATTTATTCTGAGGTATGGTCTCCTGAACCCACCATCTGGTGCCATAAAGCTAAGGAACATTATGAAAAAGCACATTTATTTTCTGTTACAGATGACCCAAATTAATACCCTGTTGATCCATGACAAGTAAAGGGAAGAAAACAAATTGCTCTTGAACCTAATTATACAGGAGACATGTAGGTTGGGGATCTTATTTGAAACAGCTTCTTTAACTTATTATTCAGAGTCTGTGAATCACTTATTATGCCTATTTACATATAGCAAAACTTAAGACTTTTTAACTCAAGAAACTAAAAAGACACATAAAAGACACCTGCTTCTTCCTCTCCTTGAGTCTTTTCAATGCATCTTTGATTTCCTTGTTTCGCAAACTATATATGATAGGGTTCAGCATGGGAATCACAGCTCCATAGAGCATGGATACCACCTTATCTTGGTCCCGTGTGTATCCAGCACTAGAATGAAGGTATGAGAAGAGACCAGAGCCATAAAAGAGAATCACTGTGGTCAGATGAGAGGCACAGGTGTTGAAAGCCTTCATCCGCCCATGTGTTGAATGGATCTTCATAATAGCAGTAATGATGTAGCCATAAGAAACCAGAACAACGATAGCTGATGTCCCACCAACTGCACACACAACAAGAAAGTTTACTACCTGGCTGAGGAAGGTACTAGAACAAGACAAGACCAGCAGGGGTGGCAGGTCACAGAAAAAGTGGTTAATGACTCGTGGCCCACAGAAATGGAGCTGGAATATGGAAGTGGTTTGGACCAATCCTGTGAGAAATCCACCAGCGTACGCTGTTATGGCCATCCCCACACAGAGGGTGGGTGACATGATGGTGGTGTAGAGCAGAGGGTTGGAGATGGCAGCATACCGGTCATATGCCATGGCTGCCAGGAGACAGCACTCAGTGCCTCCCATCCCAATGAAGAAGAAAAACTGAACAGCGCAACCCACAAAGGAGATGGTCTTCTGGTCTTTGAAGAAGTCACAGAGCATCTTAGGAGCTACAGAGGAGGTGTATGAGATATCCACAAAGGACAAGTTGCCGAGGAAGAAATACATGGGGGAGTGGAGTTGCGACTCCATCCTAATCAAGACAATAAGTCCCAGGTTCCAAGCTAGTGTCATGAAATAGATCCCCAGGAACAACAGAAAGAGAAAAATCTGCAGCTCTGGATGCTCTGCAAATCCCAAAAGGATGAAATTGGTCATCATGCTGATATTCCTTCCCATGGCCTTATGTCCTCTTTCTGCTGCCTTCAGAGCCCCAAAGGGGGATTCCTGTGGCCTTGAAGATCCAAGTGAGGAAACCATTTCATTGTGTCATGGAATCATAAACTCCCTGAGTCAGAAGAGACTGGGAGGTAAACGCCCTACCTCTATCTGACAGAGAATTACCCTCTACCACATTCACTGGGTCTTTCATGAGGTTCATAATCACCCTTGTCTTGATGCATTTTTTTTATGGAAAAGTGACATGTCCCAGAATAGTCTGACATTTTTACATTATCTGGGTCATCACCTTCACATATCACCACTTTACCAAAGGAAGTTATTAATAGAACCTGGACTACACACCCCCTTTTTTTCCCAGTTGTTCCAAGTGTTGCAGTTGACTTACTGAGCCACTTGGATTTATCCTGAATATTCTGGGTTTTTTTTTTTAAGAAAAATAAATATGTTAAGAATTTAAATGCCCAATGAGGCAATTTTGTTTTTCTTATCATCATAGTTTGTTCTGTATGGAATCAAGGTGTTCTTTTTCAAGCAGTAGAGTGAAGCACTTAGAGGTGTGAAAAACTGACTAAAATTCCCTTTAACGATTACAGAAAAGAGTAAAAAGAAATTCAAGACTGAAATGCTAATGCTCATTTTGCACAAATGCTATCAACTTATCAAACACATTGCACCATGTGCTTTTGGAGCTATATGCAGATGATGTGGAAAGTAATAAACATTACTATTTAGTACAATATATCCCTCATAATGCACCTGGCAGACAGGAAACACAAATCACAGCACAGTGGATGGGGCTCCCTGGATTCAGGACATGGCAGGTGGAGGCTTCTGAGATGAAGAGGAGTCCAACAATGCATAAGGGGTTACCAGGATGAAAATTTGGCGTGTGAGGGAGTTGGGAGGTGGTTGGTTCAGAGAGCTTCACATTAAAGATGTAAAAAGCTCGAGAGAGCATAGTGTTTGAGAAACCTTAAACACATCGGGGTGGTGGGAGCACAGGAGTAGTGAGAGAAGATGACAGAAGTCTGGTTTTGAGAGACAGTGGGAGGTGGACAGATCGTGAAAGAGCTCCAGAAGCAAAGATGGCAAAGATGTTTGCTTAACTGTTTCACATGTATATAATTGCATATACTGTGTATATAATTGTGTATACGCTCTATATAATTGCATATGCTGCATATTTAATTGCATATGTCTGTGTGCCCATATATATTTCATTTCAACCTTCTCTCCACTCTTAGACCTTAGTTCCCCTTTACCCTGCCCTGTTCTTTTAATAGTATCACCTTCTACCATTGCATATAATTAATTGGCTTGTTGATTATCGATTGTCTGTCTCCCTCCTCTAGAATGTAAGTAAGCTTAATGAAGTCCAGGATTTATTGGAATTTTTGTCTCCTTTGTTTATTAAAGTATCCCAAGCACCTCAACCAGTGTCTGGCACATACTAGGTGCTCAATAAATATTTGTTGAATGGATATTATGTTACAGAGTTTGACACTTTTCCGATGGACAAGAAAAGCTTTTTTGTTTGTTTTTTACACTTTACATGCATCTTTGTAAACAGGGAAGTAGGTGTCGACGATGAGTTTAACAATATAACAGAGAGCAAAGTGGAAGTGGAGAAGCTGTGTAAAAAACTGATGGGAGTACAAGAGACTGACAAGGAAGATTAGAAAGTTGCCTTAAAAGCCAGGAAGAAAGCCTTTGATGATTTGAACTGAGGTCGGCTGAGAAACAAATGCTCTCTTAAGATGTGACAGCACCAGTCATTCTGAAGAGAAACTATCCACAGCCAGGCAATTACCCTGTGCCCCACGCTTTATTTTTCACATTTACAGTTACCATTGGACATGTACTTTAGAGACATTTGTCATAATTCTTTTCTCTCTTGACCCCAAGAGTCTATCATATCTGGTCTATTACATTTTAAGAATATGATAAAAGCTGACTACCATTTATTTCATATGATTATTTTATGTGATTTCTTCCATTTCTAAATAGTGGAACATTTTTAAAACAAAAGTTTTTGCAGAATTCCAGAATATAAAGTCAAGTCCAGCCCCCTGTGGTTAAAATCAAGCAGGAGGGAAATAATGCAGGTTATTTTGACCTAAATTATCTGGAGATAAACATAATGTATGTCGTATATTCTGTGTTTCTATGTACATAGAAATAGAATATTTAGAAGTTGTACATATAGAAATAGAGTATATGAATGATATATGTGTGTGTTAGCTTGCATGGTCTGAGGAGCACCCAACTTGCTTTTACAACATTTTTTAGTTTGTGCAGCATTTTCACATCCATTTTCTTATTTGTGGTCATCCACAGCAGGGCTTTGATGTCAGGCAGAGCTAGTCTCTAATCTGTACACCAGCACTCCCTAGCTGTGGGGCCCGGGTCAAGCTGGCACATGACTCTTAAATCTCCCTCCACTGCAAAAACAGAGGCAATACCAGGACTATCTCATAGACAATGGGAATTAAATGACTTAAATCGAGTTTTGAAGAGAAAAAGAAAAGTTTTATTTCTTAACAAGTAATCAGCACTGCCAGGCTTTGAAGCCAGGTTTCTTCATCCCTAATCCAAGCTCTGCTCTCCACTGCACTAAACCCAAGTGCATGTGCTTGTATGTCATGATAATGGCTACAGTGATGAAATGTCCCTTCCTTATGCTATTGCCAATATTTATAAAACATGCTGGCTTATTTCATAACATGTATCACACTTTATATTTACTTTTGTTTGCCAAGTTGTTCTGTCTGTATTCTTGACCATGAAGTCTGGGAGGGCATTATAACCTCAGTGCCTTGCACAGGGCCTGGCACATAGTAGATATTATGATATTTTCTGAATAAGTTCAGTTTACCAATTCCAAAAGATATGCATTTCAGACCAGAAGCTCACTGAGGCTGGGACAACCCAAAGAGTTATTAAGTGACTGAGCCAGAATTTAAATAACTCTCAACTCTTTGATTCCAAAGCCTGTTCTCTTTATTGAATGCTGTAAAAGAGTGTGGCCATGGGGCTGGGAAGTCAAGGAGACCATGTTATAGGTGTGACTGCAGGTGTGACACTAAATGCTTAAAATCATTGTGAAAAAATAAAATAAAATAAAAATAAAACCATTGTAAAGAGTCTTCTTCTCCTTAACCTAGACAGGTACATTTAAATTTTAACAAAGCTATACACCAAGATAAAAAGGAATGAAGTTCTAATGTGGTAATTCTCAAATGAATGGCATATTTGAAGTACAGGAGATAATTGCAGTTCAGATAACTTTGTAGGGTATGATGAAGAAAATCTAGAAAGACTAGTCTGTAGGAATAAAATGTGTTGTCTGCTTGTATCCATTCTTTCTCAACCATTACAGTGCTAGGCATATTATTGGTGTCCAGTGACTATTTGTTGACTGGTTAAGTATAGGGTTATAAAATATTTACTAGATAAACACTGTAGGTTTGCCCTAACCCCCAAACCACTGAACTGGTCCTATTTTAAATATTGCATGGATGTCCAGAAAATTCTGGGAACATACCTAAAATAGTAGGATACCAGAGGTAAAAGCCAGTTAACATAGACTTTCTCCACTATTGACAATAAAACTAAAGCCAAAAAGAGAGAGAGAGTGGATGTCCGTACAGTTGGTTGGGACAAGAGGTGAAACCAGGACCTGCATCTCATTCTCCAGGAGTAGCTCCTTCTGCTTTACCTTATTCTAAAACCTGGGGTCTCAGTGGTAACCAGATAGGATACAAGAAAACTAGATGGTTTTCTAAAACTTACAGACAAACTCACACATGCACACATTTATGAGTCTAGAATAGTACAAAAAGCAAAAGCCTGAAAGCTAAAAGGGAACATGCTGATTTAATTCCTGTCCCTCTTACTTTTTTGCTATATGACCTTGGGAAAAATTATTTGCCCTTCTGAATCTTAATCTTTAAATCTCCTGTCTGTATAATAGATTAGGTTAGGTAAGTGCTTTTTAGTCCACATTCTTTCCTTCTTTCTTTCCATTTGTAAAGAGCAGAACATTTTTAAAAACAAATTTTTTTGCAGAATTCCAGATTATCAGGTCAAGTCCAGCTCCTCTGGTTAAAATCAAGCAGTCAGAAGAGAGGATGTTGGCATCTTGCCTGCTCCACCTTTCCCTCCTTCAAGGGTCTTTCCAACTCACCCATTCTATGATTCTGGAATTCAACAACAACCACTTCTCAGGAAGGGCAAAGGGCAGACTCACCTACAACTCCTTAAACTCTGGGTTTCAGTCAGATGTCTAATACTGGAAGCTTGGAGCAAAATCCTTCTCTCCTGTCAATTGGAGCCCTGGTCTTGGCCAAAGAGATAAATAAATTTTAAATGTAGTGACTTTAAATTGGCCACCAAGGGAAGGGCTTGATGGGGCTTTAAAGGAAGGTCACTTCTCTCTTAGGTACCACTGGGTCTCTCTAGGTTGTGGGGTATGACATGTCCCAGGGAGCACTGACTGGCAGTTTGGCTTGATGCCTAGTCTGGGCGGTAAAGAGGATGCCAGCTTTGGTTGGGTGGAGTTGAGTTCCATTGGCCCTACTTCCACTATATTCTTAGTCCTTGATCTGGTTCCAATAAGATATCTCTGGAGGCAGTGAAAGCCAAGAATGGCTTTTGGCCTCAAAATATGTAATCATTTCATCAACAGCAATTACCTTTGTAAAGCACTGGATAGTTTACAGAATCTCTTCAGTGTAAGAATATCTTTTGCATGACTTCAAGAGTTGGAACTATGACTAAATGGGTGAAAGAGGGAAGAAGAAAGGAGGAAGGAAGAGACTATAGAAAAACAATAGAACAGTCTAAATACAGAAAGAATATTCTGAAAAAGAATAAATTCCCCATCGCTGGAGTAAGTAAGTAGAAGATAGTACACTCAACAGTGAGGATCTCACTTATATGTGAAACCTATAAAACAAAACAAAACAAAAAACCTCAAATTCATAAAAATTGAGAATAGATTGGTGGGTGCCAGAGGCAGGGTGGAGGGTAGGCGAAATGGATGAAGTGGGTCACAAGGTACAAACTTGCAGTTATAAGGTAAATAAGTCTTAGGATATAATGTACGGCATGGTCACCATAGTTTAGGTCACCATGCTTAGGTCACCATGTACAGCATGGTGACCATAGTTAATGACAATGTATTGTATATTTGAAAGTGACAAAAAAATTCTCATCACAGGAAAAAATTGTAACTGCGTGAGATGATGGATGTTAACTAAACTTACTACGGGGTTCGTTTCACAACACATACATATATCAAATCATTATGTTGTGTGCCTTAAACTAGTACAGTGTTATATTTCAACTATAGCTCAACGAAACTGGAAAAAGAAAAGAAACAGACTAGGGTAGGGGGAGAGTAATGGAGGGAGGAATGGGGACAACTGTAATTGAACAGCAATTTAAAAAAACACAGATAATGGGGTCAATAGAAATAAAAGATGAACGTAGATGCTTTTAAAGAAGAAGAAATAGACTACCAAAAAGAGAGTGTGAATTAGTTGACCTTATAGGTTCCTTTAAATTCTAAGATTCTATGATTCTGTGAAATAAAGACGAAGAGAAAAGACAGATGGGTACTACATTTTTGGTAGTGTGGATGGGGCCTTCATATACTTTATCTCATAATATTCCTCAGAGTAGTTCCCAAAGGAGAGCATTCTTAAACATACTTGCAGATGAGAAAATGGAATTTTGGAGAGGTGTCTGTCATAAAGATCATGGCAAGAATAGAGTTTGTCTTCAGGCCTTCCAGAATCCAAAGTCCATGTTCAGGCCTCTGCACCCCACAGCCACCGACGAAGACATGACAAGTAGGTGGCAATGGGGGAAGGAGGAAAGTCACTTGATAGACCTCGCTTTTCCAAAGATCAATGTGCAAATAATCCTTTGCTGTTTGACTAGGGCCAGATTTCCTTCATGTACATGTTTGTTTATGATTTATCAAATATCCAGCTTGGAAAGACTTGAGCTCTATTTGTGTGTCTTAGGGAGGGACATGCAAGGAACAGAGGGAAGTGGGCATTGTGCAAACCCACAGGACACTGTGGCTTCTTTCAAGGGTTGGAGAAAGATGGCGGCCACACCCTGTTGATGTTGGCAGCCCTTCATTTTGCGTCCAGATGGGAAAAATCTTTAGTTTCCCTTCTCTGCTCCCAAACCCCACCCGCTTCTTTCCTACCAGGGCCACAGCCTCTTTCCCCAGATTCCCAGCTCTTGGCCTTGGGCCTATATGCTTCGGTCTCTCTAAGGTTTGATATAAAAGAAAGGATCACTATAGCCAGAGAAGTGGTTTGTATGTAATTAACGTGTGCTAGATTAAAAATAATAATAATAAAAACAAACAAACCTCTTGTTTCTTACTCCTTATTGCAGGATGAAGAATGTAAGAATAGAATGCTATGAGATCGTGGTGTTTGGTTTTTTTTAATTTTTAAAAATATATTTTACTGATTATGCCATTACAGTTGTTCTATTTCCCCTCTTCATTCCCCTCCACCCTGCACACCTCCTCCCCCACCATTCCCCCCCTTTAGATTATGACAACATGTCTCAAGTTCTTTAGATTCTCTATTTCCCATACTATTCTTGCCCTCCCCCTATCTATTTTCTACCTACTTATTTTCTGTACCTTCTCCCCCCTTCTCCTTCTCCCACTCCCCTGTTGCTAACCCTCCATGTGATCTCCATTTCTATGGTTCTGCTCCTGATCTAGCTGTCCTCTTAGTTCGCTTTTGTTTTAGGTGTGGTTCTTAATAACTGTGAGTTTGCTGTCCTTTCACTGTTCATCGTTTTTATCTTCTTTTTCTTAGGTAAGTCCCTTTAACATTTCATATAATGAAATGGGCTTGGTGATGATGAACTCCTTGAATTTGACCTTATCTGAGAAGCACTTTATCTGTCCTTCCATTCTAAATGAAAGTTTTGCTGGATAGAGCAATCTTGGTTGTAGGTCTTTGGTTTTCATGACTTGGAATACCTCTTTCCAGCCCCTTCTTGCCTGTAAGGTCTCTTTTGAGAAATCCGCTGACAGTCTGATGGGAACTCCTTTGTAGGTGACTGTCCCCTTATCTCTTGCTGCTTCTAGGATTGTCTCCTTCACTTTAATCTTGGCTAATGGAATTATGATGTGCCTTGGTGTGTTCCTTCTTGGGTCCAACTTCTTTGGGACTCTCTGAGCTTCCTGGATTTCCTGGAAGTCTATTTCCTTTGCCAGATTGGGGAAGTTCTCCTTTATTATTTGTTCAAATAAGTTTTCCACTGGTGGCTCTTCTTCTTCCCCTTCTGTTCCCCTATAATTCGGATGTTGGAACATTTAGAGATGTTCTGAAGGTTCCTAAGCCTCTCCTCATTTTTTGAATTCTTGTTTCTTTGTATTTTTCTGTTTAGTCATTTTTTCTTCCTTCTGGTCCACTCCTTTGATTTGAGCCCCAGTTTCCTTTCCATTACTATTGGTTTCCTGTGCATTTCCATTCATTTCAATTAGTTTAGCCTTCATATATTCCTCTAATTTGTGGCTATAGTCAACCAGTTCTGTGAGCATCCTGATCACCAGTGTTTTGAACAGTGTATCTGAAAGTTTGGCTATATCTTCATCACTTAGATTTATCGGCTCTGGGGCTCTGAGTTGTTCTTGAGCCATGTTTTGATCTGTTTGTGCCTGTTACGTATGAGGAGTGGAGCCTTAGATGTTCACCAGGGTGGGGCAACCCAGGTCACTGGTTTGTGATGCTGTATGTGGGGGCGGGGTCAGAGAGGGACAATAGCAGTCCCCTCTGAGGCTTCCCACTGCTGTGGCCTGCTTGGTCTGTCTCACTGCTCGCTCATTCACCAGTTTATCTGCGCGTGAAGGTGTGACCTCGGTTCACCCTCAGTGGGTCTGCCTCCTTGTGCTCTCAGTGGGTCTGCCTGCTACTCTGCACCTGGGATCCACCCATGGTTACTGGTGTGCCTGGGTCGTGTGCCCAAGTCGGTCCAATGGATCTTTCCTGCCTCACCCCACTCTGCTGCTGGCTCTGCCCCTCTGACCAATTTGGCTGAAGGATTCGTTGTTGTCAGACTTCCATATAGTTCAGTTTTCTGTGGTTTGGCTGTATCTTTGTTGCTAAAACTTTGTTGTTTCTAAACTTGGTTGTGCGAGAAGGCACAGTGTGTCCACCTATGCCTCCATCTTGGTGGAAGTCAGATTGTGGTGTTTTTTTAAATTCCTACCCCTCTCCTTCCCCCACTCCTTCCTTCTCCCCAAGGCAAAATTTTAGAAAAGACTCTTTTCCTTTCCTATTTTCAGAATATAAACATCATCGGGAGAATCATTGAGGCCTCCTGACATCTCCACCCCAACTCCCATTTGCCAGGCAGTTTTAAAATAATTATTCATGATCTTCCTAAATCTTCTAACAGGTCCTTTGCCTTCAGGCTTCCTTCAGTACAACTCTTCCTCTTTTTCACACTGACAGACCTCCCTAAAGCACAGACATGGCATTCCTGTCTTGAGAATATTCATTAGTCTGTCATGGTTCATTGACAGCCTGATGGCATCCAAATTCCTTATCCTGATCCTCAAAGCATCACCCAGTGATGCTTGCAAACATGGCACGGAACTCAAAAAGGAGTCCCCCTAAAAAAAAAAGACATTAGAAACATGGCAAGAAGGGAGGAAAGTGAAATCTCCCCAGCAAAGTTTCTATAGTTCATCCCAGATGGAGTATCTGTAGTGGTGTTCAGGGGGAGACTGGAGAAAGTGAGATGCCAGTCTAGCAGTGAAAGAAAAGTAGGAAATGGAAAAGTAGGTACAGCATCTGGAGATGTCAGGTAAAAGGATTCTCAAGACTTCGGGAACTGGAACAGGTCTGAAGGTTGAAGGAAAGGCCACAGAGAGAGATGCTCTGAAGCAGAGGTTATCAGTCAAGGCTGCCCACCAGAGCACAACTGGTCATTGGGGGAACCAGAGTTTAAGCCTGTGCCTCTAATCTCCAGGGACAAAGGAAGGCTGCATGAGAACACAGAGGCAAACAGTAATTGGAAAAACAAGGAACCCAGAATCAGGAAAGGAGAGGCTTCAAATGGGAGGGGTGGCAGAGAGGGCAAAACTATAGACCTTCATACTTTTGCTTAAAGCTAGTCTTTTCTGTTTTTGCAAAGGGTTGTGTTTAGCTTATTGAAAATAACAGAAATGTATTTATTTTTCTGGATCCAGTGTAAATGAAGAAAGTATTCTCTGAAATTTGTTCTCAGTCTTAGAATAGATTTATATACCAGCATGAAAAAAACCTGGAAAAGAGTTGCCCAACCACATGTGTTGGGCAGATGTGGCCCTCCATACACAGTGTCTATTGTCTATTTTTACAGAGATTCTGGTTCTTCAGTCCTGTTCAGAGAGATGGGAAGGTAGAACCTCTACTAGGAAGCCTCATTGCTGTCCTACTAAGAGAACCCTCTCAAAGCCTTTTCTACAGAAGCCTTTCTGAGACCAGGAATGCTGACGAGGACTGAGCCCAATGGGAATTGTGCATCTAATTAACTCTTGTGCATTGCAACATGGAGTTGTCCCTTAAAACAGACCTGAAAATGATCCAGAGTCGATGTGACTTGGAAAATGTACAACCACCTTGAACTTGCTTGATCTTAAATGTAGCATTTTGTCAGCAGGGCTCAATTCCAAGGCAAAGAGGCAGCTGTGCTTGGATGCAGGAAGTGAGGTTGATAAATGTTCATTGGAGAGGGCTATCCAGCTGGATGCCAGATGGTGGAAAAGGCCTTGTGTGTGAGGAGCCAGATGAATTGGGGACACATCGTTTTAGATGGACATTGATAGTGTAGGGAAGGAAGAGAGGAAGAAAGGAGAAGACAGCTGTGGGTTGTCAAGTATCTGTTATTTTACTGAATCATTACTTCATCTTGAAAATCTAAAATTAGTCTTGAAATTCTCTCTGTCAAATATGGCAGCTAGAGAGATGAGGGGCAGAAGAGCTAACAGGTTCTGTCTGTGCAATGCTCATATGATATCTTTGATGAAGTTCTCAAGATGTCATTTTCTCAAGTTGATCACCAATGGGTTTGGGAAATCAGCTTCAAGACCAAATTTTGAGCTCAGTAATGCAAGAACTAATTGTGGGTAGAATTCACCTCACTGTGATTACTTCATTCCTCTCTATGCTCCTCAAGTCAACATTTATTTGGCCCTGTTTGTTTAAGGGCAGCAAAAAAGATAAATCAGATGCTTTAAAAGTTAAAGCCCCTCCAAATTCCCCAGCTGCACCCTGTTTTGACCTCTATGCTCCCACTGACTTCAAATCCTACGCCACCCCACTCACATGATTTGGCTGCCCCATCCCAGACCTCACCATAGTGAGGAAGTGTTTCATTTCAAAATCTCAAACTCTAAAATTTACCTTTACCAAAACTTCCTGGTTTTCTATGGTACAACTCATTAAATCTATGCTTGGCAACTTCTTGCTCCTCAGGTCTACCCAAGTTCATGAGTCCATCATTCTGGCTCTAAGTGGTTCCTACCCTCACCCCTCTTTTCTGGTATATAATTTCCAGACTTAGGGTGCTGATGGGATCAGCTATTTAAATATGGTCTCCAGTCCAACAGAGTCATGGACCGCTGCATAAAATCCTTCCTGAGCTTCATGTTGATTCCCTGTTATATTCCTCACAGCCATTTCAAGATAACCTTTCTATTTTTTAAATTTACTGTTGTTAAGTTATAGTTGTCCCTTGTTTTTCTCCATTGCTCTCCCCTGCCCCATCCCCCACACTCCCACATCTGCCCCCCTCCATCATCAGTGCCCATGAGTCCTACCCATGTTCCTTTGCTTTCCCCTTCCCCTTCTTTCTCCCATTATCCCTCACCCCATCCCCTCTGGTCACTGTCAATTGGTTCTTTATTTCCAAGTCTTTCATTTTATTGTGCTCATTCCTTTGTTTGATTAGATAACCTTTCTTGAAACCCTCAGCTGGAGATGATTTCTCTCTCTTCTGAAATCTCATAGCTTCCAGATATGACTCAGATGGTAGTTATTCATCTACTTGTATTTTTTTTCTTTGAGGTCTTTTAGGGTTTTCATTTCTTACCCATCTCTGTGTCCTAGTGCCTGGCACCAAATAGATGCTCGGTGACCATTTCCTGAACCAAATAGGACAACTCTTCAACAAAGGAACTTAAAACAAATAGCTTTACCCGGATATTAACTGCAAAAGTTCCGAAGTGAGTAGTTTTACAGAGAAGCAAATTAAAATGTGCAATGAGAATATTAGTTTCCTGTTGCTGCATAACAAATCAGTATAAATATAGCAGCATGAGACAACAAACGTCTCAGTTCTCTAGGTCAGAGGTCTGAACACATGCAACTGGGTTCTCTGATTACTGTCTTCCTCCTGAACAGGATAAAGGAGGATATTGGGGTCATCAATCTCCACCTCCCTCTTCAAGCAAAATATTGCCATTTTTTTAAATGCAACTTATGAGGTAGGGAGGGAGGAGACCATACTGTTCCTATTGTAGATGAGAAGTGATAGGTTGAAGTTACTTGGAAAGAACCTGTTGCTCACTTCAAAGAGGAATTTTCTCACAATCAGAATTTGTTCATCTTTATCCAAAGATAAAAGGGACTGAAAGAAGTTGTGAGCCCTCTAGATGAAGAGATATATTGAGAAAAATATTCTTACTTCCTGGGCACAAAGGAGAGCTGGAGGCATTCAGCCTCTCTCAGATACATGTGCCAAAGTTCTTGAAGCAATAATCCCAGCTGAAGTGGCAATTGTGGGAAAAGGAGTATCCTGCATGGACCTCTGTGGGAGGGGTGTTACCATTCCCTTCCCTTGAGTGACGCAGGTACACTTGCGTGCCTTGTCCCTCATCTGATGCTTGTTTGCTAGGTCACCTTAGCAAGCATGAGCTGAGGTCCTATTTCTTCATCTTTAAGATGAGGGGCTTCTATCAAAGCTGCCACAAAGACCCATGTTTGTGAATATAAACTGAAGAGTTACGCATGCTAAATTCATTATCATCACCATCACCAGCCATATCCATCCACTGCATGCCTTGTCTGTGTTAACTACTCAGTTGCTCTAGTCTTGTGATGGGTCTCCCTCTACTGGTTAATAAAAGACTATCAGGATTTCACATTTTGGTGTCTCGTCATAAAAAAAAAACAAAAACACCAATATCAGATTTTGTTCCATTTTATTTGCCACTTAATATTAATTGGTTAATTTGGTCATCTTTGTAGCTATGTAATATATTCCTGACAACTCATATATAACTCTAATCAGTACAAGTCAAGCCATATTTCAAAAGCATAAAGAGAAATGGCTATTTCAAGGAAATCTATGATAAACCTTTTCATTTCTAATTCTGACCAAAGGGGCTGCTGTCCTCTCCTTTTCCTTAATTCTGCATTTGGCTCAGTCCTATTTCAAGAACACTAACTTCTCCAATAAATGTCATGTTGATGAATGATCTATCTGGACCATGTCATGGAGCTATAGGTAGGACAATCACAATAATCCTGGCAGTAAGATCTGGAAATAGCCCAAATGCCGATCCGTAGATGAGTAGATTAAAAAGCTGTGGTACATTTACACAATGGAATACTAGGCAAGTGTAAAAAGGAACTGTTACCCTTTGTGACAGCATGAATAGAACTGGAGACTATTCCACTAAGTGAAATAAGCCAGTCAGAGAAAGACCAATACCACATGATTTCACTTGTATGTGGAATCTAATGAACAAAATAAACTGACAAAGAAAATAGGAGCAGGGGCATGGACACATGGAACAGAGAGATCTTGGATAGGAGGGGAGAAGAGAGGGTGATGGAAAAAATTCACCAAGGAACAAGTTGGCATAAGACTTGGCCAGTGACAACAATATGCTGAAGGCCAGTGGGGTGCCAGGCCTGGGTGGAGGGGGCAGCTCAGGGAGGCAATGGTGACATCCATAATAGTGTCAACAATTTTTAAAAAACGATCCTGGCCTACAGGTCAGTTCTAGCAGAACCTGAGATCCAAGACTCTGCAGGGCTATGAAAAAGTCAAAGAAAAATAATGAAGAAGCTGGCTGGTTTCCTGACAGCCTTGGCCAGTACTCATATCTTTGGTTCTTGTAACAGTATATGTTAGGTAGGGATGGAATATTGAGGGAAAGGGACACAGCACCACTACTAGCTGCAAAATACTTGTGAATATCTTGGCCTGTTAATGTGTTGGGTCACAAATGATGAAAGATGGACATGTCGAGTTCCAGATACTTCTCGTGCATTTTCCTTGTCCCTGTGCTAGTTGTGGGTTTCTAGTAGTAAAGTATAGAACTATAATCCCACAATTAGAAGAGTTGTGGGTCAATGTTTTAGTTGATACTTTTCCTACCCGGGACATCTGAAGTAAATTCCAAAGTTAGTCACATCAAGAGAAGATTCTCTTCTTCCATCTGCTTAGGGCCTCTTTGATTTCCTTGTTCCTCAGGCTGTAGATCAATGGATTTAGCATGGGGATTATAATAGTGTATAGGACTGATGCCAACTTGTTTTGCCTCTGGGAGTCATCAGAATTAGGATACATATAAACGAAGATACCTGAGCCAAAGAAGAGGGTCACTGCAGTCAGGTGAGAAGCACAGGTGCTGAAGGCCTTGGACCTGCCTTCAGCTGAAGTGATCTTCAGAATGGTGGCAATGATATAACCATAGGATATCATAATAACCAGGACAGATGCGAGCCCAAAGATCACTGTGATCACAGAAAGCAGGACCTGGAAAAAGAAGGTGTCAGAGCAGGATAGGATTAGCAGCTGGGGCAGGTCACAAAAGAAATGGTTGATGATGTTTGGCCCACAGAAGTGCAGCTGAAGTAAGGCACACAGTTGGATAGATGAGCCAAAGAATCCGGTTATGCAAGATCCTGCCACCATCTGCACACAGAGTGTGGGGGACATAATGGCTGTGTAGAGCAGAGGATTGCAAATGGCAACATATCGATCATAAGCCATGGCTACCAGGAGACAGCATTCAGTCAGACCCAGGCCAGAGATGAAGAAGTATTGCATGGTGCACCTCATAAAGGAGATGAATGTATTGGTCTTGAAGAAGTCTGAGAGCATCCTGGGGACCACAGTAGAAATATAGCAGATGTCCAGCAAGGACAGGTTACTGAGGAAAAAGTACATAGGTGTGTGCAGATGGGGGTCCATCTTGATGAGCGTGATGAGGCCCACATTCCAGGACACTGTCATCAGGTAGATCCCTAAGAATATTGAAAAGAGGAAAATGGTGAGCTTTGGAAATTCAGAGAATCCCAAGAGAATGAACTTTGTAATCATGGTACTGTTCCTTCTCCCAGTCATTGCATTGATGATTCTAGGATCTATAAGGAGAGAAGAGAATGAATCTCTTTGAGTCAGTTGTTAACTCAGTTTCTGTTGAAATAAACCACCTTCTACCCACACTGAACACAGAACCAAGAAAAATATTGAGCCATTTTAGATTAACTAACCTTGGTTAACTTTGCTTCCAAATAACTATAATGGTTTTGCACATCAACATTCCCACATACAAAAGAAGATGATTACACTTCTCATTATTAACCCATCAGGCTCTTAAAGTACAAAAGAAAGTGTACTAACATTTAGAACACCCTTCTCGAAAGATGCCTCAGAAATTTTAGGATGTTATCAGTGGAGCTATAACTCCTGTGCATAGCTTAGTGACTGAGGCCTTAGATGTCTTATAGGTCTTTTGAATTGTGGCTTTGCTCTCTGTAAGCTCTTTGACTCTAAACAGGTTGTCTGAGATCTTTCTGTCTGTTACTTTATCTTTAAAATAGGAGTAATAATAATGGAACCTATTCCATAGGGTTCCCTTGAGGTGAAATTAGTATGTACAGTGCCTGCCACACATATAATATTATACAAAGTGGTGTCAGTAGAAGGTATCTTTCTAATCCAATTGTGAAGTAAGTACCCTTTTTGCGTGTGGAAAACTTTTAAAGTTTAAATATAAAAGAGTTGGTCATACAGATAACATTGTCAGACTACAGTGTGATTAAGTTATAAATGGATGGCAAATAGGTAATTAAAAAACCTCATAATAGGAAATGAATTACAATATATATTTCTAAAGTATTCACAGGTCAGATAATATATTATAACAGAAACTATAAAATATTTACTATTATATATTATATAACAGTAACTTAAATATAGTGAGGCATACTATTTATCAAATTTTATGGATTTTTAAATTGAGATGTAATTGACATAAACATTAGAAAAGTTTAAGGTATACAATGTGTTGATTTGATACATTTATATATTGCAATATGATTACCATTATAGGTTTAGCTGACCCTTCTATCACATTATATAATGATCATTTCTTTATTTCTGAGAACACTTAACAAATCTTATAGATTGGACTAGAAATTTATGTAGAGAGAGAACAGGTGTCTTAAATGCATATAAAAAACTAAAAAGTGATCTGATTGTAATTCTTAGACATTTAGAAGAGAACAGATAGTTTTAAAATCGTGTATAATTTCAAAATTATACAAAAAAATCAAAGTTGATTCTTGATATATCTGACATCACCAAGGCAAAAAAAATTAAAACGGTGGAAAAGGAGATATAGCTCTAGATCCTGGGTATGTTATAAAGGTAATAAGAGGATACTCTAAACAGTTTTATGCCAACAAATTTTAAATTTTAAATAAAATGTACAAATTTCTAGAAAAATGTAAATTCTCCAAACTGACTAATGTAAGAACAGAAAATCTGAATATTCTATAAACACTAAAAAAAATGAAAAATGAATCAGTAATAAAAATCTTCATGTGGAGAAAACTATAGGCCCAAAATATTTTACCAGCAAGTTGAACCAAGAATTAAAGAAAAACAATAATTCTAATCATACACAAAATTTTCAGGGTCTGGAAATTTGGAATGATTTCCAACTGTTTTTGTGGGACTATGACTTAATACCAAAAAGGGAACAATAAAGGAATATTATAACCTTACTTACTTATGAACTTAATAGTTAGAAACATCTTAAATATCTGAAATGTTTAACCATTCTAACTATTTTGACAAACTGAACCTGAGAGTATATAAAAATAATTCAACATTATAAACAAGTTGGGTTTATTCCAGAAAAGCAAGGTTGGTTTAATACTAGAAAATCAGTTAATGTAATTTGTCAAGTTAAGAAACTAAAGAAGGAAGCAATATAATCACCTAAATATGTAAAAGTAAAAAAAATTCATTTATGATTTTTTTAAATAGCAAAAAAAGTCAAATATTTTAACTTTGTAAAAAAGATGTTATCATTAACCTCAATTAATTACATCTTCAATGGTAAAATATTAAAAGCATTATCCTAAGGGTCAAAACAAGGAAAACATTTCTTTATCTTTAAACTAATTTTAATTGTGTTAAAAAAAAGAAAAAAACTCACCAGCACATATTTTGTTATTCTTTTCCTTAGAGAGTCTAGTTAGTACATCAAAATTTTTTTAAGACAAGAGACATTGGTGAAGATTAAGAAAAGGGAACATTTGTACACTGTTGTAAAATGGTGCAGCTGCTATAGAAAATATTATGAAAGTTCCTCAAAAAAATTAAAAGTACAGCTACCACATGACCCTGCAATCCCACTTCTGAATTTATATCCAAAGAAAATGAAACCAGGATTACAAAGAGACACTTTTGCAGCCCCATGTTCATTGCAGCATTGTTCACAATAGCCACGATTTAGAAGCAACGTAAACATCCATCAACAGATCAATGGAGAAAGAAAATGTGGTGTATGCATACAATGGTTTATTATTCAGTCATAGAAATAAAGGAAATTCTGACATTTGGGACAACATTAATGAACCTGGAGAATAGTAGACTAAGTGAAATAAGTCAGTCATAGGAGGACAAACAGCATATGACTCCACACATATGAGGCATCTAATGTAGTTGAACACATGGAAACAGAGGGTAGAATGCTGGGTGCCAGGGGTGGAGAGCGATGAGGAGCTGCTGTTCGATGAGCATATAGTTCCAGTTATGCAAGACAGATGAGTTCTAGAGACCTGCTGTACAACACTGTGCCTATAGCTACCAATACTTGTGCACTTGAAAATGTATCAAGAAGGTACATCTCATGTTAAGTGTTCTTACTGCAATAAAAAAATTTTTATTTTAGATTCTTCTGCCAAGATGGAGGCGTAGGTGGTAACACTTTTCGTCTTTGCACAAACAAATCTAAAAACAATAAAGTTTTAACAATAATAAACATAACCAAACCACACAGAAAATCGAATACAGAGTCCGGAAATAATGAACCACTCAGCTAAACCAGTAAGAGGGGCGAAACCAGCAGCGGAGCCAGTCGGGCAAAAAAGATCTGGGCGGTGCACAGGCAGCCAGGGGGGCGGATCCCAGGTGTGGGCTAGCTATGGGCAGAACCCAGGGAAGAAGCACAGCTGGCTGTCTGCAGTCGGTCACGCATTTGCATGCAGATAGACCAGTGAAGAGGTGAGCATTGAGAGGTGCATGGCAGCAGACTCCTACATTTGCACTTGAATAAGCAGGCTGGGGGGCAAGCGGTGAGGTGGACTGGGCAAGCAAAGAGGACCCCCAGGGCTCCCTCTCTGACCCCGCCCCCACATACAGCATCACAAACCTGCGACCTGGGTGGCTCCCCCCCAGGTAAACACCAAGAAGCCTCTCCAGGTACATAACAGGCACGAACAGATCAAAACATGGCTCAAGAACAACTCAGAGCCCCAGAGCTGATAAATCTAAGTGATGAAGAAATAGCCAAACTTTCAGATGCACAGTTCAAAACACTGGTGATCAGGATGCTCACAGAACTGGTTGATTATAGCCACAAATTAGAGGAATATATGAAGGCTAAACTAATTGAAATGAATGGAAATGCACAGGAAACCAATAGTAATGGAAAGGAAACTGGGACTCAAATCAAAGGAGTGGACCAGAAAGAGGAAAAAAATGACCAAACAGAAGAGGATGAAGAAACAAGAATTCAAAAAAATGAGGAGAGGCTTAGGAACCTTCAGGACATCTTTAAATGTTCCAACATCTGAATTATAGGGGTACCAGAAGGGGAAGAGGAACAGCCATGAGTGGAAAACTTATTTGAACAAATAATAAAGGAGAATTTCCCCAATCTGGAAAAGGAAATAGACTTCCAGGAAATCCAGGAAGCTCAGAGACTCCCAAAGAACTTGGACCCAAGAAGAAACACACCAAGGCACATCATAATTATATTAGCCAAGATTAAAATGAAGGAGAGAATCCTAGAAGCAGCAAGAGATAAGGGGACAGTCCCCTACAAAGGAATGCCCATCAGATTGTCAGCTGATTTCTCAAAAGAGACCTTACAGGCAAGAAGGGGCTGGAAAGAAGTATTCCAAGTCAGGAAAACCAAAGACCTACATCCAAGATTGCTCTATCCAGCAAAGTTTTCATTTAGAATGGAAGAACAGATTAAGTGCTTCTCAGATAAGATCAAATTCAAGGAGTTCATCATCACCAAGCCCATTTCATTATATGAAATGTTAAAGGGGCTTACCTAAGAAAAAGAAAATAAAAACGATGAACAGTGAAAGGACAGCAAACTCACAGTTATTAAGAACCACACCTAAAACAAAAGCAAATTAAGAGGACAGCTAGCTCAGGAGTGAACCATAGAAATGAAGATCACATGGAGGGTTAGCAACAGGGGAGTGGGAGAAGGAGAAGGGGGGAGAAGGTACAGAAAATAAGTAGCATAGACAGTAGTAGATAGAAAATAGATAGGGGGAGGGTAAGAATAGAAGGGCAAATATAGAATCTAAACAACTTGAGACATGTGTGCATAAACTAAAGATGGGAGAATGGTGGGGGAGGGGTGTGCAGGGTGGAGGGCAATGGAGGAGGGGAAATAGAACAAATGTAATAGCATAATCAATTTTTAAAAAGTTTAAAAAATTAAAATTAAAAGAACAAAATAATTCACTTTTACAAAGGCAGGGCATGAAGAACAATGAGGAACATTTAATTTGTTGAGTCTTAAAGTTTGTCATATTTCAGGAGTCTGTAGAGGATGGGCTAGTTCACTTGCATGTTGTACCATTTAACTTCTGACTCTACCCTTAAATGAATTGAGTCAGATACAGGGAGCTGAAACATGTGAATCAATTGTTGAATTTTACTGAAATCCTGAGGCAATATGACATGAGGTATGATGTGATTTTATCATTAAAATGTTCGCACATGACGTGCTTTATTTTTTTGATTTAATTATTTGTTCTATTACAGTTGTCCCATTTTTTCCCTTTTGCTCCCCTCCTCCCAGCCCACCCTTATCACCCATGGTCAATCCCCTCTCTCTTGTCTATGTCCAGGAGTCATTCATACATGTTCTTCCCCTTCCCTCCACCATTCCCCCTTCCCTCCTCCCCTCCTCCAGCTATCAGTTTGTTCCATGTTTCCATGTCTCTAATTCTATTTTTCTCATTACTTTATTTTTTTATGAGATAACAGTTATAAGTGAGGTCATATGGTATTTGTGCATCTGATAGGCTTTAAACATCAAATACACAACTACAACTTTCAGGGCTCAGATAATAAATTTCTACCCTTTTGTTTATCTGTTTTTAATAATAGTAATGAATATTTACTGAGCACTTACTGTCTACTCATATTTTTCTAAAGCATACATTAATCCATTTAATCCTCACAACAGCCCAGTGATAATACAAGGTACATAAAGCTATGGAATTGTCCCAGGCTCCCAATGCTAATGAGTGACCTACTTGGGAACCCACTCAGGTAGACTGGCTCTAGAGCTGGGTATTTAAAAATTACGCTATCTTGCAAATTTACATTAAAAGCTTTTGTCTCTTTTATCTTTATTTTTCTAGTCATTAGGATTATACTATTTAATTAGATTTTTAGATTGTTTAAAGCTTGAAGATTATTTTTAAATAATAAATAAGGAAAAAAATAAGAGTAAGTCAGGGCAAAGGTTACAGTGGCTCAGAATCAATTGTAGTTAATGTATGCTACCCTTGTTGTCAACTATTACAATGACTAATATCTCCCTGGTCTGCAATGACGGCACTCAAGGACAAGTTCTACAATTTCAAAAACCTATTAAAATTGTATATTTATGCAAAATGAGACCATCAAATTGCTTTGGAGTAAAATCACATCAACTCCTTCTGGCTACTCTATTTCAGACTAAGCAAAAGTTTCAACTATCTCTGATTAACATAAATGGGAAAGTAAATGAATTACTGGAAAGTGGAGCATTTTGGCTTCACCATTTACCAACTTTATGATTTTTGGCAAATCATTTCATCTCTATGTGGCCCATTTCTTCATCTGTAAGGGAATAATGATCATCACTGCATAGGATTTTTGTGAAGAACTGTTTAAGTATAGTATATAAAGTATGTAATGGAGTGTTAGTCACACAGTAAGTCATGAAAATGAGAATCGTTATATTAATAATGAACCTTTATGTATTATAAAGGTATTTCACTAACAAAAAGTCTTTTACAAGGGAAAATGGATTATTTGATGGTAAAAAAAAAATGTGATTCCTTGGCCCAATTGGTGAGCTGTCAGCAAACCTCAATGCCCTCAGATCCTCATTCCACCTACTTGCTAATGCCTGAAATTCCATCTTAGATGGTTTTATCATTGTCCCAATACTTTAGTTTCTATTAAAATTCAAACAATCCTATTGGGATAGGGGAGAGGGAATATGGTTATTGTGAGAAAATAAAACAGTCATTGAATCTGAATGCATGTCTCTCAGTTAAGGGTGTAGGAAAACAGGGTTGTAAGAAGGAAGAAAGACAAATTGAAGAAAGAAAGCTATTTCTAGTTTACCCACCCAGGTATTCTTCTAGATATTCTGACAGGTATGTATTGTAGAAATCTGAGAGGTGCTGCCCCACAGCTGCCTTTTGCTGGATCTGAATCTTGACTGCACTCTAGATGTCCAGATGTGCCAAAAGTTCTTCCAGGAATTACAGGATGTGGACATCACATAAGCATTCAGGATGAAGATGTTTACTTCCCCTAGGCTCTGTGTCTTTGGCCATGCCTTCTACTAACCACTGCTACAAGAGAAGTACTTCCAACTAAAGGTTCTCTTAAATGTCTCCTTAGGGTCTGTTGTGTAGAAAGATGAGACAATTAACAGAAAGTAGCATTTTCAGTTAATTACTCTCTAGAGTGATGGATGGAAAAAACAAAGGAGAAATGCTCCCAGATGATTCCATCTGTCCACACTCTCCTGTGACCTCCATGACCTACTTGAATCAAGTCTCAACTTTCCTTTCTAGACTTTTCAGAATCATGACCTCAGGGAGGGACTCTCACCACAGGTGAGATTCTCTAAACTGGGCAACTTTGGTCATGGGAAGGAGAGTTATTAACAACCATGTCAGGACAATAAGCAGAATTGTCCCAAGCAAACCAGGCTGCATGGTCACCCAAAACTGAAGGTCTTATCAGAACAGTCATTCACTGTGGTTTTTTTGACTGTGTGCTCAGACTCTGGACAGACCTACTTGGGTTGAATTCTGACTTAATTACCTTTGATCCTTTTACTTAATCTCACTGTGCCTTGGTTACTTAGTAAAATGGAGGTGACAGATGACACAACTATCTAAAAGGGTGATAGTGAACTTAAATAAAATAATACCTGACTAGTGCTTGGAAGCACTTATTATTACTAATATTATCATTATTATAATTTCTCGAGTTTTCTGCTCATATTTTTACAAAACTGGGGTCATATTGTTATCTTCTCCAATTGGGATTGAATATTTGAGGGGTTCCTAGCAGTCTCTTAATAATGGTTCTTCTTGGCTTGGAAACATGTGGACTAAACAAGTTGTCTGTTTTCTACACACCCAATATGTGATGATGGAACACGGACAGGATAATGGGAATAAACACAGACCTTCAGAAAGTGAAAGAAGAGAAGACAGATGGCACTCACTGGTCTACAGCAATACCAAAATCC
Source organism: Artibeus jamaicensis (assembly GCF_021234435.1). Taxonomy (NCBI): domain Eukaryota; kingdom Metazoa; phylum Chordata; class Mammalia; order Chiroptera; family Phyllostomidae; genus Artibeus; species Artibeus jamaicensis. The sequence continues at coordinate 5,145,075 of NW_026522050.1, read as the reverse complement.
TACTAGGCACATACAAGGAATCCCCACACTGGGAGTGTGGACTGTTCTGTAATTAGGTACAGTTTCCATTCTTCCAGCCCATTATCTTATATCACATGTACTTCCACATTCTGTGAAGCCCTTACCTCAACATGTATCCTCCTCGGCCACATCTGAAGCTCATGAATTCTCCCAAAGTGTAGTGCAAGAGAGCTTCTCCAAGATGTAGTACATTAAAACTGTTGAAAAACCAAAGACAAAGAAAGAAAATCTAAAGCAACAAGTGAGAAAAATTCCTCACATACAAGAGAATCCACATAAGGCTGTGTATTTTGCAGCAGAGTCTTGGAGGTCAGGAGAGAGTGCAATGGTATCAGCAAGGTGATAAATGAAAAAAAAGCCAACCAAAAATGCTTTATCCAGAAGAGTTGTCCATCTGAAATGAAAAACAAATAAAAACTTACGCAAACAAGCAGAAGCTGAGTTAACACATCATCACCAGATCTGCCTTATGAGAATGCTGAAAGGAGTTCTTTGAGCTGAAATAGAAGCACACTAATTAGCCACATGAAAACAGATGAGAATATAAACACATTGATAAAAGTAAATATATTGACAAAATCAGAATAATGTAATAGTAGAATATTGTGATGTACCAACTACTTGAACTAGCACAAAGGTTAAAGGACAAATATTTTTAAATTATCTATAACTACAACAATTTGATAAGGAACACACAATATGAAAATAGGCATATTGTCATATCAAACCATAAAGTGGAGGGAGAGGGAATAAAAGGATATTTTAGTGTGATTGAAATTATAAGCATAAGGAGTCTGTTTTAACAATAAGATGTTTATGTAAGACACATGATACACACAAAACAAAAACCTACAGTATATATGCAAAAGATAAAGAGAAGAGAAACAATGTGTAACACTGTGGGAAGTCATCAATTAACAAAAAGACAGAAAGAGGAAGAAAAAAGCAAGGGAACTATAAAACAGCCAGTAAACAACAAGATGGCATTAGTAAGTCCTTAAATATCAATGATTACTTTTTAAAATTTTTGCAATCATTTCCCCCACTTTTTATTTTTTAATTTTTTAATATATTTTTATTATGCTTTTACAGTTGTCCCAGTTTATACCCCTTAGCCCCCATCTACCCAGGACTCCACTTCCCCTCAGGCAACCCCCAAACCATTGTTCATGGCCAAGGCTCATGCATATAAGCTCTTTAGCTACTTCATTTCTTATACCATAATTTACATCCCTATGGCTGTTCTGTAACTACATATTTGTACCTCTCAATCTCTTCACCTCTTCACCCAAGCCCACAAAACCCGCTTCAATCTGGCAACCTTTTTCTCAAAAAAGTTCCTTTAACATTTCATATAATAATGGTTTGGTGATGATGAACTTTAGATTTTTCCTGCCTGTGAAGCTCTCTATCTGCCCTTCCATTCTAAATGATAGCTTTTCTGGGTAGAGCCATCTTGGCTGTAGGTCCCTGTGTTTCATGACTTTGAATATTTCCTACTAATCCCTTCAAGCCTGAATAATGTATTTTGAGAAATTAGCTGATAGACTTAGGGGAATTCCCCTGTAGATAACTAACTGGGTGCACAAACTCAGGGGTTTCCCAGGTGGCACAGGCCAAAGTCAGCCCCTACCTGTGTTCTTCCCAGGGCCACCCTATCTGATCTGTAAAGCAATCTGGGATGGATGCTACTTGTGCCGGGCTTGGAAATTCCCAGGTGGGGCTAAGCTGTGAATCTAGGTTTGCTGGTGCTGGTGCTGGTGCTGGGCCTGGAGCCACTTAGCAAGCCATATAGGAGCTAGGGTCTGACTCAGGCCAGCTGTTGCTTGTTTGAGAAGATTTAGGAAGTTGTGATGCATGTGCCAAGACCAGCCATCCATAGGGAAAAGTCACTGTTAACCATTTGGGTATGCCAGTAAGCTGGGTGGGATGGAGTCTCAGGGGATATCCAGGGTGTGGTAAGCAGTGTTAGCCAGGTTAATGGAATCTCAAATATGGCACATACCTGCTAGCTCTGTGGCTCTGTGTGGGGAAATTTTGGAAAGGGGACAAATGGACTCTGTGCACCTTTCTTTCTGAGAGAAAGCTGTCTCCCATTTCCTGCCTTGATGACAGACATTTCAGTTCCTCCCTGTATCCACTGGTGCCTGCCAAACTGCTACCCTAGTGCTGGAACACAGTGGGAATATGTCTGAGTGAGTCTGTATGTGGATTCTTTAGAAGGAATTGATTGGACCTTCAGAAGTTTCTTCCACCGACTCAATCGCTGCCTGTTTTTACAGACAGGAGTTGTGGGTACCTCTGTCTCTGGCACTAGAACCCAGGGCTGGGGGACCTAGTGTGGAGCTGGGACTCCTCACCCCTAAGAGTTTTTATCCTTTCTGAGTTTTTATCCACCACTTGATGGTGTGGGACCAGCCTATTCCATGACTCTGCTCCTCCTACCAGTCTGGATGGATGTGGTTTCTTTAATTCCATAGCTGTCAGACTTCCCATTCAATTCAATTTCTGATGATTCTGGGTGACAGTTGTTCTATATTGTAGTTGTAATTGTGATGTGGTTTTGTGAGAAGGTGAGCTGTGTTTGCTGTGTGTGCTGCCATCTTGACCAGAAGTCAGAATGAGTTATCCTTCCTTGTGTTTTAATGTTTATATTTCCGTTTCTGTAACTGGAGGGAGGAGAGTGTGATAACGGGAGTACCAACTTCAAAGTACTAATTTCTTCATAGTGAGTATAGGCCAACATAATACTGTTCTACATTTTTTACGTCAATGTCATTTTATAAAATAATTGACAATACAGTTTTACAAAATACTATTCCTAAAGATCTACAATACAAGGAACACCAATATATCTATTATCTCTTTTAAAAATATACTGTCAAAAAAGAAATTAAAAAATACAAATATGCTATTATTTTATCTTTGAAATTACTTCATTTCCTTCCTCTTCATTTCCCACCACCAATGCAACCACACCTACCCAAGGAATATACTTTATAGCAGAGAAGATGCAGCAGTGAGCACAGGACCAAGAGACCTACTGATGCTCTCATACAGCACATCATGCAGAAGCTGTTTGGCTAATAGAGTGATGAAATGCACTGCTGAGGGGATAACTAAGGTGCCAAGTCTAAGAAGATAGCATGTGACAATGGGTATTTTCCAGAAAGCTATCATATATGTACTAAATCACAACCATTCTATGGTGCCTTATCCTACATAGGTCTACATGGGTCTGAGAACCAAAAGGTGGAAGTAGAGTATGTATACTTATCATCACTCCTATGTGCGATGACTCATTTGGTGATTTTGCACTTCCAGTCCCTATCATTCTGGTTATTGATTCATTTTTGTTATCTAGTAATTGAGTCAATCTACATAACATATTAAATTCCAGACAATGATCATCAACTGCTTCCATTTTTATCCTAAGTATTATTTTACTATTTATCAACTCTGGCTGCTATAACAAAATACCATAGACTGGGTCGTTTATATAATAAAAATTTATTTTCTCACAGTCCCTCAGGCTAGAAGTCTGAGATCAGAGTGCCAGCATAGTCATTCTGGTGCAAGTTCTCTTCCTGACTTGCAAATTTAAGAAGATTGAAATCATATCAAGTATCTTTTCTAACCACAATGATATAAAACTAAAATTCAACAAGAGAAAAGGTGGGAAAATTTTAAACATGTACAAACTAAACAAAACACTCCTGAACAACCAATATGTCAAAGGATAAACCTAAAGAGAATTATTTTTAAATCTTGAAACAAATGAAATAGAAACACAACACACCAAAACATATGGAATGATGTAAAAGCAGTTCTTAGAGGGAAGTTTATGGAGACGGTTGCATATATTAAGAAAAAGGAAAACCTCATTCAAACAACCTAAATTTACACCTCAAGGGACCAAAATAAAATAACAAATTCAAGCTCAAAATTAGCAGAAGGAACAAAATAACAAAGCTAAGAGAAGAAATAAATGAAAGAGAGGCTTTCAGCCAATATCGAGGCATTGGTAGAAACATTTCACTTCCTTGCACAACCAAAAGAAGGATAGCAAGCAATTTAAAAACAATAAACCACCAGAAATGCCAGAAAATGAAACTGCATGGAACTCTGATAACCAAGGAGTTAAAGAAACATTCGTCTAGACAAGTAGGAGGAGAGGAGAAATGGGAGACAGGCAGCCAAGTGGAGAGGACACATGGCAATGCAGTGGACCCTGCAGGTGAGGCGAAGCTAGCTGAACAGGAAACTAAAGGCTCAAAACTTCTAGCTATAAAGTACTGTGGGGGTTACAAGGGCAGGAGAAACTCCAAGTCTCACAGGAGAGTTCGTTGAAACATGAGGCTAGAGCCGAGCAAGCCAGGCACACTGTTTCCTCTCTGACCACTCCCCCACAGACAGCACCACAACCAGCAATTCACCTGCCCAGAGAATATCTAAGTCCCCACCTCCTTACAACTTAATAAGTGTGCCAAGACAAAGAAATATGGCCCAAATGAAAGAACAGAGCAAGACCTCAGAGAAAGAGCTAAGAGATGAGGAGATACCCAATCTACCTGATGTGGACTTCAAAACACTGATAATCAAGATACTCATAGAACTGAATGAGTTTGATCAAAAAATGAAAGAACAAATGAAGGCTACCCAAAGTAAAAAGAAGCAAAATATTCAGGGAACCAACAGGGACAGGAAGGAAACCAGGACTCAGATCAACAATTTGGAACAAAAGGAAGAAATAAATATCCAACTGGAACAGAATGAAGAAGCAAGAATTCAAAAGAAATGAAGAGAGGCTTAGGAACCTCTGGGACAACATTAAACATTCCAACATCTGAATCATAGGGATGTCAGAAGGAGTAGAGAAAGAGCAAGACATTGAAAACTTATTTGAACAAATAATGAAGGAAAACTGCCCAAATCTGGCAAAGGAAATAGACTTCCAGGAAGTCCAGGAAGCCCAGAGTGTCTCAAACAGATTGGACCCAAGGAGAAACACAAAAAGGCACATCATAATTAAGTTACCAGTGATTAAAGATAAAGAGAAAATCTTAAAAGAAGCAAAAGGAAAGGAAAGAATTACATACAAAGGTGTTCCCATAAAACTATCAGCTGATTTTTCAAAAGAAACCTTGCAGGCAAGAAGGGGCTGGAAAAAAGTATTCAAAGTCATGAAAGGCAAGGACCTACATCCAAGATTATTCCATCCAGCAAAGCTCTCATTTAGAATGGAAGGGCAGAGAAAGTGCTTCCAAGATAAGGTCAAGTTAAAGGAGTTCATCATCACAAAGCCCTCACATAAAATGTTAAAGGAACTTACCTAAAAAAAGAAGATGATCAAAAATATGGACTGTAGGACTTCGTACAAGATGAAGGTGTAGTAAAAACATTGTGCCTTCTTGCACAACCAAGTTTAAAAACAACAAAGTTTTAGCAACAAAAACACAGCCAAACCACAGAAAATTGAACTATATGGAAGTCTGACAACAACCAACCCTTCAGCCAAACCAGTAAGAGGGGCAGAGCCAGCAGCAGAGTGGGGTCGGGCAGGAAAGATCCACCAGACCAACCCAGGTGCGCGACCCAGGCAGGCAGGCAGCCGTGGATGGATCCCAGGTGTGGAGTAGCAGTGGGCGGACCCACTGAGGGCTGACCTCAGTCACACATTCACGCGCAGATAACCGGCGAAGGAGCGCCGGTTATAACAGTGAGAAGGACCACGTAGGCCCCAGCAGCGGGAACCAGCAGAGTCCCTCTCTGACCTCGCCCCCACATACTGTGTCACAAACCAGCGACCTGGGTGGCCACGCCCTGGTGAACAATTTAGGCTCCACTCCTCATACATAACAGGCACGAACAGAGCAAAACATTATGGCTCAAGAACAACTCAAAGCCCCAGAGCCCCTAACTCTAAGTGATGAGGAAATAGACAAAGTTTCAGATGCACAGTTCAAAACACTGGTGATCAGGATGCTCACAGAACTGGTTGATTATAGTCACAAATTAGAGGAACATATGAAGGCTAAACTAATTGAAATGAATGGAAATGCACAGGAAACCAATAGTAATGGAAAGGAAACTGGGACTCGAATCAAGGGAGTGGACCAGAAGAAAGAAAAAAATGACCAAACAGAAAAGGATGAAGAAACAAGAATTCAGAAAAATGAGGAGAGGTTTAGGAACCTCCAGGACATCTTTAAACCTTCCAACATCCAAATTATAGGGGAACAGAAGAGGAAGAAGAACAGCCACGAGTGGAACACTTATTTGAACAAATAATAAAGGAGAACTTCCCCAATCTGGCAAAGAAAATAGACTTCCAGGAAATCCAGGAAGCTCAGGGAGTCCTAAAGAAGTTGGACCCAAGAAGTAACACACCAAGGCACATCATAATTCCATTAGCCAAGATTAAAATGAAGGAGAGAATCCTAGAAGCAGCAAGAGATAAGGGGACAGTCACCTTCAAAGAAGTTCCCATCAGACTGTCAGCAGATTTCTCAAAAGAGACCTTACAGGCAAGAAGGGGCTGGAAAGAAGTATTCCAAGTCATGAAATCCAAAAACCTACAACCAAGATTGCTCTATCCAGCAAAGCTTTCATTTAGAATTGAAAGGTATGTAGAGAGCTTCACAAGTAAGAAAAATCTAAAGGAGTTCATCATCACCAAACCACTATTATATGAAATGTTAAAGCAACTTATTTAAGAAAAAGATTGCCAGATGGGAGAGGAGTGTGGGGGAATGGGTGAAGAGGTGAGGGGATTAAGAACTACAAATAGGTAGTTACAGCATAGCCTTGGGGATATAAAGTACAGTATAGGAAATGGAGTAGCCAAAGAACTTATATGCATGTGCCATGGCCATGAACAATGTTGTGGGGATGGCCTGAGGGAACAGGAGTTGCTGGATAAAGGAGGGCAAGGGGGATATATTAGGACAACTGTAATAGCATAATCAATAAAAAAACAATTAATAAAAAGTGGCCCCTTTGAGAGATTTCATCAATAGCTTTTCCTAACATTTACTTAGTGGACTTTATTTTAAAGTTCAACGTATTTGTACACCAGGAAAGTAAACTGAAGGGCTTCGCTTATCAAGACCGATACAGATATGATTACTCCCAGGAGACCAAGTATTTATTTATGCTTGGCTGGTGGTTTCTCACTTCCTCCAGATTCTGACATATTAACCAAAACTGTACTGGATCCACTCAATTCAAAAACTAGGTCCTGCACAGTCCTCTGCAGTTTGCTCAGATTTGCCTTTATAATTGAAACAAATCAGATAGTGTAGGCCCTTCAAAAAAACCCCACAGCTCTTTCCATGGGTATGTGTTCTCTCAACTTAAACGCTAATCAAATGAGTCAGAGGTCTCCAGTACCCACTTTATGCTGAAGGATATTACACAGCCTACATTCTTAGATCCTCTTTCAACAAATTTGCTTTTCGGGCTAAATGAGCTGCCAAGGAAGCAACCCCTTATAAAACTCAGACTTCAAGGGCAAAGATATGAAACTACAATATTCATAAATCTTCAGAATTCCTCCTGGAACTTCCTGGCCTTGACAGTCCTTAGGACAGAGCCCCCAATGATGCACCTAAGAGTTCTGAAAATCTTTACTCTCCTGCGACCCAGCTGCTTTTACTTTGTGCCAAGGTGTTCAGAAATGGCCAACAGATATCTCCACTTTGAGCCTTCGAGGGTAACCCACTCCATTAGTACTCTGGGATGAGCACATGGTCTTTTGTTAGTAATGATTGGTTTGCTCAGCATCCTTTAGAAATGCCCTAGCTGCGGAAGAAGAGAGCCTTAAATGCCATGAGTCTGCCCTGCCATATCTAAGAGAGAGATCAGAAGCACAACCTACAACAAAGGAGTAATTAAAGCCATGCAAGCTTTAATTGGAGCCCATAACTTCCCTCTTTGGTGGTAGAGACAGACCAATTCTGTTACTTGGTCTCTTACTTAGGCTCCAAGATATCCCTTTATGGTATTAATCTTTTGAGACACCGTGATGTCAAGGAATCCTCCTTTTACCCTGTAAGAATCATGAGGCCAGTGGAGGGATATCAACCTTCCAACCATGTTATCTAAACATAAATTATGTCACCAAAGCATAGGAACAATCACCAGAGACCCCAGTCTGGGAAAAACACCAGGAAGTAGCAAATACCTCCAACAATGCTGAGTCAGACTCTCTGCCATCAGGGAGTCTCAACTCTACCTTCTTATTCTGGCCAATTTGTTCTGTCATCGTTTTTTGGTTTTTTACTTTTAGATGGAGTTTCATGGATGGATCATGTTCAGAAATACCTTAAAGAAATTTAGACTAGGAAAGAAGAAATATAAATATCTCTCTTTTTTTCCCCAAGGCTCCAACTACATGGATTAAAGGATTACAAGATGGGAGGGGAAAATGAGAGGAGAAAATAATTGTAAGAAGAAGGGGAGAGACAAGGAGGAAAACAGGTAGAACTGGGCAAAGTGTGTAGGAAACTCTGAAAAAGTAAATATTATATTCAATCTCCCCAAGCTAAGAAAGAACCTTTTTACCTCCCTCTACCCCACTTGCTATCTTCTTTCCCTAAATATGCAAAAAAGAGAAGCAATTTTTGTTTTGTAGCCCAACACCAAAGAAGACTAAGCCTTTGGTGCTTCAGTTCTGGCTTTTTTTTTCTTTTCAAAGCAATTCACAAAATAACACTCCCTAAATTCTTTTATTATGTGCCACACCTAGTTTATAACTGGCCCAAGCCATGATTGCAAGAGCCTGCTATGGCAATCTCTTTACTTGTAGGTAAGAGGGGAATTTTGCTTCTGCCAGATCTGTAAGCGGAATCATACATAGGCTGTCAGCGTATGAGGAGAAGGGGAGAGAGAAGCATGAGAAGAGTAAGGGTGGAATCAAAAGAGAAAAGTCACACACAAACAGTTAGTTTACCTTGCCCCAGTTATTTAGATGTTCAGGGAAGGTCATAGTAGATCAAGTTGATGGGAGAATATGGGGATTCATGGTCTATATCTTTATATGCAAAATGGTCAGGCTCTTCCTGCTCAAATGCAGGTGAGGAAGACCCAAATCACTTATCTGGATGCAAGGAAGTGAAACAAACGAAAGTGTTTCTTCATTTGTGTGAATGATCACAGAATGGTCAAGCTCTAAGTCTATCTAGGTGTAAGACTGAAAACATGAAACTATTAATCTTTGGGAAAAAGTTAAAAATCTCATCAGAGCCCATGTAATGTACCAGTCTCTAATTCATGAGTATGTGAGTAAGTGTGTGTATAAACATAGGTACCTATCCCCAAAATTAGGGGACTGTAGGTGGTACATATGAACAATAACAAGTTTTTTAAAAACTCCTAAAACACCAATCCAAAAGAACCTATGCACCCCAATGTTCATAGCAGCACAATTTACAATAGCTGAGAGCTGGAAGCAACCTAGGTGCCCATCGGTAAATGAATGGATCAAAAAATTGTGGTACATATACACAATGGAATTCTATACAGCAGAAAGAAAGAAGGAGCTACTACCCTTTGCAACAGCTTGGATGGAACTGGAAAGCATTATGCTGAGTGAAATAAGCCAGGTGGTGAAAGACAAATACCATATGATCTCACCTTTAAGAGGAAGCTAAACAACAAAACAAACAAGCAAGCAAAATAAAACCAATGGCACTGAAATAGAGAACAGGGGAACAGTGACCAGAGGGGAGAGGGAAGGGAATTTCAGGGGTAAAAGGGGAAGGATTTACAGAAACTAGTATAAAGGACACATGGACAACAACTAAGGGGGGTGGAAATGGGAGAGAGGTGGGGAGCACTGGGGGGTGACCTTGGATGGGAGTAAAAGACAGAATACTGTACTTGAAAAATGATTTAAAAAATAATAAATAAATAAATACAGGAAAAAAACCTTCAAAAATTAAACTACAAAACCAGACCATGATAGATAAATGAAATATATGACAGAGGTGTTTTGAAGACAAAATATTTTCTAGACCAAAAGAAGGAAAATCTGTGAATCTGCAAATAATACAGTGATTAGAGGGGAAGACAGTCACAGAGTAGACCATGAATGCCCGGGAGAAAAAACTGGCTGCTCCCAGCCTCAGCTGGTGTGGGCTCTGTAGTTGGCTGCACTGAGTACTAATACACATTATCCACTCTGCTTTGATTCCCTTCTCTCCAAATAGACTTTAAATTGCAATTTGTCCTCTATGAGGTTTCCTCAGCAAAACAGAGGACTGTGCCACAGGTTCAGGCTTGGCAGTTTTGTTCCCCACTGAACACTAAAAGTGGCATCCTGGCACATGGAGCTGGCTATTCTGAGCTTGGAAACTTCAGCCCATCTGGAAGTCATTTTCAGAGGCTGCAAAGACAAGCACCACGCCCTGGGCTGTGGTAATTTTACTAAAGTGAATTCATCTCCAGTTCGCTAACCCTGCCTGGATGTACAGCTGTACCCTGTCTGGCTTCAGATATCTGTAAAACACCTGATTCTTTCAGTGCCAAAGACAGTCTGCTTACTGTGTATCTCTTTGTATGCCTCATAATAAATGCACTTATTTGGGCAGTTTTAACATGTGGCTTACTATAAACTCCACATCATTTTTTATTTATTCTAGCCTCATGATGAATGCCCATCTTACGCATTAAATTCAGTGATTATTAATAAATATGTGTTACTTTCTTATTGGTAGTTGGGCAAACTGCAAAAGTATGTTATATCTTCTCAATGCAAAAAAAATTTCATTACTGGCAAACATATATATTACCAAACAAGAAAAATTTTTATAAAGATCTTATATTCAGAATCTTTGTTCATCAAAAAAATGGAAATGATAATACATCAGTGATGACTGATTTTATATATTGCTTTGTTTTGTTCCAATGACTTTTGGCAGTAGGAGAATTTAAAATTAACTACCAAAGGTAAATTGAAGGATAGGACTTCAGTGAACTGGAGTATGGATAAAGATGAGTAAAGAGAAAAAATGGCTGTAAGGAAAAGAACAAGGTGTCCAGGTAGCTGATAGAGTTGGCAAAACGGTAGCATGTCCGTGTGAGGCCACTTCCTTTGCACTTGAGTTCTTTCTATTCCCCTAAGGACTGCTTCCTATGTGCAAAGGAAGTAGCACAGGTGAGAAGTACAGGTATGCTTTTTACTGAGATGACTACATCTCAGTTTGAGTTGACAGTCCAAAGCTACTTAATTTGTCTCTCGGTGCATTAACCTGGATTTCTCTTGATTTATTCAAAATTAACTAATACCAGACAATAAGCTAAGGCCCTTTTCATGCATATTCTCATTTAATTGTATGAGTTCTATGAGGTAGACACAATATTTATTCTCCCTTTCCAGGTGAGGAAAACAGCCCTTGTAAATAATTTACATAAGTTCACGCGTCTGCAACATGGCAGCAATGAGATGAATAATCACAGGTCTCATGACTTGAGAGCACAGTGAACTCTTAACCACTCTTTTCTGTAGTCTGCACATTCATTTTCCAATGCATGAAAGCCATTACGAAGGTCACATTCTCTATCAAACTAAGGAAGTGTTTTCTATCTCTTTGGCTCTGTGGTGATGAATCATTAAATAATAATAATAATAATATCACTTCTTTAGCATTTGCTATATACACAAACCACTATTCTAAGTGTTTACATATACTGACTTATTTAATTCTTCACAATAAGCCTATATTATTCGTATTTTACATGAAGAACTCAGGCACACAAACCCCAAATAACTTTCCCAAGGACTTATAGGCAGGTACTTATTCACTTATTTATGACGTACCTAAGAGAAGCCACATCTGAATCAATGTATTCCAGATTTCTACTGAGGCTTTTAAGACACACAACTTTTGAGAAAAGTCACACCTTTAAATTCCTTCACTAAGTTCTCTTCTAGCACTTACCACAAAACTGGTGGAAACAGAACCTTTCACCCCAAGTGAAGGTGTGTTCCTCCTCTCTAGCTCTCTAGGAAACTATTGAGTGCTTTTAGAAAGCTGTTCCTTTGGACTTAAATGATGATTCCCTGGTTTTGTTCAAATCATTACAGAGACCACTTTTTGTAGAGTTGATTGAATTAGCCATGAGGTTGTCCTATTTGTTTGGTCATGAAGGCCTTAATCAGAAATTTTCCATCTCTGTCCTGCTAATACAGCTAAAAAGCCAGTACCCTATGAGTCAGCAGACTCCTGACTGCCACGATTCTCAATGTGGGGAAGCTGCCTGCTCATGTGCTCTAAGAGAAGCAAACTAGAACCTCGTGAGAGAGGAAGGCAGCTGTTTCAGAAAAAGTGTCTCCCTCTTCAGGTTATCACGCTATGTATCCTTGTCTTACCTTAAGAATCACCACCCTGAATGCTGGACTAACATTTTTCCAATGTTTTTCTCCTACAGACACAAACTCTATTTTAATGTTTAGGTTGTTCAGTCTTTGCCATGGTAAAGCTGTGTGCTAAATTGATCATTTATCATCTTCAATCTATGCAGTTTGTTCTAGAAACCAAAAGTGGCCAAGTTGTTTTCCAATAACCAATAGGTAAACTGGTTAGGGGAATACTGGAAAAAGTCTGGCCAGAAAAAAATTATTGGGTAGATTGACTAGTCCAAAACCACTTGAAAGTCTGCACAACCGATCTAGCTCATACTTTATTGTAATCATTAAATCAGAGTCAGAAAAATGTATGCCTGTGAGAAAGCATGCAATACCTTTCCACAGCTCTCCTTACGGCATCTTTAATCTCCTTATTTCTAAGACTATAGATGATGGGGTTGGCCATAGGGATCACCAGAGCATAGAATATGGACACCACCTTGTCCTGGTTTAGGGAGTAGCTGGAACGGGGTCGCATGTACATGAAGAAACCAGAACCGTAGAAGAGGGTCACAGCAGTCAGGTGAGAAGCACAGGTGCGGAAGGCCTTGGTCCTGCCTTTGACAGCACTGGTCTTCAGGACAGCAGCAACAATGTTACCATAAGAGATGAGGATCACAAGGACAGACACCACTCCAGCAACTACACCCACAATGAAGGTCAGCACCTGGCTGGTGAAGGTATCAGAGCATGACAGAACCAAGACTGGGGGAAGGTCACAGAAGAAGTGGTTGATCAAGTTGGGCCCACAAAAATCATGCTGATAGATAGAGTACGTTTCAATGAAAGAGCAAAGGAATCCACCAACATAGGCCCCTGCCACCATCTTCAAACAGAGTGTGTAGGATATGAGGGCTGTGTAGAGCAAGGGGTTGCAGATGGCAGCATACCGGTCATATGCCATGGCTGCCAAAAGGAAGCATTCTGTCAGCCCCATTCCACAGAAAATGAAGTACTGTGTGGCACAGCCAACAAAGGAAATGGTTTGCTGCTCTGTGATGATGTCAGACAGCATCTTGGGAATTGTGGAAGACACATAGCAGAGATCTAGGAAGGACAGGTGACTGAGGAAGAAGTACATGGGCGTGTGGAGGTGGGAATCTATCCTGATGAGAGCAATGAGGCTCAGGTTCCAGGCTAGGGTCAGGAGGTAAATCCCAAGAAATAACACAAAAAGGAAAATCTTCATTTGAGGATGATCCGAAAATCCTAGGAGGATAAATTTTGTCACGGTTGTGTTATTTCTTCCTATGGCCATAGACCTGACTCCTGCATAAAGGAAAGAACTGATTACTTCCTGTGATCAGTTAGATTTTGTTTGCTGCTGTGTGAGAGGATATTTCCTGGAAGATTATATGAGCAGGCAACCCCAAAGTAACTGTTGTTCCAGGCACCTGCTAGGCAAAGTCTTCTCAGAGGGAGTTGGTCTGTGATAATCTCGTGGGACTATTTTAAACCTGTACATTATATATCCGGATGAGCAGAGAAGAATCAGTCTAATAGAGTAGAGAGCAATGGGGAGCCAGGAATCCGAGTTTTATCCACATTCCATTGCTAATTTTCTAGGGACAGTGGAAAAGTCACTTCAACTCATTGGATCCTCGTTTTCTCAACTGAAAAATGAAGGGGTTAAATCAGAGGAGTCTCAAGGTTCCCTTGGACTTGGGTTTCTTATGACTTTTTACACTTGTTGACTTGAAGATAAACCCAGATTAACAATAAAGTTAAGAATTTCTTCTGCTAATATATCTTAAGCATGAGAATCTAAAATAAGAGCTAAATACAAAAAGCTATATTATTTGACATATTCCATTCTGAGAAAGGAATTTCAACTCATAGTAAAACAATCCACCACTTTAGGTAGTAAAACCTAGAGAAATGTATATGTTTAGAACTAGACTTTTTTCCTAATTATATGACAACTCACTGCATTGAAAAGATCAAAATTTAGACTAAGCCCATCAGCACCACCATGGGATAGAAGGGCTAGGGACATACCTCCATGGGAGGAGAAGAGAAGCAACACCAAAGTTCACTGAAACTGGGTCAGCCATGGTGGTCTAGAACAGCAGAAATCAGTATTTCCTGAGCAAGAAAAAACGGGGAGGATTCATTAAATTCTTAAGAATACTATCTAAAAATAGGCAGGAGATCTTGTGGTAGTGAACACGCAATATGATATACAGATGGTGTACTCTAGAATTGTACACCTGAAACCTATATAATTTTGTTAACCAGTGTCACCCCAGTAAAGTCAATACAATTTTAAAAATTAGAAATAAATAGAAAAAAATAGGTAAGAAACAACTCTGATATCATCAGACCAGACCAGATTATTATTTTTAACACATGAGGTAAGCCTAGACACATTTTGCATTAAAAAAGACAGGCTGGTACTGATGATGTAAGATCAAAGTGGAAAAATAAAAATATAAATGGCTATAAAAAGGCAGATGCACCCTGGGGAAGACTCAATGGTAAAAATAAAGCCACTGTAATTTTCCTATTTTATGGAATTTGATTGTTTGTGTGTGTTTGCAACCATTTGCAATTATCCAATGGTGTTTCTCGGTCATTCTTCATATTAAAATCTCTTCTACACAAAGGGGTGTCAAGATCACTAACCATCAAGAAAATGCAAATCAAAACCATGAGATAACACTTCACACTTTTCAGGATGGTTATAGTTAAAAAGACAAAAGGTAAGTGTGGGCAAAGATGTAGACAAGAGAAAAAAAACCCTTGGGCACCGTTGGTGGAAATGTAAATTGGTACAGCCATCATGGAAAACAGTATGAAGTTTCCTCAGAAAATTAAAAACAAATTACCAAATAGCCCAGCAATCATATGGGTAAATATCCAAAGGAAATGAAATAGTCTTTCAAAGCACACTGACGTTTATTGCATTATTTACATATGAAAACAACCTAAATGTCCATAGAATGATGAATAGACAAAGAAAATGCGAGAGAGACAGACAGACAGATAGACAGATGATAGATAGATTATTATTCAGACATAAAAAAGAAGGAAATCTTTTTTCCCTCAATTTTTGTACCAACAGTGTCTGGCTTGGTGCCTGGCACATAGAAAACATTTAATAAAGTTTTGTTTAATGAAAAAATAAAAAAGAAGGGAATCTTTTCATTTACATTAGCATGGATGAACCTGGAGGACATCATGCAAAGTGAAGTAAGTCAGATGCAGAAAGACAAGTTCTGCATGATCTCACTTACATGTGAAATCTAAAATAAGAGTCAAATTCATAAAAGTAGAGAGTAGAATGTTGGTTGCCCAGGGCTGAGGGTGGGTTAGGGGGATGGAGAGACATTGGTTACAGGATACAAAGGTTCAGTTATTCAGAATAAATAAGCTTTGGAGATCTAATGGACAGCACGGTGCCAATAGTTAATATTACTGCATTGTATGCTAGGAGTTTTTTAAGAGGATACATCTTAAACTAAATCTCCTCACCACACGCACATGTTACACACACATGCATGAGACTGACTAAGTAGAGGTGATGCATAAGTTGTTTAGCTTTATTGTGATGATCTTTCCATGGCATATGTATGTGTGTAAAAACATTACTTTGTACACCGCACACATATACAATTTCTATATGTTAAAGTTATCTTAGTAACGTTGTTCAAATAAATATTGCCCTTAGCTTCGTGTTTTCTAAAAATGTTAAATCTCTCCCCAATCACCACCGCCTGGGCAGCCAAAACCAGGAAGAGCGGAAACGACTATGACATTATGACATAACTATGACATTAGTCCATTCACCCTACCCAAGAGGAAATAGCATGGGGCGGGTGTTTCCTACCTTAATGGACTCTTCCCCACCAGAGTGCAAACTACTCAGAGGCAGGCAGGGGGCTTTGCCTGTTCTGTTTATTGACCACTCCTGAGTCCCTAGCACTGTGCCTGGGACAAAGGCACAGAAAATATTTGTTGAATAAATGAATTTTTTCACTCCTTATCCACAGACCTTAGCAGAGTGTTTGGCTTATAATGGGTGCTCAATTATAATAATAAATAATATAATATATGATAGAATCACAACCACCTATTTAGGGCTTTTGAGTACCAGACACTGTTCTGAGGACTGGATTTATATCGATTCATTTCATCCTCCCTGGAGGTGGGCAGAGTTACTCTGCCTCTTTTATAGGTAAAACATGAAATAGGCTGTAACTGCATGGTTGTCATTTGTTGGATGAACGAGGTGGGAGGAAGGAGCTGGGACTTACTGAATTCCTTCAGGTAGAAGAGTCCTGAGATCTCCCGACACAGGAGAAGAATTATTGGTTTCTTTGGTCCAATAACATCTTTTGCATACATCAATTCACCTGCATTTCCCACCACTCCATGCCTGGTTTCTGGGTCACTTGTTATATTTTGACCTCATGCACGTAGTAATAGCTCCTCTCAGAATCCCTGCGCCTCTATTACCAAGCCTTCAAAGTGGCCTTTGGGAGTTCATTATTTTAATGGACAGGAATACCCACACTCTTCCTCCACTTGATTGCCCCTCACTCACTCCTGGGTCCAAAGGAAGAGCCCAGCCATCATTAGAGCAGAATGTCTAAGTGCTAATTGTTCTCTGGAGAGATGGGGAAAGGGACCCAGTACCCATCGCCAGAGTCTTATTCACAGGCCCCTTCCTCAGTTTCCTTGGAGGTTTCCCTGCTCTGAGTCCAGGAAGATTTCCTTTGCTTTGGTGGGCAGCCCTCTGCTTGAGGGGACCCTTCACTGGGAGTAAAACCTCTCACAGACAGACTAGTCCTCGTACTGAAATAAAGTGTTTAAAATGAGAGAGTTGGGTTCCAAAGCTGGCTCGGGCACTTTATCCACATAAACATGTACACACAGTTTTTAAACCTCTGAAGTGTTGATTTCTTCTGTTGTAAAACTGGTCTAATAACAGTCATATCTACCCCCAAATGTGACAATGAAATGAGGTGTCAATAGGAGGATTGTGGCACAGTGCCGTTCATTCAGGGATTCACTCAGGGAATGTTAACTAATAATGTTAACTCTGTCTCTAGAGTCATGGCCAAAAGCTCTTTCCTTCCTCTTTATTGTGACTAATTTTCATTGCAGTAAAAACAATTCCTTTACTCTTTATTATTTTAGGTGCTGACAGGACCTGAACTTGACACTGTGGGTGACTCAGTCAACCTCTCCCCGCTGCCACCACTGGGCCCGAGTACATCGGGCTAACTCTCCAAGGGCCCTTCAAGCCCTCAAGCTCTGAAATTTTGAGACCTTGATTTCCTGTTTCTGAAACTTTTTCTATGAGAATAAAAGTTCCCAAAAAGGAGTTAATCTGTTTCATGGAAATCAAGTTAGCGATCCTTAGTCTGAAATTAAAAAGTCAATTAAATGAGAGAAAGACCTCTTATGTGAAGGAACATAATTACCATACATAAGTGACATACAAGGTAACAGGCTGAGCTTAAAAAAAGAAACTTAGCAACTGAGCACATTGGAAGAAAAAGGGGTAAGTGCCCCCCCAAATAGACTGAGAACAAGAGGAGGCCAGGAAGTTCTTCGTCCAGAGAATCATTCTTAGCCAGGACTGGAGATAGACTGACTCAGCCAGTCCTGAGGCTGGGAGAGTCAAGCCCAGCTACCTATCCAAGAGTTTGGAGGCTGAATTAAGATCCAGAGTAATTTAGAAGGTAAACCCCTGACGATGAACTGTGCATGTTCTTAGGGTTAAAAAAAATTGATGAAAGAGGATACTGAGATACTTCATCTGCCATGCTGACTCAGGTTATAGTGATAATGATGACCTATAAAGTAAGACTGAAAAGCTCAAGAATAAAGTGCAAATTATAAATTAGCAATGACTGCAATGGACAGGAAAGTGGAGAGTGGGGACAGTCAATGTACTTGTCAATCCATTCTACAGGAAATTTGAGAGTGAGAGGAAAAGTTGCTGTATTGAATTAACCTCAACATAACCATAAATTCTCCATGCCCTTACTTTAAAATAACAAATTTCAAATATGATTAAATATAAGAATTTCAAGAAGAAGTTTAAGTGAGCATCAAAAAAGTGGAAAGCAGAACTGGCTGGTGTGGATTGAGTGCAGGCCTCCAAACCAAAAGGTTCCCAGTTCGATTCCCAGTCAGGGCACAGGCCTGGATTGCAGGCCAGGTCCCCAGTAGGGGATGTGCAGCCACACATTGATATTTCTCTCCCTCTCTTCCTCCCTCCTTTCCCCTCTCTCTATAAATAAATAAATAAATAAATAAATAAATAAATAAATAAATAAATAAAATCTTTTTTTAAAAAGTGTGAAATCAAGCAATACATAAATGCAAATAAACTCTATAGAATTACAAATGGTTAGGAGATACTTCTTTGGGACTCAACTCAAATTTCACCTCACTTTAGATTTTGTTTACTGATAGCTCCTAAAATATGATTTGCTTCTATACTTGTTTAAGATTTTAGCATATTTTAACATCATTGTTTTCATTCTTTTCAAAGCCAAGCCCAGGGAAAAATCCAGAGATGCTTAGCAATAAAATACAATCTTAATTCTCAAATTGGAGTTTGAAAAGTTATCTCAGGTTGTATTCCTTGCAGTGGTGATGGGGATGAAAATCGACCTGATGTAGCGCTAATGTCTTTTCACCAAGCAGTCCAAACAAAGATCAGGTACCATATAAAAGTACATTTACAGGTCTTTGAAATATGTCTACAAGAAGAAAGTAGGAAGCCAGAAGTCAGAGAACCAGCCTTCCATTTCCCATTCTGCTATGGGAGATGAGGCTCTTGACCTCTCTCTTGCCATCAGTTTTTCACTCTTAAACAAAAGAGCGAAGGTAAAAGACCTCTAAGAACTCAGCACCATTGCAAGTGAGATAACTGTGTTAACAAACCGCTATCTGCACAGATGCCTACTAGTTTAGACACCCGCTATGAAGTGGTGCTGCCACCTGGTGCTAGTATGCCTACATTGTAGGGTCAGTTTTAAGAGATGACTCTGCAGAGCTAAAATCCACACCAGATCCCAGCATTGTAACAATAACTGATCATCCTCAAACACATTATATTCTCACCATGTTCTAAACTCTGTACCATGTGTTCTTCAAGTACCTGAACTCAATAGTGTCAGGCAGTTCAATTCTGGGAGAGACACCAGGCCAGGATGATGGGCAACTTACTGAACATTTTGAAAACACTAAATTTAGATAGGGGTAATGTAATTTAGAACAGGCAAGTCACAAGTTCACATGTATCGTACCATTTTAAACAAATCTATATATTTTCTCAAAATTAAAAGTTTATTAAAAAGTCATGACCTGAAACTGAAAAAAAATAAATAAACAAACATCCCTCAAGTGTAGAATGACTAAACAAAATGTGTGGCATCCAGACAATGGAAAACTACTCAGCAATGAAAAGAAATGTGCTGCTTACAATACAGCAATGTGGGTGCATCACAAATGCACAATGGTAAGGGTATAAAGCCAGATTCTGACAGTACAAGCCCTGCTGTCCCGTACATTGTTTCTGCCTGATCTCGAGAGGTTTAACACTGCCTCTTGCCTTCACAATGAAATCAAGAACTTGTCTCAAGGATGGCATCTTTTTTG
The DNA here is from genome assembly GCF_021234435.1 of Artibeus jamaicensis. Classification (NCBI taxonomy): domain Eukaryota; kingdom Metazoa; phylum Chordata; class Mammalia; order Chiroptera; family Phyllostomidae; genus Artibeus; species Artibeus jamaicensis. The sequence goes on along the minus strand of NW_026522050.1, from coordinate 5,125,025 downwards.
GTCATCCTACCATGCCACTCTTCAACGAGGCTGGTTCCCCCCTTCCTGTTGTCCCTCAGTGCCCCAGTGAAAGGACTCCCCTCTGAGCCCTCTGTGCAAACACCACTGGGAGGGGATTAGTATGCAGGTCGGACGTGATAAACCTACATCGTTAACACTCTCACTTCCCGAAGACTCTGGATTCTTTGCTCTGATCTGAGCCAGAGAATATCTGGCATCTCAAACTGTTCAACGCAGGCTACTGTTTAGTTTCAGGAACAGTGTGCTACAGTCACTCCCTAATAATCAATTTTGGACAATAAGTCCAAAATTCAGAGTATATACACAAATTTTACACAATCTAATGTTATAATCTACCCTTCTTGCTAACATACTTAGAGTCCATTCTAAATATACTCCCCCAGGATTTTCCCAGAATAATTCGGCAGTATCTTTTAAGGTTGGGAGGACTAGATTCTCTTCTCAAAAGTCATTCTTTGCACTTGTCCTCCTGGGGCATCCTGTAGTTGAGTCTCACTATGGCCTGGCAGCCGTGCAGGATGGTGTGGTGGGCCTGGAGGCCAACACGCATCCTTGCACGAGGCCAGTGTTTCACACGAGGTTAACAAATAGTCGTTGCCCCGGCCAGTGTGGCTCCGTTGGATGGAGTGCCATCCCATGGACCAAGAGGCTGTGGCTTCCATTCCCAGTCAGGGCACCTACCCAGGTTGTGTGTTCAATCCCCAGCTTGGGCGGAGGGACACCTATGAGAAAGTAACCCATCAATGTTTCTCTCTCACAAACATGTTTCTCATTCTCTCCCTCTCTCTCCCCTCCTCTTCCCTCGCTCCAAAAGCAATGAATCCTCAGATGAGGATAAAAAAAAAAAACAAACGAAGAAATAGTCATTGAAGAAGGAAAGTCTGGTCAGTCTCTTCAGATAGGTTAAGGGGGACCATTTGAATGGCCAGGGAGGCTCAGGGTTCTTTGGGGGTTCAAGACCATCAACTTCATCTGAGTCTATTCAAACGTTCCTCTTTCTGTTCTCATTGAAGTTCAATATTCTCAGTTTAAGAAACTTGTGAGTGTTAGCTTTTAATTTCTCTAACCTCCATCTCAAAATATATAAAGTAGAGACTTTTTTCTGTTGAGTGTCTGGACTCAAGTTATTTTCTATTTGGATGTGGCCCTCTATAGAATAAAAGTCCTATAGCTATGCACTGTGTCATGTTATTCCAGAGCAAGGGTTGTTTTTTTTTTAGTTTATTGGAAATGCCTTGTATCTAATATCTCCCTCCTAGAGGAAGAGAGTAGGCTACTGTGGAAAGGGAATGGACTCATGAATTGAGGGATATGATTGACCATAGCAACACATTTACTTGCAATTCAGAAACAAAGTAAACACACGTACTGCGCACTCATCTGCAGCGTTTGGTGTCGCCTTGTCCTGGGTTCAAATATTGGGTCAATCTCTTAGTAGCTATAAAATTCAAACTCATTTAGCTTTACTGAATTTCAGTTTCCTCTCCTGTCATGGTGGGGGGAGGGGTGGAGGAGTTGGAGGATTTTCTGAGTTAACATACATAAAGCACCTACTGTGTTTATCACATAGTAGGAGCTTTATAAAGTTGAGTTCCTGCCCATTCAATGTACTTCAGACCAGAGAAGTTCTACGAAGAAATGGGACAGTGAACATACATGCAATCCTGCATCCTCCTGCAGATTAGGAGTTTATCTTCCCTACGGCCACTATACCGACTTTGTTCACCACGTACACCAGGAGAGAGCTCGAGGGGCCTTGGGGGACTGGAGGAGCTGGCCATTGGGATAGAGTTTAATGAGCATTGTCTGCAGAGAGTTTATATTAATATATGCTCTCCACACAACCCCAGAGATCAATTAACTACAAATCTGTAAAGTTTGGGTGATACATTCCTTTTTCTTTCAAAAGAGACCCTCAAGGGCAAAGGTGATGAAACATCTCCAAGGAGAGATAAAAAAAAAAAACTCTCAAATTTACCCCCCTCCAGCTTTGAAACACTTCCAAAATGGCCCCAACTTCAGATATTAGCAGATACCAAAAGACCTTCTTAAAGATTACACCCCTCCTCTTCTTTCTGTATACCTTTTCCCTTCAGTTTTTTCTAAATTACTTTATTGTTGTTCAACTACAGTTGTCCCTCTATTTTTCTGCCCACAAACACAGGTTCCATGCACCAAGAGAGTAGTTTTATCTTTAATGAACAAACCAGCCTCCAGCTTGTTCTCAAAACTTATTAACACTTTGGGGATTGAAAACAGTTACTGAAACCTGACTGAAATCCTTCCAAAGCAGAACTCAAGACGAGTACCAGCTCAAGGACAGACAGAACACGAGCCAAGAGAAGGTGAGTGCAATCATTCATCACTTATTTTTTGTCTTCATGCCCATATTAATCTCCCTTTATGAAGCACCCTAGATCTACAAACCCATATTAATAACTAAAAAGTTCTTTGGGTTTTACTTTTTCTTTGTTCACTTCTCTATTCTATCTGTGGTGCCCCAAATTCAGACCCTGTCTTACCTCAGTCTGCTTTTTTGATGGGCTTCCTGGGCCATGTTTGAGCCCTTGCAATGCAGAAGATAATTAAAAGGGAATGAAATTTATGAAGGAATTGCTATGTCTTTGAACACAGCCCCAACTACAATATTAGTAAATAATCTCAAAAGCAATTTGGAAGGGGGGCAATTTGGACATATTGTCCAAATACAGCAGAGACCTCTAACCTCTAAAAGCCTCCCTTTTCTAACTGGGGGCTTGAGTTTTACCATCCAAATCTTATTTCTTGGATTAAAGTCTTTGGACTTCTACTTTATATGGAAAGGGACTCCTTCCATTTCATCTATCATTTGTGCATTTGGATGAAAGATGAAACTGGAAGAACAAAAAAGATCTTGAGGGCACCAGGCCCCTGCAAGGGTGAGCAGAGGAAGCATCCTGAAGCCTAGGTCAGGAAAGATGGGGACAGACGACCCACACCAGCTTCAATGTTTGACTAAGGTTCTCCCTGTCATCATTCCATTTTTTTCCTTCCATCACCAACTGCATCTGTTAAGCTTAGAACAAGAAGACTTGGTTCTAAAACTCATCACTTCCTTGTACATGTTTCATAAAAGATGTGCCGAGTCATAAATCAACTCTACAGGTTCCCATCTACTCAAGACACTTGAGTGTCTTCTACATGCAAGGTACTGTGCTAGGCACTTAATTTTATTTTATGATATCTTCATCATGGCCTTGAAGGCTACTGTTATTCACAAAGACAGAGCTTCAACATCCAATGAAGTCACTGAGCCTCTCAAACTCTTCTTCTGCAGCTTTGTGAAATAGTCCTGCTGTTGATTATACCTACATTATATGATCGTAGGGAGTCCAGATTCAGACAGACCAGGCTGAGCTTGCCCCTGAGTTTACTGCAAGACTGAAGGAGATTTCCTTTCTTTCTCAAGCACCTCTTCATGAGCCATGTTCAGTGGCTCAGTGGGACCATAAAATGGTCCATATAACCCTTAAAATATTTTCCATTTAACACTCTACAATAAGATTCAGGGCATCCACATTTGGGGATAAAACACTAAATATGCTTTTTCTCTGACTTCAATTTGTCCGGCTTTATCTTCTGCTTCTGGGGATGGGGAATTTCATCCTTCAATATAAAAGTTTCTCTTCCTAGTAGCAACATTCAAAGCAGACTTTCAGTTGACACATCAACACCAAGATCATTAAATTCTTCAACCTCACTCTGGAACACTTCTTGCAAACCCGTGTGGTACATCAGTGAACTCCTTATGTTTGTAAGATAGTCACACTCCAACCTATGATATGAAGAAGTGTTTCCCTTCCCTGCAAAAAAAAAATGGCTTGGTTCCATAAAACATTCTTTGAGGAATATTCACTGCCAATAGCAGAGTCCTGATTTATTAAGCAAACGTCCCATTCAAGACCCATGAGCCTGTCACACATTATCTTATGCAATCCTCAAACCACACTGTTAACTAGTCACTGTTATCCCCACCTCACAAATTGGGAAATTGAAACTCAGAAAGGCGAAATGAGCTCTCCCGACACCCCACAGCTGGCCTGTGACAGAGTTGGGATTAGAGTAAAGACTTGACCTGAAGGCAGAAGAAGAAAGTCGAAAAGTTTGGTGAAACCTTGATTGGCAATGAAAGGACATGGATTGATTTATGAGAAACTAAGGATATTAAAATGAAGTGGCTCTTGTAAATTAAGCAAAAAAAATCAGAGCAAATATAGAAAGTGTTACTTACTCCACAAAACAGGAAGTTACAGACCCGGAACAATTTCTGTAATAAGCATAAAAAGTTATAGAGGGTCTGTGTGCTCTGACACAACACCCACACACACATGCACATCTTTGCACATGAAAGGCACACACCCAGATGTTACAGCTGTTAGCCCAGGAGCTGAAATGTCACAATTCCCAATTTCAAGGGTTTTTTGTATCAGTCAGGAACTGCATATGATTTTAGGTTTAATATTTCAGTTGTTCATTGATCAGTTATTCTACAGTTCTCACATATTGCTTTAAATTTATAAAATAACATTTATATTCCGAAAAATAAAAGGAAATTGGTGAGATTCACTCTATTTCAAAAGGCAGGTAAAATAGGCTGAAAATATAGTTTAAAAGACAATTAAGGTAATTAGCAGTTCTACCTAATAATACACAGAAACGAACACAGGGCGGCTACAAAATTATAAATTTTTTAAAAAGGCAATTAAGGTAAGTTTGTTGATTTCCAAATTGTTTGGATTAAGACCTGAAGAAGAATGGGACATATTCAGAACCATTAAGGGTCATTCACCATGAGCACCAAGCCCTCCCACCACACTTTTCCTTGTGCTGCAGGGAGGGAAGGTCGGCTTCAGAGACCTGCTGACAGCAGGTGTTGTCTTCTGATTTGTGTGGATCGAGACTAGATGTGTGAGGGAGTGATGGGGATTCTTACAGACATGGGTTGGATGGAATCAAGTCCCAGATCTTGAAAGATGCTTTATACACTGAGAATTCTAAGAATTTTATTGAGGATACTTAGTAACTTACATTTCTAACAACAAACACATAGAATTCACTATGTGCCAAGCATATTCTAAAGAAGAGGAAAGATCCATAGACAGACCGTTAGATACATACATACATAAATATGTACATACATACATACATTTTAATAACAAAGTAAGTGCCATTATTATCTCTGATATCATGGTCAGAGAGAGTTCACGTGACTTGTCCAAGATTACACATCTGTTAAGTATCAAAGCTAAGAATTGAATCCTAGCAATCTAAATCTAGAGATCGTATTCTAAACAATTACATGGCTAAGAGAGCTCATACTGAAGATGAATTTGAAACCAGAACTACATTTGTATGTTCAAATTTATGACTTGACAACAAAGAGCATTTTATACGCATCTGGCCTAATTCTTTAGAATAAAAGCATTCTAAATGTCTCATTGTTTCCTGACTACCTAGCTGAACCTGGACTCTGCTGGTTTCTCTATTTTTGATACTAAAATTTAAACAAAAAATTAGATGAATAGATATTTCAGGGCATGAGTGACACATTTGGGACACAAAAAACTGTCCTAATAATAACTTTCACTGAGGATTTAGGATGTACCACATACCTTATGTACTTTGCCTTATTTAATTCTTAACACACATGTATGAAGTAAGTACTGTCACCCATTTTAAAAATAAGGAAATAGAAGCCCTGGGGTGTTAAATAGCTCACCCAAAGTAACACAACTACTAAATGGTAGAGGCAGGCATTGACCACAGGAGTCTGAATCCAAAGTTTAACCACATATCAATCACCTACACTGAATCAAAAAGCAAATATTTAAGACAATGGCTACAGTTACCCTCTGAGAGAAAGAGAATATTTGCACAAAATTGTAATTCTCTGTAGCACTCTGCACTCCCTCTCATGCATTTTGTAATTATTTGTTGACATCACCTATAAAATGGATTCTCATTATTTTCCCAGATCTGCATCTCATCCTGTGATTCACGGGAGACATGTCCATAACTAAGGCCTGGAACAGCTCTTCAGTGACCACATTCATTCTCCTGGGATTTTCAGACCATCCAGAGCTCCAGGTCCTCCTCTTTGTCACCTTCTTAGGCATCTATCTTGTGACCCTGACCTGGAACCTGGCCCTCATCTTTCTGATCAGAGGTGACACCCATCTGCACACACCCATGTACTTCTTCCTCAGCAACTTGTCCTTCATTGACATCTGCTACTCTTCTGCTGTGTCTCCCAAGATGCTTGCAGACTTTTTCCAAGAGCTGAAGACCATATCATTCCTGGGCTGTGCTGCTCAGTTTTTTTTCTTTGTCGGTATGGGTCTAACTGAGTGCTTCCTCCTGAGTGCCATGGCATATGACCGGTATGTAGCCATCTCCAGGCCCCTGCTCTACACCGCCATCATGTCCCAGGGCCTCTGTACATGCATGGTGGTTGGGGCATACATTGGTGGCTTCCTGAGCTCCCTGATCCAGGCCAGCTCTATATTTCGGCTCTACTTCTGTGGACCCAACATCATCAACCATTTTTTCTGTGACCTCCCACCTGTCCTGGCACTTTCTTGCTCTGACACCTTTCCTAGTCAGCTGGTGAATTTTCTCGTGGTGGTCACTGTCGGGGGGACATCATTCCTCATCCTCCTCTTCTCCTACAGTTACATAGTGGCTGCTGTCTTGAAGATCCGCTCAGGTGAGGGCCGAAGGAAAGCCTTCAACACATGCACCTCGCACCTGATGGTGGTGACTCTGTTGTTTGGCACAGCCCTTTTCATGTACCTGCGACCCAGCTCCCACTACACACTCAGCAGGGACAAGGTGGTGTCTGTGTTCTATTCGCTGGTGATCCCCATGCTGAACCCTCTCATCTACAGTTTGAGGAACAAAGAAATCAAAGATGCCTTGTGGAAGGTGTTGGAAAAGAAGAAAGTGTTTTCTTAGTGCATGATGAAAAACATATTGCTCCAAACTACTGTAGCTCTAAGTGATCCACCTCCAACTCTGGCTTAGGCAATGGGGATATATTGTGTGCATATTTGAAAATGGTGTCCCTTCCTGCTGATTCCTCACATTATTTTTCATGGTCATTTGTCTACCAACCCCACCATGGACAGTCATAAGGAGGAAGAGACTATTTCAAAAAAATCTTTTCAGGGTAGTCTATTCTCACAATTGGTATTACAACAACTACCTTTTATTAGATGCTTAATATGTACCAAGAACAAAAGTTATTTAATTGAATACTCATTGCAGGGCTATGATGCATATAACATTATCTTTATGTGACAAATGAGGAAACGAGGTCCCCACAAGGAACACTTGCCAGTATCACACAGGAAGTAAGGGGCAGAACCCCATTCAGACCCAGGTCTTTCTGACTCCAGAGCCTTTGCTCAGCCCAAATACTACCTTCTGTGTACAACAACAAACAGCCCTGCATGTGCAGAACTCTTATGACTTGCATCTGGCAGAGTTCAAAAAGATACGCTATATACATAATTGAGCTGAGTTATAAAACAAGATGCCAACTCCACTACACACTCTCTCCAAGATGTCCCTGTTGGACTCCCATGATGGCTACTCAATAATTTGCCAAGCAAATGCTGAAGGATAATACCTTTTGCTGCTATTTCTATCTCAGCTACATAGGAGCCCGGAAAGTTTGAGTCCAATGATATCACCTCAATATTCTTCTCTTACCAAATGCAGTCACCTAAACTACCTACTCAGTCTGAATCTCCTTGATTTCAACCACATCACCCCTTCACCACTTCAGCACCCGACACCATTTCTCATCTCTGTCTCCCTTTTGATCAGCACACCCGGAGTTCCTCTTGCTCTCATCTACCTGAACCCAAGGCTCCTATAAAGTCTTTGTTTCTGTACTTGAATGGATTAGCCCCTGCAGCCCCACATTCACTATTATCTGCCATCATCTCAGGGAGGTATACCTCAGGCTGTCGCCGCCAAGTCACCACCCCCTCATGGCAGACACTTGCAGTGGGTTGTCCAGCACCATTGCTGCTGGTGCATCCCTCTCTCATTCCTCTGTGGCTCTGCCGTTCCCAGAAGCACATTCACTCTCCCATCAGTGTAGGTCTGTTGAATAAGCAGGAGAGAAGCTCCCCTGAGGTTTCTTCAACCTCCTTCTTGCTAACTGTAGAAAAACGAAAAAAGAGACCACTGTTTTACAGGTTCATTCCTTATAGAAATAAAAACAAAAAACTCTGTGAAAGTTAGATTTACCCTCTCATTCAGAAATCTTCCACCTCTGAAATTTAGCTCTTTCCCCTTAGGAATTAGAAGCTGATTTAACCTGGTTCAAATATAAAGTGATCTTATAAAATATTTATAAACTCGATTTTACCAGAAACACTTTCTAGAACATTTTAAAGCAGAGATAAAAAGTTTTCCACTTGTGTCCTCACTGGTGTGCTCAGTTGATTGGAGCATTGTCCCACAAAGCAAAGGTCACCAGTTCAACTCCTGGTCTGGGCACATACCTAGGTTGCAGGTTCAATCCCTGGTTGGGGTGTGTACTAGAGGCAACTAATTGATGTTTCTCTCTCACATAAAAATTTCTCTCCCTCTTTTTTTCCTTCCTTTTCCTCTCTCTAAAAATAAATGAAGTTTTTTAAAAAAAGTTTTCCACTTATTTATGTTTAGTCTTTCTAGTTTCGAACTATTTTAGGATGACTTCAAATATGCAGGCATTACACAAAATAAAGCAAGTTGCAAATAAGTGAAGTTTTATGCTCTTTATATGGTCATTAGAAAATTCAGGTAAATATACATGTATCCTTGGAATAGAAAAGATCTTTGTAAACTTAATGCTAAAAGCAAAACCAAAAAGAAGAAAAGAACAGGTCTGACTACAATAGTATTAAAATCCCTATGGCAAACAAAACATTTAAAAAATTAAAATACAGACATTTAGCCTGGAAAATATGCATGTGACATGTGGTAGACTATGTTTATGAAGCAAATGAATTAAAAATTTTATATTGCATTAAATTAAAATTTATGTAAAATTTAAACTTTATTTTAATTTAGATACATTTTATATTTATGTATAAAATTTTAATGGTATGTTTAACTGGTAGGTGCTTGTTTACAAGTCTATAATTTTCTATTGATTTTATACACATGTGGTTCCTCCATAGAAAAGATATTCTCCATTCCCACCCTAAATAGTGCACATTTTCCTGGACTTGTATGTCTATTCCCTTCAGAAAGCACAGTGAGTACCAAACAAGATGGATGCAAGAGGCCCAATCCAAGGCACATCATAATTAAAATGTCAAAGGTTAAAGATAAAGAGAGAATCTTAAAAGCATCAAGAGGAAAGCAGTTAGGTACTTACAGGAGAGTTCCCATGAGACTATAAACTGATTTCTCAAAAGAAACTTTGCAGGCAAGAAGGGATTGGCAAGAAATATTCAAAGTCATGAAAAGCAAGGACCTACAGCCAAGATTGCTCTACAAAGCAAAGCTATCATTTAGAATCAAAGGGCAGATAAAGAGTATCCCAAACAAGAAAAAATTAAAGGACTTGATCATCACCAAACCATTATTATACAAAATGGTAAAGGGACTTACTTAAGAAAAAGAAGATCAAAACTATGAACAATAAAATGGCAAAAAATACATATCTATCAATAATTAAATCTAAAAAAAAACAAACTAAGCAAACAGGAAGAACAGAGACAGAATCATGGCTACTGAGAGTGTTTTGCTGGCTGCCAGATGGGATAGAGGGTGTGGAGGAAGGGGTAAAGAGGTGAGGGAATAAAGAAGTACAAATAGGTAGTTACAGAATAGACATAGGGATGTAAAGTACAGTATAGAAAATGGAGTAGCCAGAGAATTTATAGGATGACCCATGGACATGAACAATGGTGTGAGGATAGACTGAGGGAGTGGGAAGTGCTGGGTGGAGGGGGCAAAGGGGAAAATTCAGGACAACTGTAACAGCATAATCAATAAAATACACTTAAAAAAATAAGTGCACATTTTCAGTAAAAGAAAACTAAAGTATTCCAAGAAAAGTATGTGCCCTTTGTGCTCCTTGACCTGAGGGAGAGGTTGCAATATGTGGTGTGGAGAGGGTATGGGCCCATGATTTGAGGACTGTGGTGCAAAGTGTCCCTCTGCATGGTGAGTGTTAGTGCCCACCACCTCGTCTGCAAATGGGTCACCTAGGGGATTTAATATATTAACTTAGGCAAAATGTCCACACACACTTGGCAAACAATAGAAACTCAGGAACTGTGAGATTCTTTGTGCTGACAGGTTATTTGGGAAAGGGCAGGAGGAGGTGAAAAGGTCAGAATTTAAGACTATCGAGTGTTTATCCCATTCCCTGTATTCCAGATGTTCCTATGTGTCTGCCTCACAGACCACAAAGGAGAATCTCGAACTGGAGCAACCCTGGGGAATCTTGGGGTCTGACCAATGCGATGTCGATGATCTCTGTCTCCAGAAAATTTAAATGAGGAGGATGTATCCTTTACACCCAGAGACTAATTAACTTATAAATTTGGATTTTGCAAATCCTTCCTTCACAGACACACTCAAGAAGTATAAATGAGGTGGTTCTTCAACAAGGCTATGAAAAACCATCTCCCTAAATATGCCTATAACCATGGATGTTGAAAACCCCTTCTCTACTATCCAAAAGAATGGATGCTCACAGGCACTAGAAATGAGTTTCTTAGAGATTACACTCCCCCCAGTCTCATTTCATCTCCTCATTTCAAGTGTCTGCCTACAAACGCTTCCAGTTTATTCTCCCAGTCTCATGAGACAGCAACTTGCAGACTGAAAGGGGCTACAGATACCTGATTAAACTGCATTTAAAGCAGAATAAAGCAAAATATATAGTAGTTAAAGAACAGATTGGCGAAAGAGGGAGGGAGAAGGTGCAGTCAGCCAGAATTTTCTCTGTGTTTGTACTGTCCAGTCTTTTTAAGAGCCCTGGGGATATAAGGCTCCTCCAGATAGCAGGAACTTTTTTTGTAGCATTTCTCCTCCATGTGTTACTGCAGTGTCTGCCTTTCTATATTCAACACAAAGTCTTCCCTTTCTCTTCTGCTCTTCTGATGGGTATCCTAACCAATGTTTCAAGTTTTGTTTCCAGGAAGAGAAATTAGAAAAAGGAAAAGTTCCTCGGGAGATTTCTTGCTCTCAACCCATACCCAAAGAATTAGGAAGTGACATGCATTCTAGACACAAGAAAGGTGCCTGACCTCCAAAAGTTTCCCCGAAGTGCGTGCTGATGACTGGAATTCTACCATCTGAAACTCATTGTTAGTTTAAAGCTGTACTTCTTTTAAAATGCCAAACAGACTTCCAGCCAAGATGGAGGTGTAGGTGGAAATACTATACCTCCTCACACAACCAAACTTAAGGACAACAAAGATTTAGAAACAAAAACACAACCAGAACAGACAGAAAACTGAACTATACCAAAGTCCGACAACACCAAACCATTCAACCAGACCGGTAAAAGGGGTGAAGTCAGTGGCCCACAAGGAGGGGCCCCAGCAGAAAAAGACAGTGGTTAGCAGACCTGGGCGTGGGGAAAAAAACGAGCAGACCCAACCCAGTGAGGCATTCAAGGCGGTTGGATGACTGCGGACACACATTCATGTGCATATAAACCAGGCAAAAAAAGGGCAATGAGACAGACCACACAACCCAGGGAGGGCCCCAGGGCCAGGAAATAGAGCCTAGAAGAATTGATTAGAAAACTTTTGGGGGTTCAGGTGCCAGGAGAGGCTCCCAGCCTCACAAGACAGTTTGTTGGAGAGACCCACAGTGTTCTAGAATGTACGAAAGGCCGCCCACCCAGGAACCAGCACCAGAAGGGCCCAATTTGCTTGTGGGAAGTGGCAGAGGAGACTGAAATCAGAGAGAGAGCAGAACAAGTGCCATTGCTCCCTCTCTGACCCCGTGCCCACATACAGCATCATAACCCAGCAACTCGGGTTGACCTGCCCTGGTGAACACCTAAGGCTCCACCCCTCATAGGTAACAGGCACAAACAGACCAAAACAGTATGGCTCAAACAGAACAGATCAAAACCCCAGAGCCAATACTTCTCAGCCACCAAGAGATAGGCACCCTATTGGATGCACAGTTCAAAACACTGATGATCAAAACTCCTAGAGGAGAACATTGGCAGGAAAATCTCGATATTTCACGCAGTAACATTTGTACAGATATGTCCCCTAGAGCAAGGGACATAAAGGAAAGAATAAACAAATGGGATCTCATAAAAATAAAAAGCTTCTGCCTGGCTAAAGAAAACACTATTTAAATAAAAACAGAACTGCATGGGAAAACATATTTGCCAATGATACCTCAGACAAGGGTTTAGTCTCCAAAATATACAAAGAACATACATGACTGCACTCTAAGAAGACAAGCAACCCAATTAAAAAGTGGGCAAAGGACTTGAACAGATACGTCTCCAAGGAGGACATACAGAGGATGTGATGGGTGATGGGAAGGTAGAACCTCTTCTAGGAAGCCTCATTGCTGTCCTGCTAAGAGAACCCTCTCAAAGCCTTTTCTACAGAAGCCTTTCTGAGACCAGGAACACTGACAAGCACTGAGCCCAATGGGAATCATGCATCTAATTAACTCTTGTGCATTGCAACATGGAGTTGTCCCTTAAAACAGACCTGAAAATTATCCAGAGTCGATGTGACTTGGAAAATGTACAACCAACTTGAACTTCCTTGATCTTAAATGTAGCATTTTGTCAGCAGGGCGCAATTCCAAGGCAAAGAGGCAGCTGTGCTTGGACGCAGGAAGTGAGGTTGATAAATGTTCATTGGAGAGGGCTATCCAGCTGGATGCCAGATGGTGGAAAAGGCCTTGTGTGTAAAGAGCCAGATGAATTGGGGACACATCGTTCTAGATGGACATTGATAGTGTAGGGAAGGAAGAGAGGAAGAAAGGAGAAGACAGCTGTGGGTTGTCAAGTATCTGTTATTTTACTGAATCATTACTTCATCTTGAAAATCTAAAATTAGTCTTGAAATTCTGTCAAATATGGCAGCTAGAAATATGAGGGGCAGGGGAGCCAACACGTTTTGTCCGTGCAATGCTTATATGATATCTTTGATTAAGTTCTCAGGATGTCATTTTCTCAAGTTGATCACCCATGGGTTTGGGAAATCAGCTTCAAGACCAAATTTTGAGCTCAGTATGCAGGAACTAATTGTGGGTAGAATTCACCTCACTGTGATTACTTCATTCCTCTCTATGCTTCTCAAGTCAATATTTATTTGGCCCTGTTTGTTTAAGGGCAACAAAAAAGATAAATCAGATGCTTTAAAAGTTAAAGCCCCTCCAAATTCCCTAGCTGCACCCTGTTTTGACCTCTATGCTCCCACTGACTTCAAATCCTACGCCACCCCACTCACATGATTTGGCTGCCCCATCCCAGACCTCACCATAGTGGGGAAGTGTTTCATTTCAAAATCTCAAACTCTAAAATTTACCTTTACCAAAACTTCCTGGTTTTCTATGGTACAACTCATTAAATCTATGCTTGGCAACTTCTTGCTCCTCAGGTCCATCACTCTGGCTCTTAGTGGTTCCCACCCTCACCCCTCTTTTCTGGTATATAATTCCCAACTTAGGGTGCTGATGGGACCAGCTATTTAAATACGGTCTCCAGTCCAACAGAGTCATGGACCACTGCTTAAAATCCTTCCTGAGCTTCATGTTGATTCCCTGTTATATTCCTCAAGATAACCTTTCTATTTTTTTAATTTACAGTTGTTAAGTTATAGTTGTCCATCGTCTTCCCCATTGCTCTCCCCTGCCTCATCCCCCACACCCCCCTCCATCGTCAGTGCCCATGAGTCCTACCCATGTTCCTTTGCTTTCCCCTTCCCCTTCTTTCTCCCATTATCCCTCACCCCATCCCCTCTGGTCACTGTCAATTGGTTCTTTATTTCCAAGTCTTTCGTTTTATTGTGCTCATTCCTTTGTTTGATTAGATAACCTTTCTTGAAACCCTCAGCTGGAGATGATTTCTCTCTCTTCTGAACTCTCATAGCTTCCAGATATGACTCAGATAGTAGTTATTCATCTACTTGAATTTTTTTTCTTTGAGGTCTTTTAGGGTTTTCATTTCTTACCCATCTCTGTGTCCTAGTGCCTGGCACCAAATAGATGCTCAGTGACCATTTCCTTAACCAAATAGGACAACTCTTCCACAAAGGAACTTAAAACAAATAGCTTTACCAGGATATTAACTGCAAAAGTTCAGAAGTGAGTAGTTTTACAGAGAAGCAAATTAAAATGTGCAATGAGAATATTAGTTTCCTGTTGCTGCATAACAAATCAGTAAAACTATAGCAGCAAGAGACAACAAACATCTCAGTTCTCTAGGTCAGAGGTCTGAACACATGCAACTGGGTTCTCTGATTACTGTCTTCCTCCTGAACAGGGTAAGGAAGGATATTGGGGTCATCAATCTCCACCTCCCTCTTCAAGCAAAATATTGCCCTTTTTTTTTGCAACTTATGAGGTAGGGAGGGAGGAGACCATAATGTTCCTATTGTAGATGAGAAGTGGTAGGTTGAAGTTACTTGGGAAGAACCTGTTGCTCACTTCAAAGAGGAATTTTCTCACAATCAGAATTTTTTCATCTTTATCCAAAGATAAAAGGGACTGAAAGAAGTTGTGAGCTTTCTAGATGAAGAGATATATTGAGAAAAGTATTCTTACTTCCTGGGCACAAAGGAGAGCTGGAGGCATTCAGCCTCTCTCAGATACACGTGCCAAAATTCTTGAAGCAATAATCCCAGCTGAAGTGGCAATTGTGGGAAAGGGAGTATCCTGCATGGACCTCTGTGGGAGGGGTGTTACCATTCCCTTCCCTTGAGTGACGCAGGTACACTTGCGTGCCTTGTCCCTCATCTGATGCTTGTTTGCTAGGTCAACTTAGCAAGCGTGAGCTGAGGTCCTATTTCTTCATCTTTAAGATGAGGGGCTCCTATCAAAGCTGCCACAAAGACGATTGTTTGTGAATATAAACTGAAGAGTTACGCATGCTAAATTCATTATCATCACCATCACCAGCCATATCCATCCACTGCACGCCTTGTCTGTGTTAACTTCTCAGTTGCTCTAGTCTTGTGATGGGTCTCCCTCTACTGGTTAATAAAAGACTATCAGGAGTTCACATTTTGGTGTCTCGTCATAAAAAAAAAAAACCCACCAGTATCAGATTTTATTCCATTTTATTTGCCACTTAATATTAATTGGTTAATTTGGTCATCTTTGTAGCTATGTAATATATTCCTGACAACTCATATATAACTCTAATCAGTACAAGTCAAGCCATATTTCAAAAGCATAAAGAGAAATGGCTATTTCAAGGAAATCTATGATAAACCTTTTCATTTCTAATTCTGACCAAAGGGGCTGCTATCCTCTCCTTTTCCTTAATTCTGCATTTGGCTCAGTCCTATTTCAACAACACTAACTACTCCAATAAATGTCATGTTGATGAATGATCTATCTGGACCATGTCATGGAGCTATAGGTAGGACAATCACAATAATCCTGGCAGTAAGATCTGGAAATAGCCCAAATGCCGATCCGTAGATGAGTAGATTAAAAAGCTGTGGTACATTTACACAATGGAATACTAGGCAAGTGTAAAAAGGAACTGTTACCCTTTGTGACAGCATGAATAGAACTGGAGACTATTCCACTAAGTGAAATAAGCCAGTCAGAGAAAGACCAATACCACATGATTTCACTTGTATGTGGAATCTAATGAACAAAATAAACTGACAAAGAAAATAGGAGCAGGGGCATGGACACATGGAACAGAGAGATCTCGGATAGGAGGGGAGAAGAGAGGGTGGGACTGGAAAAAATTCACCAAGGTACAAGTTGGCATAAGACTTGGCCACTGACAACAATATGCTGAAGGCCAGTGGGGTGCCAGGCCTGGGTGGAGGGGGCAGCTCAGGGAGGCAATGGTGACATCCATAATAGTGTCAACAATTTTTAAAAAACGATCCTGGCCTACTGGTCAGTTCTAGCAGAACCTGAGATCCAAGACTGTGCAAGGCTATGAAAAAGTCAAAGAAAAATAATGAAGAAGCTGGCTGGTTTCCTGACAGCCTTGGCCAGTACTCATATCTTTGGTTCTTGTAACAGTATATGTTAGATAGGGATGGAATATTGAGGGAGAGGGACACAGCACCACTACTAGCTGCAAAATACTTGTGAATATCTTGGCCTGTTAATGTGTTGGGTCACAAATGATGAAAGATGGACATGTCGAGTTCCAGATACTTCTTGTGCATTTTCCTTATCCCTGTGCTAGTTGTGGGTTTCTAGTAGTAAAGTATAGAACTATAATCCCACAATTAGAAGAGTTGTGGGTCAATGTTTTAGTTGATACTTTTCCTACCCGGGACATCTGAAGTAAATTCCAAAGTTAGTCACATCAAGAGAAGATTCTCTTCTTCCATCTGCTTAGGGCCTCTTTGATTTCCTTGTTCCTCAGGCTGTAGATCAATGGATTTAGCATGGGGATTATAATAGTGTATAGGACTGATGCCAACTTGTTTTGGCTCCGGGAGTCATCAGAATTAGGATACATATAAACAAAGATACCTGAGCCAAAGAAGAGGGTCACTGCAGTCAGGTGAGAAGCACAGGTGCTGAAGGCCTTGGACCTGCCTTCAGCTGAAGTGATCTTCAGAATGGTGGCAATGATATAACCATAGGATATCATAATTACCAGGACAGATGCAAGCCTAAAGATCACTGTGATCACAGAAAGCAGGACCTGGAAAAAGAAGGTGTCAGAGCAGGATAGGATTAGCAGTTGGGGCAGGTCACAAAAGAAATGGTTGATGATGTTTGGCCCACAGAAGTGCAGCTGAAGTAAGGCACACAGTTGGATAGATGAGCCAAAGAATCCAGTTATGCAAGATCCTGCCACCATCTGCACACAGAGTGTGGGGGACATAATGGCTGTGTAGAGCAGAGGATTGCAAATGGCAACATATCGATCATAAGCCATGGCTGCCAGGAGACAGCATTCAGTCAGACCCAGGCCAGAGAAGAAGAAGTACTGCATGATGCACCCCATAAAGGAGATGAATGTATTGGTCTTGAAGAAGTCTGAGAGCATCCTGGGGACCACAGTAGAAATATAGCAGATGTCCAGCAAGGACAGGTTACTGAGGAAAAAGTACATAGGTGTGTGCAGATGGGGGTCCATCTTGATGAGCGTGATGAGGCCCACATTCCAGGACACTGTCATCAGGTAGATCCCTAAGAATATTGAAAAGAGGAAAATGGTGAGCTTTGGAAATTCAGAGAATCCCAAGAGAATGAACTTTGTAATCATGGTACTGTTCCTTTTTCCAGTCATTGCACTGATGATTCTAGGATCTGTAAGGAGAGAAGAGAATGAATGTCTTTGAGTCAGTTGTTAACTCAGTTTCTGTTGAAATAAACCACCTTCTACCCACACTGAACACAGAACCAAGAAAAATATTGAGCCATTTTAGATGAACTAACCTTGGTTAACTTTGCTTCCAAATAACTATAATGGTTTTGCACATCAACATTCCCACATACAAAAGAAGATGATTACACTTCTCATTATTAACCCATCAGGTTCTTAAAGTACAAAGGAAAGTATACTAACATTTAGAACACCCTTCTCAAAAGATGCCTCAGAAATTTTAGGATGTTATCAGTGGAGCTATAACTCCTGTGCATAGCTTAGTGACTGAGGCCTTAGATGTCTTATAGGTCTTTTGAATTGTGGCTTTGCTCTCTGTATGCTCTTTGACTCTAAACAGGTTGTCTGAGATCTTTCTGTCTGTTACTTTATCTTTAAAATAGGAGTAATAATAATGGAACCTATTCCACAGGGTTCCTTTGAGGTGAAATTAGTTCTGTTATGTACAGTGCCTGCCATACATACAGTATTATACAAAGTGGTGTCAGTAGAAGGTATCTTTCTAATCCAATTGTGAAGTAAGTACCTTTTTCGCGTGTGGAAAACTTTTAAAGTTTAAATATAAAAGAGTTGGTCATACAGATAACATTGTCAGACTACAGTGTGATTAAGTTATAAATGGATGGCAAATAGGTAATTAAAAAACCTCATAATAGGAAATGAATTACAATATATATTTCTAAAGTATTCACAGGTCAGATAATATATTATAACAGAAACTATAAAATATTTACTATTATATATTATATAACAGTAACTTAAATATAGTGAGGCATACTATTTATCAAATTTTATGGATTTTTAAATTGAGATGTAATTGACATAAACATTAGAAAAGTTTAAGGTATACAATGTGTTGATTTGATACATTTATATATTGCAATATGATTACCATTATAGGTTTAGCTGACCCTTCTATCACATTATATAATGATCATTTCTTTATTTCTGAGAACACTTAACAAATCTTATAGATTGGACTAGAAATTTATGTAGAGAGAGAACAGGTATCTTAAATGCATATAAAAAACTAAAAAGTGATCTGATTGTAATTCTTAGACATTTAGAAGAGAACAGATAGTTTTAAAATCATGTATAATTTCAAAATTATACAAAAAATCAAAGTTGATTCTTGATATATCTGACATCACCAAGGCAAAAAAAATTAAAACGGTGGAAAAGGAGATATAGATCTAGACCCTGGGTATGTTATAAAGGTAATAAGAGGATACTCTAAACAGTTTTATGCCAACAAATTTTAAAATTTAAATAAAATGTACAAATTTCTAGAAAAATGTAATATCCCAAAACTGACTAATGTAAGAACAGAAAATCTGAATATTCTATAAACACTAAAAAAAATGAAAAATGAATCTAATAAAAATCTTCATGTGGAGAAAACTATAGGCCCAAAATATTTTACCAGCAAGTTGAACCAAGAATTAAAGAAAAAAAATAATTCTAATCATACACAAAATTTTCAGGGTCTGGAAATTTGGAATGATTTCCAACTGTTTTTGTGGGACTATGACTTAATACCAAAAAGGGAATAATAAAGGAATATTATAACCTTACTTACTTATGAACTTAATAGTTAGAAGCATCTTAAATATCTGAAATGTTTAACTATTCTAACTATTTTGGCAAACTGAACCTGAGAGTATATAAAAATAATTCAACATTATAAACAAGTTGGGTTTATTCCAGAAAAGCAAGGTTGGTTTAATACTAGAAAATCAGTTAATATAATTTGTCAAATTAAGAAACTAAAGAAGGGAGCAATATAATCACCTAAATACATAAAAGTAAAAAAATTCATTTATTATTTTTTTAAATAGCAAAAAAGGCAAATATTTTAACTTTGTAAAAAAGATGTTATCATTAACCTCAATTTGTATGCAGATAGACCAGTGAAGAGGTGAGCACTGAGAGGCGCAGGGCAGCAGATTTGCACATTTACGCTCGAATAAGCAGGCTGGGGGGCGAGCAGTGAGGTGGACTGGGCGAGCAGAGAGGACCCCCAGTGCTCCCTCTCTGACCCCACCCCCACATACAGCATCACAAACCTACAACCTGGGTGCCCCCCCCAGGTAAACACCAAGGTGCCTCTCCTCATATGTAACAGGCACGAACATATCAAAACATGGCTCAAGAACAACTCAGAGCCCCAGAGCTGACAAATCTAAGTGATGAAGAAATAGCCAAACTTTCAGATGCACAGTTCAAAATACTGGTGATCAGGATGCTCACAGAACTGGTTGATTATAGCCACAAATTAGAGGAATATATGAAGGCTAAACTAATTGAAATGAATGGAAATGCACAGGAAACCAATAGTAATGGAAAGGAAACTGGGACTCAAATCAAAGGAGTGGACCAGAAAGAGAAAAAAATGACCAAACAGAAGAGGATGAAGAAACAAGAATTCAGAAAAATGAGGAGAGGCTTAGGAACCTTCAGGACATCTTTAAACGTTCCAACATCTGAATTATAGGGGTATCAGAAGGGGAAGAGGTACAGCCATGAGTGGAACACTTATTTGAACAAATAATAAAGGAGAATTTCCCCATCTGGAAAAGGAAATAGACTTCCAGGAAATCCAGGGAGCTCAGAGAGTCCCAAAGAAGTTGGACCCAAGAAGGAACACACTAAGGCACATCATAATTATATTAGCCAAGATTAAAATGAAGGAGAGAATCCTAGAAGCAGCAAGAGATAAGGGGACAGTCCCCTACAAAGGAATGCCCATCAGATTGTCAGCGGATTTCTCAAAAGAGACCTTACAGGCAAGAAGGGGCTGGAAAGAAGTATTCCAAGTCATGAAAACCAAAGACCTACAACCAAGATTGCTCTATCCAGCAAAACTTTCATTTAGAATGGAAGGACAGATAAAGTGCTTCTCAGATAAGATCAAATTCAAGGAGTTCATCATCACCAAGCCCTTACTATATGAAATGTTAGAGGGACTTACCTAAGAAAAAGAAGATAAAAACGATGAACAGTGAAAGGACAGCCAACTCACAGTTATTAAGAACCACACCTAAAACAAAAGCAAATTAAGAGGACAGCTAGCTCAGGAGTGAACCATAGAAATGAAGATCACATGGAGGGTTAGCAACAGGGGAGTGGGAGAAGGAGAAGGGGGGAGAAGGTACAGAAAATAAGTAGCATAGACAGTAGATAGAAAATAGATAGGGGGAGGGTAAGAATAGAAGGGCAAATATAGAATCTAAAGAACTTGAGACATGTGTTCATGAACTAAAGAGGGCAGAATGTTGGGGAAGGGGTGTGCAGGGAGGAGGGGAATGGAGGAAGGGAAATAGAACAAATGTAATAGCATAATCAATTTTTAAAAAGTTAAAAAAATTAAAATTAAAAGAACAAAATAATTCACTTTTACAAAGGCAGGGCATGAAGAACAATGAGAAACATTTAATTTGTTGAGTCTTAAAGTTTGTCATATTTCAGGATTCTGTAGAGGATGGGCTAGTTCACTTGCATGTTGTACCATTTAACTTTTAACTCTACCCTTAAATGAATTGAGTCAGATACAGGGAGCTGCAACATGTGAATCAATTGTTGAATTTTACTGAAATCCTGAGGCAATATGACATGAGGTATGATGTGATTTTATCATTAAAATGTTCACACATGACATGCTTTATTTTTTTAATTTAATTGTTTGTTCTATTACAGTTGTCCCACTTTTTCCCTTTTGCTCCCCTCCTCCCAGCCCACCCTTAGCACCCATGGTCAATCCCCTCTCTCTTGTCTATGTCCAGGAGTCATTCATACATGTTCTTCCCCTTCCCTCCACCATTCCCCCTTCCCTCCTCCCCTCCTCCAGCTATCAGTTTGTTCCATGTTTCCATGTCTCTAATTCTATTTTTCTCATTACTTTATTTTTTTATGAGATAACAGTTATAAGTGAGGTCATATGGTATTTGTGCATCTGATAGGCTTTAAACATCAAATAGACAACTACAACTTTCAGGGCTCAGATCATAAATATCTACCCTTTTGTTGATCTGTTTTTAATAATAGTAATGAATATTTACTGAGCACTTACTGTCTACTCATATTTTTCTAAAGTATACATTAATCCATTTCATCCTCACAACAGCCCAGTGATAATACAAGGTACATAAAGCTATGGAATTGTCCCAGGCTCCCAATGCTAATGAGTGACCTACTTGGGAACCTACTCAGGTAGACTGGCTCCAGAGCTGGGCATTTAAAAATTACTCTATCTTGCAAATTTACATTAAAAGCTTTTGTCTCTTTTATCTTTATTTTTCTAGTCATTAGAGTTATACTATTTAATTAGATTTTTAGATTGTTTAAAGCTTGAAGATTATTTTTAAATAATAAATAAGGAAAAAAATAAGAGTAAGTCAGGGCAAAGGTTACAGTGGCTCAAAATCAATTGTAGTTAATGTATGCTACCCTTGTTGTCAACTATTACAATGACTAATATCTCCCTGGTCTGCAATGATGGCAGTCAAGAACAATTTCAAAAACCTATTAAAATTGTATATTTATGCAAAATGAGACCATCAAATTGCTTTGGAGTAAAATCACATCAACTCCTTCTGGCTACTCTATTTCAGACTAAGCAAAAGTTTCAACTATCTCTGATTAACATAAATGGGAAAGTAAATGAATTACTGGAAAGCGGAGCATTTTGGCTCCAACATTTACCAACTTTATGATTTTTGGCAAATCATTTCATCTCTATGTGGCCCATTTCTTCATCTGTAAGGGAAGAATGATCATCACTGCATAGGATTTTTGTGAAGAACTGTTTAAGTATGGTATATAAAGTATGTAATGGAGTGTTAGTCACACAGTAAGTCATCAAAATGAGAATCGTTATATTAATAATGAACCTTTATGTATTATAAAGGTATTTCACTAACAAAAAGTCTTTTACAAGGGAAAATGGATTATTTGATGGTAAAAAATTGTGATTCCTTGGCCCAATTGGTGAGCTGTCAGCAAACCTCAATGCCCTCAGATCCTCATTCCACCTACTTGCTAATGCCTGAAATTCCATCTTAGATGGTTTTATCATTGTCCCAATACTTCAGTTTCTATTAAAATTCAAACAATTCTATTGGGATAGGGGAGAGGGAATATGGTTATTGTGAGAAAATAAAACAGTCATTGAATCTGAATGCATGTCTCTTGGTTAAGGATGTAGGAAAACAGGGTTGTAAGGAGAAGGAAGAAAGACAAATTGAAGAAAGAAAGCTATTTCTAGTTTACCCACCCAGGTATTCTTCTAGATATTCTGACAGGTATGTATTGTAGAAATCTGAGAGGTGCTGCCCCACAGCTGCCTTTTGCTGGATCTGAATCTTGACTGCACTCTAGATGTCCAGATGTGCCAAAAGTTCTTCCAGGAATTACAGGATGCAGACATCACATAAGCATTCAGGATGAAGATGTTTACTTCCCCTAGGCTCTGTGTCTTTGGCCATGCCTTCTACTAACCACTGCTACAAGAGAAGTACTTCCAACTAAAGGTTCTCTTAAATGTCTCCTTAGGGTCTGTTGTGTAGAAAGATGAGACAATTAACAGAAAGTAGCATTTTCAGTTAATTACTCTCTAGAGTGATGGATGGAAAAAACAAATGGAGAAATGCTCCCAGACGATTCCATTTGTCCACACTCTCCTGTGACCTCCATGACCTACTTGAATCAAGTCTCAACTTTCCTTTCTAGACTTTTCAGAATCATGACCTCAGGGAGGGACTCTCACCACAGGTGAGATTCTCTAAACTGGGCAACTTTGGTCATGGGAAGGAGAGTTATTAACAACCATGTCAGGACAATAAGCAGAATTGTCCCAAGCAAACCAGGCTGCATGGTCACCCAAAACTGAAGGTCTTTATCAGAACAGTCATTCACTGTGGTTTTGGTGACTGTGTGCTCAGACTCTGGACAGACCTACTTGGGTTGAATTCTGACTTAATTACCTTTGATCCTTTTACTTAATCTCACTGTGCTTTGGTTACTTAGTAAAATGGAGGTGACAGATGACACAACTACCTAAAAGGGTGGTAGTGAACTTATATAAAATAATACCTGACCAGTGCTTGGAAGTACTTATTACTGCTAATATTATCATTATTATAATTTCTTGAGTTTTCTGCTCATATTTTTACAAAACTGGGGGCATATTGGTATCTTCTCCAATTGGGATTGAATCTTTGAGGGGTTCCTAGCAGTCTCTTAATAATGGTTCTTCTTGGCTTGGAAACATGTGGACTAAACAAGTTGTCTGTTTTCTACACACCCAATATGTGATGATGGAACACGAACAGGATAATGGGAATAAACACAGACCTTCAGAAAGTGAAAGAAGAGAAGACATATGGCACTCACTGGTCTACAGCAATACCAAAATCCTACTAGGCACATACAAGGAATCTCCACACTGGGAGTGTGGACTGTTCTGTAATTAGGTACTGTTACCATTCTTCCCAGCCCATTATCTTATATCACATGTACTTCCACATTCTGTGAAGCCCTTACCTCAACATGTATCCTCCTCGGCCACATC
Source organism: Artibeus jamaicensis (assembly GCF_021234435.1). Classification (NCBI taxonomy): domain Eukaryota; kingdom Metazoa; phylum Chordata; class Mammalia; order Chiroptera; family Phyllostomidae; genus Artibeus; species Artibeus jamaicensis. The sequence goes on along the minus strand of NW_026522050.1, from coordinate 5,100,864 downwards.
TGAAGCTCATGAATTCTCCCAAAGTGTAGTGCAAGAGGGCTTCTCCAAGATGTAGTACATTAAAACTGTTGAAAAACCAAAGACAAAGAAAGAAAATCTAAAGCAACAAGTGAAAAAATTTCTCACATACAAGAGAATCCACATAAGGCTGTGTATTTTGCAGTAGAGTCTTGGAGGTCAGGAGAGAATGCAATAGTATCAGCAAGGTGATAAAAGAATCAAAAGCCAACCAAAAATGCTTTATCCAGAAGAGTTGTCCTTCTGAAATGAAAAACAAATAAAAACTTATGCAAACAAGCAGAAGCTGAGTTAACACATCATCACTAGATCTGCCTTATGAGAATGCTGAAAGGAGTTCTTTGAGCTGAAATAGCACACTAATTAGCCACATGAAAACAGATGAGAATATAAACACATTGATAAAAGTAAATATACTGACAAAATCAGAATAATGTAATAGTATAATATTGTGATGTACCAACTGCTTGAACTAGCACAAAGGTTAAAGGACAAATATGTTTAAATTATCTATAACTACAACAATTTGATAAGAAACACACAATATGAAAATAGGCATATTGTCATATCAAACCATAAAGTGGAGGGAGAGGGAATAAAAGGGTATTTTAGTGTGATTGAAATTATAAGCATAAGGAGTCTGTTTTAACAATAAGATGTTTATGTAAGACACATGATACACACAAAACAAAAACCTACAGTATATATGCAAAAGATAAAGAGAAGAGAAACAATGTGTAACATTGTGGGAAGTCATCAATTAACAAAAGGACAGAAAGAGGAAGAAAAAAGCAAGGGAACTATAAAACAGCCAGTAAACAACAAGATGGCATTAGTAAGTCCTTAAATATCGATGACTACTTTTTAATTTTTTTGCAATCATTTCCCCCACTTTTTACTTTTTAATTTTTAATATATTTTTGATTATGCTATTACAGTTGTCCCAGTTTATACCCCTTAGCTCCCATCTACCCAGGACTCCACTTCCCCTCAGGCAACCCCCAAACCATTGTTCATGGCCAAGGCTCATGCATATAAGCTCTTTAGCTACTTCATTTCTTATACCATAATTTACATCCCTATGGCCATTCTGTAACTACATATTTGTACCTCTCAATCTCTTCACCTCTACACCCAAGCCCACAAAACCCCCTTCACTCTGGCAACCTTTTCCTCAAATAAGTCCCTTTAACATTTCATATAATAATGGTTTGGTGATGATGAACTTTAGATTTTTCCTGCCTGTGAAGCTCTCTATCTGCCCTTCCATTCTAAATGATAGCTTTTCTGGGTAGAGCCATCTTGGCTGTAGGTCCCTGTGTTTCATGACTTTGAATATTTCCTACTAATCCCTTCATGCCTAAAAAATTTATTTTGAGAAATAAGCCGATAGACTTAGGGTAATTCCCCTGTAGATAACTAACTGCTTTTCTCTTGCTGCCCTTAAGATTCTCTTTATCTTTAGCCTTTGGCCTTTTAAATATGATGTATCTTGGAGTGGGCCTCTTTGCATTCATCTTGTGTGAGAATCTCTGTGCTTCCTGGACTTGCATGTCTATTTCCTTCACTAAATCAGGGAAGATTTCTTTCATTATTTTTTCAAATAAATTTCCAATTTCTTACTCTTTCCCTTCTCCTTTTGGTACCCCTATGATGCAAATGTTGGAACACTTGAAGTCGTCCCAAAGGCTCTTTATACTATCCTTGTTTTTTTGGATCATTTTTCTTCATGTTGTAATAGGTGATTTTTTGCTTCCTTATGTTCCAAATCATTGATTTGTTTCTCAGGTTCATCCACTCTACTGTTGTTTTCCTGTAAATTGTTCTTTATTTCACTAGTGTATCTTTCATTTCTGACTGGCTATTTTTATGCTTTTGAGGTCCTCACTAAGTTGCTTGAACATCCTTATAGCCAGTGGTTTTGTTTAAGATTTTATTTATTAATTTTTATAAAGAGAGGAAAGGAGGGAGAAAGAGGAGAATCAATGTGTGGTTGACTCTCACACACCCCAATCTGGGGACCTGGCCTGCAAACCAAGTATATGCCCTGACTGAGAATCAAACCAGCAACCCTTTGTTTCACAGGCTGGCACTAAATCCACTGAGCCACACCAGCCAGGGCATAACCAGTGTTTTGAGTTCTGCATCTGATAGATTGCTTATATCCATTTTGCTTAGTTCTTTTTCTGGAGCTTTGGTCTCTTTTTTCATTTAGACCATGTTTCTTTGCCTCCTCATTTTGACAGCTTCCATGTATTTGTTTCTATGTATTAGGTAGAGCTGCTATGACTCCCTATCTCAGTAGCATGGCCTAATGTAGTAGGTGTCCTATAGGGTCCAGTGGCACAGCTCCCCCTGTCACCCCAGCTGGATATGCAAGAAGTATCTTTGTGTGGGCTGAGTACATCCTCCTCTTGTAGTTGAGCCTTGATTGTTGTTGGCAGGTCAATGGGAGGGACTTACCCAGGCCAGTCACCTAGAAGGACTGGCTGTGACCACTGACAACCAACCTCTGCCCTCTATGCAGGATCAGCTGTGCAGGGGCAGGGTGGTGGTGCTCTGACATGGTCTGTAGCTGTCAACTGTGGGAGCAAACTCAGGGGTTTCCCAGGTGGTGCAGGCCAAAGTCAGCCCCTACCTGTGTTCTTCCCAGGGCCACCCTGTCTGATCTGTAAAGCAATCTGGGATGGATGCTACTTGTGCCGGGCTTGGAAATTCCCAGGTGGGGCTAAGCTGTGAATCTAGGTTTGCTGGTGCTGGTGCTGGGCCTGGAGCCACTTAGCAAGTCATATAGGAGCTAGGGTCTGACTCAGGCCAGCTGTTGCTTGTTTGAGAAGATTTAGGAAGTTGTGATGCATGTGCCAAGACCAGCCATCCATAGGGAAAAGTCACTGTTAACCATTCGGCTATGCCAGTAGATTGGGTGGAATGGAGTCTCAGGGGATATCCAGGGTGTGGTAAGCAGTGTTAGCCAGGTTAATGGAATCTCAAATATGGCACATACCTGCTAGCTCTGTGGCTCTGTGTGGGGAAATTTTGGAAAGGTGACAAATGGACTCTGTGCACCTTTCTCTTTTTTTTTTAAAGCATTTTTTTAAATATTTATTTATTTATCGAGAGAGGGGAAGGGAAGGAGAAAGAGTGGGAGAGAAACATCAATGTATGGTTGCCTCTCAGGCATCCCCTGCTGGGAACTGGCCTGCAACCCAGGCATGTGTTGCAGGGAATCACATGGGAATCGAACCCTGGGAATCGAACCTCGATACTCTGGTTCGCAGGCCCACGCTCAATCCACTGAGCTATGCCAGCCAGGGCTGTGCACCTTTCTTTCTGAGAGAAAGCTGTCTCCCATTTCCTGCCTTGATGACAGACATTTCAGTTCCTCCCTGTATCCACTGGTGCCTGTCAAACTGCTACCCTAGTGCTGGAACACAGTGGGAATACGTCTGAGTGAGTCTGTATGTGGATTCTTTAGAAGGAATTGCTTGGGCCTTCAGAAGTTTCTTCCACCGACTCAATTGCTGCCTGTTTTTACAGACAGGAGTTGTGGGTACCTCTATCTCTGGCACTAGAACCCAGGGCTGGGGGACCTAGTGTGGAGCTGGGACTCCTCACCCCTAAGATATCCTTCCTGAGTTTTTATCCACCACTTGATGGTGTGGGAACAGCCTATTCCATGACTCTCTTCCTCCTACCAGTCTGGATGGATGTGGTTTCTTTAGTTCCATAGCTGTCAGACTTCCCATTCAACTCAATTTCTGATGATTCTGGGTGACATTTGTTCTATATTGTAGTTGTAATTGTGATGTGGTTTTGTGAGAAGGTGAGCTGTGTTTGCCTGTGTGTGCTGCCATCTTGACCAGAAGTCAGAATGAGTTATCCTTCCTTGTGTTTTAATGTTTGTATTTCAGTTTCTGTAACTGGAGGGAGGAGAGTGTGATAACGGGAGTACCAACTTCAAAGTACTAATTTCTTCATAGTGAGTGCAGGCCAACACAATATTGTTCTACATTTTTTACCTTGATGTTGTTTTATAGAATAATTGACAATACAGTTTTACAAAATACTATTTATAAAGATCTACAATACAAGGGACACCAATATATCTATTATCTCTTTTAAAAATATACTGTCAAAAAAGAAATTAAAAAATACAAATATGCTATTATTTTATCTTTGAAATTACTTCATTTCCTTCCTCTTCATTTCCCACCACAAATGCAACCACACCTACCCAAGGAATATACTTTATAGCAGAGAAGATGCAGCAGTGAGCACAGGTCCAAGAGACCTACTGATGCTCTCATACAGCACATCATGCAGAAGCTGTTTTGCCAGGGTCCAGCGTCCCTGAAAGATGGACTGTGCAGGTGAATGAAGAATCAGACATCTGATTGGATGCCGGAGAACAGCCAGCCTCTGTGGGACTGACTTAACTCATAGAGTTTGATTTAGGCTTTATTTTTATAGAGATTGTTATATAACATTAAAGCAACAGGTATATAGCATGATCAGTTAAGCAGAAAAAACAAATACACAGGTAACTAGGAAAAGTACAAGAATTTCCATAGTTTCAGTTATATTAAACAAAAGTTGTTTTGACCAGGAGAATCATTAATCAGACGATTTGAACTAGCTCTATGTACAGAGTTTGAATGTCTTATTGTTTATTAAAGGTCTTAGAATTTGGCATGGGGCAAAAGGTATGCTAGACCAAGCAGAGGTTAGGAAATTCATTATAAGCCTTTGTGATGTCTAACTTAGCCATCTATCTTTCTGCCCAAAATGTTTATCTATGTACTATGGACTCTAACTCCTTGGTAATTGTATCCACGTGCCTATTTTATAGTATCTAACAAGCTTCTCTTGTTTCTCTGCCTACTAAATTCTAATTAATATATGTTCCTGTTCAAGGTAAAGGAGGGGCTGTTACTCCAACAACTTTTAGACATTCAGGGGCTATTTCATTAGAGGGAACCTTGTTCTCTGGTCAAGAAATTACTCTGTACAACTTCATTGGAATTACACAAATCAATGAACCTGAAATACAGGTGTCTAACAATCCCACCACCCCTTGATCACCAAAACAAACTTGTAAGGAGAGATAGACAGGAAATCCAGCCACAGATATGCCTCTGCCTTGCAGATGCATCTCAACCGTCCTGAACTTGTCAAGGGACAGTTGCTGGCCGGCTCCTGACACTGTTTGGCTAACAGAGTGATGAAATGGACTGCTGAGGGGAAAACCAAGTCTAAGAAGATAGCATGTGACAACGAGTATTTTCCAGAAAGCTATCATATATGTACTAAATCACAACCATTCTATGGTGCCTTATCCTACATAGGTCTACATGGGTCTGAGAACCAAAAGGTGGAAGTATGTTTGATGACTCATTCGGTGTTTGCACTTCCAGTCCCTATCATTCTGGTTATTGATTCATTTTCGTTATCTAGTAATTGAGTCAATCTACATAACATATTAAATTCCAGACAATTATCATCAACTGCTTCCATTTTTATCCTAAGTATTATTTTACTATTTATCAACTCTGGCTGCTATAACAAAATACCACAGACTGGGTCGTTTATACAATAAAAATTTATTTTCTCACAGTCCCTCAGGCTATAAATCTGAGATCAGAGTGCCAATATAGTCATTCTGGTGAAAGTTCTCTTCCTGACTTGCAAATTTAAGAAGATTGAAATCATATCAAGTATCTTTTCTAACCACAATGATATAAAACTAAAATTCAACAAGAGAAAAGGTAGGAAAATTTTAAACATGTACAAACTATACAAAACACTACTGAACAACCAATATGTCAAAGGATAAACCTAAAGAGAATTATTTTTAAATCTTGAAACAAATGAAATAGAAACACAACACACCAAAACATATGGAATGATGTAAAAGCAGTTCTTAGAGGGAAGTTTATGGAGACGGTTGCATATATTAAGAAAAAGGAAAATCTCATTCAAACAACCTAAATTTACACCTCAAGGGACCAAAATAAAATAACAAATTCAAGCTCAAAGTTAGCAGAAGGAACAAAATAACAAAGCTCAAAGCAGAAATAAATGAGAGGCTTTCAGCCAAGATGAAATCATTGGTAGAAACACTTCACTTCCTTGCACAACCAAAAGAAGGATAGCAAGCAATTTAAAAACAATAAACCACCAGAAGGGCTAGAAGATAAAACTGCATGGAACTCTGACAACCAAGGAGTTAACGAAACATTTGTCTAGACAAGTAGGAGGAGAGGAGAAATGGGAGACAGGCAGCCAAGTGGAGTGGACACATGGCAAGGCAGTGGACCCTGCAGGTGAGGCAGAGCTAGCTGAACAGGGAACTAAAGGCTTAAAACTTCTAGCTATAAAGTACTGTGGGGGTTACAATGGCAGGAGAAACTCCAAGTCTCACAGGAGAGTTTGTTGAAACATGGGGCTAGAGCTGGGCAAGCCAGGGGCATTGTTTCCTCTCTGACCACTCCCCCACAGACAGCACCACAACTAGCAATTCACCTGCCCAGAGAATACCTAAAGCCCCACCCCCTTACAACTTAATAGGTGTGCTGAGACAAAGAAATATGGCCCAAATGAAAGAACAGAGCAAAACTTCAGAGAAAGAGCTAAGTGATGAGGAGATACCCAACCTATCTGATGTGGACTTCAAAACACTGGTAATCAAGATGCTCACAGAACTGAATGAGTTTGGTCAAAACATGAAAGAACAAATAAAGGCTACACAAAGTAAAAAAAAAAAAGCAAAATATCCAGGGAACCAACAGGGACAGGAAGGAAACCAGGACTCAGATCGACAATTTAAAACAAAAGGAAGAAATAAACATCCAACTGGAACAGAATGAAGAAGCAAGAATTTTTTAAAAAAATGATGACAGGCTTAGGAAAACTGCCCAAATCTGGCAAAGGAAATAGACTTCCAGGAAGTCCAGGAAGCCCAGAGAGTCTCAAACAGATTGGACCCAAGGAGAAACACACAAAGGCACATCATAATTAAGTTACCAGTGATTAAAGATAAAGAGAAAATCTTAAAAGTAGCAAAAGGAAGGAAAGAATTACATACAAAGGTGTTCCCATAAAACTATCAGCTGATTTTTCAAAAGAAACCTTGCAGGCAAGAAGGGGCTGGAAAGAAGTATTCCAAGTCATGAAAAGCAAGGACCTACATCCAAGATTATTCCATCCAGCAAAGCTCTCATTTAGAATGGATGGGCAGAGAAAGTGCTCCCAAGATAAGGTCAAGTTAAAGGAGTTCATCATCATCAAGCCCTTACATAAAAGGTTAAAGGAACTTACCTAAGAAAAAGAAGATGATCAAAAATATGGACAGTAGGATTTCCACCAAGATGGAGGCATAGGTGGAAACACTGTGCCTTCTTGCATAACCAAGTTTAAAAACAACAAAGTTTTAGCAACAAAAACGCAGCCACAGAAAATTGAACTATACAGAAGTCTGACAACAACGAACCCTTCAGCCAAACCAGTAAGAGGGGCAGAGCCAGCAGCAGAGAGGGGTTGGGCGGGAAAGATCTACCAGACTAACCCAGGCACTCCAATCCAGGTGAGCAGGCAGCCATGGGCGGATCCCAGGTGTGGAGTAGCAGTGGGCGAACCCACTGAGGGCTGACCTCAGTCACACATTCACGCGCAGTGAGACGGACCATGCAGGCCCCAGCGGCAGGAAGCAGCAGGGGACCGCCATTGTTCCTCTCTGACCCCGCACCCACATACTGCTTCACAACCCAGCGAACTGGGTGGCCCCACCCTGGTGAACATCTAAGGCTCTGTTTCTCCTAGGTAACAGGCGCAAACAGACCAAAACATTATGGCTCAAGAACAACTCAAAGCCCCAGAGCCCATAACTCTAAGTGACAAAGAAAAAGCCAAACTTTCAGATGCACATTTCAAAACACTGGTGATAAGGATGCTTGCAGAACTGGTTGATTTTAGTCACAAATTAGAGGGACAAATGAAAGCTAAACTAATTGAAATGAAAGGAAATGCACAGGAAACCAATAGTGATGGAAAGGAAACTGGGACTGAAATCAATGGAGTGGACCAGAAGGAATAAAAAAATGACCAAACAGAAAAGAATGAAAAAAACAAGAATTCAAAAAAATGACAAGAGGCTTAGGAACCTTCAGGACATCTTTAAATATTCCAACATCCGAATTATAGGGGTGCCAGAAGGGGAAGAGGAAGAACAACAAGTGGAAAACTTATTTGAACAAATAATAAAGGAGAATTTCCCCAATCTGGCAAAGGAAATAGACTTCCAGGAAATCCAGGAAGCCCAGAGAGTCCCAAAGAAGGTGGACCCAAGAAGGAACACACCAAGGCACATCATAATTCCATTAGCCAAGATTAAAATGAAGGAGAGAATCCTAGAAGCAGCAAGAGATAAGGGGACAGTCACCTACAAAGGAGTTTCTATCAGACTGTCAGCGGATTTCTCAAAAGAGACCTTACAGGCAAGAAGGGGCTGGAAAGAAGTATTCCAAGTCATGAAATCCAAAGACCTACATCCAAGATTACTCTATCCAGTGAAGCTTTCATTTAGAATGGAAGGGCAGATAAAGTGCTTCTCAGATAAGATCAAATTCAAGGAGTTCATCATCACCAAGCCCTTATTATATGAAATGTGAAAGGGATTTATCTAAGAAAAAAGAGTTAAAAATATGAACAGTGAAAGGGCAGCAAACTCACAGTAATTAACAACCACACCTAAAATAAAAGCAAACTAAGCAGACAGCTAGATCAAGAGCAGAGCCACAGAAATGGAGATTACATGGAGGGTTAGCAACAGGGGAGTGGGAGGAGGAGAAGGGAGAGAAGGTACAGAGAATAAGTAGTATAGATGGTTGGGAGAAAATAGACAGGGGGAGGGCAAGAGTAGTGTGGGAAACATAGAAGCTAAAGAACTTATGACACATGGACATGAACTAAAGGGGGGAATGTGAGGGGAGGGGTGTGCAGGGTGGAGGGGAATAAAGGGGGGAAATGGGACAACTGTAATGGCATAATCAATAAAATATATTTTAAAAAATAAATAAAATAAAATGCCAAACATTTTCTTTTAAAAGATGTTACTCTTGAAGTTTCATAGTCATTTGAACAGTAAGAATATAGAAAGTGAGAGGCTTATGAAAGAGAACACCCAGGACAAGTCCCAGACTAGAAGAGGGTGCTCTCACAGACAAACTTCAGGCACCTCACAGCCTGACTGGGGTCTGTTCACGTAACACTGACATAAATTTGTAACATCTCAGTTTCACAGCAAAGACACCTGTCAAAACAAAACTGGCAACCCAAATGGTCAAGCCCACAAATATTAAGACATTGGAAACTAGGAAAAGCTCATTCTGGGATGTAATATGTGTACAACATTCTGGGTCTGGCACACCAATAAAATCTTATCTGTTTTACTGGTTTAAGTATCATTGTGTAATTGAAGGATCACTCCCAAGACACTCCCCACGATTCCCCCACAATACACATAAAGAAGTGAACACTGACCTAGTGCCTGCTGCTCACAGAGCATCTTGCCAGACGCTTCATGGTTGCTGTTTGACACAATCAGCACAAAGATATTTCTCAGGTGATCAAGGTTCAAATCCCAACCCCAAAACTTGCCAACTCTGGCAATTTGGGGATGTCACTTATGCTCTCCCATCCTCATTCTCTAAATCTACCAAGGGGATACTACTCTTTTAAAGTTGATTGACATTTAAATTTTTATTCCTGTTCTGCAAAATAGCTGTGGGAATTAAATTATATACATATATGTAATTCCTGTAATTTACAGCTCATGGAAAGATCCCCTCTTCTATAGCTTTCACAGTAACAGGGATTTGAATTATATCAAAAATCCCTGATGATAAATCATTTCGATTTGTTTCTAAAGTAACATTCAGTGCAGCATATATTCATGCTCCTTTTCTTCTGGAGTCAACTTATCTAGTAGAAAATTGAATTCGTAGTGCTGAGAAATCTTACCCTTCAACTTTGAATGTTCTTCTCAGGACTGGTCTCTAAACTGAATTTTCAAGAACAAAATAAAAGAATGATGAAACAGAGTCCCTTTTCAAGCCACCCAATCATGCAAATAGTCTAAACACACCAGTTAAAAGACAGAGAGAACAAAATGAATTTTTTTAAAGACATAACTATATGTTTAGAAAACATAGTTTTTACAGAACAAGAAACCCACTTTACATATAAAAACACACAGCAATTAAAAGTAATGTAATGAAGAAAAATAAACTAAAAGAAAGCTGGAGTGGATATCTTAATTTGAGATAAAGAAGATTTCAGATGAAAGAAGATTATCAGAGATAAAGGTAGGGACATGATAATGATAATGATAATGATAAAAAAGTCGAGTCTCTGAGAAAACACAACAAGCCTTAATGTGGGTGCACTTAACAACCAGCCATCAAAATAAGCAAGGCAAAAACTGATAGGAATAGGAGAAATAGGCAAATTCACTATTATGGTTGGAGACTTTGGCATCCCTCAATCAGTGACTGACCAATCAATCCACTAGGCAGAAAATCAGTAACGATGCAGTTGAATTGAATAGCAACATTAATCAACTGGATCCAATCAATATTTATATTGTATCCAACCACAGCAGAATGCACATTCTTTTCGAGTTCACATGAAATGTTCACCAACATAGACCACATTCTGGCCCACACAACACACCTTCACAAATTACATGAAGTACTCTCTCAGACTGCAGTGGAATAGAAAGCAATAATCGGAAGTAAGATGGGAAAATCCCAATATTTACACGTGTTGCTTAGCAACTTCTTAATAACTCCCATGGCACCCGCGACTGCCATCTTCCTATTTGAAAATTATTTTTTCCTACAGATAGCTGACAAATTCCCTGCGCTGATTATTATATTATTAGGCTTCCACTCGGTGTCTCAGAGAGCAGTGTGGACAGCGCCTGTGTCTGGGTGCAGAAGAACCGAGCCGTGAAGATGGGGGGCCCGGGGAGCTCAACTTTCTAACCCAAAGGTAGGTGAGGGCAGCCTGAAGGCACAACCGCAGGCTACTTTAGCTCAGCACACGAGTAGTTACATACCTGCCATAGTGTTTAGTCTCCAATCCCTGAAGGCAAAATATTCACGTGTAGGTCTTGGTATATGTGTCACTTAGAACCGAAAGCCTTAAGTTGATTAAAAGCTCCTGCCTTTCACATAAAATGTGTCACGCTTGTGAAGACACATTCAAGTTAGAAGGTGATTTTCATTGTATTAAAACTCATTCCATAAACTTTAACTGAGCACCTGCAATGTTTAATAAAATAATTGGCACCACCCCTTCCTTTAAAAATAATATCAAAAGCTAGCTGGAGCAGGCAGAGAAACACACTTGTGTAAATGACATTAGCATTACAATGGCATTAACACCTTACATTTTGATAGTGCTTCGAAGTTTACATTGTGCTCACATATGAGTTGTTGAATTGTCAACAAAAGTGGATAAGGGGGCAAAAGGAGGGAGAGGCTGGAGATGGAATAAAGGAGAAGAGGTCCTCTGCCGGGTAAACACAGTATATCAGACACTGGTCATCCATCCATCCATCCATCCATCCATCCATTCATTCATTCATTCACCTTTTTTGAAAGAATTATTGAGTAACTGATATGTACTGGATAGGAGTTGAGTATACAATCTTGACCAAACAAAATCCCTGCCTTTGAGGGGTTTACATTTGGAGGAGGGAGCAGAAAAAACTAGACACATAATGACAGACGGTAAAAAAAAAATGCTAGGTCATAACAAGTAACTCCGTCCTGTAAAGCAAGCCTTACATTCCCCACTCCATGGAAGAAGACCCTGGACTGCATAAAGGTTAAGCTGCTCAGGGTCACACGGCCAAACTTTAAAACACTTGAACCTGAATTCAAAAGTTGTGTTCTTTTGAATAAGCTGCTTCTAGGTTCCAAAATGCAACCCTGAAGTCTCAAGATAGAAGGGCCACCATCTGGTCCTGACCTGACCTTGTACCTGAGAGTCTAAAACCTCTCAGGTGATTGGCCAGAGGAGAAAGGAGAATCCTACGAATTCAAAAGAGAAGCTGAGAATAAGTCTTAGCTTCTATCTCTGGAGATCTGACTTGTCTGGTCCCGGTTCTGCACTGGATGCCTTAATTATCAGTTGAAATTAGAAAATTAACATCATTTGACCCAGGAAATCTATGTCTGGGCTTTAAGATGCAAACAAAATGCATTCACAAAATGTGGAGTGCAACATTATCTGAAAACAGTGACTAGGACCCAACCAGGCACACTGGAGAGGGCTGTGGGTAAATTTGGGGGCCCCTCACCCCCTGCACATCCTGCACGCTCTGCAAGTCTGACTCCTGATGCTGCCCCTCACCCCTAGTTTCCAAGTCCTTTCCAACCCTGTCTCCTAACACTACTGTGTTGTCCGGGCTAGTGCCCCTTTCTAACTGAGTCTTCATCACCAATGCCTACTCCCCACCGGTCGGATTGCCATACACCTATGGAAACCGGGCTGTACCTTAATAACCAATGTATTTCCCATCACACTCCACACAGGAGTAGGGAGATCTGACAGCAACAACTGAACACATGCAATAAAACAATAAAATGCAAGTAAGAAACTGTTTATAGACTACAGTTGAAAAAATACAGAGTAGGAAATGGAGACTCATATAAGTTTTTAAGTGAATGAAAGACAGAAGAAAGAAAAACGTTCCAATTATTGTCTAAGAGGAAAACACTTGGGTCTAGAACAAATGTTTTCCTTAGGGTCTCAAATGGGTGGAACTGAATGGATCTCGTCCTCGATACAGTCATAAGGGGAGCTTTTCTTTGAAGACATCATGGAGATAAAAGGCAATAACATAATTCCAAATTCAGTATAGCATTTTCAAAGCTTTCTGCGATTTGCTAGGTGGCAGTAAAAAACTCTTGAGTTTTAGTCCTAGGAAATGTGTTACTGAATGCTGGGAGAGTGAAGTACAAGTCCTATTGGGTCCTATTAAAAGAAAAAAAAAAACCCTTAAAGAGGAAATTCCCTTCTCACAAAAATTGATTTTACTGATGAGAAAATCAAAGATCTAGGAAAATCAACAAAGATTTTTACTCGTATAAGCAGCTTTCTGTATGTCTTAACCCCTCAAATTAAACCAATCATAAAATACACCCAACTGTAATAGAACTAGAAAAAGAAACAGTAACAAAGTTGTTTGCAGGGTGATTTATTATGCTTTTATTTAAGGAAAAAAGTGCTCTATTTTTTTTTCACCTAGTCTACTCCCTTCTTTCCTATCCTGTTATCTTCACATCTAAGTCCATTGCTTCAAATACCAGGACTATGTCGTTACTTTCTATTGTTGAACTGAATTTCTATTATCTTAATGATCTGAAATTTTAAAAATTATCTGGTATATGAGAGTCCTTAAACATATAGATATAACATATAAACATGAACATACAGAGTACATGTTGAAAACAGTTTTGTCTTCTAATGGCCAGATACTTGATTTGGAAAAATCCTCGTTTGCTATAATATAGAAATAACAGAAAATCCCTAGAATTTGAGTCCATAATCCTGGTTAAAATTCTCTATTTTTCTGTGAGTTCAACTATGTTAGATTCTACTTACAAATGAGATCATGCAGCCTGAGTCTTTCTGCATCTGGCTTACTTCATTAGGCATAATGCCCTTCACTTGCAGAAGCAGACTGCAGAATGATGATTACCAGGGCCTGGGAGGAGAGCAAAATGAGATGTCAGTCAAAGGGCACCAAGTTTCAGTTAAGCAGAATGAGTAAATGTGGCTCTAGCTGACCATACTGTATACCTGAAATTTGTTTAAAGAGTAGGTATTAAATGTCCTCATAACAATAAATAAATCACAAAAGATGCTCAAAAATTTTAATTCTCCATCTTTCATCAATTTATATACTGATCCTGGAAAAGTAATCATCCTTCTCTGTTCAGTGCTGTAGTGAGGAGGGTTGGGTTAAGTCACCTCTGAGGTCCTGACGCTATAATGATCAGTTGGTCTGTGGTACTTCCCTGTGCTCTGAACAATGACTGAAGCTCTACATGCTACCTACAGCCCTGTAGGCCTGAGTGAGGTCCTCAAGTCTCAGAGTGCAGGGAGGAGCACTTAGGAGGGCCTAATTTACCTCTTCCCTTAAAGAAAAAGGTGAGGATTAAATAAGAAAGACTACTTAATTAGCTATTTATACCTTGTATACCCACTGTAATTCTGAAAACCCACTGTAAGCTGCACGCTCTCTGATCTGGCAAGTGGCACAATGAAAAATCTTTTTTAATTTTTAATTTTTTAAATATATTTTATTGATTATGTCATTACAGTTGCGCCATTTCCCCCCTTCATTCCCCTCCACCCTGCACACCCCTCCCCTCACATTCCCCCCCTTTAGATTATGTCCATGTGTCATAAGTTCTTTAGCTTCTGTATTTCCCACACTACTCTTGCCCTCCCCCTGTCTATTTTCTCCCCACTGTCTACACTACTTATACTCTGTACCTTCTCCCCCCTTTTCCTCCTCCCACTCCCCTGTTGCTAACCCTCCATGTAATCTCCATTTCTGTGGTTCTGCTCCTGATCTAGCTGCCTGCTTAGTTTGCTTTTGTTTTAGGTGTGGTTCTTAATAACTGTGAGTTTGCTGCCCTTTCACTGTTCATATTTTTAATTCTTTTTTCTTAGATGATTCCATTTAACATTTCATATAATAAGGGCTTGGTGATGATGAACTCCTTGAACTTGATCTTATCTAAGAAGCGCTTTATCTGCCCTTCCATTCTAAATGAAAGCTTTGCTGGATGGAGTAATCTTGGATGTAGGTCTTTGGATTTCATGACTTGAAATACTTCTTTCCAGCCCCTTCTTGCCTATAAGGTCTCTTTTAAGAAATCAGCTGACAGTCTGATGGGAACTCCTTTGTAGGTGTCTGTCCCCTTATTTCTTGCTGCTTCTAGAATTCTCTCCTTCATTTTAATCTTGGCTAATGGAATTATGGTGTGCCTTGGTGTGTTCCTACTTGGGTCCAACTTCTTTGGGACTCTCTGAGCTTCCTGGATTTCCTGGAAGTCTATTTCCTTTGCCAGATTGGGGAAGTTCTCCTTTATTATTTGTTCAAATAAGTTTTCCACTTGTTGCTGTTCCTCTTCCCCTTCTGGTACCCCTATAATTCAGATGTTGGAACATTTAAAGATGTCCTGGAAGTTCCTTAGCCTCTCCTCATTTTTTTGAATTCTTGTTTCTTCATCCTTTTCTGTTTGGTCATTTTGTCCTTCCTTCTGGTCCACTCCCTTGATTTGAGTCCCAGTTTCTTTTCCATTACTATTGGTTTCCTGTGCATTTTGCTTCATTTCACTTAGTGTAGCCTTCATTTGTTCCTCTAATTTGTGACTAAAATCAACCAATTCTGTGAGCATCCTTATCACCAGTGTTTTGAAATGTGCGTCCGATAGGTTGGCTATCTCTTGGTCTTTTAGAAGTATTGGCTCTAAAGCTTTGAGCTGTTCTTCTGCTTGAACCATAAAGTTTTGGTCTGTTCACACCTGTTACATATGAGGGGCAAAAGCTAAGGTGTTCACCGGGGCAGGTCAACCCAGTTGCTGGGTTGTGACTGGTGGTGGGCTCAGAGAGGGAGCAATGGTGCCTGTTCCTCTCTCTCTCTAATTTCAGTCCCCTCTGCCACTTCCCACAAGCAAATTGGACCATTCTGGTGCTGGTTCCCGGGTGTGTGGGCTTGTGTACTTTCTAGGACCCTGTGGGTCTCTCCAATGAACTCTCCTGTGAGGCTGGGAGCCTCTCCCAGCACCTCAGTCCCCAAAAGTTTTTTCCAGTCAGTGCTTTTAGGCTTTATTTACCATTGCTGGGGCCCAGCATTGCACCATCTATGGCATTGCCCTTTTGTTTTTTTGCCTGGTTTATCTGCACACCAATGTGTGTCCGCAGTCAGCCAACTGCCTTGCGCACCTCACTGGGTTGGGTCTGCTCATTTTTTCCCCTCACCCATGTCTGCCAACCACTGCCTCTTTCTGCCTGGACCCCTCTCCTCCAGGTGCCAACTCTGCCCCTCCTACCAGTCTGGATGAATGGTTCATTGTTGTCGGACTTCAGTACAGTTCAATTTTCTGTCTGTTCTGGTCATGTTTTTGTTTCTAAATCTTTGTTGTCCTTAAATTTGGTTGTGCGAGAAGGCACAGTATTTTCACCTATGCCTCTATCTTGGCAGGAAGTCAAATCCTGAAAAAAAACCCCAAAAATTGTTCCCCAGATGCTTGCCTTAAATGACAAGACAGATTTTATCCAAGACTATTGCCATAAGGGGTGAAGACTACCACAATAGAGGAGAGAGATTAGGCTCAACTCCAAATACAACAAGGACAAATGGGAATTTATAGCCCAAGAACAGAGTGAGGGCGTCAGTGAATGGAATCTAAGAGGAGACATCAAGAAGAGAGGGCTTCTTCCTAAAAGCAAACAGCAAAAACAAAACCAAACTAAGCAGACAACTACAACAGGAACTGAGTCACAGAAATGGAGATCACATGGAGGGTTGTCAGGAGGGTGGGAATGGGGGGAAAAGGTACAGGGAATAAGAAGCATAAATGGTAGCTACAAAATAGACAGGGAGAGGTTAAGCATAGTATCAGAAATGGAGAAGTCAAAGAGCTTATATGTACGACCCATGGACATAAACTAAAGTTGGGAAATGATTTGGGAGGGAGGGTACAGGCCTGAGGGGAATAAAGAGGGAAAATGAATAACTGTAATAACATAACCAATAAAATATTTAAAAAAATAAAGAATACAGGGATTCTTGCTAAAGACAAGCCAAGAACTTAGATATAAGAAGTTAGATATCAGGGGTAGAGGAGGAGGAACTTGATTAGAATGTAAGGTAGGGGCTTCCTGCCAAACTGATTTAGCAGAATTCTCACTAAAACTGGGTTCAACAAGGAAAGACATGAAAGGCCAAGATCAAGTTCTAATAGAAAAGAGAGCTCAGAGGAGCTTAACAAAAATTTGGTCAAGAAAGGAGTCTTTCTCAAGTCAGAAAAAATTATTTGGGTTCAAATCCTTGATTTGACACTAACTTTGCAATTATGTAAATGTAGGGGAGTCATTAACTGCTCTGAGCTCCACTTTCTCCCATATAAAATGGAGGTAATCATAACCATACTACAATTCCACAGAGAAATTGTAACTATCAAAATCAAAATGAGATTTCCAGGTGAAACCTTCAGTAACGTGGAAAGCTTTGCATATTGCACATGTGTGGAAGTTACACTTACAGGACCTAAGATAAGCCAGAGTCAAATGACCATTGTCCTCTCATCTCCCTGTGGTCAGAGTAAGGACATAGGAGTGTGACAGTTATTGCCAACCCACAGTATTTACGGTAGGAAAGAATAATCATGGAACTAAAGAATTTCCAGACCAGTTCTCTGAGTAGTCACAATCATTTGGATGCTTGAAAGAGCTTCATAACAATGTATGATAAACGATGTTGCCGTCTCATGATACCATACTCCTAATCCTAATGTGTCTTCTCCCAACATAGACCTGGAACAAAGTGATTCTCATCATGGGCCAGAGTAACCACACCCAAGTGAGGGAATTTGTCTTCCTGGAACTCACACGCTTCCGGGAGCTGGAGTTGTTCTTGTTTGTGTTCTTCCTTGCTGTATATGCAACAACTGTGCTGGGCAATGCCATCATTGTTGTGACCGTCACCTGTGACTCCCACCTCCACACTCCTATGTACTTTCTCCTAAGGAACAAATCAGTCCTGGACATTGTTTTTTCATCGGTCACCGTTCCCAAGTTCCTGGTAGATCTTTTGACAGAGAGGAACACCATCTCTTACAATGGCTGCATGGCACAGATCTTTTTCTTCCACTTTGCTGGTGGGGCAGACATTTTCTTCCTCTCTGTGATGGCCTATGACAGATACCTTGCAATCGCTAAACCCTTGCATTATGTGACTCTTATGAGGAGAGAGGTGTGGATGACGTTGGTGGCAGCTTCCTGGGTGGGTGGTGGTTTGCACTCAATTGTCCAGATAATTCTGATGCTTCCTCTCCCCTTCTGTGGCCCCAACATCCTGGATGCCTTCTACTGTGATGTGCCCCAGGTGATTAAATTGGCTTGCAGCGACACCTCCACTCTAGAGCTTCTCATGATCTCTAACAATGGTCTGGTGACCTCGCTGTGGTTCCTCCTGCTCCTAGGGTCCTATACTGTCATTCTGGTGGCACTCAGATCTCACTCTGGGGAGGGCCGGAAAAAGGCCTACTCCACCTGCACCTCCCACATCCTGGTGGTGACTCTTCACTTTGTGCCTTCTGTTTACATCTACTGCCGGCCCTTCACTACACTGTCCATGGACACAGCTGTGTCCATCAATAACACGGTTATCACTCCCATGCTGAACCCCATGATCTATACCCTGAGAAACCAGGAGGTGAAGTCAGCCATGAAGAGACTGAAGAGGAGACTTGGACATTCTGAGTGTAGTAAATTGTGGTGAACACTCAGACTGAGACTGGAAATCTAACTGCTTTGATTTTCTCAAACTGTTAGCCTAAGGGTAAGAGACACTGAGCTCTTTCTCCAGTCATTTCTAAATATACTCAAAGCCCTTCGGCTCTGATAGAAACACGTGAGGACAAAAGGAAGAGATGGTAATGAGCAACATAACTATGGGCTTGTGGATTGGGAGAAATATGGGGTATAACACTGAAATCAATACCCAATGCCATTTTGGTAGAATCTGTGATTCTCAAACCAACATATTTTGCTTTGCTTTCACTGCCTATAATATAGAAATAATTTGTCTACTAACGAGGCTGTCATGAGAATGAAACAGGATGAATGTTGAGCGGATGAGTGTGCGATGGTGAGCACCATCCCCGCATTAATCAGGCATACAATCAATAATGCCTATTGCTTATCCCTCTATCCCTACACAGGCTCATATATGAAATATGGGAGCACTTATTTCATACTTCTTTTCTCTAGTGACAGTTATGTCCACTTGATTATTAAAGTCACTTCTTGATGCTGTATTTCAAATACAGAATTTTCCGTTATTTCACCGATAAGTGTAAAGAGGAGAAATATTTTAATTTATCTTAAGCCAGATATATACACAGACAAATCTTACACATTGGCCAAGTATTTCTTATTCTCAGGTCCATTCTACTTGTTTTCCCGCTGAGATGAATCTCAAAAGAATTTATGCAGTTTGAGGATGTATCCGCACAAAATTTGCAATGATAATACATTTTATGTTAACCTGAACTTTCTTTTTCCCCTCTATCTCTTCTTTCCATTTCACCCCTGAGACTTTTATAATTGGAGAAAAACTATAGTCTTTGCCTATGTATGTATAGACAGTTCAAGGCAAGTCATAGAAGTATCAAAAAAGCTGCCTAAGAAACATCTTTCCATGTACTCAAGAATCATTTTGCATAACAGCAGAGAAAAGAAACATCCTATGATCAAGGTCATTTAGGAATAGCCACAGGGTCTGTGTTGTAATCCACCTCTCATCCATGGAAAGGATACCAAGCAAGTAGACATATCCACAGTTAATCTTCCTTTTTTCTCTATGTTCACCTTAAATTTACCTTTCGGCTTCAGTAGTCATTCAAAAATTAACCAAGGGAAATAAGAAAGTTCAGGAAATTGCAGCACACAGAGCAATTTTTGCAAGGTGTTATGATGTATTAATATTTGGCCAAAGACGTCCTAGTAGGTAACACATCTGTGACCTTCTCCGAGTCCTGCAAGGCAGACACATTGGGCCAAGACTCCTAATCATATGCCAATGCTTTTCAATTTTTTGAAGTTACTGACCCTCAACAATCTTCATTAGATATTTTTCCTAATTTTTCTAAAAAAATTTAGATATGTAGCACCCCCACAAGAAAATATAACACCAAAGATGTACCCTACATCTTTTCATGTACTGAGGCTCCATGAAGGGCCACATATCACTGTAATATCTGAGACTTTTTGACCCCAAAGAACCAATATTTTCACTCTTGGGAAGTTGCCCACATTAAGAATGGATGATCATATAGTATTAGATATTTATTTTGATATATTTCCTCAAAACTAGAAAATCACAGAATATATTTATGGCTTCTGGTGCCTTGCTAGAATTTTTAAAGCATAGAAATGTGGACAGGTTTGTGCTTATGTGTGTGAGGGCATATGTGTGGAGTTACATGCAGTAATGACTCATGTTTTATACTACTTATTAAGTTTTAAACTACTTAACTCCCACTGGAGTTCCAACACTACCATACGAATGTGCATTCTATTTCTACACTCACCTTCAATAAAATTCCCTTCCCTAATTCTCATATTACGCTTGGGCCTGAGAGACTAGAGCACATGGCCAGGACACTGGGATAAGCAGAAAGCCATAAAGACATGACTCCTATGTCTACCTTTCCCAAGGTGACTACATCAAACTATAAGGCTTTTGCACAGCAAAAAAACAATTAACAAATAAAAAGAAAACATACAGAATGGAAGAAAATATTCACAAAATATATATCCAATAAGGAATTAATATTCAAAATATATAAAGAACCCATACAACTCAACAGCAAAAAAACAGAAGTGAGCAGAGGAATAAATAAATATTTTCTTTATTTTTCTCCTGGCTTATAAACAACAGAAATTTATTTCACACAGTCTGGAGGTTGAAAGTTCAAGATGAGGGTACCAGTATGGTCAGGTTCTGAAGAAAGCTCTTTTCTGGGTTACAGACTGCCATTTTCTCATTATATCTTCACATGGTGGAAAGAGGATGAGAGAGGGCCCCACCTGTAAGGGCACTAACCTCATTCATGAGGGCTCCACCCTCATGCCTAATTACCTGCAGAAGTCCTACATCCTGATACTACTATATTGGGGATTAGAATTTCAACATACTAATTTTTATTATGTGTTGGTTTCAGTATGCAGCTTAGTAATTAGACAATCTTATACTTTACGTACTTGGTATTTCCAGTACCCCAACTGGCACCATACACAGTTACAATATTATTGACTACATTTCCTATGCTTTACTTACTTTCCCTCGACATTTTTGTAACTACCAATTCGTGCTTCTTAGTCTCTTCATCATTTTCACCCAGTGCCCCAACCCTCTCCCCCCTCGGGCAATCACCAGTTCTCTTTGTGTGTCTGTGAGTGCACTTCAATTGTGTTTGTTCATTTGTTTTGTTCTTTAGATTTCACATGTAAGTGAAATCATATGGTGTTTGTCTTTCTCTGACTGACTTATTTCACTGAGCATAATACTCTCTAGGTCCATCCATGCTGTTGCAAATGATAAGATTTCATTAATTGTTATGGCCAAGTAATATTCCATTGGATATATGTGTTGTAGCTGTTTTATCCATTCCTCTATTGATGGGCACTTGGGTTGCTTCTATAGGTTGGCTATTGTAAATAATGTTGCGATGAACATAGGGATGCACATATTGTTTCAAATTAGTGTTTTGAGTTTCTTTGGATAAATCTCCAGAAATGGAATCACTGGGTCATAAGGCAGGTCAATTTTTAATCTTTTGAGAGAACTCCATACTGTTTTCCATAGTGGCTGCACCAACCTGCATTCCCCAACAGTGCACTAGAGTTCCCTTTTCTCCACATCCTTGCCAGTACTTGCAGTTTTATTGATGACATGTGTGAGGTGTCTGACAAGTGTGAGGTGGTATCACATTGTGGGTTTAATTTGCATCTCTCTGACGATTAGTGGCATTGAGCATTGTTTCATATGTCTATTGGCTTTCTGTTTTTCTCTGGAGAAGTGTCTCTGAATAGATATTTTTCAAAACAAGACATATGAATGCTCAACAGGTACATGAAAAGGTGCTCAACAACACTAAACATCAAAGAAATGCAAATCAAAAAAGTTGAGAGGTAAGTATTGGCAAGGACATAGAAACACTTGTGTACTGTTGATGAAAATATAAATTGGTGCAGCCACTATGGAAAACAGTTTAGAAGTTCATCAAAAAATTAGGGCTTCTGGCCAAAATGGACCCATAGGTGGATAAACTTAGCCTCCTCACACAACCAAAAGAAGAATAACAACACATTTAAAAACAAAAAACAACCAGAAATGCAAGAAAATCAAACTGTACAGAGAAGTCCAACAACTGAGCAGTTAAAGAAGAAACACTCACACAGACCCATACCAGGGGTGGAGATGGGCAGCCAAGACAAAGAAGATTCGAGGCACGGCAGAGTCTTCTGGGACAGGTGGTGGAGAATGTGGGAGTGTCCACATTTGCATGCAGATAAACCAGGAGGAACAACTGGGGAGTGAGACTACCAAGCAACCCAGGGTTATAGCGTGGGGAAATAAAGCCTGAAAACCTGTGACTGAAAACACCTGTGGGTGTTGTGGCAGTGGAAGAAACTCCCAGCCTCACAGAAGAGTTTGTTGGAGAGACACACAGAGTCCTAGAACATTCACAAGTCCTCACACCTGGGAATCAGCACCAGAAGAGCCCAATTGCTTGTGGGTAGCAGAGGAAGTTACTGAAAGCCAGGGGAGAGCTGAGCAAGTGGCACTGTTCCCGCTCAGAACCCAACCCACATAAAGCACCACAACACAGTGACAGAGGTTG
Organism: Artibeus jamaicensis; assembly: GCF_021234435.1. Classification (NCBI taxonomy): domain Eukaryota; kingdom Metazoa; phylum Chordata; class Mammalia; order Chiroptera; family Phyllostomidae; genus Artibeus; species Artibeus jamaicensis. The sequence continues at coordinate 5,078,131 of NW_026522050.1, read as the reverse complement.
CCCTGCTTGGTCTAATACTTAAGGCTCCACCCCATACCATGTATTGGGTGCACCAAGACAAAAAAAATGGCCCAAATAAAACAACAGATCAAAGATCCAGAAAAAATATAACAAAGTGATGAAGAGATAGCCTACCTCTCAGATGCAGAGTTAAAAACACTGGTAATCAGGAGGCTCACAGAATTGGTTGAGCATGGTCACAAGAAAAAGAGGAAGAAGTGAAGGCTATGAAAAGTGAAATAAAGGAAAATGCACAGAGAACCAACTAACAGTGACAGGAAGGAAACTGGGACTCAAATCAACAGTTTGGAGCAGAAGGAAGAAATAAACATTCAACCAGAACAGAATAAAGAAAGAAGAATTCAAAAAAAAATGAGGAGAGGCTTAGGAACCTCTGAGAAAACTTTAAATGTTCCAACATCTGAATCATAGGGGTGCCAGAAGGAGAAGAAGGAGAGCAAGAAATGGAAAACTTATTTGAAAACATAGTGAGGTAGAACTTCCCCAATCTGGCCAAGAAAATAGACTTCCAGGAAGTCCAGGAAGCTCAGAGAGTCCCAAAAAAGGTGGACCCAAGAAGGAACACACCAAGGCACATCATAATTCCATTAGCCAACATTAAAATGAAGGAGAGAATCCTAGAAGCAGCAAAGATAAGGGGACAGACACCTACAAAGGAGTTCCCATCAGACTGTCAGCTGATTTCTCAAAAGAGATAGACCTTGCAGGCAAGACGGAGCTGGAAAGAAGTATTCCAAGTCATGAAATCCAAAGACCAACAACCAAGATTGCTCTATCCAGCAAAACTTTCATTTAGAATGGAAGGGCAGATAAAGTGCTTCCCAGATAAGATCAAGTTAAAGGAGTTCATCATCATCATGCCCTTATTATATGAAATGTTAAAGGGACTTACCTAAGACAAAAAAGATTATCAAAAATATGAATAGTAAAATGACAACAAACTCACAACTATCAACAACCAAACCTAAAAAAACAAAAATGAAAATGAACTAAGCAGTCAACTAGAACAGGAACAGATTCACAGAAATGGAGATCACATGGAGGATTATCAACAGGGAGGTGGAGGGGGAGCAATGGGGGGAAAGGTACAGGGGATAAGAAGCATAGACGGTAGGTACAAAAGAGACAGAGGTGAGGTTAAGAATAGTATGGGAAATGCAGAAGACAAAGAACTTATATGTACAACACAGGGACATGAACTAAGGGGGGAAGGGGGAATGCAAGCGGGAGGGGCAGTGCAGGACAGAGGGTAATAAAGGGGGGAATGGGACGACTGTAATAGCATAATCAATAAAATATATTTAAAAGAAAAAACTTTAAAAATATAACTACCATGTGGTCCAGCAATTCCATCCATGGTTTTATATCCAAAGGAAATGAAATAGGGTCTCACAGAGGCATCAGCACTCCCATGCTCACCGCCGTATTATTTGCAACATCCAAGATATGGAAATAATCTAAGTGTCCACTGATGCAAAGCATGGACCAAGAAGATGCAGTATGTAAGTGTGTATATATGGTATGTACCATATTTTGTGTGTATAATGTGCACCCACATTTTTGTGTGCATTATACATGAAATTATTTTACCAATTATTATACCTATGGTGCATAATCATTATACCTATATATAATGTACATCCTTATTTTCCCTCAAAAATAATGGGAAAATTTGGGCAAAAATATGTGCATTATGCATGGCAAAGTATGGTATGTATAGGTATATATGTATGTCTGTGTATATATACATATATATATAATAGAATGTCATCAGCCATAAAAATTAAGGAAATTCTGCCCTTTTCAACAGAATGAGTGGACTTTGAGAGAAATAAATCAGACAGAGAAAAACAAGCACATTATGATCGCATATACATTTGGAATCTAAAAATCTGAACTCACATAAACAGAGAGTGGAATGCTGCTTGACAGGTGCTGGGGGAGGGGCAAGATGGGGAGATATTGTTCCAAGGGTACAAGCTTCCAATCTCAAGGTGGATAAGTTAGGAGACCTAATGTATTGCATGGCGATTACAGTTAACGTTACTGTACTGTGCACTTGAAAGTTGCTAAAAGAGTACATCATAAGTGATCTCGCCATGAGAAGAATTCTGTGAGGTGATGGAGGTGTTAGCTGACACTACAATGATAATCATTTTGCAATATATAAATGTACCAAATCAACACACTGCATACCTTAAACACACACAGTGGTACATGTCTATTGTATCTCACCACACCTGGGAAAGAAAACATTATCCATCTCAAACACACAACCTACCTCCTGCAGTTTTCATCTTTGTTAACTAGTTTAATGCTCTAAAACAAAATATAAAAGCAGTTAAATCTAAAGCCATCATTCCTCTGCCAACCGTGGAGTGGCATGTATTGTATACATTCTATATAAGATGAAACTCTAATAAATTGAGTTAATTTTATATAACTACTATAATTGTGTAGGCTGTCCACACATTTTATCTAGCTATATCCCGGTTGAGAGATTTCATTGAGAGTAAATTATTGGGAAACAGGAAAAATGTGCATTTTCCAAACACCTGAAAAGCCATGTTTCTCTGCACGTGGAGAGAGCAATATCATGACACTGGGGTCATCGTGTGTATGATTAGAAAGTGAACTGGAAGCAAAAGATTTCAGGTCGAGTTTGTTTCATCTAGTTTTTGGCAATCTAATTGAAACTCGTTTGTGTATAGTGTCCTCTGAGCCTGGCAAGCCATGAAAATTGGACCCTTGTCATCTGTTGGGCACAAACTTTGGCATGCTTTCACAACATTCTGATTGAGCCATGGGTGAGAGTATAATTATCTTATACTGCCTCTAAATAATTTGGACACCTAGAAAAATGCATCCATGTGTGTGTGCATGCGTGTGCACCTGGACATATATGAAAGTCTCAGTAACTTTTTAATAACTCCCATTGAAACTTCATCACCAACAGCAGAATCAGACACTTGACTTGCTCTTCCTTGTCCAATAATATTCCCTTTGCAATTCTTGTATCAGGCCTGAGGCTGAGGGATTTGTATATAGGATAGACCCACAGTGGACGTTCTTGAAGAGAAGATTCTTTGGACCTGCCCTTTCTCTCCTGACAGGTAGGCAAAGATGCTAAGATATTCAGTGTTCCAAAAGACTTTACCTTCAGAAACAAAATTTTCAAGAATTAACATCACCCAGTGTTCTGTTCTGCACTGTACCTTATAGCACACATCTTGTGGTTGGAGTTTCAGGACCCAAGGGATTAGGTAAAGACATCCAACATCTAGCTAAGGGGGAAGGTTATGCATAGTGAAAGTGAGATGTCCTTGTTTTGATGATGTATAAATAGTTTGACTTTGATATTTTCCAGGTAGTATATTAAATGCTTCATAGCGAGATGGTCTCAGTGATGGAAACAGCACAGGTGGGTGTTAACCATTGGGAAGAAAGACATTGTGTTCAGAAGGATTCAGAAATGTGGTCCATTCATGCGTGAGAAGGCACCACACATTTGTGACACTTTGAGTTACTTATTGGTGAGGCTGCCTCAGACTAAAATCAGTGTGAACTGGGTTTCCAGAGCCCCTGTCTGCCTAATTCTTATCTTCAGACAGACTTTATCAAAGATTCTTATTGCACGAAATTAGCCCCTGTCTACACATATAAGACTGAGGGGGAAAGACAATGGTTTCTGCCTTCCTACTTCCACCTCTCCCTTCCCTTCTGGCAAACATAGATTCATAATATGTTCCATGTAAAAAATAAGAAAACATTAATACTTACAAAAGGATGGTGGTGAAAATTAAACAAAACAACTTTTCCTACTTCTTGTTTTAAACTTTATTTTTAGTGTTGATATGAATACAGATGCCCCCATTTTTCCCACCCTTTGCCCACCTCCACCCAGCCCCCCAGCCCCTTCCCTCTGGGCATTGCCACACTGTTGTCTGTGTCAGCTCTCAAAAAATAGTTGCTTTTGTTACTGCTGGAAACCATGATATTTCCTATCACATCTCCTATCCCACCCAAATCTGCCTCTACTTCTATCATGACACATTTCACATTGTGTCACACATTAATACATCAATGCACACAAACCATCCACTTTGGATAAGCTGCAAGGACCTTGAAAATGTGGTCCAATTTACCCGTGCACATTTGGATACTGCTAGAAATGTTCACTTGTTAAATGTAAGGTAGAACAAATAGTAACTATAAAATCCCTAAGAAGGATCAATAATAGCTGATTTGTCTAAAAGACACTATTCTAATGATACCAGGGTCTCACCCTGCCACGTGAGCCCTTCATTCTCCTGTTTTTGTCCCACGAAGGGAAAGAGGCAGAGAGCATGATTGACGCAGTATGGGCCACTTCTCAGAAGCAGGTCACTGTCTTTATTCTGTCCCCTACACTCAAGCGAGGATCACATCAGCTCTACAAGATGGGTAAGGTTCTAGAGGTCTGCTGTACAGCCCTCTGGCTGTACTTAACAATATGGAACCATGAACTTGAAATCTGTTAAGAGGGTAGCTTTTGTGTTTAAGTGTTTTAACTATACCATAAAAAAATTAATGATATACTTTGAGATCTGGATTTACACATTGTTTCAATCTGTGCTCCAATAGCAAATTATACAAGTGTTTAAGTAATTAAGCAAATAACTGATCAGTATAAAGTAATTACAGTGACAATTTACACAGAATAATAGACTGTAATTTTAAGAAATTCAACAATAGAGAGTTAAGATCGAGGAAACTGATTGATGTCACAGCAATACTGCAACAAGAAACAGAATGACATTCCTTTTTTTTAGCAAGATAAGACTCTGTTGAAGTCAATGGAATATTTGCTAATGTAAATATTAAAATTATAGACTATAAACATACAATGGCTGGAACTGGGCCTTACATATCATTGTATTTAATGCTTCAGACAGTTCCTGACATTCAATGAGTATATGTGGAATAAAAATAATACTAAATAAATTTTTTAAATGAAAATGAGTTGATTAAAATGTGCTATGTAAAGGTCACTACTTAACATAAATGTTTATTTTCTGCAAAACAGTTTTATAGAAAAAGAACTATTGAATGACTTTGCGTGTGATAATTTTATTCGATCACCAAACTGACTGCGATCTCAGAAATTTGCATGACTCCGAAAAATTGCACACAGTACAGCCACATGAGCAGCATTCTGAATTGCATTCTTAGTGCATAGGAAGGAAACAACATAGACACATCTCTCTCCATGTGAAGTAGCTGGAAACACAGGAGAGACAGAGAAGATGACTCCATGGAGCTGAAAAATGACACCAGAGTAAAAGAATTTATTTTCCTTGGCCTCACCCAGAATCAAGACCTGAGTTTGGTCTTCTTTCTTTTCCTGTTCTTGGTGTATATGACAACTCTGCTGGGAAACCTCCTCATCCTGGTGACAGTGACCTGTGAGTCTTGTCTTCACATCCCCATGTACTTCCTGCTCCGTAATCTATCGGTGGCCGACATCTGCTTTTCCTCCATCACAGCTCCCAAGGTTCTGGTGGACCTTCTGTCACACAGAAAGACCATCTCCTTCAATGGCTGCTTCACCCAGATGTTTTTCTTCCACCTTGTTGGAGGGGTGGATGTATTTTCTTTGTCGGTGATGGCATTAGATCGGTACGTGGCCATCTCCAAGCCCCTGCACTATGTGACCATCATGAGTAGGGGACGCTGCACTGCCCTCATTGCAGCCTCCTGGGTGGGGGGCTTTGTCCACTCCATTGTCCAGCTTTCCCTGCTGCTCCCACTCCCCTTCTGTGGACCCAATGTTCTGGACACTTTCTACTGTGATGTCCCCCAGGTCCTCAGCCTCGCCTGTACAGACACCTTTACCCTTGAACTCCTCATGATTTCCAACAACGGCTTGCTCACTACCCTGTGGTTCTTCTTCCTCCTGGTGTCCTACACAGTCATCCTAAGGATGCTGAGGTCTCAGGCAGGGGAGGGCAGGAGGAAAGCCATCTCTACCTGCACAGCCCACGTCACTGTGGTGACCCTGCACTTTGTGCCCTGCATCTATGTCTACGCCCGGCCCTTCACTGCCCTCCCCATGGATAAGGCCATTTCTGTCACCTTCACTATCATCTCCCCACTGCTGAACCCCTTGATCTACACTCTGAGGAACCAGGAGATGAAGTCAGCCATGAGGAGACTGAAAAGAAGACTGGTGCTTTCTGAAAGCTTTAGAGAATTTTCTTCTCCTTTTTGTCCTTCTTACCACCTTTGAAAATGTCCATCAAATAAACTGTATTTACTAAAACATTCTTAGTTAACTTTTATATTTCTGCTGAGATACACATGACTTTCAAAAATTCTGAACAGCATGAAATAATAATGTAAAAATATGGGGTTTCATGTTACAAAAGAAAGTAGAGAAATCAAACCGTTAGTCAGAGAGGTATGTACTGTCGCAATGCAGACTTGGAAGAAATTAAGAAAACAAAATGAAAATACGCTCAAACAATTTTATCACATTGTAATTGTTGAGGGTTTTTTCCCCCAGCTCTACTGGGGAATAATTGACAAATAGAAATGGTATATATTTAGGAGATGAAACTTAATATATGTATACAGTATTTATAGGCTTTAAAGATCAGGATACTGATGCATGTTTTCACAGAATTTCAGGGGCTTGGTTATAAATATGCTGAGGGGTAAAGATAAACAAAGAGAGGAAAACTAAGAGACCACTGAAATAGTCTCAGGAAAGGAATAATGGAGACATGACTTAGAATGGTAATGGGGGAGGTGGTGAGAATTTTTTTTTTAACTGGGAAGGGTAAGCCGGTGGGATTTGCTGATGGCTCCAAGGTGGATTTTCTGGCTACATGTGCCCCTGTGAGACCTCCGTCACCCACTTGTTCCTCAGCCACTGAGAGGGACTTCGTTCACTCTGGCCTACACACCCCATTTGGGCCCAAGGGTTTCTTCCAATACTTGTGTTTCACAAGTATTGTGAAAAGTTCAAGGGAGCCTGAGTAGGGTTTGGTTACAGACAGAATCTTTGTCACAACTAGAAAATTTTAGACCCTAGACAACATGTGTGTTCCCGAGCACATGTGCCTGAGTAGCATTTTAATTATTCCCACTGAACCAACCTCACCATCGGCAGAATTTTTCCACAACCACAGCCGACTTTATTCCCTCTGATAATTCTCACACTAGTTTGGGGATTAGGGAATCAGTAAATATGACAGAATGCTGGGAATCGGCATAGAAGAGCCAAGAAAAGACAACTCCCCAAGTCTGCATTTTTTTTTCCACATAAAGATAAAAGAGAAGCCTCCGAAATCACTGGGCTTCAGAGAGCTATTTAACAGAGTTTCCTGGAGCTGAATGATTCTTAATGTCCATGTGAACATTCCTTACAATGTTCTGGAAAGAAGGTTGAAGATTTTAGGTAAGAAACATAACTCTACATGAGTGTGTATGTTTGTGGGTTCTGGGTGTCCATGCATAAGAGTGGAAACAATTGAGATATACATCTAATCACTAATATGCATATTCATTGAGTACATTTTGAGTAAACATCACATAGCATGTACAGAAGGTGCTGTATTCCAGGGCGAACCTTTGGTGACAGATGGCACAGCTCAGCTAAGAAGTAGTAACAAAGAGGAATGGCATGTCATACATAGAAATGAGTTCCATTTGGAAGAGGAGAAAAAGCAGTTTTTGTTTTCTGAGACCCTCGAACTATACAAAGAAGAGGGACTTTTCTCAAGCTTATTTCCTGGAGAAGGAGCTTCTCAAACTGCTACAAATATATTTCTCATGTTAAAGTTAAAACTAGCAAGAACATGAAACATTTCAAATCTTCACAAAAAGTTGAAAGAATGATACAGTGAACACCTGCATACCCTTTCTCAGATTTACCACAAAAATTTTTTTTCATCGTAATGATTTCCTTTCCCATGTTTTCTGTGCCTACGTGTTTGCATTTTTTCTTTCCAGCCCAACTTAGCACTTATAAGCAACTTTTATGTATTCAAGTGGTCCCCGAAAGCCATAGTTCCCTTTCTCTCCATTCCCATGCGCCCCAAACATAGACATCACCTTCTCCATGCAAGTTTCTCTGAGCCTCTCGGTGAGAAATCACCCTCTGCTCACACTCAGCTCATCTGCCTTCAGATGGCCCCCATCTCCCCCACATTGCTATTAGATTTCCATCTCTTTGTCCAGCAGTTTTAAATTATATTCCTTTTTCTCGAATAACCTAGAATTCTGCCAATCTCCCATCAATATTTGCTAAATAATCAGATGGACTGAAAACAGCAGAAAGATGGCACAGAAGCTGGTGGATGTCATCTGAATCGCCAGAGGTGGTTTGCGAAGTTGGGACCTAGTCCTTTCTGACAAGCAGGCCTGGCTTGGGGTCTGAGATGCCCTCTACCTGTCTGTGTAAACCGACAGGTAGTCTGTGATTTACGTGAGGTCCCTATGGAAAGCTTTCACCTAATGCTCATAACTTCACCACTCCATGGATGAGGAGGTAGAGACCCGCTGAAGTCTCTCACTCCCCCAAATCACACTGACAGAGCCAGGACTCTCCCAGATGGCTCTCGCTGCAGAAACCATGCACTGACTTCTCTGGTTGCCAAGACGATGTCGGGTGAGAAGCCAAACCAAGCACGCACTCCCCTTTATCTCATTCACTGTCACCGGCTGCTGGACCACGCTTACTGATGCTGAAGGAAAAAGATCTGTTTTCCTCAAGACAGTATGTTTGGCTGAAGTTGTTTTACGATACACATTCAGGAAAATACACAGCTCTCCTAAAAGACTGTCAGTATAGTTAAAGCATCCCTGTCTGCGAGAGTTGCTAGCCTTTCCTTTCAGGCAGCACACATAGAATCCCACTTTCAAGGGCTTAGGCAATGCTCTACGTGCTGTTGCTTTACGTGGGTCAATTCACTGAATCGTCACAAAATGCATATGCGGGAGGTGCTATCGTTTCCAAATACTGCTACAGAGACTGAGCCCAAGGGGGGAGGTCACTTGTCTATGTTTACAAAACCAGTACCTGCCCAGCCGGCATCCGAACCAACTGTGTGATGCCAGAGACGCTCTGATACCTCTTGAGAGTTGTTTTTTTTTTTACTTTTTCATGTTAAATAGACGTTGAACAAAACTGCCAACAGAGGAAAGAAAACTTGGAAGGAAGATGAGCTAGGCGAAAAAAAATATCTTCATTTGAACTGAAAAGCACACCCAGAAAGTGGGAAAGAAATGACTTTACCTTTCTTTTGTTTCTCATTAACAGAAACAGGAGAAAAGGGCCCATTTTAAGGCTTCGCGGAAAGAAAAAAGGAATTCAAAAGCAACAAAGTTATGCGGTAAGTATACTTTTAACACCTTCATAAACTGCCAAACTGTTTTCAAAGGAGGTTGTAACATTTTACATTTCCACCAGAGTTCTAATTCCTTTACATTTTTACTCACTCTGGAAATGTCCACTTTTTTTATTTTAACAATGCTAATACGTATGTACTATTACCTCACTATAGCTTTAATTTACATTCTCCTGATGATAACTGAGGTCGAACATCTTTCATGTCCTTATCTGCGACCCCTGTATGTTCTTGTTGAAGTGTCTGTACAAATCGTTCGTCTTTTCAGTTGCGTTGTTTGTTTTCTTACTATTGAATTTTCAGAGATATAGTCCTTCCACCCCTAGGTACTTCCCCAAGAAAAATAAAAACATATGTTCACACAAAGATCTGTACAGAAATGTTCAGAGCCAGAAAGTAGAAATTACTCAAATGCTCATCGACAAGCAAGTATATAAACAAGCTGTTGTACATGCATACAACAAGAAGGAACAAATATTAGCACACAAAAAAGCATGCTAGAATTTTAGAGGGAAAGAAGCCAAACAAAAGGGAATTACATATTGCAGGATTCCATTTATAGAGCATTTTCTAGAAAAACACACTAATGGGTAGTGACAGAAAGCAGATCAGTGGTTGCCTGAAGAAGAGGAGGCAGCGCGGACAGACTGCAAAGATCACAAAGGACCCTGCTGGGGGACGGATATATTAATTGTCTTATATGTAGTGATGGTGTCATGGGTATAAGCTTACACCACGTCAAACCCCATCCGAGTGTGTATTTCAAATACGTGAGTCTATTGTATGTCAATGACAGCTCAATACAATACAAAAGTAACTTCTTAAGAAATAAATTTGAACAATGAACAGAAGAAAAGCTCTGAGTTATCCTTTTTTCCCCCCCTGTAGTTGAGGTTTTGGTACCTAAAGTAATCTAAGTTCAAAGCAGAAAGACAAGCTCCCCTTAAGGGAGAGCTAAGCAATAGAAAAATCATGTGGCTTTAAAAGTTTCTAATTTTCCATAGAATTAGGTTTGTTACTTAGAAATAGGGAGGAATGCTTCTGTAGAATTCAGTCCAAAGAGAACCATTTTGCTGATAGGAGTTCTCGCACTATTTCAATGGAGTAACCAGTCTGGAAAAATGAAACAAACGAACAAAGTGTCCCTGTGGAACTCGGAAGGACCTGAGTCACACCAGACAGAAACTGCCGTACCCACACACCACTCTGAGCCCATTTTCACATCCCTTGTATCACAGTAGTTCCTTTCTGAATACTCCCCATGTCCCTGTTTATCTTGGATACCTAGAGCAATATTTTTATGCATTTTCTAAGATACTTATAATTTACAGAGAAAAGGATAATTAAATGAATGTTTGTGGAGTAAGATGTCCCTTTGGACACATTAACAATAATCTCAGGAGAGCAATTCATGTTGTGATAACAGCTCGCTGGTTTTCAGACCTGTACCTGACTCTGTAAACCTGAATCTATTAAGGGAGAGCAGAGAATTTATAAAATAACACTTTTAATTTTTTCCAAGCTACATGAGGAAGAGAAAACATGATTCAATGGCATTGGAAAATGACACCATGGTAAAAGAATTTATGTTTCTGGGGCTTACTCAGTCCCAAGACCTGAGCTTGGTCTTATTTCTTTTTTTGTCTTTTGTGTACATGACAACTCTGCTGGGAAACCTTCTCATCATGGTCACCGTGACCTGTGAGCCTAACCTTCACACCCCCATGTACTTCCTGCTCCGCAATCTAGCCATCCTTGACATCTGCTTCTCCTCCATCACTTCTCCAAAGGTCCTAGTAGACCTTCTGTCAAAGATAAAGACCATATCCTATGCGAACTGCATGACACAGATTTTTTTCTTCCACCTCCTTGGTGGAGCAGACATCTTTTCACTCTCTGTGATGGCCTTAGATCGCTACATAGCCATCTCCAAGCCCCTGCACTATATGACCATCATGAGTAGGGGACGCTGCACTGCCCTCATTGCAGCCTCCTGGGTGGGGGGCTTTGTCCACTCCATTGTCCAGCTTTCCCTGCTGCTCCCACTCCCCTTCTGTGGACCCAATGTTCTGGACACTTTCTACTGTGATGTCCCCCAGGTCCTCAGCCTCGCCTGTACAGACAACTTTACCCTTGAACTCCTCATGATTTCCAACAACGGCTTGCTCACTATCCTGTGGTTCCTCTTCCTCCTGGTGTCCTACACAGTCATCCTAAGGATGCTGAGGTCTCAGGTAGGGGAGGGCAGGAGGAAAGCCATCTCTACCTGCACAGCCCATGTCACTGTGGTGACCCTGCACTTTGTGCCCTGCATCTATGTCTACGCCCGGCCCTTCACTGCCCTCCCCACGGATAAGGCCATCTCTGTCACCTTCACTGTCATCTCCCCACTGCTGAACCCCTTGATCTACACTCTGAGGAACCAGGAGATGAAGTCAGCCATGAGGAGACTGAAGAGAAGACTGGTGCCTTCTGTGATGGGAGAATAAGAATCTCCAACTTCTTCTTCACTGGGGACTCCTTTCACTTTTTTCCCAATGGCTTATATAGGTACACAAATAAATTGTCAATAAACCAACTCTACTTACTCAGTAACATTGAATTTTTCTATTTAAGAATAGGTTACTGATAACCCAAGCTTCTGGTGAGAGTGAAATAACTAGTATTATACGATTAAGTTGATAGATGTGTTTATCCTTCCCATGAAGAATAACTAAATGGCAGTGAAGAAATTAATTGAACCCAGCCCCTTTTTCAAGTGGCAAGTAAATAGAAGCCTAGAGATAAAGGGAGTTGCTGAAAATCTCAGAGACATCTTCAGATACCCAATCTATTGTTCTACCACCACATAATGTGATACATAAATGTATCACATTATTAGACCTATTTATACCAAATCCTGTTCTGGAAAGATCCCATGATGAGTGAGTGCCTCTGAAATACTCCTACATGGGTACCTCTCACAGATTAAGAAATTTTCTCTCCTTAGTTAAACTCCTCATGGTCTTGTGACCTAAAAAATACGTTATGGTCGTTCTCCTGGATCCTTAGAAGGAATGGAAAAGCTTGAGAAGATATCCTGAAATAGCCTAAAGAGATTTATCTTCCCCAGTCTACACAGAACAAAGGCAGAACCCCCAGGCATCCTACACACAGAGAGCTTCCTTTTCACCATCCAAGAGCTGATTCTTCCAGTGGCAGCCTCATCAGGGCCAGTCTCTGATTGGCTTCACCACTGAAGATTTCCATTCTTCCTGCCGGAGAGACAGCACATGTTAAGGAAGCTAAAACTCTAACCAGCCTATTTTCCAATCTGTTGTTGGTGGTGAACAGGCAGTCTTGGCAGCACTTTGTCTGGGAAGGCATGGCAAAAGTAAAGTAAAAAGGAAAAGCATTATAGCTGAAAGCTCTGAGTTCTGAGTCAGACAGACCTGGGTCCAGACCCTATCTCTGCTGTCCACCAGCTGTGTGATATCGAACAAGGTATTGTACTTCTTCACAGGTCATAGTTCACCTATGCAAAGGCACTTACAGTATCTGTCTCACGGAGTCGTTGCGAAGATTAAACGAGATGACACATGTGAAACAGACAACGCCCTGCCAATGGTAAATGCTCAGTTAAAGGCTGATTTCATCCCTATTGCCCTGGTACACTCTTCTACATGGCCTATAGTTCTCATTATTTAAAAAAAAACTGATAGGATAGAAAACATGGGGACATACACTGAATTCAAAGCATCTATTATCTTAAAATGTCTAGCTTTCTGTCATTAGAACACGACGATAAGTTTGTTGTTGTTTAGATAGCTTGCAGAGTTACTCTGAAGCTGATGAGACAGAGTGTAGGAGAGTTTCACATCAAAGAGGACAATGGGTCCACAATAAATCCTGGGCTTTGAGAGTGAAAGTAGGAGATCAGACCAAGAAGTCAGACTGACCCAGAGGGTCAGAAAAGAGCTCAGGGACACTTAGCCCAAGAATGTGGATGTGAATGTGCATGTGAATGACCATGTGCAGGTGAATGTGCATGTGAACGTGAATGAGCATGTGCAGGTGAATGTGCATGTGAATGTGAATGACCATGTGCAGGTGAATGTGCATGTGAATGTGAATGACCATGTGCAGGTGAATGCGCATGTGAATGCAAATGCTGGAGACAGACGTCACCACAGTTCCTCCCAGATCTTGGCTGAACCCACAAGCACTCATCAACTAACTGGCTCGACTGTTCACCATTCCCTGTCTTCTGATCAATCAGTTCTAACTGTTTACAGTATTCACCTTTATCCCCTAGCCTGCAAATTCTAAGAACAATTCCCACCTCTCATTGTCCGTAGAGTCCATAGTCAGGTAGCTCTAGTCTCGAGAGCCCCAGGCTTTGCATTATGAAATTGCCCATGAAAAATGTATGTCACAGGCCACTGAATAGTCGATCCAATGCAAATGTGTCCTTTCCTTTCCTTCCTAGCTCTTGTGAGTCACTCAAAGCAGATTTTTATCGCTATGTCACAGTTGGATGGCACCGAAGATCTACAGGGTCTGAATCACTGTACCCAGAAGCCTAATCCCTGGGGGCAGGAACCCCTGTCTCATCAGTGTCCCTGAGACGTCCTCAGACCCTCTCTAAACACAACATCCCCTGATTCTACAGTTTGGGGGAAGGGGAAAGCAATTGAGTCTAATTACAATATATATCATATATCTGCATGACATAAAGTCACAAGCTGGGCTGCATTCCTCCCTTTGAAATCAGTTTTGGTTTTTTAAGATTGTATTTATTTATTTTTAGAGAGGGGGGAAAGGAGGGGGAAAAAAGGAAAGAAACATCCATTAGTGGCCTCTCCCCTGCACCCTGACCAAGGGACCTAGCCTGCGACCTAAGCATGTGCCTGACAAGGAACTGAACAAGAAACCTTTTGGTTTGCAGGCTGGCACCCAACCCATTGAGTGACACCAGCCAGGATGAAATCAGCTTTTGTTATTTCTTCAGCTCTGCTTCTGCTGCTGCTGCTGCTGAGAGCCATAGAAAAATCAATGCATTCTGGGCGCAGACATGGCTTTCAAACTGCCCTTCCCTGCTTTGCTCCCCAGATCAATCATTTTGACGATTAACATCTCTGGCTACCCATGAACCCACTAACATAATTTTGAAGAAATTGAACAGATGGACACCAAGGGCTCTCACCGTGCTACCTCTCAGCAAGCTGTGGATCTCAGTGATGCAGACTAAAATAATTGCATGGGGCAATCTACCTGTCCCATGAAACTGGAAATTGCACACATACATCTACACTGTTGGGTCTCTGATAGTTGCTCTGACAGTAGCCACAGAGCTTGGAATTTCCCTTTGCTACCCTTCTACTGAAGTTTCATTTCTCAGCAGACTGCAGCCCAGGTGATTTGGGTGAGGAGAAATACTGCATCCTTGGTGTGGTTTAACATACTGCTTTCTTCCTAAGCCAAGGGGATAATGGAAGGTGTCATAGGCATTGTCTAAAGAAAGGGACATGCCCCAGAGGTGCACCTGCTCATCTGCATGAGCTGTGAGATGGGGCACAGAGGAGAAGAGGGAGAGAGAGGAGAAGGGATCGGTGACATTCAATGACCCCCAGAAGCTGCTGACTTGGCCACTCAGCTTCCACATTCATACCCAATAACATTCTCTTGCTACTTCCTTCACTGGGCTTGTGGCTGAGGGTCTGGTAAAGATGGCCAGGCTCCGCAGGTCAATGTAGGAGAGTCAGAAAGAGGTGGTTCTCTGAGGTTGCCTTTTCCCAGCTGAAGAAAGATGATCACAGAATCACTAGCCTTGAGGTAGGCATTCCGTGAAACACAGAAGTTCCCCAGAACCTACTTCTTCTAAGCTATAGTTGGAGCATCCTAAGAGGATTCATTTCCCTCTTGAAGGCTCAAGTCAGTGTTGTGTGTGTGTGTGAACTTCAAAATTGAAAAGCATCTGTATTCTACTCGGTGGGATATTGACCTCGGAGTGCTTCGAAGGTAGTTGAGAAGATGCTGATAGCCCCAGCTCTCAGGAGGGAGACCTGCCTTGGAAAAACAATTTTGTAAAGACAGAAATTCCAGAATCGGTATATGCAGTCTGGTCAACTTTGCTTCGTGGCTAGGATAGGAATTTGCGGGACTTTGAGTCAGGTGTTTTAAAGGCCAGCTTCTCTGCGCCCTCATGTGCCCTCTTTTGATCAGTGTAGAGGCTTTTTAATATTGGGAAAGAGAAAATTGCACTGAGAGACCCCAATTCAATGCAATGAATGGGGTGGCATTGGCTTAGAGGGAAGCTGGCGTGTGAGGGTAATTCTCAGTTTGCAGGCTCTGCCCAGGGTGTTTGATAAGCTTGTCTCCAAAGGATAGTACTCTTTGGGGTGCTTTCAAAGAAATCCTTGTGCTCCTTAATTTTGACCTTGCAAAATACACATAAAATTGTATTTCTTCATCCATTTCCCCCTCTCCCTCTCTAAGTGTGTGTGTGTGTGTGTGTGTGTGTGTGTGTGTGTGTTTCAATGCAAGGTGCCCAATCCTATACTTTCTTTTCTTTTTTAGATAATAGCATTTAATAAGAATTTTTTTGGTTTTTTAATTTTTATTTAGTTATTTTTCAAGTACAGTTTTTTGTCTATTTCTCCCATCCCAGCCCCCCTCCCCAGCCTGCTTTTTTGGACTTCACTTTTTGTTTTTTTTATAGTCTCTTCAAACGTCCTCTCATGCTGAGTCACTCTCACCTGTCACTCATCATATGAGGGCTTCTTTCTCTCACCTGCAAAGGTTTCTCCTGAGCCCTTTTCTTGGCAGGATTTTCTGGGAAGGGCTGACCCACCCTGGGAAGAAGTTTCGTTGCTGTAGTGAAGAGCGCAAGTCTTTGAATAGAACAAATCTGGATTTAATAAGACAAGACCCAGCTCTACCAGCTGTGAGATGACCTTGAACAAGTTACTTGAACTTTCTGTGCCTCAGTCTCGTCATCTATAAAATCAAACAGTAGAAGTTATTTCACATGGATAGTATAGGTTTAGGACAGATAAAACAGGGCAGTTGGCCTAGCACACAAGAATCACCCCACAAATGTTTGCTAAAAGCAAGTGAAAAATAAGTGAAGCAGAGCTCCAATATTCTGCCCACTTTTCTGTAATGTTCGGACCTTGAACATTGCATGGGCCACCCGCCACCAAAGCCTGATATCCAGATGACCATATTTGTAATAGAAGATTATAATTTATTTTCTTTCTGTAAAGTTTATAGTATAAATAACTGCACTTGCAACTGCATACAAAAATTATTTATGTTGCCCTCCCTGGTGTAGCTCAGTGGATTGAGCGTGGGCCTGTGAACCAGAGGATCGCAGTTTGATTCCCAGTCAGGGCACATGCCTGGGTTGAGGGCCAGGTCCCTAGTAGGGGATGCATGAGAGGCAACCATACATTGATATTTCTCTCCCTCTCCCCTTCACTTCCCCTCTGAAGATAAATAAATAAAATCTTGAAAAATAAAATAAAAGGTTTCAATTAAAAAAGTATTTATGTTTATAAGCAGGTATGCGATACAATACTCTTGACTGTTTTAGACATATGTCTTAGCTCAGATTCCTGAGCAAAAAAGAAAAAATATCCCCAGAGGAGAGATGGCATTTCCCACTTTTGTACCAAAGTGTTGGGAGAGGGCTTTGATCCAGGGTCAACAGTAAGATGCGTCACTGTCAGGCCCCCACGGGTGGACCTGGCCTGAGCTAGGAAAGAAGCCCTCGCCTGGAGCTGGCGAGACCAGGTAGCTACCGGCAAAATCAGATTCCTCGGCTGCTTTCAGTCTCCAAAACCGACATACACTCTCACCTCCTCCTTAGAGACACCCTGGGTGTGAGACAGGGCTTATTATCACCATGTTGTAGATAAATCGAAATGATACAGGCTAAAAATGGACTCTAAGCCATGCCCCGTGAACCTATTTTTAGATTTCCACAATATTTTTATCAGCAAATAAATGTATCTATATGCACAAACGGGCTACTTTAGGAGGGCTCCTGCCATTCTGGACTTCTTTGAGAAATTCCAAGAAAGTTAGGGTTGTTTTTGGTTAATTTTGAAAATGCTAGTGTGGTCAGCACCACGGAACCAAATAAGCGTCTGTAAAATTCCAGTCCAGACACTGCCCTGGGGTGGGGGCACAGGGGCCCGGAGGGGCTCTGCAGAGTTTTGTTGAGTTATTGTTGCTTGAGTTGTCTTTCAAGTCTGAAAGGGAAGACAGTCCTGAGTGGCAAGAGATACATGTCTACAATTGCAAGCCCTTTTTAGTAAACGAAAGGGAGGTCAGGGACTATCTCATTGTTTGTGGGAAAAAAACAGTAAATTCTCCAGGCAGTTTGCTGCTTCCCTAGGCAGGCATTTTCATGGGAGGCCAGGGTCATCATCCTAAGGACATGCTGTATGCTGCCAGAGTCTGTGGTACAGCTTGGAGTCTCTTGGTGCAGAGTTTTGCACGGAGGTGTTACTGTATGCTGAGAGTTCTACAATTCTCAGGAGCACGAGGAAACTTTTAGGGGTGATAGAGATGTTCCTTATCCCAACTGTGATGGTGGCTTCACAGGTGTATACATACAGGGCCCGGCAGAAGTAACACATGCTGGAGTGTGGTTGGTAGGGTAATAATATGGGTGTAGTAATTTATAGTTCTGATTTGTCCTATGGTGTGCTTGAGTATGATATTGTTATGTCCTATGGTGTGCTTGAGTGTGATATTGTTATGTTACAAAATTACACGCTTATGATTTTGTAATAAAAAGGGGGCATTATTTGTGCTGGACCCTGTATATGTCAAAACTTCAAACTGTACCCTTTAATTAGGTGCAGTTTATTGTATGCAAGTTACACCCCAACAAAGCTGATTTAAGAGTGGAGCCAGGGTCTTCTCAGGGTCCCTCCTTGAGGCTGCTAGAAACGATGTTGATATTACTGTGTATTCAAATCTTTCCAGGCCAAGGTCGATGGGGATCCTTGAGAGGAGCACTCGGAGGAGCCAGGCTGGCGTCTGGTCAAGGAGAAAACCTTTGTCAGAGGGAGGCATCACGGAAAACACGTGGGACTGTTTAAATTCTTTGCCACAAGCATATAACTTTTTAAAAACGACTTTTAATTTAGGTATCTGGACTTGAAGTGAATCAACAAAGGAGGGAGGTAGCCGTCGGGATATCCAACTAAGCTGAGGCATCAGGCACAGTTTAGAAGGGAGCACGAGGCGGGGCACCTGCAGGCGGTGAGCGGGGCACAAGCTCCAGGGCGCAGGCCCGGAGGCTGGAGAAGGGCCGGCCGCCTGCACCTCCCAAGCGGTGACGCACGGGGGCAGCCTTGGCCGCTGATCCACGGAAGCAAACGGGCAAACGGTGCAGGCTTCGGGAGACAAAGCCCTGGGCCCTGGCCTGAACCGAGGCGTCTGCCGCTTCCTGGAGCAGAACGCCAAGGTCTGGTTGGCAAAAAGGACGCTGGTCCTAAAGGACCACTGATACCAAAAGGGGATCCCCCTCGCATTGTGGTTCCACTGGGGATCGAACCCAGGACCTTCTGCGTGTAAAGCAGATGTGCTAACCGCTACACTATGGAACCGCACGTGAAAGCTGGCTCGCCAAGGTCGAATAACTCCGCACAAAGACCTCCTGCCGCCCGACGTGGAGCGAGGCCGGGATCTGAGGCTGGGCCATCTTTCAGGGAGAGAAACTCTCAAGATCATTTCAGCCTCCCAAGCACAGCTCCGACCCGAGCTCTTCCTTGGCGACACAGACGACATTATTTCGTGAAGAAAGAAAGCGTGACCTAAGCAGCGGTGAACGTCCCGGGTAGACGCCGCTCGTGCTTTGATGTAAGTAGCGCAACAATCTCAGTAGGTGCTTGGCTCTGTGGCGCAATGGATAGCGCATTGGACTTCTAGATAGGTGGAGGCATTCAAAGGTTGTGGGTTCGAGTCCCACCAGAGTCGCTTTTGTTTTGCTATGGGGGGGGCGGTGCGTAATAGAAGTAGAAAAACAACACAATACTTCGCTCATTTTAATTCTCTAATCCGACTCTCCCACCAGGAGAAGGAAAGACACTCATTCCAGTTCCTTCTTGGCTGCTCAGTGGTGAATGAAGCGGTGAGGAATCCCACTGCTTGAATCCGTCTTCTCAATGTTTCACGTGGCTCCAGAATTTCTGGAACCTGGAGATGAAGAAATTAGCAGGATGTGATCAAAGTTACTAAGATTCCCCTCCCCCCGCTTTACAGTACTATTCTCTTGCGTCAGGAATAAAATTTTTACATCGTTCTGCAGCAGTAGCTTGGTCCCGTTCGGGTTATCAGCCAACTATAGGAGGCCGGCGAGGTGTTCCGGGGTGGTCAAGTGGTTAAGGCCCGGGACTTGGAAATCCATGGAGGCTGCTACTCTCGTACGTTCAAGCCCCACTCCCGGAAGAGGAGGCCCGTTTTCTCCAAACTCCTGAAAGTTGGTAGTGTTCTACAGCCCTGGTGCAGCCCTGGGGGTTTTCTCCACGGGGCAGTTAATGTCTATTTGCCAAACAAACATCTTCAGAATTGATAATTTGGAAAATAGAAATCACCTGCTTGAAACTCCATTTGTGTGCAGGAAAAACATTCACTCTTTGAAACTAGTCGAGTTACTTCTTAAAATCTTGCTTTGTGCCAAGTACTGTTCTAAATCCTGGGGTCTAAATCCTGGGGTCGTGGGAATGCAGAAATAAAAAAAGAAAAATGCAAAAGTAAACAAAAAGCAACCGCAACTAAAAAAAAGGTCCCAACCAACAAAGTTACTGCCCAGCAGCATTTTTATGACAGAATGGCAGAGGAAAGAGGTTTATAAACTAATTTGCTTGGTTTGTAAACAAGCAAATAAATAGAATTTCAGATGGCAATACGCGCTCTGAGGAAAATAAAACGTGGACAAATTTATTCCCGCTGATGATACAATCTTTCACCTTCACAGGTATATATATGCTTCCCTTCTCTCTGCTCAGCAGCCATTGTGGCCCCAGCACCGTAGAACCGGGTTAAGATGCTAAGGTTGGGCCAAGGCTCGCTGACTCCCCCCAGGCACAGGGGGCTCTTTTCTTGGTGCGGGGTGGGGGGGGGGATGGGGAGGGGTAATGTTCTTGGCTGAGCTCTGACTCAGTCATCTGAGGCTTAGGGACCCACGTCTTTATTTGTGAAAACTGTACCTAATTCATTTGTAATTTTTCAGTATAGCAACTCTCCTCCAAAATCTTGAGGCCTGGAGGGATTTTTCGGAGGGAATCCCTCCTAGGAAGGAAATCGTGCTTTTAACACGTCTCTGCTGGGATCTGCAGGAAACAGGGACCAGGAACGCTTGATCTGAAGGGCTGCCTAAATGATCCCAGACGGTGGAACAATTTACAGACTACACCTTTTTTGTTCTTCACATGTTTTTATTAGGAAAAGAAGACATGCTTTTTTTTTTAATGCGATAATATCGATGTACTTAAAGGAGGTGGCGAGATCCCCTTCTCACACACTTCATCTCCATTCCTGAAAATGTTTGTCAGTTCGTGTTTTATCCTGAAACATCTCACATATGTGCAAGGGCCAAAAATACAAATGTATAAGATTTAAGGATTCAAATACATAACCTCTCATCTTTTCATCAGTATTACATACATTGCAAAGCACTTTGTGTTGTTTTTGCTTACAGATCACCTTTTAAACGCTGCTCGTAATTCCCGGCACATTTCTCCGCAGTAGAACGCAGGACTCACGGGTCGCCCACGTGGTGGTGTCGCTGAGATCCGAGGGCTTCGAAGGGGGTGAGGCTCCGCCCCAGGGGACTCCCTTCCAGGGTCCTCACCCGGTGCCTCAGGGCACCGCAGGGGGGCGCAGGAGCAGGACGTCTGCAACACGTTGACTCATTAATCATGTGCCGGACAGAGCTGCCCAGGGTAACAGGACTTCCCGAAAACAGAATTCCAGACCGTAGCTTGTCTGATCAAGACCTTTCCAGTGAAGGCTTCAGAAAAATGTTCGGAGTCCCTAGCGCACGTGCTCCCTCCCTTTGGCTCGGAATTCTTTCTCTAAGACCTCGGGGTGCAGCCACTGGGCACAGCTCAGTCAGACATCACCAGCCTCCGAAGTCCTGGCAGCTCCTGGATTCTGGCGTCGGCGGGGTCCCCCGGGATCCGCAAGGGTCCCACCACTAACGCTGGACGGGGCGCTTCTGCGCTGCGCATCTTTGCGCCCCGGTGAGGTCGGAATTGGGTCCTCGCAGCCCCGAAAGCTCGCTCACGCCGCTCCCGGAACGCAGCATGTTTTCCATGAATGTCCCAGAGATGGTTTGAATCTAATCAATTATCAATAATGCCCCACCCACAAGACGCTCTAAGTGCTGGGCAAAGATGGGGGTGAGACCCAGATGAAGGTTAGAAACCCTGCTGCCCCCCGGAGGCCCTAAACCTGGAGAATTCCCCTTAAAGGGGAACTCGGTTTCCTTTAGGACGCGGGGGCGGGGCAGGCAGGCGGCTATTTCCTCCAGAGTCTACCTGCGATGGGAAAAAGGAGAAACAAAGACTCTGTTCCCCCCCCCCCAAACGCCTGCTGGAGCTCGGTTTTGCGCTTTCACTCCGCGGGGAATCGGCCGGTGGAGGCGCAGCGAGGCCACTTGGTCTATTTACGTGGATCCCTTTCCAGCAACGCCTTACGCGCGAGCCCAGATAGCTCAGGCGGCAGGGTATCAGACTTTTAATCTGAGGACCCAGGGTTCGAGTCCCTCTGCGGGACGAGTATTTTTAAACGGGTTCCCACGCCCCTGCCCCTCCCCAGCTTGGGGGGGGGGGGTGCGGAGGCCGCTCCTACTGAGCAGGTTGGGGTTCCTGCCCAAGCACCTGGGCCTGGCTTTCCGCGGACTTGGCTGTTGGGGGAAGGCGAGGCTCGTGCTTCCTTCCCCGCGATCATTCGCCCGCTTCTCCGCCCGTGGGCGTTTCCCCCACGAGCACCGGCGCGTGTTACGTTTCCGTGCAAAACAGCAGCACGCGCAGAGCCACGCCAGCGGCTCGCTGCGTGGGGCACCGACCAGTGCTGGCTTTTATTATTATTATTATTAAACCCGCGCTGAGAAAGCGCAGCTTCCAGAAACCGTTTCAGACCGAGACACGCGCTTGTAAACCAACGTCTCCCGCCGGGACCGTCCTTCCCCACGTTTCCGGCGCTCGGGTGGGGCCCTGACCTGCGAGTCTCTGCGGGAGAGGAAGACGTTGGAAAAGCCTGCCCTCGGGTCTGCGGAGCACTTGATCCCCCCGGGCCCCGGCCCCACCGCCGCCCGGGGCCCCGCCCCCACCGCCGCCCCGGCCGCTCGGCCACAGCGCGGCGCGTCCTGCTGACGTCACCGCCTAGTGCCCAACTGTCCAGACGCGGGGCTCGGAGACGGGCGTGGATCCTTGCGTGGTTTGCGGCTTCTTTCAGAGGTTCCAGCTCCTTCTTTCCTTGTGCTGCTGAGTCCACTGTAGGTGCATCGCCGTACGCCCACTGCGATGCTATAAGGGAAGCAATGGACGCAGCTTCCGCGCAAAAGACCTGCCGAAACCCGGGATCGAACCAGGGACCTTTAGATCTTCAGTCTAACGCTCTCCCAACTGAGCTATTTCGGCGAGCTGGAGGAGGCGCTCCATAGTGTTCGTGAAATTTAAAATTTTAAAAAATCCATCTTCATCCTTCCAGTTTCTGAGCTCGCCTTGCAGATAAGTGCCGTTTTTAGCTCGGAGGATTTGAAAGCCGTGAGAAAACCGGTTCTTGTCGTGTGAGGAGACGTTGGCTTTGGGCCTTGTCCCCGGTTATTTTTTATTATCTTCCTACTGCTTTCCCTACGTCCCTCCAGGGTTCTAATCAAAGTAAAGCCTAAATGCCTACTGTGTGCCCAGCACGTGATCCACGTGGAGCCAGTCGATCCTCACACCCACCCCAGCTGTGAGGTCGCTTTGTGATAATTTTTAAATAAAATAGCTAATTTGCTCCGAATTCTCCAGAGTTGAACCAGAGCTATCCAGCTCTAAAGCCCAAAGAACTCTTGGTAGAGACAGACTTTACTTTTTTTCCTTACTTTTCACGGAAGCGTGAAAACCACAGCTAGAATGGGCGTGAACTTGAGAAGAAGGAGGAGAGAACTAGGAGGTCTCAGGGCTCTCCACCCTCGTCCTCTCCTTCCCGGGGCCTGCTCTGGTCTCATTCAGTCACAAAATGGAGCAGAGAAATCCACTTCTCAAGGCTGTCGAAAGTGAACTTGATCACTTTCCGGGGGACTCCCTCAGGAAGAAGAAAAACTCCACGTTTGCCAGAACTGCTCACACTGTTTCTATCCTTGAAATGCCAGGAGAGCCCCGTGATTCACTTTCTTCACGAAAGAAACCCCTGGGACCAAGCAGTCCACGCCTCCCTGGATCAGTGACCACGGCTGTCCCCTTAGCATATACTAACCCACACAAGTCACGTGAACATGGACTTACTCTCTTGGGCGTATTTGGAATTTATTTCTCTGAAGTGGTTCTCACCCACTTCAGTACGTTATGTTTTATTTTCAGTTTAGGAAGCTCTTTAATAATGTATTGAAATGTTGCTTTTAGGCTAAGACTCTATGAAGCACTGCTCAAACATGTTATTTTATTTCATCACTACAAGTTTATGAGATGGATGCTGCTGGGGAAGCTGCACTTTGGAGGGGGCACGAATTGTGGGTTGGTGTGCGCCCAAGAGTAGGAGACTCCTTCCTACACGACCTGTGGAGGCCCCATCCCACTGACCAGGACTCCCTGGATACCGCAGTCCATCAGCTGAGAGGGCAGCAGACTCGGTCAGTCCCCATCCCCATCCTGTTAGTGGGGAGAGCAGCAAGCAACAGGCTTTCTTCTGTTGCCTGGTAGAACCGAGGAAGGCTCAATGTCCAGCTGAGCAAGAATGGTCAGTTCACCTCACCGGAACGTTAGTTCGGTCGTGGGGGACCTGCGTCTGTGCTTCTCTTGGATATACAACCCAACTTCCTCAAAATCTTTCAGGGCCCCAATGGTTCCGTACTAATTTGTAGTTAGTGGGAGCTAAGTTTTTTGTTTTCCGAATACGAGGACTTGTCTCATTCCAGTCCCCTGGATACGGTCTTTCCCAATATGCACTCTCTTCCTCCCACCAGCAGCTCTCAGCCTCCGCTCCTCCCGGGACTCAGGGTCACACATTCGAGGGTAGCGGAGAAATCTGACTTCGTTTGGGGGAATGGAATGCCTTGCTTGTTACGTCCGTCAGATTCTGGTCGGCCATCTCTTCCTTTTCAGAGTCCAGAAAATTCTCTAGAGGGGTAGAAGGTGGGGTCGCAGGCTCCTAGCGAGAGAACACCCAAGAGAGTGTCCGCCACGGACAGGAGGGCCAAGGTGGGCAGAGACTGTGTGGGGGGGGGCGCCCCAGGAACGTCCCGAAGTGTCTGTCCGCCATTCTTTAATGACGGCAGTGGTGGGAACCCCGCAGGCCTATCGAGTTCCTACAGTCACGCTCTTGCAGCGTTCAGTCCCGGAGGCGCCCTGCCCGGGCTTTTCGCAGCAAAGCGGTTGGATTGGCAGGACTTCACTCTCTAAAGGAAAACGGCTACACTGTCCGCTAAAGCTGGGTCTCGTTTCTTTAATTATACTGAAGGGGGGAGGGGAAGGGGAGAGGAAAGACCCCCTCGCCCGCGCTCACACCGCCCTTCCCCAGCTGAACCCACACTCCCCACCCACAAACGCTCTTAATCCTCTGGGCCGCTGCACGTGCTGTCCCCTCCGTCCCTCCAACTGCAGCGCCGCCTCCCTTTCCCTCCGCCCCAGGCGCCTTGGAGAAGGCAGCCCGATCGCCAGCGCCACGCCCGGCCCTCCGCGCCCGCACGGGTTTGGGGGCCGGGGCAGCCGGGCCTCCGCGGAGGGACGACCCCACGGCGCGCAGCGTGGAACCGGCGGGAAAGAGTGAAAGCACCGGTGCCGCGCCTTAACCGGCGCGTGGGCGTCGGGCTGGGGTCGCGCAGCGCGTGCCCAGGTCCAGTGGGGACCTTTGCGCCCGAAACCCGAGTGATTGCGTTCACCAGTGTTGCCCAGTAAACGCAGCTTCGAAGAAAGAAAAAGGGCTTCCTGCCGCCGCCCCCACCGGCAGCCCAGCGGGACCCGCGGAAGCCCGGGGTTTCTCCAGCGGAGAGACGGCAGCGGCAAGTTCGAGCCCCCGCCCCGCCGAGCCCCGCCCACTTCAGGCGAGGGGCCCGCGGAGGCGGTTCGGGCCCTGCGGCCCCCGTAGCGTCCGGAACCCGGAGCCGGGAGGGAGGTTCGGGGAAGATTTGAAGGGAAGCGCGCGGCGCGTGGGGAGGGCGGAGGGTCACCCGCACCCCCGGTCAGGGAAGGACCCTGACTTCGCGCTGCGCGGTCGAAAAGCAACAACAAAAATCCCTTTTCGGTCTCCAGTCTCCTCCCCCCGGTAGGAAAAAGACGGGCCCTGCCCCGGACCCACTCCGGGAACGTGCGCTGTGCGTGCAAATGTCGGAGGTTTTTGTCACGAGGAGGAACTGAGCGCCCGTTTGACTGGCGGGAGCACCCAAAACCTCTGCCGAAACCCGGGATCGAACCAGGGACCTTTAGATCTTCAGTCTAACGCTCTCCCAACTGAGCTATTTCGGCGTCTGCCGGGCGGGGCCCTTCCATCGGGAGTGTTAGTGTCGCTGTGACGAGCGGGGTCTGGACGGAAGAGCGGCCGCGGGGTAAGTACCAGTAAGCGCCACGGAGTCGGGAGACAGGCTCCCGTTGTGAGCTGGAAGTGAGAACTGATTTCACTTCTCTCGGCCGCTTTCCTTACGTAAAAGTAACTCGTGAAGACTGTACTTTAAGTCTGTAGTTTTCAGATCATTTCTATAGTTTGTTCACAGTAAATCGTGAGCTTCTTTTGATTCCGGTACAGTAAGTAGTGCAGACTCTTTCATTCTGTTTAACCCATGCACGGTGTCGAGTTGTGTGGGTACAACATAATAATCCACTTAATCAAATTTCTTTTTTTTTTTAATTTTATTTAGTTATTTTTCAAGTACAGTTTTTTGTCTATTTCTCCCATCCCAGCCCCCCCCCATTCAAATTTCTAATGATGGACATTTTGACTTTTCCCTTCTAGTTTCCATTATTAAAAAACAGTATTGTAATTGACTATCCTTTTGTATTTATTTGTTCTTCTTGTAAGAAGATAGATTTCTTCCAAGGTCAGAAGATAGGAACATTTTGCGTTTTTCAGATATGGTCGTACTGGACTCCACAGCTGTATGGAAGGAGACAGGCCATTTTTAAAGGTTTCAAGTGTGGACTTAACAATGTTACTTCCAGCCGAGGTGCACTAGTCAGGCATTGTATCCGTCCGTTAAAAGCATTGCTTTGCTAAACCTAAATATTTAAAATGTACCTCGGTTTTTGTCATTCCGCCTTGGCATTTAAAAAAACGTTAAATACATAGCACCTGGCTGGGTAACTCAGATGATTACAGTCACCCCTCTATGCCAAGGTTGTGGGTTGGCTTCCCTGGCCCGGGCACACACAAGCAGCAACCAATGATTGCATGAGTAAGTGGAACAACAAACATATCAGGCTCTCTCTCTCTCTCTCTAAAAATCAACCGATCAATCAGTATAGTGGAATTGGCTCAGACCTCCCTCAAACTTCTGAGAAGCAGGCTCTGGTTTTCATAATATCCCCTAATATTCTACCTGTATTCCGCCCCTCCCATTTCATAATTTTGCACCTTTTGTGTTCAGATAACTAGGGTGGGGCAAAAGCAGGTTCACAGTTGTTTGCATGGAAAATAATACAGTAACTAAAGATAATAAAAGAATAAACCCTATGTTTTGCATACTCACAGCTGTTAACCGACCTTTGCTCCACCTGTGTGTATAATTGCGCTAGTCCTAGCCCTGCGTGAATTGGAATCTCTGCTCGTGGGGCTCAGGGTTATGTAATTGTTAAAGCTGCCCAGGTGATTTCAATGTGTAGCCTCTCTCAGCATCCTGTTCCTCTGTTCTCACACAAAAAGGTGACTGTTACACAGAGCTCATGTTTTACATTGCTTACTCAACCTCTCCACAGCCATCTCCAACTCAGAATGTCCAAAAATGAACCCGTATTTCCTCTAAACTTGTTTATCTTACTACCTCTTCCATCCAAGTTTCCCAAGCCAGAAAAATACAAATTTCTTCCTCCTTCCCACCTTCTGTCCTTCACCCATAATTGCACCCAAGTGCCAGTCATTTTGGTTCGACATTTCTGGAACCCCTCCTCTTCTTTTCATTCTCAAGTCTTCTCCAACCTCTTCATTGATCTTCCCACCTCTAGATCAGTTTTCATACTGGAACCCATCATCCTGCTTACAAACCCTTCCCTGGCTCCCTAGCTGAAAACAAAAACCAAGTCTTCTTTACATGGTACAGAAAGACACTTCTACCTTGGGCTCCGCCACTCTTCAACATCATATCAGTGCCCTCTCTTCAACTCTAAACTCGAATCATTCATGCAGCCCTCCACACTCAGGACGCTTTCCCTGACTCTGCTCATCATGGCCCATGCAGCACTTCTAACATTACCCTTCGGCTAACCTCCATTAAAACTGCAACTCTAAACTTCAGTCCTGTCTCCTAAGTTCTAGAAACCTCCGACATGTCCCAGTGCCCCCCCTCTGCGTCTCTGTAGGCTGGCTGCCCCTGTACGGCGTTTTCACAGTGCCTGTCAAACTGGATTGTGACTGCCATCTGCGTCCCTAGTGTATGTTACACGACAGGCTGGAGTAATGTTCGATGAGTGAAGACACTCCTAGCTGTATCTCAGGGCCAGCTGGGTCTTCACTAACTTCTGGTATCACCTGGTCATACTCAGACGTGCCCCCTGCAAGGCTATATAAACGGAAGGTTCTGAGCTCTTTGGTGCTTGCCTTTAATGACTCTTCATCTGGCTACCCTACTGCCTTCCCCTGAGGGACGAGGGATGTCTGTGAACTCAGAGGGGCTCTCCACTTGAAAAGAGGAAAGTCTGAAGAGGATACAACCAGGTTATTTTAGGAGTTTTGGAAGAGAAAGCCATGAAGGCTTGGAATGCTTCCCGTGGGGCAGGGCAGAGTTCTGGGCAAAAGCTTCATAAACTTTTAGAAGCAGGCTCTAAATTTTCCTAACAGTCTTAAGAGTTTCACAAGGTATACACCTTACACTGAGTAGATTCCACAGATGTTCCTATGCTTCCCTTTCAGACTATACTGTAGGTTGGTTTTCAAAGTATAGGTTTAACATCGTTGTGGGCTCTTCAGAGGTCCCTGAGAAGTATAGCAATTTGCAATTTTGCTGAGTCATAATTTTGAAATCATGAGTGTGGTGGACGGACCTCTGTCCCGACCCATAATGCCACAGTAGCCCACCGAAGGACTAAAGGAGAGATTAAAATGTGTCTGATACCCTGACTGCAGGGTGTAGCTCAGTGCATTGAGCACCAGCCTGCAAACTAAGGGATCACAGTTCAATTCCCCAGTCAGGGCACATTCCTGGATTGCAGGCCAGTTCCCAGTGGGGAACACATGCCACGGGGACACACGACACAAGAGGCAACCGTACATAGATATTTCTCTCCTTCCCCTCTAAAGTCTTTATAAGTATTTAAAAATGTGTCAGGTGTATTTGACTGCCCCTAGTGGAAGATGCAGCACAGGGGTGTTCAAGACCGCGGGACACAGCTCTGACAAATGCCTACATCTACTGTGATGAGTTACCAGACTGGTGCTGAAACGTACATCAGGCTCAGCATTGGGAATCACTGGGAATCAGGCAGATGACTTGAACAGGTAAGCTGCCTCTCCAGGACCAGGCTAGAAAACCTCTCTCTGACAACCCAGCTAATCTAATCTTGTGGACGGAGCCTGGAGGCCGAACTTCAAGAATGCTCCTTCCTACAGGTGGACCCCCCAGAGTGGTACTGTCCACATTAATAAGCCTCTGGAAACAGAACAGCATTTCTACAGGATGTGATCCAATCCAGGGCAAACAACTTTATCAGCGGCCTTCCACCCAGGCTGCTCCTGGAACACAAGGTTGGCGGGGTCACAATCGCCGGGGTTAAACAAACTCGGCTCTGAATTCCAACAGTGTGACTAACCAGCTACACGACCTTCAGTGAAATTGTTAGTTACTCCCTTGCCTCTCTCCATATTCAACACAATTGTAACACTTGCTTCTTAAAATGGCTTAAGCGTAAGCCAGACAATCCCGAGTTCCTATCTCAGCATCCTGGACCCAGAAGCAGGTGCTCCCACAGGGCAGGCGCTGGGCTTGCTCTCTGGCGGAGGTCCCCCCGAGGCCCCTTTGACTAACTACTCTGCCCTGAACTCCACAGTTAACCTAAACAAGCATTTTCACTGTTCTTACTTCTAAGGTCTTTAAAATCAATACCCACTTGCTTATGTTTGGAAATACAGATTTGAGTCCCTATATGAAACTGAAGAATTTAAGAACCTAAACGGGCCAGAGAAACGGAACTTTCAGTTTTGAGGTGAAACAGGCCCAGCATCAGTGACACTGGAAACCGTTCCTCTCTACCAAGGTGAGACGCTGTCCGTCACACCACAGCAAAGCCGTGGGGGCTGTCAAAACCCCTCTTCTGCTCACAGGGCCTCCAGAATGTTGCTGAACAGCTGAAACGTCTGGAAATTGGTGCCCAGTTTTCCCGTTTCCTGTGAAGATCAGCGTCCCAAGAAGACACCATTGGGCCAGTTCTCCACCTCCTCCCACCACTTCCTACCCCACAGAAGTGAATCAGACAAACAATATGACTTTTTAAAAATTATTTAATTTAGTAGTTTTCTTGGAAAAAACAATAAGGCAAAAAAAAACTGAAAATATATATATAGTTTTGTTTTGTTTTGACGGGACTTTATTTTTTCACCTGAAGGACTTGAAGCTGCCTCCATCAGCAGGAATCTGACCAGGGGATCAGGCTGGGAGTGTCGTAGGGACAGTGGTGGAGGAAATGGGGCAGGAAGCAGGGAAGTTCAGTTTAGGTGGGGGACCCTCACTCTAAGCCCCCCAAGTCATCAGGCCTTCACTTTTCCCGACCTCCTTGAAAGGAGCCCCAGGGCAATCCCTTGCTTCTGTTGGGAATCAGGTTCTCAGGAGGAAATTCCCCTGCAGCCCCCTCTCAAGTCCAGGGCTGGGAAGGGAGGAGGGAGGGGGTGCTAGCTCACCCAGTAGCAACCCAGCTTCCCTGGAGGGCTGGCTTCCTCTGGAATGACACTGCCCCCTAGGGCCCACACTGGCTGAGGCTCAGCAGTTGGGGAACAGAAACAAAAAATCACTAACAAAAGGCATACAAGGAAGGCACCTCAATTTATGATCCTCAACCGAGGCTGGGCTGCGAGGGGTGAGATTTCGGAACAAGACAAGTGAAGGAAGCCAGAGCCCAGCAGGGGTTCTCTTACCCACCCCTCGGGACAGCCCCGAGTCCAGGAAGAGAGCTGTTTTGGGAGACAGCTGTGTGAGCTGGGATTCGGACAGAGGCAGAGTCAATCTGGAGATCATCCCCCACGCTCTGGACCCACAGTCCCCCTGACCAAAGAAAGGGGGAGGCGAGGATTTCATTTGCATGAGTCAGGAAATTAGGAGAGCACACTTCAGACAGCTGTGGGCACCCCAGGACACAAGTCACAGGTCATGTGCCTGCTCAGTGACTGCTGGAGGGTGGAAAGTGGAGGAGGCTCCAGTCCACATCCTCAGACCCAAGCATGTCCCAGGGAGACCAGCAATATCAAAAACAAAAACAACAACAAAAAAACAAGATTCTTAAAAGAAGGAAAATCAAACAAAAAATTAGATTTTTCTCTACATATGTATAATATACAGATTTTTAACACATTATTCCATAGGTGGCTCCAGTTCATGGGGCTTGAGAGATGGTGACAACTTTCATTCCAGATGAACCGCTTCTCTCAACTTCTGCAGGAGATCAGAATGGCATAGGACAGGTTTCGCTCCACGCTGGGACAGAGACCCAAACTGGTCCCGTGCGGAGAGAAGGAGAAGCGAAGTGAGCAAGGAAATGAAGGTCGGGAGTGAGGAGGAAGTCGGAAAGCAAAGGTGGCTGGCAGTCTTTTCCCATCCTGCCTGTGTTCTCGGGAGTTCTCTGCCGGAGGGAGTCCGTGGAGCCCTTTTGTGAGGGCAGCCCTCCTACCGACCCCTGAAGCGGCCTCGCGCTGTCCAAGGAGATGGAGAACAGCAGAAAGGTGCTCCACATGGGTGGAGACAGAAACGTCCAAGAACGTGACTCGGCGTTCCAACCTTACAGAACGGTTCTGCTGCTGGGTGTCCCAAGACGCGGTCATCCCCACACGGACACACCATGACACAGGCCCCACTGGTGAGCGCATCTCATAAGGTCCACCCCGAGCTCCACCGCAGTCGTGCACGATGCCTCCGTCGATAAGCCTTACGTGTTTCCTTCTAAAGAACGTCTAAAACCAGCTCTTACTCTGAACAGCGCAGACCTTGGCTAAGCAGGACACTACGAGGGGAGGCTGGACGGCATCATCTTGAGTGGGGGGCCGCGGGGGAAGGAAGAGCCAAGAACACTTGCCTCTACAGAAGTGGAACTCTACCTTTCAGCCACTAAACCTCTCCCTTACAAACACAGGCGTCTATTATGTTGATTTCAGTTTCAATCAGCTAAGGCAACCAGCCAATCACCACCACTGGTGTCTGCTTCTGGTGATTGATTTGGAAAAAATGATTGGTTAAGACAGACAAACTTGAGGAAAGCCCTCGGGAAGGGAATCCCCAGCTTTCCCGGGCATCTTCTGTCCCCTTGGCCTTTGGCTCCTCCTCCTTTTCCTTACTGTTGGTTCAGAAAATGTTCGGGCATAAGCTCCAGTCCTGTTTTTCTTTAGACTCCCAGTATCCTCCCCTATAAATATGGGTTAACTCCTTGGTAACAGGGTCTTCCTTCGGCTCAAACCACAGGGCCTTATAGGGATCGCAGGGTGTGCCTGAAAGGGAAAGGGGACAAAGAAAAACCAGTTAGAGCCCCTAACACATCGGTATTCTCCACACAGCAAGAAATCGAGAGGAGGGCAGGTCTGTTACCATCCTCTCTGGCTGTGCTTTTCATAAATTCTGCTTCTCTCTTCCTTCTGGAAAGTCGTTGTTTTTCTTCCAGGCGCTGCTTCTCAGCGTTTGCTTCATCCCACCTCCCTTCCTCCATGAGTCTCTGGTCGGGCCGCAGTCGGCTGTCTGTGGGAGCAGTGCCAGCCTCCTCGGCATTGAGGGTCAGAGCGAGCTCTGAGAAGTAGTACATGTTTTCTGCATTCTTCCTAAAAGCAAAGGATGAGAAAGAAATAGGCTCATGCCAGATCCCGGGCCCCGGTTAGTTACGGAGCCACAACTAAACACGCTGCTGAAAGAGGACCAGGCTGCTGTACAATGGGCAGACTCACGAACCATGACACCTCCCCCGAGTTAAGAGACCCAAAATGAACCACCCCTCCTCTTCTCCCAGGACCATTCAACTCCATGGTTTTCTGGGCTTGTGCTGCACTCACTTGAGAGTAGGGAGACATTCATTAGGAAAGAGGAAACATTCTGCAACTGAAAATTCCTTATTCCTGTTTCCTCTGCCTTTAACCTCTGTCTGAGATAATCCTGGCTCTTATTACTGCAGACTGAACATAGTAAATGATGACAGAAAAATGGCTTCTGTTTTAATTTATTTCCAAAGTCCTGCACATTATCTCAGGAAGCTTTACATAGGTGCTGGGCCTTTAGGCTAAATGGTTCACAAGTGGTATGCATCTGTCTCCTCTAGCCACTTCTGCATAAATTTTTGCTCTAAATTATAGTTTTACTCTAAACTACAGACTAATATCCATCTGAGCCACAATCCAAAGGACCTACGGAAAGCACCAAACACAGCTTGGCAGATACTGTTCGATCGGTTTGAACTTTCGGGACAAAGTACGCTATGACCCCAGCCACACAGTGACGGCCTCTGGCAATCTCTCTCAAGGTCCCGCTTTCTCCTGCCCAACCCCTCCCGTAACTCAGCGGGAAGCAGTGCAGACACACCGTCAGCACCGCTCCCAGGCTGAGGTCCCAGGGCGTCTGGGCGGCACGCCTGCGGATACTCACGGTAAAGGGTTCCGCTGCCACAGCGTGACCCTGCTGTCCTCTGCTTCGTGGCCTCTCTGTCGAGCATCACCCCCATTGTCCCCAGTCATTGGCTGTACTTTGAAACAGTCCATTTTCTCATCCCACGTCCCCAGCAGGACAAAGTGAACTTTCCCCGATTCATCTTTCACTTCCCCGGTCACCTACAAGGACGGAAAGCAGGACTTTGGCACGCAGACCACAGCCACCGTGGGCTGGCTTACCTGGCTCTTCTGGAAACCAAAGTTCTGGGGTAAATACTAGTTGAATCCTGTTCTGACAAACATCATGGAGTCATCCAAATGATTTAACTTTTCTTAGGCTGCTTAAAATACTCGAAGCATGATTGGAGGTTTCATCATCACTGTTGTGTAGGAATTTTTGTTGCAATAACACTATGTAGGAAAAGGATCTGACTGGTACTCAGAATTACGGTATTTTCTTCTCTCCAGAGTACAGAGAGAGCCACAAACAGATTTAAAGCTCTCTCTTTCACTCTCCCATCAAAACTCCTGGCACAACTGCACTGTGGAGCAGCACATAACTGTCAGGCTCAGGTGCAGGGTCTGAGCGCCCATGCCCTTTCCCTGGAAACCCTTTGGTTAGACCTGCCTCCATGTTTCCTGTTTGTCTCTCACTGCTCTTGACTTTTCCTTTCTTACTTGTTGCTTTTCCCAGAAAGAAGAAAGATTTGGGGTAGTAATACAATATAGTCCCCTTTCTTGCTGACTTTCTCCTTTACCTCTTCTGGAATTTTTTTTGAATCATCATATGTGTAGATATGTATGTAGATTATCTATCTCCCTCCCTCCCTATCCACCCATCCATCCCCGCCCCAAAGGAGTAGGCTTTCTAAGGTACACACACCAAATGAACAAATTGTAATTCCAACTTTTCTTACCTTTCTTGCTATATCCCGAGAAAAGTAGCTATAAGGAACAAATTTTAGTTTGCAACTGTCTCCTGTCTTGTGATTTATAATATCAATTTCGCCAGACTATAAAATAAAAAGAATCATGGATTAGTTTTATTAGACTGGATGACTTGAATACCTGCCAACCCCATGCCTCATAATTCTTACTTTTCAATCGTATATTCTAGCACTCCTTTGCTTAAGATTCAGGACTTAGCCAACCTTGAGATGCTATGGAATCCCTTTGTAACCTTGGTATCCCAAGTTGGGATGAAGACCAAATGACGTTTTATTTAAAAATTGTGCCCTGGCTGGTGTGGCTCAGTGGATTGAGCTTGGGCCTCTGAACCAAAGGGTCACCAGTTCAATACTCAGTCAGGGCACATGCCTGGGTTGTGGGACAGGTCCCCAGTTGGGGACACAAGCAACCACACATTGATGTTTTTCTCCCCCTCTCTCTCCTTTCCTTCCCCTCTCTCTAAATAAATTTAAAAAGTAAAATCTGCCCTGGTGGGAGGGAGGGGCACCACACTGATGTTTCTCTCCCCTCTTTCTCCTTCCCTTCCCCTCTCTGAGATTAAGTAAAATCTTTAAAAGTAAAAAAAAATTGTCACATGTTAGATATCATGATTTGCTCTTCAGCACATATGCTAATATTCACATAATAATTTACTTTCCAAACCAATCCTCACTAGCCCCCTTCAGGAACTCTGTGCTTGAAGTACTCCACTCACAATTTCAAGGTTAAAAATGGCAGACTGCCACGTCCTCTTCCAACCATGCTGTCTGACAAGCTCAGGGCATGGAGGAGTCGAGTTCAAGGAATTCGTCTCCCAGGAGGAGAATGTGGCATCCAAAATGGGTTAACAATTGGCTGTTTTATTTTAATTATTTTACTCTTGCTACTGAATATAGACATTGTACTGTACTTACTTATTCGTGTGAAAATCACCCAAGAGGAAGGGACAATTCAGGGGAAAACATTAGTATTCCCCAAGGAACTGCCTGAAAGGATGGAAAAATCCCCTCTAATGAAATAGCCCCTGAATGTCTAAAAGTTGTTGGAGTAACAGCCCCTCCTTTACCTTGAACGGGAATATACATTAATTAGAATTTAGCAGGCAAAGAAACAGGAGAAGCTTGTTAGCTACTACAAACTAAGCACATAGATACAATTACCAAGGAGTCAGAGTCCATAGTACATAGATAAACATTTTGGACAGAAAGATAGATAGCCAAGTTAGACATCACAAAGGCCTTATAATGAATTTCCTAACCTCTGCTCAGTCTAGCGTACCTTTTGCCCCATGCCAAATTCTAGACCTTTAATAAACAATAAGACATTCAAACTCTGTACATAGAGCTATTTCAGACTGTCTGATTAATGGCTCTCCTGGTCAAAACAACTTTTGTTTAACAACTGAAACTATGGAAATTCTTGTATTTTTCCTGGTTACCTTTGTATTGATTTTTTTTCTTAACTGATCATGCTATGTTGCAAATGTTAATCACTACCTAAAATGAAAATATAAAAACCTGCTTGTACTTGCAGTAACCGGAACAGAGCTTCACTGTCCTTTGAGGCGTGTTGTCGTCTGCTACCCATCACCGACGCCTTACCCACCTCCGGGAACCCCTGGACCCTGCTGCGGCTGGACCACAGCAGCAGACCTTTCTACACTTTGTTCAGTTCATATTTTCCTACCTTCTGAATCCCAAACCACTCTTTAAAAACATATTTATTTCTTTTATTAGAGAGAGAGAAAAGGAGGGAGGAAGGGAGAGAAACATCAGTGTGAGAGAGAAACATCGATCAGCTGCCTCTTACATGTGCCCAGACCGGGGACTGAACCCACAACCCAGGCACAAGTACTGACCGGGAATCGAACTGGCAGCCTTTCACTTTGTGGGATGATTGATGCCCAACGAACTGAGACACACAGGTCGGGGCTGGAGTATTTTGTTAAGTACTTTTCAACCTATGTACATGTGTCACATATCTCCAATGATACAATAACTCTTTGAAGGACAACGTTTCATCAGACTGTGTCCCCAGGACCTGGTCCTCTGCTTGGTAGTGAATGTCTAATGAATAATGGAAGGATGAAGCGTGGGAGCCGTGTTTACTATTTTCTTTATCCTTCACAGTGCCCTACACTCTTAGCAGTCGCTGAGTGCTGTAAGCTGGTCATTTGTAAATACTAATTTAAGGCACAAAATCTCGGGGAGGGCAGGGTGGGCCACTGCCTGAGGTGAGTTCCTTAGGAGAAACTCATAAGCCAGTGACAACAGTCTGGGGCTTCAGGAGCAGGTCGGGCACTTTTGCTCACCTGGTCTATCCACAGTTTGCCCACGATGATGTTGTGCACGGTTGTGGTCACCTTCTTCCAAGTGTAGTGGTGCTCGCTTTCATTGAAAATACAGTGGATGCTGCCTGGAAGTAGAGAGAGGCACACAAACTAAGCCTAATATTTAAAGAAATAGTCATGTTAGCTAGAAATAACAATGGGTTGATTTTCGTCTTTTCATATTTCTTACTTTTAACTGGGAAACAATAAGTCAAAAAGGAATTCATAACCTTTGTAAATGTTGGAAGCACCGACTGAACGGTTTCACTCGATTTTAAAATTTATGAATAAAACATAACTAAGTGATGACAAACACTGAAAACAGCTCGACTAGAAAGCAACTGTGTACAACTGCAGAAATAAAAATGAAGCAAAACCCCAAACTTTTCTCCAACTGTGCCCATCATGCCTGCTGCAAAATCCACAGGAGCAGGTCAGATCTGCCCCACCGTGAAACACATAAAACTGCACTGTGGAAAGCAGCATCGGGAGTTAATTCCGGGGCCAGGCCCTATTTGTAGTAACTAGATCGGTTAAGGGCCCAGTTACTAAGGGCCCTTATTGATAAGGGCCTTAACAATAAAAGAGGAGTGGAGAGAGCCATAACTTTGGAATCAGAACTGAATTAAGTCCTGGCTCCACCACGCATAAGCTGTACGGCCCTGTGTTACAGAATAAAGAACTGGTCTGCTCCTTGTCCATGGTTCTGAAGAAGAAACCTTGAAGTCCTTGGAGCTTCCCAAGTGCCAGCAGTGTTTCTGTTATTCATGGGGGCCTTGAAAGTTTATGCCCAGGAGTCACCACGGTGGGCCCTAGATAGCTTAGGCTAACGAGATGGTTCAGGATGAGGGCAGGCCAGAAAGACCAACCATGTAATTGGAGAGTAGGGGCTTTGAGTTACCTGATAAGGGCTGGACCTCCTGACCTCCTGGAAATAATATCCCTTCCCTCTAGGAGGGAAAGAAGCCTGGATATTGAGTTCAATCATGTGGCCAATGATTCAATCAATCATGCCTACATAATGAAATCCCAGTAAAATCTCTGGACAATGGCAATTGGTGGAGCTTCCTGGCTGGTGAACACATCAATGTGTCTGGAAGGTCCTGTGCCCCCACTCCATGGGGCGAGGGCATGGAAGGCCTTCCCAGACCTCACCCTGTGTGTGTCTTTATTTGGCTGGTTCTGATTTGTACCCTTTATAATAAAACTGTAATGAGTATAGCATTTTCCTGAGTCCTGTGAATCATTCTAGCAAATCACTGAACCTGAAGGAGTCGTAGGTACCTCTGAATTTGTGTGCAGGTGGCCTGGGGACCTCCAAGCGTGTGGCTGGCGTCTTAAGCGAGGGCAGACTTGTCGGAGACTGTGCTCTTAACCTGTGTGGTTGCTATTAATCTGGGTAGTTAGCATCGGAACTATGCTACAGGACTATACCCCGGGCAGGTGTTCAATTTTCCAAGGCCTCGGTTTTACCTATTTGTAAACTTGGGGTAACCACATCTTGTGCTGTAAATGTCTGTTTGTTTATAGAGTAACATGCTTGAAACACAAGAGGCACTCAGATATAGTCCTCTTCTATTCCTTTGAGCTAATCTCCAATGAATACCAAACCAAAATCAATTAGTTGTTTGACTAGAAGTGACTGAAACAGCAAAATAATTAAAAATTTAAAGATATATATATATTATTTTGAATCATATATATACATATGTACATATATAAATATACCATATTTTGCCATGTACAGTGTGCACTTTTGCCCAAAGTTTTGAAGGGAAACTAAGGGTGCGCATTGTACATGGGTACAATGATTACATACCATGGGCGTAATAATCCTGTGTACAGTGTACACAAAAATGTGGGTGTGCATTATACACGGGAACACGTCATACACAGCAAAGTAAGGGGTGTGTGTGTCTACAGTCAATAATACAGTCAATTCCAGTAATGGTATAACTCTAAGCTCCCCGTGTGACCACTAGTGAAAAGGACACACTGTGGTTTTTAGGCGTGCCTTTTTTGCACAAAAGATTAAAGTTGCCCCAGGAGCTGCACTGTGATGCTGCTGCTGCTGACAATGACATTAATGACAGTAACAGCAGCTCTGCTGAGAGCACTGCGGTGTACCAGACGCTGTGCTAGCTTCTCCTCGGCTAGCACCTCACTAATCTTCACAGCCGCCTTCAAAACACATCTCTGATCTCTTGCTCAACACCTCCTCCACCCCGACTGCAGTCTGCACCACCATCACCTCTCACTGGACCCTCTAGAACCACTTCTTTTTGATGTTCCAGCTTCCACTTTTGCCCCCTTAAAGTCTCTCATCAAAATGATGTTTAAAACATGGCATATCAACTACCACACTGAGAAAACACTCTCAACGACCTCCCACTGCACTGAGAACCAAGCCCCTGAACCCCTCCATGTCCCTGCCGGCTCACTCGGAACTAGCTGCTGTGGCCTTGCTGTTCTCAAACGCGCTATGCCTGCTGCCCACTCAGGGCCTTTATCTCGGGGGTTCTGTCTGGCTGGAACACTCTCCCTCAAATCAACTCTTGGCTGCTTTCATCTTGTTCCTTAGGTCTCTGCTCAAATGTAACCTTTTCAGAGAGAATCTTCTTGACTATCCTGTCCAAGGAATGACACACACACTCATGTCTCATTAACCCCTATCTCTACTTTATTTTCTTCATAGGCCTACCACATACAGAATTAACTTATTTATATATTCACTCTTTTGTCTAAAGAATACAAGCAAACAAGAGCAAGGTAGCTTTTGTTCACCACTGTACCCGCAGCACCTAGACTATTTTCTGGTATATAGTGACTCTCAAATATCTGTTGAGGCCTTAGCCGCAGGCACTACTGTCCCCTATTGCTTGTTTCCTATTGCTGCTGGAACCAGCTGCCACAACTCAGTGGCTTAAAACGATACAATTTATGTCCTGCAGTTCTGGAGATCAGCAGTGTCAGAAGGGCTCTGTTCCTTTTGAAGGCTCTAGGAGAGAATCGGTTTCCTTGCCTTTCCAGCTCCTCGTGGTCACCTGTGTTCCTTGGCTTGTAGTCCTTTTCCAGCATCACTCAAGTGTCTTGCTTCTACTGTCACCGACTCTGATCTTCCATCCTCCCTCTTACAACAACCCTTGTGATTATGCTGAGCTCAAAGAATAATCCAGGACTATCTCCCCAGCTTGAGATCCTTAACATAACCCCACCTACAAACTTCCTTATGTAAAGTGACATATTCATAGCTTCCAGACATTAGAATGTAGACATATCTTAGGGGGCCTTATTCAGCCTACCACATCCTCATTTTACCAACGAAAATTCTGAGCTCTGAGAGGTCAAGTAATTTGCCCAAGGTCACACAGCTAGAGACTACCAGAGCTGAAGTTTAAAATAAGGTCAGAACATCGGTGTAGCCCAATGCCATAACCCTATTTCTTACCCTGATGATGTACCTGTTGTTCTACAGTGTCCCTTCCAGCTCACTGGGATAGTGGAAAGAAAAGAATGTCCTGTGACTGCCTTCTGTATATGATATTTGTGTTTTGAAAACTTGACATTAAGTTACAGATGGAAAAACGGGGTCACATAAATGTCTGAAGGAAAAGATAGCCAATTCCAGAATTGTGTAGTAAGGACTTCCCTACATCCGCTCCTCAAAAAAATCAACAAGAACACTTGCAAAAATTACCAGAATGAACTTTTTCAGAACTCTGGAAATTAACCAAAGGCTTACAATAATTTAAGAAACATTTATTCAGGAGAATGATTGAATCTCAGTAAGAAAAATGAGCTTTGGGGCAGGCATTTTAACCCGCTCTATTCCCACCCTCCTAGTGCCAGCTTGGCAGTAGCCTTGAAACCCAGCAGGCAGCCTAGCAAACACTTCTGGGGAGCCTCACACTTCACCAACAAGTATGAACTCCCCAAAAGTCCTATTTTCAAAGAACTGTCACTACCTGGCCTATGGGGTAGTTCCTTGTAAACTCCCACTCACAAGGCTTACCTTTATTTGACCTGACTCAGCACCTGGTCACTTCACACAGCCTTTTCCCTGGGGTGATTACCAAAACCATCAGTGGCAAACGACAGTTTAACACAGCAGCTGCCTGAGGTGGTGATAACAGTTGGAGCAGTTGAAGAAATATAGGCCAGAAATTCCCCAAATGTGACAAACACCTTAATCTACACATCCAAGAAGCTCAATGAACTCCAAGTAGGATGAACTCAAAGAGCACCACACCGAAACCCATCATAATCAAACTATTCAAAGACACGGACAAGGAGAATCTTGAGAGCAGCATGAAGAAGCGATGCATTGTGCACAAGTGACCCTCAGTGAGACTATCAGAGACTATGGTGGCCAGAAGGCAGCGGGATAACACAGTCAAAATGCTGGAGGAAAGAAAAAGACTGTCAAATCAAGATTTCTATATTCAGCAAACCTGTTCTTCATAAGCAAAAGTGAACATAAGACATTCCCAGAGAAATGAAACCTAAGAGAATGCACAGCTAGCAGATCTCTCCTCCAAGAAATACTAGAGCCCTTCAGGCTGAAATGAAGGGACACTAGATAGTAACTTGAATGTACACTGAGAAATAAAGGGACCAAAAAAACAACTACAAGGAAACTATATAAAACATTATATAAATATATTTTTTGCTTGCAATTCTTTTTCTCTCCTGTATAAGTTAAAAGAAAACTGCATAAAACAACAGTTATAAAACTATGTTGATACAATTATAGTGTAAAAAATTATGAAAGTAAAATCATAAAGGAGGGGAAAGGTAATAGATCCATATACTTGGCAAAGTTTTTGTACACAATTAAAATTAAAGTGGTATAAATCTGTACTAGATTGTTGGAAGTTAATTGTAATACCCAGGATCAAAATATTTTCATAAAACCTCTATGGAAGTACCTCTTAAAAATACAGTAAAAGAAAAAAACAAGGGAACCAAAATGGTAAACTAAAAAAAAAAAAAAAAAAAATCTACTTAACACAAAAGAAGGCACTAATGGAAGAACAGAGGAACCAAAAAGACACGGGATGTACAGGAAACAAATACAAAATAGCAGATGTAAGCCCTACCTAATCAGCAATTACAATAAATGTAAATGAACTGAACATGCTTACCAAAACAACTTAGAAACTGGAAGAATGGATAAAATACATGAGGGGGATTTTTTGACTAAAGTATCACTCGGGGCCAAATTCAAGGTCCATGGAGCCCAGCAGTGCCAGTTACACAGAGATCAACAGACTGGATGGTTGTTTCATTCATATTCTGAAACTGTGACTGTTCTTGGGCTAGGGAACTCCAGAACTATAAAATAATGTCCTTATTATTTAAATGTATCTCTTTAAACGTCAAGGTTATAGCCTAGTTCTAATACCCTGGTACTTACTGAGAAAATGCATGGTCTTTATCATTTTAAACTTCAATCATATTTTCTGGAAACATTCTTTTTCCCAGATTGCAAGAATTCTAACCTGTTTAGTCTATTTTACAGGAGACTCAGAGCCCCTGCCACCACCTCAAAAAACACCTATCTGCCAAAGGAGCTCCTACCCTTCGAGATAGCTTGGGTGGAACTGGAGAGTATTACACTAAGTGAAATAAGCCAGGCGGTGAGGGACAAACACCAATGATCTCACCCACAAGTGGAACCTAATCAACAAAATAAACAAACCAGCAAAATATAACCAGAGACATGGAAATAAAGAACAAACTGACAGTGCCCAGAGGGGAGGGTAGAGGGAGATGACGGGGGTGGGCTGGGGGCCCGAGGCTGTCAAGGAACTTGTGTAGAGGACTCACGGACAAGGACAACAAGGAGGACTGAATGTGGGAGTGAGGAGAGGGCAGGGCAGGGGAGAGCAATGGGGACAACTGTGATTGAACAACAATAAAAACCTTTTTTTAAGTAGCATCTGTTTGCCTATTCAATCACAACCCTATTCATAGATCTTTCTTCAGTGACATCTTTTGGTCTAACAGTGTCCCCTCTGGGAGTTGAGTACCACTGCAAATGTGAAAACTTCACTGCATGATTCTCCTTCCAAGTCACTGATCCAAAATATTAAATATAGCCATCCCCAGGGCTAATGTCTGGAAATCCCACTCTCTATACTTCTGTGCTCAGTTTCCTGTTACTGGGTCAATTCTTCATTCAAGTTCCTTATAAAGGCTGGGATGCGGGTGTTGTTCACTTACATTCCCATGCCCTTACACAGAGGTAGCCGTATCCAACAGACCACATATCCTAGTGACCTGAATCCTCAAATGACCACAAGAATGGAATCCCATCAAAGATATTTTTTTCTGAGGTATCATTGGCAAATATGTTTTCCCATACAGTTGGTTGTCTTTTTAATTTAATACTGTTTTCTTTAGCCACACAGAAGCTTTTAATTTTGATGAGATCCCATTTGTTTATTCTTTCCTTTATGTCCCTTGCTCTGGGGGACATATCAGTAAAAATGTTGCTGCGTGAAATATCTGAGATTTTCTTGCCAATGTTCTCCTCTAGGACTTTAATGGCTTATATTTAAGTCTTTTATCTCACCTTTAACAGGAAGCTAAACAACAAAACAAACAAGCAAGCAGAATAAAAACAAAGACACTGAAATAGAGAACAAGGGGACAGTGACCAGAGGGGAGAGGGAAGGGAATTTAAGGGGAAAAAGAGGGAGGAATTTGGAGGAACAAATAGGAAGGACACAGGGACGAGAACTAAGGGGGGTGGAAATGGGAAGGAGGTGGGGAGCACGGGGTGGGGGGGCTGGGATGGGAGAAATAGACAAAAAACTGTACTTGAAAAATAATAAAATTTTAAAAAATAATAAAATAAAATAAAATTGAGAAAAAAAAGATTTTTTAACTCTAAAAAATTAGATCTACCAATTAGACCATGTTCACATGGTTACTTACCCCTCAGAGAATTCCAGATTAATCAAATTATAACACATAGCACGTCACTGGTAAAGGAAGTTTATTGCTACTTTTCAAAGGTAGACACAACCCTCCCTAGAATTAAATATGCTCTGTCTCTTTAGAGACCTGCAGGTGGGCCCTGAGGTGAAAGTCATACAGCAATATGGCCACTGATGCCCTAGTTCTGAAAATTAGGTATCAACATCCCAGGTGTTTACTACTCCTAACTTAATACTCCTAAAATTATTAGCTTCAAAGATAATTAAGCAATGAGAACATTTTTAAAGATCTTCAGCAAA
The DNA here is from genome assembly GCF_021234435.1 of Artibeus jamaicensis. Classification (NCBI taxonomy): domain Eukaryota; kingdom Metazoa; phylum Chordata; class Mammalia; order Chiroptera; family Phyllostomidae; genus Artibeus; species Artibeus jamaicensis. The sequence continues at coordinate 5,034,020 of NW_026522050.1, read as the reverse complement.
GATCAAGACCAAAATCACTTGGTCTCCTTTTCAAAGGAGACCTCAGGGCTTTTTGTGTTTTAACCATGAAGTGACAGAATTAATACTCCAGCTTCTACTCACTCTCCTTTTGTGATTACAAACAGCCCTGGATTTTTTTTTTTGGCTGACTTCTATCTTGCAGTCCACCCGTTGTATTTTGTGTTCCTGAGAGAACGCCATGAAAGATGACTACAGCACCATAAGCAAGCCCTGCAGCTAGGCCCCCTGACTGGCCCGAGCCAGGAGACGGAGAGCCACAGGGGCTTAGGCAGTTACTGTCTCTAGAGAGCCGCTAGGTTTCCGTTGGCTTCGTGCTGCTTTTCCTACAGACCAGCATTCACCCTTCCGTCCACAAACGGCCAACACGGCTGTTCTCACTCCACAGAGTGCTGAGAAGCTCTGCTGCACGTTCCGAACAATCTCACCTCCCTCAAAGCACAGGCACTTCCCTATCTAACATCGCAGAGTAGGGTTCCTATTCCCAGGCCTGGTCTCTTTGTTCTTGCTGCACAACTAACTTGTAATCCATTAAGGTCTTTTACAATAAAGTTTCCTTTTACCTGGGGTTAGGCCATTACATAAATAATACCTAACCTGTCTGGTAGAGGAAGAGAGAGGGGAAAAGGGAGAGGAGAAGGAGGGGGTAGCTGAGAAACCTAACCTCTCAGTCACAAGAGTTTTGATTTACAGAGAACCTGACTGCTAGGGTAATAGGAGAAACAACACCAGTTAAGAGATAGAAAAATTTTTTTGCATGTTAGAATTTATATTTTTAAATAGTACTTAAAGATGCATTAAATAGAGCTAAGACAAAAAATTATGACTGGATGGCTCCTTAGAGTCTTGTGCCTTCTCATTCATCTGAGAGCTGAGAAGTTCAATGACTGGCACAAAGCAAACTAATCAGGTTCAGGGCCCAAACCAGACTTCCGGTCTCCTGACCCCCAAACCAGGGCCCTCCCCCACCCTGCCGGAGAACCCGCTGTTCCATGAGCACCAGTTCTTACAGAGATGGTGGCCTTACCTAGGGGCATGATGGAGAGGTATTTGCCTCGAAACTTGCTGGTGATTTTGATCTCCTGACGCAGCGTCCAGCCATTTATGGACTCGGCATGGTGTGCAGCAGCGGGGGGATGATGACTCACCTTGAAGAAACCAGCGGTTCAAATTAAGAAGGAAGAAGGGAGAAGGGAAAGGTGCCACCCATTAATTGGTGGACACCTGAAATTCATACTGGGCATTTTTACACCCACAGCAGGGTGGAAGCCCTGAAGGAAAAGAAGGCAGAGTGGGATGACAGGGACTGGAAATCTGGCAAACACGACACCCGGGGTGGAGAGAGCAACGCGAAATATCAAGCCCTTCTTCAAAAAGGAAATGTGTCTCGGTCCTGAGGCACCTTTACCTGCTCACAGAGGGATCGGTACCCATTCTCCTCTACTCGGTCCAGCTCGAAGGTCTCCCCAAGGAGTGGGTTGAATGGCTTGCTGGTACGGAAGACAGTAGTGGAGTAGGAGGACACGGTGAAAGCTGCAACATAACAGAGCTGTTCTAGAGAGTTCTTACACTTTGCAGCTTGGTCTAAGAGCTCATGGTATTCCAGATCTTCAGTAAGGCGCTGAAGCATGGATAAGGGCTCATTAAAGTTCACCTGTCAGAAAGAGAACAGATATAAAAACTTTGCCCACACATCTGTAAGAGACAGTTTCATTTTTCTGCAGGTGGAGAAACATGTTGAGTCGTCACAGTGATAAAGCAAACCGCTGGTAAGAGAAGCGGCCTTTGCTCAGTAGAGCAGCTCTAAGCTCTAACCTGCCGGCAATCCCTCCTCCCAGGCCCACTGTTCGCGTCAGTGAGTGGCTCATGTCACCGTGTTCATTTACATCACTCACTATAAGCTCTTCGTTCATCACTGCTCATGCAAAGCCCTCAATGCCTCACACACAGGAGACCGTCATCAAATAGGTATTGAATGAACAAATAAAAGAGGAAATGTATTTCAGCACAAGTATACCCAGAGAGAAAGGCTGGTATTTAACATTCTTGAGGAAAGAAAGGGTAGTAACTTTTACAGGCATGCCCTGGTTAGTGCAATGAAGACATTACAAGTTCGCTTCCACTCCTGGACTAGATGACCATGAAGTGTCAGTTCTGTTCTACATCAGGCCAGGACTCTGACTTCTCAGCTCTGAGAGTGGACAGGTGTTATTCGGGACCTGGGGTGCTTTTAATGGGAACTAAGGGGGCTGTGTTTCCACCTTTCAAATTTTAGAGCCAACTTAGGGTGCTCACCCACTGAACGTCCCCTGCTTCTCCCCGGCAGAAGCTGTTCATTTATTCGTTCATTCATTCATTCATTCATTAATTCCTCCCACAGATATTCACTGAGCCCTCCTATGTGCCGGGCCCTATGCTACTCACTGGGTGCAGAGAAGTGAACAGAAGACATGTCTCCCCAGTCTCCCCCTTAAAAAAAGTTACCTTCTAAATTGACTGGGATTTAAGATGACACCAGTATTTTTTTAAATGCTATTTTTTTTAAAAAAGAGCTAACTCAATCCACAATGCAGCTGAATAGACCCAGGTATCACTAGCCTAAATTCTGAATCCAGAGAACAGAGGAAGGAAAAAAAATGTTCCTTTCTAGTGAAAGGAGCTAGCCTAAAGCAACATTTCAGTTAAACAACCCGAACAAAAACAATACTTTTCTTTCCTATGGTCCACCCCCTTCTCTGCATCTTTGTTCAGTGTCCTACCTGCCAATCCCCGAGCCACAGGCTCCCCTCATATTTACTGTCCTCCCAATTATAAAATATTTTATAATTTCCACTATGACAAATTTTAAAAGCAAAGTCTGAAGCAAAAATTTACTTGAAATGCCATCAGCCAGTGATAACCATGATTAACGTGATGTTTGTTTATTTGCATTTGTACAATTCTAAATAATACTCTAGAGCCTGCTTCTTCCCTGAGGAACATACCAAGCATTTCTCCGTGAAAATTTCCCAGTGAACACAGAGCCACAGGCCCAACACCGGAGTCTTCCTCTTACAGAACACAGGATCCACCCCCCCCCAACCAAACAGTGCGCCCCCACTCCCTCAAACCACCTTCCTGGCCCCGAGAGAACAGCACTGTGACAAGAAACGTGCGCACTGAGAGGGGCAACGGACTGGTAAGACTTGAGTCTGTATTTTTTCCCACAGAGGATGCTTGTTAACTATGCCAACAAAATTTCCCACTGGCAGAATTTTAGATGACGTTAAGTAGTATTTCTAGACATTCTGACAAAAATGGGGGCGGGTGGGGGGTGGCATCGTCTCCTCGTGGCTAGAAGACACAGCAGCAGTGCCTTGTTGGGTCCTTAAGCTACCACTGCTCTTCACACCTACACACAACTGACCCCCGACTGTTCCTGGAGCCACAGTTTCTCTAAAAATGCCCAGCTTTCCATATTGGTCATTTTATCACTCTGAGGCCTAACAGGGGAACAAATGAACCTGTGAATTTAAAGTGGAGGGAAGCAGGGAGTCAGCTGCACAGCTGACGGAGAGTTGGGCAGCCCAGAAAGACAGGCTAGAGGTTAGCATCGGCAGGAAGCCGCAGCCACTGGGAAGCTGAAGGCATGGACAGCAGCAGTGGTGCTACTTGGCCTGAAGGCCACAGGCATCTGGCAGAAGCCAGAACCCCTGTAAGTACCCTGGGGTTCCCCCGCCCCCACTGTAAACTACTGGTGCCTTGCACTGGTGGAGCCCGGCCAGATGCCAGCAGACACGGAAGCCCGAGAAACAACCTAGAGCTCCCAGCTTTGCTGTGACACAGCACAGAGCAGGGAAGGGCAAAGTCTAGACCTGGAGGCAAACACGTGCTGGACTGCACATTCCCAGTGGCAAAGTCAACGAGGAACTAATGGTAAAGGAGGACAGCGAGGTCACCTACACTCAGAAGCTGTTTCTAAGCAAGATCTGCATTTCCAAGGCTGTAAAGACCTTCACTCCCAGCCCACCTACCCAAGGCACTTCCTTCAAGGCACCAGGCAAGTGGGAAATCTTTCAGGCTCTAGTGAACCAAGTACAGTATGCTTACTCATGGCCTTTTCTGGAGGTCAACATTTTTTAAACAGAAATCTTACACACATATAAATCTATCAGCTTTCCAAGACCCAATTAACTGATTGCTTCAGCATGTGCTGAATGGTGTGTGTCTGTGCCAGGCCCTGGTGAAGACTCGAGGTTATAAAAACCAGTAAGACAGTCTCTCCCATGCGGAACGCGGGCTGTGGTCACTGGTCCATAAGCCCCAGCAGGGTGTGAGGATGCATTCCGTATTTCTGTGTGCACCTGGCTGCATGCTGAACCGACAGCCACCCTCCACTACCCAGTCTTCCTTCCTTCTGTAAGAGGCAGGACCCCGAATTTTTAACTAGGTGGTGCCACCAAATACAGACGTCCTCACTGCCAACCTCCTTCCCAGCTAGCTGTGGCCGTGTGATAACCAAGCTCTGGCCAAAGAGACCAAAATGAAAGGGTCTGTGCCATTCCAGGAAGCACACCCTTCTTCTCTTTCCTTCCTGCCGACTGGAATGAGACCCTGATTGCCCAAACTGAGCAGCCATTGTGACCTAGAAACTGGGCCACAGGCGGTAGACGGAGAGGACAGAAAAGAACCTGGTCTGGACGCTGCGGAGCATAGACCCAGCCCCGAGCCACCTCCTTCGGACTCTCCCATGACAATGAGCAAGCTAGTATTTGTCTAAGGCGGCGCTGGCCGGGCTCTCTCTGTCAAGGCTAGAAAGTAAACATGTAGGCTTTAGGGCAGTCAGGGCTCTGTCACAACCACTCAACTCTGCTCCTGTGGGACGAAAGCAGCCCTAATAGGCAACTCAAATGAGTATCACTGTGTTCCAACAAAACTTCATGGACACTAACATCTAAATTTCATGTAATTCTCATGATATGAAATATTCTCCTTTTGGTTTCTTCCCAAGCATTTAAAAATACAAAAACAATCATATAATATTAACGAATGTCACTCCAATACATTTAAAGTTAAACACAGACAAGCTACCGCTAGCTTGCAGGCTGCACAGATAGTGGCCAGATTTGCCCAAGGCTCACAGTCTGCTGACCTCTGGTTTAAACCAATATGTTTCGAATTTGTAATATGTCCTTACTCAAGGACATTTTTTTCATTGCTTTTAGAGAGACAAGAAGGGAGGGGGAGAGAGAGAGAAACATCTATGTCGATTGGCTGCCCTCTGGCATGCATGCCGACCATGCCAGGGGTGCACGGGAATCGAATCTGCAAACTTTTGGTTTATGGGATGATGCTCCAACTCACTGAGCCACACCAGCCAGGGCTTAATTTTTTCTTTCTATTAAACTCAAACCTAATGGACATACTGTTACAACACCAGGCAGACAACAAGTGCTCAGTGAATGCTTATGGGATGAACAAGCAAGTGCTATCTACTTCCCAGTCATAAACACTGGACTTATTAGTGCACAGGAGAGATAACACCTCACCCTGCCTGGATGCAGGGATGAAGCCCTGCTGAAAGGGACAATACTACAGCTGAATCCTGACAGAAAGGGTATTCTGCAAAAGAAAAGTGGCAAGGATGAGTGGGGAGCTGCCGAAATCCCGGCAGAAATGCCCTGAGGGAAAAGACAAGCCGCCTCTGAGCACCTGAGGGTCGACTGCAACAACCAGAACACCGGAGTGTGTGGACACAGCCTTGCCCTCTAAGGGGAAGCGTGGAGCCCACCCAGGAACTGGCCCACTCTCGAAGCCATGAAGACCGGGTAAAGGGTTTTAAGCTAAGAAGTGACACAACTACATTTTCAATTTTGAAAACATCACTTTAGCAACAGGGCAGACAGGAAGAGGGCTTGACTGGAGGCAGGGAGGTCAGCCCAGACACCGTCTTCATCATGGTCACGGTCCTCACCTTCTTGGTTGGAATGAATTGTGGGGTTTTTGTTTTGTTTTGTTTTTTCAAAGAGTTTATTTATTTTTAGAGAAAGGGGAAGGGAGAGAGGGAGAGAAATATCAATGTGTGGTTGCCTCTTGTGCACCCCCTACTGGGGACCTGGACTGCAACTCAGGCATGTGCCCTGACCTGGAATCAAATAGGCAACTCTTCCCTTCACAATGCAGCAGCACTCAATGCACTGAACCTCACCAGCCAGGGTGGAATGAATTGTTTTGGCTTCTGTGCTCCCCAAACCTTTATATGTATAGTACTTCAAACAACACTATCATAAAAAATAATGTTTTTTTCTTTACCTGTTTTCATGCCTGATTCCTTTAAACTACACACTTCTTGAAAATAGAAACTGTTATCTTTGCCTGGCAAAGAACTCTGCCAGCCTAGAAATCTGCTCTTAAATAAACCGCTGAACAGAGATGATTCGAGGTGATCTGAGAACATACCAGATCCACAGCCCCAATAAAAGCAGGTAATTTTAAGGGATACGCACAACTCTAAGGGTAACCAACACCATGCCATAAACGGCCACACCAGTGGGTGGGGCCATCACGGCCGCACTCTCCCCTGGGGGGCTGGGGGCCCTCTAGGCAGCAGCCCAGGCGTGTGCGAACCTCACCGGCATGGGGATCTTAGAGAGTTCTTTTCCGATGCAGTTCTTCATGATGCTCCACAAATTGAGGCTATAGTTTGGCTTCTGCGGTATGTGAGTTCTCTTTACCTTCTTGGTCTCTTCCAGCTGATACTTGTACTGAAAACAAACACAGAGCCATTCAATCTCCCGAAAAGAACAGAAAACCTGGTATTTATAACCTTTCCTCCCCCACCCCCACCCCCCAAAAAATCCCAGCACTTTCTGTTTCTCTAAGTGCTTTACAAACAAGTCCTCGGGAATCACACTTCAAGTCCCTCACTTCAGAGAACTCACCTGTTCATCAAGGCTGATGTCACTGCTGGCTCCACTGATGTTGCTGTCAGTACGTCTACACGGACAGGAAATATACGAGAGTTAGAACAAAGAGCAGAGCTAGAGTTTGGTCCTCGCTGTGTCTTTACAAGGCGGAATGCTGAGCATAGTGCACAAACTTATTAATGGGTGATCGAAAGACACTTAGAATAAAATATGTATGAATTTAAACATCTGTGGACAATCTGTCCAGGTAAAAAAGCCACCAGTTCTCCACTCACTTAAGGGACAGGGGCTAGACCTCAGTAAACGCAGACGGCCGTGACACTTCCATGGAAACACTGCCGACCTTCTGATGGTCGGGTATGTTCATTCTGGTGGCGAGTCAAAGGCAACTTACTTGTGGCCCAAATTTACGGGCGTGGCGATGATCTCGGGAGCATCAAAAAATTCATTCTCATCGTCCTCGTCACTCATGTCTCCTTTGCCAGAGCAGCACCGATCTATAACGGGAAAAGCCTTATTCACTTACCTTGGCTACATTTACCAAACCTGGCATGGCAGGCTCACTTAAATCTAATCACAAACACAGCAACGAATGGTAGAAAACAGTGGAAAAGTCAGAAGAAATAAGCGGCTCCTATTATCGCATTTCCCACGAGTCACTGCTTCTGGAGAATCTGGAGTTCATCTACCAGTGTCTTACCTTTACTGGAACCTACACTGTCAGGAGTGTTTGCCGACAGCACCGTGGCTCCTCGGAAGGCCCTCTCCAGGTGATTGTGCTGTTTTGCCAGCTGCTCCAGGGTCTCCTCCAGCCGGATACGCTGGTCTCTTTCATACTGTAGTGACTTCTGCCATTTTTTACTATGGGTCTGGGCTAACGTAAGGAAATCTCTGCAGGCCTGTAGGGGAAAAGAGTTAGCATGTGTCACATCAACTTAACTACTCAGAAACACCCCTCGGGCCTTTTTCAGCCCAAAAAGGAACCTTATTCTGGGAACTTGAACACACAGACTCCAATGAAAGACTTTCCCTGTCATTCCACAGCATCGGGGACAGCCAGCTTCCTGAAGCAATGAAGGTCAACTCTAGAAAAAAACGAGCATGGTTTGTCACGGTTCTTTTATATTTTCCTGGTCATAGGATCAACCAAATGCCAAGTGAGCAGTAAACCTAGACAAAGTATTTGTGGCAACATCACAAAGGGCAGCTATGTGAACTACACGAAGAGAAAAAAAAAAAAATCTACCCACTGAAATAGAGGAAAAACAGAAGATGACGGCTTTCAATAAATTCTTGACTGAACTCAAGTCACCTAGAGCTGAGGAATTCAGACACTGAGAACAGAGAGGCTGCACTGAGTTAGACCAAATACGGGACACTCCATTTCTTTTTATTTTGGCCATTAGGAAATAATTGATGTTAAAAATCAGAAGCCTACCTGAGGAATCAAAGAAAGGCTCTAGAGACAAAACACCAATCTGATCCTATCAGTCCCTTCACTGGCTCCCTAACTACCAGTTATAAACACAAGGGCCCTTCACGGTGGGGCCACCACCTGCCTGGCACCCTCCTGTCCAGGCCCCTGCATCTTCCCGTGGAACCACACTGCACTGCTCACCGTTTCCTGGGCTGACAGATTTCTTTCGGGCCTTCCTGTAACAGCATATTTATTCGCTCTGCCTAGGATGCCCTTTCCCACCACTTTTCTTGACTTGGCCAAGACCTCTTCACTGTTTAGTATCGATGGCAAATGTTATTCTTCTGTGACACTTCCCCCCAAGTCTCTTCTCTACATTTCCACAGCACTTGGTACATACTTCTTCTGCTCTGCACCAGCCACAGCAATGTCATGACTGTTTTCTGTCTCTCCATATGGATCATAAGCAATATGAAGACACAATTCATAGTTAAGTCATATTTTAGTGGCTTTGCACATAGTAGGAGCCTGATAAAGTTTGCTTAATAAATAAATGAAAAAAATGAAGCAATGTAATCTTCAAATTCAACACCCTGTTCTAGAGAAGCTATAAGGTAAATAAAATATCTACACCCATGGTTTCAACTCTGGCTGGCAGGCTAACGATTACAAAATCAATAATTCCAGCTCTGTGCTCACCAGGCTTCAGACCGGAATATCCAGTTACCTATTCAGTGGCTCAAGATAATCTCCAAATCTGTGGGTCCCAACCTGAACTCCCCAGGCTCCCTTCCTGACTCCGCCTCTCCCTCCGGAGTTCACCGTGGCACAGCAGCTCCAGGGCCCCCCCACCTGCCCCAGCCAGAAAACCAAGGAGAATCCTTGCTTCTGAGTCCTGAGTCCCTCTCACATCCAATGATCAAGTCCTATGGATTCTTCTTTAATATTTCTGGAATCTGCACGCTTCTTTATTTTAAAAAAATTTATTGATTTTTAGAAAGGAAGAAAGAGTGGGAGAGGTTGAGAGACAAGTTTGTTGTTCCACGTATTTCAACATTCATTGGTTGATTCCTATACGTGCCCTGACCAGGATCAAACCCACAACCTTGGCATATGGGGATGACACTGTAACCAACTGGGCTACAGGTGCACACGTCGCCCCACCCTCCGTGTCAGAGGCAGTCCAGAGTAGGTACGCTGGAGTGGGACTTTGGAACTCCAATCACAGCTCCACCCTACTGTCTAGCTGTGGAATTCTAGGCAAATAATATAACCCCTCTGTGCTTCATTCTCCTCATCTGTAAACAGAGTGTGACAATAGTAACTACCTCAAAAAGTTGTAAAGCATTTACATGTAAAGCATTTAGAACCATCTGGGCTTACAGAAAGCATTCAGTAAGGTGTTGGCTATTATATTAAGGCTGCACCAAAATTGATCTTATCCTCTTTAGAGGCGCACCTACCAAACCCATGAAGTAGGATCTGCACCCCATCGCCTCCTCACATGTCATTTTTCCAGCCTCATCCCCAGCAGCTACTACCCTGCTCCACTAAGAGCCGATCACCGAACTTTGGAAGAGAGGACATCCACACACACCACCTCTACCTGGGTCAACTCTTCTCCCTCACTTCCTTTTAATGACACTGATCCCAATGAGAATTTAGTGAGAGACAATGACATGTCAGGCACTTTGCTGAACACCCTGTGAGCAGCTGAGCAGTATTGTCACCGTTTACACAATAGAAACTGAGGTCACGGAGGAAGCAGGCTGCCCCAGGCTGTAGAGACAGTTACCTGCAGCCCCCAGACTTCAGGGTCCCAGGCTCTATATTCCTTTTCTTGGAGGAAGGCTCTCTCTGCTCTTCCAGAATTTAGTTGAAGTCTGAATTCTCCTAGTCTGAGCTAAACCATGTGCGCCATCCCACAGCAGGCCGTGCTGTTTCTGCCATGTACTCAGCACAGACCATACGATCTGGTTACTTCTCTGTCCCCCCATTAGAGAGCCATCTCCCTGCGGGCAGGGGCTACCCCCACGTTTGTTTTATGTCTCCTAGCGCGGTCGGTGCCTAGAACACAGAAGGTGCGAAGCAGATGTTCCCTGACGAGCAGATGGATACTCTGGCTGTGTCAAGCTTACACCTCTGATTAGATTCACTGTGGTAGTAAAGAAAAGCTGTGTCCTAAGAAGCTGAATAAAACGTACACTTCCTTTGATATAGGTCCCCCGTTAGAGACGCGCTGGGACAGTAACTCCTAACACGCACGTTATGCTTAGGACCTAGCCACCATTGCTAAAAGGGACAAAGGAAACAAGACGGGGGTGACAAAACAAAACAAAACGAAGTGCCAGTGATGAAAAAGGTAAAGGCAGTGCCCGAGGATAAGACACGACTTTCCTCTGACATCCAAGGAATCATTCCCTTTGACACCAGCTCTGGACCCTTACAATTTGGAGAAGACCTGCCCCCAAAACCAAAATGAGCACAGTTTCCAGAGTAAAGTCCAAACTAAAGTTTTGGTTTCATGAGAAAAATTTCAATGACGAGGTGCTTTATTTAGCAAATTTTTCTTATCAACAGAGGAAAAACTGTCATGGAGCAAGGCATTCACCTGACAGGGATAAAAGACAACATTATTCACTTACTGACTAACTGGCCTGTGTGATCTGTGAGGTTTTCCTGATCACAGAAGGACCAGAAAAACAGGCACAACCACTAAGAGGCGCCAGACTGGAAAAAGGGCGCAGGACCAGACATGAGAAACCAGCGCGGTGCTGATGAGCAGAGCAGCCCTGGACACAGCCGGGGCCCCGGTGCACGAAAGCCCGTGTCCTTTCCACCGCCGGTGAGTGTCCCACACTTCAGAAAATGACATGAAAATAAAGGTGATCACAACGTTTTGTAAGGAACAAAGGGTTTTAAATGAACGCAATTAATTAACTTTCCCCTTGGTCACAGGGAAAACCTCCGATCTCTAGGAGCCACGAGAGCCACAGTAGCTCTAAGCAAATGCCTTATTATCACTTCCTAACACGGGAAAACCTGGACCTGGTGACGTAATTCCATCCCATTTAATAAGATGAGAAAAAAACAAACCCCACACAAGCCCTTTCTCAGAGAGTTCCCTTCTCACTTGTGTTATGAAATGTCTTCTAGGGTTCTCATGGAGAAGCTGCTAAAACAACCCGCCAGGTGAGAACCAGTCACCAGGAGAGCACAAACGGCATTTCAAACCATGTATTCATTTCATCCCAGCCACCCGGGACCTGAAATACGTTGTTAATGCCAGCGGTGCTTTAGCTTTACTTAGAGTCTTGCCGCCAAGCAGCAGAGGTACTCCACCAGCCAACGACAGCCACCAAGACAGGTGTCACAAGGAGGCAGAGGCACTGGCCCTTCTTTTTAAACAGAAAAGTATCCAAAGCTGGGTGTTTTGTCTTACCACTCAAAGTTACCCCTGAAAGCAAGGAGTACAGATGGGAACACTGGCAACTAGTATTACAAGGTTCCCACCAGTACTGGTTCCAGCCCGTTTACCACACTGTAGGCCACATGCATTCACACGCAGGGATCAGACGGTAACTTAAAAGCTCAAAGAACTTGACAGTGGAAAGGACCCGTGAGACCTTTCAGTTCTAACAGATACAGTTAGCTCGAAATAAATAAAACCACAACCCAGAGAGGTTAGAGGATGCAATTATCACCAGCAGAACCTGCTCCCTGGCGGGGGCAGTGTCCTCCCGAGCATGTGAGAAGAACGTGAAAGTCAATCCATCTGTGCACCCTGTTCTACTTCATACAACAAATAATGTAACTTAAATCCTGAGCAGCAAAGCAGGACCTAATGCTTGGTGCTTTATCAATATGATTTTCCAGCATTTGGGAAAATTACATTTTGAAAGAGGGAGAGACTCACAAAGCAAAACGGACCATCCACACTTACATTGATCATGGCATTGGATGTGATCCTAAAGAGCGTGGCCCGTTCGTTGACCTGCTTGATCTTCTCGTTGCTCTCGGCGGGCAACCTCAGGGACTCCAGCTCACTGAGGGAGCGCTGCAGCGCCGTGCCGTGCTTGGCTATCAGGTCGTTGCACGTGCTCAGGTCCTCCACTTTGCTGGTCAGGGTCCGCAGGGTATTCTGCAGCTCTGTCTTGTCGGTTTGTGAGACAGACTCTTCATCTCCCGACTCATCTGCAGAAGTGAAAGGTGAGTTACATGATTCCAGGCCCAGGAGCGAGAGCCTAAACCTGCCAGGTCTGCCCACAACCAAACTGATGCTTCTCCTACTGTGCGTTCTGACCGACCGACAGCTTGCCGGTACCAGACAGCTTCTCTACAGTGTGGTCCACAGCCCACCTGTATCACAAACACTGGAGTTCCTCTTATAGGTGTGGACTCTCTGGCCCCACTCCCAGAGTTTGATTTGGCTGGTATGAGGTAAGGCCTAGAAACCTGCATTTTGAATAAGCTGCCTGGTAATTCTGAGAGGCACTGAAGTTTCAGAACCTAGAGGACAGGATGGAGAAGCTAAATGGCTCTTGGGGTTAGGTATGAATTACTGAGCCTTTAAACTCTCGAGTGAGGGTTCCAGTCCAGTCCTGGCTGATTATTACTGCAAATTCACTGTCACTTGTTGGGTGATCAGTGGGCCTCCTATGAAATGGGTTGAGAATCACAGCCTAGCTCCTTGTAAACCATGTCCCTATCACCAAAAGACTCATAAACTCATAGTTTTTGAAGATGAGAAGACAACACATTTATTTATCTTTTCTGACATGACAGCCACCACTGCACTGAAAGTAAAGCAAGGTCTTGTGTTAAATGACTCTCCAGTAAGAGGTCGTGTAGGCAGCTATGCTGCACTTCTCGCTCCCAGTTTTGTACTTAACACTGTTGTGGCTGCAAAGTGCTTTTCCAGCAGTGTCATTTCCTTTGGGGGAGCTAACATCAGCACTAAAATCAAAACAAAAGAAATAAGGAAACACCTGACCTAGCTGCTAGACAGAGAGGCAAGGCCAAAGTGAAAATGTCACCTGTTACTGAAAACTTTACAAAGCAGTGAATTTTCCTCTCACCGCCTAATAGATATTAAATACGGTACGGGAAATGACAGGGCATAGGGAGATCAACAGACGCCCTGGCCAGAGAGGCTCAGGTGGTTGGGGTCATTCGGCAAACCGAAAGGTCACTGGTTTGATTCCCTGTAGGGCACATGCGGGCTCAGTCCCCACTCAGGGCGCGCACAGATGGCAACCAATCAATGTATCTCTCTCACATCGGTGTTCCTCTTTCTCTCTCCCTTCCCCTCTCTCTAAGAAACAAAACAAAACAAAACAAAAAAACCCACTATCACCAACAAATGAACAAAAGTCGGCAGGTAACCATCTTGGTCAGCTCAAAGTGAACAAGCTCAGTATGATTAAACTATCGACAACTAGGAGGGTGAAATCCTACCATTTTCCTCGAAAAAAAATCCAAACATAATTAGAGTACTCTTTTTTGGTGAAACAAAGATAGCAAAATGAAGATTTTTCATAGGAAACATCATAGACAATGTTTTCAGCAGTCTACAAAGATTGTTTCAACTCAACTGACAGTTAACAAAGATATCAGGAGAAAATAAAAAAGTAAGAATAGATCAAAAAAAAAAAAAAAGAATACATCCAGATTGCAAGCTGTAATAATCCTAGGACTGATTTAGCGATAAAATAATTTATTTCTCAAAATTTTAAGGTAGTCAGTTGGCATTAAAAGCCAAAAGGACAACAGTTCACGCCTGCAGGACGTAAGCCTCGACCTCAGCACGACTGACATTGGGACCAGACAGCTCTTTGTCGGGGTGGCCGTCCTTTGCCTCGCAGGAGGTTTAGCGGCCTCCCTGGCCTCCACTCACTACATGCCAATAGCACCGCCGCCTTCGGCCAGCACCAGAAAAGTGGCTCCAGGCATTGCCAAACGTCCCCTGCAAGGCAGAACTGCCCTCAGTAGGAAATCATCATTCCAGGAGAAATACTGCATGATGAGAAGCCCAGACATCTAGGAGACAGTTGATAATTAAATGACCATGAGTGATAAAATTGGATTTGTGCGTAAGACAAGCAAATGGAAAGTCTTCCAGACATGATGTTCTCTGCTCCCCACCTGATTCTGCCAGCATCTTCACAGCCTTGGCCTTGGCCAGCTCCAGGGCCGTCACCCAGCGCTGGCGCTCCACTTCCGAGCTGGCCTTCAGATGGTAGGTCTGAGCACCCCCATTGGAGATCATGAAGTTGCAGGAGTCCTCCACAGTGATATTGGCTGTGGCGAGGTTAATGGTACCACGGCAGGTATGTCTCATTTCTGCCTTTGACCTACAACAACGAGGCAAAGACACGCTAAGTGGAAAGCTGATGGGTGGTTACTCTTTGATCATGTTCCATTTCTTTTCATAACTCTAAGCCTTTTGAAAATATAGTACTGGTAGGAACGAGCAACTCCTAATATTTCACTCAAACGAGTCCCTAAATTCAAGAAACGATTAGTAGAAATTTCCTTTCAGAGCCTAAGTGTTGTTTCTGAGTCAAACTCTATTGATCTGCTGTTCTTATCACCCTTAGCTTTTTTTAAGAAAAAGGCTTCGCTGAAGTACAATGACAAACAATATAAATTCAGCAAGTTTTAAAATTTTATTTATTTTTAAAGAAAAGGTAAGGGAGAGCAAAAGAGAGGGAGAGAAACACCAATGTGTAGTTGCTTCTCGTGTGTCCTCCAGAAGGGACCTGGCCCACAACCCAGGCCTGTGCCCTGACTGTAATCAAACCAGCAACCCTCTTCCTTTACAGGCCCGCGTTCAATCCACTGAGCTTCACCAGCCAGGGGTAAAGTCATCAATTTTAAGTGTATGATTTCAGTGAGTTTTGACAAATGTATATAATTGTGTAACCAACTCTATAATCAAAATGTAGAATATTTCCATCACACCAAAAAGTTCCCTCATGTGCTTTCTTAGTCAGGAATTACTTTTTTACTTAGAAAGTTATAATTATAACATAGTGCTTTATAAACTCATGCAACAAAATTGTGCATAACAGTTTCATTCCCTGAAGGAATAGCACCCCTTTACATGTACTGAACAATCCTCCCAGACTTCATTGACTCAGCCCACGTGAGACCCCTCACACTAGGCTTCGAACTGTATTGCAGAAGTATAAGGCACACCCGGATGTTTAGAGTACTAAGAGTTGACTACAGCTCAGATGATATGAAATAGGAATGTATAGCTTTCTGTGGGAGAAAAGACAAAAGAATCACCAGGTGGTCTAATCTTTCTGGGCTATATTCTTTCCTAAGGTCCACTGACCTCTATTGGTGGGAACTCCTAAGCCATCTATTAATAGCTAGGAAAGATTCAGCAAATCTGTTCTCCGAGGACTGGGTGTAAAAATTGTCCCCGTCTCTACTGACTGACAGTTCTATTCATAGACTAACTTCTGAACTTTACAGCACTGCTTGGTGACAACAAGCTACAAGAGACTTCACATGAGATAGCAAGCTGCTGCCCTGGCTGGTGTGGCTCAGTGGATTGAGCACCGGGGCACATGCCTGCACTGCGGGCCAAATCCCGAGCTGGGAGTGTGAGAGAGGCAACCTATCAATGTGTCTCTCACATATTGATGTTTCTCCCTCTCTCTCTCCCTTCTTTCCCCTCTCTCTAAAAATAAGTAAATACAATCTAAAAAAAGCAAAGGAAAAGATAGCAAGCTGCTAGCACAATTGGGCATACTGTGCAAACTGTCCTAATTTCCCCACCACCTGCTGGCTATGCCCAGGGACCTGCATGTTGAGACTGCAGTTTTCCCTGACCAACTTGGAACACAAAGAGGTCAAAGCTTTTGCCAACTGCCACTGTGCAAAGCAGAGCCACTTCCCTTTCACTGGGGCCAAGTGGCCAAACACACCTGGCACGTTCAGAATTCCTGCATGCCAGAAATGACACGCACCCATCTCCTTAAAGTGAGATTTGGTAATGTTTGTGAAAGTCGGTTTACTGTGCTTTGGAAGACAGATGTGCTATTGTTCAGTTTGTCACACGAAACTGGTTTTTCATCCTCGAATGCCCAAATGAGCAGTATGGGATGGCCAGGCGGGGTCTCAACGGACTGGGCGGCTTTCCATCTCCTGCACCTGCCACACTGTAACGTGAATCCCTGTTTTTTTCTATTCTTACCTCCCCTCCCTCCCACCCAAGCTTCAGTTACATTATGAATAATGCAGGCCAAACAACAGACCCACAGCGGACAGCAGCTCACCCTTGCTTTCTACTCCAAAGGTGCTACTGGGACCTTCTACCACACTGCTCTCAACGTGTTGGTAACTTCTTACAAATCACTTCCCAGGAGTCTCTTCTGCCTGTTCACATTCGTGAACTAAAGAAGTTTCTCAAATCATATAAAGTCTGTAGCAGTTTTAAAGATACAAAAAACCCCAGGAGTAAGGCAGGCTTGACCTCGAGGCTCTTGGGTTTGGGTAAATACACAGATGGCTATAAATGATTAGTATAGAAGCTAGAAAAAATGATTTTCAGGGTGCACAGTAAGTTCTTCAGGCAGTATTGCATTAGGTAGCTAGAAATTTCTTCCCTGAAAATGCTAGTTGAAACAGTAACTCGATCTCTAGAAGCTAGCCAGGAAAACTAATACTATGGGCCTGTCACGATGTGTCTGGGAGAGCTGGGATTCTACATTTGCTTTTAAGTAACTGGCCATCTGTGCAACTGGGCATGTAAGAAAGAACAGGATACGTAAGGAGAGGGAAGTGGTGTTGTCTATTAGGACAGTTCATCAGGGGATGGGTCTAGGAGGTACATGATCTCGGTTAAAAAAACCAACAGTAGTTTTTGAAAGGCATACATAGGAGATGATGGGTTTCGGAGGCATGAAAAGCAAGAGGAACGACAACTTAGCTAAATAATTCTAGGGAGCTGAGGACCAGAAGAACTCTATTGGGAAAAATAAACTACCAACATAGTTGGTAGGAAGTACTTCAATTTGATTTTGAGGGTAGTGCATAGACTTGATAATTCTGGATCCAGGTTGCTTGGTTGGTTTGTGGGTGGGACTATCTTAGCTGGCAAGGACAGGCCTGTGGCATATTTCCCAACATGTGGCTTGGTATGTTTTTGAAGGAGTTTTATCTATGGTCAGACAGATACCACTAGCTCTTATGAGAAGTCAAAAGTGATTTCAAGTACTTGAAAACAACATATATAAGCGCTGGCCTGCAAACCAAAAGGTTGCCAGTTCAATTCCCATTCAGGACATATGTTTGGGTTGCAGGCCAGGTTCCCAGTTGGGGGTGTGAGAAAGGCAACTGATGGATGTATCTCTCACACAATGATGTTTCTCTCCCTCTCTTTCTTCCTCCCTTCCCCTCTCTTAAAGTAAACAAACAAACAACAATGACAACAATAATATATGTTATTAATGTCCAATCGAGATCCATATTGATCAAGACTGGTACTGATCAAAGAATCTACTGGCCTGGAAAGTAGATTTGATAAGAACTTAGATGGGGAAAAATGATCATGAATTAAGGCCCCTGGCTGATATACAACTTTTGAAAATGGGGAATGAGTGTTAACAATGACTTACAAGCCAAATTAGGATGTGAATCAATCGAACATTAGAATGAGTAAGGGAAAAGCTTTGGAGCAAACTAAATTTTTTATTTTTGATCTAACCTTACAGTCCTGGATAAGTAATTAGAATAATGCAAATGATATACACAACTGTTCACAATTAATATTGCTAAGCAGTAAGGATACACTAAGGTATTTTCTACTCTTCCTAAATCCAACTAAACTTCCAACTCCCACCTTTGGCTACCCCTCAAAATTTCTCTAAGAGCCAATACAATGAAGTTAATGGCAGAGATTCCTTCACCCTAACTCTCCTGGTGGCAGAATGACTACTGGTAGAGGAAAAGAACTAGAGTGACCTGCTCCTAACAGCATTGTGTGTCCCAAATAGGATGATGGTCTTCATAAAAAGATTTCAATTAGAAATGCCACTGTACTAAGCAAAGTCTCCCTGGAAGGAGACTTTTATATACTTTGTATAAAAATAAACATGGTAACCATGATCTATAAACTTACTTAAGTTTATCTCTACCTAATTCATGTAACACTAACCTGGGTTTTAGGTTATGTTGGTGCAAACGGAACTAGTTTCAAATCCTGACTCCTTAAGACTTGAGGAAGGCTGCCTGAGCTAGGTCTCAGTTTCCTCATCAGGAAGGTGGGAATACCTCCTGATTCCCAGAGTTGTTGGGAGTCAATGAAATACTGTATGTAAAACACCCATGCACACTGGCTAGCCCTCAGAAAATGTTTATGCTCTCTCCCCAAATCCGGTATCTTAACGCCTCTATCTAGAGTAACAGGAGTAGTCAAAAAGCATGTTATGTTATGACAAGACTGTGGATCACCATAAACATATGTTAAACATCCCGAAACACACATTGTTAAACAGAAGTAATCATATCAAAGACATTGTTTCTTTTTTTAATAAACTGAAACCAAAGTAACCAGAGACGCCAGAAATACTACTGGATAAAACACTCAATCGTTCCATGGGAGAAGGTGGGACAAGCAAAAATAAAAGCAGCACTGGAGTGCACATCTTCATTCTGAGCTGTCTAGCTCAGGAATGTCTAGGAGGAAACATAAGCAAGTTTTGGAGAGATAAGGAAGACAAGGGGACAGATACCGGGCCCAACCTGTGAGCGGTGTCCTTGTGCCTGAAAGTGGAGAGAGCAAGGGCGGGTACATCAAGGATTGCTAATAACCTTGAAATTTGGAGACCAGACACAAACAGCTAACTAAACCTTGGGACTTTTACTCTAAGTTCCTTGGGTGCAGAGCCTGGGCTTTGCTCTCCTATACATGCCCCTCAGCACCTACAACAGCGCCTCCCTTGCGAAACTAACCATAGCACCGATATGCTGGTGGAAACCTAATGGAAAAACCGATGCTCTTCAAACAACTGGAAAGGCCAGGGGCCGAGGGGCAAGGTATGGCACCAAAGATGGGTAACCCAGGCAGAGGGGTAAATCCTAGGGCATTCAGTCTTTATGATGGTGGGCCCATGTCGCGGACTGTCAATGCTGGCAGGTGATGAAAAGGAGCCTGGGGCGACCTTGGTTGCGGTGCCGGCTGGAGAGGGTGAGGGCATGGGGACTGTGGGCTGCGGTGGTGAACAGCGCCCCGGAAGCAGTTACCTGTAGTAGCTCAGGAGCCCGTTGCTCAGCACGAACCACCGCCGCTGGTAGCCTTTGATATAATTGGTCCATTTGAAGAGCCAGCCCTCTCGAGCCGAACCTGAACCCCCAGCGCCCGAGCCGCCAGAGCCCCCCGCCGGCGGCGCTGAGGCTGGGCTCGCCGCCGCCACTCCCCCAGTCCCGGGGCCTGGGCCGCTCGCAGCCGCCGCGGCCACAGTGCCTGGCGCGGGCCCGGAGCCTGGCCCGGAGCCCGACCCCGCGTCTCCGCGGCCGCCTCCGCCTCCCACCACGGGAGGACCGGTGCCGCCGCCGCCCGGAGCTGCAATGGCTGCCGGGCCCGGCCCCACCACTCCTCTCAGCTCCGTCGCCGCCATGAACTGCCACCGCCCGGAGACACAGGACCGGAACCGCCTACGAAAGCCGCCGTCGCCGTCCGTCCGGAGAGCCCCACACAGCTACCGCATCAGCCGCCGCCGCGCAGCGTCACCGCCCTGCCAGGCCCGCCGTGGGGAGGAGGGATCGGTCGCTGGTACAAGAAAGTCGATTGGTGCTACTGAGTGTCACTTGCTGAAGACCTCTAGGATATTGGCATTTTTCTTCGGGTCTGTCATTCCATACTGCCGAGTGAGAGCCCGGGGGTGGGACACATCGTCCAGGCACGCCGTTGATTGGTTTACGTAAAGGCCCATCAGATTCTTGTAAGGCTCATTGGTGATTTTCTGAAGCTCTTATGGAGAACTGGAGAATGCAGAGTGCCCGGCCAATTGATCGCCGATTGGCTAGTGTTTCTGCCACTCATTGGAGTTTATGCTCTCGTCACTGCCACGTCACCATATCCATCATCTTTTTAGCGTCCCTCTTCCGCCCTTACGGATTGGTGGTTGGTATCAGCTGCTCAACCTCTTCTACCATTGACTGAACAAGTTGAGGGGGGAAAAGGGAGGAGTCTCTTCGTCATATGCTTATTTTCATTTCTTATTGGGTAGCAAACGTGTCATTCACCTATGGGGGGGAAGCCTGAGAATGTTGACCAATGAAAGAAACCTATTGAGAGAGGCGGGCAGGGGCAGCCAATAAAATTCAGGATGATTGCCTAGGGGGTGTGTCCACCTGCTTCTAGCTTTGGGACAGTTGACGCGAGATAAAAACAAGTCAGTTTCACTAAATTGTTTTTGATTTAAGCGTAGTGTCGGAGTCCCTCTTGCTGAGTTAAGACCTCCATAGTTTCTTAGTAGGAAGAGTGACTTTCAGCAGTCAGGCCCTGCCTGAGTGAGTCTTCCCTTTCTAGAGCTGTCTCGCAGTATTTACCCCGAGCTGAAGGTCCAGATTCCTTGGGGAGCCCAGAAATAGCTTCCCCAGTTCCTTCCTGGATCCACGATCCTCCTAATTCCCTTCCCTGGTTTTCTCATCAGCGTACCACACCCCTTATATCCTGCTTCTAATTCTGTCCCAAGAGTTGCCCACCTAGCTGTAAAGGGAAAAATAGACTTGTGAAGTACCTGACTTCGTACGTACTTCATGTCAGTGTCTCTTCCAGGCCTAAAGGCCCTTATTGGTTTTAGTGTAAGCGCACCTGTGTATGCCTAACTTCGCACCAAAAATTTTTGTTATAAATTGACCTTGCTCACACATTTGCGAAAGTGACATATTCAGTAACTTATTTAACATTTAGATGTTGTAAACTACTGTTAAAATGGAGCTTTAGGAAATCTGTTACATTTCGCTAGTTTAGATAGGCAATAGATACAGCTGTCATTGTAAAACAAATTGCTTTTCCTTGGTAATGTATTCCTGGTATCAAGAAAGTAAAGAAAAAGATCCTTTTTTAGAAAATATTTTTTAAAACATGAGATTTATGGAACTCAGAGAAGAAAATACACTTTGAAAATCTGCAGTTAGATGTAAGCTATTTGGGATTAATATTTTTTAAAAACTGAACTAAAGGGAACCTATTTATGCTTCAGTCCTGTTTTTTGCTACTTCCTGGCTCTAGGACTTGGGAAAAGTCATTTACTTAAACACTGCAAGACTCAGTGTTCACTCTGTTAAACAGAAATAAAACCCCACAGGGATGCTGTTGTACATTTCAACATACTTGGTAAACTGTAAACAGCTGCAAAAATGTGAGGTATGTTGCCAGATACACACCTCTCGGATAACTTGCCCATCAGAAAGAAGGAAGACATGTTTACACTGGGGCAATCCGGCTGTCCCCACCTGAACCCAGTTATCCAACTTAGCATCATTAACCCTGGGACAATCAAGTTTTTGTGAGGTCCCCCGTGTGCTGCAGCATAAAGTCTACAACATCACTTAATCAAGCTATTTGCCAAAACGGTTCAAGCTGATTCCAATCAAGACTTTAGATCTAATTTCCCCTCTGCAGGGGATGGAGGAACCCTCAAAGAAACAATAGGAAACTGCTCCATATCGTTCAAGAATGTGAGACATTCTATAAGACAACTAGTTTCATAGAACAGGAAACACAAAAGATCAAGCAAAATTGATGTCATAAAAAAAGGGTCAGGGGCTGACTGTTCTAAGCTTCAAAAAAAACCATAAAAGACAACCAAATGCTTGATTGCATTCAGGTTCTGGAAAATACCCGATTTTTAGGCATTGTTGGGATAATTGGGGAAATTTGAAGATTAGTATTTGATGATACTAAGCAGTTTTTACACTGGTTCGAAGTAATATTGGCATGATGGCTATGAAGGAAAACATCTTTAAAATCGAAGAAATGTTTAGGAGTGACCACTGTGAACAGTTTGACATATATTCTACTATCTTATGGATTTTAAAAATTAATTTTAAAAAATTTAAAGATGAAATACTTGACACCTATACTTATTAGTTTGCTAGGGCTGCCAGACCAAAATACCACAAATGGAGTGGCTCAAAAATGGGAATTTATTTCCTTACAATTCTTGGGACTAGAAGTCTGAGATCAAGGTGTTGGCAGGGCCAATTTCTCCTGGTCTCTTGCTGACTTTCAGACGGCTCTTTTCTCTCAGTGTCTTCACCTGGTCTCTTCTCTGTGCCTGTGTCCTAATCTTCTCTTTTTATAAAGACACCAGTCGTATTGAATTAGAGCCCACCCATGCTGATAACTTTGTTTTAACTTAAGAGCTCTTTAAAGGCTCATTCTCCATATACAGTTACATTCTGAGGTTCTGGGGGCCAGGGCTTCAACATGAGTTTTTTTTTTTAAATATATTTTATCTTTATTTTTAGAGAGAGGAGAAGGGAAGGAGAAAGAGTGGGAGAGAAACATCAATGTGTGGTTGCCTCTCCCCTACTGGGGACCTGACCTACAACCCAGGCATATGCCCTGACTGGGAATCGAGCCAGCGACTCTTTGCTTCACAGGCCCGTGTTCAATCCACTAAGCTACACTAGTCAGGTCCCAACATGAGTTTTGAGGGACACAATTCAACCTATAAAATGCATATGATATGTGAAAGTTATGAAGTATAACAATAAAATTAATACCCATTAATCTACCACTCAACATAAGAAGTACAAAATGACCAGTTTCCTACGTCTTTATGTCCATCCCATTCCCCTAAACACTCCCAAAGTAACTCCTGTCTGAAGTCTATTTTTTAAAAATTTATTCCCTGTCACTTTGCCTTTAAAAAGGCTCAGTCTCCTCATCCTGTAGACCAGGAATAGTGTTGTGAGGGCCTTTCCTAAGTGCCCCCTTCCCTTATCTATTTGCATCTTCATACAGCAGAGTGATTTTTATTGGTAATACTTATTTGTTTGTTTACTTTTCAAATCCTCACCTGAGGATATGTTTTTATTGATTTTGAGAGAGAGGAAGGGAGAGAAACATCGATGTGTAGTAGAGAAATGCCAATAAGTTACCTCCTAGATGCTCCTGGATGAAGAATTGAACCCACATCTAGGTAAGTTTCCTGGCCTGGAATTGATCCCACAAACTTTTGGTGTATGTACAGGACGATGCTCCAACCAACTGAGCCACCTGGGTGGGTGAGTGATTTTTAAAAGCATATGTCAATCCTGGCTGCTGTGGCTCAGTGGATTGAGTGCTGGCCTACGAACTGAAAAGGTTGTCCGTCCACTGGTTCGATTCCCAGTCAGGACACATGCCTGGGTTGTGGGCCGGGTCCCCAGTAGAGGGCATGTGAGAGGCAACCTGTCGATGCAGCTCTTGCACACCGATGTTTCTCTCCCTCTCTTTCTCTCTCCCTCCCATCCCCCTAAAAATAAATAAAGGGAATCTTAAAAAAAAATAAAAGCATAAATCAGATCATATCTTGTTTCGTACTTTTTCCTTAAAAACTCTGGAAAAGCATTCCAGGAGAATAAATCCCTACAAGACCTGGTGTGGTCCCCGTTTCACTCCCTTCACCCCGGCAACACCGACCTGCCACGGTCCCTCCAACTTCTCTCTCTTTCTCATCTCAGGGTCTTGGCCAGCTTCTTCATTTTGCTTGGGATGCCGTTCTGAGACCTTTGCATGGCTGTCCTGTTCCCATCATTCATGTGCCTGCTTAGATGTCGCATGCTCCTCAAGGCCTTTCCTGACCACTCGGTCTGAAGCACATATCTCCCCAGCCCTCTTGATTCCATTGTCCTCTTCTATTCTCTTCTTAGCACTTACCACTCTCAGTATCCCCCTCAGTACATAAGCTGCGCCAGAGCATGGCCTTTGTTTGTCTTTGTCGCCCCTGTACATGGAGTAATACTGGACACTAGTGCTTGCCTTATGTTATTAAAATCTTCCTGACCTAGAGGGTATTGTGGTAAAACAAAAACAGTGTATTTTGAAGTGGGCCTTGCACGCACAGGCTGATTCATTAAGTTCTGTCCTCTCATAACTCTTTAAAGCTCTGATTCTTCATAGCCCAACTATTTCATGAACAGGTGTTTGTCTGATGTCTGCTAGGTGTCATCTCTGAGCTGGATGTTGGGGTACACCTGTGAGCAAGACAGTTCCTGCATTTGTGCGGCTCACATATTAATGCAGTGAATAAGTGAACGAACCAATCACCTGTGACAATACATCTAATATAAAAATGCATTTCAAAATATTAGAATAGAAAAGGGTGAAAACAAGGAGTCTTCTTTTTCCTCCTTTTCAAAAATGCTTAATCCCAAAGAGACCATACAGATGCCTCGCAATGGCCTTCCTCTCTAATTCTGATCTTTATGTATTGTAATCGCCCCTTTTTTGACATTACTGGGAGGCAACTGTTTGTCTACCAGAAATGAAGGCATTGAAGTCTGATCAGAAAGGGGTTGCTGGGGGAGGAGGGCAAAGGGGGGAAAACTGAGATGACTGTAATAGCATAAACAATACAAAAATTTTAAACAAGAAGTCCGATCAGAAGAGTTTGCAGATACGTCCTTAAGTGGTGCTCATTTTTCTGCTGTTCCTGTATGAAGCATGGGTCCAGGGGCAGGAGCCTTCTTGTAGCCAGGACACTAGACTTGGAGCTTAAAATTCATGGTTTAAGTCCCAGTTTTAGTCCTTACTATATGCTGGATGAACAATAATGACTGATGAAAAGTTCTTGAGAACTGAATCTTGTTAACAAGGCAGCAGTTAGATTATGGCACAATGGCACATGGTGGAACGCCATACGGACATTTAAGAAACAGGGTAGCTCTCTCTCCAGTGACATAGAAAGATGTCCATGTTGTATTATGAGGTAAAAATACCTCTGTGTGTGCATATACATGCAGAAATCAGCAGGTGGGACGGGGGTGCTGGGCGGAGGGGAATACGGGGGTGGAGATGGTACAACTGTAATAGCATAATCAATAAAGTATATTAAAAAATAAAAAAGAAGTCATTTAGAGGACAATACGCTAAACTCAGCAGTGGGTTTCCTGGGCATGGAACTTGAGATACTTTTCCTTTGCAGGTTATCTGCAGATTTCTCTCTGGTTCTTCAGATTGGTACAAGGTCCAAGCAATTGAAGAAATTCTATTCATAACTGGCAAAACACACATGTCACTCATTACCCAGCTCCCTGATGGCTGTTTCCCAGCGTTCAGGCCTGATTTAGGTTAGTACCGACTTGAAGAATGAACTTGGCTAGGTTGGGGAGCTTGGAGAGTCACATTGAATAGTTAAGGAAAAGGTTCTTGGAACAGCCTTATGTGCAATAATAAAAAGCAAACCAGAGGCTGTTAAGAGACCTGTAATCTACTCACAATCTGCTCCAAGGAGGAAAAAGGGCAAAACAGTGGTATGCATTTCATTGGCCTCCAATAGATGGTAGATGGTGTCCGGTTCTCTGTCAAATTCAGTCATGTCTTGACTTTCCTAATGCTGACAGGGAACTTGAATGAAAGCTAGCTGGCTGGCACTTAGGCCAAAGTACATCTTTCTGCAGATGGAGCTGGGATCCATCTTAATTCAACAGTCAGTTTGGAAAAATGCAATTTAGTGTGAATATAGAAGTCTACTGGGAGATAAAGCTTGGACTTATCAAAGTGGTTCTTTGATCTTTCAACTAATAAATCACCTTATGTGTCCAGTAATGGAATACCATCTCTCCGGATAATTGCCTTGCTTTCACATGACTTTTTCAGATCCCTAGCACGTTCTTCTGTTACAAAGTCAAATGCATTGGCCCTAAACTCCAGGACTAGATCAGACACTCTTGCCCTGCTAAAACAATATGGAAAAGCAGGGACAATCACCTACACACAAACTCCCCCACGACCCTTCCCCTTTAAGGCAACCACAGCTATTTGGTCACCCTCAACTGCATTCTTTTTCCCATTTTTCCCCCTCACACAGATTACATCAAATGCAGAGAAACTATTTTATGTTTAACATTATGTTCTTAGTATTTTTCCACATAACTAAATTCTTCTAAAACAGTATTTCTTCTAAGAATATAGGCAATGCATTTTTCTCTATAGGAAATTTGAAAAATGCTGAAAAGCAAAAGGTCCCCATATTCACACCACCATACAGGCATCTCCTTAAAAAGAATTCGGTTCGAAGTGAAACATTTTATGGTTTTCCCCCACATTCTATTATAAAACACTTTCCATGATTCAATATTCTGCCTAAGTATCCATGACACTTGGCCTATCATTTACTTAACCATTTTTGTGATCTTGGACATTTAGGTTATTTCTCTTATTAATAATGCTGTGAAAAGTATCATTACTTGGGAGTCTTTGCTTAGATTTCTGAAGCCAAACTAACTAGTCGAAGGCTATGAATGGTTTTGGAGCTCCTCACATCGCTGGAGGACTTCCCAGAAATGCAGACCCGTACCCCATCTGTGTAAGTGGCAGTTCCAAATCCTCACAAGCATTCTTTCTGTCTTCTTTTTTTTTGGCATTTAAGCACATTTATTGTTCCAAGGGCCTGGTTTGAGTGCAAAGTGAGGATTAGTGGGTTCTGAGTAACCACAGAGCAGCAGGGGCACGTTCACACACTAACTGGCCCGAGGGCCCTGGTTTAATACAAGGTCATCATGGGCGGGTTCTTTAGTAACATTAAGTACAGTAGTGGCATTCGGGGATATTAACTGTCCCAAGTACCCTCCGTTTTAAAGCAAAGTGAGGAAGGAATGTGGTCCCAGACTGACAAAGGCACAGTAGCTCCTTCGGGTGCATGAACAGTCCCAAGTACCCTCGGTGGTGATACTAAGAGAGCTGCGTGCGGAGGATCCAGGTTGACCGGAGACACTGGGGGACCACAATTTTGCACATAACCGATTTGTGATTTTAAGTAGTCGTCACTTCCAGATGTAAAGTTGGTGCTTCGTTCCCAATACAATGGTCACTGCTAATCAATTAGAATTGTGCAGGTACTCTGTCCTAGGGCATTGTTCTCGAGCACTAAAGGTCCCCTGCTGGATGTCTAAGGGAGTGGCTGCGGCCAGTTCACAGACATGGACAAAAGCAATGATGGACATTTTTAGTTTGACAGAAGGTCCTTGACTGTTGGGCCCACGTTATAGCTGCCAAAAGGGATACAGTGGGCCTTTCAAATGAACAGTACTCTGGACAACTGTAACTGTGAAAGTTCACTGTCCAAGAGCTAATTTCTCGAATAAATCACTCCTTAGCAATATCCTAGCTGGTGAGACAGGGTAGGATTCCATTTTTCATTGCACAGGAGTATGAACATAAACAATTATGCGTATCAACTCTTTAGAAGGTACAATGTTACAGAGACAGGCGTATCCTAGACTAATGGGTGGGGGAACTCTGAACGATGAGGATTTTACATATTCTCAAAGTCTGTAAGTGATGAAAAGAGCATAGGTGGGTCTTACCTGTTAGTTAGGCAGAACCATGAACGATCACAAGATTTCTAAAAATTTTGTTAATTTGGTGAGTTAAAAAATTTTTTTATCTGATTACTACTGGGGGGTGAAATTAAAAAAAAATATTTTAAGAGAGGGAGAAAGAGGAGGGAAACATCACTGTGTGGTTGCCTCTCATGTACCCCCAACTGGGGACCTGGCCCACAACCCAGGCATGTGCCCTGACTGGGAATCAAACCGGCAACCCTTTGCTTCACAGGCTGGCCCTCAATCCACTGTGCCACACCAGCCAGAGCTGGGGGTAAATTTCTTACTATTAAAATTACTTGCATTTTCATTTGTGAAAATTATTATCCCCAAGTCTGTTACATCTTACCTGGGTCTTCTATTTTTTAAATAAGTTATACACCTTGATGCCAGTTTTTGACTGCAACACACCATTGTAAGTTGCTTTAGTGCACCACCTAATTTATTTTTTGACATACATTAGCAGGGAGGCTAACATTGCTTTCATAGTTTACTCGGAGTCTTAAGTATGACTTTTTAAGCACCTAGGATGAACAGTATCTTGAATATACTACATGCATCAAAATCATTTGGTAGTCATTGTAACCTCCTGTTATAAAGGAGAAGCACATCTTTCCTAAACCTCAGCTTTTTCACACAAGGAACGTAACACTGACGTTTTCCGGGCTAAGCCTGGTATTTCTCAGGCCGTGGTGAACTGCGACCTACAGAGGAGCAGAGCCTACGGATTCGAGTTTCAGCCACTGGACCCGAGGCAAGCTGCTGCCCTGTTTCAGCTCCCTGGCTTGGGGACCAGTCTCTAAGGTCTTCCTCACTTGTCACGTTCTGTATCTTCACCTCTGGGAACCCAGGGGCACCCTAGAGCCACTTCCTTTCTATCCAAGCAGAGCTATCTAATGAGACTTTGTTCTTTCATGTAGGGGTGAGAGCAAGTCTAGCAGAAGACACTTTTACTCCTTCACAGCGGTAAGAATGTCCTGTATGAATCTCCTGCTCTGCTGCGTCACCCCGGGCAAGCTGTTTAACTCAAGGGGTCTGTCCACTCACTCACTGGGGTAAAGATAAGGTTCATGTAAGTGGAAAGCCAATGTTAAATTATCCCCTCCCTCTTTATCATTTTTGACTTTTTTCTACTTGTTTGCTGTGTCTTTTTATTCAAACTGAAGGTCTCACATGTTTCTTACTGAACTAGTCAACTAGTGCAGAAACACAGCCAAGAGAAAAATGACTTTTTCTGTAAAACACGCCCGCCTGCCCAGAGTGGTGGCACCGCCAGCCTCCTGTGGAAGAGGCTGCTGCCTGTGACAGAGCACAAGCGTGCGCACCGTCTCACATGTCGTTCCTCACAGGTCACGGGTTCTGCTCCAGGTGTCTCCCCTCGGAGCTGCACCTGACTTTGTTAGTTTTCCTCCAAACCCACTGGGGACTGGGGGCGGTCCCAGTTTTGTTTCATGGTTAAGCATCACTTGATCCTGAACACCTGGTGGGCAGACACAGTGCATGAAAGACGCGACTGCACACAGGACGATGGCACAGCAGGGGAGAAAGAGCGGAGCCTTTTACCTTGAGTATGTTAAAGATGATACTGAAGTCTGAAACATAGCTTTACTATAACGAATTAGCAAATTTTCCCCATCTGCTTTGAAGATATGTATTGTGAGATGAAATTCAGAGCTAATCATGAAGGCCGCTTAAGGCTAAACTGGGCTACATGAAGAGAATCTTAAAACCAGAGAGGAGTTATCTACAAGGAGTTCCCATCAGACTGTCAGCGGATTTCTCAAAAGAAACCTTGCAGGCAAGAAGGGGCTGGAAAGAGTATTCCAAGTCATGAAAGGCAAGATTTCCTACATGTAAGATTGCTCTATCCAGCAAAGCTTTCATTTAGAATGGAAGGGCAGATAAAGTACTTCCCAGATAATGTCAAGTTCAAGGAGTTCATCATCACCCAGCCCTTATTATATGAAATGCTAAAGAGACTTATTTAAGAAAAAGATAAAAAATATGAACAGTAAAATGACAACAAACTCACGACTATCAACGATAAGCAAACAACTAGGGCAGAAACAGAATCACAGAAATGGAAATCACATGGAGGGTTATCAGTAGAAGGAGGGGAGAATGGGGAAAGCTACAGGGAATAAGAAACATAAATGGTAGGTAGAAAATAAACAGGGGGAGGTTAAGAATAGTATAAGAAACGTAGAAGTCAAAGAACTTATATGTATGACCCATGGACATGAACCAAAGGGGGGGGATACAGGTGGGAGGTGGTGTGCAGGGTGGAGGGGAATAAAGGGAAAAAATATGGGACAACTGTAATAGCATAATCAATAAGATATATATTTTAAAAAATCACATATGCCTATTAGAGATAGAGGAAATGAAGATGATTTATGTACTATAATCCATAATTCTGTTTCATAGTTAAAAGGGGGGAGGGGAGAAACAAAAGCACTACAGGTTTTTAAAGGAACATTACCAAGTAAACATAAGATCTTTATCTGTGTCCCTTACAACAAAATTAAACGGGTGGAAACATTAGGTAATATCCTCATAAATCTCCAACATTAAAGTTTGCCAGTTCTACCTGAATACACTAGAAACACATTAAAAATCAAGAAAGGAGAAATGCAGGCACACATTTTTTTCAAGTATACAATTTGTTTTTATTTACAATACCCTATAAAAATGTAAATTTAGAAACTTTAATTTTTATTAATTAGAACCAAACAAAAAAGATAAAGCACAGAGAGGAAAAAATAATAATCAAGTGTTCACTTGATCGGCTGTGAAGTGGAAAGGCAGGAAAGGTGCCTAGTGAAAACAGTCAGTAGACAGTGTCGCAGGAAGCTAGGCGATGCCACTGTGGAACAGCTGGTGGAGCCCAGGGCTACAAATGGGAAGAAATGGAGGTGGACACAGGGACGGCCGGTGTAACAGAGGCTTTTACTGTTGTACGACACCTGTATGTGCAAAACATGTATTCTCTCTCAATACCATAACCTGTCTCCCCTACGACATTCAAAAAGGTGAGAACAGCAAAAAGTGTATCAGGGCACTCCTATAAAGCCAATTCAGATTTAATTGTCGTGACGGCTATAATCACCAGGGATCAAAACCCCTTATCCCGGCTGACTGCTGAGGGGGAAAGGGACAAATGAAAAGAGTCATGGCAGGCCGTCCCTCCAGGGATTCATATCCAGGCCCCTGGGTGCCAGGGATGGGAGTCGGGTGATGAAATAGCAAGAACAGCAGTTCTGCCCACGACGTAGAGGAGAATGAAGAGCAAAGCAAGCCTGACTTAGCGTCCGTGGTCACACTGGGAAGTTTCTACCCATGTCACCGAATAAAAACAGGCAAGCGAGACAGGAGAGCATGGCTTACTGAAGTAGTCTCAGGAAGACAAAAGGTGCACTGTGGTGGCAGGTTCTACAGTAGAATCACCTTGGGCAATCTTCCACGCACCTGAGGGGGCAAACTCAAGTGCACTGCAGCCGTAGCAGGAAAGAGGATTAACCATGTGCTGTTTCCATTCGGGTGGACAGAAACAAAGGAAATTCGAGTGGGGAGGAGAAAAAGGACTTCTCAGTCTAGAGCTGGGCATCAGCCAATTAAGAGTTCTGATTTTATTAAATATGCTGCATATCTTGTATTTATATTAAAACAAGGAGAACCCACCAAGTTAATTACAAGATGGACTAGAAACAGATAAAAAATACATTAGCCAGTTTGTGTTTAGAGGAGGGATGTGTCAACTAAATACTCCATCTAAAACTCATTCTTTTAAGGATCCTCTGGAGACCACATAAACATGTGTGTGCAAGCATATGTGTATATATATTAATTTCTACTTAATTGGCTCTCATATTAATATGGGGCAACAAAAAAGACTTCAGTAGGATGCGGGATGGGGCCCTTTGGCAGGCTACGATCTACTCTGAACTGGAGTAGCGGTGGTGGGATGGAGGGAGACATTATATTTGTGTCTCTAGGGCAAAGAAAACGCAAAACTGGGAAGAATTGAGTAAAAGTAGGACATGCAGAATTGTAACGGAGAAGGTAAGAAGAAACCTGCAGAAGTATCACCCATCCAAGTGTCACAGAGCAGGGGAACACCTGGCACTCAGAGGCAGCCCCTGTGAACGGGAATCGGCCCCACGAGATGCTCCGGGAACAAGCTCCCTCCCTCCCTCATCACAAAGGCTCCGCTGGTGACGGCAGCAGTGCAGGTGACAGCCAAGAGGAGGACCAGGACACACTTGCACATCTTTTACCGTATCCCCTGAACTAGCCTACAGGTAATAAAGAAAGAAAGAAAACTTGTTTGTATGAATAAGTTAAAACAGAAGGCAATGTTTTGCATTCGAATTATATCCTTGTAGAAATTCTCCTAAGAAAACACCTAAGAGCTCTCTACCCTTACCATTCAGTCAACTGTGAGGGTGCCGCTGCACCCAGTACTGTGTTTTACATCTAGCAGATAATATATTTGACACAAGTCTTCAATCTCTTCCACCGAATTCAGATTTACGCCACCCACCCCACCCCCCACCCGCCCTCCTCCCCCTAACTTCTAAAGTGCCCTCGTTAGTGAGATTGGAACCCTCCTGTTGCCCACTTACTGCAGTTTTGTCTCCAGCAAGTTCAGTTTCTGTCTGTCAACATAGCGAGAAAAGAGGGATACTAAGTTTGTGGGGATAGAGATTGGCTTGGCCAGGGCTGCCTGGGGAATCCGCAGAAGTTCTCGGGTCGCCATGAACATCACCTCCGTCCTAACGGGGAAAATCAGTAACAACAATGTAAGAAAAAGAAGGAAAGATTACCAAAAAGAACTGAGAAGAAGGAACACAGCCCAGACTGACCACTGGCTGTTCTCTGCCGACTCTGTAGCAGGGTCTGAACTCTGCAGGTCTTCTCCGCGGCTCAGGACGACCAGGAGCAGTGACAGGCCGAACTACAAGGGGAGAGAGGGAGACAGGTCCAACACCGCATCTCACCGCCCCCACCAGGGAGGGGGAACGGCACTAAATCAAAGTGACCCCACTGCTGTGCTTCTCTATGAAACCAGGCAAAGGTCAGACAACCGTGAGCAGAGACACTGCGTCTTGCTACTTGCACAGCAGCAAAGGAAGGAAATGGAAATGAAGGTCCCCGTGCCCCACGGCTCTCTCTGCTCCCCTCTACCCCCACTGGGGTAAAGGGGCAATTATTTCTTGCCATGGATAATGTGGGACATAGCTTTTCTCCTATTTACAAGAACAGAAATTATTTTAAAAGAAAAGTTAAATGAAAATTGACATAGAAAATTAAAGTTCATGGAAAAAATGAAAAACATTAGAGTAAGATATTCTGAATGAATAAAAAAGATGCTAAAACCCATGGGAAAATGTAGAAGTGACTGGAATGATCAGAATACAGAGAGAAGATTTCCTTAAAAAAGGACACATGTATGTGGAAACACAAAGGCTTAGATATGATGTTAGTAAGAGTCTAAAAAATAAAAGAGGGAAAGATAAATAGGTATATTCACCATATCTAGGATTATTAAAATTTAGTAACGTGCTTTAGAGATAGAAATATATAAAATACTTCTTATTTAGGGGTAGTAAAAGCAGAAAACATAGCGTCTAAAGAGGCACAGAAGGAAAACACAAAAAAGGGCCAGAAGTGCTGGGTTGCTGTCCCAATCACAGTTACAATGGCTCACGGAAAGAAGGTGGGGAGACCTGGGAATTCCATCTCACCTTTCTGAGTCCCCCTCACAGAGGCAACCCTGCCTTTTCCACGAAAGTTCCCTTCATGTCCAAAAACAACACTGGCCCTCACGACTTTCTACCGCCGTTACTGAAGTGAGCACCAGGAAACCAAACTGCGTGGAGGGCACACAGCTGATCGCGCCAGAACCCCCCCTCCTCTCCCCCTTGCGAGTCACGCTTTGGCAGGTTTTCAGGTGCGAGGAGGAGCCTACTCCTCCACTTCACTGGACCACCTGGCCTTAACTCATGCCGTCTACGTCTGGGCAGGACCTGTCCACAGCTGTCTCTCATCTACGTAACAGGGACACGCTCAGGTAGATGTCATCACCT
This sequence comes from Artibeus jamaicensis, assembly GCF_021234435.1. Classification (NCBI taxonomy): domain Eukaryota; kingdom Metazoa; phylum Chordata; class Mammalia; order Chiroptera; family Phyllostomidae; genus Artibeus; species Artibeus jamaicensis. The sequence goes on along the minus strand of NW_026522050.1, from coordinate 5,000,034 downwards.
CCACTTCACACGGCAGGAAACTGGCTGCCCAAAGTGAAATAATCTGTTTGGGGTCACAAACCTGGAAAGTGGCAGGCAAGGAATGAAAACCTGCTCTGTTTAAAAGCTCATGTTCTTTCGTCTGTATTACGCCTCCCATGTCAGTCTCTGGATTTTTAACTTGATGTGATGGGGTGTCCTCTGTACAGTCTCATGACAGAGGCTGCTGCTAACCCACCAGATCCGCTTTCCTCTGCCCGCGGCACTCTGGTGTCATCTGTGACGACAACGGTGTGAACCAAAACTCGTTTCTAGGCTTCCCTGAAGTCAGGTGTGGCATGTGACTAGGACTGGCCTTTGGGATTAAGTACTTGTTGGCTAAAACTCCTGGAAAGGGTCCTAATAAGGAAGACAGACTGCTGGTCCACACGTTTTAGCCCTCCACACGCACTCCTCTTCCTGATGGGAAGTGGCACCTTGAATTCTACAACCACCAGGGACCCTGAGAGGTTCTGAGTATGGCAGCCACTGCTAAAGATGGCAGAGAAGGCAAACCGAAGGAGCCGTCGTGCCAGATTTGCTGACATGAAAAACAACAAAGTAACAGTGGTTTCTATTTTGTTGAAACCACTGTTATTTCTAGCCTCTGTTACTAGGAGCTTAATCTAACTCCTGACTGAAGGAAACCTTTTTAATAAGTCGCCACAGCCACAGTAGCCATTACTGTTATCTACAAGTGTAATTTAGAAGCCTTGTAAAGTTCCAGAACAAAAAAGGCCAGCACACCTTGTTCTGGAGAACAGCTGTGAGGTGAGGATTAGAGGGTGCTGGTGCAGCTGCACTTTGAGGTAGGTTCATTAGCTGTTGCAGAAGGCTGGTGACAGTCACTGACGGAAGATGATAGAGGAGGAGAGAGAAGGGACTCAGTAAGCATGGCAGCACCTACAGAAAAGAAACAAAAGCATTAGACACTGGTAACTGTTGCTTCAGCCACCCTCTGCCAGAGGGCATGGGTGGAAGGAGGCTCAGTTGTGCACTCAGCGGCCAGAGAGTTAACGAAAACGGGCTGACGAATCTAGCCAGTACGACTAGAATTTTAGCAATGGAGTCTAAGGTTATCTACTGAGTACTTTTTCAACTCAACGTGCACAGGAAACATCATGACTTGTGTGAACCAAAGGTATAAAATTACTTCTCAAATACACAAGATACACAATAAAACATCAGCACTTTAACTTATCCCACAAACATTTAAATGCCCACAATGTAGCAGGTACTTGAGCTAAAAACAAAAGTTATAAGGACAGACAGACCCTCAGAATCTAAAATACAGAGGGGAAGATGAGTAATTAGGCAATTTCAATATATTTTGAGAAATACTCTAAGACAGGTAAATTCTGAGTACTACAGAATTCCTGAGAAGTATTGTTCACACTTAATTCTATCTTGGTTTATCTTTATACAATCTCAAATGAGGAAACAGAGAAAGGATCCACCAATTGTATAGATTAGAGAAGCTAAGTGATCAGAAATTCAGTGTTCATTGTTACAAAGCTAAACAGAATCCAAGGTTGATGGATTCTAGCCTGCTAGCCGATCATTCCTTTTGGCCATAGGCCCAGATTAAAAAGTTAAAACACGGAACTACCAACATAATTAGGTTACAACATATGAAAAGAAATCAAAAGTGCTTCTAGCACTCATTGTCCATGGTATAAAAAAAGATGGTTGGTTTTACTTTAAATAGCAGCCAAAGATGGAAACTAGACTACTTTCTATGATCTACTACCTCTAAATAAACAAAGCTTTAAAAATTAAAGTGTCATTGAATATACACAAAAGTATAAACAACATAATGAAGACCATGTACTCATCATCCAAATTCAACAATTAAATCAGTATTTTGCCAATTTTATAAATCGGTTCCACCTGTCTTTCATTTCATCTATAAATACTTAAGTTTGCATCTCTAACAAAATCTCTCAAGGAAAAAATCCACAATATTATCAATCCTAACAAAAGTTAATTCCTCAGTATCATCTAATATCTACCCCCAATTCAAATTTCCCCAAATGTCTAAAAAATGTCTTTTAGCAGCTGGTTTATTCTAATCACAGTTCAAATAAGATGCACACACACATTGCACTTGGTTGGTAAGGCTTTTAAAATCTGTGAACAGGTCCTTTGTCCTGGCCATCACCTATTCCCGTATCATTTATTTGTCGAAGAAACTGGGTCATCTGTCCCAGTTTGGATCTGAGTAATTACACCGCTGGGGTGTCATTTAACAGATTCTTCTACCCTTCCCCCCCCCAATAAAAGCTGGTAAGTTAAATTAGAGGTCTGATTAGATTCCAGTTCAACGGGGGCTGGTGGAGGGGGCAGAGCTGGTGTGCTCTCTGCCGCATCACGTCCATGCACAAGGCGTCTGGCTGTCCCCTTCTCGGTGGAGTTGACGGTGATCAGTGGGTTTGGGTGTTGTTAGCCTGCTCCAAACCCCCGTAACGTTCCCCATCCACCTTTCACTTCGTGCTTTTAGCAACAGTGATGGCTGTCTAGACTGACTGCTTTGTCCACTGGGGGCTGTAAAATGGCTTCCGAATCTTTTATTTTTGCATTCAGCAGCTGAAATTCTTCTATAAAGCACTTCCCATTATCAACTCTCTCTTGTCACCGTATTTGGTTGTAATGGAAAGGCAGAATGAATGCTTGGATCTTTTTCTTATCAGTTTGCAGATCATGATGGGCTAGCAACCACAGAGGATGATTAACAAACTTTTTGATATCCATTATAAACTCATGAACTGTATCTACTTCAACCTGCTGCTGTAATTTTTCTTTAAGATGCCAACGGTTTCACCTTCAACCAAAAGGAGCCCCTTCAAGTTGGTTTGTGCATCTATTACACAGGACCCTAGTCATCTTTTAGCTCCCTTGCTTTCTGGCAGAAGATATTCCAAGATTATCTTGCACATTTTATAAGCCTCAGTCCTGGAATCAGCTATTATTTCAAGGAAATCATATGTAGTGATGTGGTTTACTATGCATTAATGAATATACCCATCATTATACCCTTGTGTAATGAGCAGCCTTATTTCCCCTCAAAAATTTTGGGGGAAAAAGTGCACATTATACATGGCAAAATATGGTATTTAACCACAGTCTCCTCACCAGCATATAAGCTCCACTGAAGCAGGCATCTTTGGATTCCTAGCTCCCAGCACCTAGAACTAGCTGCTCTATTTCTAGAACCAAAAAACAGTGCCTGGTACTTAGAAGCGTTCAGTAAACGTTTGCTGAGTGAATAAAGCTGTCCAGAACTTTTTTCCATTGATGAGTTCCTCTGAGATGACTGAGTGCCTATCTCCTTTCCCACAACTTACAGGCTGTTAGGCAACTGTTACTTTTAATTTTGTTTTCTTCTTTCTAGGATAACCTCAGATCCTTAACCTTTAACCCATTTCCTCTGATCCATTTTTCATTCTTGAAATCTTAGCATGGATGGAACGAAAGAATATTATGCTAAGTGAAATAAGACAAGCAGTGAAACACAAATGCCATATGATCTCACCTATAAGTGGAACCTAATTAACAAATGAGCAAAAAGAACCAGAGACATGGAAATCAAGAGCAAACTGACAGTTACCGGCGGGGAGGGGGGAAGAGATAAACGGGGGAAGGGGAACGTGTAGAAAGGACCCACGGACAAGGACAATGGGGAGGGCACTGTCTTTGGAGTGAGGGCTGGATGGGGCAGGGGAGAGCAGCAGGGGGGAAATGGGGACAACTGTAACTGAACAATTAAGAAAAAACATAAAAAAATAAATCATTTCCAAAAAGAAAAAAATGTACTTGTCTCATCTCACTTCCCTTTGCTGATGAAACCTAAACTTGGCTTCCTTTCCTCTGCAGATGCCAAAATTTCAAGGTGTATTTTCAACTTGTTTCTGAAGAAATAATTTTCAACTCTTCCATGTTCTACCATTGATAAAATATCTTGAGATCACGTTTCCTGGGGACTATTCCCAGTTACTGCTCAACTTGTAGTCTAACAGGTTCACTCTCATAAATTCTATTTTTCTGAGTCTCACAGTTAGTAATACCGGTCCTTTGTGCAACCCTTATCAACCTCTCTGAACTTCTAACACCATTCTAAATTTTCTAATCCTTCAAGTGTTAGGACAGGAGTAAGCAGAGAACGATTCCTACCAAGAGTTAACTTGTAAGGACTAACTTGTAATAAGAGTTAAGTTGTGAACTTGACAATCATGTTTCAATTTCCAATCTAGTTTAGATCATGATAAAAATTACTTGAAAACACTGGCCTGAATCAGTGGGCAGGATGCCATTCAACTCAGTCTACAGGTGAGTTAAGCTAGTGGCAACAGCCCAGTGAGTGGTACTTCATAGCCAGCAAAGTAACCAAGACCTTAAGTTTGCAAACTTCTTAAAAAAAAAAAAAAAAAAGATTTTATTTACTTATTTTTAGAAAGAGGGGAAGGGAGGGAAACACCCATGTGTAGCTGCCTCTCATGTGCCCTACACTGGGGACTTAGCCTGCAACTCAGCCATGTGCCCTGACTGGGAATCAAACCAGCAACCCTTTGGTTCACAGGCTGGCACTCAATCCACTGAGCCACATTAACCAGGGCAGCTGGCAAATTTTAGTGAGCATCATACTCAGCTGGGGACCTTGTTACACAGAAGCCCTGGCCTTTCCTCTGTAAATTCTGACTTAGCATATTTGAGGTACAGCTAAATTATTCGCTTCCCAAGTAATTCAGATACAGACAACAGCTTTACAACTATGTTTAATGAGATAGAATTATTGCTTTCCACTTGTTTAGAAACACAATCTGTTGAATAAAACATGGGATTAAAGATACAGGCCTGGAGTAAAGTTTTCCTTCAAATAATCAAGTCATACTGCCAAAGATTTGATAAGACAACAGAAAAAGAATGGTGAGAAAAAGAAATTTGGGTCCTAGAAACATTATTAACTACAAAGACTCAAAGAAAAGACTCTCCTCCCTCCCACACGTGATCACCTCATCTTGTGCATCCTTCTTGATAAGGAAAGGGAGGTTCCTGGCTGTCGTCATAAGAATGTCAGCTGCTTGCTCTGTGGAGAGGAAAGGAAGAATGCGGGCAACCATTCTCTTCCCTTTTCGGATACACATGATCTGTACAAAGTGGTCATCACTTGGCCTGCAGGGGAAAAGAATGCTAACGTAGGTCAGCAAGAAAGACATAAAAAATTCTTTTCCCCCCTCATATATTACTAAATGAAAATACTGCATTCATTTTCATTCTACAATTATCTGTACTACAAAACAGTGAGAAGTACTTCTCCAAACCTCAACCAAACAATATAGTAATTTTTCAAGTTTCCTAAATATAGAATGTCATTTCAAAAACTACATCAGAAATATGTGGTCAAACTATTAACTTTTAATTAACTATGCAAATATCATAGTCAATACAGCAAAATCTGAAAAATACATAAGCAAAAAGAATAAAAATAAATTCACAACCTGAAAATTAGTGTTAACATTTTGAGGAAAATTTTGTGTATTATATAAATATTTAATCTTTCATAAGAATATGAAAGATTAGAATTCATGTGGCTTTGTTGCTTTACTTTTCCCCATAACGTCTTATGAACACTTTTCCACGTTAATACACACACTTCAACTACATAACATTCCAATCTGGACAAACCCACGTTTATTCAATCAGTTCCCTGTCAGCCCACCTCCACAAAAAAAGGCACTTAAATTCTTTTTTTAAAAGATTTTATTTAGCCCTGGCTGGCGTAGTTCAGTGGATTGAGCGCGGGCCTGCGAACCAAAGGATTGCGTGCAGTTGACTTCCCAGTCAGGGCACATGCCTGGTTTGCAGGCCAGTTCCCAGCAGGGGACGCATGAGAAACAACCACACACTGATATTTCTCTCCCTCTCTCCTTCCCTTCCCCTCTAAAGATAAATAAAATCTAAAAAAAAAAAAAAAAATATTTTATTTATTTATTTTTAGAGAGGAGAAGGGAGGGAGAAAGAGAGGGACAGAAACACAATGTGTGGTCCCCTAACTGGGGACCTGGCCCACAACCCAGGCAAGTGCCCTGACTGGGAATCACACTGGTGACCCTTTGGTTTGCAGGCAGGCACTCAATCCACTGAGCCACACCAGCCAGGGCAAAAGCTGATTATTCTTATGTTCTATTTTGTTTATGTCCTGTCTTAGTCTTCTTGCATTCACCAAATAAGTATCAGGGATTTATAGAACATTTACCATTAGAAAGATTTTGTTCCAGATTCTGGGTGGAAAAGAAATGACAGAGATAAAAAAAAAAAAAAATTAAGGAGCTCAACCCCCACTGAAAGACTGACTGGTTTCTACAGTGTATGAGTATTCTACAGAAAGCCCAAGAATGTTTAAATGTTTGTACTTTTCGGCTTAGTGGAAAAGAAAATACATAAAGATTATAGGGTTGATTTGAAAGGAGGAAGTAAAACTGTCATTATTTGCAGCTGCCATGACAATGTACACAGAAAAACCTACAGTCTCCACCAAAAAATACTCTACTTAATAGTGAATTCAGCAAAGTAGCAGGATACAAAGTCAATATTCAGAAACTTATGGCATTCTTGTACACCAACAATGAATTATAAGAAAGAAAAACTAAGAAAAAAAATACCGTTTACAAATAAATGGGAGCATATACTGTGTTCATGGATTAGAAGAACTAACATCATTAAAATGTCCATGCTACACAAAATAATCTATAAATTTAATGCAATTCCTATTAAAATACCAATGGCATATCTCACAGATATTGAACGAATATTCCAAAAGTTTATATGGAATCCAGAAAAGCCCCAAATAGCCCTGGCAATCCTGAGAAAGAACAAAGTAGGAGGAATCACAATACCTGGCATTACACTATACTACAAGGCCACTATTTAAGACAGTCTGGTACTAGCATAAGAGCTGATATATAGATCAATGGAACAGAATAGAGAACCCAGCAACAAACCCATGTATCTATGGTCGATTAATATTTGAAAAAGGGGCACAAGCATACAATGGAGTAAAAACAGTCTCTTTAGCAAATGTTGTCGGGACCACTGAGACTGGTACGTGCAAAAAAAAGAAACTAGACCAACTTACACCATACACCAGAATAAACTCAAAATGGATAAAGGACTTATAAGCCATGGTATCATTAAAGTCCTAGTGGAAAACATAGAAAGTAAAATTTCAGACATCCCATGTAGCAATATTTTTGCCAATATATCTCCTAGGGCAAGGAAAATAAAGGGAAAAAACCAAACAAATGGGACTACATCAAATTAAAAAGCTTCTGCATGGCTAAAGAAACCATAAAAGGAACCAACTGTATGGGAGAACATATTTGCCAATGACACAATGGGCAAGGGTTTGATCTCCAAAATATATAAAGAACTCATATGACTCAAAACTAGGAAGACAAACAACCCAAGCAAAAAAATGGGCAAACACCTGGGATGGGGGTAAAAGGCAGAAAACAGTACTTGAACAACAATATGAATGAATGTAAATAAATAAGTAAATAGATAGATAGATAGATAGATAGATAGATAAATAAATAAATGGCAAAGAACCTGAACAGACAGTTCTCCAAGCAGGATATACAGAGAGCCCAGAGACATATGAAAAGATACTCAACATCAGTAGCCATCAGAGAAATGCAAATTAAAACCACAATGAGGTATCACCTCACACTTGTCAAAATGGTTATCAATAAATCAATAAAATATCACTGTTGGCAAGGATGTGGAGAAAAGGGGACCCCAGTGCACTGTTGGTGGGAATGCAGACTGCTGCAGCCCCTGTCGAATAGTATGGAATTTCCACAGAAAACTAAAAATGGAACTGCCTTATGACCCAGGGATTCCACTGCTGGGATTTATGTCCTAAGAATCCTGAAACATCAATTTAAAAGAACTTATGCACCCCTATGTTCATAACAGCACAATTTATAATAGCCAACTGCTGGAAACAGCCCATGTGCCATTAGTAGATGAATGAATTAAAAAACTGTGACACATTTACACAACAGCATACTACACGGCAGAACGAAAGAAGGAGCTCCTATCCTTTGTGACAGAACGGATGGAACTGGAGACTATTATGCTAAGTGAAATAAGCCAGTTGGCAAAAGACAAAATACCATATGATCTCACTTATAATTGGAATCCAAAGAACAAAATAAACTAGGGAGAAAAATAGAATGAGAGACATGGAAACATGGAACAGACCAGCAGCTGCAGGGGGGATGGAGGGAGGAGGGGAATGGTGGAAGGGGAAGAAACGAGTCAAAGAAAATGTATGAATGGCACGTGGACATGATCAATGGAGAGGGAGGGAATCCACTCTGGGCTGGGGGGGGGGCTGTGGAGGGAGGTCAAAGGAAAAAAGTTGGGACAACTAATAGAATAAATAAAAAGAGATTACAGGGCTGAACATGCTGGTAAGTATAAATCAGGTACAATTGGTAAGCTCAAAATCAGAAACAATAATATTCCTGATTGTCTCTCTGGCACCCAGCAGTCCCTAGTAGATACGAAAGAATATTTGCTGGCTGGGAAAGATTGCAAAATATTTTACTTAAAGCAGCATTGGAGTTAGGCCAAAAGGACAGACTTGGAGCTTACTGGGATGGCAAGGAGGAAGGCTAAAGGTAGAAATGTATAAAGTTCAGTTTAGCAGAGTAAGGAATCCGGCTAGTCTCATGTTTTCCTCAAAGTGTATAACTCTTACCTCTCTTGTCCAGGTAATTTCCCCCTTAAGTTGTCATACATGCTACAAATTTTGTGCTTTCTTTCCTCTGTCAGGGCAGGTCGCTCTTCTTCCAGACTTAGGAGGTAACGCCGTTCATAGTCCTCAACATCAAGGAGTAAGCTGTAGGTCTACGCCAGGACCAGAGTGTTAGATAAACCACCCCACAGTTCAGGACTATCTGATAAAGACCTAAGAATAAAACCTCCCTGTAATAACACTGAGAGAACAAAGGTACTCTTTTAAATCCAGAAAAACAATGAGATAACTTAAAAAAAAAAAAACTCTTCAAAAATTATCTTCATCCCTCCTTGACCTCTAATCCGGAATGTAATGATACTGAAATGATGACTTTTCTAAATGATCCCTTTCTACAATTTCCAGCAGCAACATCACTGTAATAAAAACCATCGGTAGCACTGCTCCAAGTTATGTCTTCTGTGAATAAAAATGGTAATAATTTTACTACTGGGTGCCAGGCACTGTCGTAAGAACTTCGATGGATGCACTCACTCACCACAGCCTAGTGAGTAACAGACTACTGTCATCCCGTTTTTACAGATAAACCGAGGACAGCACAGAAACCTTAAATAACTTGCCTCGAGTCACAGATTCAGAAGAAAGTCAGGACTTGCAGCCTGTTTCTAGAGTCTGTGCTCTTGACCACTATGCTCTGTGGCCTTGCACCGTGGCATTTACACTTCACAAACTAAGTGCTGGTAACCACCTTGTTTCCTTAGCATCCAGCACAGTGCCTCACATCCAGGGAGTATCCAAGAAATATGTGTGAACTGATGAACTGGCTGAAATAGTTAATACGTGGACAGTGTCATTTTTATCCCTTTTCTTAGAAAGGTGACCTGCACCTAGCACTCAGCTGCGACCTGAACAAGTTTGGACAAAACCCCATGACTTCTGACCCTAAGTGCAGGGCTCTGTCCAGGAGGCCACAGGTGAGGTACACTCCATTCCTTTTTAGTGTGCTTTGTATACAATAGGCACTTATCGAGAATATACCCATTAATTAGAACTATGGAACACTAACTGCTCACTTGTGTATACATTTGACAGTTCTTTCATTGAAACTAACTATAGCCAACAAATTCTAACACTTACTTTCTCAATTATAACAAGGGTTTTTCGTCTCTTGTCCCGAACCTGCTTTTCTTTCGTTTCCTAAAAAGAGACAAGACTATTCAATGTGGACTCTTTATGTCTGTTGAACGTTAAGTTTCTAAGTATGCACATGTATGTTCCACCTGTGAAAATACTTATGAGATGACAATCTTGATTTTTTGAAGGTTAGTAATCTTAAAACACTGATGTGAATAAAGGTCACGAGTTGATTGACTCAATCTACACACAAACCATTAGACTTAGATAGGATTCACAGATAGAAGTCATCCTTAGAATTCACAGATAGGCAAAGGTAATTGTACAGTGCAGCAGATATGAAGATATCATAGAAAAATCTGAAAACGCATAGAAAATGACAACGTAAAAACTGGAGAAAATAACTGATATTGGTCATTGCCAGTTACCCAGTGGAAAGATTCCTGCTACCCTGGGTCCTGCCTGGCTGCCTCAGAGACGTGTTAGAATCTGAAGAAAGTCAGGATGCCGCCACAGACCCAGCCAGAAGCTCCAGGTCAGGCTGGACTGTGAACAACTCCATCATGCCTGGTTTCGTTCCACAGTGACCCCAAAAGAAGAACTGATGACCCAGAATTTCTTAAACACAGAATTCTGCTGACACTTACATCATCCTCACTCCGAGATGTCACAACAGCATCGATCATTTTCCGGGGGTTATTCACACTGGAGACCGTAAGCTTTCCCAAAGAGCCCTCAAACTGCACTGCAAGGACAAAGCGTTTCCAAGGAGTGAGCACTCAGCAATGCAGGCAGCTTTCCAAGATCTTTACATTCTCTATTCTTTACTCACAATCTCACAATTTACCACAAAAATCCATTTACCGTCTAAACCCATCTCTTACAAAATCTATCCTTTCCCATTTTTTTGTTGCCACAATAATCAAATTAAAATCTTTAGTGTTTCTCCTGTATCTATTTTAGGGGTACTAGAAATTAAAACAGATGGTAAAAAGTTATAAACTCTCAAGTAGAAAAGAATCTAAGAGGTCATCTACCAAACTATTCCACACTTGAATAAAGGCTGATCTCTGTATTTACTAAGGACAATGGTACTTTATAAATCAGTTTTAAACATCTCTATCCAATTGCCCATATAATTATTTACATTTTAACATAGCAGCAGCCTGCCAAATTTCTCTTACTTCAGAAGTAAGAAAGTCATGACTTGCAGCCTGTTTTCTAGAGTCTGTGCTCTTGACCACTATGCTATGTGGCCTTGCACCGTGGCATTTACACTTCACAAACTAAGTGCTGGTAACCACCTTGTTTCCTTAGCATCCAGCACAGTGCCTCACATCCAGGGAGTATCCAAGAAATATATGTGAACTGATGAACTGGCTGAAATAGTTAATACGTGGACAGTGTCATTTTTATCCCTTTTCTTAGAAAGGTGACCTGCACCTAGCACTCAGCTGCGACCTGAACAAGTTTGGACAAAACCCCATGACTTCTGACCGTAAGTGCAGGGCTCTGTCCAGGAGGCCACAGGTGAGGTACACTCCATTCCTTTTTAGTGTGGATAAGGGCCCTATGGATAAGGGCCTTACCTGGCTTGTAAGCGTGCTCCAGTTTGGCCACCTGAGGAGTAATGAGCTTGGTGCGCTCCTTTTTAGGGCCATCACCTTGCAATTCTTCAGCAGCTGACAATTTCTCCAGTTTTTCAAAGTAATTCTGCCATGTGAGAAGGTAATTTCAGTTGCAACACAGGTACAGAACATGGCAGCTCTTTACCAATAAATAATTACACTAGTGGCTATAATAACTTGCTCTCTGCAAATGTACTGATCTCTAATTAAAACTACTATAAATTTCCTTTATCAAAAAAATCCCAGCCTTCAAAAACCTAATCATTAGTGGGAATATCTTTAAAGTTACATCGCCAATATTCTTAATTGAAAGAAGCAGATTACTGATGCCAAAGGGATTTGAAAACATGGGTTTGAAAGCCTGTGTGAAAAATAAAAGGCATGTATGCAAACCATTTAGTGAACAGTGTGAGAGGTTCTCCAGCTTGAAAAGTGGACAGAATCTGCTTAGTCATTCTTATGCACTCGAAGACTACTACTAAAGAAAAAGCTATCAATGTTCAATTCCACCAATGTTTAAATGAGTGCCTTCACCAGAGGAAGGGACTAAACTACTATCTGCTAAACCAGCACAGAGTGTTGACCTGGTAATAAAAATCATCCAGGTAGGGATCAGTGCTTTGCAGTTGCATCATCTGGATTTTAGAGACCCAATCCTTTTCTCGCTGCAGCATGAGATTGGCATATGGATCCTTCCGGAGATGATCCTGGTGACTGCTCCGGTGGCTTCCTCTGTCTCCTGCACCATTGAGATTCCGATGCTGACTGAAACACAAACAGGCCACGTTTCCTTCAAGTGGGCAAGTTAACTATGCCTTACAATTACACAGGAGTAAACCAGGCCAATTAAAAAAAAATTCCTCTTTGCTTTTGTCAAAATTAGAGAAGTAAAAAAGAGCTGAATCTTTACAGAATTTCAGAGGAAAGAGTTCTGCAATACACAATTAAGAAAATAAAACTAAGATGTGACTTCCTTACTACATGCTAAGTACGCTCACCTATGGATTTCTATGTACACCCTACAATAACCCTATGAGCTACTAGAGTTATTTTCTCCACTTAACACAACCAACCAAGGCCAACAGACATCAAGTAATTTGCTCAATTACCTGAACCTGGTCAGAGTAAGGGCCCTGGACACAGGCCAATTTGATTCCTAGTCTACATACTTTTAAAGAACTTGTTGAAAATCATGAAACACTTCAAATGTAGAGAAAAGCCCAGAAAATACCATAATTAATTAATTAACCTTCCACCTAGACATAATGAAAAAAAATCTATTTTGTGAAATTGGCCTCAGATTTTTATACGTAATATTAAGTGTTGCATTTAAGGCTGAAGGCCCTCTTGTACCTCTCTGGATGGATCCCAGTTTTCAGCTTCCCTTTCTTCCTGGACAAATGACTTTTGGCATGAATCCTCCATGAAATGTTTTTATACTTTGATTACTTGTATGTCCATCTTTAAATTTTATTCAGTATTATTCTGTGTGCCTTTCAGTTTTACTTAAATGGTCTCCTTGTTTCTTACCCAGGTATGTACTAGAAAGTAAAACTGTTGAGAAGTGGTATATTCACATTTCAACCTTATTATTTATTGCCAAATTCTCTCTTAGGAGGCTATACACTTCATTCCTGCCAACAGCGACAGTGATGAGACACTTTTGATTTTGCCTATCTAGTGATGTAAAACGGTTACCTAATTTTCATCCCCATTTTTCTGATTGCAAGTGAGTTTGAAAATCTTCATTTTTATGAGCCATGTAGGTTCTACTGGGAATGCGTATTTGTGTATGAGGTCTTTTGTTATAGTGAACAGTTATCATGAGGCTTACGTTCTCAACAAAATATGAATGATTATAACATAAGCTTCACTAAGGCAGGGTTTTACATGTCCTGTTCTTTCAATCCCCAAAACCTACCATAGTGCCTGGCATATAGCTGGGGGTCACATATATAAATATGTATTTATATTTGTTTTATGAGGATTAAATAATTTTGCTGATTCAAGAGTGACTGTTGTCCTGGCTGGTGTAGCTCAGTGGATCGAGCGCGGGCCTGCGAACCAGACAATCGTGGTTCAATTCCCAGTCAGGGCACATTCCTGGGTTGCAGGCCAGTTCCCTGCAGGCCAATTCCCAGCAGGGGATGCACAAAAAGCAACCATCATTGATGTAAAAAATATATATATATAAATAAAATAAAATAAATTTAAAAAAAAAGAGTGACTGTTGGCTTTACAGAAGACCCAATGTAAGGCTAGCCACTATAATTCGAGATTACTGAAAAGCTGAGGTGGTAGACAAAAAGTAGTTAAGAGTATGGTACGAACTTGGTAAGCAGTGAATATAAAACACTGGGGGGGAAAATCACATCTAAACTGCATTTCTGATTTATAGTCAACAGAATTATAGTAACTTGGAAACTAGCTGACAGAATCTTGTCATTTAAATCCCATGTATCAAAAAATGTAAAATGACAGCTTATATGTTCTGACTTTACCAGTAAAATAAGCTTATTATTAGTTAAACTTACTAAAAAGGTAAAGGAAATTAGCAGCACTTGTTACACTGTCAAAATGAAAAGCCGAATTAAGAAACCGCAAAGGAGGGAGGTGAGCACTTACTTTCGATTCTGTTGCTGTCTCTGATGCAGCAGTCGACGGTGCTGTGGATGAAGGTGAGTGGTGTCTGGTCTAAACATCGGGGCCTGAGGTCTAAGGACAAAGGGACAAGGTTTTCAATGCTGCTGTCCTGACGATCTGAAATTTTTCAGTGTTGGCAGCACAAGATAACTTCATGCAGGTTCATTCAAGGGAAGGCAAACGTCCACTCTGAGGAGGCCTTTTGTGTTCTGACATCTTCCACAAAGGCCAGCTCTCAGCTCCTGAGCAGACAATCACAAATCCGGGCGAGCTGACAGTAAAGCAGTGTATTTTTTGTCTTTTTGCTACTGTTAAGCAGAAGTCCCTAAACAGATTTAACGTACTTAGTTACAACCACCTGGGAATGATACTGCAAGTGTGTGTGATGGTGCATTTCACATGCCAACTTGGGAGGCTGTGGTGCCCCAATGTTTAGTCAAACATCAGTCTGGATGTTGCTGTGAACGTATTTTGTAGAGGGGATTATTAATCTTCCCAGTTGGCTGACTCTAAGAAAAGGTGATGTAAAGTGGGAGGGCATCACCCGGTTCTCGGAGGAAAAAACAATTTTTGCCTCAAGACTGAAACATAAAAGTCCTGCCTGAGCTTCCCAACTGCCAGCCCACCACATAAACTTCAGACTCAGGACTCAAATTTCAATATATAAATTAGTAGCACCTTGTTACACTGTCAAAATTAAAAACTGAATTAAACTGCAAAGGAAGATGAGTACTTACTTTCTACTGTATGTTATGTTCTTTATTTATATGTAATAGATGATTCAATAACAAAAAACTTAGTTACATATACATTTGGAAGACATACACAATAGAAGGTGAGTATGTGCAGAGCGTGGCAAAAGTAGGTTTACAGGTGTGACCATGTGAAAGTTTATTCTTGTATTATTACTACTATTTACTGTATCAGTTTCCATATGAACGACTGTAAACCTGCCTTTGCCCCACCCTGCATATGCGCACACGGCCCCTGTTGGTTCTGTGTCTCTGGGGAACCCTCAGTGTGTGGTACGTCCTGTTAGGTAACACACTGTGTGTGTGTGTGTGTGTGTGTGTGTGTGTGTGTGTGTTCATAAAATAAATATCAAGTAAAATCAAGTAAAGCACATGACTTGGGGAAAATGTGAATTCGTAAGAAAGCCTGCAGACTGTCAAACACTCATTCGGCGACTTGAGGATCCAGTAACATCTCAAAACTTATCACCTGCACAAATCAAGAGACTTCCATTTTATAACATTAAACATCGACAAGAGACAGCCAACAATGAATAAACAGCAGCATCTGCTGTGCGTACCGTAAGTTTTGCAGGTGAGGTGCTGGGCCAGGCGGGTGCTGCTGTGGAGGAGGTGGGGTAGCGGCGGGTGGAGCACTGAAGAAGGCACGGAAGCCTGGTGCTGGGGGAAGCATCTGCCCAACTCGCCCTTGCAGCAGCTTGGGATTCATGGCAGCAAGTGGACTACCGACAAATCCAGGGACCCGTGCAAACTGGCTGGGAGACATCCGTCCAGGCTGTAGCTACAGTGGGACAAAATCTTAGGTTTAGTTCATCAGCAAGCCCCCTTGCTTTTATCCACAGAAAAGTCAAAATACTGTTTCAATTGGTAACTTTGTTTGAAAGGGTAATGTTAAAAAAAAAAGGGGGCAATAGTGATTGATTAAAGAGTAAAAAAAGGGTATCGTCCATCACACTTCAGGGAAGTAAGACAGCACTTCATCAGTAGGGCTATTCAAGGCTTACCTGTGCTCCTCCAAGCAGCTGCGCCCTCTGGAGGGGGCTGAGAACAGGAGGGACAGCAGGAGGGAAAGGGTGACCCAGTAGGGAAGAGTTCTAGGAAAAAAAAAAAGAAAAAAAAATTACACTACAAAACAAGTAAATCAGTATAATGAGGGAACTCAATAGAAATGCAGAACTTGGATATAAAAACTCATAAATTGTACAGTCAAGTTCTCCACTGAAGAAATATAAAATAATAATTTTGAAATTACCAAGTACTATGATAATGTAACAAGAAAAAGAACAGTAGAACGAGGGACAGAGATAGCAGGAAACCAGATGATCACTCAACTTTAGTTTTAAAGATAAGAAAAAAACTGAGATAAGAAACAACTGAACATAGTGAACCATGTCTTCTGACCTGGGGACCAGAAGATACAGAAATTCAAGGAGAGAGAGAGGAAAAAATATGCACAACTTAGGAGAAGTCCATCCATTTGTATAGTGATTACACAACTAGTGACCAGGAAATATAGACTGCGTTTTCATTTGGTCACCAAGTGACCTACCGGGACATTGCAGAGCTGGTTTGGAGACATCCTCTCACCATAGGGAGCAGGATACCGTGGTGGCATTGGGGGTCGAACATGGACAGGCTTCGGACACAGAATCTATCGGGACAAACATATAAACAACTACACTCAATGAAGTCAGTTTTTCCTCCGCCTACACTCCCTCCCCTCTAGTACTGGCAGACACACCGAACTCAATGCAAAGCCCTATTTCTAAGCAAATTGCTATGGCTATGGGTTCAGATATAGAACCTTCGGTCACTTCCTCTCACAAATATCAAGCAACAGTGCCTCTCACAAATACCAAGCAACTGAGGAAGATTTAGCTAATTCTCCAGTTATCCCCACCCTTCCATGCTATCTGAGGGAGGTACCAGCAGATATTTGAACTTGCAAATTCTCTCCAAGAGGATGTATTTTGGTAGCAGTGAGGGAGAAGGAATGATAAGAAAGCTGGAGGATTAACTAAGTCCTATTCTGAAGCCCCTGTGATATGGCCGCCATGCTCAGCTCTTTGGTGATACACTGTGACTCCACCTTGTCATAGGATCCTGAGCCTAACTAGGCCATACCAACACCACCCTCCCCCCATACCTTCCAAATTGGCCTTCCTTTTCAGCTGCTCGTTTCAGGTGGAGGAAAGTCTATGGAACAGGACTGCACAGGCTCTAGGGAAAGCAGGGATATCTTAAAGGTAAAAAGGGATGTGGACAATGCTGTGTTGTTCCCACTCCCCCCAGCTTTCAGTCACCTCTCTGCTAATGTTTTGGGCAGCCAGCAAAACCCTTTAAAAAGGACATATACACTAAATGTGGTTAACTACCCTTTTTCTCCCCCATTTAAAAAGCGGAGCAACAGGAGCAGCACCAGTAAAGGGCTTTAGGGAATGTGTCTCTTATTGGTACTAACTTCTCCTCCAACTGGCTATTTTTCTTTCTAATCTAATGCCTACCCCAAACTTCCGCCCTCCTCCCAGTACAACCAATTTCCCAAATAATTTTGCCCAGATTCCCAATATCCTGGGCTGAGTGCCTGTTAATGAGAGGTACCTGTTGGTTGAAGCCGGTTACAGCCATCTGCTTAGGTGGAGTGCCTATGGGGACGGCTCTCACAGGAGGACTCCCGATGACGGGGGAAGTGGACCGCCTCGGTAATGCCCGCTCGGAAAGGTCCCGATCATCTTCTGGGCCCTGTGGGGGCCTCTGAGGCAAGGCATATTCTAACACAGACACTGTAGGCATTTCCTAATTAAGGAAGTAGTAAAAAAAATTTTAGCTAACTTGAAAATGTTTTAAAAGTCTCTACACATGCCAAAAATATCTTGAGAAATCATTTTTCGAATTTCAATTTAACTTTATTTCATACCCAGCAAAATTTACCCTCTTTGGTGTACAGTTGTCTGAGCTTTAATAAATGCAGAGTCATAAATCTACCACCACAATCAAGACACAGGGCAGTTTTGTCACTCCTCAAACTTCCTCTGTGCTGTGGCTTTGGAGTCGAGCCCTCCCACCACCCCAAACACCAGCAAACCCTATCTGTTCTCCAGTCTTACAGACCTGCCTAGAAATAACTTTCTAAGTAACTTAAATTGCAGGCTGACAAAGCTGAGTAACAACGGCCCCACTCAGAGCAAAGCGCAGTTGAGTGAGCACTGCCCCTGAGGCTGAGGCAGGGCGTAGCCAAGAGGTGCAACTGTGAGTGCTGGGTGAAGCAACTCACATACAACTGACCAATGATACCCAACTACGCATGTCTCTGCGTGGAAAGGATGACAACAGGAGCCCAACCTGCAGTTTTCACGTGTTAGGAGTTTTACACAAAGAGAAAATGTTTAATACCTGAGCAAGCAGTGGCCCTCGAATTCGCCTCAGAACTTCAGATCCATCCCAGATGCTAGAATTGAGAGTTCCTGGTTGGGGCTAACAAGAAGGGAAAACGTGCTAAGTCTGGAATAGCGGGGGCTCTTGGGGAACAAGGCTCCCTAAGAGCCTTAACTACTTGAGAAAAAGAAATGACAGTGTTCCAGAGTATACATTATTCTCCACCTTCACTGCTAGAATTGTTATCAGGAATTACATTAAACAATTTTCTAGAGCACATGTAATTTTCTCATTACAGTAGATGAAATAAAATGGCAAAGCCAGTATCTCACTTAATCTGCTATGGTGCTCAGAGTAACTGACTCACTTGCAAAGGAGGCCTGGTCTGCACTGCCCTCATGATGGCTGGGTCTTCTAGTTCATTTTCAATCACCATCTTACTGAGCCTTTCGGCCAGGTTCTCGTGGTCACCCAACAAGTCCATCTCATCCCTTTCTCCATTTCCTGTTTGTTCACTGACTGCTACCGGTAGCTTCTCTTCCAATTCAGCCAGTCGCTCATGTGCTTCCTGCCAATCATCATCTATAAGGAAATCACAATAAAGAAATTCACTTCACACTCAAACTAGTAAGTTTTATAAAATTCTTCCATTAACTAAGTGAGTAATTCCAACTCCGGAAGATAGTTGGAAAGTTAAATTTCTACTTGGACACGTGAAATAAAGTTTAAACTATGGGGCATAATAAAGTGGGCTTTTCATTTTAGAAATAACATCATACCAGGAATAAAATTGAAGCATTTAGAGTAATAGCTTAGTATATTATCAATGGTATCTAAATTATATTCTGAAACCAATTTTGAAACTGTTGATCTTGAGTTTCTATGACATTTCAGGCAAAAAATGTAAAGGAAATTTAAAACTCATTGCACTAATATACAACTTCCTCTTAGATTATAACTGTCATCTTTACAAGTTTTTTAATCTATTCATTCCATTCAATATTTGTTGGGAATCTGTTATGTGACAAGCCCTGTTTTTGATGCACAGGATACATGAATGTACAAAATGGACAAGCATCCATGCCCTCCTAGAGTTTTCTTTTAAGCAGGGAAGAGATGGATAACAGACAATAAACACAGTAAATAAGTAAATTAGACACTACATTAAAAGATGCAATACTACAGGAATATGGAGGAAGAGAGGTAGACTGAAAACTTTAAATAGGATGGTTGGAGGTACGTTTCACTGAGAGGGTAACACTTGAGGAAAGGATTCAAGAGTAAGCTAGCTAGCCATGTTGTATCTGGGAGAAGTGTCCCATGGTGAGGGAGTCAGTGTAAAGGCCACAGAATGGAGACTGATGATTTTGAGAAACAGAAAGAACCGTGTTTGGACTGCAATGATCAAGAGGGGAGATAACAGAAGATGAGGTCAAAAAGGTAGATAGTAGGAGGGAGCGGCTTTTGGGCCTCTCGGGCCACTTGGATTGAAATGAGGGGCCACTGAAGGTTTTGATGTGGCCTGACTTTCTGAGAATCCCTCTGGCTGCTGTGTTGAAAGCAGGATGGGGGCAGCACTGGAAGCATGGAGGACTGCTAGGTGGCTACTGCAGTACGCCAGGGCAAAGGTGATGGTGAACTGGATCCAGGTCAGCTCCTCTCCTGTTTTGGTTACGTCTGCAATTCCTGTACGCTACTATCCCATCCCGTCTGTAGCACTGGCACCAGGTTGCGTCTCATTTTTCCTCACGCTGACACAGGATGGTTTCTGAGTCTCGCCACAGCCCAGAAGGGTGTCTTCAGAACCCTCTGTCAGCTTCTCTAAAGCTGTACCTTACTTCCATCACTTCTCTCATCTCAGAGCGCCTCAATCTCATCACCACATTCTGCTTCCACTATAAAAACCATACTATTTTGCTCCTCTAAGCATTCAAATTCAGCCACCTATCTCTCTTCATTGAAGCTTTCCCTAAATAACCTTTTTAATTCTACCTTCACCTCATTGAAACATGCACTACTTTCTAATTCACAAAACACCCAGGTATTCTTTTGTATGTTATATATTTTATTCTTATTTTAATTTTGTTTTGTATGTTCAATAAAATTTAACAGAGAAATAACAAGGGAATTCCCTCCACGACTAACACAGAAACGGAGTTTTCTCAAAAAGTGTCTTTAATGACAATTCTCTCCATATAATTTTCCCATATGCCTTACTAGAAGAAAGGAGAAGAAAAAAGATGCCTGATACATAGGGTGTAATAGATGAGGCTCATGTGAGACTTGTTAAAATTATCTCTATTCTTTTTTCTGCTTACAAAAAAAAATACATGGTTACATCACACAAAATGTAATTTAGAAGTTTCCCACAGTTCCATATATTAAAATTTTTATATTGCAAACTATTAAGTTTTAACTTATTTTTTACTAAGAGCTATAGCTTGGACATCTTTTCATGCATGCACACACAGGTAACTACTGATAATATTAATTCATTCTTTTTAATTTTTATATAAGATCCTATTCTACTGACAAACTGACTAATTTAGCTTTTCCCTACTGATGGCAATTTAGATTATTTGCAAATTCTCAATATAATGATTAATACTATAATGAATATTATCCACTTAAGCAAATATTTAAGTAGGTTAAGTCCCCTTCAGGGTTAGATTATAAACATTTAGAATTTGCTATTTTTACTGCATAACAACGTATGATGTATCAGTAGTCCAAAAAGTGAGGAAAGTGGGACTTCCAAATTTGTATTTTGGTATGATTAGAACCATACTGCCTGGTCTTTGGGTACTGCAGAAGATATAAATGTACTACTTGTGGTAAAGGGAAAAATCCATGTTACATGAAAACTAAATATTAATTTAAATAATGTTGTCAGCAAAAAAATTCTTGAAAAAATTGTGTAATTAAAAACCAGTCATGCCCTGGATGGTGTGGCTCAGTGGACTGAGTGCCAGCCTGCGAACCAAAGGGTTGCTGGTTCGATTCTCAGTCAGGGCACAGGCCTTGGTTGCAGGCCAGATCCCCAGTAGGGGTGCTCAAGAGGAAACCACACATTGATGTTTCTCTCTCTCTCTCTCTCTCTCTTTCTTTCTCCCTCCCTCCCTCCCCCTCTCTAAAAATAAATAAATAAAATCTTTTAAAAAATCAATTGTGACATTAATACTTATGGCATCTTTGCTAAGGAAGAGTAAACTGAGAAAATTTTTAAAGGACAAATATTTTTTAAAATAATTTTACTAATTCAGCAAATGCCAAAAAAAGGGGTGTTTATAATCCTGAAAAAGGAATGTTTTTATATTTATTTTCCAAATTTAATAAGTTAATTTGTTAACTGACTGATTTCAATGCAGTGGAGTTCTAATTGGCATTGTTTTCATTCACTGCTTCCATACTTATCTTTATTAACTTTACCAGATCCTAACCAAAAAGAAGTCTACTAGTCCTTAACAATTACATTTTAAAAACACTGGTTAAATATTCTGTGAGAATGGCTGTTGGGAATTGTTACTTTTTCAAACATGTAAGCAAAGGAATCTGTGCACCGAATACCATCATCGTCATTTCAGGTTTTACGTGCTCTTGTGAAAAACCATCTGAAGCAATGTCAGAGATGCCAAACCTTATAAGAGGATGCTTTCGCTGTGTATCTTTTCAGATGACCTAAACATATAGTTATTCAAGTATGCCAATACTGGATCTCAATCCACATTGGTCAAATGACAAACAGCAGGCAAGAGAATACCAGAGAAATGAAGGGAAAGAGAGAAACATCAGTGTGAGAGACACTGACTGGTTGCCTCCCGCACGAGACACGACAGGGGATCAAACCCACACCTTTTGGTGTATGGACGACTCTAGTCAAGCCACACTGGCCAGGGCTCAGAGATATCTTTAAATAAAAACGATTAAGGAGTACAGGTGATTTAACTTTAAGGCATTCTCAGTCCCTAACTATTAGAGCAGCTACCAATAAAAGCAGGAAGAATGTGGAGTCCTTCCACATAAAGGTGGGAGCTGCCCAAAGACTGCTTTAACTGGTGGTTTGCACTGATTCCATTTATAGTTACTTAATCCCTCTGTCACTTTCCTTCCTCATTTCCCCCCTTCCTTATTTGTTAAAATGAGGATAACAGCAGTACCTACTTCACAAGGTTGCTGTGAAGGTTATATATAAAACATTTAGAATGGTGTCTAGCACATAATAAGCATCTTGTAAGTGCAAGCATTTATTTTTAGAGAATGAATTGAGATTACTGTGGCCCATTTACGGCTCTGTGAGGAAGCAAACATTTTTCCACGCAGAAGACAGTGACTAGTTTAAGGGAAGGTGACATCAGAGTAGCCAGCAACTTAAAATAACTACTGTATTAACAGGTTTCATTCAAGACACTCACTCCTTGAATTAGAAATCATCAAACCAAAACACGTGACAAAGGTCTGACATTTTATCTCCTGGTTTAAATTCTCTGCACCAGCTGTGTATCTACTTGCAGAGGTGTATTAAGCAAGACACAGGAAGACTTAGAAAGCAATTTCCCTTTCATAAATCCTTGTAGTATTTAGATCAAGAAGTTATGAAGAAAAAAGAGATGGTATGAGGAATTAAGATTTTACAGTTCAAGTATATTATACTCAATGGAAAGGGCTCACATCTGCAACTTTTTTTTATCATGAACTTTGTTAACTAAGAAATCCTTCTTAATCACTCCTATGCTTGTGGGTGCAAAGTGGGCAACCATGTGCTATTTCACTGCTTTTGCTTGTCACTGCCTGTTCTTTTCTGTGTAACCCCAGAGGCTTTTTCATTGTGTGTGTACTTTTCTTTCTTTCTATCACATAAAATACAGCTCTGTAAACTCCAGCATCCTTTTCAGGCAATATTTTCACCTTGCGAGGGGAAATACTTTCTGTATTCCTCTTGTGAGGAATACAAATAATCAGAAAAAAAGACTGTCCACAGCACTCTGGAAGTCAATGAGAAGGCAGGACTATTCCTTCTCTGCCCAGGTTCAAAACAGGACAACTACTATGCTGAGTTCATCAATTTCATCAACCTCATTTTAATACTGAGGAATCTGCTAACAAATGGTAAGATTCAGGCCCTGGCCAGATGGCTCAGTTGGTTGGAGCATCGTCCCATTCACCAAAAGGCTGCGGGTTTGATCTATGGTTGAGTGGGGTTCCATCCCTGGTTGGGGGCACATACAGCAGACAACTGATCAGTGTTGTTCTCTCACATTTGGTGTTTCTCACCCTCTCTCTCAAATCAATGAACATATCCTTGCATAAGGATTAAAAAAAAAAGTAAGATTCAGTACAATATTTTAAGAGAAAAAGTGTTCTAGAAACAAGCACACAATGTTTGTAGCTTCCATTGTATTCTATGGGTTATTAGTAAATGAATTTCTAAATACAATTTACCATGTGCACCAGTTACCTGCTTTTGTAATTCTATTCTATTGCTTTTGCCTGTGATCTCCAAGGAGTGAGAACAGCATCTTAGATCATGTCATTGTCCTTGGCCGATCTCATCTCCTAAACTATGGCTACAATCCAAAAGGTCTTTGGTTCCCTTTGGTAATGAGTCTATCCTTCTACCTTAAAACCTTCTCTTGCTGCTCCAAAGAGTGGCAGTTTTGAGCCCTCCACAGATTTTGCAAACCCTGACTGACATAGTATACTATTTCATTTTTTCCAGTTTGTTCAACTCAGTTTAAGCTTCAATAAATTTAAGCTGTTTAGGTTACTGCAAAACCAGTAACCATTACATCATCATTAGGACCTCTTTTTGGCTCTGACTGGTGTGGCTCAGTGGGTTGGGGGTCACCAGTTCGATTCCCAGTCAAGGCACATGGCAGGGGGTCACCAGTTCGATTCCCAGTCAGGGCACATGCCTGGGTTGTGGGCCAGATTCCCAGTGGGGGCCATGTGAGAGGCAACCACACACTGATGTTTCTCTCCCTCTCTATCTCCCTCCCTTCCCCTCTAAAAATAAAATCTAAAAAACCAAAACAAAACAAAAAAGAAACACCTCTTTTTGAGATTCAACATCCTGGGACTATACACTACAGTTAAATTTCTCCTTATTACTTAACTCTGAAATTTGTTACATAGACAGAAATGCTTGATTCCAAAGAAATCACACATATTCTACATATCCCAGCAAAAAAGTTGTTGTTTTCAATATCAACAAAGCAAAAGTATTTGCACTTAATCTTAACCTATTCATTTTTTAAATATAGAGTTTAATTTTAACTTATTAGTGTACTTGTCCTAGGATCTATAATTCTCAAACTTTACCATGCAAGCTAGCTCTCTAAATTTCCCATTTCAGTAATGGGAAATTTGTGACTTCTAAGAATAGGTTGGTTCTTTTATTTTTTATAATCGTTTCCAACTCTTAAGAATTTTTACCTCTATCCATACATAGGAAAATTTCATCTTATTCTCACTTAGAGAAATTTTCTATCATCAAAATTCTTGGAACAAAAAGAATTTCTATTTTATGGGAACATATTAAAAGACAATAGCAGGGGCATGTACTATACACTATTGACCAACTGAATTTTAAAACATATATATCAGAATCTGAGTTTCCTCCTGGCCCACTAGTTTTCCTTAAGTTTTATGTTCTACAAATAAAAATTTCCCTCTTCTGGGACAATTTGAAATGTTTGTCAGATGTCTACTTCTCTGACCATCTGAATTCCTTACAGTGTCAACCCAGAGCAGTATATCACATAGCTGGCAGAGGCCAGACTTGAAGAACACCTGGTTTCACAAGTGAGGCAAAAGAGGCCCATCTACCCAGAAGGGTGGATGCTTCCAGTCAAAACCAGACTATTCTAAGACCAGGAGTGGAATATTTTGCTAAGTCAATGACTGAGATTCTACTAAGACAAAACATTTAGAAAGGACAGCATCTGAAAACAGCAAGAAATCAGTATGATGTATAAGATGTCACTTACCAACTGCACCTGACCCAAACGTGTCATCATTGAACTGATCAATCTCTTCATCTTCCTCTCCCAGGCCCTGAAATGCATCCTCATCTTCATCCAGAGGACAATCCTCCAAAGACTAAAAAAGAAGATATTCATGAAGTTCACAACCTCACTGTAAAATGTTCTGAAGCTATTCATCTTGTTTTCCCACCCAACATAACAGCTTCATTATGATTTTGTAAAGATGGCATTCTTTTAATTCTCCAATTTCCCCAAACATTAGAAAATGTCAGTATCTTCTTTCCTTTCAGTTTCTCTTTCCTATTCCTTATTTCATTTAACCTTTACCCCCAAATATTACGATTCTCTATCAGGAATCTAATAACATTTCCTCATGGAATGCCAACTTCCTTTGCATCACTGGTTAACAGTAACAACAGATGAAAACGCATTCTTTACTATTTTACCTGAGTGTTAGTATATTTTTCAACAAAATTTTAATCTTCCCCATATTCATGTCATGTTGTCAACTATTTTATTATTCCCTTTTAAAACTTTCTCTTCATTTTCCATCTTTCCCCCCTTCTGTTTCCCTACAGGCCCAAACTCTGGTCATAAAACTAAAGCTGAGCTTTTCAAACACAATTAAGCAAACTCTCATAGTATGAACTTGGGCAAGTCATTTGCAGCAATCAATTCATTAAATACCTCTTGAGCACCCATTGTGTCTCAGGCTTTGTTAGGCTCTAGTCTCCCAAGTGGTAATACAGGTACACCACCTTCCCCAGTTAAGAGAATCAAATGAGGCACAGATTTAAAGACTGTGGATTGTTGAACAAAGCCAGGTATTACCATAACAACCTAGGTGGGTTCTATTTTACAGTTCTTCCTTCCACTTCAGTTTTTAACGGATTTTTCAAGTTTTGTTTTCTTTTGGCAACTGCTTACCACTTCTCATCATCTTTCCACGTTTACATGAAGTTAGTTTGGTCTTAAACCGTTTCCTATCACGTATCAAGTTAGGCGTCCATAACTTTCAAAGACTTACAATCCGACGGCAGGGCTGTGATACACCTTGCCTGGCCACCTCTTAGCTAGGCTGTTCCCACACAAAGGTGAGGCCGAAGGGCCACCTCAAGCCCTCCCAAACGCACACAAAGCAGGTATGCAACATCCAGCAGCACTCCTTCCCCAATCACAAAGATCTACATAATCAAATCACTGTTTTTTTACATTAGAAAGACGCTCAGGGATTATCGAGAGCAGCTTTTTTATTCTATAAATTCAGACCCTACGTCCAGAGACATGAGTCCCTCAAGGTCACACAGTGAATCAGTGACATGTTCAGGACTCTCGATTATTGCTACATTACCGGGAACAACACCAAAAACCTACGTCTCCCCCCACTCGGCCAGAAGAAACTTCTGTTGGACACGCCCCCTCCCAACTCCGAGGCCTCTTTAGTAAACAGCCTACGGACCCAGTCAAAGGGCAAGGCCAGGTCCCACTGACCGGATGGCTCCCTGTGTGTATGGGTGTTTTGAACTGGAGGGAATGTGGCTCCGGATCCAGGGCGGGAAACCTATCTCTGGGCTTTCCCCAGTGACTCTTCCTCAGGAAGAGCCACCAGGTGGGTGCAAGGCCTTCTCTTCGAGGCTCCTCCCAGGGTGGGGCTGGCGAGTGGTCCGGGTAAGGCACTTAACGGGCCCTCCCCACTTCAAAAAGAGGCCATCTCCCCCCAGCGACGATTAATAGGATAGTGCCGCCCCCTGAAGCCAGCTCACGGCTCTCAGATACACCCAAGACTCCAGGCCTGATGCGTTCCTCTGGGTCCGGCCGGTCACATCACCCGTCCCCTCCCCCCGAGGAGCGCGGGACAGAAGCACAGAGAATAAGTAAAGAAAAGGGGCTCCAGAGGGAGGGAGGGGTCATTTCCGGTCGCAACTGCTCACCTCGTAGCGGAACATTCTTGGGGAGGGGGGAGGGAGCGGGGAGGGGAGTGGGGAAGGGAGGGAAAAAGAGTTGGCTCTCCCGGCTCCTCCGCGCGCGGGTCCTCCACCGGCTCGCGACCCCTGGCCGCCGCCGTACGCCGGAGCGTGCGTGGGAACGTGCGCACGCGCGCCTCAGGGAGGGCGGCCACCCGGCTCAGAGCCGCCGCCGGCGTCTGCGCGGGGACAGATTTGGCGTCCCGCTTCCGAGTCTCAGCGGCGGGAAGTAGGTCCCCAGGCGTAAGTCTGCGCAGGCGCCGCTAGTCCGAAGCTTTTTCGACTTCCGACTTGCAACCCCTCCCCTGCTTTCACCGGGTCTGCCCGGCGCTCCGGTCGGAGTCACGAGTTTTCCGTCACCATCGGGGCGGAGCTAAGCCCTCGTGATTGTCACAGGGTATGGCTTTGAAGAGTTCCAAGCTGTTTGACCTGGGAGAAATGGAGATGCCTGGGCTGTTTGACCAGCGCTCAACACGGTCTTCGGGTTGCCCGGAGGTCCTCACACATGTGGCATGTGCCTAGTGGAGGGAAAAAAATTGAGAAATTCAGGTCATCCAAAGGGGCTGGATTCGTCGCTACTATCAGCGGCGCGTCACCCGCTGAATCAACCGCATGTCAGGGCTGTGATTTATGTGTCTCAAAGTGGCGACGGCGCTCTCCTTTTAAAAAGCCGAAGGCACGTTCCGAGAGGTTCAGCCGGGGTGATTGTATGTAGGCGCCAAGCGCCCCAGGCACGTGGAGGGGGAGAGTCAAATAGGGTAGCACAGCCGTGGGCAGCAAGGTCATTGAGGCCGAGAAGCGCCACCCTGGGTGCGTCGCTGGTTGACACCGCCTCCGTAGAATCGGATCAAAGTAGGAAAAGAGTGTGTTCAGGTTATAAACCTCCACGCACTGGTTCAGGAAATCTGGGTACTTTGTAACATCCTCTAGTATCTCCCGTGCCCTTTCAGTCTAGAACTCCGGGAATTATACCTTTCCTCCCAAGGACTAGCACAGCCAAGAATGAATTCCTGTGCTTTCGCAACTCCTTTCTCTGCATATCTTAAAGTGAGCCTTGCCTTGGAGCAGCGTAGTGTAAGTCTTTTCCCGTCTTAGTGGAATTGGATTAATCAGAGCCTGAGTGCTGGAAACTTTGGATTTGGAGATAAAAGTTTGGTTGCGAATCAGTGCTTTGTGTTACTATCAGTTTTGGGCAAGCTATCTAAGTATGTCTGAGCCCTAATTTCTTCGTAAAATGGGTTTAATGATACTTGCCTCACAGAGTAGTGATTCAGTGGCAAGATAATGCCAATACCCACGATCATGATCGAAGTCTCTCTGGCACTCTGCTATGTCCTTTATAATAATTTGATAATATGGATTATCAAATTGATTCTTTCCTAATGCAGATCCCGTGAGGTAGGTACTATTATTTTTCTCCTTTATAGATGAAGAACCTGAGGGTTAGAGACATTAAATAATTTGTCCCAAACCACCCAACAGCAAATGTTAAAGCTGGCAACTGAGGGCTGGCTGATACCAAACACCCAATCTCTTAAACCTGTGACAGTTTCACAAAAGCAAATGTTTACATGGGCCAGGCCTGCACTTTAAAGAGGTGGAGCAGGCCAAGGATAAGATAATTGTCAAGCATGCATGGAACATTACAAAACTTCTTGTGCTAGGTAACAGCAGGTCTTAACAATGACCGAAGAATTGGTGCCTTGTGAACCAAGGCAAACTATGGCCCTGGGCCAGATCTGTCCAGCTGCCTGTTTTTGTAAGTAAAGTTTTGTTGGAATACACCCATGCTCACTAGGTTACATATTGTTTTTGATTGCTTTAGGGTAACAAAGGTAGAGTTGAATGGAGACCATTTAGCCAGCAAAACCTAAGATCTTTACTGTATCTGGCCCTTTTCAGTAAGAGTTAGCTGATTCTTGGTGCTGCAGATTATGTTTTCTGATCATTATGTTAGAAATCTGAAATTTTTACTTTTGTGCAAGATAGCAAATAGGTAAACTGGCTCACCTCATCATACACCACATCAAAATTACATCTAAATGATAGAACAACCATCACTCAGAACCATCAGAAATCAAGTGGAATGGAAGTCTGACAGCTACAGAATTAAGAAACCACATCCATCCAGACTGGTAGGAGCATAGATGCGGAACGGGCTGGTCCCACATCCACATGTGGTGGATAAAAATTCAGGAAGCGTATCTTGGGAATGAGGAGTCCCAGACCCATCATACCAGGTCCCCCAGCCCAGGGTTCCAGTGCCAGGAAGTTGTGTCCCTTTAACTTTTGACTGCAAAAACCAGCAGGGATTGAGTGGGTGGAAGAAACTTCTAGAGTTCCCAGTAGTTCCTCTTAAAGAACCCACACATGGACTCACTCAGACTCATGACCTTTGAGCTCCAGCACTGGGGGAGCAGTTTGAAAGACACCAGTGGCACACAGGGAGGAACAGAGTGTCTGGCATCAAGGCGAGAGCTGGAGGAGAGCTTTCTCCCAGACAGAAAGGCAGGCAGAGGCCAGTGTCCCTTTTCTGAACTCTCCCCCAATAGAGCCACAGAGCTGTAAGGTGTGTGCCACATTTGAGATTCCACCAGCCTGCCTAACACTGTTTGCCCTGCCCTGGAGACACCCTGAGGCTTTGTTCCACCCAACTTACAGCTGTTACCAGTGGCTCTTCCACATGAGTCTGGTCTTGGCTCCTGTTTCACAACTTCCTAAATCCTTTTGAAACCGGGAAAGACTAGTGTTCTTGTTGCCTGTCACAAACCGAACCCATAAGCAGAGACGGGGATTGAATCTGTATGGGCACTTTATTCAGATGGGCAGCGATCTGACAAGACGCTGGGTTCATACCCTAACAGACCGTCTTAAATTCCATTCTAAAATGGACCTTTTTACAAGGAGAACAAAGTGTAGGTATGGGATTTGGAATTCAGGGAAAAGTTAATTGGATTAATAAAACTGCAGTATTCTCGCTCTGGGTGGTAGTCTTTAGCTATGTCCTGGGCGGTGGCCATCTCACTCTGGAGCACAATGGCTCACATGCCATCTTCATTGCTTGCAGTCCTCCTGAGGCACAAAGGTGGGACTGCTTATGGTCTCCTGGAGTCAGGATGGGTCACACCTTCAGTTCCTGGAACAATAGCTTTAACATATGCATTACTTAGTAGGCTTGTAACCATTTATCTCAAAAATTCACAACTCTTGAGTCCCTTATCATTCCCCCATTGTTAGTTTTAAAATATCTTATTTCTGTAAGATCAGTTAGGTTAAAACGACAGAGTCCTTCCACATATCAGAAACCATCTTGTGGACGATTTAACGTGAGCAAAAGTGTAAGATACATCAGTGGTAGTGGTGCAATTCACCTTCACACCTGTCAGAGCACAGAACAGTTTTTAGTACAGTTGACAAGTGGCACATTCTTCTAGCCAGGGTACAGTAGCGACCATTAAGGAAAATGTTTCCCAGCCCTTTATAGTTACCACCAGTCCCCAATTATAAATATCGGAGTAGGTCATTTTCTTTTGATATACTCAAACAGTATAATTTCTGAGGCTTTCCAAGGGTGTACAAACACCTACAAGACATGAAGTGAAAACTTGTTTAATATAAATTCCTCCTGCAAGACAAAAGTTAGAAATATTCAGAACATTTTTGCTAAATATACCTAAATATTTTGATCTCGTTTGAAAGGAATAAGTTGTCCATAAGGAAGAGGTTAAACAAGTGGTGACGAAATTGATTTTGAAAGGTGACTTTCAGGTCTTGAGGCTCGGCGGTCCATCGTTTCCTCCAGTGCTTTCTTTATGCTGGTGTGATGAGTCCAAGGTTTTGTTCCTGCCAACTTCACCACGGTCGGGGTGGTGAGGAGTACTTCCCAAGGTCTAGCCCACTCTTCTGGAGATGCTCTTTTCCAAGTCTGAGCAGCACCTTATCTGCAGGTGCAAAGGAGTGTGGCAAACCTGTGGGGGAGAAGTCTCTAATACAGGCAAGGTCCTTAGTTACAGCTTAAGTATGACTTAAATATTGTACACATTTCTTTACCTTCACTTCTTGATCTACATACATAGATCTCCCACCCCACTCATAGCCTGAGTGGCCACCTGTACACAGTAGCATAGGGACTTAACTGAATCCCACTTTGAGGAACCACCCTTATCCTGAGCAGGGAAATAGGCAAAAGCTTGATCACGATGGAGAGGAGTTTCTTGACACAGCTTGGCTATGTTTTTCTTCAAGATGTACTTCATCTTCTCTACCTTCCCAGAAGCCTGGGGTCTCCATGCCGTGTAGAGTCTCCACTTGATTCCTTAAGTTTACTAACCTTCTGGGTAGTTTCTGAAACAGAAGTAGGTCTGTTATCATGGTGGATGCTGCCAGGGAGGCCAAAGTGAGGGCTTATTTTCTTCAGTGAGGCTTTCACTGCCTCCAAGGATTTCTCCGTTCTAGTGGGATAAGCTGCGGCCCCTCCCGAAAAGAGAGTGACCTGGGTGTGAACCTTGGAGAATGACATGTTTTGTAGCAACTCAGAGACAGTTGGGTCTTAGCTACTTTATGTGTTTGTGATGTATTTGTGTTCCACCATCTCTTTAGCAAGTTCTTAAAATCTTTAGCAAGTAGGAAGATAGCTCCCTTTAATACTCCTGTTCTGTGGCCAAGGCCTTGGAGAGAAGGTAACTGATTCGTTCCCTTGCAGTGGTTCAGAGGTGGAGGAGAGGCTAGCATTTAGATCTCCTTGTGCTGAGCAATCATCATGTACATCCGGCTTGATTCTTGTCGCAGGACAGTGAGCGGTTGTTATCTTGTCGCTGACACTCCCATGGAACCCCGGACAAACCAGCAAACAGCTTTTCTCAGGTCAAGGCTCATCTAGACGTGTAAGAACGGCCCTCGTGATACTAGAAAAACAAAATCAAGAGAATTCCACCCAGAGTTTCCAGCTAATTCTCTAAATCTACAAGGTTTCTATGGTTGGGGCAACTCTAAAAAATTCTACTGATCCAAAGAAAAACTACATGGGTGAGATTTGGCATAGTCTATGAGGAGCTCATAGACATAGACTCCCCATGGGGGGAATCCAGTGACCTAAAGGTACTCCGTTCGAAGTTTCCAGTATATCTTTCCCTTTTGAATTTTAATTACTATAGTTGATGACTTAGACTATTTATTTTATATTTTCTCTTATTTCACATTCTCCCAGGAAGAAGGGGCTCACGGCTCTCACAGCTTGTGCATACCATTGCACACCCAACATCTATCAGCCCCGGAATACAGGAGACAATGTAAGAATGAACGAAGGACTTCTTACTTGTGTATGCTAGGGAGCGGGGCAATATAGAACACTGTCTGGGAGATTTTGAAGTTCCTGTACAAACCAGTTCAATGGGGGCAACCTCTCTGGAACATTCTAAATCTTGGAGACAGATCCCCCAAATTTTCACCTGATTTCTTAGGACTGAGCAGATTTGGGTTAAGCAATGGGATGTAAGGGAGTTAGGGTATGTACCCTTGAAAGGGTCATTGCCATCGTCCCGACTACATGCCTAGCCTCCGTTTTCTTCACTTTGAAGTTATGAGATGGAAATTGTTCGACGCACAGTCAAACCTGTTGTGTCCCCTTTGTCTGTCTTCACTTGGACTAAATCGTGTGAATAAGTTTGCATGGCACATGGCAGGTCTCTAAGTTACTGATTCTCTGGATAGAAAGTCAAAACTCGATCAGACTTCCGTGGGGCTGCCAGTCTTCCAGATCTTTAAAGATCTTACAAAAACTGAAGACAGAGACAGAATTCTTATTATTCCCAGGGATAATTAGGATCACTTTATCCTCAAAACTCTGATGGCATATTTCCTTTACTGCTATCAGTATCACTTAGTTCTAGGGTGGAGAGGTAAGGACTCTGACACCCGAAAAGGCCACTAAAAGACGCAGCAACTGGCTGAGCTCTGACCTTTCTCTGAAAGGACGAACCCGGTTCTACCACCGTCCTCCCCGAATCCATATAGGAATCAAAGGTTCTGAAAATGGAACCGACACTGAAGCCACAGGATAAAGAATTATAGTGGCAAAAATAAAAAAAATTTTAAAAGTCCCATCCTTTAAATCTAATAATCAGAGAAATTACTGGGAGTAGTGACCACAGTAGTAACCATGTCAGCTCTTGCCTCGTGGAAGAAAGTGCGGTTGGGGAACAGATGGTAGAATTCGGGGGTTGCTGTGAGTGTTGAGCATTTCCCAACCTGCCTGCTTTGTAAAGCAGTCACATGGGGGGGGGCGTGGACGGGTCCGTTACAACTCGCACCGCTGGACCCTGACTTCTCCAGTTTCTGACTAAGTGGTTCTGCGGTGGGGCCAGGGAGTTTGCCTTCTAACAGATTCCCAGGTGATGCAGGTGCTCCTGCTCCTGAAAACCGACTGCCCTTTGAGGACCACTGTGGCAAAGTAGCGACTACAAAGGAACCAGATACTGCCAGGTACGTTATCAGTTGGAGTAATTGAGATGCCAGCCAGAACTCCCTGTGATTCGACGTTTTTGCCTAGAAGAGAAAAGCTGCTTCTTCTACTCCCCACTTTTTTCTTCATATCCTCCTCTGCCCCCTCGTCCTCACTTTTCAAGTATATTACTCCCTAAGTATTTTATTCTTTTAGCTGCTGTTATAATTGGGATTATATCTTAATTTCCTTTTTGAAGAGCAACTGACTTTTGTATATGGCTTTTGTATTGTGCAACTTTAGTGAATTTTTTACAGGTTCTAATAGAATTTTTGTGGAGTCTCTAGGTTTTTTTTATGTATAAAATTATGTCATCTGCAAATAATTTTACTTCTTTCTTTCTGATTGGGATGCTTTTTCTTTTCTTTTCTTTTCTTTTCTTTTTTTCTTTCCCTTGGGTAATTGCTCTGGCTAGGACTTCTGGTATTATGTGGAACAGAATTGACAAATAATACATTTGTTAAGAGATGCTGAAAAGTTATTTGATAAATTTCACCAGAGTTTCTTTATAAAAGCTCTGAATAGCCCTGGCTGGAGTGGCTCAGTAGATTGAACGCCGGCCTGTGAACCAAAGGGTCGCCAGTTCAATTCCCAGTCGGGGCACATGACTGCGTTGTGGGCCAGGTCCCCCAGTAGGGGGCACATGAGAGGCAACCACACATTGATGTTTCACTCTCTTTCACCTTCCCTTCCCCTCTCTCTAAAAATAAATAAATAAATAAATAAAATGTGAAAAAAGCTCTGAATAGTAATAGAAGTAAACTGTTTACATATGTAATAGTTAACTTTTAGTAACCCTGTAAATATTTATTGAGTACTTATTGTGCCAGGAACTGGGAGTACAATGGGGAATAAGTCAGAAAAGGCTTATGGTCTTGCACTTCTCCTGCAGTAGGCTCTCTTCTAAGTTCTTCGCGTGTATTACTTAACATTCGCAAATACATTATGAAGGAGACACTACTAATACCCTCGTTTTTCAGATTAGGGGACTTTACAGAAAAATATGCTGATCCCTGCTGTAGAGCTTAACCCTCAATCATGTACTGACTCTTTCTAGGGAAAAGACTACATGAAACTCTCACAGCAGGCACCATTTAATTGGTGAAATAACCAAACCATGTTCATGAAATATTAGGTGCTGGACAGGACCCCCCTTGCCATGATTAATCAACACTTTCTGGAGATTCTGAATCATGCAGTGAGGCAAGAAAATGAAATAATTGGTCTCAGATAATAGGGTTGGAAACCTAGAAAATGTAAGGAATTTCAGTGTAAAACTACTGTACTTACTAACAGAATTAGGACGGGCTGGGTAAGGCCTGGAAGTCCACGCTTCTACCAAGCTCCCAGCTGATGCTGATCCTGCTGGTCCCCATGTCACACTCTGACTAGCAAATGTATCCATTGTACGTACAGTGTTCTTGGAACAACACGCTAATCATAGGAAGGAGTGGCAGTTTCAAACAGGGGGTCTCATTTGACTTTTGCTGCAGCTCTGACATGCCTCTTGCACTCTTCCCACATTTAAAATGAGAACACTCCACCTGGCTGGTATAGCTCAGTGGATTGAGCACGGGCCTGCGAAGCAGACAATCGCGGTTCGATTCCCAGTCAGGGCACATGCCTGGGTTGCAGACCAGTTCCCTGCAGGCCGATTCCCAGCAGGGGACGCATGAAAAGCAAGCATACATTGATGTTTCTCTCCCTCTCTCCTTCCCTTCCCCTCTAAAGATAAATAAATAAAATCTTAAAAAAACACTCCAGTCCACAGCTTCTCCAAGGTCACACAGCTGGTAGATTAGGCAGCGAGGGAGGCAAGATAACACTAACCAAACTCCAAAGAAAGCAATGAGGATAAATACTCCGTGATCACAGACTGAGCCTCCTCCAAGTTCAAGGGCACAGGAGAGTCATTTTGCCCCTGACTTTCCTCGCCCTGTACCAGGCCTACTGGCAGAGGAAGGCACTTTTTGGAAGAGGGTTAGGAAAGGTAGGTGGGCTTATCAGGCAGGTGGCGACATTGTGGTTCAGTTTTGAAGAATTCTTAGAACTTGTCTACGTGCATGAAATTAACCCCTACTCAGATAAATTAAAGCTGTATTTATTTCTTTTTAATTGCAGTTGACATACAATACAATGCATGAAGGTGTAGAACAGAGTGATTAGGTATTTATATAACTTATTAAGGGATTGCCCCGATAAGTCTAGTATCCATCTGACACCACAACCAGTTGTTATGATGTTACCATTTTCCCTAGACTGTACTTTACATCCCTGCATTTTTTTATAACTGGCAATTTGTGTTTCTTAATCCTGTCACCCCTTTCACCCACCCTCAGTCTCCTTTCCATTTGGTGACCGTCAATTTGTTCTTTGTATGAGTTTTTTTTCTTTAATTTTGTACAACTGTATGTGTTGATAAGCTCCCTAAAAGTTGGAGTATAAAAAATTCAGCAACAGTTAATATAGTTGAGTCTAGCAGCAATTACACTAGTTTAGAATATCACATCCTCAAACAATTCCTGTTTGTGTTCAAACATTGAACTACAGGGGATGGTCAAGTTAAGATGAAGTTAACCTCGCAGGGCCCTATTGCATCAAAGTAGACAGAGCATTGTTGAGAAATGAGATGAGAAGGAGCGAGAGTTCAGAGGGAACCCAGAAGTCTGTCTCTGCAAGTCTCCAAGTCCTCATGCTCTTCCGTTGAGCAGCAGCAACAGGGAAGGATTCACGGTACCTAGGTGCGTGCTTTTCGTGCGGGTGGGCTCCTCAGATATTCAGTGTCTGTGGTTCCTAAGATTTCAGTGGGTTAGACCAATGAGCTAATTTTTGTTTTGTGGCACCAGCCAGTAGAATTTCGTGATCATCTTTAGTTATGGTCAGCCTGGAACAGAGATGTTGGAGGTTACAGGTATTGGATGTAGTCCTTGGTCAAGAAGCCAAGGGTAGTGACAGTATTGGCAAAGACCAATGCAAGAGAGGGACCATAAATATTGGTTGGGTGGGGCAGGAAGTAAAGCCCAAAGCCTGCTCATCTGGGGGAACTGGAGGCACTGAGGTCGACTTGAAAAGGTGGAAGAGTAGTGTTGATGATTATTGCCAACATAGACGGAGGGCAGAAACATTTACTTCTCACAGCGGTCTTAGAGTTATCTTTATAGATAAGGAACTTGAAGCAAAAAGCTTCAATAAATTGCTTAAGGTCGAACTGTTGGTCAGCGGGAGACCTCGGATTAGACCCTAGATGGTCTCACCCCAGGGGCTATGCTCCTGACAACCAAGCAAGGGATTAAGAGAAGAGAGGGACTGTGGCCTGGGAATGGTATCCTGTGCTTTTAAGTTTCCAGTGCCAACTCAAACAGATATTTACACACCAGTGTACACAATAGCCAGAAGGTAGCAACAATCCAAGTTTCCCTAAGAAATGAAGGGGTAAACAAAATGTGGTGTATACACACGATGGAATGTTACTCAGCCACAAAAAGGAATGCAAAAATGGTGGTGTGTATGGCCACATGGATCACCCTTGAAAACATGATGTTTAGTGAAGCCAGACGCAGTAGGATAAATATTGTCTGATTACACTTGCGTGAGGTACCTAGAATGGGCCAGGTTGTAGACACAAAGCAGGAGAGAGGTTACTGGGATCTGAAAGGAGGAGATAGTGGGGAGTTGTTCTTTAATGGGCACAGCGTTTTTGTTGGGATAATAAAGTTTGGGGTATAAATAGCGGTGATGGTTACACAAGATTGAGAATGTGTTTAATGGCACTGAAATGTGTACTGACACATGGCCAAAATTGTAAATATTATGCAATATATATCTTACCACAAAACTGAAAAAAGGTTTCAGTGGTGAATCTGTTCTGGGTGATTACAGAAACAAAAAATCTGTTGTAGAAATGAGCTGCTGAATGCAGACTAGAGGTAAAGATGGTTGGAGTTGAGAAGATCAAGAAAGGGCAAGGCCAGGAGTTGAATGGGTCATCCAGGAGGAGCGCCGCGTCCTGACAATTATTTATCTTCAGGGGCAGTGCCTGTGTCATTATCAGGCCCTATGCATTGAATACAAGGAGGACGAAAACCAAGCTGAAATGGTTCACTTCCACTTCAGCCCCTTCTCCAAACTCACTGAGGTGCAGATGCTGATTTTCGTGACTGTCCTGATTGTGTGCCTGATCAGCAGCAGCAGCAATGCCTTCATTTCTCTGATATTCTGGGTCACCCGCTGTCTCCACACCCCTGTGTACTTTTTCCTGGCCAGTGTGGAGCGCTGGAGATCTGCTACTCTTCCACCGCTGCCCCTCTGACTCTGGTCAGCAGCCTGTCCACAGAAAGAACCCTCATCTCCCTGCTTGGCCGTGGCGCCCAGATGTTCTCCTTCCTTGGCAGCACAGACTGCATTCTGCTGGCCCTCATAACCTATGTGAGTGACCTTAGAAACAGATGCCTTCCCAGGCAAGCATGAGCCCAGCACTGTGGCCCAGCCAATGCCTTCACTGCAGTCTTGTGAGATATCTTGACACAGAGACACCCAGCTAAGCCACACTTGGATTCCTCCCGAATTGCAGAAGTGATAGGATAAAAAATGTTTGTTCTTTGAAGCTGCTGGGTGTTGGGGCACTTGTTATGCAGCCATAGATAACTAATACAAACTGTGAGGGGGCAAAACTACAAGTCAGAAAGCTTATTCTCCATCCTGGTTATTCTCCGTCCTTCCTGCCATGGGGAACAATTGCTGTGGAGGACAGACAGAATCTTCCCTTCAATTCTCTAGCTCCCCTTATCTTTCTCTGCTGAACACCACATGCCAGAAACCCTGCCGCAAGGTACACCAGCCAGAAAGTGATTTTCCCTGTTTCCCAGCTGGCTCTGGGGTTTTATTTGGGGTAAGGCTCAATTCTTTTCTTCACTGGGAAAGAAGAGGCTTACAGCGAGGAGTGAGCAGGAGTCTGTCTGGTTTGTTTGTAAAGATGAAACTGTTGGCTGACTTATTTAGAACCAAAATGCAAACACTTGAATGAGTCCTGACTTTGTTTAGTGGGGAAACAGCTACACTAAAACCTGGTGGGTGGGAAAGACCAAGTACACTGTGGGGCAGAATAAAGAAAACATGTCAGAGAGGATACCGAGTCTGGGACCTGAAGTCACTGTCCACCTACGTGGAGGCCCTGGAGTCCACTTGGGCTCAGTATCGTGTTTTCCGCACCAGCCCAGGGACTCCTCTAGCTCAGGTCCCATGTGCCACAGTTACTTGACTTCCTTCAATTTTTGTTTGTGTGTGTGTGTGTGTGTGTGTGTGCACAGCTAGTAGGTAGAATCCAGACTTCTGCCTGTCAGGAAAGAACAAATATTAATATTAAGATAAAATTAACAAAGTAGGGTTCATACCCACTAGGAGGTTTCAAGAAGGCTTGAAGTCTGTAATAACTACCCTCGGATGGAACGCCATAACAAAAGAAGTCTGATGATGTCCCCCTGCCTGGACTCCTGCAACTCCAGTTGCAGGTCAGAGGGCTCTTTACACTGTTTTCAGGGTTTACAAAAATAAGGGGCGGCATCATATGGTTATCTCTGTATGGCCACACAGGCCAACCAAAAGGTCATTTTTTTCTTCATGGAAACATCCTCTCATTGAAAACTAAATCCCATCACCCTCAGTTATATGGAGAAGTAATTGACATATAACACTGCATTAGTTTAAAGCATGTAACAGTGACTTACAAGCTTTAAGTATATGAGTATGTATGTACAGTATTGCAAAATGATTACCATAAGTTAACATCCGTTACCTGAAAGTTACAATTTTTCTTATGATAGGGCTTTTAAGATCTATTCTCTTAGCATATTTCAAATATATTACACATTATTGTTAAGTATAGCCACCATGCTGCATATTATATCCCCAGAGCTTATTTCTCCAATAACTGAAAGTTTGTGTCCTCACCCATTTTGCTCCTTCCCCCCAAGGACCAGCCTGTGCTCTTTACGTATGAACTCGAGGAAACCAAGTTTCTTATTACACAGTAAGTGTATTTTGTTAGGGATACGGAGTCTTTAAAAACAAGAGATCCACAAATGAAAAAAAGAATGCACGATATTTTTGATCTTGAAGACTGGTAATCATTAGTTTTGATCCGCTCCCTTACTTGAAAGATGACAAAATAGATTGTGTGATGTCAGGTGACCACTGTTTTGTGGCAACACTCTGAGACTGGATCCAGGAGACCCTCATTTCCTGAAGTGCAGGGACCCAGCTAGTCCAGCAAAGGTTTGTTAAGAGGTGGGATGGTTCCGATTCACTTTTTTCCGTGTACGGCCACCAGGGGGCGCAGAAGCCTCCTAGTACCGCAGGTGGGAAACTCCACCCAGAGGATAACACCTGCGGTGGCAGGAAGCGTTCTGGACTAACCAGGGCGGGTTGGGGCTGAGAAAGGCGGGGTTCAAACTGCCCTGCCGTTCACGGACTGTGCAAATATATCTTTATGGGAGGCGATGAAGTCAGCATGGAGCGCGCGCTCAGATCGCAGGAGAGGGCAAAGGTCTGTTAGAATTTCGAAAAATACTGCAGCCTTTTAACCCGAATGCATCGAGCAGATTGTTTTCTGGACTTGAGAAATGAATCTTCGGAGAGTCAGTCCCTTGTATTGAGCGCCATTCTCTGCTGAGTAGGTCATTTGTTCCCCCAAAAGGGCACAAATGGGGAAGAGAGAGGAGAGGGTGGGTTCCGGGAGACAGCGGCGTCAAGGAGGAGGGGGGAGCAGTGAACCTCCCCGCCCCGCCCTTTTTCAGAAGTTACGACCCACCTGGGGGTCTACACCGGGTAGAGAGACGGCTTAAGCTTTCCAAAGCGAGTATCTTTACTTACAACCCTGATCTATAATTTACTAATCAGTCCTGTCTCCGCTGCCACCTAGGCCTCAGCCCACGCTGCGAAGTATTAGCTCTTATTTATAGATACAGGAACAGTCCCCTAGAGAAAGAGGAACGGTGATCCCCCCCCAAGGTCTTACAGTGGCAGGTGTTCTGACTTCAATATCGAAGTGCTTGACATTTCTCCGAAGGGTCCCTACTGCCAAGGCCAGGAAATCCGAATTCTTCGTTCCCGCCCGCCCGGCCCGCTTCTTCTCCTCCAGTTACTCTCCCGGGGGCCGCCCCCTACCAGCTGCTTTACTAGAATGCCCTCCCCCGGAGACCTCGGCTGCGGTCTCCCCGCACGTGGCCTGTCCAGTCACGTCGTCTTCGTCTGCAGCGCTTCGCCCCACCTCGCAACGACCAGCGGGTCTGGTGAGGGCTGGATCCCAGCACAGAGCCCGGCGCAGGCAGAGACTGTCTGTCGGGCGCAAAGGATGGAACCCAGGCCAAACCGGCGCCCTCGCTCTTCCTCCGCCCTGCGGCGGGTCTCCCAGCGCCCCGCCCTCTCCCCAGACCTCTCCGCTCTTTCGAGGGACCGCGGGTCCGAGCGGGGGAGTTAGAGGGGCCGCGGGTGGCGGGGCGGCGGCCGGGCTGGGCCCCTTTAAGGAGGAGCGCGGGGCGCGGCCCAGGTAAGGGGCGGGCCCGCGGGCGGATCAGCGCTACGCGCCGGCGCTGGCCCCGGAGCCGGATTTGGAGCTCGCGGCGCCGGCGGGGCCGCAGGGGGCGGCTTGGCGGAGCCTCCCCAGGTCTCGGACACTCCTCCCAGCCCGCCGCCGCCGCCCGCCGCCGCCTCCAGCTCCCCGGCGCCGGCCCGGCCGGGTCGCCACTTCCGGCAGCTCACCTGGGACGCGCTCACCTGCCTCCGGGCGCCTGGGCACCAGGATGAAGGACCGGCTGGAGCAGCTGAAGGCCGTGAGTCCCGCCGCCCCCGGGAGCCCGGCGGGCGGAGGGCTTCGGAGGGTGGCGCTGCGCGGGAGAGGGGCTTCCCTTCTCTCCCCAAATCCAGGCCGGAGGGGGCTG
The DNA here is from genome assembly GCF_021234435.1 of Artibeus jamaicensis. NCBI lineage: Eukaryota > Metazoa > Chordata > Mammalia > Chiroptera > Phyllostomidae > Artibeus > Artibeus jamaicensis. The sequence continues at coordinate 4,958,343 of NW_026522050.1, read as the reverse complement.
CGCGCGAGGCCTGCCCCCCACAAGCCCCAGGCGCATCCCGCGCTGGCTCCGCACTCTCCCCTCCCCACCGGGGTCATGTGCCGGTGATTCATCGCTGGACTGCGATTTCCCTGGATGCCTCTAACTAGGCTCTCCTCCCTCCTCCTCTCCCCAGCTGGACAGCGTCAGTGCGGAGCTGGGATCCGCGGAGGGTGCTTGGGCCAAGAGGAGCTCTCAGTGAGGTCCGGGGCACCCCGCTACGCCCAGGACTGACCCCCTCCTACCCTTTTTGTTTCCCTCCTGGGGGACCCCCAGAGCTGTGTGCTGAGATGGGTCCAGCTCATTGTCATCCGGCGCTCTGTAATTATTAATTTACCCCTGCATCCTCGGGGCAGCTGTGGTAGGGGCAAAGGCTGTGAAGGTAGCCCGCCTCCGGCCCTGCTACACAAGGCTGGAGAACCTTAGGCTACCTACTCTTTTGAGGCTCTATTTTCCTTATCTGTTCAATGGGGGTGATCACGCCTTGACTAGAGCTTTGTTAAGAGATCAAGTGACATAATGAGACTTAGCATACACAGGTTTTTGAGTCAGATATTCACTGACTCAACAAATAATTATGGAGTGCAGTCTAGGGGCAGGCTCTGCCTCAGTGGAATTGAAAAATCTAGTCCTGGACACAAAGTAGTCCATCTACTTGGGCGCTTGTTGGAAGTGCTGAAGTGTTAGCTGCCCCTTGACCTCGGATCTGAAGTTTTGTCGCCTGTGAAATGGGTGGTTGTGAGGACCACCCCAGAAGGGCCTGTACAGCACCCTGGGGACTAATGAACGGTACATGTGATGCTACTGACTGTTAAAACTCTTTGGAAAAATAGAGACCTCATACAAACATGAGGGACTAGTGGGATGTCGCAATTGTTTTCCTTTCTCCTCCCTTGCCTTGGGTGACACCTTTGGGACCTTTCACCCTCTCTGGATAGAAGGAGAGGAGCAGGTCAAGGGGGAATGTGAGACAGGAAGGGACAGTGGAAGGAGTGAGCCGCTGTGCTTCCTACCTGCTGTCTGTCACCTGAGCCCCACAGTGGTTACCAACAGGGCAGAATGTCTTGCTACTGTTTTGGTAGGTGAGGAGACTGGAGCTCAGCCCGGGTAGGAGGGTTGCCACAAGTGACAGAGCTGGTGACCCTCCACCGTGCTCTTTCTCTGAAGCACACTAGTTGGGGTGGCAGAAAGGGAAGAGGAGCCTGGTTTTGAAGGTCTTCCTCTCTCAGCACATCCAGGCATCGTAGAACATGGCAAAACCGAACAGCCGGCCGAGGTGGCTCCCTTCCCCTCAGGGATTTCCAGAGGAAGATATGCTGTGGCCTCTTTCAGTAGCCCACTGTCCACAAAGAGCAGAGAGCCTTCACTGAGCTTTGCATTCCCAGGATAAATTCAGTTTGCCGGGGAGCCAAAGCAAGTTCCTTTGCTTCTCCAAGCTTGCTTACTACACCCTATAACATGGGCGAAATGCTGCGTCTGCTCCTTTTGCCTCTTGGGGTGGTGGTTTAGGTGAGACTGTAGCGCAGCTGTTAGGGGAGCGCAGTTCTGATATCACAGGTGCTCTTAGCGTTTTGGAGCCCAGAGGCGAGTGGGACTGGGCTGCGAGTTCAAAGGCTTCCGTGGCCTTGCCACTTCATAGCTGTGTTCCTTTGGGTCACTTTCCCTGTCTGCTTCTCTGTTCCTCCTCTGTGAAACAAAGAGTTTGGTTGATCTTAGAAGCTCCTTTGGCAACATCAATGTTTTCCATGAAGACTGTTAAGGTTTACACACGTTTTGGTTTCTAGTCCAGCCCCTCTCTCCCCCTCCCCCAGGAGAGAGACAGCTCTCGCTGCAACAAGATAACCATCTTCTCTCTCTGATTTCTTTTATCAAGGGAAGGCGTTTGTTAATCTGCATGAAACCAGTTTCATGCTGAGCAGCCTGTGCAATTTCTTTCTGAGGCATCTTTCTAAACCTCGGAGGAGGCGAGGCAATAACTGCCACCAGATAGCTGGAGGGCTGTCACGTGCCAAAGATTAGGTTCAACTGCGTAGATACAGGGAGAAGATATGAAGTCAATGGGTAGAAATTACAGTTTTGCATAAAAGGATTTTTAGTGCTCACAGCTGCCCAAGGACCAGCTGGGCTGGCTGGAGAGGCGGGGAACCCTCCTGCACGGGAGGGAGGAGGCAAGGAATTTGTTGGGATGTTGGATGTCATAGGGAGAGGAGGCAATCAGGAAGTTTAAGGCCTCCATTCGCTCAGAGGATGTGTGGCTGTGTGACCTGTTTCCTTGTGAGCCTGTGCTAAGCACCCGTTAGTTAGGCTCTGGCTTCCGTAGGACTGAGGTCTCAGAGTTGCACAGGTAAAGCGGATCATCAGCTCTGACAGGTGTGGCTCAGTTGGTTGGGTGTGGTCCTGCAGAGTGAAAGGTCACCGGTTCAACTAGGTCCCAGCAGGAGCTTGGGACACGGGTTCCGTCCCTGGTTGGGGTGTGTAGGAGAGGGAAAGATGTTTCTCTGTCCTCTCTTTCTCGATCCCTCTCTAAAAATAAATAAAGTATAAAGTGGCTCATCATACCTTTCCCCTGGGGTCACTGAAAGGGTAAAATGAGAGAACCCCTGATAATCCCCCACCACAGTAAATGTGAGTTCCTCCAACTGGACCTGCTGGGAGCCGCAGCCACATTGAGAGGCCCACCCTCCTGGGGCCATTGTCGTGAGACCAGACTCATCTCTGGCACTGCCCCTCCCAGTGGGCTTTCCCAGCAGTCAGCGTCCTCAGTGACTAAGACAAGCTCGCCAGGAATGTGCGGTGCCTACCCTTGGCCTATCTCACCAGGTGGATCCTGCTGATTTCTCAGGAGCTGAACTTTGGATCTGCTGAGTCCAGATACTTCCTGGCCCGGAACCTCTTGCTTGGCTCTCTTTTCAGCCAGCAAACATTTGCTAAGCACCTGCTGTGTCCCAGGTGTTTGGGATGGTGCTGGGGTATAATGGTGATTAACACATTTTCCTGGGTCTTAGGACGTTCCTAGTCAGATGGGGAGACACACGAGAAACACACAACGGTGTCATCCTTGTGGTAGAAGACCTGTGGGAATACATCCTTGGCTGGCCCCTCGGAGATGGGGACAGGGCATTAGGGGGTGGGGCTGCTTCCCAGAAGTACTGATGCTTGAGCTCAGGTTTCTTCTTCAAGTCCTAGTTAAAATCAAATGTAATGCCTTTAGAGGCATGTGGAGTCTTCCCAGTAAGCTTCTCAACCTGTCTGTCTCCCGTTGGTGAGTGTCCATATACACACTACACACTACAGTCTGTGCTCTTTGACCTGGTGGGCTTGCTCATCCTCAGTCTTGTAGACCTCATCCTGCCGGGCATCATGGTAGACAGCATTATCACATAGTCCCAGTCTTTAAGAGTTAATGGTCATATAGGGAAAACAAAGGGCTGTATTTTATGAAGTAGGAACCTCGCCTCCCCCAAAAAACACTGAAGGTCTATAATGATAATAGAGATGCCAGTGATCTATGGAATAGAGGTCAAGGCCTTGGGACCCTGTTGGAGATTGATCTACAGAGGACTAGAAATGGTTTGGGGTGTATGGGCCCCTCCAAGGCCAGCACCTAATGAAATCAACCACCTGGGGCTCTCAAGGTCAGCCTTACTTTTTGCTCTTTCTGCTCTGTCTTGTGTGTCCTGCAGGGCTTGTCTTGGGCCCCTTGCCCCACGTGAAGTTCTGGTGTCTCTGCAAGGTCAGAGTTGCTCAGGATACCGGCGATAGCACAGCTCCAGAGAAACTCAGCTGAACTTCCCCTTTAAAGCTTAGTGCATTCTGTAAATATACAGGGTCCGGCACAAATAATGCCCCTTGTTTTTATTTAAAGATCTTTTATTACAAAATCATAGGCATGCGATTCTGTAATATAACAATAGCAGTCAATCATACTGTATGACATTTTAGGCGAAATGCTCACATTAAAACTAAATTATTACACCCATATTATTACCCTACCAACCACACTCAAGCATTACTCCTGCCTGACCCTGTATTTTGAGCCCCTTTATGCTTTGGATCATAAGCGAACCTCAGCACCCTGACTTGAGGATCTATCTGGTCACTGAGATCCCGTCCTTCAATGACCGGATTTCTTCCCAGCTCCTCTCTTTCCCTGGGAGCGCTCACCCCCTGGGCGAGCTGTTTTGCTGTGAGCAGATGGGACGCAGCTGCGAGGAGAGTGACGGGGATTGAGCGGGGATTACAGACCCATCGGCCAGAGGCCAGAAGAGAACATGCTTGGATGAGAGAAGGGGATTAGTTTTATTTTTATTCCTGTGAGTGTGGGGCAGGCCGGGGGACTGGCAGGCACCGAGGGAGAAATGCTTGCCCCCATTTCCCCTCTCCCTTTTGGTGTCCCTTGCTCTTGGTCAAAGTCCCTGCCTGTCTTCCAAGACTGACTCACTGTAGGTGATGCTCCCCAACTGGAGCCTAGAATATGCTTCCTCCATTCCAGCAGCCGGCATGGCTGTACATTACTTTGCAGCAAAATACCTGTCTCCTAATAAATCAGTGGGGTTATCTGTTACCATGGAGTGGATTTGAACCCACCTTAATGAGATGGACTCTGTTTTCTGGGTGCTGTTGTCTTTAAGATTGATGGTTCTATTCTTGTTGCCACCATATCAGCTTCAGGAACAAATGATCATTTACTGAGCAGCTACTTACTGTTGGACAGCACTTGCACTAGGCGCCTTACTTACCTCGCCTCTGATCCCCTCAACCCTACAAGACGAGGTGTTGTTATATTATTCTCATTGCACAGGTAAGAGGCTTGAGGCACACAGCTGATTGACATCTCCAGCTCGGAAGTGGTGGGACCAAGAACTGAGCATATCTTTTGTGCTTTTTTTAAGTCTCCCTACACTATATCTGTTCGTCTCCCCAACTACTGTAAGCTCCTGGATGCAGTGGTGGAGGGGATGGTCCTCTGGGGCCCCAGAGCCTAGCATTCTGCATGGTAGTTAGTTACCTATTAAATGTTTGTTGGCTAATGAACAACATCTTGACCCTTACACATCCCTTACTCATTATGATGCTCTTCTCACTCCGTTGCCTGTGGGTTGGTGAATCTTTACTTGCCGGAAGTGGAGCATTAACTCAGGGAACCCATACATTTTCTAAGGAAGCCAGAGGTCCTGGTTCCACCCTCAAGGACAGGGATGGGTGAGTTCCAAGGCTCCTAGCTGTACCCCCAACCCTCCACCCGCACATCATGGAAGGTTTCCCTGTTCAGAAAGGAGATGAGGAAGATGCGGGTGCCACAGAGAAACTCCAGCTGCCCCCGGAGTTTCTTGCCCATCCTTTTAAGGCTCAGTTCCAAGCTGACAGCATGGACTCTGCTTCCCTGGGGCTTCTACAGACTCTTTACTCTTATTGATACAGCAAAGCAGCCATGCAGTGTCGTAATTTCAGAAGCCACGGGCCCCGTGGTGTCCTGCTCTCCCAAGGGAGCACAGACCCCACATGCCTCCTTCCCAGCTCACAGCTGGGAAAGCTGTTAACCAAACCTTCAGTGAATGAATGGGGATATTCTGCAGATGAACTTTTCTGGAGACTCTGTCATCCCTGGGAGTGGGGGGGGGGCTTATCTCCAGCCGCCGTTGCATTGGGCCCTTCTGCAATTTCCCCCCCTCACCGCTGCCTCCACTGTGTGGTCAGCCTGTTTTCTGGCATTGGGCTGTTTCCATGGCAACACTCTCCAGTCTCTGGAGACTGAGTGACATTCACCTCCCACCTAAGGAGATTGGTGATTCGTGTACTGTCTGGTGCGTTTAGCTGTCTGGGTCGGGCAGTTTGGTATGGCATCAGATTTGCTTTTTTTCTTTTTAAAAATTAACTTTTTAGTCTAGGCTAATTTTAGGTGGACAAGGAAAGTCACAAAAACAGTACAGCGAGTTCCTGTCTACCCCTCACCCGATTTCCTCCATCGTTAACACGTCTTATCGCAATGGAACGCTTGTCAGACCTGAGACGCTGATATCCGCACGTTGCTGTTCACTAACAGCCAGATTCAGTGTGGATTTCTCTCGTTTGCTCACACATGTCCCTCCTTCTGTTGTAGGATCCAATCCAGGACATGACACTGCGGTTAGTTGTCAGGTGTCTTGGCCTCCTCTGGCCTGTGTGTGACAGCTTCTCGGTCTCTTGTGTTTCATGACCTTGTGGGCGTGGCGGCGTTCAGAGCTTTGTGCGTGTGTTTCTGTGGCCGGTGATCCTGCCGAACCGGGGGTGGGGGGCGGCTGGTAGGAGGCATCACTTCAGCCGGCGGAGTCCCAGGGCTGTGCCGCCAGCCGCCCGGGCTGTCCTGGCTCGGGCACCATTGCTGCCTGCACCATCGCGACAGGTTGCTGGTCGTCTTTATGTTTTGCTTTTCTGAGCTCTCAGATGGAGAAAGTCCTCAGAAGATTGTTATGTGATTAAATGCTTTGGTGGATATAGAGCACACGTCTTAGAAGAGCCCTCAGGGCATGGAGAGGGTTCTCAGCTCAAAAATGTTATCAGCAGCCCCGGCCTGTGTAGCTCAGTCGGTTGGGTGCAGGCCCCCAGGCCGAAAGGGTATCGGTTCAACGCCCGGTCAGGGTGCGTGCCTGGATTGCTGTTTCTCTCTCTTGCTTTTTTCCTCACTTCTCCTCTCTCTAAAAAATAAATATTAAAAAAAATGTTATCAATGATAACTTAATGAAGTGGCCTAGAAGGACCATGAGGGAAGGGGGCTGTGGGACTGGCTGAAAAGAAGGGTTGAGGGTTGAGGAGAAGGCTGAGGGCAGAGCAGAGGAAACAGCAGCAGCGCCTTCCTCCTTTCTGTGTCCTCGAGATACGGAAATGGATGTTGTGGGCATGTTGCGGGGTAGAGGAGGGTGGAAGTCAGAAAAGAGTGAAGAAGGCTCGGGAGGGGGAGGGAGGTTTGAAAGGCGACCGGAACTCTACTTGAATGGCTCCTGGGAGCAGAGAGAAAGCAGGGAAAAGGTGTGGTGGTCTCACCCCACAAGGGCTTTCCTGAAGGTATCCTTTGGTAAATCCACTTCACCTTCCAAACTTCCCTGAGGAATCACCTGTGCAGACGTTTCTAATGGGCTTCCATCTGTCCCAGGCTCTGCCTTGCCTTCGGGGAGGTCGGGCCATGGTCTTCTCCTGGGTGTACAACCTGGTGCTAAGTGCCGTCATCCTCAGCCTGTGGACTTGTAATGACTTGTGTGGCTGTCTGCCCCCCTCACCCCCAGAGACAGTGAGGTCCTGGAGAGCAGGCAGGGCTGCGCAGGGTCTGTCCTTGGGCTTGGCAAATGGTAGATGGTTAATGAATACTGTTGGGCAGGTGAATGACCTTGTAATGAGGAGAAGGTTGTGGGCGGGGTGGTTGGTTTTGAGACCCCAGAGCCCTTCACTCAGGTGAACTTCCATCCCTTCTCACTGCTCCTTCTCTAGACCTGGCCCAGGTCTTGGGAAGCACAAGCAGACAGGAATCAACATGGCGTGTGGAGATGCAATGTGCGTGATTTTTATGTGCAGCAGATGAATGCGAGATCTTTTCAAACACATGTAGAAGATCAAAAAATACTGACCATGTATTCCAAGCATAAATAATAATAAAAAAAAGAAAAGGAAAAATAGTAGCCGTGTAAGAGGGCGCAAAGAAAATGTCAAATTCCACAGAACATGAAGTCATCTAGACTATGTTTCCAGGTAGATAATGATGTAATAAAACTAGAAATTAATAATGCAATAATGGTTCCCTGATAATGACATAAGAAAATTAGAAATGAACAATATAGTAATAGTCCTCCCCAGATGCTTCTTGCTTTGGAAATTTAAAAACACTTTTCTAAGTAACTCTTGGGTTAAAAAGAAAACAAAATGGAAATGACAGACTGTTTAGAAATGAATAGTAATGACAGTTGTAAGTAACAGAATTGCTGAGAATGTAGCAGAAGCAGAATCCACAGGGAGCTTTATTTCTTTAAATGCACATAGCAGAGAAGTGACTTCAGCGAAAACTCTCTTTGGAGAAAACAAGGCCCAATTCCCTGCTTTAGATGGTATGGTCTTGGGCATTTAATATGTACCCAGCATTACTTTAGATTCTTCCTATGTATCAACTAATTTAACCCTCACAACAGTTCTGTGAGCAGAGCACTCATGTCGCAAATGAGGAAACCGAGGCACCAAGCGGACAAGTCAGTTGTTTACGATCACAGGGCTACTAAGAAGCAGAGCTGGACTTCTAACACAGATGTATCTCTGCGTCTCTACATACATGCACATTCACGGATGATGTGCACCGGTATTTTTTTTCATTCATGCATATAGACTAATCCAATTTAGTTATATCGACATTGCGGCATCCCCTGCAATAAGTGAGGGTGTGTTCCCAAGCCAGAGTGGGAAGGGCGTCTTTAGGTGGGGTGTAGAGGGTAAGAACAGAGTCCTAATGCTGCTATTATTAGCTGAATGACTTTGGCTGCATCCTTTAACCTAATTAAGTGGTTGCCTCATCCGTAACTGGAGAAAGTAATTATTTGTCTCTCCTGGGGTTGACGTGAGAATCAAATAGTATATTTGAAACCACAAGCGTGTCTGCAAGCAAACACACAGGTGTTATCCAGTAGTGTGGTTGTTCGGGCGGAATGCGTGGAATGGGATCCTCGGGGGCTTCGGCTTTGGTTCACTTGTCCACCAACTTGCTGGTCTTGGGCTGATCTGGCATTGAGTTTATTCCTCAGCGTTTCGGTGTCCAAAGAGGGCCATGCTCGCCTCCAGTGCTCAGCAGAACAAACACCTGGAAAGTGAAAGTGCGAGGCTCGCCCAGGGTTCATTACCCGTGGATCTCCTCTTGATTCATCTGACAAGTACGTTGGGGAAGATGCATTTCAGCCGAAAGGGGAAGTTCCCTCTGGGAGGGTTTCGCTGGACAAGAATCTAAAGCAGTGTAGGAGGGAGAACTGGGCAATGGAGAAAGGCCACCTGATTCTTTAAACGGGGAACAGAGAGCACTGAGTGCCTCTCGAGCGTTGACAGGCTTACTCCGGATTTCTGACTTCTGCTCATCAAAGAGGAGGGACTGGAAAGATCATATGTCGGGCTGTGTGTGTGTTTAGAATTTTTGGAAGCGGTGATGTTCATCTTCGGGAATCCGCGGACCCTCATCCTAGAGGGAGGCAGTGCAGGGGAAGTGAGCAGCAGGGGCAATAAAAACTAGGCTGTTGTCTCTTGGAATCAAGTTTGTTGGGAGAAAATCTGGCTTTATAGAGAAGAGTGTGTATCTCCTGTGCAAAGAGCTGTTTAAATATAGAGAGGAAGACGTACAAGAATTTGTGGTCACCAGCTCTTGCCAGAAGGGCTTCCACCCTCACCCCAGCCCCCATCAGCCACAGTCCTTGAACACCCCGCTTCGGAAAACTGAGGGCCAAATGTCCGTTTCAGTCCAGACTGCTGGTCCCTTCCTCTCTGTTATTATTTCCTTCACCTCAAAGTTTTCCCAACAGCTCTGGGACTTCTGTCTTCTTGTGGGACCCTCTGGCCTTCCTCGGCCGGCCCCTTTGGCAGGCAGAGAACTGGGAGCCGCTGGCTGGTGCCCTCCTCATTTGGGATGGCTTCCATTTAAAAAAAAATTCTCATTGAGGATATGTTTATTGATTGGAGGGAAGGAGGGAGGAGGGGGAAGAGGGGAGAGAGAGGAGAGAGAGAGAGAGAGAGAGAGAGAAAGAAAGAAAAAGAATATGAGAGAATGAGAAATGTTGATCAGTTGCCTCCTGAACACATCCCTACTGGGGACTGAACCCACAGCCTAGGTGTGTGCCCTGACCAGGGATGGAACCAGCGAGTCTTTGTTGTACGGGGCCACACTCCAACCAGCTGAGCCCTGGCCAAGGCTGGGACGGTTCCTCTTTTCTTTCTTTGCCACTTCCTTCTCCTCTTGCCCGTCTGATTTGTCATGATCCTTATGGAATTGCTGATGACTTTAACCCCTCGGCACCTGTGTTTTCGCTTGGAGGGGAGTGAGGGCCCTCCCTGTTCTTTCTCTCTTTTCTTTAGAAGGCATCTGTTCATTTACTTCAGTGGTTTTCCAGCCGGCTGGCCAAGCTTGCTGGCTTCCTTCCTTCTTTCTTTTTTCTTCCCTCTCATGACAACAGGGCTTAATATGAGATGTTATATTCAACCCCAAGGTAAAAAGCAGATAAAAAGTGGAGCTATGCAGATTGACCTGGGGGAAAGGACCGGTCTGCCTGACTCCACGCTCCCTGACTTCCCTGAGTGGCATCTGAGGCACATCTCAGGTGCCCTGGGTTTCCACAAAAGCCGCATTGGAAAGAAAGCTAAATGCTACTTGGCGAGGAAACCGAGGCTTAACGGAGACAAGTGCTGTGCCCAAGGCCCACGGCTTGTCTCTCCCACCAGGTGCTTCTGCAGGGTGGGGCTGCTGGCTGCTTCGGCAGTGGGCTGCTGTGAGTAGGGTGCAGTGGAGTTAGCAAGAGCTTGGGACAGACAAGCGGAGCTTGAGCCCCGACTCTGCAAGCCAATAGCTGGGAGCCCTCAGATAACACAGACGCTCTCTGACCTCAGGTTCTCAACTTCAGCATACAGATGGGTTTTGTCGACATAGTTTATGTAAATCAGTGTTGTGGCCGCTCAGCTCCTACTAGGGGTTTGAAGTGGCAAGTATTTATATTGAAGGAGCTAGCGAAAAGGGACCCACAGTCAAATAGACTGAGGGTGGCCGAGGAGGCAGTTGAGAGAAAGGCAGGGGAGAGCAGGGTGAGAGCACTCGCAGGTGAAATCACTTCATATTGACTTCTGGGCCCCTGAACTCTTTCTACTTTCTGTCCCGAGAGGAGGGCTTGGCCCCGGCTGCCCTCACTCCCTTGCTGAATTGTGGGACACATTTGAAAGGTGGGTGCTAGATAGGTCCTGGGCTCTTGCTCAGGGCTGCCTAAGTCACTGATGATACCTCCGGCCTCCTGGCGGGAGAGGCAGCAGGAGGCTGGGGTCAGGTTGTGGGGGCAGGAAGTGGGCCGTTGGTCTGGCCTACACTGCTTCTTTCTTTTTTAACTGTGGCCGATGTTGCAGCTACTGGAACGTTCCTATTACCACACGCCTTGATTGTTCGATAAAGATGCTGAAGTTTTCTTCTTGGCTGGGCTCAGTCGTGTGGGCTGAAGATAAAGGGCCCTTGGGGTCCCCGAAGCCTCCTGGTCTGAAAGGCACAGCTCGGTCTCAAGGGAAGGAGTCCCAGCTCTGGGATCTGCCAGGCCCCCTTCCTCGAGAAGCGTGGTGGCAGTTTCCAGGGTCACATGGCTCCAGACAACCCCATCATCAAGCCCTCTTCCCTGACTTTTCTGATCTACACGTGGTTGCTGTGTTGTTGATGTTCTTTTATGTGGTTAGAAGCAGCCACCACAGTGGGGGGAGCTCCCAGGAGCATGGGTTCAGCAAACTGTTCTCTTCCTGCTGAATCTGTAACGCACTGTCTGGTGTTAGGCGTTGTCTTGCTTGTCTCCGAGAGAATTTAACGATAGACTGTCAGGCTGCATGGACCTCCACAAGTCCTGTGTCTTCCCTCCCCGCCCCCTTTCCTGTTTAAAGGTACTCAGATCCCGGTTAAAACCGTGGAGAAGCTGGCGAGATCTTACATGCAGGTGTTCTATTGAGCTGTTACCATGTGCCGGTCACCACCTAAGGAACTTTAAGTGGTGTCTTAGTTAATCCCCACAGAAGCCCTGGTGGACACTATTGCTCTTATTTTGTAGATGAGAACGTTGAGGCTCAGAGATGTTGAGCCCATGGGTGAAGTGCCCAAGGTGTGAAGGAACCCTGGTCGTCATGACGCAGCGCCGTCCATCTCACCCACTGAGCCTGACTATGAGCACTTCCTGTGGGGGGGGGGGGACTCACCCTTTCGGCATCAGGTCTTTGCCGCTCAGTGACTCGAATGCTGACATCTGTTTATTAGGCCCTGGAGTGTGCCCAGTGTTGCGCTAGAAGCTTTCCGTCCGCATAAGAGTGATAAAGTGTGTGGTGTCATGACTATTTGCAGGGAAAAACCTCGGAGTAGTGAGGGACTTGACTGAGGTCTCCCAGCCAGCCCCTGGCAGCAGGTTTTGGACCTAGGTGGTGAGTTGCCAGAGGCGTCCCCTTTCCCAGTTCACATGGTGTCTCACGGGACATGGGCCAGGCTGCCTTGCTGGAATCTGCTGACAGCCAACGGGTGGCTGTCTTGGAGGTGGGGGATCCCTGTAGAAATTCTCGGGGTCTTAAAACATTTGTCATGCTGGAGAGCTAAGTGCCTGCCTCTCATGCTCAAGGACACAGTTGTTCTCAGCTTCCAGAAACGTCCCTCAGTCCATCCCGTGATGGTAGCCTTATCCCGCCTTCTTAGCATGCGTGTCTATTTGAAGAAAGCTGAGTGGACGCACTTGCGTGTCTGTGGACACACACATACGTCGGGTGCGCCCCCTCAGCACGGGTCTGTAGGAGACCCCTGAAGAGAGGAAACACTCAGCAAGTGCTTCCCAAGGAAGACTGGGCTCCTGTTTGCTAGCGAGGACCACGGAAACCCTTCGTGGGGGATTAGCTCTCCGGAGGCTGCCGAGACGCCCAAGTACTGGTGGCAGGGGGTCAGGGGAGCGTTTCTCTCAAACGAGAAGCTGCCGGCTGAAAGCAGGCTACTAGTCCGTGTGGACACTAGTAACTTACTCAGCTAGAGCTGACTACATTGCTGTTACATATCCAGTGTATGGTCAGCGCCCAGAATACGTGTGGAGTAGATTAATGACAAGTACAACTGTTTTTTAAAAAAATGCTTCATTTATTTTTTAGAGAGGAGAAGGGAGGGAGAAAGAGAGGGAGAGAAGGGTCAGTGTGTTGTTGCCTCTCACGTGTCTCCAACCAAGGACCTGGCCTGCAACCCAGGCACATACCCCAGACTGGGAATCGAACCTGCTGCTGCTCTTTGGTTTGCAGGAGGGCACTCAGTCCATGGAGCCACACCAGTCAGAGTGCAAGTACAAATAATTTTAATTGCAAGTGGAAAAAGCCAATTCTGCCCAAATGGGTTTTAAACAAGGTGGAAGAATACTGTTCTGCTCTTTGGAAGTATATCTGGGAAGGTCTGGGGAACCTGCGCCAAGCCAAGGTGTGGCCTGGGAAGGACAGCAGCAGGGCAGCTCTGGAAATCGAGCAGACTTCTCTGTCTGCCAACGCTGGTCGAGTCTGCTCTTCCCTTCACAATTCACATTCCTCAGGGGGCCTGGGTCAGGACTGAGAGCCTTTCCAGAATCAGGTGGGCAGGTGAGGGGTACCTCCATGAAGGAAGGAGTTCTGGGAGCTACCACAGGAGATACACACACACGGTAGTCCTGACCCTCCAGGAGTTTACAGGCAGTGGGGGGAAGGGCACATAAATCGAGGGACAACTCATAGTAGGCGGAGTTGGCTGCTATGGAAGTTTGTACAAAATGCACTGGGAGCTTAGGGAGGTTTTGAATTTTGTGTGTGGGGGGGCGGTGGGGGAGGGTCAGGTACGGCTGACAGGTAAGGTTGTCCGAGGTTGAGTTTTAAAGGCTAAGGAAGAAGTTCCCAGCTGGACAAATGCATTTCAGGAGGAAGCCCTCGAAATATGAAAGAGTGTGACAGTTCAGCAATACGAAAGAATGACGTGCCCCGGAAATGCAAGGAATTCCCAGTGCCTGGTGGAGAGAGTCCCTTGTAGAGGGAGAGATGTGGCTGGGGCCCGATCTTAAAGGGCCCCTCGTGCCCCAGTAGGCAGTGGGAATTTTAGTCCTCGGAGGTGAGCTGTCATCGAGTGACTTTAAGTGGCGAAGTGCATGATCAGTTCTTAGTTTTAGGAAGACGTTGTGGGGACTGTAGCAGTGCCTCAAATTTTAACTCCTCCGAACGTGGCTGTTGAACTTGGGTGGCTGATGGTTCCAGTTGAGCCACAGAATGAGGTGATGGGGCACCAGTCAAAAGAGGCTCCCTGGATGCCTGGAGAGTCCCAGACTGTAATGGACTTCCCAGGAACTCCCTCTGTGTTGCAGATCAGGGGGACGGTAGCAGGTGAAGAAAAGAGGCCCCTGGTGGCTTTCATTGCCCGTGGAGTTCTGAGTGTTTGTGAGTGATGTGTCTCGGCTTAGGAGGCTGTAGGGCACTGAAGGTGAAGAAGCTGGTGTAGGGGGTTTACCCCTCCCCACCTTCACTGCTGACATCCCATTCTCTGTCCTTAGAAATGGGCCACGTGCAATGCAGCAGTGGTCTGGGAAGAACATTTGGGAAGAATGGAGCCAATGCTCGGGCCCTGGATGCCGGGTGGGAGGGGAAGCCCTTCTTTAGATAGCCACTTGGTGATTTTGCAGAGGAAACTGAGCGAGGTTAAGAAAGCTGGTGTTTCTAAGGGTGGCTGGGGGCTGGAGGTAGAGCTTCCTTTTCCTTGTAAACATGAACTCAGGGAACAACACAAAGCGCCGTTTCCTTTGCAGTAAGTGCTTCTAAAAACAGGAAAATCTTCACTCCTGCTGTGAGAATTTGCATCCAGTGTTTGGAGGAACCGTGGCTGGAAGCTGTTCTAAGAGATCCTGGTGGGGCGGCTCACGCACTGGACAGTGTGGGGAAAGGGCTGGAACGTGGGCTCCAAATCCCGGATGGGCCAGACCCGCCAGCTTCCACGTTTTAGCTTTGTGCCTTCGGCCAAGTTCCTTAACCTCTCTGTTTTGGGTTCTTTGCTTGGAATGAGTTATAGTAATGTCTCTGTCACCAAACTTAGCAATTTATTGAGTATTTACAGCATGCCAGACACTGCGCAGAAGTGTTTTATCATTGATTATCTTACTGATTTCTTAAACAAGCCTGTGAAGTTAGCAGTGTTATTATTAGCATTTCACAGGTAAGAAAACTGAGGTGCAGTGAGGATAGTAATGTGCCCATCCTTCCCTTGCCTAACCTACCAAAAAAAAAAACAAAAACCCACCCAAAACCTGTAAACAGTGGAACTAGGATTTAAATTCAGACAGTGTGGCCTTGGAGTCTGACAGGTCACAGAGCCGTTCTGAGTTTTGGAGATTATATATGCAAAACGGTGAACGTGGATCCAGCTCCTGTCCTTAGTGAGCGTTCAGTGCCGTGGCCGAGTTCTTGTGTGTTTGGTCTTACCCTGCTCCTTTCGTCTCTCGCAGAAACAGCTGACACAGGACGACGATGCCGACGAGGTCGAGATCGCCATTGACAACACCGCTTTCATGGATGAGTTCTTCTCTGAGGTAGGTAGGCGACCTCCCGCCGCCTCCCTCTGAGTGCACATAAGGAAACATAGCATCCTTGGCAAAGAGTAAAAACCCTCAGATCTCTGAAGGGAAGCCAAGAAAGTCAGGCTTTCACTGGGGCGGGGTGGCCAGACCAAGATGTTACAAGGAGAGTCTCTCCGATACTTACTTGGGAGGATCTGGATTTTTCAATCTTAGGGAGAAAGTCAGCAGAGGGTAAATGACATGTAATTAAAGAGCTGCTTTTAAAGTCTTATTCTTATGTGACATGACTACTTTTTAGTGATATCCTTTTTTTGTTAAATTATATAACCTGAGTACAGGACCAACCATGGGGGCTCAGCCACAGGGATAAAACACATTGCATTTTCAGGCCTGTGATTCATCCAGCTCAGATTTATTTCACAAAATTTAGTTCTTTGGACTTAATTCTAGTGGTAATGGGAAGATCAAGAAACCACTGGCTTATATTTCTGCAGTTGAATAGGGGTGAAGACCGGTTGCGCATGGCTACAGACTCCCGCAGTCTTTGGTTTTGAAGGTCCCTGTTGGGAAGGTGCTACGGTAGACAGTGAGGGCTGGAATGCTGTGGGGGTGGTGGGTCACGGGCAGGGGCACAGGCCTGGGAGCCAGGTAAACCCGGGTTCAAATCTCAGCCCTGCTTCCCACCAGCTGTTGATCTTGGGAACATTTCTTAGCAGGCTTGGTTTTCTCAGCTGTAGATTGGATGGGTAATATAATTTTCTGGAGAGTTATTATCAGGATTGAAAAGGATAATATTTCTAAAACATTCCGTGTAGCATCTGAGATACATGTATGTGCTCAATAACAATACTTGGAAACAAAAAGAACAAAACCAAAGAAAGTTCAGGCACTGAAGTTTCTGCCACCAGACTATGGTTTCTTTTTATGGCTTTTATATTTTTTTGGAAAGAAGACAAGAGGCATCATATTCCCTAGAAGCGGGGTGTGAGGGTGCTTCCCTTCCTCTAGCTGGTGGATGTAGAAGAGTCATCCTCTGGTTCTTGTCTAACCGGCCAAGAGTGAGGCTGGACGGTGCAGGCCCACTCCCGGGTCAGAGTGATAAGCAGCTGTGAGAATGACCCTGAGCACGTGCTGCCCTGTTCGGGGAGGTGGCTGTGGATGTTCCACAGAGCCCCGCCGTCCCTGTGGGTGGGCCTGTCCTTTAGGTTGAGAAGTCGAAGTAAGATCACACATCTGTGTTTTATGCGTTCAGTTTAGTTCCAGGTGTGGATCATGGAAGGAAACGTCTTTCTGTTTACTAGTTGGGTTAGACTTGAGATGTTTACGTCACTGTAGCTTGTCCCTCTGATCTGGACTTGGAGAACCAGATACAATCAAGAACTTAATCTAAGGAGATAAGGAGTAAGGGATAAAGAATCTTACTTACCCAAGGACACTGTGCTGTGTCTTCTCTTAAACCAGTAAGAGGGCCTCTGAGAGACAGCGTTCCTTGGGAGGTGGGAAGACGGTTGGCGTCAGCCTCCAAAACATGGCCTGTGTCCATCTTTAAGCATTTAATCACAGATGAGGTGGTTAAGTTGCTTGACCCGCCTGGGCCTTGATCCGTGCTCTGGAAATCAGGGATGTTAGCACGCACCCTTCCAGGCTGTTGTGAGGCCCGCAGGAGGTCCCGTGCCTGGAGACCACTGTCGAGACTGAAAAGCACTGGTGGGTGATGGGCGTTTTTGGAGACTTGAGGTCTTGGGGGCTGCTTTTTTCTCGTGGCTTATTCTTTGTCACATGCTTTTTTTGTCACTTAGAAAGAAAGAGCCCTGTCCTATTTAGGGAGCAGAAGGGGACAGTACTGGGGGGTGGAAAGAGTATAGTCTTTGAATGTGATTCTTTAACTGCCATAACTGTGATCTTGGGTTCACTCCTTAACTTCTCTAAGTCTCAGTGGGTTTTTCTGTGAAATGGGGAGAAAAATAGCCACCTCACAGATTTGTTGGGGATTAAAGGAGGTAACGCCCAGAGAGTCCCTGGTGTGGGCAGGGTCGGTGCTCCTTTCCTTCTCTCTCATCAGATATTTCGATTTGATGAGCACAGAAGGGACACGTTGTGGAGTGGGAGGGAGGCAGGAGGGAGCGGGCCGTGGCAAGAGATCCGACAGGTCCTGGCACCACGCAGTCCCCGGTGTCGGTCTCAGCTCTGCCCGTTACTAGTGGTGTAACCTTGGAAAAGTTGTCCAACTGCTCAAAAACCCGGTTTCCTCTAAAACAAGACCAGTCCTGCTGGTCATTATCAGTATAAAACGAGAAAGTCGTGTGATCCTGCTGGCACGGTGCCTGGTGTACGCTGAGTGTGTCTGCAGCGATTTTGGTCCTTCTCACCATCGTGTTCCCCAAGGTATTTAGAGTAAGTGGGCCGCAGAGTTGATTTTATAGAGTATGGTCTAGAAATACCCTTGAAGGAGAAATAAAGTGCATTCCAGATGATGGGGGTTTGGGGACAGAAGGAGGTTTCTCTGTGACGGGGGAAGACACCCTGTATGAACCATGACACTGCGGGACATAGCTAAGTAGATTTCTTGGGAAGTCACTCTCGTGGTAAGGCCTGCCTTTTGGTCTCATTTCAGCAAGCAGGTCACCCTCGGCTACTTGCTGAGGACCAGCCGTGCAAATCGCAGGTGGTCAGAGAGGTGTTCGCAAGGTGTGGGTGAAGTCACAGTCCCGGGACGGTTTCCAGATGTGTTTGCGTTCTGAAACTCCAGTGGGTTCTCCAGCGTCTCGGTTGTTAGAGGAAAAAATTGGCCCTTGGGTTTTCAGGCCTCCTTGGCTGGGTAAGCCAGGGTCTAGTAAATGATAAACCTAAGACTTTTGTCTAATTCGCAGTTGTCCGTATTTCCCTTGCTCTGCTTTCTCAGTTGGCAGAGAGAGGGAATGGAACGTGTGTGAGACGGCAGGACCTCGAGGGGTTTGTCGTTCCAACTTCTCTCATCCACTCATTGTTCTTTCTTCCATTCATCATCCATGAGTGACACTGTCTTCCGCGAGAGTGGGTTAGGTGCTAGGGAGGGAACATTCCATGTGACGGCGTCCTTGCCCTCTGGTGTCCCCTTGTCTGGTGAGGGTGACAATGTTTTTAAAAGTTGCGCGATTGTGGAAATGTTAATGAGGTAGGAACATGGGAGCCCAGAGGAGGAAACTTTGCTTTCTGCCGGGAAGGAGGGAAAGGGAAGCAGGGGCAGGCTCCAGTGGTTTCTAACTGGACTCAGCCATCAGAGTCACCTGGGAGCAGTTTGCACACACACAGGAGTCAGGAATCGCTCAGACTCTTGAAGTTCTTCCAGATGATTCTGCAGTTATATGTACAACCCCCTGCCAAGTGATGGGAGCCTTTGAAGGTTTTAAGCAAAGAAGTAATGGGATTACAGTGTGTTTAGAAAGTCGTTCTAGTGGCAGTGCGTGGAGGGGGACAAGCCAGAAGCAGGAAGATCAGTAAGTCGGCCGGTGCAGTGGCCCATGGGAAGAAAGATGAGAGCTCTGGCCTGAAGCTGGGTCCCTGAGAGGTGGCATGGTGTACCTCTTAGGGATGCTTTTGAGTAACTGCACCTTAAGCAATAAAGAGGAAATTATTTTCACAAATGCACGGATGTGGAGTTAGGGGCGGTGCAGCGGGGTAGAGGTGCTGGGGTCTAGGTCAGTATCTTTCTGATCCTCTTGGCTTGTCCCTTAGGATTGAGAGACAGGGTCTGTTCTGATTATTGCTGTATAACAGGTTGCTGTCACCATTAGTGGTGTCACCAGCCCTTTGGTGACGCTGACAGAGTCAGTGGAGTAAGAATTCAGACAGGGCACAGTGGAGGTGGGTGAGTTTTGCTCCACAATTTCTGGTGCCTTAGTTGCGAAGACTTGTGCAGCCAAAGGCTGGCATCTGACAGAGATGCCTTTATTCTAACATGGGTGCCTGGACTAGAGTGATGCAGGAAGCTCAGCAGAGACTGTCAGTTGGAGTGCCTACACCTGACCTCGTTCTGTGGCTTGGACTTCTCAGCAGGACGGAGTCAGGAGTGTGAGCATGGCTCACGCAGACTCAGAGGCCCAATGCCAGCGTCCCAGCTGCAGAAATCACCTGTGCTGTACTCTGCTGTGGAAGCAGCGCAGGCCCCTGGGATTCCAAAGGTCCCCACATGGGATCCCACCTGTCAACAAGAGGAGCATGAAAGAATTTGTGTTGTGTTCTAAAACCATCACAGAGGCACAGCTCCACGTGCTCTCAGCCTGCACTAGCGGGGCAGCTAGGAAAGTTCAAAGATCTAGTTATTAGGGAGGAAAAGGACCCAAATCCTCCAAGCTGCCTTTCCCTTGTTACCCATTGGCCGGCAGTGGATCACCATGGTTGTGGCCACTCCCAGCTGGAAGGGAGACCGGGAGAGTGACTCCGTTGCAAAGGGACAGGATTGCCGGGATTGCCGTAGGACTGGCCATGACTCATCCTCCGGGGCTGGCAGCACTGCTGCCCAGACAGAACCAGAGTTCTTTTAACAAGAAGAGCGGGGGCAGGTGGGGTGGCTGTTTGGTACATCCGAGCACGTGTCGGGGACAGCAGTGTGAGACACAGAAAGGACTGCTGGGAGCGAATGTGTTGAGAAATGCTTCATACTCCCTCCTGCCATGGAGACGTGAAATGCAGGTTAACTTACCCAAGGCTCCAAGCAGTCCTGCGGGAAAGAGACCTGCTTCACTTCCTGTTTATTTTTTTCACAGAACCCTTTCTGACATGTGACTTCTCTTAACAAGGATGAATGCATACGTTTTGGAAAATGCTGTCAGAAAGTTTTCTTTTTTGGATGTGCTTAAGAAAAGTCTGCAGGACAGTCCTGCAGTGGCGTGTGCTTGTTTCCTGTGGTTACCTACGTCTCTGCTGTGGAGCCACAGCACGTACTTGGCACGGTGATGGGTGTCAAGCTGTCTAAGAGGAACCAGTGGGTCGCCGCCCTTGAGGAGATCTGAGTGTGTGGGTGGGGGGAGAAATGAGAGCGGCCGAGTGCAGGCAAAGTGCTGTGGGGCTTCGGAGGGTGGGGCGCACCTGGTTAGAGGAACTGGGAGGCCAGCTGTCGCTAGGTGGGCTTGATGTTTGTTAAAACTAAGAACCTCAAAGTGAATGCATGTAACTTGGAAATCCAGGCACGAAGTCAAGGATAGCAGGTTGAATACTCTTTGATTCTCTCTTTATGTAGACTGTTTGGATGACCAGGCGAGCTGGTAGGTTCTGCACTTCTGGGCTCTTCACTAGGCAGGCAGGAAGCCCTGGCCGATTCTTTGCCTCTTTCTTCTCAGATCCATCCCCGCCCTTCCCGTGCTCCGCTCTGCATGTCAGGGAGCTCAATTCCCAGGCTCCCTCGCCAACTGGCTTCGGGGTGTTGGACTTTGGCAGAAGACTCATGGAGGAGGGAAGAGGCCATGGTTTTCCTCCCCAGACCGGTCTCTCCCACGGACTCAACTTTCCCTCGACGGACCCCACCTCCATGGTCCCGTTCTGCTGGTCCACTTCCCTGTGGTCTGGCTCCCGTCAGAGGGGGCCTGGCCTCAGGCCCAGGTGGCCCT
Source organism: Artibeus jamaicensis (assembly GCF_021234435.1). Lineage (NCBI taxonomy): Eukaryota > Metazoa > Chordata > Mammalia > Chiroptera > Phyllostomidae > Artibeus > Artibeus jamaicensis. The sequence continues at coordinate 4,937,468 of NW_026522050.1, read as the reverse complement.
GCCTGCCTTCTTTGTTCCTCCCACCTGCCGTTGCCAATTTCCAGATTGTCTCACTGTCCTCTGTTTGGCTTCTGGGCCCGTCCGTCTCTGTGTAAAGCATTCCCTGTAGTCCGTTACTTCACTTAAAACGACTGGGTAGGTTTTTGTTTTCCTGACTACATTTTGAGTGTTGCAAAGCCCAAATACACTGTTGATTTGTCTAAGAATACTCGATTTCACTGGTCAGTGGGACTCCGAGACCATTCATGCCTTTTCATTCATGAGCGAGCGTTGAAACACTAGTCCCAATCTTGATAAAACCCCGGAGGGATTTGGCTTCTGTTGCTTGGCTGACTGAGACCTCTCTCTGTCCCTTCTCATCAATGTGTATTTGTTTTCCAAAGCAAAGCAGCCAAGCAGTCAAAGAGGACTTGACTCAGAACTTCTAGTATGAGGACTGTTTTGGATTGTTCTGTTTGGGGCAAAAAGTAATGAATCGTGAAAAGAAGGAGTCATTTATTTGACCCTTACAACTCCATTACTTTTGTCACATGAAAGGGTGGTACATAATATGTTTTCAATAAATAAATATGCAGGAATTAATGCCTAACTAGAAGGAGGTACAGGTACATGGAACTTGGGGGAAGCGGACATGCTTTAGGTAGAATGGACAAAGCTTTCTACCCTAGCCCACGACATCAGCCACTTCTTCAAAGTGTTGCCATAGTACTTTCTCTGCTTCCCATTGTCTAATTAAATTCCACTGGCTACTTCGGTCCAGAGGGAAGAGGCCACCCATGCTTTGAAAATAACTCTCTCCTTTTAATTAGATGATGGTGATTAGTGTACCGTGGTAATCATAATTTGTTCCCTGAGGCAGACACCCAACCTGAAGAATGGTCAACTTGCTGTTCTTACTTAATTTCCCGTGGGTGGCTCCTGACGATACCACAGAGCATTTTGTTAATATTAGGAGTGGCGCGAGGGTTAAATGAGATGTCCCTGTGTGGGCCCAGCCTGGTACGTGGCATTAACAAATGTGCATTCATTGCTGGTTAGGATTGTATCATTGTCATCATCACTCAGTGTTTACTGAGCATGCACTTTGTGTTAAGTGCTTGATGTGTATTAACTCATTTAAACCCACAAAAAGTCTAGGAAGTGGGAACTATGATAATCCTCATTTTACAGGTGAGAGAACTGGGGCTGGGAGGGGGGTGGTAAGTGGCTTGTTCAAGGTCATGAAACTGCTAAGAAGTGGAGCTGAAACTTGAATTTGGTCTGTTTGGTGCTTATTTTCTTAAACTATAATATCTGGACTTCCACACTGCTGACAAATAAAAAGTAATATACAATAAGCTGGCAGTGAGGATGTACTAGTTGCACATTTAGTGCACTGATGAAAGAACCTGGTTGGTTCCCTACATCAGCAGTGTTCCATGAGCACACCTTGTGTGAAAAGCTTCCCACAGGGAGTGTTGCTTGGAGAACCAAGAAATAAGGCCCGTGATCTCAGTGAAAGGCCACTGTGACCCTGTCACAAAACTGTGGGCCAAACATGCACATAACCTGACACAGGCTGATGTGCATGGACCTGGGAGGAAAGGCGGAGGAGCCTCCTGCAGGTGGTTCTCGCACCTTTACCTGGTTCAGGAGGTAGGGCTTGGTACATAAGAGATGCTACGTTCAACCTTGATGTTACCTTCCTGCAGTATGGCCTTGGGTGAGTTTCTGTACCTGTTTGAGCCAAAATGTTCTCATGCATAAAAGGGAGAAAGTGATGGGGACTTCACAGGCAGACGTGAAGGCTCTTGTTTCTGATGCAGGTAGGTGCTAAATCAGTTATAGTTCTTAAACATGTTATTGTGCAGGGGAATGTCAGTATACTTAAAACATGCCCAAACAAACACACAAATGGCCTTGAGCTGTTAGGTTCAGCACTGCTAGGTTCCCTGTCCTGGGCCCTCCCTCCCCCAGACCCTCCCCACCCCCTGGAGCCTTTGGTCATCTGGAAGATGCACAAAAGGAAGTTAACTGCATGTAGCTGCCACTGTGAAATACCCAGAAAGTCACCTCTGAGAAAACCAACACTTCCAGGAAAAAGTAAAGACACGAAGTTCAAAAAAGAAAGTTTTATGACCGGCCAGTGGCCCATCCTGAAGCTCTAAAGCACGGCCGTCCAACCTTCTGGCGTCTCTGGGCCACGCTGGAACAAGGAGAGTTGCCTTGGGCCACACATTAAATACACTGTGACACATAATCACAACAAACCTCATGTTTTAAGTAAATTCACGATCTTCTGTTGGGCCGCATTCACAGCCATCCTGGGCTGCGTGGGGCCTGTGGGCCGCGGGTTGGACACCCCTGGGTCGAAAGGGTGATTGTGTGGTGCACTGACTAAATTAGTCAGGTTCTGAAACGCCTCCAGAAGGTGAGGTTGATGAGGACAGAGGAAGGAGCAGCTACAGCGGGGAGAGGATGAGGGGGGGGGAGAGGACGCACGTGCTCCCCAACCTCAGGAAGTCCCACTGGCAGGCTGAGGATGGAGCACCGGGACTCGATCGTCCTGCCCATAGGGCTGGACAACCCTCCTGCCATCCGGTCTCCCAATGTCCGGAGCATTCTGAGCCTGAGGCCCCACCGTCTCATCCTAGCAGCTTCCGGTCTCATTTTTTATACCGTTGACCACACTTTGGGTCATGATGCTTTTCCATTTATGAAAAAGATTCCAAATATATTTTCTAAGACGTCTGATCCATTGCATGTGCAAAATCTAAGGCCTCTGGCTTGTTAAAATATGTTAGGTTCATTTACCAATGGTTAGTGTATTTCATTCTAGAAAGCCTTTGCCCCACTCAGTCCTGTTTTATATAATGTAATGGCTTTGGCAAGACAGTCATGTGATGGAAATAGAAACTTGCTGTGATGCAGTGACGTTTTATGAGTTGGCAGGAGGAGCCAGTGTCTGATACAGAGATAACGGGGAAGGGAAGGGTAAAGGAGACAATTTCTGGTCACCCAAGGGCCCGATTCTGAGGTGGCTATGCCTCTAAGGCTGCCAGATTTCACAGGTGGCAGCTCGGGCCTTTTCAATAGTCGCATAGACTTGGGATTCTGCTGCGAGTGAAATGGGATGGAAAGGCCGAACAGGCTCAGGCTGCCTCCCGATATGGTCACTGCGGAGTCTCTCTCTCTCCTTTGTCTTTCTCCGTTTCTGTCTTGCTGTTCCTCTCATTCTTCTCTCTCTGTTTTTCACGCTCCAGGTGGGTTCTCTCCCTTGCACCTCTTTTCTATGCCACCTTCCCTTTTCTCCTCTCTCCCATCCTCATCCTCTTTCTTACTTCGGGGTGTGGGGCAGGTGCAGGGGGCTGACGGATCTGCCTGATCAGGTGTGTTGGTCCTTCTCTGATTCCTCTTCACAGCTTTTCCCAGCTCCTCTCGACTCTGGCCTGAATCTTGCTGACCAAGGGGGGCAGATGTGTTCCTCTCAGGGAGCAATGGCGTGGCTTTTCAATGACTACTCCGTTGGGATTACTTTATCTATGAAAAGCAGAAGACACTTTAGTCATCATCTTCTTCCCCAAACCCAGAGGGTGGGCAGCTTTCACCAGGGAGCTCTGCTAAGTCCTGGGCGTCCTCAGTCACGGACATACTCCTCCTCTGATGACAAAGGCCATTGTCTTTCTGATGACAGATTGAGGAAACTCGGCTCAACATTGACAAGATCTCCGAGCACGTGGAGGAGGCTAAGAAACTCTACAGTATCATTCTGTCTGCACCAATTCCAGAGCCCAGTGAGTGTTTACCTAGGGCTGAGTCACCCAGCAACGGCCTTTGGCACTGGGGCTGAGCCAGTCTTGTTTTTCCTTCTCTCTGTGCACAGCAGGGGAGTGTATGTAAGCATTACATTCCACTGGTGTGCACATCATCTCATCCCCCATTCTCCTGCATCCTGTCTGAGGTCACCCCTCCCAGTTACGGTCAGCTCTGGCCTTCACGGCCCTGCATAATCCACGTGGCCAGACTTTCCTTCCCCGTTGGTCACTCTCAGGACTAGCAGCGACCCTTACTGCTTTCTACTTTCCTCATCTCTGCCCAGCCTCTGCCCCTTTGCTTGTGCCATCTCCTCTGCCTGAAATGCTTCCCCCAGCCCCTGTCCAAGTCCTCCAGATCACGCGCAGGTTTTTATGAGGTGCTCCAAGGTGGTTCAAGTTCACCTCGGTCCCTCTCATCACGAGTTTCCTATTTGGTACCTATTTGGTACTATTTGGTTTGCCATGGAGGCAAACTTTTTCCCCCCTGATTATTTCACATTTTTGGAGTGGAATTTAGGGCTATATTTTGGATTCCATAAGAACAAGGAACAAGCTTGATACTGTTATTTTACTGTTCAGATTTTGCAGGGACTCTATTACCTAAAGATTAAAGTTGGAATGTGTTAGTGGTGCACATGGGAATCGTCTTGGCCACCTTCCTGCTGTCCTCCCCCATGTTACCTGCCAGACTAAACTTTGTTCCCCAAGTGCTGCTTGTCCCCACGGGTCTTTCACAAATTGTTTCTTCTCCCAGAGACTCCAATCTTAGTCTGGGCGATGGGTGCCTGAGGGAGCGCCTCAGCTCCTCTATTGATTGGTCTTTTCTAACTGATCCTGCCTGCCTTTGTTTACCCAGAAACCAAGGATGATCTAGAGCAGCTCACAGCTGAGATCAAGAAAAGGGCCAACAACGTCCGGAACAAGCTGAAGAGTAAGAAGGGAGCCAAGGGGGCAGGCCTGCCCCCCACCTCCCGTCCCTCTCCCATCCGCAGGGTCCAGCTCTTCTGGCCCGAACCTCAACCCCATGGAAGTGACGCCACTTGTTCCACCTTTGCCTGTGGCTTGGGCACTGTCCCTGGAGTGGCCTGTTATAGCCCCAGAAATTTATCTCTTTTTGATCACGAGCGTGGTTGAAAGAGTGCAGGACTGAAGTTAGGAGATGGGAACTCGTGTGTGTTCTCAGCCACTGAGTAGTTGCGTGACGTGGTCCTGTATCTTAGTCCCTCAGCCTTTCCGTTCCCCCAGCATCCACAGACATTTGAATAGTACTGGTCCAGCTATATAGATGCAAAGTATGTTATTTAGTCCGTAGACACTTTTTGGGGAGGGCAAGTATATCACCTCCCATTACCCCAGCCCCACCCTTTAGGTTCAGAGCATCGTTCAGTGAAGCTGAGGTCAGAGATTTCATTTCCTCTGGGGGCCCAGAAGGTCTCTGAGTTCCATGGCTACGGTCTGCATTCTTGTGCAGTGTATTTGGTGAATGCGTGTTATTGGTCAGAGAGTGAAATCAGCATCGCTCAGCCCAAGTTATTGTTTCTTCCCCCCAAACAAGTCACAACGCCTGTTTTCATGGGGGCGGAGGTCAGAGGTAGAGGTCACAGTTGCACCTTCCAATAATAGTGGTACTAGTGTGTCTGCCACTGGGCCAGGCAGTCTGTGGGCAGTCCCGCTGAGTCTTCACATCAGGGCCACGAGAGGGGACTGTTGTCCATTCCATTTTTATGGTGAGGGAACGCTATGAGGGGTGAGGTGGCTTTCCCCAAGCCACACAGCTAATAAGTGGCAGGACAAGGGTTGGAGGCTAAGTTTCCTGGTGACAAAGACTCATGCTGTTAACCACTCTGCTAAGATGCCATCAAAGAGGACCCAGTAATATAGTAAAGGGTGTGCAGTGCCAGGCCTGTGGGGCACACATAAGCCGACGTTTTGAGATTGTACCTGCCTGTCGTTCCATCTTCACGGGCTGGCTGAGAGGGGGCGAGGAGGTTTCAGTTGGACTGTGTGTGTCTCGGAGGAGAGCAGCAGGTGTGTCACTAGAATAACCCGCCTCTCCTCTCCAGATATGGAGCGGCACATCGAGGAAGATGAGGTGCGCTCCTCAGCAGACCTTCGGATTCGGAAGTCACAGGTGGGACTTTCTCTGGTCTAACAATCGTCTAGTCCAATCTTTTATTCTCTTTCTTAGCTCAGGATTTTTAAAACATACAATTCTTACTTGGAACTCAGTTGAAGAACTGGTAAGGGGGAGCTGTCCAGGGTGAAGCAGAGGACGGGTCCAGCCCTCCCGGCCCCTCTCCCACATGCTCCTTCTGCAAGGAGACCCCTGAAGGGCTCCCAGGGCTCCCAGAGCACGGCTTAGGGTTTCACGTGCCTCTTAGTTTCATAGGGGAGGAAACTGAAATCTCTCTAAAGATGATCATTAATTGTCTAGTTTGGAGTTAGTCTGGTTGGTGGTCATCAAAGACATGATCCTTGTCCTTAAGGAACTGGCATGACATTCCAGTGGCATAAGGAACCTACTGTGTAAGACCTGACAGGGGAGCAGTGTGCAAAGGCGTGACCTGATGCTTGTGCTCTCAGCACTAGAAGGTCTCGGGAAGAACTGGGGGTAGCCAGAGGAGCCAGGGCCTTGGATGGGTAACAGCACCCACAGGGACAGGCTCGGGGGTAGAGGTTCTCCAAAGAGGCAAGGGGACAGGAGCGGTGTGTGTGTGTGTGTGTGTGTGTGTGTGTGTGTGTGTTGTGTTGATAGCAATAGTGCTGGCTACAGGGCTGCAGTAGCGGTGAAAGATGAACATGCAGAAGGGCAGCTATCTGGGTAAAAGGCTGTTGTGGGGCAGTGGACATTGAGTTTTTGGTAGAGAAAGTAGTACCGTATTCCAGAGGTCCTTGACTGTTTGATTACCACTGAGCAGCCTGGATGCGTTTACTTCAGGCTGCAGGCTGCTGGGAAGAGTAATCTGGTAGGTACTGGATGTAGGAAGGGAGTCTGGCAGCGTTAGAAAGCAAGCCAAGCGTTGTTGCAGAAAAATGCTCCTGGGCCATGTGGGTGCCGGGCTCTGAGATGCACAGATTATCTTGTCTGGCCTCACGATCACCATATGACGCCAGCAGGGCAGGTAAACAGATGCTGAAGACGTACTTTGGAAAGGTCAGTGGTCTCTTCCATTACTGTAAAGTTAGGAAATCAAAAGGTGGAGTTTTATACACTGGTCTTTTTTTTTTCTTGATTGTTGTTCAAGTACGTTGTCTCTATTTTCTCCCCCACCATCTCCGCCCCCCCAATTCCCGCCTCCCACCCTTGATCCTACCCCCTTTGGCTTTGTCCAAGTGGAACCTAGTGAAACCTCAACAAAACAAATAAGCAAGCAAAATATACATTGGTCTTTTGATTCCAAGGCCAGTGCTGCAGGAGACCAAGCTGTAACAGGGACCTCCCACCTTCCTCACCTCCTGGGGCTCACCGCATCTGACATTATTCCCACAGCACTCCGTCCTCTCCCGGAAGTTTGTGGAGGTGATGACCAAATACAATGAGGCTCAGGTGGACTTCCGTGAACGCAGCAAAGGGCGAATCCAGCGGCAGCTGGAAATCAGTAGGTGTCTGAAGTTCGGGGATGCTTTTCCATGTTTTTCTGCCGTGTGGCTGTCCGTCTAGGTCATGAGACCCGGGGAGAAGGTGCAGCACCTGTGCTGTGGCTTCCATCTCACACCCTGTGGCCACGCCCAGGACAGGTGTTCCAGCGCTGGCTGTTTCTGGAAGCTGGTTCTTGGGCTGAAAGGTGGCTCTGTGTGTATCAGGCCCAAGTGATTTTGTTCGTGCGGGAGCCAGCATTCCCTACATATAGAGGAAAGACACCGAATAGTTGCTGTCTGGGAGACTCATGCCATTTTTTGTGTCTTTTTGATCGCAAAGAACATTTATGAAATGGGAGGTATAGCGCTAGTTGCTGTGAGGGGTGATGACGTTAATGGAGCCGTGGCCTTTAGGAACTGAGTAACGTGGAACACGGGCCTGCGGGGTGGCGCGCCCTGTAAGTGGAGACACTGTAGGAACAAGGAAGTAGGCAGAAAAACGCAGTTGTATTTAGGACTGGCAGGTTGTCCTGGGCCTGGGAAACTGTGCATTCGGGAGAAGCAGTGTGAGGTTCACAGGGATGGAGGGAGGGCTCACCCAGCAACCAGCTCCTTGTCCCGAGGGCCTTGGTGTAGTGATGGGCCAGTAAACGTTCTGAGCTGGGAAAGAACATGGTGAGGTGTATGTTTCAGGAAGGTAATTGCTAATTAACAGGAAGGTGTTAAAGATGAATCGGATTAGGGGAGAAATCAGAAGACAGATGAGTCAGGAGATCATTGGCAGACTGTTGTTAAGGCCACGGTCCTTGTGGTGGAGTTACCGTAGTCTTAATTTCCAGAGAACTTTTGAAATGGTGTGCCTCGACCTTGTACTTGATGCTGTCTTTCTTTTGTTATAAAGCTGGCAAAAAGACAACAGATGAGGAGCTGGAGGAGATGTTGGAGAGTGGAAACCCTGCCATCTTCACTTCCGGGGTGAGTGACTCGGGAGCTGGGGTGCACAGCCCTCCGCAGAGGAAGGAGGCCACTGGGGAGTCCCATTCGGGTAGCGAGTGAAGGGTGGGCTGCCGGTGTGGGGAGGCAGGGGAGGCGAGGGGCTTGGCGGGAGGGTGTGTGAAGGCTTCAGCAGGGGGCGGTGGCTGATGGCCTGTCCTTGTGGGGCCGCTCGTAGATCATCGACTCTCAGATTTCCAAGCAAGCCCTCAGTGAGATCGAGGGACGGCACAAGGACATTGTGAGGCTGGAGAGCAGCATCAAGGAGCTTCATGACATGTTCATGGACATCGCCATGCTGGTGGAGAACCAGGTAAGTGGCTGTGGGTGCCAGTGTGTGGGGGGGGAGGGGAGGGGGCGGAGCTCATGGTCTCCTGGGAATGATGAGGGAGGGACTGGGAGCCAGGTGGGGCGGGGCGGGGCGGGAGAAGGATCAGAATTTACTGAATGGAGACACAGAATTCCAGTATCCCAGGGAAAGGAGTGCTCTCTTGAACCCTGACGCGTGGGGCGGGCTGGGTCTGTCATTCTTTCCTGGCACTTTGGCCTCACAGTTATTTCTAGTTAACATGGGGTTTGATATGTCTGTCAAGTGCCTAGTTCCATCCAGAGGCAGGGTCTCTTTATTTATTTTTCTTAATTAGAGAATCAGGCTTTTAATGATGAGGCCTTAAAACAGTCCCCTGGTATGAACTGCGTCACTGGTAATCATGAAAACATGTGCTGTTTTCCCCACTTAGCAGTGAAAAGTTAGGTGTAGCAGTTTTAATTTTTTTTCCATTTTGTTTTTTATTCTGTATTTGCTCTTCCAAAAAGGTTGACACTTTTTGCTGGGGAACTAGAGCACCCAACACAGTGAATGAGGGAACAGCAGGATATTTACATAAAAACTCGAAGCACTTGCAGAGCTTAGCAGGACAGCTTGTTCCCACCCCGGGTGCACTTCTCCCGGGTGCGAGTCTTCGTCCCCGTGTGTGGTGTTAGTGTCACACAGTCAGACGGCCCAGTCCTTACGAGGCAGCCAGACACGGTATGGTGTCACGGTGTCCTGCCACCGTCACTGTGGACCTGCAGCTGCTCGGCCAGCTGGACAGGATTGAGAACCCCCTTGGGAGAAGGACGGCAAAACCTGGCTGCAGCCGCCGCACTGCCTAGCTGGTCATTGACGCTGGTTCCCTGCTCAGGGCTCAGGTGCCTGTCCTCTGCCCCTTTTGGCCTTTGAGACCCTGTTTCTAGTCCCTCCAGCCCCACTTTTCTTTCTTCTCCCCACACTGCTCTGCCGGGAGCTGGTTTGAGATTCAAGTGCTGGTAAGTGCCTTCTCTGCTTACGGACTGCCATAGAGCGAGGGGTTGGGCTGAGGAGAGTGTAGGCAGGTGAGGAGAATTCCCATCCTAAGATGCCAGAGGTTAGTTGGAATGTCACAACTTCCTGTCAGGAAGTGATAGCTGGGGAATGGTTGGGAATCTTGTTCAGAGATCACTGTGTCTTAGCCACACAGTCTGGGTGCACCCTGTATATCACCTAAGGGGCCTGGGAATGTCTCCTACAGAAAGCGCATGTTCCCAGCCTCAACTATTATATTAAGCACCTGTGGTGTGCCAGGCTCCATTCTATAGTAGCGAACAAACTTAGTTCAGGACAAATGAACTTGGTTCCCGTCCGAATGGCCAGCAAGAGGCCAGGATCCCAGTAACGCCCTAGCAACAGGTAGTTACCGGGCATGTAGGCAGTGTGCTCCAGGTGACCAGCCAGTACCTGTCACAGAGAAGCGATTCAGTGAGAGTGGCACCAAGGACGGGAACCGTGGGTCAGTCACAGGGGAACAGGGGAAGTGTGTCTTGTGGAAGGCCGCACTCAGGCTCTCTGGATGCTCCTCCCGGCATCGAAGTTTATAATGTGGGGATAGCTGGGGCTGCCCTGGGGCAGGGGCGGGGTGCCCGAGGGTGACTAGTGTCTGCTCTTTGCAGGGGGAGATGTTAGATAACATAGAGCTGAACGTCATGCACACGGTGGACCACGTGGAGAAGGCCCGGGATGAGACCAAAAGGGCCGTGAAATACCAGGGGCAGGCCCGGAAGGTGAGGCTCTCCGGCTGCCTTTGGAGAGGAGTCCATTTTGTGCACTGTCTCTTGCTCTTTCTTCCCTCCATCTGTCGCTTTTTGTGCTGCTGCCACTCCTTGCATCTGGGGCAAGGGAGCCATGATTGACCGTATTGAGAACAACATGGACCAGTCAGTGGGCTTTGTGGAGCGGGCCGTGGCCGATACCAAAAAGGCCGTCAAGTATCAGAGCGAAGCTCGGAGGGTGAGCGCCTTCGTCCCAGCTGCTCCTACTTGCCTCTCCCCTCTCCAGTCACCCCCACCCATGTCCTTGAACCTATGCCTTCTCTCCCTGTCCCGGCCTTGTCCAAACCCGTGTCAGTGTGGCCTAGAGACTAGCCATCCTCCCCTCCCAGGTGTGTCTCCCATGGATCTGGCTCACAGGCTCGCACCCAGGAACCCACACTGAACGCAGTTCTGTACAGTGGATGTACCACTCGGGTGTCGCGCTTGCACAGAGCTCGTCGTGCTTTCAGATGCTGCACTTGACTCCTCTGTCTTCAGAAACCTTCTCTCTATTGTCTTCTGCTCCACAGGCCCCAGCTCTGCCCCCTTTTTCTCTACCATGAACCCAGTGCTATGCTGGTTGCTATGTAAACATCTTACTCCTATATCTCATGGAGCATCTATTACTTCTTCTTCATGGATGAAACCGTTGAGGGGCAGGGATGAAGTGTTTCAGTAATTGGCTTCAGGCGTGTAGTCAGCATAGGAACTGGGGTTCAGACTCAGATTCCAATCACGCTCTTTCCACCACACTGTCCTCTCTCCCCAGCCCGCTTCCTGCTGCTGAAGCTGCAGGCCTTCCAGCCCCCCTGCCCGTGACTGGTAGCCAGCTCTGTGGCTGCTGCTTTCTAGACTGTTCTTTTCTGTTTCTCCTGGGCTCTGATATTTTTCTTCTTCTGTTCCTTGTTTTCCTTCTGACTTATTGCTTGTGCAGGGTTTTAGGATGTGGGGGAGTTATTTTACGTGATGGACCCGGGCTGGTTCACAGCAGAACCATAATCACACTTTTTGATCCATAGCCACTGGGGTGGTTAGGGGGTGGTGCACTGTATGGGAGAGATGGACAGAAGTTTGGCATGAGGGCTATGTCAAAATCATCTTTACATTCCTTCTTGAAAAGGAAAAGTGAGTTTATGTCTTGGCCTGTTGCTACTTGGTGGCTCCGTGATAGTTGCTCTGACATCTGTCCACATGTGGGAGACCGCAGTGTGAGCCGAGAGCTGATAGAAACTCTGTGTTTCCATCTGGAGTAGCTGGCTAGCCAAGAAGTAATCTAACAAACATAAAATACCCTAACAAATGTGTCCGTGGAGAGAGGTGGGCCGTTTTCTTTGATAAGATGCTTTCACTGTCGAGGTGAGAGGGGCTGGGTTTTGGATGAATTATCGTTGCTCTTTGGTTGTTTGGAATAACGACTTGTGTTTGTTTCTCTCATCCCTCTCCAGAAACTGATCATTATCATTGTGCTAGTAGTTGTGTTGCTGGGCATTTTAGCGTTGATTATTGGACTTTCCGTTGGGCTGAAGTAAGGGCGGCCTGAGAGGCTGCTGCACTGAAATGTAAGTAAGTAAACGGAAGGTTCTCGGGGCTCTGTTTTGGCTTCCTGGGATTCTTTCCCATTCGCCTGGGATTTCAAATTCCACTTCTCCCGCCTTGCGATTGTCCTCGCACACACTGAGCTCTCTGAACCTTGCAGTTGCCCGTGCATTCTTGCATCTCTTTAAAGTTCTGTTCTTGGGTTCCGGCTGCAGTCCATGGGTTGGGTCTCCTGTTCGTTCTTATCTGGTGGATTCTGCCCGTGCTCTTGCCTGTTAGTGTGTTTTGCCACCATTCCTGGCCTGTCTGAGCACCTCGTTGGCATGCTCCTTCCCCAGCAAGCATGCTTCTAAGCTGGGCACCAGTTGTGTTTGGGATCTGGGGGTTGTCTTCTGAATTCTCACTGGATTTCATGGATGTTGGGCTTTGCTTTCATCTCCTTTTCAAGTAAATGAAGCTTTGAGTTGGAGTTGGGGTCTCCAGGGGTTTGTGTGTCGCTGACTGGTGGGATTGGGAATAACTTAGTAGTGAACGTTTTTGAGTGTTGAATTGTGCCAGATGATACACTCAACACCGTATACACACAACACTGACTCCTCACCCCTATGAGATGGGTGCTGTTATCATCCACATTTTGTACATGAAGACACCTCGGCTTAAAGAGAAGTGACTGAACCACGTGTGAACACACAGATACTGGTGCACCTAAAAGGGCCCTTTACTACATCTCAGTTTCTCTCGGTACAACAAGGTGGCTACTCACCATTGTTTACGAAGCCTAGCAGGATGGTGACTTTAGAATTTAGCCTATTAATTTCTTGAAAATCTGGTAAAAAGAATACAGCTGACCCCTGAATCAGGACGGCATGTGTACAGTGGTAACATAATAAGAAAGATTCGGTTATTGGGACTGTTAAAATTTAAGACTCTTAAGTCTGTGACTTCTTGAACATTATTTTTTTTCTGAATAAAATATAGTATTCTTTGTTTAAAAACTCATAAAAATGCAGAAAGGGTGAACAGAATTAATGTTTAATATTACGGGTGATAAACTTATGGCATATTGACACACTCAGATGTAGTTTTATACAGTTCAGACTATGGTTTTCTAGTGATAGTTACCTATAGTTTTTTTAACCCAGTTACAAAATTATAAGCATCATTCCACACCACTGAAATCTCTTTGTAAATCTGATTTGCAGCACAAGGTTGTGAATGTACTCTCAATTTTTTCACATTTCCCAGTGTTGGAGTTTGTTATTATTGTTCTACTGTTACTAACAGTACGACTAACTTAGAACATAGTTTTCTCATTTCTATTTTGTCTTTATTATAAATTCATAGAAGTTGGATTACTGGGGTAGATAAAAATATTTCTTTTTTAAAAAAGATTTTATTCATTTATATTTAGAGAGAGGGAAAGGGAAGGAGAAAGAGAGGGAGAGAAACATCACTGCGTGGTTGCCTCTCATTTGCCCCCTACTGGGGACTTGGCCTGCAACCCAGGCATGTGCCCTGACTGGGAATCGAACTGATGACCCTTTCCTTCACAGTCCGGTGCTTAATCCATTGAGCCATACCAGCCGGGGCAGAAGTATTTCTAAGACTCAGTATGAACTACCACGTTGATGCCCTGTACTGACCCTTCACTTCTCCCTCCCGCCTTCCATGTCACCGGAGGGTCTGGAAGCCACATTACAGCACTAACCATCCCCTCCTCCGGAGAGATAAGCAGCAATGAGGCCATCAACAGGTCTTCCATGATCAATTGATTGGTTCTTTATTCCCCCAGCATTTGGCATCTAGCCCTTTATTATTATTAGTTTTTTGCTTTTAAAGTTCAAGTTTTGTTCTGACTCTCATTGGAAAGGATGTTAAAATCAGGCAAAGGCATGATAGTGGATATCTCATATCCTTGGCTGAAAGATTTCTTGCTAATCCATAATGCCCTTTACCATTCCTAACTCCAGGAATTCAGAATGTAAATGGATCACTTTTAAGAATGAGGAGACTCATCAGAATATTATTTTTAGCTGATGTGCCAAGTCACTGAGCAGTTGTTGAGTTGCTTACCATGATGTCCACTGTATTTCCTAATGAAATCAGGACGGGTTGTTACCAGGTCTGGACTCCGCTCTGCCTCCATGCGACCTGAGAGAGAGAGGTCTCTGAACAAGAGGGAAGGAGGACCACCCACATTTCTCTTCCCTAGTTGCGTAGCAGTTACTGCTCTAGGGAATAACGTCGCCCCCTTTTCAGACGGGAAAGTTCTTTGAAGCTCAGTAAAGTCAAGAAACGTGCCCAAACATACGTAACGAATAAGGTGGAGTGGCCATAGTATAACCCTGAACTGCTCCACACTCTTCTCGATGTGCCTTCCTGCCTTCTAAGGAAAGAGAAGATGCGAGTCCCAGAGAGCTTCTGAAGCGTGTATTCGAAAGGTGTTGATGTGAGCCCACAGAGAGAATAGGTGTTTTTTTGTTTGTTTGTTTTTAAAAAGATTTTATTTATTTAATTTTAGAGACATGGGAAGGGAGGGAGAAAGAGAGGGAGAGAAACTTCCATCGGTTGCCTGTTGCATGCTCCCCGGCTGGGGACGGAACCTGCAACCCAGGCAGGTGCCCTGACCGAGAATTGAACTGGCAACCTCTTGCTTTGCGGTACAATGCCCAACCAAACCAGGCCACACCGGTCAGGGAGAGAATAGGTGTTTCAACAAGTGGTTGCACCTCCCCCTCTCACGTTCCATGGGAACGTGACAGCCTGTGTGAATGGCTAGAGAAGGCCCAGAGATTTTGAAAATTTGCCCCCTTATCATGGGGCTTTGCTTCTTAAGCAGTGGGGTATTGAATTTCAGGTCCTGTCTTGGGCCTGCCTATTGGATTTCTCAGGCTTAGTGTTGACTTTCCTCAGTATTCTCCTTTTTCCAGGCATTTCTGAGTTTTCCTTTCCACCTTCTAGGTTGTGGCTGATTCATAATGTTGCTCTTCACTGTCACCCTGTGTGCTGATCGCTGCCCCTCCCCCTGCCTCCCTTACAGCCCGATTTTACTCTCGCCTGGTGTGGCCACCTTGTCTGCAGATGGGAATGGACTTTCAGTGGCCTTCCTGAGAGAGTGGGACCCATTCCTTTGTCTCCTGTAACCGTCCGTGGACCTGACCCAGCACAGCATCCAGCCCTGGAGGAGTCCGATGCACCTGATGCAACCCCGAGATCCCCTCAGACCCTTCTCTCCCCGAGTGCCCAGAGCAGCCCGGCTTCTCTCTCTTCCCTCCGCTGTGTCAAATTGTGCCTCGCACCTTGGGAAGCCAATGATCTGAGACCTTTCCAAAGTGCTGTATTTTCTACCTCACGGAGTATTCTTCTCCCAAAAATTGCATTGTACTTTTTTTAGGAGGGTTTCTTTGACAAAGCAAAGGGATTCTTCCAAGTTATGGCAGCAGTAAGGTTCGGACTTGAGTCTTCTACCCGGCAGGATCGCAGCACTCAGTTTGCTGTCCCTGTGTCCTGAAAACATGAGGGATTGGCAGATGTCGTTTGGTCTGGGAGCTGACTTGTTTGAAATTCAGCCTTAAATTAAGCTCAGTACGTTCAGCTTGGTGGCCACCCCTGACGCTCGTCTGCGTTGTATCCTCATGTTCACTGTGGGTGGTGCCGGCGTGACACCGCCGTCTGAGGGCGCCATTCACAGAGGCTGAGAGGAAGGGATGTGTCTTTTCATGGTCAAGTCTTGGAGACTGGTTGCTCAGTGTTCGAGTCATGCTTTGTGTAGCTGCTGCCTTGAAGCCAAATATGTTTTGCTTAAAAAGAAAAATGTTGGCACTTAAAATTGGGCCAGGAACAAGGTGCTCGAGTCTCCGGCTCCGGAAGTGCTTCAGACTGGTGCCAGCCTTCAGTCATTCATTCCATGCGTTCCAGATGCATTCCTATCATTCTGTGCGATGTAAATATTTTCATGAAGTCTCTCTCATGAAGTAGGAAGGTAGAAGTGGAGGACATGCTAACCTCAAACAATAACCTTGATCTAGGCTAACAATTAGGTTAAGAGACATTTGCTTACCTGCAAATGAATCACAGTAGTAATGCGATCTTCCCATGTCATCGAGAAACCTGCTGGTTCTGTATGAGTCCTAGGAGAATCGTAGACCTTTGGGGTGAGGACTGAGTTGACCTCCGTGAAGTCTGTCTGCTTAGCAGACAGGCTTGCCAAGCTCTGGCACCTGCCCCTACCCGCTGATGAGGCTGGGCTCGCCCTGGGAACATCCCAGAGCAATTTGGTATCATTCGTGTGGCCTTTGGAACGTCCTCTCTCTGGGGCTGAGTCAGTTGGGGCACACCAGGGATTACTGAGTTGCTCTTCTTTCTACTGGGTTAGTGAGCTGGACAGGTTCTTTGTCCCCCCCAGTTCTTGTCAGGGAGGAAGCAAAGCAACAGCCAGGACATTTTCAAATGTAGCAACTGTGCTGGCCCAGTGGTGTCTCTGATTCCCTGCTGGTCCCTGCCAGTCTGTCTGATTTACTAATATATTTCAGCATTGATTTTAATGCTTTCTAAGACAGGGTGTGCACCCTCACCCAGGCACTGCCCACTGGCTGCCTCTGCAAAGGCTGCTTCCTCCCAGTCATGGCCCAGCACTCAGATGGAGCCCAGGGCACACCCCCCGTGCCCGTGGCTGTGAAGTCGACAGCAGACTGGCTCCCGCAGCAAGGCCAGACACACTCTAATCACAGGCTTTTGCTCTGCTGAGACTGAGGTCTAGGGCTTATAGTTTGGAATACAGTAAGTGAAGGGTTTTGTTGTTTGTATGTTTTTAAAGATGTAAACTTGATTATTTTATTGCTATTTAAAAATAAATGACTTTATAGTGATTGTGAAACAGTTCTGGCTCTATTTCCCTGAAAAGTACTTGGTGACTGGGTGCCATCATGTGGTGGCTTTTGTTTAGGTTTTGGACAGGGGTTTCAATCTTTTTTAAACATGCTCTGGGTCAGGTGGATCAGAGGTTCTAATTTTTGAAAACAGTTCGACTCTCGGAGTGTGGTGTAACCATTTGAGTTGCAGGGCTGAGTGCTCCCCCGAGGAGAATTTGGCCCCCTCATTGGAGGTACTGGCCCCGGGGGCAATGGGGTGAATCAGTGTGACAGGGTCTAGACAGCGGGACACTTGAAGCGCTGTCCTGGGAGCGGGCTGTCAACTGAACTGCTCACCTGGAAGTCACATCCCACACCCTGGGCTCTAGAAGCCAGATCCAGGTCCCCTCCTTCATGTCCTCTGTCACGTCCAGACCCACGCTGCCTCCCTTCCTTGGGACCTGGACCTGCACGGTGATGTTATTTCTCATGTGCTTTTTCTTTCCTCGTCTGGATAAGCAGAAGAAGGTCATGATCATGATCTGCTGTGTCATCCTTGCAATCATCTTAGCTTCTACCCTTGGGGGCATATTTGCCTGAAAAAGGTGAGCCATCTGTGGGGAGGGTGAGGCCTGCCCTTGTGTGCCTGAAACACTCGCGTCCTGCGGGCATTCCTTGTCTGTCACCAGGTGCCCTAATCTGGGCGGGACCAGGTGTTAGAGGAGACGAAGGTTGGAGAATGCTGAGAAGTGAGAAAAGTGAGCGAAGAATGAGTTGGTAGGAGGCAGACAGGGAGACAGAGGGGACGACCTGTACCACACCAGGTCTGGTGGCAGAATGGCCCTGATCTCGACACCGTGCTGTGTGGCGTATGACTTTCCCGTCTTTCTGTTGTCTCCTTCAGCCCCTGCAGCTGGATCCGCGACTGGCATTTTTAACCCTCCTCCCCCCTCGGTGGTGCCATCACTTCCCACTGCGGATTCCTCAACAGCGACTCCTCTTTCCATTACGAAACCTCTTACCACACAGGGCATCGTCCATCGACCACCTACAGGAAGTTATGCAGGGGGAGGCTCATGACCATGCAGAGCCGGGTGGCGGGCAGGCGTGAAGGGACAGAGCAGAGACACCTGGCTGGTCGGAAAGACGGTTTAAAGGAGTGGGCTGCAGGCTCACAGGCACCGTGGTCAGGAAAGAGGGCAGACGCTGCAGCACAGCTGGTTCGACAGGACCTCGGCTCACTGCTGCCAGCTCACCGGGGTCAGGGCACTTGATACTCCTCTTCAGGTTCTTCTGGGTCCCACCCTTCCCCAGTCCCGCGTCTGCCTCCTCCATCAGGGCCCACTGGTCTTCAGAGTGGAGTGTGCAGTGACAGGCACCACACACGTCTTGCTCAGTGCTGTGTCCTGTGCTCAGCACAGGGCCTGCCTTGGACAGGTGCTCCACTGTCTGTCCACTTAATTACCTGTAGTTAAGATCTGGTTTCTGCTCACAGACAAGTCCTTGGAGTTGACTCACATACCCTTTAAGGCACCAGTGGGATATAGTTTGTTAGTACCAGAGGCTGCATAAAATGCCTGGAATGGGGTGATCTACTTCTGTGAAACAGGACCCCCTTACAGCAGCTTGCACTGTAAAGTCCTCTCTCTGCGGGTGGTGATGGTGGCCTCTCACTCTGCTGAGGTGCTTGGCTCCAGGATGGTGGTCCAGTGAAGTAAACATGGGTCCAGAACAACAGTAACAGGTTTAGAGTAAGGCTGGACCCGCGGCGGCCAGCAGTACCGCGCGCTGTGAAGGAGGCGAAGGTGTTGGGTGAGAAAGGCGAGGTGAGACTCTCACTCACATCTTCCCCTGGTGCATGTTGCTAGCTGGAACTGACTTGGCCAGCAGTGTGCCCCCAAAGCTGTTCCACACACTGTCCCCAATTCAAGGTTCCTGTTTGTTCTATGCAATTTAGTAATTATATTACAAGAGGTTAACGAAACTTACACTAAAAATAGTACACAACTTTTGAGGACCACACACTGTTGAGATAAATGTGAGCTTTTGAAAGTGAATGCTTTTCTTTACAGGGGATCTTTTAAAGAAAGCGGGATAAAAACATTTGACACTTTTAGTTGGTGTACAGTCTACCCCCTTTCAAAAACAAGTGGTTTAATATTTCTGTCACTTTGTATTGCCTTTAGTTTGAACAGTGGATAGAAAGCTGCTGCTGGCTACTTCTGAACAATAGATTAATCTTGGTAAAGTCAAAGGGAGCTGCAACCTTGGGGCCCTCATTTACCCAGCAGTTACCACTGAGTGTGATGTGGGGACACGGCACTGGACGAGGACCTGCAGGGACACAAAGGCAGAGCCACTGTTCCTCCTCAAAGAATCTCAAACCTGGGCAGGGCCACACAATTTCTACTTTTATCAGTTCCTTTTGCTAAGAGGCCAGGGTGTGTTCCTGGCTGTATTGTCCAACGTCCCCGCTTCCAAGATCGAGAGAAGATGGGTAGCTGGGCATAAATAAATACCTGTTGCATTAACCTCTGTACTGTCATTTTTTCCTTTGCTTTCCCACAAACGTTTGTTTTTGTAAATAATAATATGTTACGGAAACTGGCTTCTGAAGCCAGTCAGAGTGCTTGTCACGGTGGTGCATGTCAGAGTTAGTGCAGACATTACGTCTGACTTGCGTCAGAGGTGGGAGATGCCACCACCAGCTGGAGCCCTGCAGACGTTTGCCACACAGCCAGGGAGGGCCAGGGCTCCCGAGGGCTCCTCAGGCCTGTGTCTTCATCATTGAAGGGATTAAGGGTGACCGACGAGAAGTTATAACGTGACTGATACTCAAATTTTATTTAGTGTATACATAGTGCACTTAAATCACTTTCCCAGAGGTCACCCACAGCACTTGCACGCTGCTCCCTGGTTCTGACACCAGAGCCCCCCAAAGCCTCAGGGCGGGCTGAGGGAACACAAATGCAGACTCCTTCCCCCTGTGCCTTCATCTCTCACATTCTCACTACACGCGTTCAGGCAGGTAGAACTTGCCCCAGTATCGCCCCTTCTGGGTCAGGTCATAGGGGCTCAGTACCTTCCGTATCCCCAGCATGTTGGCAGTGGCTATGCGCTCAAAGGTCCAGGGGTTTTGGTTGTTACGCTCTCGTTCCTCTTGGTCTTTCCGCATCTTCTCTAGCATCTCACGGCTCACCGCCTTTGCTGGGAAGGGCAACTTGTGGGCCACCTGGTCGAGGAAACCTTGTACCTCTTTGAATTCACAGCGTCCCCCCATCTCTACTATGAGGCGGCCAGTCTTCACGGGAGTCACGTAGTGATCGATGGCACCTTTGCCTCCCCCCATGCGCTGTCCCATACTCTTGCGGGTGATGGGCTTGAAAGGGGGTGGTACTCGCCACAAGGCAAACATGGTCTTGGGGTCCATGGAGCGGTTGATTGTCAGGCGCATCATTTCAAAATGGCCCCAGTGCAGGTAACCACCACCCAGTGCCTAAAAGTCAATGGAAGAATTAGAAGCACATGGGGATTTAGATATCTTTTATAGGCTCTATTCTTATGTCTTTTATGGCAACTGTGGCTTCAAAAGGACTCATGAAAATAAGAGTTCTAATAAGTACCATGGAAAGCCTAGGATTGAGTACTAAGTGAGAACAAGGGTGGACCCACTTCATGAGTAGCCAGGAAAGGCCTCTCTGAGGAGGTGACATTCAAAGCTGAGGCCAGAACAGTAAGAAAGGGCCAAAGGAGGAGAGAAAAGTGTTGCAAGCAGGAGTGGTGTTGGCGAAGGCTTGATGAGTTGGAGAAGCCAGTGTGACTGAAGGAGAGTGCGGAACATGGGCTGGCGTCTGAACGTGAGGTTCTGCAAGGCAGGCAGAGGCTGATCGTGCAGGCTGTGGGAAAAGGACTTTTAAAACATTGCTCTGGATGCCTGACGGGAAATAAAGCCCAGCCCACACACATTTGTGCAGCTACTGACATTCAAGCCCTCATGGAAGCTACTGAGTAAGGGAACAGCTGTCTCACAGGCTAAATATTGCATAGTTTTATTTTTCCAGAGGCCTGAAAAGATCTCATAGCTGATTCTGGAGTAAATTAGGTAGCCTCTTTCTTGCCCTGCTTTTACATTCTTTTTACTCTATATTAAAAAAAAAAGATTCATAACTCAAATGTTTACTGGTTGTTGCACATCGGTTTAAAGGGCAACAAACAGGTGGCAGTTTTAATAAAACCAGTGAAGGCGGAGACTCACCAAGTATGAGATTATGGTGATCTGGCTCCCACCCTGTAGTTGCCTGATGCTGAGCTCAACTCACCAAGATTGCAAAGTTGCCTTCTGTGAACTCAGTAGCTTCTGTAGAAGGTCCTTGTATGTCACGTAAGTTTTTGGGTTCTCTTCTGACTTTCGGCACAAGTGGTACCCTTTCAACAAATCTCAGCTTTGGCCTTTCAGGAATGGAAACATCTGAAAGAAGCACAATTAAGGATAAGTGAACTGCACATCTCCAAGGATTCATCTTCTTCCTAGAAAGGTTTGTAGCAACCAGGAGAAAGTGTTAAATAAAAGTTACTATGGAATAATAGTTCCAAAATGACGTTAGTTTTTTCTTGTGGATGCTGTTGCTGACACTGGGATCCTCTGGCTATGACATTGGCTCATGTAAATGTTTTTGAATCTTTGACGATAGCAAAGTTTTTGCTTTTAAACCCACATGCATTTTTAAATGCCTACTCTGTGCCTAACACTCTAAAGGGACCATTTGGGACAGTATAGTAACACAAGACTCACAGGATAACACTGGCCAACATTTTTTTTTAACTTAGTGCTAGAATTGAGCTGAATGCTTTACATGCATTATCTCATTTAATCTTTTAAAACAACTTTTATAGTCTTGGTTTTTTTAGGGCTTTCTTTATACAAGTTTTGAACTTTTTGGTTGTACACACATATATCAAAGGGCCAAATAAAAAACCATGCAGCTCAGGAAATTACCCCAGAGTGATGCTTAAACACACCCATATAACTATCTCTCAGACCAAGACACAGAACACGAGGCAGGTGGCATTTTTAATCTCCATTTCACAGAAGAGGAACTAGAAGCCTGGAGAGAGATTCTAATTTGGTTTAGGCCATCCAGTTAACACAGCAAAGCCACACAGTATGACACTTAAAAAGCTGCCTCTCTGGATGTTAACGGGGGTTGTGGAAAGAATACTACATTGTACATGAAAACACCTCAGTTCTGCTCTGCCACGTTCTTGGTGGGCAACTTATGACCTAGGACTCCTGAGGTCAGTGCTCTTCCCTTTCCTCAGGCAGGGGCCCTCTGTAGAGGCTTGTACACATCCTACCACATGCAACGGCGTGCTGGGTGAGGGTGGGTGGGCTGACGTGCAGGTCAAGACACCCTACATCTATCGTGTCTGGCGTTTGGGTAAAAAATGAACTTGTAAATTATTTCTATAGTAAAGCATGACTCTACCATGGAGTCACATATAAAACAGAAGACTTCAAGGAAATATCAAGTTATTAACGGGTTATTCAGAATTACAGAAACTGCCCCCCCCCCCCCCAAGTTTCTACACGAAGCCAGAGAGAAACAGTGATGCCCCCTCGGCCTACAAGTCCACACGTACTTCCGGAGCAAGCAGTAGTGTAACAGTTACGTGTAGAAGATAAGGCTCTCAGAGGTCCAGGCCCCTTGCATTGCGATTTCCAATATATAGTTTTTAAAGGAAATTAGATTTACAAAATTGCAGCTTACCGTCAACATTTACATTTAACAAATTAATGCTTTTCACATAATCTTGTTAAGTGGCTGCATATATGTAACCTCATTTGGAGAGAACATCTAAAGTCTAAATTTGAGGCCCACTGGCCCGAGCTGAGGGTGGACAGGGACAGCATTCCCATTATACATTTGTTCCATAAAAGCAGGGACCTCTTTGGGACTGCTTTGTTCTTTAACTAGAACACTGCTTGGCATACTGAAAGCCCTCAATACATACTTATTGAATGAGTGAATGGAGATGGAAAGCATAAGAACACTCTGTCTTCACCCCAACCCCGCGCTGGGTTCCACCAGACAAACCGCTTACAAACGTGAAAAGGACAAATCACCTCTCACCCTCAAAAGTCGGCACCGGGAGCAGCGTCTTCAGGCCAGCACTGGCGGGCGGCGCTGCCCAAGGATCTGTACGAAGACAAATCAAATTAAACGAGGAAGGCGACAAGGCCGGGGTCATAGACACTCTGGGCCAAAGGCACTCCCGATCGAGGTGTCATGAGGGGTGGGACGCGGGTTCCACTAAATGGGTTCGCAGGCCCACGCGCCCAAAGAGACCACCAAGCCGGGATCTCTGGGCGCCAATCCCCCCCCCCCCGCAGCTGGAACCCTTTTGCACGAATCCTATGGCAGGAGGGGCGGCAGCAAAGCGCAGCCCCTACCGGCGCTTCGGCAACCATCCGCAGGACTTCTCTGAGCTTGCGCGATAAAGGATAGGGCATGGGGTGGAAAAAACTGACTGCCGGTGGGTCCGAGCGGACGTCTGACCTGATAAAGGCACTCGCAGGAGGGGCGCGCTGGCGCGAGCCAGCAGACGCCACATGGTCACGCGTGTCCAGCCACGCCGAGCTCCCACAGCGACCACGGAGGTTACCTTCACCCAGAGTGTAGCACTGTAGGACCCTACGGAATTCGCTCACACCGCTCTCCGATGGGCCGGAAGTTGCATTTGCGCGGGTGCCTTCCGAAGAGTGTCCCCACGGAAGCAGAAGAAACTCGAGCTTCTGGGCATGGGTTCCGGTGCTGGCTCCTGCTGGTCTGGAAGGAGTCCTCTTTGATGCTGTGGGGTCTGCATCCAGTTTGGGGTCTTTTCCTAGATGAGGGTCGCGGGACGCGGTGTTTTCTCCGCGGATTACTGTGCTGAGAAAACCTGGATTCACACAGCAATTTGGTTCTGTTAACCTAAAAGTAAAAAAGTTTAGGCGAGAGGCAATAACCTCTGAAATCTCAAAAGAATTATAATTCTGCGAAGCAATGTTTTGGGAAGAAACCCCAATCATATTTAAATTGGGAGTTGAAGGCAAGGGTTATTTATGAGAAAAGGAAGGGGCATGATTGTGTGAATAGAAGGAAGGACTTTCTGTAGATGCCGATAAAGGACACAGTGGCGCCTAATTCTAAGTGTTTTAAATTTCAGGTCAATACTTACAATGTCTGCTTTCCTGTTTTCTTTGCAAATAGTTGTTTGTAATACAGAGCAGCTGTAGGCCCAGTACAAAAGTTATTTTACCTGGTTTTGACCTTACAAAGGTTTGAGGAGTAAGAAGTGCAAGGCAATTCATCTTGGATTTCAGCTCTGACTTCATTTTAAAGTGGCTTCATTCATGTTATATTTTACAATTTACAGTTCCTTACAATTCACTACATCACACTTCTCAAGGGTGCCCCTCAAAGACTGATTCATCATTGTATTAACATTTACTGAGTGCTTGCCATGTTGATATAGGGTGCAGCTGGGATGGGGGGAGAGCAAAAAAGATTTGGAATGGTGCTCAGAATTCAAAGTGTATAGGAATATTGGAGAGACATATAAGATGTCCTTGCCCCTTCCCCCCCACAGGTGTGAGTTGGGGGAAGGAACACATGGAGCAGGAACATGCAGGGCTGTTTTGTACAGCCACAGCCTTGCAGCTAATCCATGGCATTGTCTTTTAACATACCTATAGCCTTTGGATATGTTAAATGGCAGTGGCCAGGTTTTGAGCCAGGGAGAAGGGAGTGTCTTCGACCCAGGATGAAACTAGGGGCTGTGCCCTTGAGAGAGAAGCACCTGTGTGAGAGCTTGGAAAAGATGGGCTCCAGGACATGAGGGGAGAACTGCCCAGGTGAAAGGGAAAACCACGCAGCTTTGCAGAATGGCGATCCCTGCAGCCAGGTGAAGGAGAAAGCCACATGCTTTTGGTGGAGTGTGAACCCCTGCAGCTTTGGTAGAAGAGGCCCACGCAGCTTTGGGGTGCCCCCTTTGGCCGCAGGGCCTGGAAAGCAGGAGAGACTTTGACTAGAACTTGGTAGAAAGAACTCTTGCCAGTGGACCGTGAGAAGGTGCCACATGATTGGATTAATGAGAGATCCTGCCTACATGGTGATACAGCTGATGGTGCCAGAGGCCTGAAACACAGACGTGTGTTCCTTTCCTGATTTACGGTACCCGGAGTTGGGACAGTGGGAGAAGGGAGCGCTGTGTGGGTGTAGGAGTATACCCTAAAGGACTCTGATATTTTAGTAGAGGTGTTGGGCCTGAATAGCATTAAATAAACATTTTGTTTCCTTTTCACAAATCTCTGGCATTGAGAGATATCTTTCCAATTGGCGGCGGACAGGAGAGCCCAGTAGATATCAGTATTCTGTCCTTGGGAGGGGCCCCTGTTGTATAGCAGTTTTTGGCATCCCTAGGTGGGCCAAATATTGTATTGCCCCTCCCTCGGACCTCTTGTTCGGTAACAGTGTGTCCGGCATTTAGTCATCCCAACAAATCCGCAAGATAAGTTATACCCATTTTCGAAGATTCCATCCTGAGCATCAAGAATCTAATTTTCTCAGGTTTGCAAACAGTACAAGTAGAACTTGAACACAGTCTGTGTGACTCCAGAGACTCCAGTGAATGGAAAATATCATAACTTGATATCAAGTTAAAATAATTATTCCAGGAGGATATTGGGCAAATCATTTATATGGGCCTAAATTTTTTAATATTTAGAACAAGAGTGGATCTTTTTCTAAGCTTCTAGGACACAAATGGGATTAGAAAATTGAGACAGATGTCTATTGTATTTAAGTTGCATATAATTTTTAATGAGCAAAAAGTACTTGGTAGCAACCTTCCTCCCTTTCTCCTTTGCATCTTCACAAATTTGCATAACTGACCACACCTCTAAGTAAAAGTTTAGGCTTTACCAGCCATGGCCAGTAGAGGTCACAAAAAGCGCTTCTGATTAGTCACTGCAACAACTGAAATGTGGCCTTGGGCACTGTGCCTTCTGCAATAATGACCATGGCTACATTTGATTAAGGCACTACTCAAAGCGGAATTACAACTTGTTGTAGTGGATCCCAGGTCAGTATCACTTCCCTGTCTCCCACCCCTGCAGATACGGATGAACACACACAGGATTACTAGGCAGGTAGCTAAAATAAGGTTTTCATGTGTGAAACCAGCCTGTGACTGTCTCCCTCTTCACTGTCTCCCACACTGCTGTTCCTCCAGTTCCTATCATGAGAGCAAAAATTGCAGGCAGGACTGTTTTTTAAATTTTGTCAATTATAGTTTATTGATTATACTATTACAGTTGTCCCAATTTCTCCCCTTTGCCCTCCTCCACCCAGGACCCCTCACTCCCTCAGGTAGTGTGCCCCCCCCCCCATTGTTTACGTCCGTGAGTCATGCATATAAGTTCTTTGGTTAATCCATCTCCTATAACATACTTTATATCCCCATAGCTATTCTGTAACTACCTATCTGTACTCCTTAATCCCCTCACTTTTTTATTGATTCCCCCACACCCCCCGCCCATCTGGCAACCATCAAAACCCTCTCTGTATTCATGATTCTTGTTTGCTGAGTTTGTGTTTTCAATTCAGTTGTTGATAGATATGTATTTATTGCCATTTTATTGTTCATAGTTTTGAACTTCTTTTTCTTAAATAAGTTTTTTTTTTTAACATTTCATATAATCATGGTTTGGTGATGATGAACTAACACCTTTAGTTATTTCTTGTCTGGGAAGCTCTTTTTCTGCCCTTGGGGCATGACTCTTGTGCGTGTGTGCGCACACATGTTATTTTCGTTGCCTAATTTATGGTTAAATAAGAAAAAAGTCTTTGTTTAAAGTAAATCTTCCCATTTTCCAGTTGCTCATGATCATGTATTGAATGGAGGAAACTTAGAAAACAGAGAAGCAAGCAAAGTCAGTCTTCAATAATTCTACCTCACAGAGAGAACCACTGTACCTCTCTGACGTAGGTGTAATTACGTAATGCCATGTCATCTGCTTCCTTCACGTGAATGTCTTGTCATGTCGGCTAGTGTTTATTTTCTACTTGAGTTTTAGTGACTTTTAAGTAACCCATCATATCTCCTCTGGGACATTTTTTCCATGTTATAAACATTATGTTATGTTATGTTATGTTATGAGAGAGCACTATTTACCACTCCTTAAGGGTTCCTTCATTTCAGTAACAGTCCTGGCCTTTTGGGGGGATATAGTGACTTGCCTAGTAGGTGTGTTTAGGATGGAACCTGAGCCTGTGTGGTTCACACCTCTCTCTCCCGGAGCCAGACTGGTACCAGAGAGCAGGTCTTTGCTCTGAGATGCAGTGAGATGCAGGGGTGGGGGTGGGGGCAGGAGACCTGTGACAGGGCCGTTAGGTCTGTCCGCTCTGGAGTTTACTATATATATATGAAAGTGTATCTTTTTATATATATATGAGAGTATCTTTATATTTATATATATATGAGAGTGTATATATATATGAGAGTTATATATATGTGTATATATATACATATATATATATGAGAGTGTATCTTTTTCTAAGCTTCTAGGACACAAATGAATGAGCAAATTGAGACAGATGTCTATTGTATTTAAATTGTGTATAATTTTTAATGAGCAAAAAGTATTTGGTGTATATATATATATACATACAGTATGTATATTTAAAGCATATATATACTGTAATAGCATATCTAAGGTTCATACTTTAATTGTTCCATCATTTTGATCTTGTATATCTGTGTTCACTTATCATTCTCCCTTTTATATAACTTTCAGAATTGGGATATTTGGAGGGTCAAAGTTGAGTGTATTCTAGGTGTTTGATTCAAATTTTCATATTCTTCTCTAAAAAGTTTGTGGCAGTGTTGACTCTTAACAGCAGAGATTAGAATTATGATTGTCTTTTAAAGCTTTCATGTATACATATGCCAACATATATTGTGGGTTTTTAGATTTATCTGTATTTAGTGTGTAAAATTATATATATTTATATGAGGTGGAATTATAGATGTATATCTATATTTACTATCTAAAATATATTACATTTTGTGTTAAATGTTAAATACAAATTATATTTAAATTAAATGTGTACTCATATATAAATTATATAAAAGTATCCATTTAAACTTGAATTTACCCAGAACAAATATTGGAAATGGAAGTGGACAGTTATGACATTAATATCATTTGCTTCATTCTGAACTATCTGGGGGTCTCATGAAGTAATTCTGGCCATTTCATGTGTATGTGTATGTTTATATGTTCACACAAGTGGTTAGAAAAAGAGTACTTGCTATATCATGCAAACATAGCAGTTTCTAAAATATATCACTTCATTTGCAAAAATAGAGGAGTGCATTGGTTGATTAATCAAGCTCAGATTGGTCCCCCCAAACATCAGCTGGGCTGTCCCATCATCTCCCGTCACCCTAGGTTTGACTGAAACTGGTGGTCAATGCCTTCAAGAAGCCACATTTTGTTTTCACAGGTCACAGATGTTAAGACTCTAGAGAAGTTTGCATCATTTATTCTACACACAGTTTCCATGTTTTTCCAGGAATATGGTACCACCACAGATGTCCACTGTTTGGCATAGATTCGAAATGATGCGAAAAAAATTCCAGCCATCCTTTGGAGAGATGTCCAGTAGAACGTGAACCACCTTGTCCTTAGTACTGGGTGAAATTGGCTGTGATGTGCTCGTGATTGAAAGGTACGTAGTCAGCAACTCCTGGAAACAAGCACAGAGGGACAGGAGGTTGCCAAGGTGCTTATAACCATTCCCTCCTCCCAGAGGATCGGCCCATCATTAGAGAAGTAACGTCACTGTGAAGTGAAATGGGCAGCCTGGTGAGTGTGGAAGGGGTGTGGAATTGAGATTTGGGGAGCCCTTGTTTCCAGGCTCCAGGCAGCCACGTGGAGCATGATTTTTGGCAAACCCCTTACATTGTGTGAGCCTCATACATGAAATGGCACAAGTAATATTTACCCTGGATTAGAATAATGACTACTAGATGCCTAGTATAGTACCTGACATACACGTGTTCAATAAATGGCGATTATTATGAAAATGGCTTATTTAAGCCAGCTTTTGAGCATTTGTGGCAGGAACTGGAGTTCACTTTTGATGTTTTTGAGAATTTTTGTCTTTCAGGGCAGGAAAGCTAGATGATGACAATGTTGATGATTAGCTTTGGCATCCAAACGAATAACGGTTCCAGGCCCAAATCCTTTTGGACCTCTGAGGACTTTCTGTTTCCCATTGCCTCCTTCAGAGAAGAGTAACAATTGACCACTTGAGAATAAACCTGAGTTAAGTTCCCTAGGCAATTCTTGAGATGAAGGTGGCAGGGGAACTGATACTAATAATGATTAGCATTTTGAACACATGCTGTGCAAAAGACATTGCACTTACTCATTTTAAATACATTATTGCTGATCCTCACAATAATGCAAGAAGTGGTGATTACTATGTGCATTCTACGGCTGTGGAAACTGGCTGAGAGAAGATTTACTACTTGCCAAATGCAGCTAGTAAATCAGAGAAAGAGCTTCTAACCAAGGCCCACATGGCTCTAAGGTCCTTATTACAGGCTCTGCCGCAATTCCACAAGTTCTGATTAGCCAGATTTTGTTAAATATATGATACAGACTGTCAGAAAAACATCCCTCCCACTGGAATCTTGGGTATTGAAGCATCTTTACAGAGCCCAGCCTCGGCTATGCTGCGACTTTGTTTGGCTTCGCATCTCTCTGCACAGTGACAATGGCAGGTTAACCAAGTAACATCACGCTCAGACAAAGCCACACACCACTGCCCCTTAACATGGAGGAAATTCCAGTTTTTGTGCAACAATTAAAAAAAAGTTTTGCTAAACTCTGGGATTTATTTGTCCTGCTCTCCCCCTGCACAATGCATGGACAGGCTTTCCTGTCCCTGGAGATGTGAAAACAAAACAGTAACAGCAGGGAAGGCGGAGAGTGGATTGTGAGTGAAGCTGTGGTATAGAGCTCATGCGCTCTGGGCCGGACTCTGCTCTGACATACACGGATGTGTGCCTCGTGCAAGCCCCTTCCTGTCTCTCAGGCTTCATTTCTTTCTGTTAAAAGAGTGTCACTAACACCTACCAAGCAGGTGCGTGAAACAAAAAAAATGTGACATTGCTACACGAATGGCTGTTATTCTGTCCCTCGTAGTTGTTTACTGCTGGTCGTGCGTTCACCGTGTGTTTGCTTTATACGTATGTGTTTATGTTTTCAGTCCCAAGGTGGCCATCGTCTTCGATCACATAATACTTTTGTGTCTTTTTTTTGGTCTATCTCCCATTATTTGCCTTTTCCTTCTTCAGCTCTTATTGTTTTAAGTAGATCAATCCACTTTTTTTGTTCACTAGATATTTTCCCAGAGTGGAGTTAGGATTCTGGACTTTTTTAAAAACCTACTTTAGGTAGTTATCCATCCTACTTATCTATCTATCTATCTGTGTATCTATGGCGTATATGTACACCATATATGGTGTACATATACACCATATATGTACTCATAATATGTTTGTGCATGTCCGTACATACAACTGCTCTACATATAATTATTGTATATGCACATACAATTTTACAATTATTTACCGATGAAATGAATGGATTAATTAAATAAGGAAAAGAAATATGTAGCCTTGGAAGGAGGAAATGCCCACATTTCTTCTATTCTCCCACCTTCAATCAAAGGTGTCACCCCACTGAGGAACTGCCAATACGTCTTGTGATTCACATTTTCAGCGATGTCGTTGATAGAAGAGACCATAAGGCCCCAAGATGTCATTGTGGTCTCGAATCTGAAGAATAAAACCATCTGTATGATTAATACCTCACTTTAGGTCAGGCAATAAAGGGTTAAGATGAAGGGAGGGACATTGAAATGATTTAAAGATCAGGTAAAATCATGCTTAAAAGAAAAAATGCAAATGATTGAAAAATATGAAATCACTTGGAATTAGTTGAAATTTAAATGAATGGATTTAAAACCAAACTATCAATAAGCAAATTAAAATGTGTAAATGTCTAACAAAGGGCAAATAATTAGGTGAGCAATGGCATGAACATCCAACATTGGATATTTTACAACTGTGAAAATTGTATTTTTCAACCATTTTCAGTGACATGGGAGGAAGCTTATGCAGTAATGTTAAGTGAAAATGTGGGATTCACATTTTATATGAAATATCAATCTGTCCCCTGTATATAGTGGATCACAACTAGTTGTAAGATGCATAGAGAAAAATACCTACAAAATTATAAAAAATAGCAACAGTAATTATATTGTGGATGGACTATAAAGGCTTTGTTTCCGTCTTTATGCTTCCCCCTCAAAAAACTTCTATATATATTTTAATTACATTTACAGTCAGAAAAAGAAAAATCAGGCAAAATTAAAGCCAAGCTCACAGAAGTAAAGTATATTCAGAGGGTTGTTTGAGTATTCTTGAAATGCAATTTTTATCCTGACTTGTCTATAGAAATTAGGGAAGGTTTGGAGGTGGGATGTGGGCAGCAGATAAATGACTTAACCTTGACCTTTGTCAGCTTTTTTCCTTGACATTGCCGTGCAGAATCTGGATCATGTCATTTTTCCTTTGATGTTTTCTCCTTTTGTCCTTTTCTGACCGGACATTTCCCCTTTACTCCTTCAATAGCTAAGTTTTCTTTAAATTTCTCTACTGCTTTCTCTTTTTGCAAACAATCAATATTCTACAAAGTCTCATTTTCTCTTCTGTGATTTATTTCTGTGTTCTACCCTCTCCCAGCAGGGCATAGAAGGAAGATGAACTTCAGAGTGGCTCAGCTCTGGGTTCAGATCTCAACTCTAGTAGTTACATGTTATGTGACCTTAGGAATATTTGTTAACCTCTTTGGGCCTAAGTGAGTCTGTCTATAAAGTGGGGATAATTAGCTCTGTCTAGGTTTTGTGTTCCGTCTCTTTTGATTGTCCTGACTTCTTTTTCTGGAACTTCCTCTATACCTCCAAAAGCTTCCGAATGTGTCTCTTTCAAACATTCACAATTAAATATATCCAGAGGAATTGCCTTTTGCTCTAAAAGTCCTTCTCTATTCCTGACACTCCTGTCAATAGTGGTGAAGCTTCTTTCTCTTGACCCCCACATCCAGCACTCACACAGCCCTGTGGACTCCTTGCTATGAGTCCATGTGTCCGAGATGAAGTCCTCATCACTTTATAGCTTCATTACTGTAGTCATACATGCCCTGGAATTTCACATTTTACAACATGACTTTTCATATTCAAATCTTGCAATGCTTCTGTGCAATGTGACATCCAGTCTCCTTAGCCTCGTATTTCAAGCTTTTTATATTATCACCCAATCTATCCTTCCAGGCTCAATTAAATCTCAAATTCTCTTGTCAAGCTGGCCTATCCATTGGTCCTGAATTCCTTGCCCATTCCTGTCTTGAATGCTGTGTTTTAGCCGTTCCCTCTCCATAGACACCACCCTCTCACATTTCCTGTATAGCACCTATTCTTTGAATGCTGTACAAAGTCATGAGCCTTCTTGACTATTCTAATCCACAAGGGACTCTCACTCCTTTGAATTCCTGTTTTTTAAAACTCTATAATATAGTAACCTGTGTGATTTAATTTTTCATGAGAGATTGCAGGCTCTCAAGGAGCTATTAAAAATAAAAATCTGTTAAATTATGAGAAAAATTATTTTTCCTAAAAAGTAAGGAAATGAAAGAAAGAGGGAGGAAAAAATGGGAATTCAGGTTAGGCTTGGGGAGAAAGGCTAACGCCACTTGGAGCACTCACTTGAACATGGGATTTTTGCGTTTTGCTTCTTCTAGGACCACAAGTAGCACGGATCCACCTCTCACACTAACTTCGGTGGTCACATTGAAGAGCAGCTCCACTCCCCTCAGCTGGTTATTGATGGTGTATATGACAGTGATGTTGGATGCGGCGGTGGGAACAGGACTAGGATAGCTGGGTAGAGTTGGTTGCACCTCATGATCTGTGAAGAGCAGGGAGGCCAAATTTGTTAAAGACTGTGGAGTCTGTATTAAAGGTGCAAAATCCCTGTGGTTGGCAACCCATCCCAGAGAACATTTCAAAAAATGGCAGTGAGTTTGTGGATTGTGCTGAGGAACTGATGCGACCTATGAAGCTCTCATTTCCAGTCTGGAGAACTGACCGTAGGCTGAAGCACTGACAGCTAGTTTCACAATGAGCACTGATTTTGTTAAAAGAATCTGTAACTTGAAGGGAGGGTTGGGAGTCCTAAATCACACATTTTGTGTGATACCGTTCCATTGTTGTGTTTTTCTGTTAACCCTAAGAATCTGAAAGCAAAGGTAGTGCATTTCAGAGTATTTAACAAAACACCTAAGCAACTATTGTGGAATCCTGGAAAGACTCTGTGGTCACCTGGTTAAGTCAGGGAAATCACTGGGAAGTGTTTGTGGCTGTGTCTGGCATGACTGGCATTAGGTTACTTAATTGTGGTCTCTCTAGACTGTGCTCTGAGGTAGAAAAGGAGCTTATTAACCTCTGCTTGTCTTAGGATGTCCCCACAACATAAAATAAACAATACTTTATCATAGCAGTTGAGTAGAAAGAAGAGTTGGAGGAATCTATACCAAAGACTAGTTATCTATGGAGTGATAACATACTTATGCAGAACTCCCACTTTCTAAATGCATATTTTGGCATTGTATCTCTGTATTATATTTGTAATCTGGTAAAACAAAGATATGTCCAATAAAAAGGCTGTGTGCCAGAATCCTGCCCCATCCCCTTGGTGGGCCGTGAGCCCCCAGGGATTCATATTTAGGTCTTGAAGGCCTGGCTGAAATGTCAACTCTGTTCTTCTCCTAAGCCTCCTGGAGAAAGTTAATAATGGATGATGGGTTACACCCTCTTTGATTTTGAACTGTATATGCTTTGTTTTTATTTACTAGTTACTTTATTCTTCCAGATATTGTGGGTTTTGTCTACAACTTTGTCAGCTGGCTTTGTAAAGAGAAGATATGATAAGATACTGCATATTTGGTATATTTGCCAAATGAATGAGTGAAGTTACATGTTATTTGATTGTTAGGGTCACAGGTCTTCCCTTTCTATCAGCATCTCACAAAGTGCTTTGCTTCTAGTAGGTGCTTCCTAAATGCATGCTGGATGAGGTAGACACAAGGGCCAAATTCTGCATGTAGGGTGGGACGTGGCTGTGTGTTCTCACACAACCCTGGGGGATTGGAAGTCAGAAGTGGCTCCACCTGCATGGAAGTAATGGGCGTAAAAAAGCCTGTATGCCTCTTGAGATCGATCCACGTAGCATTCCTGAGGTAAGTAGCCAGTTTATGACATGAGGAGAGACAGGTGTTAAGAGTTCTTACCAGGGATGCAAGACAGGTGCGGCACATCTAGGTATGTCTTGCCTTCCAGGGAAGGGAGGATTTGGGCAATAGACATGGGGTTCTGGAATTTCCCCTGCTTAATCTCATTAAGTACTGCGTCCATAGTCTTCTGGCAATTCCACTCCTTGTTAGGTTGCTTAGGTGACACAGAGAGAGCCTGGGATGGGGGGGGGGCGGAGAGCGAGGAGGGGGAGGGAGGGGAAAGGGGGGGAGATGAAGGAAGGGAGAGAGAGGGGGAGAGAGAGAAATTAAGCATAGCTGAGAGTTGGCCTTTATGTGCCTTATAAGGGATACACGTGATCATTACTCTCTGTGATCACCCACCCAGATCCGAGTTGAAGCTGCAGAGGAACATCATCTGTCTTGCTCACTGCTGCATCCCCACCACTAAGCTCAGTGTCTGTCACATAGTTGGCACACACTTAGATTCAGGGAACGCTACTGAGGCTGCTGGATTTACTAACAGTTCTAGAACAGAATGAGGGTGAGAGCTGGGCAAAGCAAGCCCCGGGGGAGTGTCCGTCTAGGACAATGTGGCCATCTAAACACAGTTGACCTCTTGTTTTGTGTTGTCCTGTGCACCCTTTGGTGGACTCCTCTCACACTTGTGATTGTGTTGGGACTGTCAGCCAGAGGCTCCACCACCCTGGCTGCAGGGGTGGACTCCTGACCTGGGCTGGAGTAATCATGCAATGTCATCCTCTGGGTGGCAGTGATTGGTGGGCACGTGCACTTGACGAAGTCCTTCCCTGATATCCAGACATTGGGAGAGAGAAGCATTTTTTTTCCCTCCTGGGGTTATCAGCAGGTACCATGTCAGTAAGCACTGAGCTGCTAGTGTCCATCTTCCTTGGCCACTTTGAAGGAGCCAAGGGGCAGGAAAGAATGACAAAAACCAGGGCTGAGAGGTTAAAAAGAGTTGTCCCTGATTATCATGATTGGAGCCCTTTATTCTTATGACTCCTGAAATCACCTAATCCAGCCCTGAACACCCCAGTTTGTATGAAATAGCTAAGTCTCCATTTTTTCCAAGCAATAATTATTTGGGGTTTTGTAATTTGCAAACTGAGTCTTGGTTAACACACCAAGCAATTCACTCTGCTTTGTTGATTTTTTTGCCTCATGGGCAAAATAGAAACTGTAACTCCTGCTCACCTCTGGGGGACCCTTATGGGATGATATGCAGCATCATTTTGCAATGTATGACGCATAACTATCATTACCACCTCCCTCTCTGTAGGTCTGTGCTGACCACGGCCACCAGTGAGTGTCAATGGGCTAAGATTGCCGATGACTGATTTACCTGAAACTTGAGATGGGAAATGGGAGAAGGGAGGGGGAGTCAGAAATGGCTCTGTGAGTAGCAGTGTGAACAACTAGACAATTCTGACAGGCACAACTATTGCCGTTGACCTCGGCAATAATGAACCGCACCTGCCAGAGGCCACTTCATAGGGCAGTTTGGTTTAGGGGCATCGGGTATGTACCCCTCAGCAAGCATACCTTGTTCACTTGTCATATTCACCTCACAAGTCCCTCTAAGTGTGGGATAACACACTACCAACACCAACACTCTAGGGAGGAGTAACATATTAAAGCTGTGATAAATCATTAATAACTTTGCATGCGAAGTTCATCAGACCCCTTTTCAAGTTACGTTTCTATTAGAGGAACCTGAAAAGCATGAGAATATTGATGGAAGAAAGCGGAGAACTTCTGGAACAGAGGAAATGCCTCGTGAGTGCCTCAGGGATGCAGCGGGGGCAGCTTAGGTCACTTGAAGGCCACTGACTTCCTAGAAGGGGGTGAGCGAAGGCTCAAAAGGAAGCTTAATGTCACCACCCTTCTGCCGGGAGAAACCTCCAGCAATTATTGAACACTGCACTGTGCCTGTGACTTTTAAAATACCTTTCCGAGCTTGTTATAATGAGGGAAAATGAAATTCAGGTAAATTCCATATATGCATAAGATGGTGGCATTTCTGCGATTTAAACCTAAGTTGTTACAGCTCCGGAGCCCTTTGGTGTTCTACGCTGGAACACTTTGAAGTGGAAAAAGGTCATATAGCACACACATAGAGCTTCCAGACTTCGGGCCGCCTGGGTAGACTCTGAAAATGGGCCATAAGAGGGTTAGGGGGAGGCTTTTTATCATCACTGATGGGAAATCCATGTGGCCTGTTATCTGCATATGGATGAGGTCCTGCCTTTTGATAGGAAAAGCTTTTCTTCTAAGGAATAGCTTATCAGAGTGTACCCTACAGGTGATAAAATCTAAACAGAATTCACAAACCAAACGAGGCAAATCAAACACCTCTCTGTCTCGTGCTGGGTGAAGCAAAGTTATTTTAAGTGACTCATGACCGAGCCGCATTTCCTAACCCTTTCCCACTGCCCCTGTTCCTCCACAAAGCTGTCTCAGCCTGGGCCCCGGGATTGGTCCTGTGTGATTTAGCCACGGGAACCCTCAAGATTTTGTTCCATAGCAAACTCTGTTGACCATGACATGACACAGAAGCTGACTTCTCGTTTGTTGCTCCTATTCATGGTACCTTGGAGTGAGGATTTTGTATTTGCTCTTATGTTTAGCATGAACCAATTTTTAGTCTGTTTATGCCTTTTGCATAATTTTTAATATGTGGACTGTTGATACCAGTCTCTGTCCACTGCTCTTCCCAAAGGGTTTCTAAGAGTAGTCCAGAGCTGTGGTAGGTTTAGGGCTGGCCTTGTAACTCCACGACTCTGTTTCCTGGGCTTTCTGAGTTGGGAAGTTCATGATCTCTTGTTTCTCTGTTAATCCCATAGGGCATTTTGAGACTTTGAAGCACAAACTTATCAGTTTGGGATAGAGCACTGGGCCATTGATGATCCTTTAGTTTCTGATTCCAGTTGGCTATCTCTCTCCACTATCCATGGGGGCTTTTGCATGGGAGGATGCTGCCCTAATCAACCCTAATCAAGCAGCATCTTATCTAATTTAAGCCTGGGAATCTATACTAGGGAAGCATAGTATGGACTTGTTGCCAGACACACCTGGCTCCACCTTGTACTGGGGCTCTTTGTGAGGTGAAAATGAGACCAAGATCGAAATAGAGCTTGACCAAGATAGGGTGTTCAGTCAGCGTTAGATCATTTAAATTAATCATTTTAAATACAAGCCCCCCTTTTATTTTGGTTCAAGATGAGGGTTTATAAAAAGAATACTGACTGGCAAAGTAAAATTAGAATAATTCAATATTTTTGAGGACCTATATTAATATCTTTATTTTGTATATTTTTATACACCAAGTTTTCATTAGTCTATAATTATTATGAACAAACTGATCGTTATTAATAATAAACCAATACATTTCTTGGATCCATTTGTTTCTTTTTTTCCTAAGGAAGAGAAAATAGTTCAGGTAGATTTGTTTTCACTTTGCCTATAAACTAGGGAGGAATTAACACTTAACCTGCATCTTACCAGTAGAGAAACTGAGGCACAGGCACCACAAGGAATTTATCTAAAGTCACACTACCTGGTCTTTCCTACAGACATGAGAAGAAGCTTGGTCTCTTGACCCCACAATCTGATCTCACCGGCATGGACCCAGTGAAGAGCATCAGTGACGTGTTTACCTGCATGGCCAGGCCAGTACTGTAGATGTCCCCGATGATGCCATTGTCTTTGATCCTCAGGCTGATATTCTCCACAGTATCCTTTAGCACCTGACCAAACAGGGTTCTGTAACCTTCCTCTGACCCTACAGGGATCTTGTTGTACATACAGGTCAGAGCCAAGGTCACCATCGCTCCGGTGTCTGTGAATTATAGGGGAATAAGACAGCCACACCACAACAATATGGTCAGCGAACATTTGCTGTGTGCTTGTTGTGTTCCAGGCACCTTATCTCCTTGACTCTTCAGGACAGTCTGTGAAATAGGACCTATAATTATCTCCATTTGAGGGACCAGACCATGGAGTCTCTGGCTGAGTAACTGCCCAGGCCCTGAACCCACAGGTGGTGGTGTCTGTATGACACCACAGCTCACACTTTTAGTTCATGTCGACTGGCAGTGTATTCGATCCTGCTTCTCTTATCTCAGTGTTTACCTTTCAAAAAATGTCACTGGTTCTTGAAGACCTAGCCATTTCCCCCTCTCTGTGAAGCCTTCTCTGGTCACCTCAGCACAACAGGCAGTCTCCTTCCTGAACCTCTGTGGCATCGGCTGTTTATACCTGTTCAGCAATCGTGGCGCTCTGTTGCTTTGTTGTTGCTGTGCTCCGTGAACTCCTGGAGACTGGGAGCTCAGCACCCCCACAGTAGCCAGGACAGGAGCTTTTTCAGTCTTTTTGTGGGAGAACATGCGTGGGCTGAGTGAACGAGCTCTGGCATGACAAGACCAGGGCAAATAAAAGCCTTGCCAAATGACATCTTTTCTTTCATTGATATTCCTCCCTGTCCCCATCTCCACCTTAAAGTTGAGTGACCTCATTAAAGGTGACAGAATTGTTCACACCGGTGCTGTAAAAAGATGTCCCAATTCCCTGGGCTGTCAGAGATGCTCCAGATGGGACATGGAAGCCAGTCCATTCTCGACCCACAGTGGGGAGACTTGGGTGAATATCTATGTGCTTGTTGGTATGAAGGAGCTTGAAGTAAGAGAGGTTGCTAATGAGGCTTGTATAAGGGGGTGGAAACCTGAGAGAAGGCCTTTGCTTAGAGAGGGCAGAGGAGGAAAGGTGGCTGTGTGTGAGAGGCTTTGTACAGAAAAGGGATCATGAGATGCAGAAGGGTGGGCCCAGGAAGGACGTGGTGTTGTAGGGAAGTGTCCGTTCACAAGCAACCATGCGCTTGCAGAATGAAGGACCAAGATGGTTCCACTGTATCCCCAAAGGGGCGCACGGCAGGCTTAGGGTCCAGAGAGCTGCTGTTTAACTGACAGAACAAACTTGGGTGTTGTAAGGAGAAGCTTTGAGAAGAATAGAGTGTGGACCATTAGTAGTGGTAAAAGAGAGGGTTCAGAGCAGAGCTGAGTTCAGGCATTATTCAACCATTCACCCGGGAACAGCTCCTGAGAAGCTGGTGCCATGTTTATTGTTCCCAGTGTAACTGGGATTCTGTAATTGTCAGACATTTCAAGTATTGTTTTGGTTTCTATGTTTTACTTCATTTATTCCTTAACTGACACGTCCAGCAAATATTTATTCAATATCACCCCTCTACAGACATTTTCCTGGGCCCCAGCTCTTCCCCTTCCTCGTTTTCCCTCCAGCTCTACCATTTATTGCCCTTGACATTCCCAGCTCCAGACAGTCTGAAAGTGGCCACCAACTCACCCACATTGAAGGGAGAGGAATTGGCCAGCACGGTCTTGGCAAAGCGGGTTGCTATTGGTAAGGTTGTCTCAGGGTTCTTCTGGCACAGTGCCAAGATCGCCAGACTGGGTCCGTAGAAGCTTAAAGCCTCGGCATTGGGGCCTTGGGAGGGAGTAGAGGGCCTTCATGAGACTAACACCCACTACAGTGAGGACATTTGTGAAAAAAGAAAGGCAAACCTTTTAGATAGACATTGCTAGAAAACCTGCCTGAAAAGAAAGACACCATATTGGTGAAAATGCTGTCTATATTTCTTTTCTTTTAAAAAAATTTTATTTACTTACTTTTATTTCTTATTGTTGTTCAATTACAGTTCTCCCCATTTCCTCCCCCCATTATTCTCCCCTGCCATACCCACCTCCACCTCCCACATTCAATCCTCCCTCCACCCTGTTGTCTTTGTTGTGGGTCCTTTATACATGTTCCTTGGTGACCCTTTATTTACTTATTTTTAGAGAGAGGGGAAGGAAGGGAGAGAGGGAAAGAAACATCCCAAACCCTTAACCCAGGCATGTGCCCTGACTGGGAATCAAACTGGCAACTTTTTGTTTTGTGGGACGATGTCCAACCAACTGAGCCACACTGGTCAGGGCCCGTCAATATTTCTCAGAATAATATTCTGAGAATGAAATTAAAGGGATGAGACTGTAATTAAAAGGATGGTGCTGTCTTCAGGCGTGTCCTTCAGGCACGTGTCCTCACTGTGGTGATGGCACGGAAAGTCTGTGGCCTGGGGCTAGTGGCCTTGTGGATCGGGAGTAAGTAACACCCCCACAGAATTAGCAAAGGGAACCTGAGTGGAGGTACATCGTCTCTTTCCTAACTTTGCACCCTCCCACCCTTTTCTTTCTAGGCGTAAAGTTCTCAGGAAGGACCATTTGCCGCACTCTCCCCTCCCTTCCAGTGAGGTCTTACGTGAAGGTGCCCAGTTCTCCATTTGTCTCTGCAGAATGGATACTTGATTCCCGGGGTCTCGGCAGGAGGAGGTGAGGGCTAGGATGTAGAGTGCGAGCTGGCCGATGGTCAGGTCTGTAGGGCAGAGGAAAAAGAGTGAAAGGTGTTTTCAGCCCAGAGAAAGCACCGCGGGGGCCAGGGCTGAATTCTCTGCTTTTTTCCAGATCATTTTGATTTTTTAAAAAAATAACATGATTAGTTTTGATCTGTCTTAATTCTTAAGGAAAGAAGTATGGGAAAATACTTAAGGAACATTTAATCTAGTGGCCTCTGTGTGACTTGACAACCCCACCGAGAAGGGAGAACCCTGCTATTTGTTTAGAAAAAAACAACAAGAACTCCTGTACAAATTCATATGTGAGAATTCATATTAGTTGCAAACTAATTGTAACTTTATTTTCTAACTTGAGTGTCAAGGCAACTCATGTGGGGTAGCAGAACAGAAACTTGATTATCATGATCCTTGTTATTATTACTATAAGTGCAATTGTTATTGGACTTACTCACATTTTGCAAATGGGGGGAAAATGAGGTTGAGCAGGCTCACAAGACCTGGTCAAGGTCACAGAGTTGATAAGTGGCAGAGCCAGAGTGGGGAGCCTGCCGTTTTTACATCTTGTCTAGAGTTCTTTCTGTAGTACTGTCCTCCTCTCTGAATGTCCTGATGTCACACATATTCCTTTCCAAGAGTTTTCCAGATGTGTCTGGAAAGGTGTTGGGAAGATTCGGGTATAATCAGGGGCAGGACTGGTGTTGGGGCTGGTGCAGCAAGTTGGGATCTGGGATGGTGAATCATTCAGGGAGCGAGACTCGGGGAGCATGTGAATGGGGAGGTTCTGACTTCTTACCGGCTGTGTCACTGGCCATGAGCTTGTAAGTCAGGAGCTTCTGGGCCTCCAAGTTGTAGGCTCCGACCAGGTTCATGGCAATCAGGATGCTAGGGTTGGGGAAGGCTGAGCTGGTCACGGAGTTCTCCATTGACACCTGTATGCCGTCAACCAAGGGCTGCTGTGCAGGGGGAACAGCTGAGAAGAGACAAGCCATATACATATTTTTTAATCAGGGAATCACAGGTGTGTAAGCCAATACAAAAATAATTTTATTTCATTTTAGTTGGGTGTGTGAAATGCCAAAAACCTGTAGTCTGTGTTTTTATTTATTTATTTATATAATAGTTCTATTGTTGTTCAAGTACAGTTGCCTGCATTTACCTCCTACCACTTCCACTCCACTCCAGCCGTCCCCACCTCACTCCCCTGAGTCCTCCCCACCCTTTGGTTTTGTCCTTTTGTGGCTCAGTGAGCCATTTACAAAACCCCTCACCATCCTCCTCTCTTCACAGAAACTCATTCGCTATGTTTTTTAGGGGAAGACAGGATTAGCATTTTAATTCTTTGGGATGCCCCTTTCGGGGTGATTTCTAAAGAAACATGGAAAAAACAATGAGATTTTCTTTTGAGGCCAATTAGTCCCTACATCTTCTCAAATAATTTTTATCTTTCAGAAACTCATTTCTCATTTGACAACTTCAACTGATATGGCTCCTGGACAGTTTGTATTCACTGTAGCACATTTCCAGAAATCAGTTTTCCTAGCATTTTTTCCTCCTTCTTATGTGACAAATTAATTAAACATTTGGGATATGAGTCAGTGAGGACCCGAGGTCCCCACTGGTGGTGGCGCCTGGTCAGGTCAGTCACTGAGCGTCTTGTCTTTGCACCGTCCTTCCTGCACCACTACTTACTCGCCTCTCAGAGAACTTACACAGGGAAGAGGAACCGCACACACTCACACCCTGACTCACCCCCTTTGGAACCCCCATAGTGACTGCTGTTTTCCACCACCTTCTCACCAGCAGACCTCAGCGTCTGAGGTTTCTGCCTATCCCTGGGGCAACCGCTTCCCTGAGGTCCTTGGGAAACACTGCATACTCACAGCATGAGCTTTGGGTCTGGGTGCTGGTCACAGCCATAGCCCAGAGAAGGTTCAGGAGGCAAAGGGAAAACCAGGCCATGCCGCTCTATCCTGTTCTGCCCATGTCTCCCGTTCAAAAATCCCAGTATTATGAACTGGGGGTGTTTCTCTACTTTCTCTTATATATACTTCTCTTTATGGAACAGTCTGCCTTCCACGCCCAGCCCAGCCACTCCTCACCACCTCAGCTGACCTCTCCCTAATAGAACTCATTTCCATTTGCTTATCTAAGTCTACTGACTATACAGACCCACCAGGGTATCTGAAGGTGACTTCTAGGTAGCACAGTCATATGAGAAACTTGGGCTGCACATGCAGTGAAGGCCGTGATGACAAAGTGCCCTTTACCAGGATCCTGGGTCTTTACACTGAGAATAAACAAGACCTCCTCCCAGGCTGCTTTCTACCCTGTCAGACAACTCTGTCTACCAGCAACTGCTTCCCTGAGGTTTGGGCAACACCTAAGGCCCCACCTTACTCTACGGTTTGAGGTATGTGCTTTTCCATATGTCCTTTCAGGCTCTCAGGTGAGGATCTGCCAGGTGAGGTCCGGCTTTATGTAATCAGTGAAGTTGACATGACCTGGGTTCCAGCCCAGGCTCTTTGAAGTTGTTTGACTTTAGGCAAAGCAATGGACCAGTTCCCCAGAAATTTTGTTTGACATCTCTTTCC
Organism: Artibeus jamaicensis; assembly: GCF_021234435.1. Lineage (NCBI taxonomy): Eukaryota > Metazoa > Chordata > Mammalia > Chiroptera > Phyllostomidae > Artibeus > Artibeus jamaicensis. The sequence goes on along the minus strand of NW_026522050.1, from coordinate 4,894,167 downwards.
TTATCTGGGGATGAAAGTAGTTTCAAATACCGGGGCTTCAGATGTTATCTTTAAAGTAAGTAATCAGAAAATATGGGATCAGTGAGCTGTATTAACTGTGAAGCATATATAGGTGTGGGAAAAAATAGGTAAAAAAGTCTGCCCAAGTGTGTTTTCCAGTTGGCCAACAAGGTGAACATATGTAGTGGTTTCATTAGAGTTCTGACAGGCTCCCAAAGCCAGCATAACCAAGGCAAGCTGTTCTGAGGTTAAATCTAACCCTGAAAAGAAAAGTATTCAGTTTTAACGAGGTATATACATTTTGATATTTTTCGCCTCCTCTCTTTCTTGTGACTTATTTCACATCTCACCTCTTCCTTTTGTTCCACTCTATACTAATATTTTACTGTTCTCATTTTTATTCCCCCAAGCAGAGCCTTTTCTAGCTGTACTATAAAAATATAAGCTAAATCTTAGGGTTTTCCCATGAAATATGGGAGCTTTTTGGAATCATGCAATTCTTATAAGAATAATAAAGAAGAAAAATAGAGAAATAATGAAAATCTTGGGATATTCTCTCTATGTGAGTATCATCTTGCCAGGGTAGTAAAAATTGACTTCTATATTCTGCCTTATAGAGTATCAAAACTCCCAGGCTTTTCATAATTCTTTCAATAAGGGGTAGGAAGAGGTAGCTTCATTTCCCTCTGATATTAAACAGAAAGCTGAGGGTCCATATTGACATGAAGGGCAAAAGTGGAGCATGGACTCAAACCCAGGCCACATTTCTATTGCTCTATGGTTGCCTTCCTGGTGTCAGCTTTCTTAGTTGTGGTCCACATCCCTGTCTGGTTGTGAGCTCAGCTATCTTATAGAGCAATATCAATGGGTAAGACCCTGTAACTTCCTTTTGCTTTTTCCTGTGACCTCTTGAAGAGAAATGGTTTTTAGGACCCAAAGAAGTAAGTGGCTCTAGAGTAATTGGCAGGGGATTAGTATTTTGAGGCACCTTTTGGCAACCTCAAGTTTTACACAGCTGGGATAAAAGTAGAAGGGATATTTTAGACACAATTTTCAGGGCTCGCTGGGAATAATCTTCACAGATAGGCAACTGTTACCCTAAACTTTCCAGAGAATATATGTACTCACCCTTCTTTTCCTCATTTTCTTTAACTTCTTGGATCAGCTATCATTCTAAGCTTTGGTCCTGGATCCCAACAAGTCTGAGGGACAACAGGACATGGGCAGCTTGGATTCCTCTGGTATATTTTGAATTGATCATTGTATTTAATAAAGGCAATACAGTTGGATAGGAGTAGTTTTCTTGGCTTACCTCTGTGACAGGGGAGGGAGAAAATATTAAGGCTAGGAAACAGGTGTAATGTTAAAATATTTAGTAACAGATATGGCACAGACACAGACAAACCCAGTGGTCATTGGCTGAGTTGCTGGAGCTCCTGCTACTCCTTTACCAACCAGCATGGAAGTATTCCAACATGTTAACTCCTGGCTCCTCCTTGCCACTGGGTACTGACAGAATATCAATTCTGCCTTGGAGACCTAACATCATTTCCTAATTTTGAATATGAGGCCTACAGAGCAAATCCTTAAAGAAAATTTGGTAATCAGAGACTTAACGGAGACTGGAGTATATATCTTCTGACTCCCAGTCTATAGCCCTTTCTAATTTCTGAATTCTGTTCTTTTCTTTTCCATCTTCTGCTACCTCAATTTGGTTAATGCTAAGGGAGAGAAGGCAAACATTTTATGTTATATTGGAGATTGCCCCCAAAATGGAATTATCTGATAACCAACTGACCAAGCACCAAGATCATTATTTAGCAGTAGGCAAGCTCTGGGAAACTCTCCAGTCTTAGCCAACAACCTGCCCAAATCCCAGGGGGAAGGGTGGTGGGAATCACATTATATGGTGGAAAGAATAAGAGAATCCAGAGTTCCCCAACAACTGGTGGAGAATAAGAAGAGTTAGTTTCCACTCAGAACATTTCTAAATATGCTTAGTTTATAATTCCAAAAAAATCCTACCTATCTCCAGATTATCATGGATTAGAGGGATAATGAGAAGAACATGAGCCCTGGTCTAGCCAGACCTTGGCTGGATTCTGTGCTCCTTAATTTATGACTGTGGGTAAGTTACATAACTTCCCTGACTTTTAGTTTCTGCATTTTAAAATAGTGTATATTAACATTTCATAGATATTGGATAGAAAGTCACTTAGTAAATTTTAAAATACTGTACAAACTATTACTTTTGCTTAGTTGGACCTTCTATCCCTATACTTAGAGAATCCAGGGTATGTGACTTGCCTTGACTACCCTTCCTCATTTTAAAATAGAGATCAGGAAGATCTGAATTGAGTTATTGTAGAAAGGTCATATTTTGCCACAAGTACAATTGGACAATTGTTGAGTCACCTCTGACATTTTGTGGAAGCATCCAGTTCAGCAGATTTTCTGGCTCTGAAACAGACTTTGGCTCTTAAAGAGACCTGGTCAACAAGTCAAATCAGCTTCCTTGACCACTAAAGGCAAAGTTAATTATTTTGTTTAATGAATTGAACTTCAAAGCCTCTAGAGAGAATCCCTATTCTTAGGATACAAAAAAGAAATGACGGGCTGGGAAATAACATTAGAGTTGGCCTAGTCCGTGCTTTAGCTTATATGAACACAAGTCTTTCTGTTGTGGTGTTGATCTCTTCTTGTGGGCTATAGAGCACCAGGAAGATGAAGCCACAGATAGGACCATGTAGTCATCTTTGGGCTGATTTGAAGCTCAATTCCAAGGTAAAGACTTACATGCAGAAATCATACATCTGAGAGCTACACTAGACTTCAAGAAATGTGCTTCAACACCCTTCTCTGATTATCCTCTGTTTATGAATGAATTTAATCAATAAAAACAAAGACACTGAAATAGAGAACAGGGGTACAGTGACCAGAGGGGAGAGGGGAGGGAATTTCAGGGAAAAGGGGAAGGATTTACAGGAACTAGTATAAAGGACACATGGACAACAACTAAGGGGGGTGGAAATGGGAGGGAGGTGGGGAGCACTGGGGGGGGGGACTGGGATGAGAGTAAAAGACAAAAAACTGTACTTGAACAATAATTTAAAAAAAAAAGAACACTAGATCATTCAGCTCCTAAGGGATCAGACTAGACCTGAACCCAGTTTTTCTTTCTTCTACTGCTACTTTTTGATAGAACCACATAATTGCTGGAGCCTACACTCAAAGGAGAGATAATGGGGCTTGTACCCATGTCCTGTAGGAAAAGCTGAAGGGAGGGGGATGTGTAGCTTGGGACAGCTAAACTCAGTGATGACAAGAGAACAGTCTTCATTATTTGAAAGGGATTATTAATATTGTTTTTTTCTGTATTGTCACAAATGGTTAACCCAAAACCCATGGGTTGAACTTTGGAATATAGATTGTATCTCAAAAGATAACTTTCCATGATCTTGAGAATTTTCTGGGGTCATGAATTTTCTACCATTGAAAAGGAACAAAAATAGGCAGTTACTATGTAGTGTCATTGTAGTACAGAGGACCTGAGCATAGAAAGAACAGTTAGGAAAGTTAACATTGAATCTATGATCCTGTTTATACTAATATACATTGTAGAACTTTCCCTACCCTCTCTAGCCACCCTTTATGTTACTTATAGAGTCCATCCTCATATAGAACTGAAATAGGGTCTTTGCTCAGGAAACTCTACAAAGTTTTCTATCAGTACCTGTCAGGAGTCTATCACATTAGAGTAATATTAGATCAAAGGATACTCACCACAGATGGTGCATAGTTGGCCTGGAATAAGAGAAAACAATAGGAGCCCCACTAGAGGCAGCTGGTGTGATCGTCTCATCTTTCCAACAGTGTATTGGGAAGGTGAGGGAGGACTAACTAGGCTGGCTATTTATTGGGTGATAGACAGAAGATAATGAGAGCTCCTACTTCAGCTTGCAGCCTCTTCTACTCAAGCAAATATTGAGCAATTCAGGTAGGTGTGGTCAAGGGCATTTCTCCAAGTAATATGACAAATCAGGAAGAAATCTGGAAAGGTACAGTCAGGGAGAATGAAGAAATAAGTTGTTTCCTACTCCAAACCATCAAGGTTCACATGTGTTGCTTGCCTTCATCCCAGTGAGAATAAATTCGGTGAAAGACTATTTTCAGTAGTGTTTCCCTCTTTTCCATTCCACTGTTGTTATTTTTTTATGTGTCCTGGACATTAGACTTGATGTGGCAAGGGCTTACAACACATAAATGTGAAAGCAGAAGTTCTAATCCTGAAATTGGAGCAGGCAGTATAGGGGAGCCTGGCACACGGGAGGCAGAGTGGTTTTTGACCGATGATTTTCTCCCAAGATAGATGCCCTGAAAATTTCCAGGCCAGAAGGATAACCACAAAGATACATGATGAATGTGGATTTTGGCTGTGCCAGGCAAGATGCCACATGCTACATGTGAGAAATATCTCTCAGTTTTTCTAAGAACTCTTAGCGAATTCTATCAGGTTAGTTTTAAAATATTTGCTCTGGGTCAGCAAGATGGTGGAATAGGAGGTCCCTTGCTCACTCCCTGCCTCCAGAAATAATATGTGATACATCCATCCATAGGTGAAAGTTCTATGGGAATTTCGGGTTCCAGGTAGGAAGTGGTGAAATCCCAGTGGAGCTGCTGAGGAGGGCTGTATGAAGAAGGCACACCAACAGAGAAAGCCTTGTATACACACAAGCTCAAGTGCAGAATTAGCTAACTCAAATTCTCCTTTCTGGCCTGGGGGGTTCACTGACTGTGGTCCTGGCTAGAGACGCAGAAACAGCCTTACATAGGTCTTTAACCTCTGTGTGTCTCAGTTTCCTTATCAATAAAATGTAGATAATAATAGTTCTTTGTTCCTAAGGTTTTGTGAGAATTTTATAAATTACCATAAGGACACTGGAATAGCACCTAGTACAAAACAGGCAGTACATACTTCTTAACTCTTATTGTCTTAGTAACCATGAACTCATTTGTACCAACCTGAACTCTGATGGTCAAACCTGATAGGTAACTCCCTCCCCCAGCCACTGAGCTAAATCAGTCTCCAGTGTCAAACATTCTACCTTCTGGAACCAGTCTGCTCCTCTGCCTTCACAGCTATTACTCTGGTTTAAATTACCATAATTTCTTTACTCCCACATTTTTGTTTTAGCCACTTGCCCCCTCCTGTTGGCCCCTTTCCATCTAACTCCTGGAGCAGCATTTCCCAAACTTGATTAATGCATACACCGCATCTAAAGGAAAGGAATTCATAAGGAATAGAGTTTGACACAGAGTACCCTAAGACTTCGGCACTAGGAAAATATCAGTTTTGAGTTATTCTTGCAGAAGAGATATTTCATTGTCCTGGTAAATTTTTTTTTTAAAGTTACTCAGATCCTCATGGAATTGAAAATATGTCTGCGACTCGGGGCTCTGAGTATGGTCTCACACCCACAGTGACCTTCCAAACCTTGATTCTGATTATTTGCTTCCGGGTTAAGACCTTGGAGGCATCCATTGCACTTTGAATAAAACTTCATATTTTAAATGTGATCTCTGAAAGCCTGTACCTTCTGACCCTTGCCTGTCTCTTCGGCATTTATTTCACTATCTTGTGTACCATGCTCCAGACTCCCTTTTCCCCAACTCTTCTATTGTGCCAAGATCCTTCCTGCCTCAAGGCTCATTTGCACAAGTGGTTTTCCTCTCTTTGAATGCTTGCGTTCAGGTGGTGCTGCTTCCTGTCTCCTTGAAAAGCCCACTCCTCCTTCGGATTCAATACCACTTATTCGGGGATGCTCTCTCTGCACCCCCAGGCCTGGTTATGCCTCCCTGTGATCTACTCTCCTGGCACTCTGTACTTTCCTTTGTGGCACTTCTGAGAAGTACAGTTAGTTACTTGCAGAATTATTTCTTAACTGTGTTTGTTTAATGTGTGTCTCCCTGCCAGACAGTGAGTTCCTCAAAGGCAGAGGTAAGTTTTTCTCATTTGTTCTTGAATTTCTTTTGATACCACATGAAATGCTTGCTAGATAAGAGGTTGTCGAATGTTTGCTGGAAGGAAACTCCTCAGATCCAGAGCCAGGTGATTAATTAATGACACATATTAGTAGATAATCTTATTGGAGTAAATATTAGAAGTTTATACAGGAGCAAACTAGAAAAGTAAGCTATTGAGGTGACTTCCAACAGGACTGAGAGAGAATTCACAATTGAAGCATCTGGTGTTTGGAGTCAAGGTCACCCAACTATTAAATATGTTGGAGTCATCTATTCAGCACTTCCTTATCTAATCAAGCAGATCCACTTTGAGATAATCTACACTCCTTTTCTTTTACTTCTTTGTGCTGATATGCAAGCTTTAGAATTCTGGTTCTTTGCTTGACTTACTGAGGGTGACTATGGAGAAATGAGCCAAGCACCAGTTGTCTAGTAAAACCCAAGTCTTTCCAGGCTTATCAGGAGAGCAAGACAAGGTCCTCAGGGCTCCTAGGATGATCAGGAGATACAGCCCAAAACGAGTTACTCTGAGCTGAGCACAAATGGCCTCAGGTTTACTCCTGCACTGCATGTACAGGGGCTAGAACAAGGGTATGAGTGGAGGCACATATACCATATCTCTATGTAAAAGTTATAAATCAGTTGAAGAAACTCTTAAACAAGATCTGCCCTGCCCTCCTGTTTTGACAAGCAAACATTCAAAATGAGATAGAAAGACAGATTTTAATTCAGAATTCTCCAAGGCTCAGAATGCCCTTCCAAAACATTTCCATGTGGCGAGTGCCATCATCCATCTCCACTCCACTGCACTCCCCAACCCACAGCCAATGGCCCAGTGTGTCCCTTCTTTCCAACCCCACTCTGACCTGTGCTCTAAGGGCCCTCCCACCCATGTGCATGTGTGTAGGCACTACAGATGGTGCATCCAAGCTCTGTTCACATTTCTAGCAGGCATCTGGCCCTTGGCTCCTCACTGGGTGGAGGGTACACAACTTGGGAGGGCAGACTCAGGGAAGGATCTCATGTAGACCCTGAGTGTGAGCTGAGAGCTGTTTGGGCAGGAAACTCTGGGGGCTTGACCTCTTGGTCCAACATACCTTTTTCCCCAAGCAAAGGCATGATGGAGAAAGCCAGAGTGAGGCCCTTGAAAGCATGGATTGCTGAGCAGAGACCCTTCCTTTCCATGTCAGAGGGTGACAAAAGATGGCCTGGTGGCAACTGAGTTATCCCATCTTTTTTTCCTCTGTTATTATACGTGGAAGTCTAGAAGAGGCTAAAACTGGGAGGAAGGAGTGAAATGCTACCTTGAGTGAAGGCTATTTTCCCCCCGCTTATGGAAAGGCTTGTTCAGACTGTTGATTCTGGAATTTGCCCCAATGTCATGCTACTTGAATTGGTCTCTCTGTTCTTTAAGGTTGTTCCAGATCCTCAAATGACCAGGACTACTAGTACTAATGTTTTACAGTGTTTCTGTCAGGTCAATGTTAGAAATACCAAGAGAGTACATGAAGTGAAATAAAATTTGGATTCACTTTTTTATTCCTGGTTGATTCATCAAAGATGACATTTATTGAGTAGTCTAGGCACATCTCATGTCTTATTTAAAATTATGATCTTACACGAAAAGGACACAGAGGATTTCTAATATTGGTGAGTTTTTTAAACTAAGGCTCCTACTATAAAACAGATGAGAGTGAAATGCAAATAACTGGAGTTGGAGGCCTGCCTTGCTCTTTCCCTCATCAGCAGTCCCCAGGACTTCTGCTCAAGGTTTCTCGAAATGTGAGCCCCCACAGTTCACCTGGGGCAGTTGGTAAAAATGCCTATTCCTGGGCCCTGTTCCTCTATATTAAACTGTGGGGACTGACATTTTTGACAAGAAACTGCAGTGATTCACATGCACTCTAAAGCTTCCAGCTACAGCAGGTCCCCCTGGACTGGAGTGGGACTAACACATCTGTGTTTTCAAATAGCACTCCAGATGATGTTGGATGCTCTCTGCAGGGAGAGTATTCGAGTCAGTGGTTCTCACAGTGTGGTCCTGGCACCGGAAGCATCAGCATCCCCTGGGAACTTTCAGAAATTCACATTCTCAGGCTCCACACCATCCCTGAGTAAAAACCTCCAGGACACAGCCTGGCAACCCATGTTTCCACAAGCCCAGCAGATGATTTGGACGCTGCTTGTGTTTAAAAAAAGTCTCAAAATATCTCCCTGAATGTCATTCCCTGACACTTTATAAACAGGCATTGACACTCCTGAACATTTTGTTTCCCCAGGAGCTTCAGAAGGCCTGGAGGAGTCACAGGTCTCAAAGATCTGCCAGTGGCACTGCACATGCACCCCCGGTTTTGGTACTGGAGCGGTCATGAGATGTCCGGATTCAGGAGGGAGGAAGAAGTCTTTCTGGGAATATTTAAAAAATGGCCACTTTTATAAAGAATATTTAATTGTGTTCTTTGTACTCTCCATATTTTTTTAGACATTAAGCAATTTGGATCAGGAAAAAACTCAATACACATCCCTAGAAAGTAAAAGCAATCAGCAAAAAGTAATTTGGAAATGCAGTCAGCTTGGTGTGGCATTGGCTACAAAAGTACCCAGAGCAGGTCAGGTGCTTCCAATTTCCTGTGTTTTTCAAGGGTCGTTGGTTGGGAGCTGATGACCAAAACCAGGAAGAATTTTGTGGGGTTAATAATTATTTTTGTACACGATTTTGGCTTTTTCTGAGCAAGAGACAGGTACCTGTTTTGTTGTTTGAAGGTGTGGTTTCCTAGAAGCTGCTGGCTGTTACTATTTGCTGCTTTCAGGAGCAACGACTCACCATTCTATTTTTCTAACCTCTGCAGTAGTGATGCTTTCTCCTTTCTCCTTTTCCATGCCTTGCCCCCATACTCCGAAGCAAGTGATTTATCCAGTTTACCTTATGTTTGGGAAAGAGATCATTGTATTCTTCTTTCTAGATACACATATTTCCCATTGTATGGCTTTCCCTCCCATTGTCCCACCTGGGGAAAGAGATTCCCAACTTCAAGTTTCAGACTGCTCTTCCATTATGCCACAGTGATCTGCTCCCAGTCCAGCTGCCCGCGTCTGGTCACCCCAGACCCCCCAAGGGGCTGAGTGTTAGTTCTAAGTCGGGTTGTGGAAACAGAGCTCTCCACTTTTTCTCTTCTCACTTCTTACTTTTCCTGCAAAGTTATCTTTTACTATCTCTTATTTGTAACTCACTTACCCTATGTGTTCTACTTGTGGCTTAATTCACAGTGATCTTCTCTCATGTAAGTTATTTATTTTTTCTTTATTGAAAATGTCACTGGATAGAAGTACTATGTACAAAGTAAACTTAATGTTAATTTCATTATTTCTCATACTTCCCAATCATGAAAACACAGTGTTGGATAGCTTTATCTGTAGATAAAGTGTCTCAGCATCTCCATCTGAAAACTTAGAATTTACCCCTGGTAGTAGAGTAAATGAGGCACCACAGCTGTGGATAAGGAGTCGAGCTGACAGTCAAACTCACCAGACGTGAGTGGGCTTTAATCTAAGATACTCACCATTTTGCTTTAGAGAAGGATATGGAGCAGGAGACACAACAGGTACAGATCTTCATTTCATAGGAAGATCAGCGGTTGCTCAACTATATGATTTCCTTTGTTCCTTCAACTACAAAAGGTGTGTGACTGCTACAGACGAGGGCCAGAGGAAATGTCCCACTGATCATTTATACTGGTCTCATCCTGGAGACCCAAGGCTGGCACACCAGGACCAGTCCCACCCAGCAAGCGAAGCAGAGACAGCATCACGTGTATAGCCTAACTCTGTAGTTTTTAAGGAAATGGTGCTGGGAGGAGGAAATGAAGATTGTGTCCAGATAGGCCTGCACAAGCCTGATCTGATGTCAATTCTTCACTCAAAGCTGTTACAACTTCATCTGAACGATCACATTGCATCTCCCAGGGGTGTTCCAGGGGGTACTTATTAGTTTATTAAGAGACTATGCACAAATTTTCTCTGAGTGTCCTCTAGAACTAAAATTTTTGTCTGAATCTTTTTGGGGGGTGTTCTTTCAACAGTGTCTGTAGGATGTACTTCTTCTATGCTCTGGGCTGTGGTTGAACTGACTCTCCTTGGTCAAGATCACTTTTTGCATTCTGACACAATGTCTCTGGGAATTGGCTGTCCTGTAAGCAACATAATCCCTAAGAAGGGATATGAGTTTAAATACTTGGTCACTGAGTATGGGATTCAGAAAGAGGTAAGAGCTGTGGCCATTTCAAATAACAACCTAACCCCTGAATGTCAGCCTGATCTTAGCTTGCGATGGTGCTGTGCTTAGAGTCAGTGCAAGATAGGTGCAGTCAAGGCCAAACATGAAGAGCCTGCTCATTTTCATAACACTTGAATTTGGTACTTTTAGGATAAAGACCAATGGGACCCAGGATTTGATCTTGAAGAGCTCATGGTGCATTAGGGAAGAATACACTGATTTTTCAAGTAAAAATTTTAAGTAAATTTACCATTTTGTGTTGGGCTGCATGCATAGCCATCCTGGGCCTCATGTGGCCCGTAGACCGTTTGACACCCTTGGTAGACCCTGACTTGGTGTTTTCTTGATGCTCTCTGAAAAGACTTTAGTATAAAGATCTTACATCTTGATGTGATCTGTTCCTTGTCCAGATTTCATTAAAACCCCTGTGTGAGGTGATATTAAAAAGGTGCCCCATTAGGTTTTCTTCCACATAGTGATCTTTTATTCAGCTCTCCACTATACCATCATTCACAAAGGAGTCACTGGAAGAATTCCCTTAATGTGCTTTGTCTCCAGGTGAGTTTAATGGACTGACTGGTTCACAGTTTGTTTTCTAAGAACTGCTTGTTAAAAGTTAAACATTTGGAAAGTGAAGCTCAGCTGGGAGGGAGTCCTGGCATGATGCTGGTTTGAACAATTGGGTGGGTGTGATTATACTATTTATAATACTGCAACCTGGTTTTCTTCTAAACACACATACAAATGTCACCTAAGAAGAGGCATATCCCAAACTCAGGACCACTTCTGTTCAGAGAACACGGAAAAGATTTCAGTTTAATTTTGGATTTGATGGTGGTATGGGACTAGTAGTCAAAGCACCTCCTGCTTTCATGGTCTTGGAATAAGCCCATCTCTGTGTTGTCCATCAGGGCCCCTGTTGGTAAATTGGGAACATTCCCTGGGGTCTTTACCTCCCTTTCCCCTTGGAACTGAATAGTGTGGGTGAAACAGGAAAGTTTTCACCCTTTTACTCTAACTTCATTTGTTTCCAGCAGTTCTTCGATTTATTCTAACCAGTCACAAAGAAATTAGCTAGATTCCCAGGCTGTGTCATTTAGGACAACTAGGGTTAACCTTGGACTCCAGGCACTAAACCACTAATGGCAATGGACACTTCCATATACAAGTTGTGCCGGTGGTGAGGTGTCACATAGCACAGTGCATTAGGAAATAGCAGATAACCCATTAGAAGAAAAGCCATTTTATTATAACTCCTTATTAAGTTAAAAACAGAGGCAGACCCTTCTAAATGAAGAATCATAAAACAACAAAGTTCATCCCATTAAAAATCAAATCATCTAAAACATTAAAAAGTTTAAGATGACAAACAGGACCCCGAGGCAGCACTCCAGCTTCTAACACACCATCCTCCTTGTCACAGCTATGGGGACAGTATCTGCTTCTGAATTCCCAGGTGGAGAAAGATGAGCTGAGTGGGTGTTTTAAGTGGCAAAAATAATTATAGCTCTGCAAAGAGAAAAAGGATAAGCATCTTCACAGTGTAGCTTTTTTTTTTTTTTTTGTCTCAGAGGCCCTAGTGTTCCTGAGCCCCAGGGAGGAGTGGAGGAGGAGAGCAAAGAGATAATGTTTTGGATCATGTTCTAAAAGTATTAATACAACTTGTATATGTCTAGCAATATAAGTATTTTTACTTTTCTTAACCATAAAATATACCAGATATGTAATATATATCTGATTTAATATAGCGTCTGTAACACACCTCAGATTTTAAAGAGTGCTTACCATCTCTCTAGTGTACAGCTCCTCCCCTCCAGAGAGAGCTACATCCAAGGTCATAATATACATATTTATATACATTAGAATTTCCCCTCTCACTGCCCAGGAAGGGAAAGCCATACAATTTAGGAAATATGCACCATGGCAGTCAGGCATTTAATCCCTTAGGGACAGAGTCTAAAATATTCCTGAGTGCCTATTACTGTGGATTATCTCTACCTTATCAAAGTCCACATTCTATGGTTTGGTATCAATTTTACAACATTTCTATTCAATACTCTATTGATGTCAACTTTGGTAAAAATGTTTCACCTACTGCCTCCTCCTCCATGGCTCCTGAGAGACAATCTGAGTCAATGTGGTTAAAGCCAGTTAACATGCTGATCAATGCCAGACAAACAAGGGGCTGCTAAAAAGACCAACACCTGTAGTGAGGAAGGAGTGCCTTAACCGGCCTTCTCTGAATTGGAAGTGCAGGTGTTTATACAATTTCCTTGTAAAAGACCTTGTTGTTCCCTGTTATACGTTCGAACCGAGTTAGTCTACATACTTTAAGTAAGCTCACCTCAACTTCCTGGTCGATTGGCTTTCCAATGTATAAATTTGCTATTCCTGATCTTTTGGGGGGACCACCTTGTTTATTTGCATCATTTCCTATGCTTATTCTTATAGGAGCTGGATGGCTAGAGAAAGAGAAAAGAAGATACAGAGGAATGGGATTAATATCTGTGCAAGTCCTGGTGATTGAAGTTCAGTACCTCAACCTGTGGTGTCATCCTGTCCTCACTTTAGAAAACGAGTTAATAGTTCAACAACAATAACAATAACAACAACAACAAAATTAAACTGATGAGTAAAATAGAACCAGAGGCATGGAAACATGGAACAGACTGAAAGTGACCAGAAGGGAGTGGGGAGGGGCATAATGGTGGAAAGAAGGGAAGGCACTAGTCAAAGAACATGTATAAATGTCCCACGGACATGGACAATGGTGCAGGGATTTACTGTGGAAGTGGGGGTGGGCTGGGCAGAGGATGGGAAAGGGGGAAAATTGGAACAACTGTAATATAGTGACAACAAAAAAATTTAAAAAATGAGTTAATAGTTTAACAATTGAACCTAGGAAGCTTCATATAGGGAAGGGTCTCCCAAATATATCACCAGATTGCTATTACCTGATCAGATATCATTACTTAAAATTGGATGATCTTAAGCCATCTATCAAAGGCAGGGTCTAAATGAGCCAGTAAGAATCCTATTATCATCAATCATGGATAAAGTTAAAATATTTAACATTAAAGTAGTTAAAACTAGTATTCTAATAAACCTCTTTCCCTAGTTTATGAATTTATAGTGATCGGTCTACTATCATTGATTCAATTAGGACCTCAAATATTCTCAGTGGGTCTTGGCTAAGAAATAAGAGAGAGAATTTGTAACATGAACACTATAATGAGAACAAGATGATTTCTCAGTCTAAGAGTTACTACATATATGGCGAAATGAGACCTACTAGTTGTATACACAGCTTTATACCACAATGAAGAGAAGTAACTGATGCGATGAGGGCACCAGCCACTACACACATTTTATGAGTCCAGCACTGTTTAATCTCTTTACATGCATTATGTCATTCACTTCTTACCACAAGTCTGTGAAATAGGCACTATTCTCTCCACTTTAAAGGTGGGGAATCTGAGGCACAGAATAAATAACTTCCTTAAAGTCACACTGGTAATAAGTAGCAGAGCTGAGAGATCAGGGACACAGAACAATATGGCACCAAGAGAGTCAGAGTCTCACGAAGGCTTGGTCAACATTGTATTCATCTCTAGGCTTCAGCTCACTTCTCCTCCTCTAACCAGTAAAGACAGTGGAGATGATATGACACTAGTTTGGTGGACTCACCGGGGGACAGCACAGGCCACAGGTATCGAAGCTTCAAGAATGGAGATCAGTGACAAAAAGATGATTTCAGTTATAAAAAGGAGATGATTCCTTGGGAGTGTCTGAGGAGACAAAGGAAATGTATAAGTTGACTTCAAGATTTTGTTAGGAATTACTTGGTTCAGTCAACATCTCTGAGAAATGGGCACACACATCTTACCAGGCATCTTACCAGGCCACACATCTAAAAGGCATCTTACCAGTGGGAAAGAGAGAGCCATTTTCTAAGAGGCTCTCTCTTAGAAGTTAATTCTAAGAAGAATTAACTTCTTAGAATTCTTAGAATGTTATAGGGTATGGTTCTCAGAAAGTGTGAGAACCTGCCACTTGAGTTTAAATAAAATTGCCTCAAATGATCATTTATATTATCAAGAAAACATTCATAATTTCTTCTTTTGAGAAACTTTTTTCCAGATTTTAGGCCTTAAGATACTGAGCATGACCTTAAAATAGTGAGATACATCTAGTTATAAGAATAGATTAATGTTCTTCATTTACTTCAATTTAAATAGATTTATGTTCTTCAGAAAAAAAACATTTTTTTAAGAAAATGTGAATGACATAGCATAAACAATGTGAAAATTTAATCTCATCATCTGGGGACCACCACAGTGAAGACTAGTGCATGTTTTCTTTGTTTACCCTCAATATTTATTTAATGACAGGGGAACTCTCCTATTAGCTTATTGAGCCCAGCCACTAACTCTCATCAGCCTCCTAATATTTTTTAGGAACATGAATATATTATTAAAATTTGTTTTTAAAAAAAGGCATTAAGCTTTTGTTCTTCAGTTTTTAAATAGAGAAGTTAACGGAAATGACACATTTCTCAGGGTTCCTTACTGGAAGTTGAATGGGGTGAGACTGGGTATGTGTGAAGGCAAAGCACCCAAGCTACCTGTGAGGCTTTCAAACTATCCATACCCTGAGTCAGACTGATGCCCTTATTCTCTCCATCCTGACCCCTGAATCAGGAAGGGGCACCAGGCTCTCCAGTGGGAGCTGAGATGTCAGGGGACAGGTCAGCTGGTCTCTTGAAGATGTCACTTGAAAATGTCAGATATGTCAACTACTTGAACTCTTTCTCCACTGGCCTGCAGCCAGGCAGCACTATAAAAATTTAGAGGTAAATGAAGCTCTGTGGTTAACTTTTTACAATGGGGCGGGATGGGCTATGTAGCTTCTGGCCCAGCTACTCAACCTTGCCCTCCTAGAATGAAAACAGCTGTGGACAATAAATAAGTAAATGAGCATGGTTGTGTTCCAATGAAGTTGAGTTAACGGACACTGAAATTTGAATTTTATACTTCTTAACCTATCACCAAATATTATTTTAAGCATTTAAGCACTTAAAAATCTATTCTTAGCTTATGGACCACATAAGTAGGTGGTGGGCCAGATCAGGCCTGCAGGCTGTAGTAATTCGATGACTCCATGTATTGAGAACAAAAAAATAAAACATGCCTATTCTTTTCTAAGAGTAAGATAAGTCCCATGTCTTATTTAATTAAATTTTGGGGGGAAAAAATCCTTACCTAGGATAATTTTTCCATTGCTTTTAGAGAGAGAGAGGAAGGGAGAGAGAGAAACCAGGGATGGAACCCACAACCCTTTGGTTATGGAATGATATTCCAACCAAGTGAACCTTACTGGCCAGGGTATATCTTATTTAGTTTTGCATTCTCTGGAGGGAGGTACAACTGACTGACAAGTGGAAACTGTGCATTTTTACCTTCCTCCACTGCTCATGGTCTGGATATAACATTTGGCAAAAATCAATTTGTCTTATTACTAGAATAACAAGAAACTAAAACAACAACAAAATATCCCCAAACCAAAACCATGGCACGCTGTATGTGAGCCTGAAAGTCTCTAAGAAGATTTAATTAGTGAGGCAGGTATATCATTACCTGAATCCTAATCTTACAATCAGTGGGATGGTATCGAAACTCATAAAATCCTTGATGTACCGAGGTTACAGGACAATGATCTCCTAGAAACACTTCTTCAGGGCCCACCGGTAGATCATTATCAAAAGCAGTTGACTTGACTCTGGCCAGGAACAGAGAGGGGCTGCACCGCACATACACTATTGCAAGGTAGAAAGTAGAATCTGTCAGATAATCCAATGGTACCATGGAAAGTCAGGGAAGCTCAAGGCCAGTTAACAAAAATGGCACATGCCCGCCCTTGCCCTCGGTAGAGGAAAACAGATTTGAGAGGTGATCGTTATAGTCTTACCTTCCCCCTTGAAGCACTCACTTGCCCTCCCACCTCTAAGAATCATCCAGGTGATCCTACACATGGATAAGCATGAACCCAAACAAGATCTTAGATGCCCCATTTTACAGTTCTAAGTGGAAGACATCTCCACTGTGGCATTTATGTTAGTAATTATGGGCAATGGTCAGCCAGCCCTCATTCCTAGCTTCAGCTCCTGAAAAGCACAACCTTTGTTCTAATCCTGGTATCTCTGTTTAATTTCGGTATTTTCTGAAGCAATACAGACATTGGATCAAACTAAAACTAACAAATTTGGAATATAAATCTAGTGATTATAGACAGGTTAACAGAGCATACTTTTCTAATACTTTTTTTTCTTTTACTACTAATTGTGACCTAATAATTATATGCTTTAAAATATTGCTCTCTTCACATGAGAAGGGAAGGTCCATGAGAATTAAGAGTTGGTTTGTTTATTTTTCATTGCTGCATTACTTAGAACCAAGAACAAGCCCACAACAAGCACTCAGTAAATATTTGTTAAGTAAATACATGAATAAAACTATTGCTCAGAAAGAGAGACACACTGGGCTGTGTTTTAGGAGACCTAAAACAGAGGGAAAACTTGGAGTTGTGATGAAGTTGAAATATTCCAGAGGTTGCTGATAAAAGATTGAAGAGTGTTTGTGACTTCAAGAAATATTATACCTCATCAAGCAGAAGACATTTGAAGCTATATTTTTAATCGAAGCATGAAAGTTTGCTAAAGATCAAGAAGCAGAGTGGTGAAATATAGGTTCTGGCAGTTAAATCCCAGAGTAATTTGGAACTGCTGGCAATTCAGATAATAAATTGGAAAATCTGAGAAGGAATTATGTGCTCTTTTAAAGGGCAGGCATAGAACCACTAGGAGCTTAACCTGTGGTGGAACTGATGAGCTTTTATGGGTAAACCATTCACTATAGTAAAGCCATCTTTAGCTGCCAGTAATTTCTAACCACTGGCGAATCTTGGTACTAGAATCATGAGAGTGACATGACTTAACACAAAATCATTGACCTGTCCATTCTTTCTATTTGGCTCATATGTGGTGGATAGACTAGGCATTCTTCCTTTACACAGAGATGAAGAGGGCATCTTGAGCATTAAGTCACTTGTTATTCTAGGCAGTGGAATTAAGAGTGCAAAGACCCTGGTTGGTGACTTCCAAAACCAGAAGGTGGCCAATGTGGTCACAGTGTAATGAACCATGGCGAGTATGGCATGGAGTAAATAGGATCTGATTTACGATTTGAGAAGCTTGTTCTGGTGGATAGGAGAAGAGTGGGAGCGGAATCAGGGAGATCAGTTCTAAGAATATTAAGTTAGACCAAGACTGGCTACTGGAGGCTTGGACTTGAGTTGTTGCAGAAGAGATAGTGAGAACCAGTGGGATTCTAGAAATATTGTGGATGCATGTGGATGTAGGACTGGGGAAGAAAAAGTGATAATTTGAAAGGAACCCAGATAGGCCCTGGCTGGGTAGCTCAGTTGGTTACAGCACTGTTTCAATACCCTAAGATTGTGAGTTCAAGCCTTGGTCAGGGCACATACAAGAATCAACCAATGAATACATCAATGAGTGGAACAACAAATCAACATTTCTCTCTCTCCCCACTCCCTTCCTGTCTATAAAATCAACAAATAAAAACAAAAATAAAACACCCTGAATAGATGATGCTGCTGTTAACTGAGATAAACAAAACTGAGGAAGGGTGGGCTTGAGATTTTTTTTAAAGTGCATGCATTTTATTTTAGATATAATAATTTAAAGATACATCTGAACATCCAAGTTAATATGCTGATAGCTAGTTAGAAGAGTTCAGATGAGATAATGTGTTAGTATAAGATCTCAGAGAATTTGACATATAGAAATTATCAACATGAACTCATATTGTAGAGAAGAATTGGAGGGCCTTGCCAAATCTCCTGAGAGATTATTTTGTCCATTTTGAGCATGTGCATAAGGTGACTTCACATTGAGTCCCAATTTCAGTTAGAAGTTATGAAGTCTGGATTTTTCTCAAAATTCTATTGATAAAAGTCATTTTTAATGGTTGTTAAAAAGACAAATACTGCTCAAACTAATTAATGAATTTGGCAAAACAGCAGGATACAAAGTCAATATCCAGAAATCAAAGGCATTTTTGTATACAAACAATGAATCAGCAGAAGCAGAAATCAAGGAAAAAATCCCATTCGATATAGCAAAAAGAAAAATAAAATATCTGGGAATAAACCTAACCAAAGAGGTAAAAGACCTGTATGCAGAAAACTACACAGCACTGAAGAAAGAAATCAGGGAAGACACAAACAAATGGAAACATATACCATGTTCATGGATTGGAAGAATTAACATCATCAAAATGTCCATACCACCCAAAGCAATATACAGATTCAATGCAATACCTATTAAAGTACCAATGGCGTATTTCACAGACATAGAACAAACACTTCAAAAATTTATATGGAATCATAAACGAGCCCGAATAGCAGCTGCTCTTTTGAGAAAGAAGAACAAAGTAGGAGGGATCACAATACCTGATATCAAACTGTATTGCAAAGCCACTGTAATCAAAACAGCCTGGTACTGGCATAAAAACAGGCACATAGACCAATGGAACAGAACAGAGAGCCCAGAAATCAACCCAACCCTCTACAGTCAATTAATATTCGACAAAGGGGGCAGTAACATAAAATGGAGTAAAGATAGCCTCTTCAGCAAATGGTGTTGGGAGAACTGGACAGCTACGTGCAAAAAAATGAAACTTGAGCACCAACTTACACCATACACCAAAATAAATTCAAGGTGGATAAAAGACTTAAATATAAGCCGTGACACCATTAAAGTCCTAGAGGAGAACATTGGCAAGAAAATCTCAGATATTCCACGCAGCAACATTTTTACGGATATGTCCCCTAGAGCAAGAAAGATAAAGGAAAGCATAAACAAATGGGATCTCATCAAAATAAAAAGCTTCTGCATGGCTAAAGAAAACAGTATTAAATTAAAAAGACAACCAACTGTATGAAAAAACATATTTGCCAATGATACCTCAGACAAAGGTTTAATCTCCAAAATATACAAAGAACTTACACGACTCCACTCTAGGAAGACACCGAACCCAATTAAAAAATGGGAAAAGGACTTGAACAGACACTTCTCTAAAGAGGACATACAGAATATCCAGAGACACGTGAAGAGATGCTCAATATCGTTAGCTATCAGAGAAATGCAAATTAAAACCACAATGAGATACCACTCTACACCAGTCAGGATGGCTATAATAGACAAAGCAACAAACAACAAATGTTGGAGAGGGTGTGGGGAAAAGGGGACCTTAGTTCACTGTTGGTAGGATTGCAGATTGGTACAACCATTATGGAAAACAGTATGCAATTTTCTCAGAAAAATAAAAATTGACCTGCCTTTTGACCCAGCAATTCCACTGCTAGGATTATACCCCAAGAATCCTAAAACACCAATTTCAAAGAACCTATGCACCACAATGTTCATAGCAGCACAATTTACAATAGCCAAGAGTTGGAAGCAACCTAGGTGCCCATCAGTAAATGAATGGATCCAAAAATTGTGGTACATATACACAATGGAATTCTATGCAGCAGAGAGAAAGAAGGAGCTACTACCTTTTGCAACAACATGGATGGAATTGGAAAGCATTATGCTGAGTGAAATAGGCCAGGCATTGAAGGACAAATACCATATGATCTCACCTTTGACAGGAAGCTAAAGAATAAAACAAACAAGCAAACAGGATAAAAACAAAGACACTGAAATAGAGAACAAGTGGGCAGTGACCAGAGGGGAGAGGGAAGGGAACTTAAGGGGAAAAAGGGGGAGGGATTTTGAGGAACAAGTATGAAAGACACAGAGATGAGGACTGTGGGGGCGGGAATGGGAGGGAAGGGGGAGACCGGGCGGGGGTGGGGTGGGATGGGAGAATTAGATAAAAAAAATGTACTTGAAAAGTAACTAAATAAAATTTAATTTAAAAAAAATGACAAATACTACATGATCTCACCTATAACAGGAACCTAATGAGCAAAACAAACAAGCAAAATACAACCAGAGGCATGGAAACAAGGAACAAACTGACAGGTACAAGAGTCAGGGAGGAGGGGGATAAGGAGGAAAGAAGCAGAAAGGCCTGGTTAAAGAGCAAGTGTAAATAACCCATGGGCATGGGCAACACCGTGGGGATTGACTGTGGGAGCAGGGATTTGGTGAAGCAGGGGAGAGCAACGGCGGGGGTGGGGGGGAGTTGGGACAACTGTAATAGAATAACAATGAAAAAAAATAAAAAATGAAATTATTTGGTCACACTCTCAGAAATCCAGTTAATAAGGTGTGGAGTGGGACCCAGAGGTCCACATGTTTTAATATGTACCCCAGATCTTCTCTATACAAGAAGCCTCCAAAACCACTGAGTGATATGGGACTTGCATTTGTCAGAATTCTGAATTAGTTTCTCCAGTTGTGAGAGTTCATTGCCTTTTCTTTAGAAATAGCACTAAGAATGCATGTCCAGAGGTCCTTAAGTGTGTATGTCAAATAAATTCTGGAGGTGGACTAGACTCTGTATCTTGAAAATGTACTGGGACATAATAACTCCCTTGGCTCCATTGTCAGAATCTTTGTTACAAGTAATCCCAATCACTTGGTGTCTTGCTTTACAAAGCTAAAAACATAAATTAAAACATAAAACACATATATTCCCTGTGAAATAGCTTATAATCTAGAGTCAAGCTTTGATACATACACATGTATTGAGAATGCATTTCTCTCTTTAAGGTTTATTCCCAAACATCATTCTTCATAGCTGAAGCCAAGATAACCTTTCCATCTTGCATATACGGAAACCTGCTCTCTAATCAATCAACCCCACCTTTCTTACAGGATGATAAGCCATCCTTAAAGGGGAGGGGATACTGTGGGGCAAAGGAAGCGACCAGGGATGAAACCAGGCGGGAAAATGAGGCATTCCAACTGCAGCCACCCAAAGCTGATCATGTAGTATAGACCCTTTGTTATTAGCAATGTAGTAGCAGACTATGACGTTCAGCTTTGGAAAGTCAAAGAAGTAACCTCATTATTGATCATCAGTTTTACACCATCTCCCCTAGTGCCCTGTAAATACCTGGTTGTTCTCCGGAGCAAGTCCAAATCAGAGAAAAAAGGAGGTACAGCTCTCCCAACACTGGAAAAGCCTTCATCTGGCCAGAGCCCAAGGCAACATTCACTCAGGGAATGGGGAGCTGTGAGAGGACCACCTGCCTTGTGTTATAACTGAAGTCTGTCAGGTGTCCACAATAATCCACCACCTTGGACAGCTGGAGGAGGGCCTTTACTCATTATAAGAAAGCCTCCTAAAATTTAGCATTTTATTAATACAAGTACTGGAGAATAAGGTGAATAGAGTGAAATGTATCATTTGAATACTTCCATAGAAACCATCTTCCTTGGTGTCAGGGTTGTATTTGTGAATCCATCACTTTCAAATGTGTGTTGAGTGAATTTCAGTGTTTGGTCATTGGGAGGTAATCTGAAAAGCACAGAAGAGGATCATCTTTACTGCTGATGACTCTGAACCTATAGAGGGGTTCTTGCAGGTTTTTTTTTTCCTTTTAACACTTCTGAGTACACATATTTCTTGGCGATGGTGGTAGGGTGGTACTGAAATGAGGCACTTTTAAGAAACACTACATTTTCTGTACATCCCCAGAGCAAACCTTTGAGTACAATTGGGACCCAGAAAACAAGTTTTATCTGCTCCCAATATCGCCAGTAGGAAAACTTGTCAAAAGCTCATTCTTTTTTGCATGTTACGAAATATTTAGCGCTAAAGTGAAATTCCTTTGTCACTCAGAAATCTTAAATAAGATTTTTTCAGAATTTACTAAGAAAAAAACCTGAGATCATCATTTGATTCATGTGCAGCATGTATTTTTTTAATTTTTTAATTTTTATTTTTTTGATTGTTGTTCAAGTACAGTTTTTTCCTTTCACCCTCATCCCAGCCCAGTACCCCAGCCCTCTCCACCTCCCTCTTGTTTCCACCCCCCCTTTGTTATTTGTCCATGTGTCCTTTATACTTGTTCCTACAAACCCTTCACCATTTTCCCCTGAAATTCCCTCCCCTCTTCCCTCTGGGCAGCATGTATTTTTAAAATACCAAATTCTTTTCTAGAGATAAAGGACTCGAAAGTGATTTTTTTATTATTATATTTTATTGATTATGCTATTATAGTTCCAATTTTCCCCCCTTTGACTTTGTCTACCCAGCTCCCCCACCTGCAATCCCCATTACATTGTTCATGTCCATGGGCCATATGTACAAGTTCTTTGTCTATTCCATTTCCTGTGAATTTTTCCTCTCTTGCTTGTTTCAAAGGATTTAGGACAGGGGTGTCAAACTCATTTTCACTGGGGGACGCATCATCCTCATGGTTACCTTCAAAGAGCTGAATGTAATTTTAGAACTGTATAAAATGTAATAACTGCTTACCAGTTAAGTGAGAGCTTGGCACTGCCGCTGGGTAGAAACAAGGTGCCAGGCCGGATAAAACAAGGTGGAGGGCCGGATTCGGCCTGCGGTCCTTGTGTTTGCCACCTAAAGTTTAGGAAGTTATGAAGTTTGAGCTAAGGCCCGTCATTCATATGGAAAAGCTATAGTTAACAGCTGTAAGTTGTGTGGGAAGGAGCCTCAGGGAATCTCCAGGGTTGAGCAAACAGTGAGCCAGGTTCATGGAGTCTCATATATGGCACCTACCTGAGTCCTCTGTGGCTTTGCCTGCCTTTCTGTCTGGGAGAGAGCTGTCCCCCAGCTCTTGCCTTGATGCCAGACACTTCTGTTCCTCCCTGTGTGCCACTGGTGCCTTTGAAGCTGCTACCCTGGTGCTGGAGCTCAGAGGGAGTGCGTCTGAGTGAGTCCATGGGTGGGTTCTATAAGAGGAACTGCTGGGGACTCCAGAAGTTTCTCCCACCAACTCAATCCCTGCTGGTTTCTTTAGCCAGAAGTTATGGTAACTTATCTTCCTGGCACTGGAACCCTGGGCTGGGAGTCCTGGTGTGGTGCTGGGACTCCTTGCTCCCAAGATATCCCTCCCGAATTTTTACCCACCACACATGGAAGTGGGACCAGCCTGTTCAGCGTCTCTGCCCTTCCTGCCAGTCTGGATGGATGTGGTTTCTTTAATTCCATGGTTGTCAGACTTTCATTCAACTCAGTTTCTGATGGTTCTGAGTGATGGTTGTTCTGTAATTTAGTTGTGATTTTGATGTGGTTGTGCAAGGAGGCGAGCCGTGTTTACTTGTGCTGTCACCTTGACCAGCAGTCTACAGTGATCGTCAAACTTCTGCATGCATCAGGATCACTTATGGACTTATTCCCAGAGTTTCTGATACAGGGTCTGAAGTGGGACCCAAGAATCTCTAATACTAATGATTTCCTACGTAAAGGTGAAACTGTTGGCCCTCGATTCATACTTTGAGAAACATGATTGTCTGAAATTAAAAAGCAGAGGTGCTTTTTTACGTAGATGGATAATTTTATCATTATTTTGTAAGAAGGGTATAATTATTAATTTTTCAGTATGTGTGAAAATGAAGGGGCACATACGTCTTGTGGGTACCTCCAGGACTGTTCCCTTTTTACATAGTCCAACTCATTGCCTTACCTAATCACATCCTCAAGGCTTGGAGCCTGGTCTATTTGTGTGCAAAAAGAGGCAAGTTAAAGAAACAGGAATTAAAAAAAAAAAAACCATGAATTGACAGTTGTTTCTTTTCTAGACTTTTCCGCATTTTCCAGGTATATTTTGTGGTCTGTGAGATGATTATAGATTGTACTCATGAAACTATAAAGTTTTATTAATTTCATTTTAATATGTATAGGAAACACTAATTAATAAGGGTCACAACCCTTATTCGTGGAGATAATGTTGCTAAAAAAGGAAGCGCAGTGCGATATCAGACCGCGTGAATACAGGTCCTACTGTCAGACATGCACATATCACATTTAACCATTTATAACTACATGTATGCCCATTTCCTTATCAATCTGGGAAGCTGATATTTACAAACAAATTAACTTATGAAAGCGATGGATAGTTTAAATCTTGCATCTACCTGGTCAACTTTCTTGGAAGGGTGTAGGAGACCGGTTTGTCTTGGCCAGGCGAATGTGACTCAGCTCGGTATGGAAAACCTACAGATGCGAAGTGGTGGGCAGGAGCCAGACCTTCAAACTGAGTTTTCCCATGGGAATCAGGCCTAGAAAATGCTTACAGATTGTTACGGCTTGCTTTTGCTAAAACTCCCTCACCCTGGTCTAAAGCAACAAATGTGTATTGTTTATCTTCAAGGTAATTTCCAAAGCCTGTGTGAGCTCTCCCAAGGACAGAGCTAAACAGCAAATTGCGACCTCCCTTTGCATGTTATTTTTATTTCCTCGATTGTGCATAGAATGTAGAGAATAATGTTCTATGTGATAGATTATAAATCTTTCTTTATGTAAGACCCAAGGAAAACAATAAAAGCCTATCCAGACAAGGGTCGGGGCACTCTCCTCTTGAGGGAGTGGCCGAGGCACCATAGGCACTCTCCCCTTGAGAGAGTAGTCGTGCCTGTTTTCCTTTTTCCACACAGGATTGTTGTTTCCTGTGCATTGATTCTCGTCTTCAGCCACAACAGGCAGACTCTGCTGGACAGGGTCTGCAACAGAAGGGTAGTCTTTTTGTGTTAAAGATGGAGGTGTGAGTGATGAGGTTCATTGCTCACATCTATAAACAGTCAATTTTAATTACATAATATTTGATTCTACTCTAAAAAATTCTTGAACTCACCTCCTTTTCTTGATTTCCCTCATTATAATTCAGGCAGGCGCTCATCATTTCTGGCTGGACTATTGTAATCCATCTGACAATTTTCTCGATCCCTGTCCGTGGATGAGCAGCCAAGTCAGGAAGTCAGGACTGCGACTTCCATTCTTTCCTTTTTGGGACATATCCTATATGACCCTGAGTGAGTTGCTACTTTCTTAGTGATGACCATTGATGTGAGGATGAATCTTTCTGTTCCTTGAACAGGCCGAATTCTTCCTTCTGCCAGGAAAGCTCTTCAAATGGACATTTGCACTGATGAGTCTTATCTTGCATGTCTTGCTTTATGTCACCTTCCTCGGAGGACTTGCTTTCAGCTCCCTATCCACACTAGCCATTCTTCCCATATGATTGTTACTGTCTTTGCTGAATCTCTTAAGCTAAACAGATAACATTAACTTGGGGTTGGGTATTTTCTAATTCTGACTCTGCCACTAGAAGGCAGCATCTGCAAAGCTAGAGATTTGTTCACTGCTGCATTCTCTCACTGGCAGGAAGAAGCAGGTAGGACAAGGATGATTTAACAGGAGGAAATAGGAGATAAGAGGAAAGACACATTAAATCTGAGAACCCTCAGACTATGTTTTCGAGAGAGAAGATGATGTAAGCACATCAATTACTCAGTGATATTAACCAGACCCAAGGAGGCTGATTGGGACCACCCATTCTCAGTTTTTAGGAAAGAACAATCAAACCTAAGCAACTTGCCAGGAAGCCCCTAACTCATGGTCATCAAGAAACCAGTCTTTCAAAGTACTATCAGCCAAAGTTCACTTATACCTGGGTCCTGCCGAGAACGTGTCCAAATTAAAGATGCATAGAACATAACTTCACAAAGCCTTCCTTTATGCTAGATTGCAGTTAAGGACACCTGAAGCAACTGGAAGTTGAGAGGATCTGAGAAGTTTGAAATGGGCTTATACCTAATGCCCCACTTAGTATATGATTACTCAAGACTTTGAGGAGCCCAGAGAAAGCCCTCAACACACTCCTGAGGTCTGAAGTGCAGGGTATTATTGTGTGAACCAACGGAAGCATTTTGTGAGTCATCTTTGGAATATCTTTAGGTCTTTTGAAGTACGGTTCCCAAAGAGTACTCCCCGGGGTACCAGCATCAGCATCACCTGGGAACTTGTCAGAAATGTAAATTCTTGGGCCCTACGCCTGGGAGTGGGAGCCCAACAGGCTGTGTTTTAACAGGTGAAACTAATGCATGGTGAATGTCAAGAGCCACTTCACTTGTAAGGGGTACCCATGTGAGGTAGTTCTGGGGATGCTGAGGTACTAATTATTCACTGTTAGAGTTAATTTTTCAGATTTGAAGTCTCTCATCTGTCTGGGAAAACCTAGAAGAACTAGCTTCATCTGCTTTCGATTTTAGACAAAAATCAAACCAGGTAGACATGCTTCTTAAATAGGTTTTAAGGGTCAGGTTAACCCCACATTATTAGCCAGTGCAAGACCCTTCTCTTGATTTAATTGACCAATCCTTCCTCCATCATAGACAATTGTCTAATGTATTTAATGACTATCTTTTACAAAAATTGATTAACTAATTGATTTTATTTTTTCCATCACCATTAATCCCCCATCATACTCTCTTCCACCTTCACCCCACCCCTCATTCACTACACTATTGTCCATGTGCATGAGCAGTGACTATTTTTTGAGTCCAATGTATGCTGTTGTTTTGTGGGAGCGAATCTTTAGTTACTTTAAATAGCATTTGAGATACTTCATTCTTTCTCACAAACTTTTCCCTTGCTGTTCCCTCTGTCTAGATACCCATATGGCTACTTGCTTATTTTCTTCAAAACCATCTTCTCTTTGAGTCCTTCCTACCCTATCTAAAAATTCATACACATCAACATTTTATATACTCCCTTTCTTTCTTATTTTGCCTTCTTATCACTGAACACACACCATATATTTTACTTTTCTTATTGATTATGATGTAAGGTAAAGAAAGGGAGAGATTTTTGTCTTTTTTTAAAGAAAAATTAATGTATTCCTTAGGCATAAACCAATATTTTGCTCATAGTGATCTCTCAATAAATACTTGTTAACTGAATGAATGGCGTAACTGAAATGCCAAGTCACAGATGTTCCTAATTCAAATGTAATTTTCTGTAGAAAAACACTCACTTTCCTGACTGAAGTCAGTTGATGGAATGGGATAGTCTGGCAGTGCACCTGGCCTGGGCCTCTTGAAATGCACAAGTCCCAGAAAATGAGTATTTTTGCATCTATCTGTCTACATTCATCCACACACATTTGTGTGTGTGTGTGTGTGTGTGTGTGTGTGTGTAGGTTGATTTCACAATCTTGGTTTGCGTGCATTATTTTTGTAGCTCTTGGTGTTGGGGGTTTGGATTGCTTAATGGCTCTTGTTTACTAAAACATTGTTAAGATGTGTAAAACTAAAATAAAAGATCAGTCTAAGTAAAGGTGGTAAGTGTGAGGAGACGGTAGGTAAATGATACTATCAGTGGGAAAATCATAATATTGGCAAGGAGAGTTTCACAGCTGGTCTAGTATCAGGCACTCTGGCATGGAGAACATAGAGGAGGGCTATGCAGGAGTGTTGCTTTAAATTGGTTGCTAATGTTGCAGAGCCCAGGGAAGCACCTGAGCCAGACCCTGTGCTCTCCATTCCTGTACATGCACAGCCTAAGAGAGATTGGAGTAATGGATCAGAGAAAGTCAAAGCAAAGCAGCTTTCTTTACCTGTAAGGCAAAACAGTGGTCACAAGAAATAATAAGCAGATGCAGGCCACAGAAGCTGATTTCTCAACACCTGAGCCCTATCTAGTGAGGTGTGCAGAGCCTTGGTCTTGCCCTTGGGCAGACTGAGTCATTGCAGACAGCTGCATGCGGCAAAGTCAATGATTGCATTTTCATTTCCTTAATGGGATTTTGACTCTGCATCAGAGGAGATGAAGGCTTCTGTGCTACAAAGGATTTTCCTCCTTATTTCTATGACTTGGTCTGCTTTGGGTCTATTACCTGATATGAATGAGAGAACATAGAAGAGTGGTTGTGGTTTATAAGGTGTGATGGCCTTTGAAAGCTGTTGTATAAATAGTTCCTTTATGGCTGTCTAAAACAGGCTTTACCTTGGTTGTAAACTGGTAGCTAGTTTGATGGGCCAGTTCTGTATTTCCAATCAGGTTCATGGTTTTTGTCCCTGTGTGGCTGCCACCTTGATCTTCCTGTATGATCATCCAATACAGTGATTCCAAGATATTATTTTCATATTTTATGAACAAGTCAGAAGGGTCTTAAGTTTTACTAGAGTCTCCATCTCTGTCCTTCTCCTAATACTTAGATCCATGCTTGTTATTAGGACACAGAACATAAATTCAGTCAAACAACGTAGCATCAGCTGCTTAGGTTGGGGAGTAAGTTTCTTGGCTTTAGGACTGAGAAGACATGGGCTTTCTTAACTCCGACTGTGGTGACTGAAGGTTGTAATGGACAGTAAAGAGAATGATGGTATTCTCAGGGTTTTGCCTCCACACTTAGGCTTTCTGCAGGTTGAAATTTCTCTGGCATCTATCTAATATTTGCTGAATTATGTTGCGTGAGGTCCTTGAGTTTTTTGTGCCTGAGTTGAACCATCTGTTCACATCCTTCTCTGATGGGCACGTGGTGAGGCTGCAATAAGATAATACATTTAAAGCATTTTCAACAGGGCCAGTCACATAGTATACCTTCAGAAGTAAGTGGCTTTCATAATTTTCTTCATCTATTCAAAAAGGAATCTTTAGTTTGCTCCAGTATGCAAATCTACTAATATTGGAGTTAATGTTGAGTAGTATCATTGGTGCATTTCATTCACCTTTACAGTGTTTTAATCCTGCAAAGAAGAACATTACTAAGTGTATTCAAGATGCTTTTTTTCTCCCCCTAGAAACCTATGGAGGCTGTGCCCTTGACTTTGCTAAAACCAGTGCTATGGCTTCATTCTCCAGGCTTGCACATCATTTTGACTGAGTACAATGGAAAGCTAAGGGATTTCTCCTTCTGATAATCCTCAGAGCTGCATAACTGTAGAAACCTCTAACAAATCTTATACATGTGTGCTTATTTTCCAGTAGAGTATACTTCCAACCCTACTGTTACCTTTGAGTTTGTTTGATGTTTTTTGCATATTAGGATTTTAACTGCTGTTATATCACCCGCCTCCCTCTGTTCCTGAATATAGATTAACTTCGTTATCATTCTATGAGACCTATGTCAGGTCCTAGGTGATTGGACTTAGCTGGGCAATTGTGGTGCAGAAGAAAAAGTTGTCCACATTCTAATCCCTGTGACTGACTATGTTACCTTATATGACAAAAGGGACTTCTGCAGGTGTGATTAAATTAAAGATCTTGAGATGGGAAGATTACCTTGGAGTATCTTGGTGGGTCTAATGTAATAAAAGAAAGGTGGGAGAGAGGATCATAAGAGGAAGGGAAAATGATCAGATGTGATGATGGAAGTAAAGATTGGACTGATGGAACCACAATGGAGGGGGCCACAGCCAAGGAATGGGGGGGGCCTTTAGAAGACAAGAAGAAAACAGGTTCTCCTCTAGAGTCATCCAAAGGAGTGCAGCCCTGCTGGCACCTCAACATTAGCCACAGGAGACTCATTTTGGTCTGCACCTGTTTCTCTTTCTGCAATACAAACAGTATCTTCAGTGATTACATCCACAATCCACAAATTTCATACTACTAATTTATTTTCCACCTAAATACTCCTAATTGGCAGAAGAAAGTAAACCAAAGCTTTTCCTTTTGGGGTTTATAGTCCTAATCAAGTCACTTGGTTGTCTCTGCTGCTGATTCTTTCAGCCAAACCCACAGAAATGAAAAAGTGATCATCTCCTGATTTCAAATATGCATGTTTTAGGCTGTTCAGCCTACTAGGCAACACCTGAAAATCACCTATTGAACACAGTTTCCTACAACTGAGCATCTTTTGGATGTGTAGGGTGTTGTGCCAACCTCCCAGGCGACTTAACTAGGTGTCTCACGCAGACACAAAAGTCAAAAAGCACTTTTTGCCTGATACACCTCCCTGAACTTCAGTGTTTGGGAAATTAGGAGAGTCTCAGCTTCTAGGAGGTTGATGCTATAAGCAAACCCCATGGATTATCCAAATAAGTAGGAAAATAAAGGCAGCTGAGCATGGGAGGCCATATAAAATCACTTAAGCCAGTTACCCCTTCCTATTTCCTGAGAAGCCCTGTGCAGAGGGTCTGCCAAGATGGAGGTCTCTGTGGCTTTAGAGATCTTGTTTCTCCTTGCTGCTTCAATGTGGCCTTGTGCTAACAACATGTATGGTAAATGCCCAGTTTTAGAGAACGCATCCTTGGAGGGGTTACTCATAATGATGACTTTCCACTTAGGCACTCTCCTCTCTGCGAAATCTGATCTTACAGTTTGCTAGAAGAGAAGTATTTTGGACTAACCAGGCTTGAGTCAATATGTTGAGGACACATTTTCTCTTTTTGCCTAAATGCCTGAGGTCTTTCTTTTTCTTTTGTTGTGATCTTCTATCTTGACCTTCATTTGCAGGTGCCTCAGAAATACTCCTCGGCTCTACGTGTCTGTCTGTGTTTTCAAACCCACAGCCAATTACAATACAATTGATTGTATTGTATTGTAAGATACTTGGTTGTATCTTAACCTAACTTCCTACTTCCAGACTCTTAATATTTCCCTTGGTGATGATACTGCTCTATTCTTCTTTTTTTAAGTATATTTTATTGATTATGCTATTACAGTTGTCCCATCTTTTTCTCCCCTTTATTCCCCTCCACCCAGCATGCGCCCTTCTACCCGCATTCCTCCCCCCACTTAGTTCATATCCATGGATCATACATATTAGTTCTTTGGCCTCTCCATTTCCTATTACTAATCTTAACCTCGCCCTGTCTATTTTGTATCTACCAGTTATGCTTCTTATTCCCTCTACCTTTCCCCCAATTCTCTCCTCTCCTGCTCCCCACTGATAACCCTCCATGTGATCTTCATTTCTGTGATTCTGTTCCTGTTCTAGTTGTTTGCTTAGTTTTTTCTTTTTTAGGTTCATTTGTTGATAGTTGTGAGTTTGTTGTCACTATACTGTTCATATTTTTGATCATCTTCTTTTTCTTAGATAAGTCTCTAACATTTCATATGATAAGGGCTTGATGATGTTGAACTTTAACTTGACCTGCTCTGGGAAGCAGTTCATCTGCCCTTTTATTCTAAATGATAGCTTTGCTGGATAGAATAATCTTGGATGTAGGTCCTCGCTTTTCATGCCTTGGAATACTTCTCACCAGCCCTTTCTTGCCTGCAAGGTTTCTTTTGAGAAATCAGCTGATAGTCTTATGGGAACTCCTTTGTATGTAACTCCTTTTCTCTGGCTGCTTTTAAGATTCTCTACATGAGGGAATGAAGAGAGATAACAATGATGATTGCTTGGCTCTCTGACTTTTAGTCACTTCACCCATTACCTACAAGCAAATTGGGCCCTTCTGGTGCCCAGTCCCAGGTGGGTGGGTTTGTGTACATTCTAGGACTCTGTGGGTCTCTCCAGTGAACTCTCCTGTGAGGCTAGGAGTGTTCCTCCACTGCTGCAACCTCCACAGATTTTTACAGCCAGAGGTTTTGAGGCTTTATTTTCCTGAACTGGCAGCCTGGGTTGTGCAGTCCGTCTTTGTCCTTTGTTGTTCCTTCTGGTTTATCTGCACGCAAGTGTGGGACCGCCCAGTCCTCCAGTGGCTGTCTTGCCATGGGTCGTCTCTGCCCCAGCTGCCTGTCTCCACCCCTCCTGCCAGTCTGGATGAATGTTTCTTCTTTAATTCCTTGGTTGTCAGACTTCCATACAGTTTGATTTTATGTGAGTTCTGGTTGTTTTTGTTTTTAAATTTGTTGTTGTCCTTTTGGTTGTGTGAAGAGGCAAAGTGTATCTACCTACACCTTCATCCTGGCCAGAAGTCCTGTTGTTCTTTTAAAATACTGTCTGAACTTCACTCATGTCAGATTCATGAATGGCTCTGCAAAGCTAGGAAGATAAAGCTATATCAATATCTGGTCTGTCCACGAGCTGATTCGAATACTTTTCTGTTTTATCTGGAATATTTTCTTGTGTGTGTGTATGTGTGTTTTGCAATGCTTTCCAACTTCAAGGCCTGACTAAACATCAACCTCTCTAAGGTAGTATTTTAATATTATTTTTTGTGTTCATGTTTTTAGAAGATCACTTATACGTGTATGTTTCTTTCTGTTTGCAGTGGGTCATTTTTGTGTGGAACTGACTTGTAATTTTTTTGTAAAGGCTACATCATATTCTCCAACTGCCCAGTGCATAGGAGACACAGAACAGATCCTCTACATGTTCTTATGACAAGCTACATCTCTATGAGGTCCTGTGAATAGGACTGATGATGTTCTAAAATTTATTTTTTTAAAAATTTTATTTTAAAATTTCAATTGACATACAATATTATATTAGTTTTAGGTGTATAACATAGTGATTAGACATTTATATAAGTTATGAGGTGATGACCCAGTAAGTTTAGTACCCATCTGACAACACAGTTATTACAGTGCTATTGACTATATTCCCCATGCTGTACTTTACATTGCCATGACTGTTTTTTTTTATCACTAGCAATTTGTGATTCTTAATCCCTTCACCTTTTTCATCCATTCCCCACCCATCCTCTCAGCTGGTGACCACCAATTTGTTCTCTGTACCTATTTTGTGTATTGTTTTATTATTATTATTTAGATTACACATATAAGTGAAATTATGTGGTATTTATCTTTCTCTGACTTATTTTATTTAGTACAATACCCTCTAGGCTATATATGTTGTTGCAAATGGTAAGATTCCATTATCTTTTATGGCTGAGTAATATTCCATTGTGTATATTTACCACATCTTGTGAATTTCTTTGTTATCTGTTTGGACTGTAAATCTTTTGTTAGCAAGGATCTCATATATTTCCTGATCTTTCCATCATATCCAAGATAAATCTTTCAGAATCCTAGAATACCACAGCTCACACGTACCAACGAATTATTATTGATATTCAAAAATTTCAGCTAGGCCCATGTGGAGAAAGGACAGTGACTTATGAGTCAGGGGAGAATCCTGGAGATCTCAGATGGAGTGAGTGGGATGTTCAGGCCTGGCTGTGGTACATGATGGTACCATCATGGTAAATGTGGTGCCAGGAAGATTCTGCTCCAGTTAATGTATGTAGCAGCTATGCATGTTCCTCAGGCTTTTTCTCAATTCATTTATCAGCTATTTGAGACAACCTCAGAATATCAAATGGAAATTTGACTCTACAATTAGTATGTAAGGAAGTGGTGAAGCCAGAAGCATGGACTTTCTGTATGTCCATGCCCACTTACCCTTTAGCATCCATCTTTTTAAAAAAACTTTTTGCTGTTGTTCAATTACAGTTGTACCCATTTTTCCCCCATTACTCTCCCCTGCCATACCCACCTACTCACCTTCTGCATTCAATCCTATGCCCCTGTTGTCTTTGTCCCTGGGTTCTTTATGCAAGTTCCTTGACTTGACCCTTCCCCTTCTTCCCCCATTACCCACTCTCTCCCCACCCCTCTGGCCACTGTCAGTTTGTTCTTTATTTCCATGTCTCTGGTTTTACTTTGCTTGCTTGTATTGTTATTAGGTTCCACTTATAAGTGAGATCATGAGGTAGAAACTCCTACCCTTTGTGACAGAATGGATGGAACTGGAAAGTATTATGCTAAGTAAAATAAGCCAGGCAGTGAAAGACAAATGCCATACAAATCCATTGTTGAAACAATTCTTCCTTTTTTTCTTTAGGAGGAATCATCTCAATAATCTTATCTGGGTGGTATTAGACTGATATTTCACACAGATGGAGAGAGGTGATTCGTAGGTTACAATCACTGATGTAGAACACCTGCCTTCTCCAACCTCACTTTTTCCCCCATAACATCTCCCTGAATTTTCTTCTTTTCTTGATGATGATTAATTTTAAAGGCCATGAACTTCCAGGCTCCAGTTGTATTGAGTTTTAACTAGTAATTGGGTATATACAGAATTCAAGCTCTGTGCAGCCTGCTGGGAAAAAGCTGCCTCCCTAAAGGTTGGATTGCTAGTCAGGCTTTGCCCCTCCCCTTTCTTAAATGGTAAAGTGAAACTTCAATATTTCCATTAATTTAGGAGCCTTGTGTGCAGGTACACTGTCAGCAAGGGCTACAACAAATATATGTGTTCAACATTTATTCTTTGTGTGGCTGTGAATATAAAGATGATTAAGAAATGAAGTCCGTGTTCGAAATATTCTAGCTTGGATGACAGGTTGTGTTACAGTTGCTTATGTCAACATCAAATAAAAAGGTAAGATTTAAACCTCATTGCTTTTGCTTTTGTAAAACATGAGGAGGTTGTATCAGATGAGATGGAGAGTCATGTTTCAGGTTACGAGCCTAATGCCTTAACAAGTATGAGATGGGTAGTATTCCCTTGCGTAAATGTACCATAGTTTTTTATCCACTCATTTACTGATAGGCAGTAAATTTGCTTCCAACACTTGGCTATTGTAAATTGACCTGCTATGAACATTGGGGTGCATAGGTTCTTTTGAATTGGTGTTTCAGGATTCTGCAGCAGAAAGAAAAAAGGAGCTCCTACCCTTCATGACAGCATGGAGGGAACTGGAGAGCATTATGCTAAGTGAAGTAAGCAAGTTGGTGAAAGACAAATACCTATGATCTCACCTATAAGTAGAATCTAATCAATAACACAAACAAGCAAGCAAATGTAACCAGAGAATTGAAATAAAGAACAAATTGATAGTAACCAGAAGGGAGGAGAGAAGGGAGATAATGGAGGGAAAAGGGGAAGGGTCATGGACAAAGGCAAAGGGGGGTAGGATTGAGGGTGAGAGGTGAGGATAGGTGGGGGAGGGGGAGTGGTGGGTGGAAATTGAGATAATTTTACTTGGACAACAATAAAAAATAAATTAATACAAAAGAAGTATGAGATGGGTACTGGCTATTTAAGAACAGTCTGGTTGCTTGGAATTTTTTAAAAAATGTTTATCTGTCATTTGAACTTTGTCTCAATAGACATATATGTTTTGTATTGTGATTTCTATCTCATAATTGTTTTCAGATGTATCTGTTTATATGTATGACTATATTTTCCATACCACATGGAATTTGATTATATGAATGTATCGCAATTTGTGTCTTCATTCTGTTGTTGGTCATTTGGCCTGGAGAATTATGTTCATTTACATTGGTTATTATTGTTGATATATTTGCAATTCATTTATTGAAATTGTTTTTTTTTTTGTCTTCCCTTTTCATTGGCCTTTATTTTAACATTTTTCTACTTGTTTTTGATCACAGGCCGCATTTGTTATCATTCTGTACCAGTCTCAGATGCACGGCT
Source organism: Artibeus jamaicensis (assembly GCF_021234435.1). NCBI lineage: Eukaryota > Metazoa > Chordata > Mammalia > Chiroptera > Phyllostomidae > Artibeus > Artibeus jamaicensis. The sequence goes on along the minus strand of NW_026522050.1, from coordinate 4,858,535 downwards.
AAGCAGCCAGAAAACCATGCACTCCATAGAGTGGTCCCCCTTCTTCCCCAAGCACGACCTGGTCTCGTACATAGTTATCATGACATTATCAACCACATTTCCAATGCTGCACACTACATCTCTGTAACTATATTGTAACTACCAATTTTTATTACTTAATCCCTTCACCTCATTCACTCAGCCTCCAAATACCCCTCCTTACTGACTACTGTTAGTGTGATCTCTGAACATATAAGTCTGTTCCTATTTTGCCTGTTTATTTTGTTCACTAGATTCCATATATAAGTGAAATCCTGTGGTATCTGTATTTATCATTCTGACTTATTTCCCTTAGCATAATATGCTTTATGTTCATCTGCGCTGTTGCAAAAGGTATGATTTCACCCTTTTATATAGCTAAGTAGTATTCCATTGTGTCATGTACAACAGCTTTTTTATTCACTAATTTATTGATGGGCACTTGGGCTGCTTCCAATTTTGGCTATTATAAATAATGTTTCAATGAACATAAGGGTGCATATATTCCTCTAAATTAGTGTTTCAGATTTCTTTGGCTATATTCTGAGAAGTGGAATCATTGGATCACAAGGCAGTTCCATTTTTAATTTTTTGAGAAATCTCCATACTGTTTTCCACAATGGCTGTACCAACCTGCATTCCCACCACAGGGTTCCTTTTGCTCCCCATCCTCACCAACATGGTTTGTTAGTTGATTTGTGGATGATGGCTATTCTGACAGATGTGAGGTGGTATATCACTGTAGTTTTGATTTACACATCCCTGATGGTCAGTGATGGTGAGCGTTTTTTCATATGTCTATTGGCCATCTGTCCATCTGCTTTTAATAGAAAAAAATATTTACAATATCATAATTTGTCTCCTTCAGGTGTTAGTGTGGCAAGACAAATTATGTCCAAATTACTTGTCAACTTAGTTCCTAAAGAGGATAAATAAGTGTCTCTTTTTTCCTCTTCGTTTTTTCTACTTTTTAAAAATAAATTGCATAAATATTATTAGAAATTTTTACAGCCAAAGTCAGCTTTTCTCTTTTACTCCATATGGGAATTTTTGCTTTGGTTTATTTATTTCTGCAGCTATCTGCTATTTTCTAGTCTGCTTATTTCATGTTTATTCATTACCTTTCTCTTGGTGAACATTTTGGTTGTTCTAGATTATTTTCCTTTTTTGAATATTTCTTTGATATATTCTTCTGCATAGCTTATTGTTTACTTTGTTGTTCTTTTGTTTGTTTTGGCTTTTTGTCTTTTCTTTTCCTTGCCTTCTTTTTTGTTGTTATTTTTTGTTTATTTTATTTTATTGATTATGCCATTACATTTGTTCTATTTCCCCCCTCCGTTCCCCTCCACCCCGCACACCCCCTCCCCCACCATTCCCCCCTTTAGTTCATGAATACTTGTCTCAAGTTCTTTAGATTCTATATTTCCCATACTATTCTTACCCTCCCCCTATCTATTTTCTATTTACTGTCTCTGCTACTTATTTTCTGTACTTTCTCCCCCCTTCTCCTTCTCCTACTCCCCTGTTGCTAACCCTCCACGTGATGTTCATTTCTATGGTTCACTACTGATCTAGCTGTCCTCTTACTTTGCTTTTGTTTTAGGTGTGGTTCTTAATAACTGTGAGTTTGCTCACAGCAAACTGTGAGTTTGCTATCCTTTCACTGTTCATCTTTTTTATCTTCTTTTTCTTAGGTAAGTCCCTTTAACATTTCATATAATAAGGGCTTGGTGATGATGAACTCCTTGAATTTGATCTTATCTGAGAAGCACTTTATCTGTCCTTGCATTCTAAATGAAAACTTTGCTGGATAGAGCAATCTTAGTTGTAGGTCTTTGGTTTTCATGACTTGGAATACTTCTTTCCAGCCCCTTCATGCCTGTAAGGTCTCTTTTGAGATATCTGCTGACAGTCTGATGGGAACTCCTTTGTAGGTGACTGTCCCCTTATCTCTTGCTGCTTCTAGGATTCTCTCCTTCATTTTAATCTTGGCTAATATAATGATGATGTGCCTTGGTGTGTTCCTTCTTCGGTCCAACTCCTTTGGAACTCTCTGAGCTTCCTGGATTTCCTGGAAGTCTATTTCCTTTGCCAGAATGGGGAAGTTCTCCTTTATTATTTGTTCAAATAAGGTTTCCATTCATGACTGTTCCTCTTCCCCTTCTGGTACCTCTATAATTCGAATGTTGGAACATTTAAAGATGTTCTGGAGGTTCCTAAGCCTCTCCTCATTTTTTTGAATTCTTATTTTTTCATTCTTTTCTGTTTGGTCATTTTTTCTTCCTTCTGGTCTACTCCCTTGATTTGAGTCCCAGTTTCCTTTCCATTACTATTGGTTTCCTGTACGTTTCCCTTCATTCCAATTAGTTTAGCCTTCATTCCAATTAGTTTAGCCTTCATATATTCCTCTAATTTGTGGCTAAAATCAACCAGTTCTGTGAGGATCCTGATCACCAGTGTTTTAAACTGTGCATCTGAAAGTTTTGCTATTTCTTCATCGCTTAGATTTATCAGCTCTGGGGCTCTGAGTTGTTCTTTGAGCCATGTTTTTATCTGTTTGTGCAGGGTGGGGCCGCCCAGGTTGCTGGTTTGTGATGCTGTATGTGGGGGCGGGGTCAGAAAGGGAGCAATGGCGGTCCTCTCTGCTCGCCCAGTTCGTCCCACTGCTTGCCCCCGCCTGTTCATCTGAGCGGAAATGTGCGAGCCTGCCGCCCTGTGCCGTGTGGTGTCAATGCTCGCCTCTTCACTGGTTTATCTGCACGCAAATGCTCGACTGACCACAGACAGCCAGCTGCGCCTCTTCCCTGTGTCCGCCCATAGCTGGCCCGCACCTGGGATCCGAGCACTCAGCTGCCTGTGCACCACCCAGGGCGGGGATCTTTTTGGCCAACCTGCTCCTCTGCTGGCTTTGCCCCTCTTACCAGTTTAGCTGAGCATTTCATTGTTTTTGGACTCTGTATTGTCGATTTTCTGTGTGGTTTGGTTGCGTTTATTATTGTTAAAACTTTATTGTTTTTAGATTTGGTTGTGCAAGGATGCAAGGTGTTTCCACCTATGCCTCCATCTTGGCGGAAGTCTCTCTTGCCTTCTATATTGTTTCAAAATTAAAATTTTTTTCCTTCATTATGTTTTGTTCTCCAATTTTGGAAGTATTGCTATCTAATTTAAGATTGCTTTTTATCTCTGTTACTTATTATGCATTTAAAAATAATTGTAGTCCTTTGCCCACTTTTTAATTGGGTTGCTTGTCTTCTTAGAGTGGAGTCGTGTAAGTTCTTTGTATATTTTGGAATTAAACCTTTTTCTGAGGTATCATTGGCAATTATGTTTTCCCATACAGTTGGTGTCTTTTTATTTTAATACTATTTTCTTTAGCCATGCAAAAGCTTTTAATTTTGATGAGATCCCATTTGTTTATTCTTTCCTTTATGTCCCTTGCTCTAAGGGACATATCAGTATAACAGTCGCTGCATGAAATATCTGAGATTTTCTTGCCAATGTTCTCCTCTAGGACTTTAATGGTGTCATGGCTTATATTTAAGTCTTTTATCCACCTTGAATTTATTTTGGTGTATGGTGTAAGTCTGTGCTCGAGTTTCATTTTTTTGCATGTAGCTATCTAGTTCTCCCAACACCATTTGTTGAAGAGGCTATTTTTAGTCCATTTTATGTTGCTGCCCCCTTTGTCGAATATTAATTGACTGTAGAGGGTTGGGTTGATTTCTGGGCTCTCTTTTCTGTTCCATTGGTCTATGTGCCTGCTTTTATGCCAGTACCAGGCTGTTTTGATTACAGTGTCCTTGTAATACAGTTTGGTATCAGGTACTGCGATCCCTCCTACTTTGTTCTTCTTTCTCAAAATTGCAGCTGCTATTCAGGGTCGTTTATGGTTCCATATAAACTTTTGAAGTGTTTTTTCTATGTCTGTAAAGTATGTCATTGGTACTTTAATAGGTATTGCATTGAATCTGTAAATTTCTTTGGTTAGTAAGGACATTCTGATAATATTAATTCTTCCAATCCATGAACATGGTATGTGTTTACATTTGTTTGTGACTTCCATGATTTGTGGGAGCGGGGTCGGAGAGGGGCAATGGCATTTGTTCAGCTCTCTCTGGGATTTCGGTCCCCTCTGCTGCTTCTTGCAAGCAAACCGGTTCTCCCTGGTGCTGGCTCCTGGGTGTGTGGGCCTATGCACCCTCCAGGACCCTGTGGGTCTCTCCAACAAACTCTTGGTGAGCCTGGAAGCTTCTCCAATCAATGCTTTCATGCTTTAAGTCTTGGCACTGGGGCCCTAGCCTGTGTGGTCTGTCTCACTGCTCACTCCTTTGCCTGGTTTACCTGCTCACAAATGTGTGACCGCGTTCAGCCAGCCACCTTGTGCCCCCACTGGGTCTGCCCACTGCAACCCCACACCTTAGATCCTCCAACCATGGCCTGCGCTCCTGGGTCAGTCAGGCCGCTTTTGCCTGCCCGATTCCATTCCACCAGCCGCTGACTCCAACCTCTTACTGGTCTGGCTGAATGCTTCATTGTTGTCAGACTTCTGTACAGTTCAATTTTCTGTGTTTTGGTTGCGTTTTTGTTACTAAAACTTTGTTGTCTTTAAACTTGGTTATGCGAGGAGGCACAATGTTTCCACCTATGCCTCCATTTTGGCCAGAAGTCAAGACCACCTGGAATCTAGTTTCTTTAAGAGGAGGGAGCTCTATGATTATGGTGCTTCTTCTTCTGGTGTGTGGATTTTCTTCCCTGTGAAATTACTGAAATGTAATTATTTGGGGAAATAACTGTGTATATATTTTAGGAGATAATGGTAATGTGAAAATCTTTTCTATATTATAAGCTGTGTTTGCCTTTCATGGATAGATTCATGATCAATTAATTATATTTTATTTATTACAAAGGTCAGAACTGAATAACCTTTGAGCACTTTTTAAAGATAAATACACATCTGACACTTTGTCTTATGATTCTTTCTGTAGTGAAAATAACTTGTTCTCTGGACTGGATGATGGTCCAAGTTGTCCCAAATACTTGCAGTGGACATCAGTATATACTGGCTGAGGAATTATACCTGGGATCAGGTTGTCCTGCGACTCGGATTGAAACATATGTGTATCATTTTATATATCTCATTTCTGATTGCGGCATCAGGACACAGGTGAGACTAGTGATTATTTGTAAAGACAATTTATAAATACTTTTTTAGACCTTTATGGCTGGTGCAAAAATTGTTTTTTTTTAAGGTTTTATTTACTTATTTTTAGAGAGAGGGAAAGGGATGGAGGAAGAGGGGAGAGAGACACCAATGTGTGGTTGCCTCTTGAGTGCCCCCTACCTGAGGCCCAGCTTGTAACCCAGGCGTGTGCCCTGACTGGGAATTGAACTGGCAACCCTTTGGTTCACGGGCTGGCACTCAATCCACAGAGCCACAGCAGCCAGGGCTAAAATTGTTTTTTAAGAGCAAGTTTTGCTTCTGGTTATAATGATTTATGAATAGATAACAACACAGTTCCTACTTACCAATCAATGAATATGGGCCATCTATGTGCACAGGACCTTGTAACACAGATTAACAGACTGGAAGGGAACTGACCTTAAGTTATCTTCAGGCTACAATTGAATTTCACCACAACTTAGCAGACAGTTGTAAATTTCATTGAAAGCTCCTAATATGGAAGGTCCCCAGTCCTGGGCCAGTTTATCACATTCAACCTTATGTCATTTGAACCTGCCCATGTTCTGTGAGGACATATATCAATATGGGGAGTAGATTTTTACTGGAATAAAATCTGTCAACTATTTTGCTGGCACAAATCAACTGCATTGTTATCTTGACATGTTATCTTTTAAAACAGATTTTTGAATTTAAACACCGTGTAGCCATACTACAAAAATATTTCATGCCAATTACTAATGATGACAGTCATCTGTGAATAAGGTCTTATCTCTGCTTTGGAAAGATGGGAACTGGAGCTTCGGAAGGTGCTTTAAAAATTGGCCCGGGGATGCAGGGCTGGTTGGTGATAGTTTAGAAGCCAAACCAGGATGGTTATCCTTCAAAGCTTATGCTTTGAACCACTGTATTATTTGACCTCCAAATTATCTCTCTCAAAAGAACTGTTGAAAACCTTTTCAATAATAAATCACAAAGGTGGCTCTAAATGGCAGTTTAGGTCACTTAGAGGTACTATTCAGATTTGCCCCCCGCAGACACTTTAAATTCACTCTTCCAGCTAACAACTTCTGCTGTCCCAGGGGGTTGTCAGACCTTCACAGTTTCCTAAAAGTGAAAATAGCCATTTCTGTGAGGTTGAATATTTTCTACTTCCTGTTCGTATGTGTGTATGACTCCTCTCCCACAATAAGTACCTTCTACTTGATCTTTGTGCTCTCCTAGGTTGTGTCAGAGCATATTCTCCTCTTGCAAAGTGAGCTGTACTATAACCCAAGGGATCTACATTGCCATTGCCAAATAATTCCTCTGCAGTGTTCCACCTCTAGGTGAGTCCGATAGCTCAGACCGCTTTCCAGTGCCTTCACTTCACCTTATCAGACAGTTCTGCAGAAGCATATACTATCTGATTCACCCATAAGCCTATAAGCCTATCTCTAAACAAACACTAAATTAGCATTTACAAAAATATTTTAATGAATACTCTTATCTTTTGTAATATAATAACCATTTTAGAATCAAAACATATGGAATCTAGAGGGACTAAGTTATTTTATAGTAACTGAACTACAAAGCACAGTCATTAAATATGCAGAGTCACTTTAGTAAGTAAGAGAATCAAGCATGATATTACCTTTCAAAGCTCTCTCCATAATACTGTCTTCTGGTACATGTCCATGTTAGGAGAGTAAATAGCTAAAAATTTAAGAGAAAAGCAATTTTTTATTTTATTCCATTTATTTATTTATTTTTAAAATATTTTATTTATTTATCTTTAGAGGGGAAGAGAAGGAGAGAGGGAGAGAAATATCAATGTATGGTTGCCTATTGTGCATCCCCTGCTGGGAAACTGTCCTGCAACCCAGGCATGTGACTTGACTGGGAATCGAACTGTGATCCTTTGGTTCTCAGGCCTGCGCTCAATCTACTGAGCTACACTAGCCAGGGCTCAATTTTTCATTTTAATACTAAGTCACAGAGGTACATGAAAGGAAGAGCTTATCAGCCTAATAATTAAATGTACTTTGCTTGCGGTTTTGTGAAACTGAGACACTGAATCCTAAAAGGACCGACATTGAACTCTGAGACCAGTGGAATGCTATCCTGGTAGACTTTGACCATTTCAGTGAAATACGTGCACTGAGTGGTATAAACTTGAATGACAAATCTGGAAACCACCTGAAAACCACAGGAGAATTCTGTCCTTGTTTAATATATGAAAATAGTTAACACCAAAGCAAAGAATTTGGAGCTCAGAGCTAATGTGCAGTATCCTTTAGCATGATCAGAGTATTATTGGGGGGAGTAAGAAAGAATTGTTTTTTTGTTATGGTAAAATATATACAAAATGGCTTAAATGGTACATTTTATTATAAGTTTAAAATTTAGTGGCATTAAGTGCATTCACATTGTTGAAAGCCTCTGACCTTCCCTTTAGCTCATGTTAATGGAGCAAAACAAAGGCTGAGGGGTTCAGCACTACACACACACAGCAATGGGTCAGGTGAAGCTTTTGACAGTTTTCATTTGCCATTCTTAGGACCTAAAAGTCTAAGTCTGGACACTTGGGCATTCTGCTAATGCAGACATTATGTCACCTTCCTCCAGGAGGTACAGGTCCTGTTCTGCACCACCAAAACACCAAACTGACAGTGACTATGGTGTTCAAAAGTGATGAAAAGGAAAATAACTTGGCTCTAAGGTCAGCCTCAGAAAGACCTGGTGCCAAGCACATGCACACTAGCTGCTTTCTGTTTTTTCTTTCTTTAGGCAATCAGTGTGGCTTACACCAGTCTCAACAGATGAAATAAAATTGGATCCCAGTCCTTTTATTGCTGACTTCAAGGCAACGCCAGAAGAGTTAGGATTACTATGTTCTGGTTAAACTGACTCCCTCCTTAAGGAAAAAAGAAAATGTGAAATTGACATCATGAATTTTGTTGGAAAACATTGGGGCTTTTTTTTTGGTACAAAAAATAATTGCTATAAACATTTCCTTAGGTATCTTTTTTTTTTTAAGATTTTATTTATTTATCTTTAGAGGGGAAGGGAAGGAGAGAGGGAGAGAAACATCAATGTATGGTTGCCTTTCGTTTCCCCGGGGTCTTAGGTATCTTGATCCTTAAAAAAAACCTTAATTCAAATGATGGTTCTGATTCAATGAAGGTGCACTTTTAAATAGTATTATTTATTAGAAGTATGCCTTATTAATCTTATGTTAACTATATGGTACTTGGTATTACCCATTTAAATTCTATTTCCTGTTCTATATATTAATTGAGCCATATGTCCTCAATGACAATAGTTTGATCTATTTGATATGAACCTCTGGAAATTATTATATATTTTTAGTAAGAATAAAAAATAGAGACAAGTGTGTACATGTGCCAGAGACTAAAATTTGTGCAGAAGTTAAAATTAAATATACTAACTCCCAGGAGACACAAAGTGTTTTTATGTGAGAATGCTTTAACTTGGGTGTGCTTTCCTAGTTAATCAATAAAGCTGAGTCTTAAAAATAATGTTCACCATATTTAAGCAATTATTGTGGGAGAAATAAAATCTATGTTCTAGAATTTAGGGACTACTCCCTTCACTGAAATGTGATGCCAGATTATCCTTTCTTTCTGATATGACTTTTCTATACTTGAAATAATTGACAGGGTGAGATGCTCAAGCATCGTATCATCCTGACACATAAGAGCAATTCATTACATGATCACCTATCGCCAGCTATTTGTGCTGTCTTCTTTTCACTCAAGGGGAAGTCTGCCCAATAATACACCAAAAAAAATTCACTTCTGACTTTGGGGATATTTCTTATATTCAATTAGTTACTGATATGTACATTTTGGGTGCTACATCCTTTGTGGAACAAATTTTGCTAAGATATTTTTCATTAAGTTTTTTTGGTAAAGATTTTATTTATTTTGAGAGAGGAAGGGAGGGAGAAAGAGAGGAAGCAAAATATCACTGTGTGGTTGCCTTTCACATGCTCCCAACTGGGGACCTGGCCCACAACCCAGGCATATGCCCTGACTGGGAATCGAACCAGCAACCCTTTGGTTCTCAGGCCTGTGTTCAATCCACTGAGCTATATCAGCCAGGGCTCATTAAGGTTGTTTTTTTTAAAGATTTTATTTATTAATTTTTAGAGAGGGAGGAAGGGAGGGAGAAAGAGCGGGAGAGAAACATCAATGTGTGGCTGCCTCTTGTACACCCACTACCTGGAGCCTGGCTACAACACAGGCATGTGCTCTGACAGGGAATCAAACTGGCAGTCTTTTGGTTCACAGGCTCACGCTCAATCTACTGAGGTACATCAGCCAGGGCTCCTTTGTGGGAGGTATCTGCCTGAAGAGTTCCCCACCCTGCCCTGCCCCTGCCCAGCCACCATGGATGAGAATAAGTTTACCAAGACATGGTCTGTTAGAGGAGGAAAGGTGGCCGATTTCTCAAAGGAGAAGGGCTAGGAGCCTGTTCTTCAATGGGCTTTTATTTGGCTTAATTTGCGTGTGAATATGGGGTGTATTTGTAAAGCTCGTCAATCATTGTCAGGCAATAATGATCAAACAATAGATAACATTCAAAGAACTCTGAAGGCTTATTTGGAGTCAGGGTCAGAGGGCCATAAAGCTTTGGGGAACAAACCGATTTCATGCTTGGGCCCTTATCATTTAAATTGAGGATTTTAGCAAAGTAGGTTTCATAGAATTTTATGCATTCTTTCTTAGGCCTGATTGCCCAAGGGAACCATTCTTTCCGGAACAGGGCTGCACCCACATCCAGTTTTGTTTCAGGCTTAAGTCAGGGTGGGGAAGTAAGGCAGCCAAAGAAATTAGGAGACTTCTTGCAGACAGAATGAGGACTCAGGCTGTGTCAAAGCTGAGGAGTGAGGGTCCATCACCCCTTTTTGCTATAGCCCCCCAAGTCCTTCCCTGAGGGCCCCTTCATGACCATGCCTGTTTTAGGTCATCCCTCCCTTGAGGAATCTTACCTGTCATTGGCTAACTGGTCAGGCTTGGGGCCAAGTAGGGCGAAGTAGAGGGGGCAGAGGTGGTGCCCCTGCCAGGGAGATAAACTTTGTTTCCTTAGTGGCTTATTGTCCCAAGATCTCTCACTCAGCCTTAGCCATAGGGGGTTACAGCTTCTGAAACCAGGCAGGATAGTTCCCAACACTCATTAAGCTTTAAAAATAGTTTAACATGCTGCTACCTTATATTCAATAAAATGTTGTTTATTTCCTTGTCAAAGAATTTAACCATTGCCATAATGGATACATCCTTTGGCAGTTAAAACACAGGTAATGATGACATCTCTGGAAGGCTTGAAAGGAATGTCAGACAATACCACCAGCGTGTTGTGACAACTTATTTAATCCTAACAACTTGAAGAGTTATCCATTACTATAAAAGACCTTAGTTGCTAAGACCTTTCTATTCATTCTGTCATTGAAAAACTGTTTTCTAAGGTGGGTACAATGAGCTTAAATGTACAAATGAGGTAACTGAAGTCTTATAGTTTTAATAATTTCCTTGCACAGCTCTTTCTATAGTTCTAAATTTAAAACAAGTATGTTCAAAGAAATACTTTTTTCACTTTGTGGAGAGCAGGATCAATAAAATGGCATTGGTCCAATCAAGATAGGATAAAGTAGAGTCACTCATGTCAATCAAGAAGACTGTCAGTCAGCCATGACACTTTGGTTCAAGAGGGAAACTAAGTCAGAACAGACACTTCTGGCACGGAAACACACGTAAGATATCTGCACAGGTGGGCAGAAGAGTCACATATGCAGAGCAGGACCACCCACAGATAGGTTCCTGGGCAAATTCCCCACTTGCCATCAGGGGTGCCAAGACACTTAACAAAAGACCCAGAAGACTGGAGTGTACCACTTTCACGACAGAACTGAGGCAGACTCCAGACCACTGCTGAATCAGCTGAGCTCCACACACCAGAGTACTGCTCCATGCCACGCTGATCTCTCTTGGCATCAGCTGCTGGAGGCTCTGCCCTGCTGGACTGAAGACTTTGTCTTCCCTGCAGCCCACCTGGCTCCTGAGATCCTTCCTTGCAAGATACAGATAACTCCCTTGCCCACCATGCTCTCTCCAAAACCTTCAGACTAAGACTCTGGAACTCAGGTTCATTATCCCCCATCGATTGTTCTGTGTGTGTGTTATATTTCTCTTAGGTTGTTAGAGTGTGAGAAGGATATTAATATATGTCAATGTTCTACTTTGAGTGAAGCTGCATTCAATAAAAGCTGAGTGAATAGCACAGTTACTGTGTGTGACTCATCTATTTGTTGGTGCCAGGCTGCTCAGCAGACAGCTAGCTGAGCAGTTGCCTGGCTGACTTTATAGGGAAAGATTGTATCATGAACATATGCTTGTGACACACTTCCTCATATTTCTTTCTTTCTTTTAAGACACTTTCTTGTCCCTTTTGTCTGCAGTATTCCATTTGCAATGGCTCTGGCTAACTGTTCTTCCTTCATTCCAATCCTATCCCTTCCTTCCTATCCCTCTACCCATATTTTCTGCTTGTATTTCTTGTTCCACCAATGTGTTAAACAACATCTCAAAGTCAGAAACAGTTATTCCTGATGCCAGTTTCCTACCCAACACTATGCCTGCACACAGCACAGTGACATCTAAGTGGTTAGCACACTCTTTAGTCTCCCAGCAAAACATGTTCATTGCCTCCTCTGAACTATTGCATAAGGTAGAGATCCATTCAGCCTGAGTTAGAAGAGGCTGCCATCTTCTGGTAAAGATGCTGTGGTGACCGTTACAGAGTGTCTCCTACTCACGACAAGATAAGCTTGAGAGGAAAGAAGTCTGTCAAGGCTTGAAGCCTCCAAGGTAAACCCTATAGAATCCCTCTCTCCTGCCTTTTGTATCAATTAAAAGTGTCACCCAGTAGGCCACTGAGAATGTCTGCAAAATTTTCTGCTTGGTTGCTATGTAGAGATTTGGAACAGCCAGCTCTATAGATGGCTTTCTCTTGATGGTTACTTTGGTGCCATGGTGAAAAATGTTAGATGTAATTACATAGTTATTTATTTGGAAAAAGGTGTGCGTGGGCACACATACATACAGACGTACACCTCTTAGATATGTTAAATCCAAGTGGCTGCACCCAAATTTGTCTGCCAGCTCTGGCAGTGAGGGATGGTGTGGACACACCTGAGGTACGGAATTTGGGGAGTGAGCTTCTGCATAAACTCAGGGGGACAGTTTCAGTTAATGACATTCTAGTGGCAGCCAGGTTCTGATTCCTAGCTCCTCAGATCGCTGGCTGTGCTCCCTTGGGCAAGTTACTTTAACTTCTCTGATGCTCAGCTTCCTCATCTGTAAAATGGAAAAGGTCGTAACAGTATCACCTTTTCATATGGAGGTTGTGAGAACTAAGTCAGGTAACATGAGTAGGATACTTAAAATGTACATTGAAAGCTAGATAAGTGGACTTAACTGGTGTGTCCTTAGAAAAATCAACATTTCCTTTATAAAGAAAAGCACTAAATTAATATTTTAGAACATAATTTACTTTACCTGAAGGCTAAAAATTCTCCCTGATTTTATAGTTTTTTTTTAAAGTCAAGTTAAATAATGGGGTTAGAATAGGTTTCCTCCCTCTAGGACTACTCTGGAGTTTCTCCGTATGAGGCTCTTCTCTGTATGGGGGCATGTGAGAAACAGCCAACTGATTGATGTTTCTCTCTCTTTCTCCCTTCCTTCCCCTCTCTCTAAAAGTAAACAAATAAATCTGTTTAAAAGGTTTTTAAGAAATAATAGGAGGGTAGAAGTTGATGAATCTGAGATACTGAGTCTCTTTAATGCCCAATAAAATTAACTTTCTTAAGGCATTCATATGGTAGATCATCAGAAAATCACATATGTTGTGAATACAATGGTTACTATGAATATTTGATGAATCTGAAACTTAGGAAAAAGCTTCTTTTGTGTTGTTAACTTTGAACAATTTAATTGTTTTGAGTGTGCATTCTCCCAGCACTAGTTCCATAACTGAAAGCCAAAAATTCTATCTTTAGTGATCCATTAAATAATTACTAAGTCTCTATTATGTGTTCCCATTAAATTGTCTACCCATTTAGACTACTTTCCTGGTTCATCGACTCTTCCTCCTTCCTGGATGGCTATTTCTCCTTTATATTCTATCCTCAAATACCAATCCCCTTTCTCTCATCTTTACTCTCTCTGGTGATGACCTGGCTTCCTATTCTGACATGCTCAAGGCATCAAAAGAGAATTTTCAGATCCCCCTCTAACATCTCCTTCATGGACCAGATCTGTGCCGATACATTTTTTCACTCTAACCTTTTCCCATCAGTGACTTCTCTGTGATTTTCTCCAAAGTCAGTACCCCTCCTTGAATCCTAGCTTCTGTTCCTTCCCCACCACGCAAGTGTATCACTCCAATTTTCTTTCTCCTTGGACCTTCTTTATTTATTTATTTATTTATTTTCAGAGAGAGGGGAAGGGAAAGAGAGAGGGAGAGAAATATCAATGTGTGGTTGCCTCTTATGTGTCCCCCACTGGGAACTGGCCTGCAACCCAGGCATGTGCCCTGACTGGGAATCCAACTGTGATCCTTTGCTTCACAGGCCTGCGCTCAATCCACTGAGCTACACCAGCGACGGCTCTCCTAGACCTTCTTAATCTGTCTATAAGCATCCAGTTACTTCTGTCAAAAGAAAAAAAAGTCTCAACCTTATTTTCTGCTGCTAGCTAGCTACAGTTTGCTTTTCCTTTTGTAGCTAAACCCCTTAAAGCAGGAGTGTCAAACTCATTTTCACTGGGGGCCACATAAGCTTCACAGTTGCCTTCAAAGGGCCAAAATAATTTTAGGACTGTGTAAATGTAACCATCTCTTAACTGGGGCAAGAGCTCGGTGTTGCCACAGGGTAGAAACAAGGCACTGAGCTGGATAAAACAAGGTGGAGGCCGGATTCGGCCATGGGCCTTGTGTTTGCAACCCATGACTTAAAGGAATTATCTTTACTTTGTCTGCAATTTCTAATCTACCCAGTTTCAATGAAACCCACTCCAATATGCTTTATGTTCTCCCCTATCACACCCCTATTAGATTACTGAAGATTTCTACATTGGTAGCGGAGAGGTCAGTTCTCAGTTCTTCTGAAAATGGCCCCTTGAGCCTCAACTAGCACACAGCTGGTCACTTAGTCCTTCCAATAATGTCTTCACTTGGCTTCCAGGACATCTTCATTGAATGGTTTTCTCCCTGTCTCTTTAGTCTCTCCTTTTCAATCTCCTTTCTTATTTCCTTTTCTTCTCTCTGACCTGTTAATGTTGGGGTGCCCTAGAGCTCAGTGCTTTGTCACCTTCTCTACTAGCTCCACTGGTGATCGTATTCATTCACGAGTCGGCAAACCAACATGGTCTGGTGTCTATTCACTCTCCGTCTTCATTTCCTGATGTTGTTTCCGTTCCCCTCCTCCCACCTTGCCCCTTGCTTCCCTGGAACACACCTGGGACACTGTGGCCCCGGGACTCTGAACAGACTGTTTCCTGGACTACAAGGACGTCCCTCCGGATATGCTTGAGGCTAACTCCCTCAGCTCTTTAATGCCTCCCCCGACTGGTCATTCCTAATGAGTATCACAAACCTCCCCTCCTCTCTCTGGTTTCCATATCCTCCTTACTCCACTCTAGCATCCTACAGCACTTAATTACTTTAAAAAAATACTACATAATTTACCTATTAGTATACTTAATTTGTTGTTGTTGTTGTGATCGCTGCTAAGCATATAAACTCCTTGAGGGTAGGGAATCTTTGTTCATTGATGTTTGCCCAGCAGGTAGGATATTGCTGGTTGTGTAAACAATGTTCAATTGATACTTATTTAAATGAGTTGTAGACAAAGGAAGGAAGTATGTGCTGTCTATATTAACTGAAAATTCTTACTGCTTTCCAGATGAAAAACAATTGTGGGATGAATGTTGCCAGCACTACAATCACTTTAGTAGGCTTTGCTTTTCTCTCAACAAACTTGGTAACTAGCATCTTGTTATTCAAGAGTTGTCAGTCTGCACCATCATGGGACTTATGCATTTACCTGGGTGTCACATCAATCTTATGTGTTTAAAAAGTTATATATCATTACAAAATATTGCAAACAATCTAAAATGTAGGGTTACCATCTTGCTTTGATTTGAATCTTTGCTCTGCCATTCATTAGCTCTGTAAAGATGGGCACATCAGATAACCTCTCTGTGTTTCAATTTTCTCATCTTTGAAATGATAGCAATAGTATCGATCTCACAGGGTTGGTACAAGGATTAAATAAATTAATATGTGACAAACAATTAAAATAATGCTTACTACAGTGATTTATATTATTATTAATATAATATAATATTACTACTACTACTAAAATCACCAAAAAGTTTAAATTTTAAAAAATTCTGTTTCACATCTTGCTTTTTAAAACCAACTTGGAAGATTTGTAAGTTCCTCTGTGGTCTGGGATTTTTCAAATAATGACTCATTGAAGTTTTGGATTACCTCACTTTTGAATTTGGCTGTGGAAGTTTCAAAGGAAAAGGTCTTTAATAACCTTTCCAAACTCCTTTTTTGTGTGTTTGTGTTTAGGCATCCTTTCTCTTCTGAGAGTAACTTAGAAATTAAGATATTTCCTCAATTTGTTCATTTTCCCCATGATGATTTGTAAACTATTATTTACCGACTCACTTCTAATCCTCCAGTTTGCTGATGCTATTCATGGTAGTTAGTGTCTTCATTTTCTTTTTATATTTTTCATGACTCAGTTCATACTTATATGGTTCTGACTTTTCTGTAGATCCTATGGAATTTTCCTTCCAGTGCAATTTTGTATTTGCTTTTTTTCTAGGTGCTTCAGTAATAGGAGAAGGACCACTAATCTAGTACTTTTCTTGTTTAATATTTTTGCTTAGTGTTTGTTGTTAGTTAGGAATAGAGTAAATGCCCAAACCTTTATGAAGTGCTATTAATGAGATTGTGGAGGGGTGATATTTGTCCATTTTAAAAAAACTTTCTTCTCACCTTCTTTGTTTGCTGCTACTCCAACTGGGAGGTGTTAGTGGCTGGGTCAGAATTCTGCCTTTGTAGCTTCTCCCCCTCATGCCTACTTCACATGATACAGAAATACAACATCTCTCTCCAGGAAAAAGATTTCCATGTTTTCAGACTGATAATTGTGTCTCTTACAGAGTGTTAGTGTGTGGCTGTGTTTTAAAACTAATTTACAGTTTACTTTGTTCTATTCTGTGGGAGGGAAATATTGTAGTTTGATTTTCTGCTGATGTTTTTTTTCTCTGAATGTTTCTACTGGGTTTGAAATGAGGCATCATATCCCCTAGTGCCTTGTGTTTTTAATGCTGATCTTTACCTTGATAGAATTATGCATAACCATCTCTAACTCAGCCATGGGGTGCAAAGCAAACTGCTTTAGTTCAAGAGAGATGGGTTTGTTTAAATGAGTAATTATTCCCATGGTCTGCCACCTTCCTCTGGGTTTTGAGGTCACCCCTGACTCTTGAGATTGAAAAGAAACATCTATGCAGTAATGGCTTGTGGGGTTCCTGGAGTAACAGATGGTACAAATGTTAGAGATGGAATGAAGGCTGGAAAAGAATTCTGATGTAAAACACGCAGGAGGAAAGAGTGCACTTCATACTAAGAGCACACATTTTTTATACGGAAAGAATTAAATTATTATTTTCCTGTAACTTGTCACTTTCTAGCTATATACCCAGGAAAAAACCCACCAATTCCTTTTAGATTTTTTTGGTAACTGTAAAATGAAACTGTTTTCATTCATTCATTCATTCACAAACTGATGTTTGTGTAAGAACTATGTATATAGTACTTTAGCACAGTAATAATCCATGAATTAATATTATTGGTAATGATCATGATGATAATAGAAAGGGATGGAAGGAGAGGCAGGTGATGAGCCTCTTCTTGGAGACTGATGTTGTTTTATTTTTCAGGCAACTTCCTCAACCCCCAGTTCTGTGGAATCAGGATCACATCCTCATTAAAATAAATTTGGACACAAGGAAATTCAACCTCAAATCTACATGAGTTAGAGTTCCAGCCAGGAACTCGAAAGAACATGAGCCTTGAAGCGCATTCCTACTATCATGGCACCTATCATGAGAAACTTGGACACTTAACTCAGTCCTTTCTGTTCTCACTATAAACTCCATGCTTCTTTAGGCATTTCTAGCTTTGTAACTTCTGTGATCACCACTCCAAAGTTGTTCCCAGAAACTGGTACTCTTTCTTCTTACCTAACTATGCCATGGCCTTATAAGGTTTAAAGAAGGCAAAGAGAATAATCTCTATCTCATGTATTCTCTCTAAAATCCAACCTCCATCTATCCAATGAAAAGTCAGATTTTTTTTTTTTTACTACAAAAAATGCTTCTTGACTTCAGGTCAATCAGCATTGCAAAAATGGTCATGAAAAAAATCAATGTCATCATTAAGGTAAATTGTAACTATATTTGAGGTGAGGCAGTCAGACCTCAAGATTTTATTTCAATTAGCTGCTGAGAAGCATTCACACATATCCTGATACAGAAGTAATGGTATAGATTGAGAGCTTTGAGAGCAAGATCAACATTTATTCTTCAAAGCATGGTGAGAAACTGCAAACCCAAGACATAAAGAATAAGGGCTTTAAAGTCTCACAGATGTGGGTTCAAATTCTGATACTGTCACTCATAAAGGTATGTATTATGTGTTATCTCATATAACAGTATGTGTTATCTCACAAATATGTGTTAATTTGAGTAAGTTATTTAACCTCTTACCTGTTTTTCCTCATCTGTAAAGTAAGTGTAAGAGTATCAGTTAACCGTATCAACAGTTTTTTTTGAGGGTGGAATAAAAGTAAAGCAAATGGAAACTAACACCACACTCCTTGACTGTTGTTGTTGGTCTTGTTGTTGCTGTTAGGCTGAGGTGGGATCATGGTCAGATGTTCAGAAAAGATGGCAGAAACCCTTGTTCTTTCACTGTGGGTCCCCCTTCACCTTCCAGCAACTTTAAAGGCTTTCTTTCCTCTGATATATATGGCTCCTGATTTATGAATCTGCTGCTGAGTTATTTATATTTCTGATCTATAAATTAATTTTTCTCTCTTGACACTGAACTGAATCATCCACAATGTCCATAAGTTCATACCTACAAGTTACTCTTAGCTCCTTGTTTACCATATGTGCAAAGATCTTTCTATAATTTCTATTAATTCTTATCTCTCTTTTTCAGAATATATGTGTGTGTATGCATGTGTGTAAGTATATATATATATATATATATACATATATATATACACACACACACACACACACACACACACACACAGTCTGTCCAGAAGGTATCCAGCCATGTAATATGAAAAATAGAGATATTTATTGAAGAAGATACAAGATACAATAAACATTATGCATAGGACAATGATGCCTCAGTCCCCTCCAAAGTAGGCACCTTGGGACCTCACACATTTCTCCCAATTGCCCACCATCAGCTGCTCTGTCGTATTTTCTTGAATCTCATTAGAGGACTAAAATCTCTTCCCTTTCAAAGGTAATTTTAGTTTTTAGAGAAGCCAAAACTCACAGGATGCCAAATCTGGACTGTAGGGGGCTGAGTCACCTGGGTGATTTGTTGTTTTGCCAAAAAACTGCACGAGACGTGATTCATGAGTAGGTGCATTGTTGTGATGATGCTGCCAACCACAATTGCCCATAGCTGTAGCCTTCTGAATCACCCAAATAATTTCTGCAGAGAAATGATTAAGCTTAATGCAAAATTTGATTCTGATTCATTGCTCTACTTGTTCAGTCATTTTGAATGCCACAGCCATGCAGTACACATGCTCACTCAATGGTGTCTACCTCCCTCACTGAGTAGTATAGTGAAGTCATCATTGTTCACACATGTGCATTCCAGTCCACTCTTCTTGACTGCCAGGTTATATTGATGTCATGCAAACTGTTCTCATTATATTAACAATGCCTTGACTTTTTCCAGACAGATTTTATATATATACTATTTTTTAGTATATTCAACAATCATTTATGGAGTGCCTATTATGTGTCATGTACTATATTAGCAGTTTGGCATACATTAGAGAGTGATTTGGAGCAACTGAATAGTCTGTATAAATCTTTCTCTTTACATTTCTGAGGTCATATAAATGAAAAAACAAAGGTATTCTCTTCAAGTTTGGACTCAGCACTAAGCTTATTGGGGCCATCTGTCTTGTTCTGTAAACAATATTTTCTCATTCCTGTGGAGCATTCATAGTTTGGTATCAATCTCAGCCTCTCTCAGCATTGGCACCTTAACTGTATTTATTAAACCCATAATTGCCTGTGGAGGGTGGGGAGAGAGGGAGAGAGGGATTTCCCTTCGGGAGTATCAGAAGATTCCTCTTAAGAGATAGTGCACTTTCAATGTGTAACATGCAAATTCATGCATATTTATTTTGAGTAACTTGAGCATTCAGTTTGAGAAAACAATGGTTCAGATGCAATATGACAGCAAATTTCTTTTGAGTTTGGGGAAAAACCCTTGGTTGTCAAAGAGGAAGCCAGATGGGGATGTGGATGAACAGCAGGTGCTAATGCATTATCAGAAGGAGGAAATGTATGTGGTTGGAGAAACATGTTAGTTCAATTATCTCTTCCTTTCAGGCAAATGTGTGATTAAAACTCATCTTGATAATTTTGCTCCCACCAAGAGAAAAAGCCATTTTGTCATATATCTCAATGTTCACTGTTGTGAAAGATGACAGAGCATGGCTGTAAGGACCCACAGTGTGGATGCAGAAGATGATACGCATCTCAGAAAGGGTAGGAGGAAGGTGCTGGTTGAAACTGGGATATGAAGCAATTTGGAGATCATAAAATATGTCTCAGTTTCTGGTTTGCATTTTTCAATTTTCTATTGGAAATTCTCACAAAATAGCATCATACCCAAATACCAAAGACTGTCCTCCATTGGTTTCCTGTCTAAATCTCAAGTCTAATTTTGAATTATTTGCTGCCCACATAGTGAACTATTATATACTCCCAGAAAACTCCATAAACAGGCATTTCTTCAGGTCTTTTTCCAACAGAGGTGTTATAATTTCTCTGAGGTAAAGGTAAGGAAGTGAAATCTCCTGAGGCTATGCTCTTAAATCCTGACCCAAATATTCCTTTCTCTGGGAATTTCTTCTTTGAATTCTACATACTCCTTTTCAGGTAGAATTCGTATATCATTTGTATGTCCCAGCAGTTTCTGACATACTGGTAATATTACATAATTTATCTTTGTTCTACGCTGCTAGATTGTGAGCTGGACAAGGCCTGGGACCCTGGTTCTCATCTGTGCATGCTCAGTGATACCAGCAGTACCTGACATGGTACATTAAAGTCCTTTTTGGATGAATGTATAAGTGAGTGAGGTTTATTTCTTAAGTACAATAACACATTGGTCAGGTACAACAATTCCTGAAGACACAGTGGGAAGATAACATATGGGTTAATAAATTCTTATGTCCTCTTGTTCATACAATTATTTTAGTTTCCCGAAGAATGAGGATTTTTATCACACCCCAGAGAAACAATCCAGATGATTAGTGATACAATTTGTAGTATCTTACAGTTTAATGAAGAGGCATTCAAGGTTATAACTATAATTAAACTCAAATTAAAGTGTCCTAAGTCTGTATATTCACCTGTAAGTTCACTTTGCTATGGTCTAGCTACTTATGCAATCAGAATGAACACATTAGTTAAGTTTTAACCTTAATTGTGGCATACGGCTCAGTCCAATGATACTGAGACCTATTCATAGGATTTGCCATCAAGTTCAAATTCATGCCCTTCAGTGTTTTCACTGTCCCATCCTTGTCATCACAAAAATCAAAGCAACAGACCATCAGTCTAATAATTTAGCAGACAATGGAGTCTTTAGTGTGAAAATGTCTCAGTGCTCTTGCATCAGGAACGATTCACAGTAGTTAGAACTCTTCCTATCCAGTTTCTGACACCATCTGTTCCAGAGAGCCATGTAAATAGTGTCCAAAAGAGAGGAAGAGAGAGAAAGACAATAACTATCCAAGTCAGAGATGAATCCAGAGATTCAGAGACTAAGACACATTCCTACTTGCAAAAAGTGCTTCAGCCTTAGCTTATGTGTGAACCTCAATATGTATTATGTAGGGAAGATAGGCTTTTCAAAGGTATAATTAGAGAACTTCTGGTATAGAAATAGCTGAACTGGGACACAAGTAGAGAGAGTTCCAGTAGAGAATGACATCTCTTTCTGTTCTGCAGGAGTTTCTTCTTCACCTTCTCAATTTCCATTAAACTGTTCCATCTTTAGGGTTTGTACATCCTGCTGGTATCAGGAAAAGTTCTTCTCCAGGAGTCTCACCTTAGTTCCTATTCAGTAGACTACTCAGGTTTTCTTCTCAACATAACAAGAAAAACCCTATTGATCTCAGTCATCCAGTAAACTTATCTGCCTGACGAGTGTCTTAACTATGAAGATAGTCATCAATGTCACAAGCCAATCTATCTTAACTTCCCACTCAGAGCAGAACCTGAGAGGAAGCCCACAGGCTTGTTGTTCACAGTAATTTTTATTGCTGCATAGTTCAGTTAATTTGAAAAAATGGACACGGAAAGTAGAAGCAGAGCAACTCTTGCTCTCCCCAACCCACAAGAGCCCTCCAGGTAGGCACAGGCTATTATTGTTTTCTATGCTCAGTTAGTGGGCCAGAGATAGTCATAGTGCTGGGGAAATGTCAGTTCATGGGCTCAATCATGGACCCACTTGGTTTATTTAATATGTTGATAATATGTTGAGTGTAAGGAAGCCATTTGCTATACTTTATCAGTAGTTCTGTCTGGTTTATGGGGAGGAAGGTTTTTTACTTAGCTTGTTAACTGGGAATAACTTAAATTTTCTAACAAAAGAAGGTCACATTCTAGGTATGAGGAGGGGAGTTTGTACTATCAATACAGATCTCTTGCCTCTGTGTCTGATGTGTACTAAGGAACAGACACTTTTAAAAATGATCCTGGGCTCCTTCTTGGTTCGTCTTTGTGAACTTCAAGCTGTGGGATTCTGCCCCACTGTTTAGAGGGGAAATGTCTTGGAGTGAAGGCCACTAGAGGAGGATAATTTAGTTTTCCTTTGAATGCCCAATGTGAACATATGTTAAGACTTCCTTTGAACAGTTTTAGGAGAGGCTGAAAACAGCACTTTGTGAATCAATGTCAGATTGAATATTATTGCAAAATGTTAAGCATATTCCATCTTTAGAAGGGAGAGTATTTCCAGTTAACCTCCTCTGAGGATGAAAACAGGATTGGAGATTCAACTAACCTTTCAAAGCCATTTCTTTGTGCACATGAAATTGGGTATGTCAGTGACAGAATAAATTCAGACACATTTCTGTGTTAGAAGGACTGACTAATACATAGGTAAATCTGTTTGATCATGTTTATTTTCACTCAGTATAGATTAATGAAAAAGAACTTGGATTAATTCTTGGATTAATAGGAAGATTTGGCATAGTTTTCATTCAATTTTGTCTCCTTTAATCACTGATTAGATGGTGATCTTGGCCAGTTACTTGGACACTTTGAACGTCAGCTTTTCATTCATTTCAATAAAGACTTTAATTGGAAGATTGTTTTGAAAAACAAGCCATCAAAACTTCCCTTTTTGTGAATTTAGAACTTTGCACAGGAAGTTAGAAAGTTTTCTTATGACTGAATTTCTGTTTAAACTTCACAGAGGGTCTGAAATTGAACTTTCAGAAGCACCTTTCTCTGGTAACATCCCAGTGGAGAAGGATATCTCGTTATCACGAAAGACATGGCTGATATTTCTGAAGAGGGAGGTGGAATTCCTGGGGGTAAGTGAGCCTTCTCCAACCTCAATTAAAATAAGGCCTGACTCTAGGAAAAAGTATTTGGTTGCATCAACAGTTTGCCCACTTGTATTTGTAAGGATTAAAGAACCCAGTAGGTGAAGACTTGATACCAGCTGGGCCCTGTTGGGTAGAAAGAAACACTTCCCCATGGAGATTAGAGTGAAAATGACAAACAGGATCTGGCAACTCTGGCCAGCTGTTGGTGGATTAATGTAATATCTGACATTACGCTGACAAATATTGATATCCACCAATGACTACCTAAGTAAAAGGCCATGAGAAATATATTGGCCATTCCTGCATTAGGTCATGCTTGTATCAGTTCTTAGCATCAGAGGATACTGGAAAATATCACATTTGGATCCTTTCTCAGGACAGCCTAAGATACCAAAGCAATTTCTCACATTTGGCCTCACTTATAATGAAATTTATGCAATCTTGGGAAAATATCTTGTTATTTCACAAAATTTCTGCCTTTTTCTACAGGTAACACAAATTCTGATTGGTTTCATATGTCTTTATTTTGGGACAGTTGTCTACCCTGGGATCACAATTTCAGAATTTGAGAAAAATTTTTTTTCATCATTTCAAATAGGCTATCCATTCTGGGGAGCAGTACTTGTGAGTATACATGTATCAATAGTTGTCTCTGAAATAACACTGCATGTAGCTCTTCTCCTACTGGATCAGATCTATCCAATTGTTTATTTCTAGCACTTATATTATACATAGTAATATATTTATATTTATATTTGCATATGTTTGTATAAAATATGTTTGCAGTTTATAAATCACCTTAGGTTAGATCCCTGGCTGGTGTAGCTCAGTGGATTAAGCACAGGCCTGTGAACCAAACAACAGCCGTTCGATTCCCAGTCAGGGCACATGCCTGGGTTGCAGGCCAGTTCCCAGCAGGGGATGCACAAGAGGCAACCATGCATTGATATTTCTCTCCCATTCTCCTTCCCTTCCCCTCTAAAGATAAATAAATAAAATCTTTAAAAAAATCACCTTAGGTTAAATATGTCAGCACACTTTTATCAGATGAGAAACCTGAGATTAATACAAATTAAATAAATTGCTCAAGGGATCTTTAGCCAATAAAAATAGAAACTAAACCTTCAGAATACAGTTTTAGAAACATTTATATAACTCTATTTATTAATAAAGTTATTTTAGTGAAGGGAAGAGGGAAGAAACTACTGATGTGAGGAGAACAAGGTCAAAGTCATTTGATGAACTTCTCTCATGCGCTATGAACTTTTTCAGGTGCTTTCTCATAGAATCTGTTTTAATCATTATACTGTTTAGAAAACTATATGACTGAATGAGATTATAAAGATATATAGCTTTATTGAGGTATAATTGGCATATAATACATTGCATATATTTAAAGTGTGTGATTTGATAAATTTTGATCCATGTACACACACATAAAAACATTATCACATTAATGTAATGAACATCCAAATCTTTCCTTGTGCCCCTTGGTAATCCCTCCTTCCCAATATTCCCTGTCTTCCTGTCCTCAAGCAATCACTGGTCTGCTTTCTGTCACCATAGATTAGTTTGCATTTTCTAGAGTTTAATATAAGTAAAATTATACAGCATGTTCTCTATTGTCTGGCTTCCTTCACTCAGAATAATTTTCAATTAATCCATGCTATTTTTTTGTATCTCCATGTCATTCCCAGGATATATTTTGAGTCTAAAAAAAGCAATCACATTGGTTTGGCACTCTGCTAATGACTTAGGACTAGATCAGGAGTCTTCTTGAACCTTGGTTGTATTTTATTTGAAACTTCTCCCTACTGTCTTTTAATTCTAAACACTTAGCTTATTTGCATCTCTCAGCTCCTCATGCAGTCTTTAAAATGGTTTTGAATGTATGCTATTGATTTATATTTTCACCATGTACATTCTCATAATTACTAAACATCTACATGATATATCTTAGCCTCTAGAGATATACATGTCACAAACACATTCCTCGCACAAAGGAGCTGACAGCCTAACATACAGGGTGCTCATACAAACAGTTGCAAGGTAAGGAGAGTGGTGTTACAGCAGAGTCATGCTCCAGGTGCTGCTGCTCTTGCTGCTCTGAAAGTGACCTGTGGCCCATCAGTGTTAGCAGCACCTGAGAGGCCTGGTAGAACAGGAGAATCTCAAGTCACATTCAGAACCTACTAAAAACAATCTGCATTTTAACAAGACCCTCATACTTCATGTGTACATTTACTTTTGAGAAGCACTGTACAGAAAATAAGAATAAGAAAATAGTGAGTTCATGGAAAACCTGAAAGGTTAACTTTATAGAGTACCCACAACTTGACCTTATATGTGGAGGAGGGGAGGTGAAAGGGACATAGAGAAGAGCAGAGACTCACTGTTTTTACCCTTCCTCCCTTCCTTTGAACAGTTTGCTATTTCTGGATTTTTGTCGGTTATGTCTGAAAAGAAAAATGCAACATATCTGGTGAGTCACAATTCTGTCATTCATACTTGTAAAGGTAAGAACAGTCAAAGTGTAGGAGTTTTGATGGAGTCATGTCATCGGCTCTTATGTTATGAGATAATGTGATTGTTCTTTAGTCTATTCTGTGTTGGATATAATTATTAAAATATCAATTGTGTCACTTAAAAACAATAAAATATAATTACCTTGACACTTGTTTAGAAAATATCATCACACCAGCCTGACCCTTAAAAGTATAGGCATATGGTCAAATGATTTATTTTCAATTAAGGAGACTATTTGAGGAGAGACTCTGTGTGGGTCTTCCTGAGTGTGATTCCAGCAAGAAAGTTATAGATCCTTATTAAATAAACACATTTTCAAGATTTCCCTTTTTAATCTGTATTTTATATAAATGTAGAGTTTACTGGGTATGCCCAGCCCTGACATGCCAATGGGTTAATTGAATGTGCTGGCAGGAGCAGGAGTGGCACTAAGTGTCCTTATTATCAGGTGCACTGGAGCATGGGAGCAAACTTGGTCAGCAGCATAGCTGCAGGAACAGGAATCGTTTTTCTGGTGGACAACCTAAAGAATACAATGGCTTATCACAACATTTGTTCGGAAGCTTACCGGGATTACTTCTGCTTCGCAGTTTTTTTTTCCACTGTAAGTGTTTCTTTTGTCCTAATCTAAGTAAGAAACCCTCATTTCCTTTTCAGTGTGGTATTCTGTAGGCTCATGCACAGAGATGCTGATGACCTCTTCCTTCCACCCCCAGCTCAATTCTGCAAGGTTGAAATCATCTGCCTTGAGTAACCGTCCCCTGGTTTTCTGTGCCTGTGTGTTGCTTTATAGGGACTGATCATGTGGGGGTGGGTGATATAAGGGAGAGCACCTTGAGAAACCTACCTTGTGACTCTACTTGTCTTTTTGGTTGTTATTGGTTGTTGTTCAACAGGAAATTGTGGCAATGATCATGTTCCTCACCATTCTGGGATTTGGTGTTGCTGTGTTACTCATAGTCTACAGAGTTGGGGAATTACTCAAAGAAGATAAGGTAGGTAGAGACCTGATACTAAATCCTGAATGACAGGCTAAAGACTTTGAGCTTACTTGCTGACATATGGCCTACATATCCTGGAACATTTCTTCCAGAAATATATTTCCCCAAGTTTCAGTGTTTTGGTGGCCAAATCTCATGTATTAAAGCACATTTCCCACTCATAAGTAGTACAATATCAGAATATCTCCATGACTGAGGGTTAGGACAATATAACCTTCATCATTTTAGAAAATGCAAATGCTTTGAAAAGTGTTGGGCATGAGATGAATGAGCAGGTAGCATGTGATGGAACCACACAGATAACTGGACTTATTTCCTATCCCTGAACAGATTTCACCCTCTTGGCTTTTACCTTTTTATTTGCTCTGAAGCCTCGGACTTTTTTCTTTTTAATTCACAACTAACACCTACATTTCCACTTGCCTTATTCATCCATTGTACCTTTAATGTATTAAAAGAATTGCCCATGTTTGAGGCACTTACACTTTCTCAGATCTTCCAGATGAAACACACTCTTTACTTCTGTCCACTTGCCTGAAGCATTCAAGCATGGGTGCCTGTTTCAATCATTTTCCTCCAGAGACAAACAAGGCTGCAGACATGCCAAAATTCAGACACACTTACCAGCTTGTCATTGGCTGACATAATTTATTTGGGCCCACAGCCAGCCAGTCTGGCTTGGTTTTTTTGAAGGTGGAGGAAATAATTAGAGTGTAATGGGAGAGAATGTGAGATTCAGAGACAAAAGGAGATCATCTACATCTCTTGAACAAGTCTTCTAGTGGTGGAATATTCTTGGTCATTGATATTGAATAATTTTTCCCTCACCAGGTTCAAGAAGAACGTCTTTATGAGGAATTAACTGTACAGTCACCAATTTACAGTGAGTTGGAAGACAAAGGGGAGACATCTCCCACTGATTCATAAGAATCATGTTCAGAACATTCTCACACAAAGAGTATTAGAAAGCCAAGATCTTTGTTTAAGAGGCTACTGGCAAAATTTCACTTCTCTCTATAATCCAATTTTACATTGTGATTTATTCTCCAGATGATAATATTCTGTTTCTGTTGTTTCTGTACACTAAGTACCCCGCTATGCAATTTGTAGGTATATGATAGACTCCCATTTTTCATGTTTTCTATTGTTATTTTACACCCATCTCTTCTAGGAAATCAACGTGCAATAGGAATTTATTCTGTGCCCATAACTGTGCGAACAGGAGAAATAAGAGGAAGGCTGGCTGAAATTGAGTTAAACTTTAACAGTTTGATGTGTGGTTTTCAACCTTTTTTAGCATTCCCAAAAGTGATGGGCATCATACATATCTCCCACTAGATTATAAGCACCATTAATCAGACATTTCCTAGGAACTAATTAAGTGTTGAAGTTTTTCACACTTGCCTCTTTCACATTGTATATTCCAGTATTTCATCCAGAGTTGGTGTTCAGTGTATTTATGAAGTGAATGGGTAGAGATTCGGGAACAATATCCTACCAGACCAGGCCAGAGATAGAGTAGACAAGGAGAAAGAAACGATTCTAAAGTGAATTTGGAGGTGATAAGGAGATCAAATTGGCAGATTTAAGAACAGAGTTAGGAGGATACTCCGACAGAGATTTGAATGCAGATTCTGTAAGCATGAATATTTAATATTAAAATATTAAATATTTTGGTGGATTCATACCAGATTAGCAATGAATGCTTCCTGCTTATGTGTGATCTTATTCTATGGAGAAAACAACATAGTATGTTAGAAGGATTACCAATTTTATACAATGTAGGAAGTTTGTGCTGTAATCCCAGGCCTACTGCTTATTAGTTGAGTGAATTGTGGCAAATAATTAGCTAGTTACTCAATATGGGTTTCCTCATCTATAAAATTATGATATTAAGAATAATTTACCTGCCATCACTAAAGGGCTATTGTGGAGACACACATACATACATATGTATGATGGCACATACATACATGTGTCACAATTAAAAGTGCTCTGAGAGATTGTATAAATTATTTAACTTATGTATACATATAAGCAATCTTCAAATCTTAGTAATCACCAATTATATGAAACTTAAATCCATTTTTTCTTAACTTCAGAAGCCTTACTTTCTGGTTCCACTTCAACTTTCTTTTTAATATGCTTTGTGCTTGACCACCTCATATCAGCACCCTGGCTTGAAATGTTCTGCCTTCTCCTCTGTACTTGCTTGATTTTTTTCTTTCTTTAATGCTTCTTTTAAATACCACCTCATTCTTTAAGATATTCTAGCCAACATTGCTCCTCTCTCAAGATGATTACTTTTTCAAACCAAATATATACACAACTTACACCATATATAACTTTTTAAATGCAAATATTTTACTTTTCATTAATGATAATACATTTTTTCTAATGACTCAAAGTCATATACAGATCTGTATATTGCCTGACTCATCAGCACATTCATGGACACAATATTCAATAAACTTTGCAGATTGATGAGTGGGCAGTGGAAAGTTTAATTAAGTTACTCAGTGTCTGGTGAGATGAAAACCATTAGAAGAAAGATCAGTTAAGGAGGAATTTGAAATGAAGAGTAATAAATTAATGAAAAGCTTAGCTAAAATGAAGTCAGTGGGCATGGAGAGAAATGGTCATATCTAAAACATAGAAAGACTAATCAGTCTTGTTAACAAGTTGAACAAAAGGATAAATTTAGGCAAACAATTGGTTAAGTAATACATTAAGTGTTTGAGCATAAGATCAAAGGAGAATACCTGGAAATGTTGAAAGAAATGACAAGGAATCAGAAATATGAGTTAATGGGGAGGACTGTAGACAGGCCTAAATGAAGCTTGGTTTTAGATGGTCATTTTTAGGAGACCAAAAGCAGTGCAACTGGACAGCATTTATTCCAGCACTTCAGTAAAGATAAAATGTGGTGATGGAGGTTCGTGTTGTTATAGGAGAGCTCATTATTCAGTGAAGCAGATTAACACGCTAAGAGAACACTTTTGAGATTAAAGTGAAGCCAAGTTAACCTTTTGCATGCCTATAACCAGAGGGAAAGTAAAAGGAAAAAATAACCTAGGGTGGAAGATTAAAGAATTATTCAGAAAAGTGTGTTGTGAAACAGTAACAGCAAGTAGCCCCAAGTGGAGAGTGATTAAACAGAAAAGGGAAAAGGTGACCATCAGAGACAGAATCTGCAGGCTTGGGCAAGTCTATAGTGATAAGTCAACTCCAGGTAATGCATGGAGATGGGGCAGAGAAAATACCAGTGGTGAATAACTGCAAAGGTGCAGAGAAATTTGAAACAGAATGGTGATGAGGAAATGAATAACATTTACAGAGGCATTTAGAGAGAGAGAATGGGGTTATACATGGTGTTGGAAGTAAAAGTAGGTTGTGAGTACAAAGTAGTAAAAAAAAGATAAGCAAAATAATTTTGTTGCTGTTGATGTTTTTATTATTAAGAGAAGGAAAAGAAATTTAAATCTTTAGCCTAAGGAGAAGCATCCTGCAGAGGCACTGGAAAATCATGTTAGGGTATTATTCACAATTTATTAATAAAATAATTAATTACATTATATGTGTTTAGGATGCCAAAATTAAAGAGACAATTAAATATTAACTTCCCAGACTATAGAAGTGATCACATAGCCACATGACAAGCAATTAAGTGACTTGGTATGCCTAACTAACCTCAGGACCTCAGGTTTTTATTTTCATTTTTCTGAAATAAAATTTTCTTTCTCAAAATTTGACAGCAGAATGAAAATATACCCTTTCACTGTGTAGCTTGCTATGCTGTATCTCCATTCTTGATCACCCATAAGCATTTATCATATCACATCCATGGTATAGGCATTCACATTCAAACACAAAGCCTGGTCTATCAGGAACTCTTCGAATGGATCCAGTCTGTCTTTACAATGGTGTAATGTTTTACACCACTCTTTCTCCCACTCGGTTCATTTTTTCAGCCACACTGTTGACTACATTTCCTATGTACAAAACCTAATTTTTGTCTCAAGACCATTCTGACAGTTGTCCGGTCTCTGCCTGTCTTTTATCAGGTGCCCACTTCAGATATACACTAAGCATATAACTTCCGTGTTCTCTACCCATTCATTCTTCAAAGTTATGTTTTGAAAAATTTCAACTTAAAGGTCATCTTCTCCATGAGAATTGCCTAATGCACACCTATTCATACAGTCTTTATTTCTTGCTTTATGATGACTTTACCCTATGAAGCATTGTATTATCATTTATTAATAGTGTGCTTGTGATCTCCTTAATGCATCAACTACTAGTATTTATACAATAAATTGTAACCATTTACCTTGACTTCTTGTCTCTCTTTGGGTGTATATAAGGGTGAGTGGCTCTTGAAGAATACTGGAAGTGAAGCATCAATTCAATAATGCTAAGGACCATGAACAGTTTCTAGAGTCCTTTTTTTTTAAAAAAATCAAAGCTTTATCAAATGGGACAATCTATTAATAACACTACAGACAGAAAACAGTTGTAAGAACAATCGTCAGCCATCTCTGGTCAATGAATGGTGGGATGAAGTCAAAAGGACACTGGACCATTAGTCCCATTTTACAACTTGGTCTGGACCCTGGTTTATTTGTGAACTTGGGACAATCTGTTCCCTTCATGAACCTCAGGTTTTTTATCTGAAAATGAACTGTTTGGAACAGAAGATTCCCACCCGATCTTTTTGTTTCCATGTCCTGTGCTTGCGAGAATCACAATTGCTAGGTTTGTGGTTGGGGTGGCAATAACAATCAGAGCTCTTTGTTGCACTGTGTAGCAAGACATCTGGGATGATAATATTTGTCCTGAGCTTTCCTGACAAAAGCCACTGAAAAGATTCTTTCTGAAAATTATCTTAGAAGTAAAAATTCTCAAATCATTCCTATTGTATGAGGTATAGATCTACCCACAAAAATCAGTGTAAAATAAGGCACCATATCCATATTTTATTTCATCTTGAGTTAGAGTGTTGTGATATATTTATGTGCACAAGAGTGTGAGAGTCTTTGGTAGTTGCCACCTGCATTTCCTGAGTATTTCCCTCCACTGGAAAAACATTGCTCACTCCACAGAGTCAATGGGCTCATTTATGGCTCCTAAACAGCTTCTATCTGAGAACTCTGCATAGGGTTTTAATGAACAATGAACGTTGAGGAGAAGGGGTCTTGGAAACTTGCAATGTATAGCTCCCCATGGGTTAGAAGCACCTGGACGTGCAATTGATGTTCAAAGTGGGGAAGGGGTGGCGGGGAGTCTTGGAGGATTGAGCCCTTAACCTGTGATATTTGACGCTATCTCCAGGTAGATAGTGTCAGAATTAATTGTTTGGTATTGTTAAAAAAACACACACTCTAACAATCAAGTAAAAATTTTATTTCAAAGGCAATTACATAGTTTCCAAGATGTGATTGTAGGGGCTTGTCTGCATGCACTAATGAGCAAAGTATGTGTGATCAGACACTGTACTTTTTTACAGTCTCACTGGAAAAGAGTCTGAACACCACAATAAATCAGTGAATGCCTGTCGTCAATGAAAGGGTACAAGAGAAAGTTGTCTCCTTTACTTCACCACTACCTACTGAATGAATCACTACTCTAATTTTATGTAAAATGTCTAGTCAGTGGCAATTTACAGTTCTGTGCTTTTCCTGAAGCCAGTATCTGCCAATCAAGAGGATCCCCCCATCCACCACTGAGCACATATATTCAATGACAAGAGAAAAATACTATTTAAAAATATTCATTACATAAAAATTTACATTTTAGGGAACTCAAAATTTACTTTCTTGGGTTGGGGTTCTTGGTGGGTGTTCATATGTTATCATAAAGACCAAATATCTGATAAATATTTCTCTCTTTTCCCTTAAGAAGGCAATAGTTCTTCATATCCAGGGTTAAAAAAATGCCTTTACAGGCATGCCAAATTTATTCTTGTCACTCAGAGGGAGGAAAAACACGCTCTAGAAGAAACTAAATATAGTAGTTTTTCAGGCTTCATGCAGGTTCAACTTAATATACAAGGTCTGTCCAGAAAGTATCCAGCCAAGCAATATGAAAAATAGAGACATTTACTGAAGAAGATACAAGATACAAAATAACATTGCACACAGGACAATGACATCTCAGTCTCCTTCAAAGTAGGCACCTTGGGACTTCACACAGTTCTCCCAACTGCAGCATGATGTTCCTTCTGCTCTGGTAGCAGAAGCTGTGGAACAAATGTTGCCACAACACACTTCATGCCAAGATCCTACATCAGAATCTTGGACACAGTAGTTTTTGAAATCCCCGGGTCAGCTTCCAGTTCTCTCACTGTCAGTCACTGATCTTTGTTGATTGTAGCCCCCACACGTTCAACATTCTCAAGTGTTCTGCTTGCTGTAGGCCTTCCAGAAAGTGGATCACTTTCAACAGATTCTCGACCACCTTTGAAGCATTTACGCCACACTTCTATTTGCACTGCACTCATTGCATCATCCTGAAAATCTGAATCATCTTGAATAGTTTCTGTAGAGCAATGTTCAAGTTTAATGCAAAATTTTCTGCGGATTTGTTGCTCTACTTGCTCAGTCATTTTGAATGCGATGGCCACACAGTACATGTCCTCACTCAGTGATGTCTACCACCCCAGTGACTAGTACAATGAAGTCACCACTGTTCATGCATGTGCATTCCAGTACATTCTCCTTGGCTGCCAGGCTACACTGAGGTCACGCCAACCATTCTTGTTATATTAACAATGGTTGGACTTTTCTGGATAGATTTCATATATCTTCCAAATTAATATTTCAGGATTCTTCAGATATATTCCCAGAAATAGGATTTCTGGGTCAAAAGACAGGTTCATTTTTAATTTTTTGAGGAAACTCCATACTGTTTCCTACAGTGGCTGTACCAGCCTGCCTTTCCACCAGTTTTCTTGCTGGTGTTTACTGGAGGTCTGTGTAGGCTGTTGGCTAGAGGCCACTCTCAATTCCTAAAAGCTGTTCACAGTTCCTTGCAACATAGCCTTCTTAATAGAGCTGCCTACTTCCTCAAAGCCAGCAGGGAAGAGAAAGACACAGATGTTACAACCTTCTGCAAAGCAATCATGTAATCGCATACACATAATCTCATACATCCTGCTGCCTTTGCCGTATTCTATTAATTCAAAGCAAGCCACAGGCCTGGCTGCTGTGGCTCAGTGGATTGGGCACTAGCCTGCAAACCAAAGGATCACCAGTTTGATTTCCAGTCAGGGCACATGCCTGGGTTGTGGGCCAGGTCCCTAGTAGGGGGCATGTGAGAGGCAACCATATGTTGATGTTTTCTACCTCTCTTTCTCCCTCCTTTCCCCTCTCTCTAAAAATAAATAAACAAAAATTTAAAAAAATAGCAAGACACAGATCTTACCTATACCCAAGGGAAGCAATCACACAAGACATGAGCTAGTGCCAGGGGTCAGGAATCATTAGAGACATCCTAGAGTCTGTCTGCTATAACTATGCAGGAAGGGTAGGTGGTATTGGGTTGACCTTTCCTACTGCAAGCCACGTCAAAGAGACTTCTGTGGGGTGGTCTTCACAGCTTGCTCCAAATGGACATCAGTGGAAGGAAGGAGAGACCCTGAGGCTGGATATTTTGCTGGACCCTCAGGGATGAAACAAAAGAGGAGACATGAACACCTAGCTGAGTAAGAGCATTAGAATTGTGAGGGTACCATGCCAATGAATCCCAGTGATAGAACCACTGGGTACTCAACCCTCACTAGCCTGACATCAAGTTGGGAAAGTACCTAAGAAGGAAGAAATTTTCTGTTCCTCAGCATTTCTCATTCCTACCCTTGGCTCAGCAGGAATCAGAAATCCCTCTCAGCAAGCCAGCTAGAGATAAAAAAGAACATTCTTTCCTTCTTCTCATTTTAGACAAGTGTCTTGTCTAAAGCAGACCCAACTGAGGAAAAGAAGGCATTTTCACTGTAAATGACAGCTGAGTTTTGATTCTTGCATAACACTGTACATTTTATTTACTGAAGTGACTGGAGAACTCTTCATTCACTGTCAGTAATTTAACTTAGATTTTGAATTAGAATCTGAGGGGAACTAGGCACATAGTTGTGTCAGAAAGAGTAAGGTTGTTTTTTCTGTGAGTCCTGCTTATTTAACTACAAGGCACAAAGATTTTGAAACTCTAAATAGAAGAAAAAGTGCTATATTATTTTTGGGTTCTCCATATTGTATATATTCATGCTTTAGGGACTGAACTATTAAATTCCTTAACACCATATGATTCTTCTTAAAGAAGAATTGGTCAATGATACATCTGATAAGGGGTTAATATCCAAAATTTATAAAGTACTCATTCAACTCAACAACAACAAAAACCAAACTCCAATTACAAAATGGGCAGAGAGCCTGAATAAACACTTCTCCAAAGAGGATATACAGATGGCCAATAGACATGAAAGGATGAATAGAGTCACTAATCATCAGAGAAATGCAAATTGAAACCACAATGAGATATCATCTCACATCTGTCAGAAAAGCTGTCATCAATAAATCAACAAGTGTTTGGTGAGAATGTGGAGAAAAGAGAATTCTTATGCACTGGCGGTGGGAAGGCAGTCTGGAGTTTTTTCAGAAAATTAAAATATGGAACTGCCTTATGACCCAGCAATTCCACTTCTGGGAATATATCCCAAGAAATACAAAACACTAATTCAAAGAAATAAATGCACCCCTGTGTTCACTGCAGTGTTATCTACAATACCGAAGATAAGCAAGCAACCTAAGTACCTATCAGTAGACGAGTGGATTAAAAAAAGTGGTGGTAACAATGAGATACCACTTTACACCAGTCAGGATGGCTATCATAAACAAAGCAACAAACAACAAATGTTGGAGAGGGTGTGGGGAAAAGGGGTCCTTAGTTCACTGTTGGTGGGATTGCAGACTGGTACAACCATTATGGAAAACAGTATGGAATTTTCTCAGAAAAATAAAAATCGACCTGTCTTTTGACCCAGCAATTCCTCTGCTAGGATTATATCCTAAGAATCCTAAAACATCAATATCAAAGAACCTATGCACCACAATGTTCATAGCAGCACAATTTACAATAGCCAAGAGTTGGAAGCAACCTAGGTGCCCATCAGTAAATGAATGGATCAAAAAATTGTGGTACATATACACAATGGAATTCTATGCAGCAGAGAGAAAGAAGGAGCTACTACCTTTTGCAACAACATGGGTGGAACTGGAAAGCATTATGCTGAGTGAAACAGGCCAGGTGCTGAGAGACAAATACCATATGATCTCACCTTTAACAGGAAGATAATAACAAAACAAACAAGCAAGCAGAAAAAAAAACCAAAGACACTGAAATAGAGAACAAGGGGACAGTGACCAGAGGGGAGAGGGAAGGGAAGTTAAGGGGAAAAAGTGGGAGGGATTTGGAGGAACAAATAGGAAGGACACAGGGACGAGAACTAAGGGGGGTGGAAATGGGAGGGAGGTGGGGAGCAAGGGGCAGGGGAGGCTGGGATGGGAAAAATAGACAAAAAAACTGTACTTAAAAAAATAACTAAATAAAATTTAAAAAAAAGTGGTGGTAGATATATACAATGAAATATTACTTGGCCCTAAAAAAGAATAAAATCTTATCACTTGCAACAACACGGATGGACCTAGAAGATATTATGCTAAGTGAAATAAGTCAGAGAAAGACACCATATGATTTCACTTGTATGTGGAATATAAAGAACTGAATTAACAAACAAACAAAACAGAAACAGACTCATAGATGCAGGGAACTGTTGGATGCCAGAGGGATTTGGTTTGGGGGGCGGGGTAGAAAAGGTGAAGGGATTAAGAAGTACAAATTGGTAGTTACAGAATAGTCATGGGGATGTAAGATACAGTGTGGATAATATAGTCAATAATGTTGTATAACTACGTATGGTAGCAGGCAGGTACTAGAAATACTGGGGGAAATCACTCAGTAAATTATACAATTGTCTAACCACTATGCTGTACACTTGAAGCTAATATAAAATAATATTCACTATTAACTCTAATAAAAAAAGACCTGGGATGTTTAAAGTGCTCTATACTCAAATTCTATAATTAAAGAACCATAACTGTAAACCAATTGTAAAATTACTTACTTATTTCAACTAACCCACTGTTTGTACTTAAATAAATGCATTTAAAAATAAAATGTCATCACTGCATGTTTTTGTGAAGAATTATTCGTTACAATAAATGGTAACCACAAACAAATGTAATTTAAATGAAAAAATGTTACATTTTAGATAAATATATAACAATAAATTGAGTTGAGTACTTAATGATAAGAATTAATGTGATTACAATTAATTAAATGATGAAGAAATTTTATCTGAATACCCCTTACTTAAAATGAAGATGACATTTCATATTGATGATAACTTTTATTTATTTATTTTTAAAGATTTTATTTATCTTTAGAGGGGAAGGGAAGGAGAGAGGGAGAGAAATATCAATGTATGTTTGCCTTTTGTGCGTCCCCTTCTGGGAACTGGCCTACAACCCAGGCATGTGCCCTGACTGGGAATCAAACCGCAATCCTTTGGTTTGCAGGCCTGCGCTCAATCCATTGAACTACACCAGCCAGGGCTGATGATAACTGTTAAAAAATTGAACCAATACCGTCATAAACAAAGCAACAAACAACAAGTGTTGGAGAGGTTGTGGAGAAGAGGGGACCCTAATCCATTGTTGGTGGGATTGCAGACTGGTACAACCACTGTGGAAAACAGTATGGAATTTTCTCAGAAAAATAAAAATCGACCTGTCTTTTGATCCAGCAATTCCACTGCTGGGATTATATCCTAAGAACCCTAAAACACCAATCCAGAAGAACCTATGCACCCCAATGTTCATAGCAGCACAATTTACAATAGCCAAGACCAGGAAGCAACCTAGGTGCCCATCAGTAAATGAATGGATCAAAAAATTGTGGTACATATACACAATGGAATTCTATGCAGCAGAAAGAAAGAAGGAGCTACTACCCTTTGCAACAGCATGGATGGAACTGGAAGGCATTATGCTGAGTGAAATAAGCCAGGCAGTGAAAGACAAATACCATATGATCTCACCTTTAACAGGAAGCTAAACAATGAAACAAACAGGCAAGCAAAATAAAAACAAAGACACTGAAATAGAGAACAAGGGGACAGTGACCAGAGGGGAGAGAGGAGGGAATTTCAGGGGAAAAAAGGGAAGGATTTACAGGAACTAGTATAAAGGACACATGGACAACAACTAAGGGGGGGATGGGAGGGAGGTGGGGAGCACTGGGGGTGGTGGGCTGGAATGGGAGTAAAAAACAGAAAACTGTACTTGAACAATAATTAAATAAATTATAAAAAATTGAACCAATATTAAGAATCTCAAATCACATGTGTATTGATTCAGAAGGTTCATAAGAGTTTAATTCCATTGCATAATATGATTTGACACATGTGAGAGTGAAATAAACATCGATGGGGCCTTCCAAAAATGAATAACTAAATAAAGCTGTTTATGTGTTTCTATACATGCCCAGTAAGCAAATCTCAGAGAGGAAATTCCCTAAGTATTCACTGGGGAGGAAAGTCAGGACTCTTTCTACCAGTTGTGCAAACTGAATACTGAAAACTAGCACTCTAGGTGGAAAAAATGCATTGTTTAAAACAAGTCCCATTGTCCAAAGTTTATAATCATTCATCAGATTTAGTGGGTTGAATTGGTTGCAATGAGACATAACATTTAGCTTCACTTCCTAGAAATAGTTACTTTTTACACTCAATATTAATTGCTAGCTAAAATTACAGGGAAAAATTGGTGAACAAATCTTGTTTTTTAAAAAATACCATTAACATTTGATATAATTTAGGGGCTGTCTGTGTGGGGTTTAAAGATGAAATATAAACTTCTTCCAAATGTATTTTAATATCATCTGAAAAATGATGGTAAAATAGTTCTATATCCACTCACTGTCTGGTTCAAGAAAATACTTGGGAAAAATCATCCTAAATGTGTTATTACATAATTTTTCAAATATTTGCAGCTAAATCTACAAATGAACTCATAATCAGTCTACTCGAAGTATGCAAAGAACCCAGCTCACCAAGAAATTATCATGCAAATTCAACACTAACTGTAAACAGATAATTTGCCTCTTCACTATGTGGCCTCCCTGTCTTCCTGACACAACAGTGGTGACTGTGTGGCTGTGTTCAGCAATGGTACTGTGCATAGCCAAGGGACGATATTCTCCAGTGTTTCTCGTGGATGGAAATGGCAGTGTGACATGGCTCTAGACAGTGAGCCCTCACAGGGATTTTGCTGGGAGATTCTTGTGAATGTGTCGATTCCTTATTTTCATATCACTCCTTTTCTTCATGTCTTTCTTCTTTTTCCTACAGGGAAGGCGAATGGAAAGATGGAGGTAAAATGTCCCACTTGCTACCGCACAGCTCCCATGAGGCTGAAAGCCCACAGTGGATAGCTGAGCAGAAAGACAAAGGAGTGCAAAACCCTGACAACGTCATAAAACTTCTTTATTAGCTTCACACGGCTTCCGCAGGCTTCTTGGATAACTCTAATTTCCTAAGCTTTGGTGTTAAGGAATCTGTGGTATAGAATTAAATGCAGTCTATTTGATAGGCTAATATAGGCATCTCTACAAAGAATAAATACAGTTTGTGTAAATGAGAAAATAAGCCTGATGATGTTGTAATAAAGCAAGTTTCAAAGTGATCTTCACTAATAATTACCTCGTGTACCTCTTCCAACACTTTGGGACACACCGTTATTTAATGTTATAGTTGAAATGGCCTTAGAGAGTCTCTGGTTTTGTTTGTACCCAGCATTAAGCAGGTGGGGAAGCTGGGCTGCCTGGAGTTTTGATTCAGACTCAGAGCTCCTAACTCCATGGCCAGCATTGTTTCTTACCCGTTATATTGCCTACAAGGCTCCGTGTCACCTGTTCTCTTCCATTTATTGTTAATGCTCTCAGGAAGCAAGATTAGTTAATAAGGGGACATGTGTCAGTAATGCCAAAATGGGCTCGTTCTCGAAGGTAAGAGTGATAGCATTGCACCAGTTTGGATTCTCAGGGTCTCATAAATGCTTTTGCCTATAACTTCATCAAAATATCTCGAGGTGATGTAGGACATAAGTAGATCACAGATGTAGGCAATTAATTATCTACAAATGCAACTGTGAGGGAGACCACAGACTTAGCTAGCAGATTGCCTATTCTAGGACTAGGGACTCCTCAGTATGTTTTCGTGAAATTTTCATGTATGGAAAATGCAATGGGCTTAGAAGATGAAGAACAGCGTCCAATTTCTAGCTTGTACAGAGTTATCAGCTGTGTGAATAATAAAATTTTGGCAACACTATTATTTGTGTTGTATTTGGGGTGTGGGTGAGGGGATTATTTGCACGTATATGTGTCTGTATTTTTTATGTCTTTTTGGTTCTGCTGGTCTCTGTGGCTTCTCATGTCTATGTGGTCACATCAGTCCACATAGATTTTTTTAGCCCTCAACCAGATGACTTCCCATTTGTTCACTCAACATAAAAAGTGTAGAGTAATCAGTTGTGTGAATTTATCATATGTGCATATTTCCAAAACTTCCAGTTCAAAGCCACAGGTCCTCTTTCACATGAAGGGAGAATCCACTTAGTATCACCAGAATGACCTGTCGTTTCCTGTGAAGATGTGGGTGGGAGAAGCTCTCCAGTGCTGTGCAGAGTCAGCTGAGCTACTAAGAACTAAAGAAATAAAGCCTATTATCTATTCATGTTTTTTTCCTTGGTGGTATAAGAATTATCCCTGGTGAAATAAACACTGTGAAAAAAGAGTAAAGGAATTTTTACCTACCTGTAGAGGGAAATTAACTTTATTATAAAGTCTGTCAAATTTAATGAAAACCTACTGATTTCTAGAGCCTTCTTAGAATTTGTCAAAATTTAGAATAAGTATCAGGGCCTCTCAGAGGAAAAAGGAAAAAGTGCACAAAAAAGGAACAAAGTCGTTTTCGCTAAGGGAAGTAGACAATG
Organism: Artibeus jamaicensis; assembly: GCF_021234435.1. Lineage (NCBI taxonomy): Eukaryota > Metazoa > Chordata > Mammalia > Chiroptera > Phyllostomidae > Artibeus > Artibeus jamaicensis. The sequence continues at coordinate 4,817,732 of NW_026522050.1, read as the reverse complement.
ATCTGGTGAAGATAAGAAACACAGACATGTACGTTGGTTTCAGGGCCATTTTAAGAGATCCTTTTGTATTAAGCTACTTTTTAGCAGAACACTTAACAACACAGTTTATAAGTGTTGATTTGCACTTGGTTTAGAAACTTAGGTGCAAAATTTACTTAATTCTCATAATTATGGCAAATTCTTGGAATAGATTGCTTAGTTAAATTCAGTTTTAAAGACAGTTATCTATCCTCTCCCCAGGTTTATCAATAATAAAGAACCTGCCAGTATTTTTGTGTTTGGAGACTTTGATAATTGTATGACTAAGGTTGGAAATCAAATTAATTGAAGCTTCCTAAAATTCCTTGCAGGTTTCCTAGATTGGATAAATGATCACCACTCATGCTAAACATCTAGTGCTGTGTGAATGTAAACTTTGTGTTAAACTAAATTGGGTCATAATAACTGAAGCCTTAATAAAAATGGGCTCACATTCAGACAAGTACCACAAATTATGTGAATAGTGGACTACTCTCAGAGTGTACTAACATTAAGCAGAAGAAAATAATTAAAAATCTTTATTAATACAACCATTTAAAAATAATTTAAAGTTCATAGATACAAAGATCGATAATAGCCACCCTTCAGTTTTTCTGCTTATAGTCAACAATTTTGTTCCTCATAGCAGGGAAATGGGAGGGGAAAGCAATCTAGAGAAAAACCATCGCCAAATGTTTGATAAAGTGTGTCTTATATTTTAAAAGTAAACAGCAATGTTCTAAATAATGTTGTCATCCAACAATATTAAATATTAAGGTATTCAAATATACATATTGTTAAAATTAATATTTTCAAGAATATTGAGAATATAGAGGATAGAACTGATAAGATTTTACCTTCTATGAGCTTTAAAAACCCAACAACTGTACTTGAACAATAATTAAATAAAAATTTTTAAAAAGAAAAAATCTTTATTTTTATAACTGCATAATGAGCTCTGAATGTGTTAATTGCTAATTTTTCAAAAGGAGGTGTTCTATTAACAAGTAAATCACATCTACTTAATTCATGCATAGATTCCCTAGAATCTTTATTCTTACTTTCAGAGTATAAGCAGTAAAACACTTTCGCATAAAGGACAGCATGATCGAGTAGTAATCCATTGTATACATGTGCAAACACATTCGTATCCACTCATCTACTGATGGGCACTTGGGCTACTTCCAGATCTTGGCTATTGTAAATATTGCTGCCTTGAACTTAAGGGTGCATGCATTATTCTGCATTAGTGTTTTGGGTTTCTTTGGATATACACGCAGAAATGGGATCCCTGGGTCAAAAGGCAGCTCCAGTTAGGCTGTTCTCATTTTGTCAAGAGCTCGGGAAATGGGAAAATAAATTCTTCCAAATTCAAAATTAACATCACTATTATCACTGGTTATTGAGTGCCTACTTTTCATTAGCGCTTTACATCCTTTCTTTTTAATTCCCTTAACAGCCATACAGTGGAATTCTTATTATCCATCCCCATCTAGCAGGTAAGAAAATTCAGGCTAAAAGGAACTAGTTGAATCACTAATAGGAAGGTGGGAAATGAATTCTAAATGGAGCCATGCAACTTGCTAGTCCTCACAAGCTCTTTTTCTCTCATGTTACTTATCATTTGTATCACTTTCCAGACCTTGAAATTGAGAAAAAGGAAGCAGAGGTATTTTAATATATAGACTATGTATAACTACAGCGAGACTCTTGTGTAATCATAAATATTACTTTGAGAAAGGGGCAGGAAGTCTCAGAGGCTGGAGAGCAAAGCGGCAAGATCCTTCTGGCAGGAGCAGCCAGGAGGAAGTTCTGGCTGAGAGCTCCCCAGAGGTGAGCTGGCCCACCAGCCATTACACACAGAACGGGGCTGCAGGAAAGGTAGGACGCTGGTTTGATCATACATTTTGGGGGTGACTGCTGGTTTTTTAACAGACAGCCAGGAATTATATTCTGACCTTGTCTGTGCTGCTGACCTATTGCATGGACTGGTGAGTCAGTTTCCCCTTTGGGTCTCGGTTTACTCACTTTCCAAATAAAAGAACCAGGTGAGACCATTGGTTAGGTTTCCTTCACACTTTGAGGTGGTGATTTTCTCTGATTTTCTGGATTTCCTGATGTGTTGCTCAGTCTCACACAAAACACACTCTCAAGAAAAACTGCAGTTAGATTACTGTAAATCCTGTGTTAGGACCCTGTTGTTCCACTCTAATTCTGTAACAGAGAAAATTGCTGTGTGCAAAGAAGTTGTCCTGCAAGCTACGATTTGTCTCCCAGGAGGGGATTTTAGAACTGTCTTGAAAAGTTGGGGGCCACCATCAAGTTTGTCTCCACGTGGTGAACATGAAAGGCCAAAGATCCTCCTCAGCCTGCGGAGTTTGGAGATGATGGCATCAGTGTGGAGATTTCTTCTGAAGCCACCCTTACAACTGAACTCCAAAACACTGTCAGCTTTCCAAACTGAAATGCCATGCCTGTGAAACAGTAACTCCATGTTCCCCTCTCCTCCCAGCACCTGCAACCATCAGTCTACATTAAAAAAATTAAATTTACTGGGATGACATTGGTTAATAAGATTATATAGGTTTCAAGCATACAATTCTAGGCTACATCATCTGTTTATTACATTGTGTGCCTACCACCCAAAGTCAAATCTTCTGTCACCACATACTTGACCCACTTTACCCTTGACTACGCCTTAACTCCACTTCCCTCTGGTAACCACCATACTGTTGTCTGTGTCTATGAGTTTTTGTTTGTTTTCTTGTTCGTTCATTTGTTGCTTTCAGTTTTATATGTCTATGGATTTAAGTACTGTGGCTGCCTCACAGAAGTATAATCATGTATTCATCCTTCCATGACTGGCTTATTTCAGTTAGCACATTGTATTCAAGGTTCATCCATGCACATGTCAGAATTTTCTGCTTGGCTTTTACATTTAGAATTGTTATCATCTCTATGTATTAGTATCAACAATACCCACAGAATAATGTTGAGTGCAAAAAGGTTGATAAATAATGTGAAAAATTATTCTATGTAGAATTATGAATGTATATGAACATACATAGAGAGGAGGAAAAACAAGAAAGGGGAAAAAGAATGTAAAGGACATGCATGAAATAGTCATTGCGTGGTAGTTAAGATTTAAGGAATTTTTTATTTTCTTCTTCAAACCTCATTTCCTTTTCTATTGTATTTGCTGTGTTATGCACTCTTTTAAACAAAACCAACAGAACTAATTAAACAAATGAGTGTGCATGGTACCCAATGGTGCAGTGAGCTAGAGGCTACCAACTGGGCTTGCAGGTCCTGGCTTCAGGCTTAGAATCAGGCACATGCTGTAGTCCTTGAGTATGAGGACTGACAAACGCAAAAAGGGTTACAGAAGGACAGAGACTTTAAAAAAATCCTTAAGTTGGGGTCGGTCTTTAGTTCTCTGTCTTCCCAACCTTATTTCTTTACTTTTTATTATAGTAAAAGTACTTAACATAAGACTTACCCTCTTGACAGCTTCTTAAATGTATTATACAGTATTGCTATCTATAGGGACAATATTGTACAGCACATCTCTAGAATTTATCTTGAATAATTGAAATTTTATACATGTTGCACAGCAAATCCCCATTTCCTCCTCCCCTAGGTCCTGGCAACCACCATCCTAGTCTTTGCTTCTGTGAGTTTGACTATCTCCCACACCTTATATAAGTTAAATCACGCAATATTTGTCTTTCTGTGACTGTTTTATCACACTTACAGCATTGTCCTCAAGGTTAACCTTGAAAGAAGGAAATCTTGCAATATGTGACAAGATAGACACACCTTGAAAGACTGGTTATTAAGGCTAGAAAGAAGAAGGGGTCTACATGGCATATTTGGGGCATTAAACCACAAGAGTGAGGCAGAAGCCAAGTTGCCAGAATACAGGAACAATTCTGGAGTTAGAGACCATCAACCCATATTCGCTAAGGTCAGGAATGTTACAGTGTATGATGGAGCTGGTGAGTGGCAACCGGTGGACTATAGCTATAAGGGAGGAAGGAAAGGATACAGGGGCTGAGGATTATATGTAAGTGGATGGGTAGGCCTGAACCTACAGCATATAGAAGAGCTCTGGCATCAGACTACCTGGGTTGAATGAAGTCTTGCCTTCACTACCTGCTAAGTCTTTTGAAAACTGTTTGCGTTTCTAAACCTCATTTTAATCTGCAGAACTCAAGGGAAAACAGTAACTATGTCAGAGAGTCATTGGGTAGATTAAATAAAAACCCACACAAAGTTCTTAACAGAGTGCCAGACTCATAGTAGTTGCTTAATATTGTTAGTAATTATTCCCATTTTAGCAAAAATGTATTTGGTTTTGAAATTCAGAATTTCTCCAAATCTGATTATTTGTTTACTTCTCTGGCTTTAAAGATGTGCCAAAAGAGGCCTGGACCATCAATGGCATCCTCTCTCCAGCGCTATTGTGAGGATTTGGTGTCAACACTGTTCTTCTCCTTGTTCATGTAATTTCACCCAAACTTCTGCCCGGATTCCAAAATCCCCCAAAATGATCACTATTTTCATAGTGAAACCTTTATTTTGATAAGTCTTTGATTAAAGTACTTGATGCTGTGAGAGCATGAGAAACTTGACCAAGGCATAGAGACAGGAATAGAAATGGGGTTAGAGGTCACTGACCTCTCACTGAGTATTATGGAGCACCTGATCAAGACTTCAGAGGCATGACAAAGAACACTCATGTGCATCCCCTTATTCCAGTCCTCACAAGAATCCTTTGCGATGCTATATTATCAGAAAAAAACTGAGGATGAATGAGGGGAAATAATCTGCCTGTGATCAGCTAGTAAGTATCAGAGCTGGAATTCCAATGAGTTTTAGATATAGCTAATATGTATTGAGAGTTTATCAATCCCTCTGTGTTGAACACATTACATGCATCATCTCATTTATGTAACCCTCACCACAAAGGTACAGAAGTGGCTAAAATAACTCATCTATGGTATTTTAGTAATGATTGGAGGGCATAGAATGTAAGCATAGGACTGGACTTCAAGACTCATGCTCAGATGTGCAGCTGGATGCTGAAGCTATGACTCCCAGCTCAGTGACCTTTTTCACCTCTTCCACTACCAGCAAGATTGTGGATGCCATTTCCAATATTCAGATGTTACACACTTCGAGAGAGCCTGGAACCATTGAGGTGATGTGTCAAGCGACAGAACTGTGGCACCATTAGATTACCATAAGCCTTTATCCAAACTATGGCCTTCAAGAGGGAGAATGTTGTGCTGAGAACAGATCTGGGGAGCAGCCCAGTGGCTGAACTGTGCTGCTGACACCACAGAAACCCAGCAGTGCTGCTGAGCTGGTAGACAGCAGACAACTTACTGCTTGAGTCTACATTTGGAACTGACAAAGCTAGGAAGGAAGAAATGGGGAGATGAGGACAACTAATGTGGTAATGAAAAAAATAGCACAAGCTTGAGAGCCAGATCAACTCGGTTCATATACTTTCTGGTTATGCAAATATAGACTAATTAATAATTATATTTGCTACCATACATTAAAACTTTCTATGTGCCAGGCTTAGTGTTTCGTGTGACTAGTTTATTTAGTGAAAATCACTTGAACTTAATTAGTCATGAGTTTCTAGTGTATAGAGTGGATTTAATAATATCTAAATTGTTATAAGAATTAGAACTGCTATGGCCTAGTGCCTAAAGTTCATCAGGAGTTAAGGAAATGTTTATATTAACAAATTTTAAGCTAGTATCATTGGGGGGGTCATTTCAGGTGGTACTGAAAAAGGATATGGAAAAGGATTAATCAACATCTTAATGGAAAGAAAATTCAAGAGAATGATGGAAGCCTGAACAGGCAGTATAGGTGTAGCATAAAGGTAGAATACAGGGAGATGTTGTGTGAGAATGTGCCACAGGTGAAGTAGAGGTACAAGAGGAAGAGAATTTGGAAGTAGAGATTATTGGAAGGCAAATGAAGTGGATTCAAGGCTGCCAAGCAAGTTCTGTCTGCCTAAGGACAGGTTATCCCTTGGACAATGGAGCACAATCTTAAGTGCCTGCAAAGTCTGCTCCCTGGGACTTTTATAGCATTAAGTCTAACCTTGGGTCCTAACCGAGTTCATTGCCTCTTTCAGCAGCATCAGCATCATGTTAACTCAGCCCAAGGCCAAGGAAGCCTTTGACTCCTTCACTCCAAAGGACACCATTATCTCCCCAGAAGAAGATAAACTGGACAATGATCTCCAAAAAGAAACCACAGTTCTTGGGGTAAGTCCACCTCATTATAACGAGAACCCTGGGGGAACTATTGTGAATGTATCCCAACTACAGATCTACAATAGATCTGGGAGAGTTTCTCACTTTTTTCTGTCTGACTCCAGGCTCATAGAGGCATGGAATGGGGGCTTTATGGGAAAACTGTGTCCTCCCTCGGCCTTTCTGCGAACTAACAAAACCACTGGGTCTTTTCCACCTGAAATCTCTTGTAAAGTCTCTTGTAAATTGTCCTTAATTACAGTAGAGAAATTGATGTAACCACATGATTTTACTCAACATGATTGGAATAGATCTTACTTTAAGCTCATTTCTTAAACATTTTGAGGCCACACGACCTGGACTAATCTCACCATGGGAGAAGCACTTTCTCCCTGTTCACATGAGTCACTATAATACACCCCAGTGTTCAAGGTGATCGTCTCCCTTCAGATTCAGGACTTTAATTCCTTCACGGTTCTGAATATCCTATTTTAAGACCAAAATCCTACTTATGCCCAGCTTTAGAAACCTGCCCAATCGCCCCCTCTAGAATTCAAGGTCAGTTAACAGGATAATCCTCTTTATGCCATAGTTTTTTATTTTTCTCAAAGGCCTCTTCATCTATAGTGCAAAGAGAAATCTAGCCCTGAAGGAACTGTTTCCACTGCAACCTTTACTTCTAGGCACAGAAGTGACGTCAGTGTTTTCTTGGCTTCTCCTAGACACTTCTAGATCAAGCTTTCCCTCTCATCTCTACTTCTGCTTTAGAATCTCCTGTCATCTTACTAGATAACTCACTCCCACCTGAAAAAAGAATTTAATTGTTCTTTTTTACTTATTATTTGAAAAATCCGAAGTCAGTATTCTACCAAAAATGATATTTTTTAATGTTATTTATATTTTGCTTGCTTGTTTGTTTTGTTTTTTAGGTTCATGTTAAAGGTGAGATCATATGGTATTTGTCTTTCACCACCTGGCTTATTTCACTCGGCCAGGACACTGAAATAGAGAACAGCTGACAGTGACCAGAGGGGAGAGGGGAGGGAATTTCAGAAGAAAAGGGGAAGGATTTACAGGAACAAGTATAGAGGACACATAAACAAAAACTAAGGGGGTGGAAATGGGAGGGAGGTGGGGAGCACTGGGGATGTGGTCTAGGATGGGAGTAAAAGACAGAAAACTGTATTTAAACAACAATTAAAATAAAAATAAAAAAATGTTATTTATATTTTGAACACTGGAAAAGAACAATTATTTCAAGTAATTATAGTCAGTCATTAACTTCAAGAGGGTTTTTCTAAAGGTAATTTTAACTAGAAATAATTGAGAATTTATAGAAGTATTAAAATTCTAGAAGATTTTTTACTTTAAAAACATAAAAATAATCAGAACATCAGATGATGTATTGGCAAATTGAAAAGCGATCATCCTTAGAAAAATCATTTGATGAATAAGTTGCTTGAAACTAAAACCAGTCAACATTTGTTATTCTACTGTTATTTACCAGTGTTAACTCCTTCATTAACTTCTTTTAACTGACTGACGCCATGCTGACTTGCCTTTTTCCCTCAAAAGAAAGCCCTGTTCCTTCAGCTGGTGCACCCTACAACCTAGCCTTCACATAGCCTAGAATAACAAACCTATTTCATTTGCCTCTGCAATCAATAAGGAATATTGTAAATATGTTTATTTATTCATCTACCATTAATTGAGCACCTTCAATACACTATTTTACACACTTAGAATAAGCAGGGAACAATACAGCTGAAAGGGGAAAAGGGACATACTCATAGTGTTTAAAAGATAATGACAAATTTCAGTGCATTCCCACTTCTTTCACTCTCCCAGGTAATTTACCTCTTTTCCCTTCATGAAATTAGCTCCTCAATCACTGTCACTCCCTGAAGTGAAGTTTCTATTATTAGACTTGACTATTTCAATATTTATGCTTATGATTCTTCCAGTATCATGTGCTCTTTGTTCCTTGACCTCTTCTTCCCAGTATTTTATTCATACTTCCTTAGACAAACATTCCCTGAGTTTTACCCTGGACCTTATCAATACTAACAGCAGTAAACCCATCAATATCTACATTTCCTGCATCCTATACTCCAACCACTAGCTCTAATCTTTCCAGGTCACTCCCTCTTACTGTACAGTGACTTGAACTTTCTTTGCTCTCACTGAGACTTATTGAGAATATCTCTTTTTTCAGTCTTACTTTCTTATATTATCATTTCCTTCACCTAGCCAAAATTTTATAGTCCACTCTCTCTTATGGAAGCTCTCAACAGCCTCATCTCTAGAAAGCATCGTTTTCACAAAAAACTGTGACATTGATTTAATTCTAATTCTGCTCATTTTCCTACTCCATATCCAAATCTATGCAACTAATCTTAGTCACACACATATGCACACACCCTTTTGATTTGTGTCCATAACCACAAATCAGCCTTCTAATTTGTGACCATAACCTCAAATGGACTAAAAAAAGGTACCTAAAATATATATTTCTTTCATCTATTCATTTTCCTATTATTCCAGAAAACTATTTCATACATTCTTATTCCTCAAACCTCTTATGTTTCTTCCATCCCCATTTATTAACTTGTTTCCTATTATACTAAAAATGTTGAGGCAATCTGGATAGAATGTCCACAAACTGTTACACACCTACAATTTCTCATACCTATATCCATATATTCTTTTCCCCAACCCCAATTACTAAGAACAAAATGTCCATCTAGTTAATGATAACCCTCCCTTCTTCATACAGTATCTTTTATCACTTGTTCCAGTAATTCTCCCCATTGTCTCTGCAAAAATTTAAATTAATTCCATAAGCACAGAATATTACTGCAACTTTTACTATCTTGAAAAAGAAAAGCAAAGCAAATACTTTTAAATTCATACTTTCTCCATTGATATCCTCAAAAGTGGGGGGAAGGGTTTTCAGGAACTACTATAAAGGGCATAGATAAAACCAAGGGGGAGGGTGGAAGCAAGGGATGGAGGTGCGTTTGGCTGTGGTGATGGGGAGTAGTGGTGGGGAAATACAGACAAATGTAATTGAACAACAATACAGTAATTTAAAAATAAAAAAATCTGCTGCAATGCTGACCTCATCTAGTAATATGACTTCAAATATTACCTATACTTACGACTTAGAAAAAAAAGCTGTGTCCTTTGCCTGGATCTCTCCTTCAAACTTAAGACTCATATGTCCAAAAGCCTATGTACCTCTCTGCTTGGATATCTACTAGACATCTCTCTTTTAACCTGCACAGGACTGAAATCCTGATCCTTTTCCTCAAACCTGCTCCTTATACAATATTTCCCATCTCATACCAATTGTCATTTCTATCATTTCAGATGCTCAAGTCAAAATGCTTGGAGGCAACCTTCATTCTTCTTTTTAAAAATTTATTTATTTATTTTAGATTTTATTTATTTATCTTTAGAAGGGAAGGGAAAGGAAGGAGAGAGGGAGAGAAATATCAATGTATGGTTGCTTCTCATTCGACCCCTGCTGGGAACTGGCCTGAAACCCAGGCATGTGCCCTGACTGGGAATTGAACCACGATCTTTTGGTTCACAGGCCTGTGCTCAATCCACTGAGCTACACCAGCCAGGGCTTCATTCTTCTCTTTCATAACCTACGTTCAAACTTTCAGCAAATCCTATAGGTTTAATCTTTATGGTACATCTAGAGTCCAACTACTTTTCATGATTTGTACTATCAAATTTTCTTTTATGTCAAGACCATCTCACATGTGACTTATTGCAGTATTCTCCTTTTTGGTGATCTCCTTGCTCTGTTTCCTTACAACATTTAGCAGAGCATGTGGAATAATCTTTTGAAAATAGAAATCAGATCATGTAATCATTTTGCTCAAAATTATCCCATGGGCTTCCTTTTTTACTAGAAATGAAAGACAGAGTTGGTAAAATAGCCCACAAAACCCCTACATAGTTTGTATCATGCCCAAAGTACTTCTCATATCTCATTTCCTACTATTTTGCTCTTAACTCATGCTATTTTCTAAGGAAGTCATTGTAAAGAACATAATACCTGTCGAGTGGCAGGGATTTATATTTACTTTATTCCCCTGATGCTTGGCATACAATAAATATTTAATAAATTAATTGTAGGAATGGTTGAATTCTCTTGACTTTAGGTTATTTCTCCTATATTTGCATCATCATTCAACTGCATATTCATTAAACAGTGAGTAAGAGTGTGAGCTCTAGATGAAACTAACAGGGTCTAAATCCTGGTTCTTCCACTCAGCCATTTATGTGGGTTTGTACAAGTTATTTTAACTCCCAGTGCCTCATTTTTCTTATCTGTGAATAAGATGAGATGAGTAGCTAGAAGTAGAATGTGTTATCATCACGGCTGTCATAAAAATAGTAATTATTATTAAAATCCAATAATGACAAAGATGAGATGAATTCCTGCTCTATTCTATTTCCATTGACATCAAGCCCTTTATGAACACCCCCTTGGTAAGTTTGCTTTCTATATCCATCTAACTGGACTGTTGTCCAGAAAAAAATTTTCTCTAACTACTTCTCCTAGAACCATAAAAAATTTGTCAACTAATTTTCTCAAAATAAAGTTAAAATGTCCATATAATCATGCCCTGATTTGCTAGTTTAATAATACTATCAGAAAATAAAAATTGTTACGAATTCCTCTTAGAGATTGTCTATTGACTTTTTGTAACACATTTTTTTCCTTTTTAGTATGACAAATTATAACATTTTAAGACTTTTTATAATTCACGATGTACATGCAAAAGCCACTTTTATCTATTTAAAGTGCATTCCAGAATTTTCCTTCTTGTCTCTTGTAGAGTATCCAGATCCTGTGTTGCCTGCTGATTTTAAGTTTGGGGGCCATTTTGGTTTCTTCTCCCTACTCCTCCCACCTCAAGCCAGCAGTTTCCATCGTGTTGATGTCTGGGTACCCATTTTTAGGAGCTCTGTGTGTGAGTAGAGTGGGATCTTCAAGAGGGGATACACTTCATAAATGCTGACAGGGTGCTAAGTCATGGAGTATCTCAGTCCCAAGAGGAGGGGAGAGAGAGGGAAAAAGCAAAGGTCTTCAACTTTCCCTCTGTTATTATCCCTCATCATGTCTCTGCAATTCAAGAAGAGCAGAGAGGGGCTTAATCTGATATCCTGAGTGAGCATCCCATGGGGTGAATGGATGGGACAGAAGGTAAGAGGGTAATGCAATGGGCATACCAGCATCTCTTACCTGGCCTTACACAGTGCCTCTGGAAAAGTGGAAGATTTTTTCACACTTTTTTTGGGGCCTTGAATGAGGCCATTGGATTCTCTCCAGTTTAAGAATAATTCACCTGTCAGGTAGAGAGTGAAAAGGTCATTTTTAAAATAAAATGAGCACCCCTGGTAGATGCCACAGGTTTGCAGAGGATTAGACCAACAATGGTAAAATTCATGGGAAGCAGGGATACTCTTGCTTTGTTTTCAGAGGCAATCAGTGCTTGGAAAGATTTTTTGCTGCCTTCCATTTAATGGCTCACAAATAAGGCCCCAGTGGATTTCTTTATTTGGACACTAGCCAGGGCCTAATCATATCTCCCCCTATACTTGTTTCTTTGTGGTATCCTCCACAAAGGAGAAAAAGGCATACATTCTGGGCAGATGAATCTTACCAAGGCATCAGCTCTGTATGGATACAGTCCTTATGTGGACACAAAAAGGAGCTACTCCTACACCCAAAGCATAATTTGTCTTTGACTTTTCTATTTAGCCAGTGGTTGTGTCATATATATCAGAATTAACTCCTGGTGGGCCTTATTTGTGACAACCAAATCCCTAAATCACAGCTTAACCAACACTGTAGCTTCTCAGAATATCTTTCTAACTCCAGCTGAATCCCTAACACCAGCAGATCAAATATTGACTTCCAGGGCTTTATGATGAAAGACTATTCACATATGACCCTGTACTTCCCACCTTCCTCCACTCCCAGTCTGACTCAGGCCACCTACACCCCTGGCTTGAAGCCCATTTGTTTCTGTACCTTGCCCCACCAAGTGTTTCTTTTGGCTGCTCCCATCTTCTATCCCTTCAAGTCACCAGTCTTTCTCAACTTCCTTTCTTTCAATCTTGTAAAAAAATTTTAAATGTACAATGATGTTTTTTATGGAATTACTTTAGATGGTGAGCTGTTACTAACCATGAAAGACAAGAATAATGATTCAGTGAGAAAAGGCTTAGATGATGTTTAGTGAAAAAAAAAAAAAAAAAAGAAAACAAAACTCTATTTACAATTAAATTCAGGGAAGAAAAGCCATATGCATAAACTGTATTTACAGTCAGATTCTGTGATGACAAAATATAGCCCTAACAATAAACATGAATAATTTAAAAAAGATCCCTACCTATTTAAAAGATCCCTATCTGTTACAGTTGATTGTAAGTGAGGAGTTTCCAGATGTTTCTATCTCACATCAAGTGCTTTGCAGATACAGCTTCTAGACAAGTGTGGCCTGTTGCAACACATAGACATCCTTTGACCTCTATTGTAGGGAGATTTCTAGATGATACACTAGGCCTGGGTTAATAATCAATCTTGTAATAACACTCTCCTCACATCATGCACACCTCCTCTCCAGGCTTCCCCAGCTTGCAACTATTTTCACTAACATGAATGCATTCCCTTGGGCATCTGTTGATTCTTTAAAGTCAATGTAAACATCCTGAGGGCAGAAATCAGGTCTCTTGGTATGGATCTATACCATTCCTACAGCGTTATCTTTCTAAAAGTTTTACGATACTTATTGATTGAGTGATTGACACATTTCCACAAAAGAAATGAATTGATTATTTCTCTCTTTTCTGAACAGTTTGCCATTGCTGGATTCCTCTCCATTATCTCTGGGAAAAAATTAACTAAGCCCTTTGTAAGTATAAGAACCATCAAATCTCAGCTGGTTGGTGTGAGTAGAACTTCAGAGTTAATTCTTCCGGTTCAAAATCTCCATTTGAGTGTCTAGAGAAATACGGCTCAGAACAAATGAGAGAGCTCAAGTTCTTCCTGCTGGTCTGCTGGCAAAACTAGGAGTAAAACCCAGATTCCTTGCCTTTTGGACCAGTGCTCTCTCCCCTACAAAATGAAGCCCCTGGATAATGTTCCAAGTTTAGAGGAGGTTTACTCAGTTGCTTAAACAGTGGAAATTTTTACATATACCAAGAATTCTTTAAAGCTTTTTTCTTTTTTTATTGAATTTTTTTTGGTGACATTGCTTTTTAAAATTATATGGGTTTCAGGTGTACAATTCTATAATACATCACCTGTACATTGTATTGTGTGTTCACCACTCAAGAAGTCTCTGTTCACCACCATTTATCCCCTCCATACCCTCTTGTACCTACTCTTACCCTTTTTTCTCTTTGATAATGACTATACTGTTTAAAACTTATCTTGGCTCTGAATAGGATACATCCCAGCCAGACCCTAGAGATTCTTTTTTTTTTTTTTTTTTTTTTTAGAAAAATCAACCTAATAATGACTCAATTTCCCTAAGTGGCATGGACAGAGGCAGAGGTGTGTGGGCTTAGATCTTCTCCAGCTATCTCCTCCATTCCTGCAGGAACAAGAAATGATCAGACTGTGGCCCCTTTCCTGACAAAGGTCAGGAGTTGGGGCTAGTGGGTAGAAGCAGCTGAAGCCATTGATTTTCTTCATAGCAACCCTCTCCCTTGACACAAATGCACAGAGATGTTAGGGAAAAAAACACATCCTGACTCAGGAAGATTCAGGGTCTGGTTAGCCATGGATGAGTACACCTAAGATTCACAAGACTGGTATATGCTCCTGATGCTTGAAGCTAGAGTCTGAAGCCCAGAACCTGTGGAAAGGGTTTTGAAGAGTTCACAGCATTGGATGGAGTCAGAATTCTGGACTTGGAATCAGGAAACCTATGCTCCTGTCCCAGCTTTGTCCCTGATCCATCTCTGTGCTTGAAAATTTCCTCTCTTCTCTGCGCTTCAGTTTTCTTATTTATAAAATGTGAAAGATGAATATGTGGATCACAGATGTGGCTTCCTAAGTGCCCTGAATACACTGAAAGGAAAGACTGTACTTGGGATGAACTGATACAATACAGGCTGCACATGTTGGCGACAGGATGATAAGTGGGCTCACATGAGAACTTTGGGACAAGGTGCTGCCCATTCACTCTATTCTTCCTTCAGGAATGCAGCAACTTGAAGCCATATAGCTACTGGGCCACGGGAGAAGAAGATAAAGCAACCATCCTCCCAATGCCTAGTACCCTGCAATGATGCTCAAACAGAAAAGGGCATGACCTGGTACAGAAAGGAGGACTGGTACAGAGTCTGGCCCATCAGTGTTTTTGCAGAGGAATGACAACCCATAAGAGCCCTTTCCCCCAAAATGTAGACTATGACCCAGGAGTATGTGTAGTAAATGAGGTTCTCATAGGCCTGATTCACCTATAGAATGTATTCCAACTTCTCCAGTGTGATTCTGCCTTTTCTCTGAAGCCACTTCATTATGGAAGAAGAAGCCATAGATTGGTCTTTCAGGGAGGGAAGCCCTCAAAGCTTCTAGAATGATTCTAAGTCTATTGAGGAAGTCAAGGGAGGTGTTGACAATACCACTTCTGTCTTTAGTGCTACAGAGAGTCAAGGGGCCAGAAGCCCTCTTTCAAACCAGGAATTACTCATTACATGAGGTGATGAACTAGATAGTGAGGAGATGTATAGGGATGAAGGGAACACAGTATGTGCCCATTAGGAGTATGCTGGTTAGAGTGGTGACAGACCCAAGGAAGCTCCACTGCAGTGCAGTGGAAGGAGGGAAACAGAATCACATGTTGCTTCTGTGATGAGATTCCAGTGCAGAATTTCTCTTGCAGGCCGTGAGCAGCCTGATGTCCAATGCAGTGAGTTCTGTTGTTGCTGTAACAGGCCTCATCCTCCTTGCTGACAGCCTGGTAGCCCTGGGGAGGGCCTCTCAACTATGTGGCTCACAAAGGGAACATCTAACTGCATTGCCTAATTTGGAGTACGATTATACAACATATGAAGTTGAGGGCTGTGTCTTGGGTGGTGTCAGCCTAACAGTAAGTAGTTTTGGATCAAATATCCTGTCATGTGAAATCTCTGTCCCCCACCCTTGCATAATCATGCTTTTTCAGTAGTCCCTATCCTTGTTAGTCTGAACGTCTGGAAGCAGACAGAAGAAAAAAAATTATTGTTGAAGGAGGCCCATCAGCAGACTGCATATTATGGGGGATGCATTGTACAAAATCAAAAAAAGGAAATCAAGAAGGGATGTGGGTGGTCCCTTCTTAAATCTCAGTAAGTTTAACTCTCAAACTGCCCCCTTAGTTGAACAGGCATTTTTTCCTCAATGAAATATCCCAGAAATATCTCTCTTTATTTGAATTTCATTGGTTTGGGATGAGTGTACCCTGCATTAAGTTAGATAAGAATTTTGAATCCAAAGCCCAAAAATATCATTATTATACTTTGTCAGGCAGAGAGTGAGAAGGGCATAGGAGATGGCCCACCAAAGGGTTCAACTCTTAGCAGAAATGCCAACATCTCTGGGCAGCATTTTCTTGCTTCTTTTCCCCCAAACTTGATGGTCACTGCCTGTTGGTGGTGACAATCCTGGCTTAGTCAGTCCTCTCTATACAGTCTCAGAGTTTTTGAAATCATCAACTCTGACCCTTTAAGAAGAAATATTTCTTCTTTTTCGAGCCCTCTCAGTAGGAGCTAGGGAGACAAAGGCACTTCTGTCTAATTCCCTGGGATCTATCTGTCTTGTGGATTTCAGAGAATGTGTGCTAAGTTTATGGACTCATAGTCTCTCATGGGTCTGCCCATGTGACCTAGAGGTTGTTAAAATTAACCCCTTTGATCCAAGAGCTTGAGGAAGCGGGAGAGCACCGAGACCCATCTGGTAGAGGCCAGCATGAGGAAGCCCAGGAGATAGTATAACCCTGATGCAGGTCAGACATTAGGCAAAGCAATGGGGCTGGGAGAGGCATCCTCCCCACTGGGAAAGTAGGAGCTTAATTTAGTGAAAACTAATGTCGGTACACCAAACTGCCTCCCACTCTTGGATAACTGGAGTCAAAGAGGACTTCCTACAACATCCGAGGAGGTGTACCATGGCAAAGTAAGCTAGTTCAAAGGTTCACTCTTTCTTTACTAACACAAAGATAACCTGGGCAAAAGTAACAAATTAAAAAATATTTACAGTATATACCCATGGTTTTCAGAAGAAGGAAGAAAGGGGGCGGTGAGAGGAAGAAAGAAATCAAGGAAGAAAAACATTATATGTTCTAGAAACTAAGAAAAACCCTAAAGCCAGGTCATGACCAAACAAGAGCTGAGAACAGAAAAGGTGTCAGAGACTGGGGTCATGGGGTTTTAATGCCCATGGCAGGATCTGAGGCTCTACAGAAAGCAGGGAGTGCACAAAAATGTTAGAAGCTGAGACAGAAGGTTTATGAAAATAAGACAAAGAAAACTCTGCCCAACATTCCAAGGAGCTTTAAGAAACTCTGCTGTAAAAATTTCTAGGATGAAATAATCTCATCAAGCCTTGTGCAGATATGGTATACAAATATAAAATTACATAGGAAAGGATAGAACTTCAAATAAAAGCATTAACTTAAAAACTTTCTGGATCTGTGAAACTCCTAAGGTTTTATCAGAGTCAAACCTAAAATTACTATTGAGGGAGACATCCATAAACCCAATCTATGAGTCTCCCACAAATGAAAGAATTTCCCCCAATACCACCCCCACATTGAAATTATCTAAGAAGAAAAATATTTTGTAAAACATAAGGAAAAAATGAGGAAAGCAGCAAATGGGAGAAACACAAAAGTTAGTTGCTCAAGAATTACAGGTTACATAATAATTTGAAAAAAGTTATAATAGAAATATATTTGGAACAATAAAAGACACACAAAAAATAATTGAAACCAAAATGAAAGAACATGACAGTGAAAAAATAAAGAACAAGTAGATTTGAAAAAGAAATAAATGGTATGATTAGAAATGAAAATTATAACAGCTGTTATTAAATTAAAAGCTTAGCACACCAGTTAAATAGCAGTCAACATATGCAAAGAAATAAACAGTGAAACAAAATGGAAATTTGATTAAAGCACACCAAACACAACACATTAAGATAGAAATTTGGAAAATGTGACAGAGAAATTAAAAGACGTAGAGGATACAGAAAACTAAAAAGGTTCAACACATATCTATCAGAGCTCCAGTGGGACAGCATGGGAGAGGAAAGTTGTGCAAAGAAAAATCGCTGAATATTAGTCAGAATCTTAAAAAGACATGAGAGTTTAAGCTTAAGGAATGCACTGAGACCAATGTGAAATAAATGAAAATAAG